>NC_092819.1:1737500-2937500 GCF_023375885.2 Dermacentor andersoni
GGCATATGGTCAGGTTTGTACGTGTTATGAATTAATGCACTGGATTACAAAAAAGAAGCAGCAGGAATCACACGCTGAGAACACCGATAAACATACAGTGCGACGCAACTCGAGAAATAATGTGGAAACGTCCAATAATTTAGAAGAAACAAAAAGATTGAATCGTCGCGACGGCACATCACAGTCCCCGTAGGCGTCGAAGCCTCTACAATGAAATTATATTGAACAGCTCTGATAGTGCCCACGCAACAATGGTTGCTTGTATACTGTCAAATGCTCATATTCTGCGGCCTAAAGCTCATGGCACGGTGCGGAAACGCGCTCACAGCGAAAGCAAAACATTGTGCGCGGACATGCATGCAGACGCGCAGTTGGTCGCTGCGAACTCGTGCGATCGCTGCATTGAGGCTTCATTCTGTTATGCCCCATTTGGTTATACAGACAGCCCACTCTAACAACACATTTCACATGGTTTACTCTCAGCGTTTGGCTACCTTTCACGCAAGAAGCCGGTTCGGGAGACTCCATCGCGGCGACCGCGCGCAGTGGCGTTCACTGTACATATTCGGTAAAGAGACAGCGTCCGTAAACGATTCTGTGCTTTCATAGAACTGAGGTGAAACAGCGCGAAAAAGACGAGGACACAAGGAAACGAATACCACAGACAAGCGCTGACTGCCAACTGGAAGATTATTTGAAATTCACCGGACATTTATACTTTTTTCAGCATAGGCATGCGCACATCAGTCGTAAAAACATCTGCAAATCAACAACATTTTAATCTTTCTTCCAAAAATGTGATTTCTTTTTCGGACAAGGCAAGAGAGGGAGTGCTTACACATTTATCTCCTTCCTCTCTTATATGAAAGGCCTCTACTATTTCCCTTTCTTTCTTACCCTTTCCTTTCCCTATGAATTTTGTCTTTTCAAATGTGGGGGTGCATTGACACTTGTTACAGTGTCAAGCTAAATGACTCCCATAACCATTCTTGAGGTTAGTGCTGTGCTGACGAGCTCTTTCATTGAAGCACTGTCCCGTTTGACCTATATAATATTTGTGTCTATTGGAAACCTTCTTCAGATTGTGTGACAACTTGTGTAGGTATGGCACCACGTGCGCTTGTCTTTATCTTTGTCTTTTGTATGCGAAGCCATTCTGCATAATGGCTTCGCATACTGAAGTGATCACAGAACTTGGAAAGCCTGCGTTCTGTTGTCGAGATATCTGATTTGAAAAACTTTGATTGCACTCATGCTCACATGACTTGTCGCAACGTCATCTATCAAATACCGCTAAGCTGTGGAAAATATTATATAGGTCAAACGGGACAGTGCTTCAATGAAAGAGCTCGTCAGCACAGCACTAACCTAAAGAATGGTTATGGGAGTCATTTAGCTGGACACTGTAACAAGTGTCAATGCACCCCCATATTTGAAAAGACAAAATTCATAGAGAAAGGAAAGGGTAAGAAGGAAAGGGAAATAGTAGAGGCCTTTCATATAAGAAAGGAAGGAGATAAATGTATAAGCACTCCCTCTCTTGCCTTGTCGGAAAAAGAAATCACATTTTTGGAAGAAAGATGAAAATGTTGTTCATTTGCACATGTTTTTACGACTGATCTGGGCATGCCTATGCTGAAAAAGGTATAAATGTCCGGTGAATTTCAAATAAACTTCCAGTTGGCAGTCAGCGCTTGTCTGTGGTATTCGTTTCCTTGTGTCCTGGTCTTTTTCGTGCTATTTCACCTCAGTTCTAAGTATGAACCAACTAGCCCCCATCAAGATCTTACTACTGTGCTTTCAGTTTGCCCAAGATTATTATTTAGACAGTAAAATACTTCTCTCGTTTCGACAGTACTTACAGAAATGTTCGGGAGAGCTCACGCGTGGTGTTTCCAGTGAGCGCTGTCAGCAAAACCTATGAGGAGCGCGCCGCGTGATCCCTCATATTACTCCAGCGAGCGCTTCCGATAGATGGCGAGTCCGTAACTCCTCGCCGCCAATATGCTCCCGCAGGGAGCATATGCACGAACACTAGTTTGCCGTTGCTCCAGCTCCCGCTGCGTGGAGTATATACCACTTTTGTCGGCGCCTGTACGTACGCCTAGCACATGGCACACCATGAAGCAGGATATGCAGTGGTGAAACGTGGTATTCGCCCTGGGAACTACACCTCATGCCCTATTCGAGTCACTAGTTTTCTTGTGCGTACTCATACTGTTTTATTATTCACTTTACGCCACAGGTGCACCGGTGTCAGGCCAAGGAGGAAGTTGTAAAGCGTTGCCGAAGCTCTTCTTCCAGCCGTTCCCCACGCTAACGAAACCGCCGAGTACATTAAAGCATTCACAAGCGGGCTCGATGGTTATAGCTGACGATGACAAATTATGACGGCGCGTACACATTGTTTCGGTCTTGTCTCACACGCTGTTTGTTTGGCCGCGAGTCTCGCGTGGCGCGGCGCTTGCCAAATTGTTTTTCGTGGCCACCGCACGATGGCGCCATAATGCATTGCAAAAGGTGGATGTATACAGTGTACTAGAAGAGTCTTCTAGTACACTGTAGGCGGATTGCTCGTAGGTACAGCGGGGCGTCGCACTTGCGGAGACGACGGACGTTTGCGTGCATGCGCGAGTAAGAGCGGGTGCGAGAGAGGAAATGTGGGGACTTTTGCTCCTTGAATGTACGACTCGGTCTGGGCACTACGGAGGAGTTTCTTAGCGCGTGTTGTATGCGTTTGTCGCTAGGCGTGCCGGCAGATGTCGCGGGGCTCTACGGCGATCTGATACTCCCCTGCGCGTGCCAGGAGAGTATAAGATCGGCTGTCCGCTATCGCGGACAGCCACTTTTTTATGCGAACACCCCCTTGCACGCTTCGGCCTCCGCGGCCCCAACCCACGGGCCGCCCTGCTTCCAGCTTACATGTGCCCTCCTGGAGTAGTGCTTGTAAAAAATGCAATCTATTGTCGCGACTAAAAAAATGGCCAGGCTTAGCTTGGTTAAGCCAAGAATGCGTTGCATATTGCGCGGTCTTTTTTTTTTTTTTGAGGGCGAGGTATTGCTTGGAGGCACTCGATTTTCTCGGCAATACTTGGTTATACTTGGATTTACTCGGTAATACTTGGTTTAGCTATTTTAATTCTTGGTCATTCTGTGTGCAAGTACCCTAGCGGGAGGAGCGGGAGTCAGGTGGTGGCTGCGGCCGCGCGCGACCGCGCGAGTTGGGGCCCAGCTTTTCCTCCGTGACGTGGATGGATGGATGGATGTTATGAGCGTCCCCTTTGGAACGGGGCGGTGGCTTGCGCCACCAAGCTCTTGCTACTATGCTGCCTAATATCCTACCTAGGTTAACCAATGAAGAAAGAAAAAAAAACACTATGAACTACCACGTCCAAATTTTCTGATCCCCTATTGCGAACTGTGCTTTTGTACGTCTCCGTCTTTTGTCATTTCCCTACTTTTCTTCCACCAACCCTCCAATCGCCTCTTACTGATGTCTATTGCGGACCTGTTTGCTTTCCCACTGCTCCCGCTGAACCCAAGGGCTTCAAGGAGGCCAGTGGTGCCTAATGGACCGCTGGGTACACGTCTTCACATTCTAATAAAATATGCTCCGTCATTTCCCTAGCTTTGCCGCAGCAAGCACATGCTTCTTCTTCCTTCTTATATCTCGCTTTATAGGTGCGTGTTCTAAGGCCCGTCACGCGCCGGCGCAGCGCCCCTAGCGGGAGGAGCGGGAGTCAGGTGGTGGCTGCGGCCGCGCGTGAACGCGCGAGTTGGGGCCCAGCTTTTCCTCCGGCTGTCGTGACGTCACGTCACGTGGTTGCGCTAAAGGTCAATGGTGGCTGCTCGGCCGCGCCCAAGGGCTGAACTGAGTGATTGCAATATGCAACGCATAAAAAGCGACCCGCGACTTATACAACATCAGTCAGAACCTTGCCCTTTCCGACACAGCGATCTCCTGATGGGGCGTCCATGCCCACTGCCTTTCCATGCGGGCAGCCAACGGCGGAGCGTAAACAAACTCGACCGCACTCCGCAATGCCGGCATGTCGGGACAAACGCATGCAACACGGGCATAGAAACCTCCTCCGTTGTGCCTAGGCATACTCGCATATTCAAGGAGAAAAGGCCCCCACATTTTCTCTCTCGTACCCGCTCTTACTCGCGCCTGCCCAGAAACGTCGAGCGCCGTGAGAAACGCCACACCCCGCTGTGCCAACGAGCAATAGTAAAAATTGGAGGACGCTTAAGCTTCGCCTTCAAGAGTGGAACGCGACAGCGTTCCCGTCGACCCGCCAAGGGGTGTAAGACAATGGGCTGCGGCGCAGCGACTACGCGCCCCGCATCGGACGCGGTGAGCGTCGAGCAACGCAGCGTTCGGCGCGACAACGAAATGTGCGCCTGAGCAAGCGACGCACGCCTGAGCCTTAGAAACAGCTCGTTTCTAAGGCAACACCGCGTTCACTAGAGGCGCTTTTGTACCGCTTTGAAGCATCGAACTCGTGGCTCAGTGCAATAAAGAAAAAAAAAAGAACTCGTGGCTCAGTGGTAACGTCTCCGTCTCACACTCCGGAGACCCTGGTTCGATTCCCACCTAGTTCATCTTGGAAGTTGTTTTTATGCGAAGCATATTACGAGAGCTCAACCCAGCTCCTCAGGCGCGGCGGTGTCGCCTTCAATACCACGTGACACTGTGACGTCACGACAGAGGGGAGCTCCAACCAAACACCCTCTCAATATTCTTCAAGGCCTCTCCACCGGTCGCATGACGTCACGCCAAGTGACCGTGCCGGCGCTGCGCTTCGCTATCTCAAAGCGTTGCGCCTGTTTGCACTGCAGTTACGGTACTGCCACCTTAGCTGCCAAGAAGTTCCACACTGCTTTATACAGTGATTTGTTCATTTTTCTTTCGTGGTTACCCCCCCCCCCCAAAAAAAAATATGAAGCGGTGTAGTTTGTGCATGCCTAATACTAGTTTTTATCTGCTTTATTTATAATTGGTGTCTTTATTACAGGACACCTTATATACTGAAAAATATTCCCGCTTTGAGCTCCGAATCAAACTTTTTCCCTTATTAATTTAAACATTTTCACATACTCTGCGACGATACTATATTGAGCATTCTGGAAGTTTGTAAAATGTCTTCTGCTTCGCTGTTAATATTTTACATTCAGATATAATGGCGTGCACTCACAGGAACGTTCAGCTGTCAGAGTTCAACCATATGTGTTAATGGGGGCAAAATGCTATTACGGCATGCCATATAAGTTGTCGTTGCGTGCACCAGTGAAACATTATGTAGCTAGTCCAACCACTGTAATAAGAAACCATGAGACGCCAGCAGTGAAGTGTTCGCAAAAGCATTTTTATTGCGTTAGAAAGAACTTGCATCCAC
Source organism: Dermacentor andersoni (assembly GCF_023375885.2). Lineage (NCBI taxonomy): Eukaryota > Metazoa > Arthropoda > Arachnida > Ixodida > Ixodidae > Dermacentor > Dermacentor andersoni. The sequence goes on from NC_092819.1 coordinate 1,742,900, forward strand.
TTTTATTGCGTTCACTTTTTATTCAGCGTTGCTGCTTTGCGGGCTGCCGCCTTCTGCTGCGCATTGTCTTGTATAGTGTCATTTCTTACTTTGCAAAAGTTGCTTAAAACTACATTGGTTGCAACACGAACTACCAAACGCAAGAGAGTTTGTGTACTATGACCATTCTCGGATGTCTCAATGTCTAGTTCTTCCAGGAGAGAAATCGTCTGCGAACTCGCAACACCACGCTGATTACCACAGGAGAGAAAATCTTTCGCGTTGGCTCTGAAAGACAATTCCTCTGCAACTAATTTAGTCATCAGTACCATATGCACTGTGCATGGCTGCGGAAATTTCCGCCCTCCCCTCGATAGGTTAACTATCATGGCTGTGCTTTCCGCTTCAATCTCACGGTTTTCAATAACCAGTGTGCTGAAGCAAATGGAGCATGAAAGCTTCTTTAAAGCAGCATGAGCGGCCTATCCTGCAATGTAAAGAATGGCATCCATATGGGAGTGGGCGCATGCAATATCGTCGTCACTGACAGCCACGGAAAAGTTGCATCCCACAAGTTCTTCACTGATGCCATAACACTCTATTTCATCGCGTGGAAATGTCAAAACTTTTTGAAGACGAAGCTTTATTCTCACATTCGTGGAGCTGACGCACCGAAATGTGGTACTGTGCTCCTGCTAGTTGGCGGTAACAGCCAAACCGGTCTTCTAGCGCGTCCGTCTAAAACTTTCCCAGCAAGACGTACTTAAAGTGAAGTTCCTCCAAGCAGTACCGCGAGACTCCAACCAGGCAATAGCACGTCAGTCGCAAAGCACTGTGCGTCTCTTTCGTCAGCGAGCCACTGCTGGCGCCAATTCGTATCCAAGCGTCCAGCCAGTCGACAACTGCACTCAGGAAAGTTAACTGTGTGTCGTCAACAGACCCTACAGGATATTGGATGCTGTCCCTAAGCCTCTAGCCTTTGCAATCGCCACCATGTGAGGATAATGTCAATGAAAAGAGCGGTCGACTCAGCTTGAGCAATCTTGAATGCGGAAGGATGTGTTTGTTCTAAGTGCATTTGACACGAACTCATTCATGACATCCAGGACGAGTTTCACATTTTGCCGCTCCAAAGGGGTTGGATTCACGGCTTTTGCGTTCAATCAGTAGCCAGCCTTCACAAGCGATGATCTCTCTGCAGAATAAAGCTGCTGCACAGCTGCAAAAGAAGCAGCTTTCATACGAGGAGGCCCTTCAGGCATGGTTCCACTCAAGTCCATTTCAGGGAAATAGAGACATGTTCCGTGGTTTTTTTCTGGCTGATCCAATTGTTCTGTACGCACTTCAGCAGATGCACAGGATCTACAACGTAGAAAAGAGGACGAGCGTTGTCTGCTGGATAGGAATAGACAATGCTCACTTGATGGCTTGCAGCAAATAAGGACATCATCTTGCTGTTCAGAGCATTGTTGTTTGTTACTACAGCGATAACTTTAAGGCGCATTTTCTCAACATTTAGGATTATGTTTTTCGCATGCTCGCGCAAAATTTCTGCGCTCATTTTGCTCACAGGCAGTATGTGAATGACGTCCTTATTTGCAGAAAGGAGCGACTGTACCATTAACACATGAGCTGTCGTGGCGGGTTCTGTGGAATGAACCGATGATCCCACTATTGTGCCGCTTTGTAGTCGAAGTATGGTTTTATGTGAATCTCATCAATCATCAGGGTGATGGTTGTTTCATGGTCTTGCATTGACTTCACTCGTTCTCGGATGTAGGAAAGGTAGTGCGTTTGCTTTTGCTCTAGAAGAGGGTCAGCTTTGTCATTTGAGCAATCACGCCGGAGTGTGGAAGGACGGGGCAAGATCATTCTTGATGCAGCTCTTGTGAAGTGATAGTCGTGAGGAGAAATTGAATTCATAATACTTGCGAGTACCAATAGTTCTGGACTATACACACGCTGCTTCGCAAGAAGTTCTATCTGCTCACCCAGAAATTTCAATAAAGCAGAGTGTTCTTTCGGCGTGTCACTGTCCTCAATGACGTCTGCAAGAAGTGAACTGAGTAAGCTTAATACTTTAGTTTCCTTCGACTCTTTCGTCACTCCAGGTATATCATGGAAGTGTTTCTCGATCTCCTCTAGCAACAAGGACAGACTGGAGGTGTCACATAGTTGAAATGGCACAGTGCTACCCATAGGAAGCGACTGAAGCTTCACTCCGTTCAGGAAAACGGAAAGTGATAGATCTGGGAGAACTAGCAAGGCGCATTTCACATTAGGTGAAGGATCGTTCTCAATGAGAAGAAACCTAACGCACTGTTCATCGACAGAAACAGTCCAAAATGTTGTGTTGCAAATTCCAGACAGCTTTGCTTTCAGTTCCTCGTATGATGAAATTTAGTTACTTTTGTGTTCTAGTTCATTAGATTCAAGGGATCTTCTCATAGCCTCCTGCAGCACAGCATTTTCCCTTCTTGCTTTTTTGTTGTCTGGCGATTCACTGCGTGCTGGCGTTGAGGAAAAATATTTTGGACAGTTTGGAAACAGAGAAGGCCCAACATCCTTCTTCAACTGCAGTCTATCACGCTTCATCTCTATTGTTCGTCCCGACTGTTCATCTTGATGAGACAACGTCCTGATGAAGTCATCTGCGTGGAAGTGCAGTTCACATACCTGCGTGAGAAAATGAAATGAGGGAAGGCCATTCGTCAGAACTGTCTATTGCATAAAACGATAAGTAAAAATCATCTTAAGAGTGTGGGCGTTTTCCACATTTGCCACGCAAACAGACAAAAAATGTAGCACGCAGATGTGACGCAATTTATACTAAGGGCGATAACCTAGGTATACGAGCTAAAATGTAAGAATGAAGTTCGTTCGAGCGTCCGTAATGATGTTATTATTCCTGTACAGATGTACGCACAGTCTAGTGCTCATCCGCGGAAATAAATGCCTGCTGTCCAATCCGCACTTTATTTAAAATGCTCTCACTGCCTACGAAGGGTACTTTCCATTCTTGGAGTCACAGCCCATAACAATAGAAAAAGCGCATCACTAAAAAAATTCCCTGAAGCAAAGCTTCAGTGCCTTACCCTCGAATGCGCTGTAGGTGTGAAATCCTTCCATGGAATGGCTCGCAACCATGCTTTCTTCAGTGCTTCGTCTCTTGGAAAGCAGTAAACACGCACTTTTGGGCCATTGTCATAGTTTCCACGGCACCCGGGAACACAGCACCGGCCCATATTTCACAAAGATACACTCGCCGCAACAAGGCAGGCATTCAGCGATGAACTCCGGGTGAACTTTCCATTCCTACGATAGTAAACGTATGCACGCCACAAAAGGAACAGCCACACGGAAAAGATACTGCTGACGTTGCAGAGGTTGTCTAAGTAAACACAAGCAAACACAATAAAACACTGGTCTACAAAGACAGGAACTTGCATTAGGACCGCTGCACAGCGAAGAAGTGGCAGCGACTGACTGACGCCGCTGACGCTGCTAGCGAGTCAACTGAACTAGACGCTGGATGAGACGCCGGCTGCACTCAAGTTCACTTGCGCGCGCTCCACGCGCGTTCGTGGCGAACGCGGGAACAGGGACGGCGTCGGCATTGGCGTTTGTGCTGTCGCTTGCGGGAATGGCCATGCCGGTCGAGCAGCCGGACACATGGCGTGACGTAGCGCGTGTGGAAAGGAGGGTCAGGAGAGGCCTGAAGAATATTGAGAGGGTGTTGCTCCAACTCGCGCCGTCGCTCGCGGCGGTATATAAGCAGCTGCGCTTGCCTCTGCTAGACACTCACGAGGTGAGATGCCTCCTGGAGACAGAGCTGCTCGTTGGAATGAGAAGCGAAGGTTGCGGCGTGCTACAGAGACTGATTTTCTAGGTGGCTTTGGCTCAACTCTTGCAAGACGGGCTGGGTGAGAATCGAACCAGGTTCTCCGGAGTGTGAGACGGAGACGCTACCACTGAGCCACGAGTTTTTTTTTTTTTTTTTTCTTTATTCCACTGAGCCACGAGTACGATGCTTCAAAGCGGTACAAAAGCGCCTCTAGTGAATGCGGTGTTGCCTTAGAAACGAGCTGTTTCTAAGGCTCAGGCGTGCGTCGCTTGCTCAGGCGCACATTTCGTTGCCGCGCCGAACGCTGCGTTGCTCGACGCTCACCGCGTCCAATGCGGGGCGCGTAGTCGCTGCGCCGTAGCCCATTGTCTTACACCCCTTGGCGGGTCGACGGGAACGCTGTCGCGTTCCGCTCTTGAAGGCGCATCAGAGTAACGCATGAGTTGTTTCTTCTACTAGCCGAACCAAATATAGCCAAGCAACAGCAGTTCACCAGGCTAAACAGTGGTTCAACAACTAAAATATAGGCTAGTATGCTTCGCATCCTGGGCTTAACCTTAGCTAGGCCACAGCCATTTTTTATTCATGAAGTGCCTGCTGGGATTTATCGCTCACGGCCAACGCCGCCGACACCGACGCCGACGACACCGGCTTTTCTGCGACACGAGCTCCTTAACGCTGTCGCGTTAAAAACGCCGCCGGGCTTCGGCGCTTGGTGAAGGTAGACGCATGCGCGTCGGCGCAACAGCGTCGAGAGAAGAACTGCGCGTGGCGTCGCGGCACGATCTCGAAGGTCAGGGATGCGTAAAAGTGCGTCTACTTCAACAGATGGTGCCACAGCCACAGAGTTTCTCACTATAACACCTAGAGGGTAATCTGGCGCCACCGTCTATGGGAGTTTCTTAAGGGGGCACCGTGCCGTCATGGGAATGACGGTATATGTGTCTGCGAGGCTCGTGTTGGCTGGTGTTGCAAGAGGCTTCGTCTAAAACGTGGATTTCGCTACACAAATAACGCGTTCTCAAAGTCAAATCTTCATAAAATGTTTCCATTTGCGCATATTACATCTTTACTCACATACAATGCATGACCAAGCGAAGAAAAGCAAGAACAGACGACAAACTGTTTCAAAGCGAGCGCGAACCTTGTCGTCTGTCCTCCAACTTTAGCGGCCCGCTGATACATTTTACGTAACATATAATCGTACACGCAATAACAAGTTCTCACAGTTAAACAAAACATGTTTTTGCGTAATAATAAAACTAAAACAGCTTCTCACATTCTGTTTTAGTAGAAAATGAATCATTGTGACAGACGGAACGGTGCTTTCCAAGCGCGTCTTCAAGGTGTCCTGTCTCTCCGAGAACGATGCCGATGCGAAGTCACAATATACCGGCATTCCCATGCATACCACAGCGCAGCAGCGCCAGATTTACCTCTAGGTAATGTAGTGAGAAACTCTATGACCACAGCATTTAGCGTCAGTCAACGCTGTACAGTCACGTGGCGCCATCTATTAGATGGAAGTCGACACATTTTTTTTTCGCTTTGATGGCGTCCCTCCACAGCCACCCTTAGGGACAAGCACACCCGACCTCTAAAGGTGGCATCGTACAAAGACTGGGTCGCACCTCAAGCAGATGCCACCAGAAGAATAAACGCTTTGCTCTCCTTTGCGAAGGAGGCAGGCATCCTTCCTTTCACCTAACCCCCACCCCTATCTTAGGCCACGGGCCATCCCTTCTAATAAAAGTTTCAATCAATCAATGGCGTCCCTCTAGACCTAGCTGCGCCAAAACTAAGAACCGATTTCAATAAAACTTGTAAACCTCTGTCGGTTGCCGGGAGAACAGCCCTTGGAATAGCTCCTCAATAGTGCCGGTCGTTTAAATCTCTAGGCTTTCATCGAGGACGCCGAGAAGTCGACGAAGCAGAAGATTACTGGGCAAGGATCGCGGGCCTGACGTTCCTGCCTTGCGCCCATATTGTCGCCCCTGACTATCCTCGTGCGGACGCTCCTTTCTCGACTGAAGAACTCGAGACCGCACTTGCACGGCGTTCTTCGTCACCAGGATCCCGATGGGATCGCATTCTCTGCGCTTGCAAGCCTTGGTCAAGAGGCCAGAGATGCACTTCCTGTCCTGTACAACGCGTCATGGCGTGATGGCTTGGTCCATACCACGTGGAAGTCAAGTCACCTTGTTCCACTCCTCAAGCCTGGCAAATATCCCCTGGAATTATCTTACCGTCCAATAGCACTAGCCAGCTGCGTCGGCAAGATAATGGAGATAATTATCCTGACACGGTTGGAATGATACTTGGAATTTTACAACGTCTATCCGGATGTAATGGTTTGCTTACGACGCAGGCGCTCGTCAACAGATAGCGTTATTAGCCTTTTAATGTGTGTATGACACCAGAAACACCTGAACGAATCCCTGCGGCCTTATATTCCCTGATACCTACCGCAATGCAGCTCTTCACGCAATTCCCGACGCCTTAGAAGCCCTAGGTATTGGTGGACGCGCCTTTCGCCAGGCACGCGCAGCTATCTGAATGGAAGATTTTTAAAAATTTGACTGTAGACGGACCAACGCCGTCTAGATATGCCACTCGTGGTGTATCGCAAGGTGGAGTACCTAGCCCTGCCCTATTCAACATGGTGCTCGTTGGCCTCGCCGATTCATCGCCGGAAACTGTACAGCTCTGCGTGTATGCGGACAAAATTTGCATGAGGCCTTCAGGAGGGACAGATGTACAAGTCCGCGCACGATTTCATAAGGGTTCAATGGCAGTGTCAACATATCTAAGAACGCAAGGCCTGGAGCATTCACTTGAGAAGTGTGTACTTGTTGATTTTACTCGCAAGGTGATGATCCTATATGCTTTGCGCATTCTTGGCTAAGTTGTAGCAAACAGGTGAACGCACCAATTTCTTGGCGTCATCATCGATAACGACTTGTCTTGGAGCCCCCACGTCTCTTGCGTGACAAAGCGTTTAGCAGCTATTGTGGACCTTATCGCGTTTCTCCGCGGATGTCCAGTGGCGCTGAGGTACCACCAGTGTTCCAATTATATAACGCACTATTTTTGACTTCCTGCATTACAGCTCAACTGTACTGAGAAATACTTGCTCGACAAATATTCCCAGACTTCAGAGTATGCAAGCCCACGCATTCAGAACATGTCTTGGTCTCTCAAAACCCGCCGTGGTTGCTCAGTGGCTATGGTGTTGAGCTGCTGAGCACGAGGTCGCGGGATCGAATCCTGGCCACGGCGGCCGCATTCCGATGGGGGCGAAATGCGAAAACACCCATGTATTTAGATTTGGGTGCACGTTAAAGAACCCCAGGTGGTCGAAATTTCCGGAGTCCTGCACCACGGTGTGCCTCATAATTAGAAAGTGGTTTTAGGACGTAAAACCCCCTAATTTTTTTTGGTCTCCCCAAAATACATAATCGATTACGACAATGGCCATCGCCAAAGATTCTCCTAGGAGAGCCTACAGTGCTACAGATGTCCTGAAAGTGGTCATCCGACAACTAATTCGCATCCTTTCACACCGCCTTGCTTGCTTGCCAGGAAAGAGGCCACATTCAACGTTTGCTAAAGTATTAGATGCAAAAGGATAGACAGTTGGGCGAGTTGGTAAGGTAACATGATCTTGGCTTCTAGCGCGAAGTGAAACACGGACACAGCGCTCGTCCTGTCTGCTCCTTTCTGTGTCCGTGTTTCACTTCGCGCTAGAAGCCAAAATCATGTCATCAGCTCTACTAGCTAACATAATTCACGCCTGCTACATGAATGTCAGTACCATTGTAGTGTCTGCACCGGCCGCAAGTACAATCAACAATTCCGGGCATCAGAAAAAAGCTGGAGCTCCACTACAAGCTTTAAAGCAAGTAACTTTGAAACACATTTATAACGTGCAGATTCCGGCAACACATCTATAGGGATGGTTCTGTAAATATCAACAGCTCTACTGCTACAGTCATCATTCCAGAAAATCTGAAGAAATCAAGTTAAAGACTTGATGTGTGACCACATCGATGGGTGCAGAGCTTGCTGCACTTGATCTTATTAATCAGGAACCAGCACAACAGTGGACAGATTTTGTGATTGCAAGGCAACAATTCAGTGCATACTAATACTAATGCGCCACGGACCCAGGCAACGAACTGGTTTCAGAAATTTGACAAACATATAATCGCAGCCATGACGAGGGACACAACATAATCTTTCAATGGCTTCGAGGACATTGCAACATCAGCGGTAATGACCATGCCGACGAAGCCACCCGATCTGCTCGTGAAAGCGGTCAATGTGTTTTTTTTATTCCGCTTTCGCGAACAGACTTTGCTGCTGGCCTGTAATTGATGTCCCGCGAATGCACGTTGCCCCTGTGGGGCTCGAACGTTTTCAGCCTGTGTCGTTTGCGTTCGTTGTCTCCGAATATACAGATACATATAGCGCCTGCGTTACCACGACTTCTGCGGCTAGGCGTCGCATTTACAAACTCTTATTCCTTCATTACTGGAATGGTCACCAAAACCACGTGCGACACATGCAGCTGTGATGAGCCGATCGCACAAATCTGTGCTTGCCCTCTCTATAGTGCCGAGAAGCAAGTGATGTGCAGAATCGGACAATCGTCCACTAGTAGGACTAAAAGCTCTAGGCCAGTGCTCCCAAAGAACATCCGCATAGAAGGCCTTATTCGCGCTACCAAGATTGCTGCGGTCTACGGGCTTTCACGATAGACTTTGGGAGAGCCGCCCCTTACCGCTCTGTAGTGTACGCTGTTTGTTTGAGCTCGTCTCTATTTCTGCCCTGCCGCTCTCTTTCTTTCTTATTCCCCTAATCTTGCCCCCCCCCCCCTTCTGTGCAGGGTACCTAACCTGAACTACCTCTGGTTAGCCTCCCTGCCTTCCTATACATAACTTCGCTCTGTATCTCTCTCTCTCTCTAGTCTACAGGCTCTTCACAGAAGACAAGATCTTGAGACCGTGACCTCGTGAGTCTGCGATGCACAAAGTCACAAAAACGCTGCTGCGTGTCTTGAAATGCACCATCCTCTACGACCACTTGTGAATGACTCAGCGATGAACGCTTGATTGTGTGCGAACAGTGCACAGTTTGAACTCCTCTCTTCCTTCTCATCTTTCAGTTCCCTTCCCGCAGTGCACTGTAGCCAACCGGGCTCAGCCTGGTTCGTCTCCCTACCTTTCGCTTATGACTTCTCTCTTTCTCACTCTTACATGTCAGAGGAAGTGCAACACCCCAAAGTTCGATCGCGAGTGTGTTATGCATGGATTGAACCCAACCACTGGCCCACTGTCATAAGACGGTGACTGCTCTAAAACCTGATTTTAGAGTGGCGTGCGCTACTCCGATCGCAATGTAAACGTGCATGAGGGGTCGACATTGGGCTAGTTGGTGCTGCACATTTGGACGGTGTAAAACAGCGCGTAAGACGAGGACAAGTGAAGGAAGGACAACACAAGCGCTGACTAACGACGTTGTCTTTATTGCAACAAAGCAATATAAAGAAACCAGGTACAGCTTCCTCGCATGCGCCGAGAGGCAAGTGATGTGCAGAATGGTAGGAACAATTGGTCAATCATGCGCTATCAGAACTAAAAGCTATAGGCCAGTGCTCCCAATGTGAACATTAAGAAAAATTGGATTTAGCCTTGACGTACACCGTCTGGCCAATGGTAGAACAATTAGAAAGCAGCGATGCGAGGAGCGGCCGACGCTGTTTTAGCAGACGAACACCAGTGTCGAATCAACTGACTGAAGCTTCTACATTATCTGTGCGTGTCGTTGTTCTTCGGTCTGCATTCTTTGGGCGGTCACGCTCATATGGGCACCCCCATACAATGGAAGAAACCTCACTCTAGCTTTGGGTTGACTGTGGACGGGCGTGCTCGTTTTGTGCTTCCTCAATCAAAGGTCACCCCTACTCTACTACATAGAACCAATATACTGCTTCCCTTCTGCTCGAAGGAAAAAGGGGGATCAAATATTTGTTCAAAGCCGACCATTCATGGTCACCAGGCCGTTTGCATCTGTGTAACGTCAGCAGCTTCCAAGACAATTATATAGGCACATTTCACGCCAAATTTCGGTTACACAATTCTCTTAAGCTGCAGCACTACGAGATGTGTGTAGTTGGTGGAAGCTTCGAAACACTAACCGAAACTAAAGTAAACGTGGGACAGACGACATATTTTAGTCGGAAATGTTGCGAATTAACGCCACTCCTGTAGAACAATGAAATGCGCATGTCACACGCGCTGCATGCCTGTGTTGTAAGCGGTGCTCTAGCGCCGCTTAAAGGGAAAGCTTTGCGACTCTGATGGTAGCGGTGCGCTTGACGCGAACACATGGAGAAACGAAGCCGCACGTACCGTAGTCATTGCCACCGCCAAGTAGCTTGCATGGGAAACCGGCTTTACAACAGAGAGACGATAAAAGAAAACTGGCAGATGATAATATTCAGGCCATGATGCTGCGGGCAGCTCAAGCAAAACACGGAAAAGGAATGAACACGGAATGGTTGCTGAACCGATCCACGGTGCTTTTCTGATAACGTGTTCGGAAGCGGCACAAATGGCGCTCTCGGGTACGCAAGCCTCCAGATGCCCGTCGCTCACTGCTCGGGAGAGGGCACAATGTGCAGCCATTCGCCGACAATGGCGGCAGCCCCCATCCGTTTGTGTTTGCGAAAAGCGGACTAAGCCCCAAGGTTGCTCCCCGCAAGCAGGATGGATGGAACCTCGGGGGGTCCCCAACCGCCGCGAAGGGAGCGCTCCCCGCCTCGGACAAAAGGGAGCGCACAATGCAGCGCTGCATTTTGAAGCTCGAACCAACGCGGTGGTCTCTCCAGGTTTCGTTACTTCCTCTCAAGAAGGGCCATGCACCTCAGAGGCCCCAGAAACCCAGGTATTAATTTATTGAGCCCATGCATGGAACGTCAGGGACTACGCAAAGGAGCCCGCTCGAGGTCGAGAGCATGTTACTGCCCTGAACGTGCGTCGCGTCTCGTCGGATACGCTTCGGTAGCCGCCTTATCTCAAATCGGGGACCCTGTGATTCACAACGTGGGGCTGGTCCGCTCGATGCCTTTCACAGAAAGTGGCGAGGGACCTTATCACGCGAGCCTTGTAATTTATGACCCTTTCGATGAGTTCGCTACGGCGTCGCCGTGAGCTGCTGCGCCTACGCCACTCTCTCAAACGGCCCGACAGAGCGCCGTCTGTGCGCCCACGTTGCATACAGTCAGAATTGCTGTCCGCCACAACATCGGCGATACTAAATGGACTGTTCGTTTAATTGACATGAATGCTTATAGTGTGATGCATAGGCGGAATCATTGTTCCGGCGGGGGTGTGACTGGAGCCCGACCAGCTTTCAGGAGCCACACACACACACACACACACACACACACACACACACACACACACACACACACACACACACACACACACACACACACACACACACACACACACACACACACACACATACACACACACACACACACACACACACACACACACATATATATATATATATATATATATATATATATATATATATATATATATATATATATTGTGACCATTATATTACCCCTTCCTCTTCTTCATCTGCATATATTCATCATCATGACCAGCGTCATCGTCTTTAGCGCGCGACCGGCGCAATAAACGTTGAGGCTGAACAGCTGTCTTGCAAGTGGTGGAGGCTGCTTTCGATCCCTTGGTCCTCTCGGCCTTCGAGTTTCTCTGGAGCTTCGTTCAGGCCGCCGCTTGTTCCACCTTTCCGCCAGGATGCCCCAAGAAGATCCTCCAGGAGCCTGCGGCGTCACCGTCTCTGCCTTACCGGCCGTTCCTTCATGGACCGTCACAACGCGGCAGCGCGATCCCACCATGTTCGCTGGCCATCGTAGTGACGACGTCGATGACTGGCTGGACAATTATGACCGCGTGAGTGAGTCTAACCGGTGGGATGACATGCACAAGCTTCGCAACGTCGCATTCTACCTCACTGACATTGCCAGGACTTGGTTCCTCAACCACGAGATCACCTTGCCTGACTGGGCGACATTCAAACACCAGCTTCGGCAGATTTTTGACGCTCCCAACGTGCGCTCTGATGTCGCCAAGAAAAAGCTTGATGGACGCACGCAACTTCCCGGGGAAACATACACACCTTATATCGAGGACGTCCTCGCCCTTTGTCGCCGTGTTGACGCCACCATGACGGAATCTGAGCGTGTTCGTCACATCATAAAGGGCATTGCTCACGTCGCGTTCAACGCATTGGTGATCAAGAATCCTAATACCATTAACGATGTGATCGCGACTTGCCAACGCCTGGACCCACTGCAGGCCATCCGTTTACAACCTGTCGCCGGTGACGCGCCTCCTTCGTCGGATACCGACCTGCGTATGCTGATTCGGACTCTGATACGCGAAGAGCTCCAAGCGTGTGGCCTGCTCAGTCCTCCCGTTCTCCAGCCTTAGCCTTTGGTTCCTGGCCTGTGCGACATCATCAAAGAGGAGCTATCCTCCATGATCTACGCTGCGAGCTGTGGCCCTCCTTCGCCATCCACCTCGTATGCTCAGGTGGTGGAGTCGCCAGATGGTTGGGGGCAGAAGCAGGAGCAGGAGGCGCTGTCGGAACGAACGCTAGTTGCGGCTATGCAACCAGCGTTCGTTCGGACAGCGCCTCCTGCTCCTATGCAACCAGCGTTCGTTCGGACGAACGCCATGACTACGATATTTATGAGAGAGACCCGTTGCTTCCTCCGAGTCCTTACCAGCGTCGGCTCTCCCCACGCTCACTTTCTCGACCTCCCGAAGCGCCTCGTAACTACCGTCCAGGGCGCCGCCGCTCGCCCTCCCCTCTCCGACGCTTAACATCACCCCTGCAACCGGCCACCCGCACTCCTGACTACCGATCGGAAAACTAGATGGTGCAGTTTCTGGAGGGAAAGCTGCATGGCTCGCACAGACTGCAATTCCTCCAGCGTGCCCGGCCAATACTATATTCGTGTGCGTAGAAGGTGTACCAGTCCTAGCATTGCTTGATACGGGAGCAGCTATTTCTATTATTCACGCGGGCTTGTGCGCTCGTCTACGCAAAGTTACGACACCTTACAGTGGAGCTCTTCTTCGTGGTGCAAATAATGTTGTGATTAGGCTATCGGCGAAATGCACCGTTAGAGTTTCGATCGACGGGATACGCCACCATATCCATTTCGCAGTGTTGACTGCCTATGCTCACATGCTTATACTAGGGTGGGACTTTCTCTCTTCGGCGTCGGCTTTCATCTCGTGCCGTGAACGCCTCGTTAACTTGGCAGAGACCGACAATTCCGATGACGTGCACGAACCACGCCTTCGCTTACGAACTGCTGACGATTGTATGGTGCCCCCTGGTTGCGAACAACTCCTTGCAGTTAACTCTGACATCACCGATGGTGACGTTTTAGTTGTACCATCAGCCCGTTGCTTATCCAAAGGGATTGCTCTGGCACCCAGCCTTGTTCGCTTCACCAACGGCATGGCCACTTTGGCTGTACTCAACACAACCAATGAGCCAGTGCTGCTTTCTAAAGGCGCCGTTCTCATGTGCGTCTTGGACACTCAGCCTGTCTCTGTGCTTACCTCGACTACTGCTGTTTCACAATCACCCACAGCTATGGATCCGGTCCCTGCTTCTGATCTCGCTGGTACCATCAGCTCCGATCTAACGCCACATCAGACGGGGGAGTTACTGGCGTTGTTATCTAAGCATAAAGACTGCTTCGACGTCCACTCTCCTCCTCTGGGACAGACTTCTGCGACGGCTCATCGCATACACACAGATGGAACTACCATCGTGCGCCTGCGGCCATATCGAGTTTCTTCCGCTGAACGACAGATCATCGATACCCACGTTGCCGACATGCTGTATAATACGCCCATCTTCAAGTCCTTGGTCGTCACCTGTCGTTTTGGTGCGTAAGAAAGACGGTTCAATGCGATTTTGCGTAGACTACCGTGCCTTGAACAAAATAACCCGCAAAGATGCATATCCACTGCCCGGAATCGATGATGCGTCAGATTCATTACAAGGCGCGGAGTATTTCTCCAGCCTTGATCTACGCTCCGGATACTGGCTGACAAGCAGACAAGGAGAAAACCGCCTTTGCCATGCCCGATGGACTTTACGAATTTAACGTAATGCCTTTCGGCTTGTGTAACGTTCCCGCCACATTTGAGCGGATGATTGACACCGTACTACGGGGCATAAAGTGGAAGACTTGCTTATGCTACCTTGACGACATCATCGTATTTTCGTCGACCTTCCATCAGCACTTGCAGCGCCTCGACGAAGTCCTGACATGCCTCTCAGCTGCTGGCCTTCAGCTGAATACAAAATAGTGCCACTTCGCCAGAAAAACCATTAAAGTGCTCGGACACCTTGTCAGCAAGGAGGGCCTTCGACCCGACCCCGACAAGATTACCGCTGTCCTCCGCTTCCCCAGGCCTCAACGCGCCAAAGACTTGCGTAGCTTCCTTGGCCTAGCTTCGTATTTCCGGCGCTTCATACGTAACTTTTCCACCATTTCGGCGCCGCTCCATCAACTCCTTCCTTCTGGAGCTCCCTACGTATAGTCGGACGAATGCGAAACTGCTTTTGACGCCCTCAAGCGTGCCCTCACGTCCGAACCTGTGCTTTGTCATTTCGACAACACCGCGCGCACTCTTCTACATACTGACGCCAGCGGACACGGTATCAGCACTGTTCTTCTGCAACGTCAGCAAAATTATGAAGAACGTGTGGTTGCATACGCAAGTCGCACGCTAACAGCTGCAGAGAAAAATTATACGATCACCGAGCAAGAGTGTCTCGCCGTTGTTTGGTCCGTCCAAAAATTTCGGCCTTATCTGCACGGCCGCCACTTTACGGTCGTTACTGATTACCACGCCTTGTGCTGGTTGGCGACGCTAAAGAATTGAACGGGACGTCTCGGCCGTTGGATAGTCCGTTTACAAGAATACGACTTCGACGTCAACTACAAGTCTGGAAAGAAACACCTGGATGCCGACGCTCTCTCTCGCTGTCCCTCACCACCGTCTTCAAACGCTGCTTGCTTGCTACCTTCCGTGAGGAAACCGCAGGGCGCGTCGCCTGCACTCCGTTCGGTCGCAGCTCTCGAGCAGCTCCCATCCAGCCATTCTCATACGTTTGCCTCTAGCCAACGTAATCACTCCTACTGCCACTCCGTTATCGAACGTATTCGCGTATCATCTCGCACACCTAACGCTCAGCTCCGTCGGCAGTTGAAGACCTTCAAGATCGAAAATTTGATACTATACCGGTACGTGTTTCATCCCGAAGGACACCATTGGGTTCCTGTCGTTCCCCGATCACTTCGGGCCCAGATATTGGAGACCTTTCACGACGATACCACTGTCGGTCACTTTGGTTTCCATAAAGCTTACGAGCGAATTCGCAGCCGCTTCTCTTGGCCTGGACTTGCAACCAGCGTAGCGAAATACGTGGCTTCCTGTTCGCTCTGCCAACACTGCAAACGACTGACCTCACCTCCGGCTGGACTGCTCCAACCTTTCCCGTGTTCTGAAGCTTCTTTCGCAGTCATTGGTATCGACCTCTATGGACTGCTACCCTTAACCACTGGCGGTAAACGATGGATCGTCACAGCTGTAGACCACTTGACATGGTACGCTGAAACAGCCGCACTGTCTTCGGGATCCGCAGAGGAGGTTGCAGCCTTTTTCTTGGAAGCCATCTTTTTACGGCATGGAGCCCCACGTGTCCTCTTGAGTGACCGCGGCAGGACCTTTCTCTGTAAACTTCTCGACGATGTTCTCCATGGGTGCAGTACCATCCGTAAAACGACTTCCAGCTACCACCCTCAAACTAATGGTCTCACAGAGCGCTTTCATCGCACGCTGTCCGACATGATATATATGTACATCAACCCCGACCACACCAATTGTGATGTCAGTCTACCATTCGTCACTTTCGCATACAACACGGCCGTCCAACGCACTACGCGATACTCGCCCTTTTTCCTCGTGTATGGTCGCCAACCGCTCCCTATCCTCGACGCTTCTTTCTTCGTTGTCCCCATGCCTACGTCCGCATCAGTGTGTGAACAGTTCGTTTCGTGAGTTGCCCGGTGTCGCCAACGTGCCCGCCTCAACACCGACGCCAGTCAACAAGACCGCAAAATTCGCTATAGTGCATCTCACCACGTCGTTTCCTTCCACCCTGGAGACGAAGTGTTACTGTGGACCCCAGTTCGCACTCCTGCATTGTGCGAGAAAATTCAGTCCCGTTTTATCGGGCCCTACATTGTTCGGGAGCAGACTTCGCCAGTTCACTATCGTGTCACTCCAGTTGTTCCGCCTTTAGACGGCCGCTGCCGTTCCACAGAGATTGTGCATGTTTCGCTTCTTCATCTGTATATGTTCATCATCATGGCCAGCGTCATCGTCTTCAGCGCGCGACCGGCGCAATAAAACGTGGAGGCTGAACAGCGGTCTCGCAACACACACACACACACACACACACATATATATATATTTATATATATATATATATATATATATATATATATATATATATATATATATATATATATATATATATATATATATATATATATATATATATATATATATATATATATATATATAAACCAACCCCATTACACTCCATCGGCAGGTTGCCAGCTCTTGCCCATTTCAAGCATCAAAAAATAAATTTATGTTCCTGTCCTCTTTCGTCTCTCACTCGGCACCGCTCGGCCAGCAGCCCACATTTGCGCCGTCATGCGATAAAAGCCGCATGCCCAGATACCTACACAAGGCATAACGCCCTGTCGCGGGCCAGTCTCGCTGCAGCCTACCTCGACTATCCATCGCCCGCTTGAGAGCAGCACAATAACAGTGCGCAATCGCCCCGTCACGTGGTATCCTTTTTCATATTTAGCGGGCTTCTTTGGAACGCCGAAAAAAGGACCACGGGAGATGTATCGTGTTGGAAACAATTTATTGAGGTTTCTCAAGTTGCTCTACAACTTTGCGTATGACACTTGGGGTCTGCAGCCAATACTTAAAAAGTTGGTTAATTCAACATAACTAATCAGTTAGTTAAGGGGACAAAAAATAGCCTGAGTAACTCTAAGCCAATGCCAACATTATGCATTTGGTTAAACTCGCGTCCGTAGTGCCTTTCATCTTTAAAACTTTGGCTCAAGTTATGTGGGACAACCTGAATATGGAAGAGCGTGAAACACACTGACGCAGAGACGGAGCTTAACACCACAGCGCTCTGTTTCCAACTATTTCAAAATGGTATTACATGTATATGGTTCCGGGGATCACACGTTCGTACAACGGATGCGAGAGTGCATTTACATTGTATACAAGGCTGTCTAACAGTATGCCGAGTAGCAGCTCGCGAGCATTTTATTCTGCCTATTCTGGCTAGTTGAAACGTCGCTTCTTGCCTTGCTGCGGTAGTTTTGTCATAGTGGGGGCTTAATTGTGCTTCTTGGGCGAGAAGTCATTGGAAGCGATGACAGATGACACGCCACCACTTGCGTTGAGCATGCCTCTTCGCACTGCGTCTCGCAGCGATATATTGTACGGCTTGCAACGTAGTAGTGGAGATGTCCGGTTCCTGTTTCTCCAACAGCGAGCCAATGGACCCCGACAAGGACTACACCGTCGTGGAGGGCAAGCGGCTGAAGATAAAATACCGCATGACAACCAACGACGTGAGTGAGCAGGGCCCCAACGGACCGCCTACTCTGACTTACAGGATTGCTTTTGTGCCGCTCGACGTCTCTAAGAATTTAAATTCTGTACACAGACAGATTCCTAACACCTACCTTGGTAATGTGGCTCCGAAAGGAATTAACGAAGTGCGTTTCAACACCAAGAAAAACGTAGTCACCGTGGAAGTAACGACGCAGGCCACCCTAGAAAAATTGAAAGCCGTGCGCATACTAGGACACATAGAAGTCCGGTCGTTCGTCGTGCACAGTGGTCGCACTAGGGCAGGTGTTATCTCCTATGTCGTGATTGACATCAGCGACGAAGAGCTATAAAGGCTTCAACAGCTAAGGTCATCGATTTCCACCGCTTCGGTCGCTCGACGAGCGTCAAGCTTCTTTTCGCGGGAGACACACTACCTGATCATGTCAAGGTGGGCTACGTGAGACACCCGGTGCGTCCTTATGTGCCCCGACCATTGCAATGTCACAAGTGCCTAAAGCTAGGCCGTGTAAGCGCTGTCTGCACAGGCCATGGGACGGCATGCCTCCGCTGTGCCTGCAGCCATGACGTATCTTCATGCACAGTAAGAGAAATGAAGTGCCCGAATTGTGATGGACCCCACGAGGTCAATTCCAAGGGCTGTCTTAAACAGAAAAAGGAGGAAAAAAATACTGAACCAAATGAGCGAGACAAGTATGTCCCGCAAGGAGGCGATAGCGTCAGTGCAATACCGGAGGAGATGAACGCGTCGTCGGCGTGGACAAGCTGTAGGTCCAGACGAGATCTCCCTGGCTCCAATTCCGCAGGTCAAGCAGAAGGTAATTGAATCGGTATCGATAGATCTCACCAAACCATTGCTTCAAGCGAGCTGCGCAAGCCCGGAACTGAATGTATGGCCACGCTTACTGCCGCGCACACGGGCCTTAGACTGTCAGCGCGAGCAAGGACAGTGCACTCAGATATCACCATCGGAATCTGTCATCAAAGCCATGCTGCGACAAATAATCGCCGCCCTGCAGCTGCTACTGTCCGGTTTAAATACGCCAGTGGCGCTAACAGCGGCAAAAATTATGAACCCTATATACAGTCTTTTAGCTACGCTGCAGTAACTTCTACCTCTGCCCGCGATGACGACTGTGCTGTACTGTGAAGTGTACACGTACGCATTGCACAGAAGCAGTACGCTGTGCAGCCCTCATCATATTCACCATACCTCCACCCTCCTTCCTCTTCACAACCTATCTCTCTTATTCCCCAAACCCCTTCCCCAGCGTGGAGTAACAGGCTAGAGGCACTTCACTCAAGCCGACCTCCCCACCTTTCTGCCATTAAATAGTATCTCTATCTCTGCAAGGCACTGCTGCATTGTCGGAGGGATCCTGCACAAATGACTCGTAACAATGTACAGCACATAATGTCATCGTTCCAGCCATCGAACATGAGATCTAACAAAGAAAGAAATGGAAACAACAAATCACTAAACTTCGCGATCTCTACATGTAATGAAGATGGTCGAGCTGACCTATTTTTGAATGAAGGTAATGGAAGGAGTATTCATTCATGCGTCACCTCCTCGGGCTATCTGCCAGAACTATCTCGTGCGTGAGGCAACCATTATGCATATACAAGGGATGAGTGTATATACGTATGCACTCATCAAATAGTGGCAATCAAACGCGTGCTTCGAAATAGGCAGAACGCCACGATACATGCTAATTTGTTATTGTAATTGTGCTCCAGCACGTCGTTCACACATCGGCCAATCTTTCTAACATAATGTATAACGCATGACAGCGAAACCTGGTGAACCACATTTTCCGAACATTCCACGAAGTTGTTCGTGTTTTTTTTATAGAATTCGGGTTTTGTTACAGACTAAGGCTGATTTATCCTGCACAGGGTACCCAATTTGTCTGGCGCTGAAAGTACAACACTTTCTCGCTGCGCAACCTTTTGTAGCACTTAGCTACGTTTGGGTGGATGTCTCATTTTCTCTTTATTAATTACTTCTCTCCACCTTGTGAGTTTCCGCAGAACTATTACGTCAAATTCTCAACAAGGGCTGTTAAAAAATTCTCGGCGCCAACTGCGCGAGCGGGCTCGTGCCACTCACTGCTCGTGCATTCGTCGTCGTCGTTTTCTGCTCCCACAGCTGACTCCGTCGTGCAAAAAAAAAAGGCCAACCCTTCCCTTACCGGAAAATGGGGGTAAGCGAAGCTTGTCTTGTGTGCACCTGACCACCAGGTGGGCCCTGCAGCTATTTGAAGCTGCAGTCACTTCACGGCTACTGTATGCCCTCCCTCTTGTGGCGCTGCCCCCACCCCGCCTGCGGAAACTGGAGCTACAGCATCGGTCAGCAATACGGCTCTGTCTTGGCGTTCCCCGAACCTCACAAGTGGCCGCCACTTTGGCTGAGGCAGGTGCCTTGCCCCTGTCATTACTCTTCCTACAACAGGGGCTACGACACATTGATCGCCTACGCCATGCCGCAGATGGTCAAGCACTCCTGACCCACCTACGCTCCCGGCCAGCATCACACATGGGACGGCTGTGTGGCCTCTATAAGGAGGTCATAGGGCACACGCCTGCAAACGCTGTACAGCCTCGCCCACCACATCGACCACCAATCCCTATCTCGACGGAGCTTCCAGGTGTCTCGAAGAACCGTTCTCCAACATGTTCCCTACAGCAGACGGCAGCCTCTCTCCTTCAAGAGAGACTTGGGGACCACCTTCACATCTTCGTCGATGGATCCGTGATACCGGAGACTGGCTCATCCACAGCAGCCTGCGTTGCACCGGCCCTACGAAAGAGCAAGCTGTGCCGTCTCCCGGGGCACGCAAGTTCTACCGCAGCAGAGTTAGCAGGACTCCACCTTGCTGTGGACCTACTTGCAGAGGAGCTACCAGCGACCCCGGCAGCCATCTTCTGCGACTCCAAGGCGGCGATGTTCTGCCTGCAGAACCCTGACAGGGCTAGCCTTGGGGTAGTGCTACTCTCCTCAAGACTGACGGCCCTTCAGGACGCAGGATGCTCTGTATCTCTGCTTTGGCTACAGGCACACGTGGGGATCCCGGGAAATGAAGATGCGGACACTCTGGTAAAAAGTGCCCACCACTCAAGCGTCCCCCTCAGCCCTGCTGTAACGGCCGCAGACTTCTCGAGGCACAGGCTGTGCCGGCACATCATCGCCTGTCACCCGGACAAACGGGTATCCCTGGGCCGGCCTCCACGGCCTCTTCCACAGCACGGCCTCCTACGAAGGGATGCCTCGTTGCTGCTCCGACTGCGAGTTGGCTGCTACTGGACGGAAGCCCGCCGGTGCCGCCTTGGGAAAGCCACCTCGTCAGCCTGTGCCTCCTGTGGTGAACCAGAAACTCTGGAACACCTCCTGCTGGCCTGCCCTGCTCACCTGCAGCACCGTGGTCGACTCCTGCAAGAGTTCCACCGCCTGGAGCTCCCATGTTCACGACAGGAAGATATCCTCTTCCCCTGTCGTAATCAACTACCAGCCTTCCTAAGTGTCGTCGAGTACCTCGACTCGTCGGGGCTCTCGGCGAGACTATAGGACATTTCTACAAAGACGGATGGCCTAACGGCCATCCCACCTCGAGCTTCCTGATCGGCCACTACTTCGCTTCCATCTCTACGACCCTCTACCTTTCTCCTCCTACCCTCTCTCTCTTTTAACCCCATCCGCTCCACCCTGCTGGCGCTGAGCCGTGCTGCCGCATGGGTTGCAGAAAATAGAGTTAGCCTTTTCTCCTTCCGCTCAAGAACCACTTCTCTCTCGTCACGGTTAAGTAACCTACAGGTAATGGTGCCGGTAACTTCGGCCTCCCGTTCCTTCAGCTCTGGTTTTTCTTTTCGTTGCTGTCGGATTGCCTGGGCTCTGGCGGTTCTAACGGCTGGTTTGCCACGCCGACGGCGAGCCTTTTCACGGGCGAGTTCTCGCCACCGCTCGTCGAAGGCTGCCTGTACCTCGGGGTAACGCACAACGCGTGGCCGTTCCACCCGTTTTCAGTGGCTGAATTGAACGCAAACGAAGCCGGCGCAGCGCGCGGGAAGCGGCTCTAATGGCTGGATCGGCGCGCCGACGGCGAGCCCTTTCACGGGCTAGTTCTCTCCGCTGCTCGTCGAAGGCTGCCTCTTCTCCCGCGGAAGCGAAACGGCTCTGATTGGTTGCGCGCGTGGCCTGAATGCGCGCCTATGCAGCTGGAATCCTTGCTAATGACACGCTCCAGTGCCGGCACAGCTGTCAACTCATCAAACTGCTCTTTCCCGCAAGTGCTCTGCTCTGGGAGCAACTGGATTTGTCAAGCGAAGCTTGTATTGCCTTCCAAATTTCGGTGGGGTTGTCGTGATCACACAGAAAAATGACCAACGCTTCAGCTACCGGAAAATGGGGGTACGCACACCACCATCTCTCCAGTGGTGGTGGAGCTCGCGCTTCGGGAGCCCTGGTCGGTTTTCAGAAAACGCTGCTGCTGTTGATGTGGCCAGTCATTCGCTTGTATTACACACTGGTGGAGATTGCTGCGGCTTTCGACCACCTTGGAATTGTGCAGCCGAACTCTGCCGTCCATCAGGCCTGATGACGCCAACGAGACTACACTACCGGCTTCACCAACCCTTGTTTGTAATGGTGCTCTCTGTCTGCCATTCCGAGTGGCACGGATGACAACGACGTCGAAGATTGGTTTTCGTCATATGAGAGAGCTACCAACCACCACAAATGGGTTGATACCATGAAGCCAAGCGTCATCTTTAATTTAACTGGTGTTGCCAATCTGTAGTTTAAAAACCGCGAAGCCGATCTTCGCACGTGGGTCAGCTTCAAGTCAAGCGTCACAGAAGTCTTTGACCGAACGGACGTGTGCAAGCTTCGTGCGGAACGTCTACGAGGCTGCTCCCAGCAAACTGGTGAGATGTTCCCGATCTACACATAGGACATCGTCGACCTCTGTAGACGCGTTAACTCGACCATGATGGAGGCGGATAAGGCGCGCGACGTCATGAAAGGAATTTCGGACGATGTCTTTCATATGCCTCTGTCTAAGAACCCTGCCTGGCACTGTGGTTGAGATTCTCGAGCTTTGTGAAAGCTTTGACGAGCTCAGCAGGCAGCGTCTTCTCATGCGGTGCCCATCTGTCTCATATGAAGTCCTGTGGAGCATCGTCATCGCTCCCGACCTTGACTCATTGCTTTCCCAGATAAAAGAGCAGGTCCGCGCGGAGGTCGCTCAGCAACTATAGCTGCTATCCACTGCTGGGCAACCATTACGGAAGGTGATACAGCCACACCACACGTCGTATTACGGCTTTGTCTCCACGCCCTCGGAAAGTGATACAGGAGCAAGCTTGATGAGCTCGAGAATAGTTGATTGTTGGGCTAGTTGGTTTTCCATAATTGAAGCGGTAACTTAGTACGATAGGACAGGATAGGATAGGATAGGATAGGGATAACTTTAATAAAGTGCCGGCAACAAACACAGGAACTTGGACGGTGGACAAAGACAGGCGCTTGTCTTTGTTCACCTTTCTTGTTTGTGTGTTTTTATCGTGCTAAGTTACTACTTCGATTGAGAAACTCTGGCGAGCGGGCGCCGATGGCGAAGTAAATGCACTTATGCAGGGGCTGTCACACGCACTGTGCCTTTGTCGCCCTAGCGGTTAGCTGCACCACCACATCCAGCTCCTAGCTTCATTGAGCCGAGCTAGAAGTGGATGATGGCGCACCCCTGGCCAACTTGTTTTCCGTCTGGTCTACCTGGCCACGTCGCGCGATTCTGCCGCCTCAGCGTGAGGTCACATCGGCAGAGCTTCCAGCCTGACCCATGTGTCTCGCCGTACCCGTGGTCCTCTGCACTTCGGGACCCTGACGACACATCCTCGTACTCTATCCACCGACTTCTCGCTGACCGCCGCTCGTAATTACCTCGACGCCGCTCGCTTTCACCGATGCATCGTCGTCCCTCTACGCCCGAACAGGAAAACTAATCACCGCAGTTCCCGAAACAAAAACGTACTGCGTCGTCAACGTAAAGACCAAGGCCTCTCTTTTCTCCGACGAATGTGATCGACGAATGCGTGGACGGCGTCGCTGCAGTTGGCCTCGTTGACACTGGTGCATTAGTTTCTGTCATGAGTGCCAAATTTTGTTGCTTTCCACAAGAAGTTACGACACCATTGTCAAACGTTTCGCTTCTCACTGCCAGCGCAGCCTGTATCGCGCCTGCAGCCGCAAGCCATTCCCGTGTTGTCATTGACGGCCTACTCTACATCGTTGAGTTTATGGTACTGTGCTCTTGTTCCCACAAATTTATTTTAGGCTGGGACTTCCTTTTCGTTAATCACGCTGTCATCGATTGTTCCTGTGCTGAAGTTGAATTTACTTATCCTTGCGAAGCCGCGTTTGCTCAGGAAGGCGGTGATCAAAGTACTCGTTGAGGTAGACATCTCAATTCCACAGCACTCATCTGCCCTTGCCACGCTGTCCTGCAAAATGTTTACTGGTGCAAGCGCCCTTTTTACGCCTTCTGCGACGTTCATTCGCCACAAATGTTCCTCGCCGCCTATTGCTCTCTTTGCGATGGCGCCACCAGACTACCCGTCAGCAACCAGTTGTCGTATCCCCTCACAATGCTTCGTCGTGAGTGCGTTGACGACGTCCAGAGCGTGGACCCTTTTACCATCATGGACGTGCCAACATTACCACTGAAATAGACGCGCAGACCTGTAGTCCTGCCCAACGGCCCGCGCTTCCCGATGTACCGGATCGTTCCATCGCCGACACCGTGGTTCCTTTCCAACGCGCCCATCTTTTAGGTCTCCCAGGCAAGTTGCGCTTTTATTGCGACTGCCAACATGCTCCTTTGGGGCGCACGCCAACTGTTTGTCACCGCATTGACACAGGTACAAGTACGCCACTGCGACAAAGGCCATATCGTGTGTCAACGTTTGAGCGCCAAGTTATTGACCACCCAGTAGCTGATATTAGGCGTTGGGTCGTGCAACCTTCCAGCAGCCCCTGGGCGTCCCCAGTTCTAATTGAGAAGAAAGACGCATCGATTCGTTTCTGTATCGGTTACCGTCGTCTTAAGAAAACTCGCAAAGTTGTTTTTGTTTTGCAGAAATGTGAGGAAGCCCTTGATTGCCTCCAAGGCGCAGAGTTCTGTCAACTTACGTAGCGGTTATGGAAAGTCCCCGTGGCGCCAGACGACTAATCGAAAAGGGCCTTTGTTACACCAGACGGCTTATATGAATTTCTAGTCATGCCTTTAGGGATTTGCTACACCCCCGGCACTTTAGAGCGCATGATGTTCTTTTGCGTGGTCCTAAGTGGAAAACGTGGCTCTGTTATCTATATGATGTGGTTGTCTTTTCCCCCGATTTTACCACCCAACTATCCCGGCTAGAGCCAGTCTTGCAGTGTCTTACTGGCGCAGGCCTTCAGCTCAACCTGAAGAAATAATGCCACTTAGGCAATATTTCTAGTTTAATAATTGAGAGGAAGTACATTGACTATTAAGGTGTTTCTTGTATCAGCAAGGCGTCCTTAGCGATGTCCGATAAAGAAGTGCATTTTTTGCGCATGTGTAAATAAATTTCACAGGACGTGCCCACTTTGTAGCACTGTATATGCTTCATTCGTCCTCCTAACCTCACTGAGCCCTATTATATTCCATTTAATGCCCGCTAATTCCTCCAATAGCACTGCTAGATTCACCTCAGTAGATGACGTTCTAACGTTAACCTTTGTCAGATTCACATTCCAATGGCGGCCTGTTCGGATGCAGAGGTTCTTAGCACCCTCTGCTGCGTCACAGGTCTGACCGCCGCCGTGGTCAGTTGCTTCGCAGCCGCTGGGGACTGAGGGCCGGGGTTTGATTGTTGTATTCATATAGGAGGTTGTGGCCAAGTACTGCACCAGGGTGGCCAATCCTGCTCTGGTGAGGGAGTGCGTTACCGGTTCTAGTCACCGGGGTCAGGCCGCACTCCAGGCCTGTTTATGAAATTTTATCAGCACGCAGATTTCTTTTATTTAATTCGGTGGTAAATTGCGCGGCACCGGGATTCGAACCACGGTCCTTTTGCACGCGAGGCGGATGCTCTACCTCTACGCCATCGCAGCACCTAGCGGGGCTTTGCGGAGAGACGAGAACTAGGAGTCAGATCCATGATTGATAAGGATATAGCTCGGAACATATAGAAATTCTATAGCGTTAACGAAAGGGTGGCAGGTCTCGTTGTGAAATCTAATAAGATGTAGAAATTGAAGGTCGTACAGGTCTACCCGCCTACATCCAGTCATGATGACCAGGAAGTCGAAAGCTTCTATGAAGACGTGGAATCGGCGATGGGTAAAGTCAAAACAAAATACACTATATTGATGGGCGGCATGAATGCCAGGGTAGGCAAGAAGGAGGCTGGAGACGAATCAGTGGGGTAATATAGCATAGGTTCTAGGAATAGCAGGGGACAGTTGTTAGTAGAGTTTGCAGAACGGAATAATTTACGGATAATGAATACTGATACAAGGCAGAAACATTTAAACAACGCGCGCAGGTTCGTGCGCCCCCTCAAGACGACAACGGAGTATTGAAGGAAAAGGACGAAGTAATGGCACGTGTTTTCGCCGCACGCACTCGCATCGCAGGTGGCCGTTGTCGGCGTCTACAAGAAGAAGACGAGGTGAAGCGACGCTCGAGAGAGAAGAAGAAGGCCTTCCTGATCCCCCGTTTAGAACGCGGCAGTGTTTTTTATTTACCCCAGGGCACAAGTTCGCCCACAATAAATAGTTGTATCTGGGTTTCCTTAACTGTCCGTTACATTTCTGGTGGAGGTGCTGGGTAATGATTTCCAGCCCAATTCGAGTTGGAGAAAGCAGCCCGGAACCACGCCATCTCAGACCCAACGAGCTTACGCCCGTCCACCAGCGCACGAGCCGTCGCCTACGTGGTGAGCCGCCCGAGTTTCCTCTTTTGCCGGAGCAGACTATAATAGCAGCAGCAGACAATACAGAAATGACATCTCAGACAGCCTCAACCCGCATCGTGGTTGATCAGCCGCGAACGCCCGAGCCTTTTCACGGCGACACCTTCGAAGACGCCGAGGACTGGTTGGAAGGCTTCGAGCGCGTCGCTGACTACAACGGATGGGACGAAAACCGGAAGCTCCGCAACGTTTACTTCGCGTTGCAAGACTGTGCGCGAACGTGGTTTGAAAACCACGAAGCTGTCCTCCGGTCGTGGGATGACTTCCGACGGGAGCTGTTGGCCACGTATCCGAGCACAGACCGCCGGGAAAGAGCTGAAGCCGCTTTGCAAGC
The DNA here is from genome assembly GCF_023375885.2 of Dermacentor andersoni. NCBI lineage: Eukaryota > Metazoa > Arthropoda > Arachnida > Ixodida > Ixodidae > Dermacentor > Dermacentor andersoni. The sequence continues at coordinate 1,769,865 of NC_092819.1, forward strand.
AAGAAGCCAGCGAAACAACGAAAGCGTGGCAATGTATCTCGAAGATATGTCCCGCTTATTCCGCCGAGCCGACCCGAGCATGAGCGAGGACAAGAAGCTTCGGCACCTGATGCGCGGCGTGAAGCAGGAGCTTTTTGCTGGTCTGGTTCGCAGCCCTCCACGCACCGTCGCCGAATTCCGCTCCGAGGCGACAACTATGGAAAGGACTCTTCAACAGCGTGCGAGACTCTACAACCGCGATATGAACATCGCCTCTGTGGATGCGATGCCGGCAATGTTCGGGAACAGCGTCGAGGTCTTACGAGAACTCATAAGGTCTGTGGTTCGAGAAGAGCTCCAGAGGCAACAGCGGAACAACGGCCCCACAGAGGTCTCTTCGTTAGCAGAAGTGGTTCGCGAAGAAGTGAGACAAGCCGTCCGCGAACAGCACCCACCAGCACAGCCGCAAGCGTCGTCACCGGTACGGCCGACGGTATCGTACGCCGAGGTACTCAGAGGATCTCCAGGACGTACCTTCGTCGCGGCAACTGCGCAGGTACCTGAACCTCGGTTCTTGCCGTCTCCGCCGGAGACGAGATACCGGAAAGCTGACATATGGCGCACTCCTGATAGAATCCCGCTGTGCTACCACTGCGGCGAAGCTGGTCATCTCTACAGGATGTGCGAATACCGCAGAGCGGGACTTCGGGGGTTTTCCATAAACGCTCCTTGCCCAAGAAACGGTGAACGCCCTTTCGAGATCCAGGAGTATTTGTCAACGCGCCAAAGCCCGCAGACTTCACAGCAACACCAACCTCGGTCAACAGTGCCGCTGAGGTATCGATCACCGAGCCCGCGTCCATCCTCAAGCTCCCCAAGGCGACGCCCCCAAAGCCCACGTCGGGAAAACTAATGCCGGCGACCTGTGGAGGTGAGGCCGCTGTCGACGCACGAACGGAGCCTCCAGCGCTGATTCTGAAATATAACGACGGACGCGAGAGCAGTTGCGAAAAGAGTGACGTAGCTTCCGATTTATGTGTGTTTATAGACGGCTGCGAAATTACTGCTTTAGTAGACACAGGCGCAGACCATTCCGTTATGAGCAAAGTACTTGCCAGAAGACTGAAAAAAGTGCTGACTCCTTGGAGAGGACCGCAAATTCGAACCGCCGGTGGACACCTTATCAACCCGGTGGGCAGGTGCACTTCTAGAATCGGAATACGCGGCTTTACATACGTCGCCAGTTTCATTGTGCTATCAGAATGCTCAAGGGATGTAATTATTGGAATGGACTTTTTGCAGGCGAACGGTGCAGTTATCAACTTGCAGGAATCCTGTGTGTCGTTCTCAACGAAGCACGCCATCGCGACGTTCGAGAGTGAAGAACGATTCGATGCGCTTCAGATTATAGACGACGACGTCACGATACCTCCAAGATCCAGCATAGCTGTCGCCGTAAGAAGCACCGTATTCAGCGACTATGAAGGAATAGCCGACAGTAACACTGGGCTCTTACTCGAAAAAGGGATCTGTATGGCAAGGGGCCTTGTTCGGCTGCGTGACGGGTGTTCAAATGTCTTCCTGACTAATTTTGGAAATGAAGTTCAGCATGTTGCGAAGGGAACCGTCATTGCCCGCCTTAACGATTATGAACAAATTACGGATTTGAGCTCTTCCGATGGTGCACTACTGGAGTCTGACAACGTAGACTCCATACTCGCATCCGTCCACATCGAAGAAGCACTATCACCGAGCCAGAAGCAGCAAATAGAGAACCTTGTACGAGAATTCGCCTCATGTTTCTCAACGACATCGAAAGTCCAGAGAACATCCATCGCCAGACACCGCATCATTGTCGACGAAGCTGTGAGGCCCATTTGCCAGCATCCCTACCGAGTGTCACCGAAGGAGAGAGAGGTCATCAGCAAACAAGTCGAAGAAATGCTTCGAGACGACGTAATTCAACCATCGACCAGCCCATGGGCTTCGCCTGTAGTGCTGGTAAAGAAAAAGGATCAGACCTTGCGCTTCTGCGTTGATTATCGGAAGCTAAACGTCGTCACAAAGCGGGATGTCTATCCACTTCCGAGGATCGATGACACCCTCGATAGACTACGGGATGCGAAATTCTTTTCCTCTCTCGACCTCAAAAGCGGATACTGGCAAATAGAAGTGGACGAACGGGATCGTGAGAAGACAGCATTCGTGACACCAGACGGACTATACGAATTCAAGGTACTTCCGTTCGGCCTCTGTTCCGCACCTGCCACCTTTCAGCGGATGATGGACACTGTGCTCTCCGGGTTAAAGTGGCAGTCCTGTCTGGTTTATCTCGACGATGTCGTGATTTTTTCTACCACCTTTGCTCAGCATGTGGAACGACTAAGGACTGTGCTCAAAGCTATTAGTTCAGCAGGGCTGACGATAAAGCCACAAAAATGTCACTTCGGCTTCCATGAGCTCCTTTTCCTCGGCCATGTGATTAGCTCCGAAGGCATCCGTCCTGACCCTGAGAAGACCGCAGCAGTAGAAAAGTTTCCTAGACCAACCAACAAAAAGGCCATTAGGCGATTCCTAGGACTTTGTGCCTATTACAGACGTTTCGTCAAAAACTTTTCGAAGATTGCCGAGCCGTTAACGCGATTAACGAAAGAAGATATGCCTTTCGTATGGCACAGTGAACAAGAAGATGCGTTCAATGAGCTGCGACGGCGACTTCAAAACCACCCGGTCCTTGCGCACTTTGATGAGGAAGCGGAAACAGACATCCACACAGACGCCAGCAATTTAGGACTTGGTGCCGTCCTCGTTCAATGGCAAAACGGAGAGGAAAGAGTGATTGCATACGCTAGCCGCACTCTTTCGAGGGCTGAAACCAACTATTCAGCCACCGAAAAAGAATGCCTCGCAGTAATATGGGCCATAGGAAAATTCCGACCATACTTATACGGTAGACCGTTCCGAGCAATCAGTGACCATCACTCATTGTGCTGGCTTGCAAACCTGAAAGATCCGTCTGGACGACTTGCTAGATGGAGTCTGAGGCTGCAGGAATACGACATAACGGTCGTGTACAAGTCAGGTCGCAAGCACAGTGACGCTGATTGTTTATCACGTGCTCCGGTCGAATCTGCTCCTGTGAAAGATGGAGACGAATTTTCGTTTCTTGGAGCCGTGACCACATCTGAGATGGCCAAACACCAGCAGTCTGACGCTGAGTTGCTTCTACTCATCAGGCACCTCGAGGGACACCACGTCAATGTTCCACGAGTTTTCTGCCGGGGATTGTCATCGTACGTGATGAGAAATGGCGTCCTGTACAAAAGAAATTTTGAGCACAGCACAGAGAAATTTCTACTCGTTGTTCCTTCAGCTTTGCGATCGGAAATCTTAGAAGCCTGTCACGATGACCCATCAGCAGGACACCTCGGAGTGAGCAGAACCTTCGCCCGAATTCATGCTAAATACTACTGGCCAAAGCTATTGAATTCAGTGCAACATTATGTACGAACATGTCGGGATTGCCAAAGACGCAAAACGCCTCCATTAAAGCCCGCAGGCCTCCTTCAACCAATAGAACCCCCAGGAGCCCCGTTCGAACAAGTAGGAATGGACTTGCTTGGTCCTTTTCCGACATCGTCATCGGGGAAACGATGGATTGTAGTAGCGACTGATTACCTAACGCGATATGCCGAGACATCCTCTCTAATCAGTGCAACGGCCGTTGAAGTGGCTGAATTTTTTGTCACCAAGATAGTATTACGACACGGTGCCCCTGCAATTATTATCACGGACCGAGGAACTTCGTTCACAGCCGATTTGACGCAATCCATCATGAAATTGACTCATACCAGCCACAGGAAAACAACTGCCTATCATCCTCAAACAAATGGGTTAACCGAGCGATTGAACAGGACGCTGACCGATATGTTGTCAATTTACGTAGACTTAGAGCACCGTACATGGGACAAGATCCTACCCTATGCGACATTCGCCTACAATACCGCATTGCAAGAAACCACTCAAGTAACGCCATTCCAACTTGTTTTTGGTCGAACAGTTACCACACCCTTGGATGCAATGCTGCCTGTCAGCGACAGTACAGAACAGAACCCTGACATCAGTGACTTTACACAGAGGGCCGAAGAAGCACGTCAGCTGGCGCGACATCGCATTCAACAAAGGCAGCGCATCGACGCGGACCGTTACAACCTGCGACGAAGGGAAGTCGAGTATGCACCAGGTGACAGAGTATGGGTGTGGACCCCCGTGCGGACGCGCGGCCTGTCCGAAAAGCTTTTGCGCCGTTACTTCGGCCCTTACCGAGTACTTCGCCGCATCAGTCCCCTGAACTACGAAGTTACGCCAGAAGGACAAGTGAGCTCATCACGATGCCGGCGTCGCACAGAAACTGTACATGTGGTCAGACTGAAGCCATATTATGACAGGCAGTGATTATTCGACCAAACCTCTTTTCTGTGCCATATACCACTTTAGTGTGGACAACTGCTTGTGAACAATTTCGTCGCTTTACGCATCGGGACGATGCGTTTTGGAGGGGGGATAATGATACAAGGCAGAAACATTTAAACAACGCGCGCAGGTTCGTGCGCCCCCTCAAGACGACAACGGAGTATTGAAGGAAAAGGACGAAGTAATGGCACGTGTTTTCGCCGCACGCACTCGCATCGCAGGTGGCCGTTGTCGGCGTCTACAAGAAGAAGACGAGGTGAAGCGACGCTCGAGAGAGAAGAAGAAGGCCTTCCTGATCTCCCGTTTAGAACGCGGCAGTGTTTTTTATTTACCCCAGGGCACAAGTTCGCCCACAATAAATAGTTGTATCTGGGTTTCCTTAACTGTCCGTTACAATACCTTCTTCCGCAAGCCGGATAACCGAAACTGGACGTGGAGGAGCCCGAATGGCAAGACAAGAAATGAAATAGACCTCATACTCTGAGCTAGCCCTGGCATCATACAATATGTAGACGTGCTCGGCAAGTTGCGCTGCAGTGACGATAGGATGGTAAGATCTAGAATTGGTTTAAGGAATGGTGGCCAATATGGTTTAAGGAATGTGACCAATAGGTATGACGTCAGTACCGTTTTCTCGGCCCCACGCAAGTTGTCTAACATGTGCCCTTTGATAAATAGGAGACTTGAACAGGAAGGCAAAAAAAGAAAAGATGATTGCGGAGTTAAACATGTGTCCCCTTTAGTGCCGTGCAACACGGGTATAGTTTATCAGATTCCACTCGAGTGGGGGAAAGCTTACATTGGGCAGAGTGGCAGGTGCATAAACATTAGACTAAAAGAACACAAACATTCACTAAACAACCCTAATGCATCACATTTAGCGGCACATTGTTTCGATTGTGGTTGCAAACCTTTCTTTGAAGACACAAAATTCTTTCTAGACACAGATGCCAAACCACGCGGGAAATTATCGAGGCATTCCGCATAAAAAGATTAGGAGACACTTGCGTCGGTCATGCTTCGTTGTCTCTGTTAGATTGCGAATTTCAGCACCTTCGCAATACGTGTACTAATCTGAAGTAATTTTTGTTCTTTGACTTCCATAGCCCCTGATATGTTTAACTGATGCTTTTTACCTTGTCATGTTCTTATGCTACGGTTTTTTGCAATCACCTATATATATGTTCTTCGTTTTAATAAAAATTTTGTTGAGAGTTAGCGCTCGTCCTGTCTGCTCCTTTCTGTGTCCGTGTTTCACTTCGCGCTAGAAGCGAAAATCATGATCTAGAAATAGCCTAGACTTGAGGAGGGAACGGAAGAAAGTGGTACATAAGAAGCCGGTCAATGAGTTAGCAGTAAGAGGGAAAATAGAGGAATTCCGGATCAAGCTACAGAACAGGTACTCGGCTTTAACTCAGGGAGAGGACCTTAGTGTTGACGCAATGAACGACAGTCTTATGAGCATCATTAAAGAGTGTGCAATAGAAGTCGGTGGTAACTTCGTTAGACAGGATATCGGTAAGCTATCGCAGGAGACAAAGGATCTGATTAAGAAACGCCAATGTATGAAAGCCTCTAACCCTACAGCTAGAATAGAACTGGCAGAACTTTCGAAGTTAATCAACAAGCATAAGATAGCTGACATAAGGCAGTATAATATGGATAGAATTGAGCATGCTCTCAGGAATGAAGGAAGCCTAAAAGCAGTGAAGAAGAAACTAGGAATAGGTAAGAATGAGATGTATGCGTTAAGAGACAAAGCCGGCAATATCATTACTAATATGGATGAGATAGTTCGAGTGGCTGAGGAGTTCTATAGAGATTTATGCAGTACCAGTGGTACCCACGACGATAATGGGTGAGGGAATAGTCTTGAAGAATTTGACATCCCGCAAGTAACGCTGGAAGAAAGAAAGCCTTGGGAGCTATGCAAAGGGGCAAGGCAGCTGGGGAGGATCAGGTAACAGCAGATTTGTTTAAGGATGGTGGGCAGATTGTTCTAGACAAACTGGCCACCCTGTATACGCAATTCCTCATGACCTCGAGCGTACCGGAATCTTGGAAGAACGCTAACATAATCCTAATCCATAGGAAAGGGGACGCAAAGACTTGAAAAATTATAGACCGATCAGCTTACTATCAGTTGCCTACAAAGTATTTACTAAGGTAATCGCAAATAGAATCAGGAATACCTTTGACCTCTGTCACCCAAAGGGGCAGGCAGTATTTCGTAAAGGCTACTCAACAGTTGACCATATTCACACTATCAATCAGGTGACAGAGAAATGTGCGGAATATAACCAACCCTTATATATAACGTCCATTGATTACGAGAAAGCGTTTGATTCAATCGAAACCTCAGCAGTCATGGAAGCATAACGGAATCAGGGTGTAGACGAGCCGTGTGTAAAAATACTGAAAGATACCTACAGCGGCCCCACAGCCACTGTTGTCCTCCATGAAGAAAGCAACAAAATCCCAATAAAGAAAGGCGTCAGGCAGTGAGATACGATCTCTCCATTGCTATTCACAGCGTGTTTACAGGAGGCATTCAGAGACCTGTATTGGGAAGAATGAAAAATTATGGGGTTTTACGTACCAAAACCACTTTCTGATTATGAGGAACGCCGTAGTGGAGGACTGCGGAAATTTTGACCACCTGGGGTTCTTTAACCTGCGCCTAAATCTAAGTACACGGATGTTTTCGCATTTCGCCCCCATCGAAATGCGGGCGCCGTGGCCGGGATTCGATCCCGCGACCTCGTGATCAGCAGCCTAACACCACAGCCACTGAGCAACCGCGGCGGGTTGGGAAGAATTGGGATAAGAGTTAATGAAGAACACCTTAGTAACTTGCGATTCGCTGATGATATTGCCTTTGCTTAGTAACTCAGGGGAGCAATTGCAATGCATGCTCACAGACCTGGAGAGGCAAAGCAGAAGGGTGGGTCTAAAAATTAATCTGCAGAAAACTAATGTTTAACAGTCTCGGGAGAGAACAGCAGTTTACGATAGGTAGCGAGGCACTGGAAGAGGTAAGGGAATACATCTACTTAGGGCAGGTAGTGACCGCGGATCCGGATCATGAGACTGAAATAATCAGAGGAATAAGAATGGGCGGGGGTGCGTTTGGCAGGCATTCTCAGACCATGAACAGCAGATCGCCATTATCTCTCAAGAGAAAATTGTATAACAGCTGTGTCTTACCAGTACTCACATACCGGGCAGAAACCTGGAGGCCTACGAAAAGGGTTCTACTTAAATTGAGGGCGACGCAACAAGCTATGGAAAGAAGAATAGTGGGTGTAACGTTAAGGGATAAGAAGAGAGCAGATTGGGTGAGTGAACAAACGCGAGTTAGTGACATCTTAGTTGAAATCAAGAAAAAGAAAAGGGCATGGGCAGGGCATGTAATGAGGAGGGATAATAATCGATGGTCATTAAGGATTACGGACTGAATTCCAAGAGAAGGGAAGCGTGGCACGGGGCGGCAGAAAGTTAGGTGGACGAATGAGTTTAAGTTTGCAGGAACAACATGGCCACAATTAGCACATGACCGGAGTAGTTGGAGAAGTATGGGAGAGGCCTTTGCCCTGCAGTGGGCGTAGCCAGGCTTCTCTGCTGATGATGAACTAAATTTCATTCTTCTTCTTTGTACACTCTGTCTGGTCATATTGCTCTCCGGTGGAAACTTGGCTCACGTGGTCGGTGACTTTTATTCGAAGGCACTTATGTTCGGCTCTGCCAATAAATTAAACTTCATTATTGTGAGTAGCACCCGTGTGTCTCCTTTTTTGTCCTCTTCTTTACTAAGCGCTCAGCTACTGCCATTCAAGCTGTACCAACAAGCACATTCCGCCACACTTGTCGACTTCGTCCTCCTTGGGCATGGTATATCCAAAGATGGTATTCTTCCTGTTGCCACCAAGCTCCGGGCAGTTGCCGATTTCCAACACCTTCGTCCTTGAAAGAACGCCGCAGGTTCATTGGCCTCTGTTCATACTTCCAGTGCTTCATTCAGAATTTCGTGTCCATCATAGCTCCCTTGACTCAGCTTTCACGAAGCGATTCGAACAATTTTAGTTGGCCGCCTGCTTGTGCCGGGACTTTCAAGAGCTTGCGTCTTCTCCTCACCTCACAGCCAACAGTTGGTCATTTTAACCGTACTACTATGACTGAAGCGCACACCGACGCGAGTGGTGTAGGACTAAGCGCTGTGCTCGTTCAGTGCAAATCTGGATTTATCGAGTACGCCGTTGCGTACGCAAGCCGGACTCTCACCAATGCCGGGATCAATTAATCTGTCACAAGGATTCTGGCAATCTTCTCGGCACTTGGTAAATTGGGGGCTTAACTATAAGGCCGTTGTTTGCTGCTTTTCGACACTGAAGGACCCTTCTGGCCGACTAGCTTGCTGGGCTCCGTGGTTGCAAGATTTTGACATGCGCGTTCTCTACCGATCTGGCCGCCGCCACACCGATACCGACCGATTTTTCCGTTCGCCTGTGTCAGCTGACAGCGCTGCCTGCCTCTACGCTTTGGACGAAGTAATTTCGTCTCCAGCGGGATGCGACATGGCTTCCGAGCAGCGCAAGGATGCCTGGATTTGCGCTCCCCGTCGCATCCTTTCAAACCCATCGACTTTTTTTTCCTCCTCCTCCTCGAGCACTGTACCGACAAGCTCCTCACTTTGAGATCCGGGATGGCCTGCTGTATCGCCGCAAGTACTTGTCTGACGGCGGCAAGTGTTCGACATCTGTGTGCACAAGCATGCTCCGCCTTCTATGCTGATCCACAATACGCACGCGAGGGTGCCTTCAAAACATACAACCGGCTTCACTCCAGGTTTTAATGGCGTGGCATGTACAACTTTGTGCGCAAGTACATTCAATCTCATACCTGCAGTGCTAGCACCGCAAGTCCCCTACTCAGCTCAGCATGCCTCCAGGACGTTCCAGCAGGTCCTATGCCCTGCCAGGCCTTTAGATCGCATTGGCATGGACTTGTATGGACTTGTATGCACGGCTTCGGGGAACCATTGGCATGCACCACTTGACGAGGTTTGCGAAACAGGTGCTCTACCCGCCGCAGCAGCCCGTAATGCTGCATCCTTCCTCTTGCGACAATATATTCTCCACCACGATACGCCTCGCGAACTTCTAGTGACAAAGGACGCGTGTTCCTTTCCGTAGTCTTGAATGCACTCCTCGCTGAAAGTCGCATCCTCCATCGCACCACCACCTCCTGCCATCCTCAAACTAATGGCTTGACAGAGAGATTCAACCAGACACTTGGCGACATGCTCTCCAAACACGTCGCGTCTGACCATGCCACCTGGGACCTCATTCTGCCTTTTATGATGCATGCCTACAACACTACGTCATATGCGACTACAGGCTTTTCGCCATAGTTCCTCTTGTGAAATAACGGAGCCTAGCCGGCGGGTAGTAGCAAGCCAAAGAATGAACGTTTATTGTTTGCTGTTACTGGCTTTATAATGAAGCAGCAAAGGTCACATGACTGGTCTCGATAAGCAAGAATGCGACACGTGTAAACCGTCCTGCTCATGCTATACATCAGCACGCGTGCTTGATAACACTACATCCCTTCCCCCTAAGCTGGAGTAAGTGAGACGATCTGGCGGCTTCCGTAGGCGAGTCGAACGACGTGGTCGTTGTTTGTCTTAGGCTTGAGAGCTGACTTCCCGTGCGTCCATACCTTGATGAGCTTCTGCCTGCTCGGAGCTGCACTGAGCTTCACCTTTGGCCCGGACTTGGCTCGGCTTGCTAGGTGACGACCTTGCATTGAGCCGCGGCCGGAATTGGTCTACGTAGCGCCGCTGCGGTCACTCCGGTGTTTCCAGTGTAACCATGCATGCTCCCGTCGTGGACGCTACTGTCACCGGCACCCACTTCCGAGCAGACTTAAACTGGCGCGACCATACATGCATATCAGGTTGAAACTGTGTTGGTGGTTTTGCTGCTCCTGGAACAGGTTTGCCAGAACCATCAGTTCTTGTCATCGTTTTGTCTGAGTGAAGCTGTCAGCCTGGTTCGGGGACGGAAGCCTAACAGCAGTTCTGATCGCGATTTCCCTCCTTCCAGTGGTGTCGTTCTATAACGGAATAAAAATTTGACTAGTCGCTCTTCCAATGAACCTGCCGTATTCTTTCGAAGCCCTTCCTTTACGGTCCGCACGGCCCGTTCCGCTAACCCATTTGACTGAAGATGGTGTGGGGCTGTTCTGACGTGTTTCACGTGGCTTTTCTGCCAGAAACTGGACATGGTGGCACTTGAGAACTGTGGTCCGTTATCCAATACTAAGTAATATGGCAGGCCAAAACGTGCGAAAATACCTTGAAGTACTTGAATGGTGGTCTCCGCTGCAGCGGTTTTCAAAGGTGTGGCCTCAATCCACTTCGTCTCGGCATCCACCAGCACGAAAACTTGGCACCCATTCGTGGGGCCCGCTAAATCCATATGCAACTTGTACCATGGCCAAGGTGACGGAACTTCAGCAACCGGCATTGACCAGCATTGAATACATTGAGGGCTATTTGAACCAACACTTCGATGTCCCTATCTAACCCAGGATAAAAAAAAAGTCTCGCGCTGTCCGCTTCATGGCACTGATGCCAGGGTAACTGTCGTACAGTTCCTTGAGCATGCATCGTCGCTCCGCATCTAAGGTAACACAATTCGATGACCCCAGTACATCAGTTCTTGACTGGCCGCGAGCTCGTCACGGCGAGAAAAATACGGCATCAGATGTTGCTGTGCTGCAGATAACTGCCGCGGGCCAGTCGTTTGTGAGCCACCCTCTGATCTGATGAAGCGTATCGTCCGAGCGACTCAGGTCCGCTAATTGTTGAGCGGAAAGGGCCATTGAGTTTAGGCCCCGCGTATAAAGCACGTATTCCATGTGTTCTCGCCCTCTTCGGTCACCCAAGCATGGCAGAGGTAGTCGACTGAGAGCGTCCGCGTGAGCATTTAGCTGTCCTTGCCGTTACCCGAGGTCATAATGGTAAGCCGAGAGTAGCAATGCCCACTGTTGAATTCTTGCGGCGGCCATGTGCGGAATCGGCCTCTCCGGGTGAAAGAGCCCTGTCAGTGGCTTGTGATCCGTCAGCAGAGTAAAATGCTTCGCCAACAAGTAATGTCTAAACTTGGTGACGCCGAACACCAAGGCCAACACTTCTTTTTCCAATTGCGAATAATTCCGCTCAGCAGGCGTCATTGCTCTCGAACGGAACGATATGGGGTAGTCTCTGTTCCCCAATTCGGTGTGACAGCACCGCGCCGACCCCAAATGGCGGAGCATCGCATTCAAGCCATAACGGCTCTTCTCGTGTTCGGCTCTCCATTGCGATCGCACTGCTTTAACCAGCAGCCTACAGAGTGGAATCAACTTGGTTGTAAGGTTAGGCAAAAACTTGGCGTAATATGTGATCAATCATAAAAAAGGGTTTTAGCTGGTTCGCCGTCTCTGGTCTTGATGCGTTGGTGATGGCTTCTATACTTTCAGGGGGGTGTAGGCCAGTTACGTCGATCTTGTGGCCCAAGAACGAAACTTGCTTCTCGCGGAACCTGCATTTGTCACATTTCAACTTGAGTCCAGTGTCGCGCAGCCGTTCGAAGACTTGCCGGAGAGTTGAGTTGTCGTTCTGCTTTTCGGCTATAATGATGTCCTCCAAGTACAGCTGACGCGAGGGAGGCCTTGCAGAACGGATTCGAGGCGGCGCTGGAACAAAGCCGGAGCCGATGAGATACCGAACACAAGGCATTTGTATGCAAGCAACCCTTTGTGCGTGTTCAACACAGCCATTTTTCGTGCCTAGTCGTACAGTGGAAGTTGATTATACCCGTGACGTACATCCAAAGTTGTGAACACCTCCTCCCCTTACAGCGATGAGATGTCCTAAATTTTCGGCAACGGGTACTGTTCCATATGTGTCGCCTGATTCACAGTTGGCTTGAAGTTGCCGCGCAGCCCATCATGGTTTCGCGTCATTACGTGCACGACGGCCATAGCCCATTCGGAAACTCTCACTTGTGAAAGCATTCCTTCCTGTACTTCGCGGTCGCTTTTTGCAGACACCATTTCCCGAAGCGCGTACGGCACTGGTCGAGCCTTGAGAAAGCGTGGTACAGCGTGCTCTTTTTTGTGTAGTTTCACGGGCGGCCCCTTGCAACAACACAACCGCTCCTCGAAACTTTCCCAAAATTCAGCCAGAAGTTTCGCTGTCGGTGCATCGCACTGAACCACATTTATGTTCTGCGGCGCGAATTCTTCCAGTAGTGCCATGTCAGCATTCCGGAAAGCTTGGATGGTGTTCCGGTCGCACAACAGAGGCCTGTCGCAATCCACTACAACCAGCGAGCTGTCCACTTGCGTGTTACCGCATTGAACTTTCATGGCCACTCGGTGAAGCAACGGCAGCGGCCCCAGGAAGCACGTCAGGCGCAGTGAAGTCTTCTTCGGTGTCGGCCACCATTCACGATGATTCTCGAATACCCTCCTTGGAATGATACTGATAGTGAACTCTCTATCCACCAGCATGCGCAGTTTCAATCCTTCCCCGATGAAATCCCTTTCGAATGGCCATGCGGGCTCATCACTACTGTAGCTGTGATCCACTAAAGCGTAGAGCATTTCTTCTCCACTTACGTCATGGCCGTCTAGCTGCTTCACAACGTACGTTCCTGGGGCGTTAGCGCGACCACTGGAGCACATCCTTTCCAGGTGTCCCTTCCTGCGGCACTTGTTGCACGCCACTTTCTTGTGTCTTCACACTTACGAAACATGGTTCGAGCCACATCTCCAGCATTGAGTAGCCTCGGTCATGGATCCATGCCTGCGTCTGGACTTCAGCGGATTCATCCTGAGCTTCTGCACGAAATTCGCAGCACCGTTGTCGTTGAAGCTCCTCTCTTGCATTGCCCGTACATTCTTTTCTGCGGTTTCCGCTGCTAAAACAAAAGCTTCTGCCTCCGCCAGGCTCAACTTCTCTTGCGACAACATGTGTCGTGGAACTTGTGCATCACGGATTCCGCAGACAATCCGCTCCCGCAAAATGGGGTCCAAGAGCTTATCGAAGCTGAAATCCTTTGCAAGACGTCTCAGGTCGGTGATGCAGTCCCGTACCATCTCGCCTCCCGCTTGCTTCCACATGAAAAAAGCGTAGCTCGCTGCTATCTTATTGGCTTGGGGATCGAAGTGGTTGTCCAGGTGCTGTACGGCGGCCTCGTAGCTCAGGAGGTTCACCGATTCTGACTGGCACTGGCCTTGAAGCACGCAAACCATCTTGTCATTCAGTGCCGACAGAAGCGCACGACGTTTCCCTGGATCTGTGATGCTGTGGCCCTCAAAGAAGGCCTCCAAACGGACCCGGTAAGTGCTCCAGCTACTGGTCATATCGTCGAACTCGGGTGACCTGGCTGCCATCGTGCAGCTATCCCATCTTCGTCGCCACTGAAATAACGGAACGTAGCCGGCGAGTAGTGGCAGACCAAAGAATCAACGCTTATTGCTTGGTGTTACTGACTTTATAATGAAACAGCAAAGGTCACATGACTGGTCGTGATAAGCAAGAGTGCGACACGTGTGGACCGTCTTGCTCATGTTATACATCAGCATACGGGCTTGATAACAATACATCACGCGTTCTCAATAGCACTACATCTTGTATAGCCGCAAACCTTCCACTACACTGGACACCTTTTTTCCGTACCGGTCAGACGCATCCGAATGCACGCCTTTCTTCAAGCTGCCCACCAGGCGTAAGAAACGTCTCCTTCACAACCGCCGACCAATGGCAACAAGAATACCGACGGGATGATGCCGCTTTCTGCCAGATGTGTGGCTCCGGCTTCCAGCTGGCCTTCCATACAAACTTGTGTGCGCAGACGCCACTTGTGAACCACACTGTAAAAGATGTGCCGTTGTTTTTCCTGGACGTTTCCCGGTGGCATCGCCTATCAATTGTTTCCTGTAGAATGTCCAGGCGTCAGTAATTTCTTTCCAGAACATTGCAATAACGCGCTGCCACATTTACATTAATTTCTCGTAAAATGCACAGCCCTCTCTAATTTCATTCCACGGCAACGCAAAAAAGCACAGTGCCTTTCCACTCCGCGAAGAAGGATGACCAGCGAAGCTGTGTGTATGGGCCCCTTAATGGTGAATTAACTGCACATCCACCGCGGGTCGGCCCGGCATTGCACTATCTTCGGTATCGGCCCACGTATGGGGTGTGCTTAACGCCTGCTTCATCTCCGCCGCGGGTCGTCCCGGCATTGCACAAACTTTGGGGTCGGCCCACGTATGGGGAGTTTTGTGTCTACACATGGGCACGATCCAGGGGGAACTATCCCTTAACAGCTTCGCTGTAAAATTGTTTGCGTCTTTGTGTTTCTGAATAATTGATTAATTAATAATCACGACTAACGCCGGAGCATGTGCACGAGCGCGTTCGGGTACTAGTGCCGAGGGGCGCCAACGAGCCTGCTGTGAAGTAGGCGACGACGCCAGTGCTGATAATGATAGTTTTGCGTTGAGAAAGTAGCCCTTAGCAGCTTCGCTGTAAAACACGTCGTGACATTTGCAGGAATTTCCCGTAAAGATACAGAGGCCGGTCATTTCATTCCATGGCACTGCAATAACTAGCCGCCATGTTTACAGTAGCGACCCGTAAAACCTACTGTCTTCGGTAGTTTCACTGCAGGACATCACGCTGAATGCGGTCATATATGTAACGATTTTAGTAGTCTTTCTGTAAATTCTCGATTTTTTGCTTTTCAACAAAGACGAACCTTCTACATTGATTATTCATCATTACTAGACTATCCAGATTACCGCAAAAGTATTCTTTATTACCTTTGCTGCAGTGTCTTCCTGTAAAACTTCATTTGGGCCAAGTTGGTACATAATCCTGAACTTAAACTCACAGCCCAAACACCTAAGACGAACCACAAAAGGAAGATAGGGCACGCACTGGCGCTGACAACTTCTTTATTTCTTCGCCGTCGATGCATATATAAACCATAGGCCACACAACTGCGCAGCCGCACAGATTACATTACTGAGATCTGCCAAAGTATCACATACGCAAACGTAGGTATTCAAGTTCAGATGGGTGCAGGGACAAAGATGTGTCACTAATACAATTATCGCCTTGTCTTTTTATGTGGTAGGCCTCTAAGGCAACATGATTTTGGCTACTAGCGCGAAGTGAAACACGGACACAGAAAGGAGCAGACAGGACGACAGGTCCTGTCTGCTCCTTTCTGTGTCCGTGTTTCACTTCGCGCTAGAAGCCAAAATCATGTTACCGTACCAACTCGCCCAACTGTCTATCCTTTTGCTCTAAGGCAAGCTGCACATGCTCATTCTTGCTTTTGCCAAGAATCAACGACCGATCAAGTCGTGCCTCACAATTGCTGAAAGAGTTTTTATGCGCAACAAGGTGCGGTCCTCTATCTACATTTTTGTTTACTTTTTGCGCATGTTCCCTGAGTCGCTCATTGACGCAACGCCCTGTCTGGCCAACGTACATCTTACCACGTGAGAGTGGAATGGCCTAAACCACGCCGACAGCGCACGACACGTATGAGGCACCATGCCGAATTTGGAATCCTCCTTTGCTCTCTCCGCAGGTGCGGGA
Source organism: Dermacentor andersoni (assembly GCF_023375885.2). Taxonomy (NCBI): domain Eukaryota; kingdom Metazoa; phylum Arthropoda; class Arachnida; order Ixodida; family Ixodidae; genus Dermacentor; species Dermacentor andersoni. The sequence continues at coordinate 1,785,979 of NC_092819.1, forward strand.
GCATAGCTTTGAAAGCTTAGAAAGGAGAGTGTCTTACTGCTTTACGAGTTACGAGTTACCTTACAGTTGACTAGTTATAAAGTGTCAGAAAAAATTGGGAAAAAGGGAACGCCCTGATAAAAGCTGCTGGCAATAAAACCAAAGCAACAGCTGATGTAAATATGAAAGTATATTAGCCCTTATTCGAAGTTTATTAGAAGTCACTGCCCCTCAAGAAACAAGACCCGAAGCAGTCTGAACAAATAAATGAGGCAAATTAACAGAAACGAACTATAGTGTGATGTGCTGGAGGGGCTACAGTGCATATTCTGATTGGCGAAATATGTCTGAGTATAAATTCAGAAAGATGTTTCATGTGTCTAGTTATAAACCGGAACCGTGTAGTACCAAATGTCCTAGCTTATTGCTCTCTCTTGGCAGTAGTATTGCATTTTTGCGGTCCTACAATGAACACACAAGGGGAAAAGTGATCAGCAACATTGATATGTACGCCCTACATACTAACTGCAATGAAGGCATTAACAAGCACCTTATGCTAAAATGCGGGCGAGTGACGTTTGCATAAGCAGAAATCGCACTTACATAATCTACTCTGGCGAATAAATGAGAAAGTAGAAAATGAGTGCTTTATTGTACAAAACAAGTTTGCTGGCAGTGTTGAAGAAAAAAGCATTTGAGGCTACAGTCAACCGAGCGAGAAGGGCAGCTAAGGCCGCTGTACTTCTGGACTGAGGGGACCACTCACTGCAGAGCAGAGTAGCTACCTACGATCGTGTGCCCTTTTGCATAAAGTTCATTTTCTCTCTCTCTTTTTCAATATTGAACAAGTCCGTGCACGCTGAAGAATAGCAGGCTGCTTTAGCTGTGGAGCAGAAAATGAACGCAGAACTGTAAATTCGGGGGCACGAATATTTTTGCGCAGTGCCCCCGCTCTCACTACGCCATAATTCACTTTAGTTTGGGCGCCTGCAGATGCTTGTCATACCAAAATGTCCCAGTCGGGTTGTATGATGCGATGCCCAAGGCATAGCACCTCTTCATTACCCGTTGGTTTCGCTGTTGATCTTGTGCTACGACCTGGGCTGATCCTGAGGAGTGTTCTGGAAGGTGGTAAAGCAGACGGAAAAGAAACTGGAAAAGAAAAAAAAAGCAGATGGAAAAGAAAAAAAAAATGTCGAAATTTGGAATTTGTGAGATAGGCTGCAGTATGGTAAAATTTTAGCCCTTGCATAGCAAGTCCAATCAAAGAAAACAATGCGCAAGAAATTCACCACGCTTCATTGATAAAAGACAGACTGTTGATCCTGTAACGAATACACTGACCACTTTTTGATAAACATTGTTAGTCTGAAATCTTGGTTAATCTACAGTGGAGGCCCTAGCTTACTTCCTATTGATACAGTTAAGTTTGGGATTTCTGACAAGAGGAAGAAAATTACAAGCTATTTTCAGGCGCAAGACGTTTCGATCGCTGTCTCATAATTCCCACCAGCTCGACCATACATGTTCAATTCTAAATAACTGTATTCGTGAACTTGATTTCTGTGAATGAGAAAAATATGACCACCTCAACGCAGCGTAAGCAACAATTTCGCAATAGCAGGAAGCAAAAGTGAAAGGTATTTATAGATGGAATGTCAGATCTCGTTATCGAAAGGACGGGCATATCCCAAAAGTGTGTGCCTTATAACTGGCAAGTTTTCAAGATCCTGCCCCGCGTGAAATGAACTACAAATAAAATAACTCAAGAATCCATGCTCCGAGTTAGGCACAGTGGTACGCAAAAGAGAAGAAATGGGTGCGAGCTGGCACAGTTTACCGTAACTTTAAAAAAAAGAACGTAATGCGCTTCCGCTACTTCACGTCAACAGTTATCAACACAGCATGACCGTCAGGTAAAGCTTCCCTCAGGCGACGATGTCCTCGTCAAGGCACACACTGCAACGCCCTTCCTACACGCTTCGTTTTTATGTTAACTCGACTTACGCGACTTAAGAGGGAAATGTCAAACAAAAAGATGGCATGTGCATTGGGTCATGTATTGCTCCTTCCTTAAGTGACTTACATCTAGCTAACCGTGACCAGGTTCTTGATGAACGCCTGAAAAGTAACGCCGATGTCGTGAAAGTGTTCAGATTTGTTGACGATTTTCTAATCATTTTGAATAACGAATCAAATAATTTTGACTCGCTGGTTTCAAAAACCGCAACCTCGTTCACCGAAGTGTTGTCCCCTTTGTCGTTGACCCATGAAGTGCCCATAGGCAATTTCACAAGGTTTTTAGTCTTGGGATTGTATTTTTCCCCACAAAAGGGCTGCTGGAGTTATCAGCCGAGAGGCAATAAGCCAGTCCTACCATTTCATTCCGTTCATTCAAAAGTCGTAAAACGGGCAGTAGTAACGTCGTGTTTCAATGATTCTCTGACGAAGTCATGTGACCACAAAGTGGAAACCAGTTTCAGAGATCAGGCCATGCACCTGGCAGATTCTGCTTACCCGATGCGTATGCTTACTTACCTCTGTCGCGGAAGGCTTAAGCAGGAAGTGTAAAAGCGCATCGAATGGAACCAGTGCCACTGCTAGAGCAAAGAAAGTTGATCTGGTGCCATACATTCATTGCATTTCACATAATCTCAGAAGAATAGCGGCCAAATCGGGGTTGGACGTGTTTTTCTCTGCCCCTGAGCGCCTACAGAAGCTATTCAAACAGGTTAACACAGAGAGTAACAAAAGGCGCGCATGTTCTACTAAACGTCGCAAACAATTTGTAACATGCACACATAACGTTATCTATGCCATTCCGCTTTCTTGCGGAAGAACATATATTGGTCAAAGAGGCAGATAAATCAATCAGAGATTAAAAGAGCATCGATATAACGTCACTAGGGTAATCTCGGGTCATATGAGTATTCATTGCCGAGATTGTTACTGCAAACCCATGTTTGAAAGTATTTCCATTCTGTATAGGGCTCATATAGGGATGGCAAGAGAGATTGTGGAGGCCTACAAAATTGCAAAGTTAGAGGAAAGGTGCGTGAGCAAGCCATCAATGTAGCTATCTGAAAAGGAGATACGATTCCTCGGTTTATTATTGTATACATTGCAGTCTATGTTTACACCATGCCTTGCACACGTGTACGGTTCGACATGCACCACTGAATGTTCTTTCTTGCTGTCAAGTTTGTTTCTGCTCTTACGGTGTATACTTCTCGATGCGTGCGAAAATAAAATCTACAGTATAGTTGAAGCACTGTCTCTGTTTCTTTCTACGTCCTCGTTCAGTGGCGCTTCTGTCAGACACACTGCAGCTACAGAAGAAGAGCCTACATGGGCGGGAAGCATGCGCTCGCAAGAGCCCCCGCGCCATGACACTTTTGCTGGCCTTTTTTTCATACGGTGGGCATGCGCGTCACTCGAAAGCGGAATCGCACCGTTTTCGCTCACTACAGGCATAGTTAAGTAAATTAAAACAAGAAGTGCGTGAAAACAACGGGCACTATTTAACACCGTATCACGCCGCTTGCGGACCAACGCTTTCGGAGCCGTGAAACCGTCTACGTGAAGCGCCGAACCAGTGCCATGACTCACTTGCTCTATATTCCACTTGAGTCGACAGGCTGGCGACTTATCCACGGCGCGCAATTGTAGTGAAGACGAAGGCCGTGCGCTGTAGCCACACTGCCATCTCTTCGCTCGTAGCGGAGCTTGTCCTTCTGGAGCCCTGATCGCTTTTGAGAAAGCGCTGCTGCTGTGGCCACAGACATTTCCTTGCCTCATGCACACCCAACAAATGATATCGCCAAGACAGAACCTACCCCCGGAAGGCGAATGCTAGTTTCGGTCTCAAGGAACATGCGCGCTCCAAGCGGTTGCCGGATATCGTAACTTAATTTTTATTTACCTTTTTGTGAATTTTAAATCAGGCTAAGCGCAGGAAGTGGTTGTCTTCGAGCGTCCGCCGAGCTTACCGTCTTTCACCTTTGCCACTAGCTCAGTGACATCAAAAGTCGGATCGCGCTTGGTCGTCGTCCCAAGTATGAGATGGGAAAGATAAGCCAGAGAAGCTCGACCAGGCCTGCAACGAACGGAAGACGCCGGCAACCGGGGGCTCTATAACGTAAAGGTATTCCAATATGTTTTTATTGCAATCTCTCGACGCCAAATTTGCGTAACCGCCAACGCAAGCATCGGGCGGTCACCCTCAGGGTTGTCTGAACAGACCAATCAAACGCTCTCTTCGTTCATAGGAGGTCACTTTTGTTTGCTTGAAAAACGAATAACATTGCCTACACTGAGCGGCTTGTCTAATCTAATTGGCTAACAAGAGGCGAGAAGCACGCTGAAGTGGAGAGGGATTCGATGGGGCTGAGCCAGTGCACTGAAAATGGATAACCGGATGAAGAGGGTGGTGCCGGCGTCTGCGCTTGGTCTGCTTTCCCTTACTTAGCTTGAGGTGGCTGGTCGAAAATCGCAGTGGCATGCAACGGAAGCCTAAAAACGACCCTAAAACATATCCTCCGCAAAGAAGGGTTGGCAGAACGAGGTCGTAAACGTGCCGAAAGTGCTCGAAAACATTACACGGCCGCGCAAAAAGCTTTATTATACGCAAATAAACCCATGCTATCCGGCAGGTGCAAGTAGCCAGTGCCTGAGCGATCGGCGGCAGCCATCTTTTGTTCCTTTCGGAACGGGGCAGCCTGCGGCTATGCATAAAAAAGTTCAGTTTTTTTTTTTTCGGCATATTAATGCATCTTTAACGCGTACACGTCACTTTGACGCTGTGACCTTTTGCGGTTTAGTGACGTCGCGTAACCGGCAGGTGAAGTGGGTGCAGCCCGAAAACGTTTGACCTGTAGCCGAGGGTTAATCGCTAAAAGGCGTCGAATCACAAGTAACTATTTTTCTCTTGTTCTGTGAAAGCATGCATAATCAGTGTGTGCACGTCATGTCAGATGGGGAGCTATCGCAGTTTTCGTGACGTCGTGTGACAGACAGGTGAAGTAGGGGTGGTCCAAAAAAGTTTTTGACCAATCGCGGTGGATTGATCGCTGAATTGGAATACAAAAGTTTCGAATAGGCGCCGTATAACATAAAACTATTCCAATATGTTTTTATTCCAATCTGCTGACGCCAAATTTGCGTGACCGCCGACGTAAGCATCGGTATTGTGTGTGGTAAATATGTAGAAACAATGGAACACCTCATACTAAAATGTGATGGTATCAAGCCCGATGTCGATGCGGCCACAGTCACCCTTCCTGAGGCCCAGGGTTCAGAGATAATAATATTCATGTAAATAAATATGCGGTGGAAGTTAGCAAAAGGCGATAGGAGGATTGGTGGCTCAAAAGCAGAGAGGTGACATAAGGTTAAAAGGGTAGGAAGACGTATTTAAAGAAAATCGAGAAATTCAATAACACACAACACAGATAAAAATAAAAATAAAAGGCGAAATAAAAATCTGAGCATGGTGGCAACTGCCATCGCCCCGTTTCAAAGGGGACGCTCCTACATTCCATCCATCCATCCATCCATTCGCAGCGCCCCCTGGGCAATGCTGGAGCCCCATAGCGCCCAGTTTTACGTTATAGTGCCCCAGGTCAACCACGCATTAGACGAAGATAGCTAAATCACGGCATCACATGTGTTGCGCGGCTTTGTGGTGTTCAAACACCAGGAATTCCAGTTCCGAGCAGATATTCAATTGGCATGAGTAAACCAGTTCTGTGCAAGCCTGAGTGGACTGACATACCTGTAGGAGCAGCGTCGCTTGACTGACTCGTCATGACAGCAGCCCGCGTGCATGCAGTCGGTGAAATATTGTACTGAAGGGCTTGAATTCGTGTTTGTTGTGCTATACATTTCGTGCAGTATTTACTTTGTCGACACATACAGCCAAGACTAAAGTAAAGAAAAAAGAAGCCGTAATGTTTTATCAAATTTCAAGAGCAATGATGGCAAAACGATGCATGCACGTAATTTCTTGTTGCGTTTTGATGCACCATTACTAAGATATCGTACTGAAGAAGGTTGAAGCTCTCTATTTTATCTGAATTTTGGAGCGTAGACGGTACTTTAGGTACAGCTTCGGTGTGTGCAAGTTTTTTGAGCACCTGTGTTATAAGGAGGAGCAATGGTATTCGTTTTGCCAGCAAAATGTATTTAATAATACCAGTATAATACAAGTATAGAGTATTTAATGCTAATTAAATGCGAACTGGTAATCCCACTGGCGATGAAAAGTGCTATTAAGCTTTTTTTTATGAATTGTTGGTTGCTTGCATTGCTGTTGTGTCAAAATAGTGTACTAATACTTGCTGTGCTTTTCTGGATATATGAATATGACGCAAAGTATGACGACAGGCAGATTATATGCGCTTGTAAACACTATAGAAATCTGCTCCCTCATTCGGAATGTAGTTTAAATAATGAGCGCAATTATAGGCCCTTTCCTGATCACGCAGATGCGTGTAGCCAGTTTAAAATTCTGTGGATCCTTACTTCTCATACTGTCAACGAATTGCATGTACCGTACTCCATCTTCTTTCTCTAAGCCACAAATTAAGTCACCGTCATAACATACGTGATAGTAAAGTTCCATGGGACCAGCCCGTGATGGTTAATTTTCGCATTGGTGTGAATCTTTTGGAATCTGTGTTCGCACCTTACGTACAAACTTCAGTTGTGAATGAAAATTGTTTCTGTAGATTGACGCTTTCGCACTGCGTGAAGGTCAGTCTCTTTCCAGTACGGAACGTGTGAATGCAAACAAAAACGTTCAACTTTTACTTGCGCTGAGTTTTGGCTGACTGAGAAATCGGCCAGCTTTAGTTGATCCATGCACTTCACAACGCGCGAACAAAATTAACGACTGATGGTGCCAAGGCGTTATTTTCTTTATGCTATCCCCGCTATATCTGCGGACTAGTTCAACTGCAGCCCTAAACTTAACCACAAGTTAGGAATATTAAAGCAACTGCTTTAATGAAATTACGAAACGTAATATATTACATGTGATATTGGTAGCTAACCACGGTTTGCTAGATAAATATTTTTCATTATAATTGTCTGGCACTTCTGTGTACGAGCGCTGTCTCAGTGCATTAAAAAATGAATAGAAGCTACCGACGCAAACGCTGCCGAAAAAAAATTGGAGGACGCTTAAGCTTCGCCTTCAAGAGTGAAACGCGACAGCGTTCCCGTCGACCCGCCAAGGGGTGTAAGACAATGCGCTACGCCGCAGCGATCACTTACGAAGCGCCCCGCATCGGACTTTGCACCCACCAATCACGCGGTGAGCGTCGAGCAACGCAGCGTTCGGCGCGGCAACGAAACGTGCGCCTGAGCAAGCGGAACGAACCAAAGAACTCGGTGTCTCGGAGGGGGAAACGATCTACGCCAGCCAAACGTCGGGATCGGCACGGGCAGAGAGATATATAGATAGTGATCTAAAGAAAGGAAGGACGCTTGATTCTGCAACCCGTGAGAGAGCACGGTGAAGCGTCGTCAGGGGAGAGGCAGTCGGGGCCGCGACGCGCCTCGCACCGGTCCCCGCACAGCCCCAATGCGCGCGTGGCGCGCCACCTGTCGGGGCAGCGCCGTACATTGAGAGGAGGGGGTCTTCTGTGTATGCCGCAAGATGGCTCTGCGTGTGCGGAAAGCGCAGAAGAAATGTAGCGGAAACGTACTTCGCTACTTGTGTAACTGCAACTTCTGTAAGTTACATGCTCATAATTACCGATATACACCGCAGTATAACTTTCTACGGCACGTTTCTAAGACAACACCGCATTCACTAGAGGCGCTTTTGTACCGCTTTGAAGCATCGAACTCGGGGCTGAGTGGTAGCGTCTCCGGCTCACACTCCGGAGACCCTGGTTCGATTCCCACGCAGCCGATGTTGCAAGTTGTTTTTATTTATGAATTGCCTGCCGGGATTCTTTCGCTCACGGCCAACGCTGCGGACGCCGACACCGACGACACCGGCTTTTCTGCGACACGAGCTCCTTAACGCTGTCGCGTTAAAAAGCGCTTCGTGAACACGGCACACCTCAACGGGTTCTGCTCCGCGATTTGGCCTATGTCGCCGCGCGGCTAGCGGACCTGCAAGAGCACACGAACACAGCCCGCTTGCATGCCAAGTGGGAAAGGAGAGCTTCGCGGCAAGCCTCCTCCTCCCGGCGGCGCGCCCTCTCCCTCTACTCTCTGACCTCAGGGAGGCATTGCTTTGTTTGTGAGTTATCTTCAGTCAGACATCCGGCAACCGCAAGTGGTGGAAGCGGCGCTGCGGCCGCGTATCGGCATGAGACCGAGTGTCCCAAGGGAGGGAATTCCCGCCCCCTGACAGAACTTCAAATCGAGAAATGTAATTCAGGCATTGTCTGGGAATTCATGCGTCGCTTACCAAGTTTTAAAACGCTCCCGCACAGCAGTTAGTAGGCTTAAGAGGGAGCTTTAGCTCGGGCCCAACTCCGACGAGGCCTATTCAAATACACGTAAAACGCGAAAACGTTTTTCTGAAATAACCCCTACACCGATTTTAATGACGTTTGTTGAATTTGAGAGAGAAAGTAAAATTATAGTGACTGTTGGGTGCGGAATTTCGGTTTAGGGCCTGAATTTCTGTCACGATCCACCCGGGTTCGTGAACAAGGTAGGGCTCGAGGCACCCTCCGATAGATGAACGCTCCGCAGCGTGGTGGTGCTGAACGATGGCTGACCGCCGAGCAGCCGTGCTCGTCGGTGTTTATTGCGGTGCGGTGAACAATGTTGCCTGCCGAGCTTAGCAGGCCACCGAGCCTAGCGGCGAACAAACATTATGCCTGAGAGGGCGTCACATCCTTGCTACACCCCCTTACCCCCAGTTTGTTTGTTAAATGACAGAAGCAAACGTCTATGTTCTAAACACGAGGCTCTGCCTCCACCCTAGCTAGGTCTACGGTGCCTGCCATCCAGGCGAGTAACGGTCCGGTGGCCTCCGCCGTCGAGTACTCCGCCTGGGCACCGGTGTTGATGGGTCGGGTGTAACAACTCCAGGTGCTGCCTGAGCCAGCCTCGCTCCAACCGGAGGGTCCGTAGTGGTCGGCCTCGGGAGTGGTGCCAGGCTCGACACCGGTCCAACGGGTGCCGCACCACTGGCGACGGTTGCCGCCTCCGAGGTGGTTGGTGCTCCGCTGGAAGCGACTGGTGCTGCCGCATGTCCTCCAGCGGGCTAGAACTCAGAAGTGGCAGTCGAGGGTGCTGGCCAGGTCCCGAGGCGAGGCCTGACATGGTCGGCGTGTCTGTGCCACATAGCACCGTCTGGCATGCGCACGAGCAGCGATGAGGCGCTGGCAGGAAACACCACCTGTCCGGCAGATCAGGGTGGGCCAGGACGGAAGTTCCTGGCGAAAACTGGAGCTCCCGACTCTGGCAAAGGCTCGGGACGGCATCCTTGGTCAGCAGGCAGCTTCTGTTTCAGCTGCTTCAAGAGCACTGTGGATCGGAGGTCCGGATGCAAGACGTCGAAGGGTGTCTTGACCATCCCACCCAGCAGGAGCTCACAGGGGGCACGGCCAGTGACATCGTGGGGCGTGGTCCGGTACTGAAATAGTATCCGGGCAATCTGCGTCCGGAAATCCCCAGTCTGGCTCTTCTTGAGCTTGTCTTTGATGGTTTGCACCACCCGCTCGGCTGCACCATTTGAAGCAGGGTGGTACGGTGGAACCATCATCCGGCGGATTCCGTTCTTCGTCAGCCAGGCCAGGTACTCTGCGCTGGCGAAAGCAGGACCATTGTCGGACACGATGACATCCGGCAACCCCTGGGCGGCGAAGACCTGTCGTAGCGCTGAAATGGTCGCGCCTGCTGATGGAGTGGTGACAGGTAGAACCTCCACCCACTTTGAAAAGGCGTCCACAACCGCCAGGCAGTAATGGCCCTTGAAGGGTTCCCCAATATCCACATGTAGGCGGGATCACGGTCTCTGTGGGAACGGCCAGGGGGTGATCTCCACATGACGCGAGGCTCGCTGATTCTCCTGGCATATTTGGCAGCTCTGTAACAAGTGAGCGATGTCCTGGTCCAGGCCAGGCCACCAAACATGGGACCGGGCCACCATTTTGGTCTTTTCTATTCCTGGATGACCCGCGTGCAGCAACTGCAGAACCCTGGACCGGAGACTTTGTGGGATCACTACCCTCGAACCCCACAGCAGGCAGCCCTGCTGCAATCTCAGCTAAGCGGCCTTGTGGCTATAGGCCTGCTGCACCAATTCCTTTCCGCGGGACACCGCCTTGACCACCTGAGACAGGACTGGATCCCGGCTGGTCGCTTGAGATACCGCAGATCTGGAGAGCACCTCCGGGTACGCGTGTTCCAGCATGAACACTTCAGCAGGTTCTGGAACAGCATCAGGCACCTCTGGCAGGGGCAGGCGGCTCAGGGCATCAGCAGGTCCCAGGTCCTTTCCCGGACGGTAAACCAGCTGGTAACTGTAAGCTGCCAGCCTCAAGGCCCAGCGTACCACTCGAGGTGATGCCTGCATAGGAACTGCCTTGTCAGGCCCCAGCAGCCCCAACAGCGGCTTATGGTCCGTGACCGCCTCGAACTTCCGGCCCCACAGATACTGGTGGAAGCGTTCGACACCGAACATGAGGGCCAAACCTTCCTTGTCCAGCTGCCTGAAACGTTGCTCTGCAGCATGAAGCCGTCGAGAAGAAAACGACACAGGGCTTTCCTGGCCATCTTTGTCCCGGAGTGCCAGGACGGCTCCCACACCGTACGGCGACGCATCTACAGTGAGGACAACAGGCTTAGCAGGATCGAAATGCACCAGCACTGGAGCCTTGGTGATTAGCTCCTTGCTGCGCTGGAAGGCCCGGTCCTGCTCCTTTTTCCATACCCATTGTTGCCCATCTCGAAGCAGAAGATGGAGCGGCTATAGATGGAGTGGTGACATGTAGAACCTCCATTCACTTCGTCGCCCATCTTCGTCGCCAGTGTCACGAGGATCCCATCCTCGTCGCCAGTGTCACGATCCACCCGGGTTCGTGAACAAGGGAGGGCTCGAGGCACCCTCCGATTGATGGACGCTCCGCAGCGTGGTGGTGCTGAACGAAGACTGACCGCCGAGCAGCCGTGCTCGTCGGTGTTTATTGCGGTGTGGTGAGCAATGTTGCCTGCCGAGCTTAGCAGGCCAACGAGCCTAGCGGCGAACAAACATTATGCCTGAGGGGGCGTCACATGCTTGCTACAATTTCTTTTCTAAAAATTTCAAAAAATTCGCAAGTTTGAAAAAGATAAAAGCAGAATGTTTACAAAATAATAGCTCTGCATCAAGAACAGATATCGCGGTTCTATAGACGGCACAGATTAGATTATTCAAAGTGGACAAATTCTGTTTGTCAATTTACAGCATACCTGAATTCGTTACGTTGTGTACAAGGGGTTTGCAAAAGCAGTCTTTCCATATTACAAAGTTTTTGAGATTCATGCGTAACAGATCAATTTTGTCTGCTTTAGATGTACTATTAGACGCAGTTCCCATAATTGTGATACAATTTTTCATTGCTGTGTTGTAAACTTCATTGTTTCGTTTTCTGAAAATTTGCGATTTTTGCCAATTTTTAATAAAAGATTGACGACTTAAATAAAAGCTTTTAAACCAACAGTCACTAGATTTTAGGCCTTTCCTTTAAATGCAACGCAGTGGTTGCCGAGAAAAACGAATTATCCGTTTACATGTATTTAGATAGGAGCACCCGAGCAAAGCTTCCTCTTAAAGCATCGGACTCGGACGTCTTTGCATCATTGCGAAGAAGTGTTAAAAAGGTCATCATAATCATCATCCTATTTTTATGCCCATTGCAGGACGAAGGCCTCTCCCAGCGACCTCCAATTACCCCTGTCTTTCTCTAGCTTATTCCAAATTGCACCCGCAAATCTGCTAATTTCATCACTGCACCTAATTTGCTGCTGTCCCTCGACTGCGCTTTCCTTCCGTTCACTCTATAACTCTAATTGTCAGCCGGTTATTTACCCTACGCATCATATAGGCTGCCTAGCTCCATATATTTCTTTTAACGTCAACTAGAATATTGGCTATCCCCGTCGGCTCTGTGATCCACAGTGCTCTCTTCCTATCTCTTAACGTTACGTCTAACATTTTTCGTTCCATCGCTCTTGACGCAGTCCTTGACTTGTTCTCGCGCTTCTTTGTTAACCTCCAAGTTTCGGCCCCATATGGTAGCACAGGTAGAACGCAATGATTGTATACTCTTCAACGACTGTGGTAAGCTCTCAGTCAGAATTTGGTTATACCTGCCGTATGCACTCCAACCCATTTTACAGCGAAGCGGTTTACTTCTAGCCCCCATACGCATCCCTCGCATGCGCTCCCAGGGGGTGCCCTGGGCGGCTTACGTCCGTATCGGGGACACGGCACGTGGACAAGAATGGATAGGGGTAAGGCCGAGGGGGGAAAGAGTGTGGCGCCTGTGGCCTGCGCTTCTGCGGTCATGACGCCCCGCGCGACGGAGTTGCCAGGGCGGCTGCTGCAGCGGTTGCGGCAGATGCATGGCAGCAGACGCAGTGACTTGCGGCGGCGTTTGTGTGGTTGCCGTATAGAAAAAAAAAAAACACGCCTGATTTCTTAATATATACAGCCCATGTATGCAGCCTAAACAACTTCGATGGTAACGCGTCCCCTTAAGAATGCTGCGGCCCCAGAAATTTTAATTTCTAAATTTACTTCTCATGGTCACATGTCTAAATAGTTTTCCCTCTTTTATGCCTTGCAAAAAACCCAAGGCGGATTTGTCAAGATTGAAAAAAAAAAAGGAACTTAACTGTTTATGACTGCGATTGAGGCACCAATGCAGACGCATTCATTGTGAAGATGAGGTTTACTGTTCCAAATGTGAAAATCGATTTCAAATACAAAGCTAAGCAATTAATGAAACCACCAGTTTAAACATCTGACGCATTTTGGAAGACAATACCACCGAATTCATTTATGGTTTGGTCAATGCAGTGACGTATTTTGAAAGGGAATACTGCCGAATTCATTTACGGTTTGGTCAACTCAGGCTTTAGTCTCGCGCGATGTGGAAGAAAGTAATACAGATCGTCCATGTCAATAGAAAAAGCTGACAAACCAATGTTACCACATGAACTGAATATGTCTAGCACATTCGCATAACTTCTAATAATGATTGGATGATCAAGTTCGAACAAATTCACATTTTTTTAGACAGACGTCTACCAGGTAGCTTCCTCAGAAATTATTGCCCTAAAGAACATATCTACGTCCATTCTGCATCTTAAAGCTAAAAAAAAGACGTGAAGAAATACCTTCCTATCACCCGATATGCTTTTGTCTATAGAATTGAAATTCAACTTCTGTTTTAACTGCTTGGCTGGGCTTTTGATTTTTTTCGTGCAAGCCGCTTCACGACAGAGAAAAAAAATATGTCACTGTGGAGCCTGCCTTTTCTTTAATAACACTGCTGGGATCCCACCTTCCTTATCAGCAGAAAAAGCTACATAGACTGCTCTATGATAAATGTCTGCTACATGGTGTTGTGGTAAATTTGAAGTCCTGTCTCGTTGCCAGCCACCTTAAGTGGACCAATGTTGCGAAATGAATATTGCTGTCGATAAAATAACGACATCGTCTATAGTTCACCATGGAGGCAGTTTAGGCGTTGTAGCATTCCAAATGCCATTCCACACGTGTGACTACCATTTATTTATTTACACATACTGCAGCCCCTGCTGGGGCTATAGCAGGAGTGGATAATACAATACAAGAAAGAAATACAATAGGCAACAAAGAAAGTTTAGGCGCAGTGTTGAGGGAGTACAGACAAGAATTCATTTAATGGGAGAGAACTGTTGGTTCCTGGCAGCGAATTCCATGTTTCAATTGTTTTAGGGAAAAAGCTACACTTAAAAGTATTAGTGCGTGCAAAAAATGGTGTAATGTTAAGCGCGTGATGTCTCCTACTAGAAGAGAGTTTTGCAAAGGTGATATATTCATTACTGGAGAGGCGACAAGATGACTGAATAATGCCATGAAAAAATTTTAAAGAATTAACGTGTCGCTGTTCGGCGAGAGATGTCAGGTTGAGTGAAGACATGACTGACGATGGTGAGAACTGGTGGTCATAACGTCGGTAGACAAATCTAATGGCTTTCCTTTGTATGGCCTCAACTGTATTTCGTACTGCTTGTAGGGATTCCAAACGATACTACCATACTCAAGTATAGGGCGAACAGTACTTTTATATAACAGTAATTTAGTGTCGCGCGGAGAATTAGACAGAGTACGACGTAAATAACCGAGTTTTTGTAGAGCTTTAGTCTTAATGGAATCAATGTGCTTTGACCAGGACAGGTTAGTGGTGAACGTGAGACCAAAATATTTAGATTCAGAAACGCGTTGAATTAAGTTATCATTAAATCCGTAGCTGAAAAGGAACGGGTTAGCTTTATTAGAGAAGGACATAACGACAGTCTTACGGAAGTTAATATTCATTTGTCATGTTTCACACCATTTAGAAAATCTGACGAATGATTCAATAAGGCGAACATGCTCAGAGGGAGATGAAATGATGTCATACAATACGCAGTCATCTGCATACATTCGAATTTTAGATGATATCTCGTGTGGCAAATCATTAATATATAGTAAGAAAAGTAGAGGTCCGAGGACCGAGCCTTGAGGGACGCCTGATGACACATCCACCACCGAAGAATTGATCGAGTTAAAGCTTACGAATTGAGTGCGGTGAGACAAAAAACTTTCTATCCAGTTCACTAATTGAGGGTTGTTAAGAACGGCATTTAGTTTGGACAGTAGTTTTGAGTGAAGTACGGTATCGAAAGCTTTTGAAAAATCTATGAATATAGCGTCAATTTGAAATCCCTTATCCAGGTTAGAAGCTATGTCATGCGTGAACTCGACAAGTTGTGTTATGGTGCTAAAACCACGTCTGAATCCATGTTGTACATTAGAGAGAATGTTATTTGATTCAAGGAATTCTATAATGTGTTTGTATATTATATGCTCTAGTATTTTGCATGAATATGGTGTTAAAAATATTGGCCTGTAGTTAGAAAGATGCTGCTTACTACCTGACTTATGTAACGGAAGCACCTTAGCCATCTTCCATGATGAAAGTACTATGCCGGAAGTCAGTGATTTATTGAAGATAAGAGTAAGGTATCGTGAAGTCTATAAGGCATACCGAACGAGAAACGAATTCGGGATTCCACCAGGCCCTTCACTTTTCTTTGTATCAAGATTTAGTATGAGGTTTAAGACACCTTCTGTGCTAACTAAGATATCATTAATGGGGCAAGTCGGATGAATGTTTGGAAAAGGAGGAACAATATGATTATCGCAAGTGAAAACGGACTTAAAGTATGCGTTGAAGGCGCTGGAGATTAATAGTGAATCACTAGTCATTTTGTTCTTCACACATAAGGATGTACAAGAGCTGTCACGAGGAAAAATGGATCTCCAGAATAAATGCGGGTTACTTTTCAACAGAAGCGGTAGCTGCACGCTATAAAAAAATCTTTGGCTGATTTGGTTTTTGTACAAAGATCCTCCTTCGCCTTAGCTAACCTAGCAGTGTAATGGGTGTAATGGGAGTTCTTCAAGCGTCTAAGCCTTCGAACACGACGTGAAAGATGTAGTATATCTCTGTTCATCCAAGGGATTTTAGTATTTTTCTTTTTTGCTTTGATGGGAATGAAGTGTTCGATACATGACATGACAATATTTTCAAAATATGTCACAAGAACATTCACGTCACTTGATATGTTGAGTGTTTCAAAGGTGGCGAAGGCATCAGCCAATGTATCTAAAATAGAGGTGTCGTCAGCGTGATCGAAATCGCGAAATGTAGTAAGAACGAAGGATGGTTTAGGAACAATGCACGGAAGGGAAACAAGAACAGCCTTATGATCAGAAATGCCTTCTACCACTTCACAAGTGTAATCATTCGCGGTGAGGTTCGAGCTAAGAAAGACCAAGTCCAAAAGAGCATTCTGCCTGGTAGGCTCGCAAACGATCTGAGTAAGCCCCAAATTCAGGTTAAAATTCAAAAGTTCTTTATCGAAAGAGCCATCATGACCGCATGTCGACAGAGAGGGCCAATGAATGCCAGGTACATTGAAATCGCCCATACAAATAAAGTTGGAAGGACCTAGGTTGTGCATGTGCATGAACGTTTCGATTGCTTGAAGCGAGTCCACCGTTGTCCTCGGGGGGCGATAGAAAGCGCCGATTACAATATGCGTTTTTTTTTCAAGTAAAGTTTGCACCAGGCCGACTCCGTATCTAGAGGAGCTGGAAGAACGGAAAACCTAAGATCAGACCGAAGCAAAAGGGCGACGCCACCCCCCTTGCTGTTCTGTCTGTCCATCCGAATTGCGATACAGTCCGGTGGAGTGAATTCCGAGTCAAAAATTCCATTGTGTAGCCCCGTTTCCGTGATAGCAACAACGTGAGGACAGTACGAGTGAATAAGAGATAAGAAGGCAGGAAATTTATTGGTGATACTTCGTGCATTAAGATTGAGTAAACGAAGGCAATCAAGCGATGTGGGAGCTGGTTAAAGATGCGATGACGGTGATGCAGTATGGCTGCTCGCATCGGCACAGTTGTTAACTAAAGGCACAGATGAGGAGCGAAAGGAATTACTGGAAGATTTCACCATTGAGTTAGACAAGTGATCCCAGTGATAGCGAATCTTGTTAATAAAGACATGATCATAGCGCATTTTTACAACAACACCTTTGTCGCGAAATGAACCGGGGGCCTCCCAGAGCTTTTTGCGAACAGATCTCACACTTGAAGACAGGTCATCGGTGAAGCGCAGATCGGAATTTACGAGTTTAGTGACATTTTTTAAGATCTGAAGCTTTTCCTGGAAACTCAAGATCTTCATTATTACGGGGAGCCGGTGGCCTTCCCGAGGCCGACCAATCCTGTGACAGCGTTCAATGGACGGACATTGCATCACCAACGTCTCAGAAAATAGCCGTGAAACTTTAGCTAATGTTTCGTGAGTTTCGCCAGTCGGTTCATCAAGACCGTGTAGAATTATATTGTTGCGACGGGACCTGTTTTCTAGTTCATCATTATTGGTAAGTAGCTGTGTCACAGTTGTCGAAAGCGAAGTCACCTCTGCCTGTAGTTTGGTGCACAGGTCGTCGACCGCAGGGGCGTTAACGGCTGCGGTCATGCGATTGTCTAAGTCCTCGAGAAGTGAAGAAACAGCCTTGAAGTTGTTTTGACTGAGACATGCTTCCAATTCATCATTATGCGTGACAAGCCTGTTCACTGTGGCTGTTAATGCCAGAATTTTATTTTGCACGTCATCAGACACAGAGCCAGAAGCCGAGAATGAAGATTCAAGTGAAGCTAGACGGCTTTCAAAGGCCTTGAAACGGGAGTCAACGGAAGTTTTAAGATTAGCAATATCTTGCGCAATTCGGTTCTGGCCAGCGAGGAGCTGAGCAAACATATCACCAACGTTGTGAGTGTCAGCAACCGCTGCTGGCGACCTATCGAGGGTAGGGGCGCATCCGGACTGCGAGTTTAGCTCTGTGTTGACTTGAGGCTTCCTTCTAGGAGGCCCAGGGTTCGTCTCAACATCACCACTCAACAAAAGGCTACTAACAAGATGCACAAGCTCTTTCGAAATGTACGCAAAACAGGAATTGCAGCATCGTGGGCAAGGCAGCAGCAACAAAAAGGGGTTGTCAGATCGAATGCAGTAAGCATTATTGAAGTGACATACCTGCACAAAGAGCAGAATTCGTCTAAGCATGCTTGCGGCGTTGCTGTCACCTTGCCCACTGAAGAAAGCGGCCAGCGGTGCTGCTCTTACAGTTGCATAGTCGCAGGCGCTGACGTCGCAACGTTGGATACCAGTAGGATTGGACAGTCCGTGATTACGTAGTCAAACGGAGATAAGTTGAAATCGGCGGCGGTTGGTATTGTTGGTATTATTGCCATTGTTGGTATTATTTAAGGGTAGACTTGCTCATGAATGTTCCATGTCTACAACGACACCGTTTTAGACATGGAGCCTTCACGAATGCTTCTGTTCCAGGTGCACCTACTTCTGCTGGCCTTGTCGTTGTCTACCGCATCATGTACTACTCAGGAGGCAGTCAGTACGCCAGCAACTAACCGCTCCGTGGAATTCCCGCCATCGCCAAAGTTGGGATTCATTCGTGCCTGCTGCTGGCAACCAGGAGTGTCAAGACGACATGCCGCCACTATCAGCACGGGATACGCAGCTTAAAAGCAATCATTCGGCGCCGCCCGGCTGGGGCACGACACCGTTTTAGACATGGAGCATTCACCGATGCTTCTGTTCCAGGTTAGTTACCTGAATGGTTTTTCTTGCCTGAAGAGCAGCAATCGCTGTCTTTTTGTGGTGTCGTGGCCCCGCGAGCTGCTACTTAATTGCTATCAAACGCTGTAAGAACTTGTTGTGCTTGTTCATATGTCGGGTATGCTTACTTCATTCTGGAGACGTCGAATCAAATCCTGGTCCCGTTGACCTAGCTGACATTTTGGAATCGTTGCGACGTATCGAAGCCGGTCAAGATGAAATTCGAAATTACCTGCGAGCCCTTAAAAGTTGGCAGGCATCTGTCGACGGTCAACTTAAACAGTTATCCGTTAGGCTTCAGACTGCTGAGGGCGATCTCGAATTGATTAAAAATTTTGGCAATAGGTCATCACCCGAGTTTCCTGAAAAATCCCATGCTATCTCGAGGCAGCTTAAAGCAATAGAGATGCGTTGCGAGGATGCCGAAAACAGACTTCGGCGTTGTAATTTGCTCTTCTTTGGCATCCCTGATGATTGAAACGAATCATGGCCATCATCTGAATCAAAAGATATTGTCACGTGGTCGTGACGTTGAATAACACAGTAGCAGTACTGTGAACGACAAAACTAACTTTTATTGGGCGAACCTGTGCCCACAAAACAGGCTACACTTATAGCACAACGATAGCGGCGAACACGCTCGGCGATCGTCGAAAATCTCCTCAGCGGGTCAAGCGCGTCGACTTTTATACAGCAGTCGTCGAATGTTCCAGACTAATCGCTGGGACCCGCGCGTATTCCACAATGTTCTACGCCATTCGCGTCAGGCGATGAAATCAGATAACATAAGGTTCGGCGACAACAGACAGCCGGGTAGAATCATCGATAACTTTCCAGAAACGTCGGATACATGCAGGCGCGTCCGTCGCTGTGCGATTACAGTTGTTAAGCGGCGAAACGTGGTCGCCCGATAAAGATAAGTACACGTGTCATTACCCCCCTCTTAAAAAGCATCGCCCCGATGCTGCTAACAAACGAAAGTAACAAAGAAAAGCACTCGTAGCAAAGAAAACAACAAACTAAGGAAGTTCATCAGCGTCCGTAAAATGGTTTAAGGCGCACCACGTGGACCACTTCAGATCGTGCGCGGCGGCGCTGTGAGTGCGAAATGCCGTCTGGCACGACCTCATAGTCTAGTGCGCCAATACGTCGGATGACCTTGTAGGGTCCGAAATAGCGTCGCAGCAGCTTCTCACTGAGTCCTCGCCGGCGTATCGGGGTCCATACCCAAACACGGTCGCCGGGCTGGTACTCGACGAAGCGTCGTCGGAGGTTGTAGTGTCGGCTGTCGGTACGCTGCTGGGTCTTGATCCGTAGGCGGGCGAGCTGTCGGGCTTCTTCGGCGCGCTGGAGATAGGTAGCGACGTCAAGATTCTCCTCGTCAGTGACGTGCGGCAGCATGGCGTAGAGCGTCGTCGTCGGGTTCCTGCCGTAAACCAACTTGAATGGCGTGATCTGTGTTGTTTCTTGCACCGCCGTGTTGTAGGCGAAGGTGACATACGGCAGGACCGCGTCCCACGTCTTGTGCTCGACGTCGACGTACATCGCTAGCATGTCGGCGAGGGTCTTATTCAGCCGCTCCGTAAGACCATTCGTCTGCGGATGGTAGGCCGTTGTCCTCCTGTGCCTTGTCTGACTGTAGTTCAGAATGGCTTGAGTGAGCTCCGCTGTAAAGGCCGTTCCTCTGTCGGTGATGAGGACTTCTGGAGCACCATGTCGCAACAGGATGTTCTCGACGAAAAATTTAGCCACTTCGGCTGCGCTGCCTTTCGGTAGAGCTTTAGTTTCAGCGAAGCGGGTGAGATAGTCCGTCGCCACGACAATCCACCTATTTCCGGAAGCTGATGTCGGAAACGGCCCCAACAAGTCCATCCCGATCTGCTGAAAAGGTCGGTAAGGAGGCTGGATCGGCTGTAGTAATCCCGCTGGTCTTGTCGGTGGTGTCTTGCGTCGCTGACAGTCGCGGCATGTCTTGACGTAACGGGCGACATCGGTGGTTAGGCGCGGCCAGTAATACCTTTCTTGTATCCTCGATAGCGTCCGGGAGAAACCGAGGTGCCCAGCGGTCGGATCGTCATGTAGGGCGTGCAGTACTTCTGGACGTAGCGCCGACGGAACAACAAGAAGGTAGTTGGCGCGGACTGGTGAGAAGTTCTTCTTCACGAGTAGGTTGTTTTGAAGCGTGAACGAAGATAATCCACGCTTAAATGCCCTTGGGACAACGTCGGTGTGCCCTTCCAAATACTCGATTAGGGCTTTTAGCTCCGAGTCTCCTCGTTGCTGTTCGGCGAAGTCTTCCGCGCTTATTATTCTAAGGAAGGCGTCGTCATCCTCGTCATCTTGCGGCGGCGGGTCAATGGGGGCGCGGGATAGGCAATCGGCATCTGAGTGTTTTCGTCCGGACTTGTAGGTTACAGTGATGTCGTATTCTTGTAGCCTGAGGCTCCACCGTGCCAGCCGTCCTGAGGGGTCTTTTAGGTTAGCTAGCCAACACAACGCGTGATGATCGCTGACCACCTTGAATGGCCTGCCATATAGGTAAGGGCGAAATTTCGCTGTGGCCCAAACGATGGCGAGGCATTCCTTTTCGGTTGTAGAATAATTGCCTTCTGCTTTTGACAATGATCGGCTAGCGTAAGCTATCACGTGTTCATGTCCATCTTTTCTCTGGACTAGGACGGCACCGAGGCCTAGGCTACTGGCGTCAGTGTGTATTTCGGTATCGGCGTGCTCGTCGAAGTGCGCAAGTACGGGCGGCGACTGCATGCGTCGTTTGAGTTCTTGAAATGCGTCGCCCTGTGGCGTTTCCCACTTGAACTCGACGTCACATTTAGTTAGCTGTGTCAGCGGCTCAGCGATGCGTGAAAAGTTCTTGACAAATCGCCTGTAGTAGGCACACATGCCAAGAAATCTACGCACTGCCTTCTTGTCGGTGGGCTGCGGGAACTTTGCAATGGCAGCTGTTTTCTGCGGGTCGGGGCGTACTCCGGATTTGCTGATGACGTGGCCTAGGAATAGAAGCTCATCGTAAGCGAAGCGGCACTTTTCTGGCTTCAGAGTGAGCCCTGATGACTTGATGGCCTCTAGTACTGTGGCAAGCCGCCTAAGGTGATCGTCAAAATTCTCGGCGAATACAACGACGTCATCCAAGTAAACGAGACAGGTCTGCCACTTCAATCCTGCTAAAACCGTGTCCATCACGCGCTGGAACGTTGCAGGCGCCGAGCACAGTCCAAATGGCATAACCTTGAACTCGTAGAGGCCGTCTGGGGTGATGAAGGCGGTCTTTTCACGATCTCTTTCGTCGACTTCTATTTGCCAATAGCCAGACTTGAGGTCCATCGAGGAGAAGTATTTAGCGTTGCAGAGCCGATCCAATGCGTCGTCTATCCGTGGGAGAGGGTATACGTCCTTCTTCGTGATCTTGTTCAGACGACGATAATCGACGCAGAAACGAAGGGTTCCGTCCTTTTTCTTCACCAGCACAACAGGAGATGCCCACGGGCTTTTCGACGGCTGGATGATGTCGTCGCGCAGCATTTCGTCGACTTGTTCTCTTATAGCTTCACGTTCTCGCGGCGAAACTCGGTAAGGGCTCTGGCGAAGTGGTCGAGCGTACTCCTCGGTGATTATGCGATGCTTGGCGACTGGTGTTTGTCGAATCCTCGATGACGTCGAAAAGCAGCCTTTGTATCGCCGGAGCAGACTTCTGAGCTGCTGTTGCTTAATCACGGGGAGACTTGGATTAATGTCGTAGTCTGGTTCGGCAACCATGGTCGTCGGGGTAGATGCGGCGGAATCCGAGAGGACAAACGCATTGCTGTTTTCCAGAATTTCCTCGATGTATGCGATCGTCGTGCCCTTGTTGATGTGCTTGTACTCCTGGCTGAAGTTTGTCAGCAACACTTTCGTGTTTCCTCCGTGCAGTCGAGCGATCCCTCTTGCGACGCAAATTTCACGGTCTAGCAGTAGACGTTGGTCGCCTTCGATGACACCTTCTAAGTCAGCGGGTGTTTCGGTGCCGACCGAAATAACAATGCTGGAGCGAGGCGGGATGCTCACCTGATCTTCGAGCACACTCAAGGCGTGGTGACTACGAGGGCTCTCCGACGGTATCGCATGGTCTTCCGACAGAGTTATTGACTTCGACTTCAGGTCGATGACTGCGCCGTGTTGGTTGAGGAAGTCCATGCCGAGAATGACGTCTCGTGAACACTGTTGGAGGATAACGAAGGTGACAGGGTAAGTCCGGTCGTGAATGGTAATTCTTGCCGTGCACATTCCAGTCGGCGTTATGAGGTGTCCTCCGGCGGTACGAATTTGAGGGCCTTCCCACGTAGTCTTAACTTTCTTCAACTGGGCGGCGATGTGTCCACTCATGACGGAGTAATCAGCCCCTGTGTCGACTAAGGCGGTGACTGCGTGGCCGTCGAGAAGCACGTCGAGGTCGGTGGCTCTTTGTCTTGCATTACAGTTCGGTCTTGGCGTCGGATCACGACTGCGTCGCGTTGACTTGTGGCTGGTATGTGACGTCGTCAGGTCGTCTTTCGTCGTCGGATTCTTTCCTTCCAGACTTCGTCGGGACGGCGGCGTGTCGTTATGTCGTCGAGGTAGTTTCTTCGGCGTCTTCGTCGGCGGCGGAGGATCTTCGACAGTTCGACGGACAGCAACCGCACCTCCATCGGTTGCTGCTTTTAGTTTTCCGGATATGGGCTCGCTGACCGGCCCCGAGCTGGGCCAGTGTATGGTCGGCGCTGCGGCGACAGGTAGCGGCCTGGTGATGGTGAACGCGACGGTCGTCGAGAACTCCACTGAGTAGCCGCGAGGTAGTCAGCGATATCGCGAGGGCGTTCACCTTGCTGCGGGCGCGGAGCGTTGACGGCGAAACCTCGCAGTCCCATTTCCCGGTATGGACATCGTCGGTAGACGTGACCCGCTTCCCCGCAGTGGTAGCAGAGCGGGCGGTGGTCAGGAGCGCGCCAAACGTCGGTCTTCCTCGGGTAGCTCCGCTGGGCGACGGGTGGGCGCGCTGTCGGTGGCGGCGGCGCTGGTCGACGGAATTGCGGCGTTACAGGGCCCTGGCGCGGTCGCTGAGGAGGGCCTTGACGGCGTACGACGGCGGCGTAGGTCATCGCTTCGGGTTGGGGTAATTGAGGTTGCACCTCCGGAACTCCAAGCGACCGCTGAACCTCATCTTTGACGATGTCAGCGATCGAGGCCACTTGAGGCTGCGACGACGGGAAGATCTTCTGAAGCTCCTCTCGTACGACTGCCCTGATAGCCTCGCGCAGGTCTTCGGAGGCCAGTGATTGAACTCCGGCATAGTTTGTAGCGTTGGTGCGGCGGTCGAATTGCCGGTTTCGCATCTCGAGTGTCTTCTCGATGCTAGTGGCCTCGCGAAGAAACTCGTCGACAGTCTTCGGTGGGTT
Source organism: Dermacentor andersoni (assembly GCF_023375885.2). Lineage (NCBI taxonomy): Eukaryota > Metazoa > Arthropoda > Arachnida > Ixodida > Ixodidae > Dermacentor > Dermacentor andersoni. Next base: position 1,809,806 of record NC_092819.1, read on the forward strand.
TCGTACCATACCGGCGAAAAGTTCCTCCTTAACACCATGCATTAGTAGCCGGACTTTCTTTTCCTCGGACATTTCCGGGTCGGCGTGGCGGAATAGGCGGCTCATTTCTTCTGTAAAAATCGCGGTGGTCTCGTTGGGCAGCTGCACTCGGGTTTCCAGTAGTGCTTGGGCTCGTTCTCGGCGTACGACGCTTGTGAATGTCTGCAGGAAGCCACTTCGGAAAAGGTCCCAGGTCGTTAACGTGGCTTCTCTGTTCTCGAACCACGTCCTGGCAGCGTCTTCCAATGCGAAGAAGACATGTCGCAGTTTGTCGTCGCTGTTCCAGCTGTTAAATGCAGCGACCCTCTCGTACGTCTCGAGCCAGGTTTCCGGGTCCTCGAATGTTGAACCGCGGAACGTGGGGGGCTCCCTGGGCTGCTGCAGCACGACGGGGGATGCTGGGGCTGCCATTGGGGAGGACTTGGTGGCAATCTTCCTGCACGTCTCAGGTAGGAGTCCGTGCTCTGGGGGCAGTCCTTGCAGCCGGCGGCTAGCTCGCTGGTCTTGGGCGACGTTGGTTTTGTCCTCGGGCTTCGGGCTTGGATCGCGGCTTTGCGGGGGCGTTCGGTACATGAACGCACAAGCACCTCCACCAGATGTCACGTGGTCGTGACGTTGAATAACACAGTAGCAGTACTGTGAACGACAAAACTAACTTTTATTGGGCGAACCTGTGCCCACAAAACAGGCTACACTTATAGCACAACGATAGCGGCGAACACGCTCGGCGATCGTCGAAAATCTCCTCAGCGGGTCAAGCGCGTCGACTTTTATACAGCAGTCGTCGAATGTTCCAGACTAATCGCTGGGACCCGCGCGTATTCCACAATGTTCTACGCCATTCGCGTCAGGCGATGAAATCAGATAACATAAGGTTCGGCGACAACAGACAGCCGGGTAGAATCATCGATAACTTTCCAGAAACGTCGGATACATGCAGGCGCGTCCGTCGCTGTGCGATTACAGTTGTTAAGCGGCGAAACGTGGTCGCCCGATAAAGATAAGTACACGTGTCAATATCAACTTGTGCAGAGAACACCTTGGCATCGCCATCGAACTCACCAAAATAGAACGCGCACTCCGCCTTCGCCAGTTCAACAGAGAGAAGAACAGGCCAATAATTGCTAAATTTACATTTTTTAAAGATAAGCAAAGCATAATAGAAAATGGCTATAAATTCAAAGGCACGGAATTCGCTGTTCGCGAAGATTTTTTCCTCCAAACGCGCATCGCCCGACGCAAGCTCACTGCCTTTGCAAAAACCAGGTGCGTGCCGTTGAAGTTAACCCTCGACATACTGCGAGTAGATAACACTACTTACAGGTATGACTCGCTGTCCGATACCATGGTACCAATTTCGCGATAGCTAGAACTTAAGCCGGTAACATGCGCGTCTGACAGCCCCTCTGCTGCGCAGACTTTGATTACACACATCGACCCATCGTACCTAGCTTTATCGTTCACTAACATTCGTAGTATAATTTCTAAACGCACCGAAATCGTATCGTACTTGGAAAATAGTAACTGTGATATTTTGGCACTAACGGAAACTTGGCTCTGTGGCGACGTGAATGACAGCGAAGTTTTTCCTGATACGGAGGACTATGTCATTTATCACCGAGACTGACATAATCGAAGGGGAGGTGGTGTCTTGCTGGCAATAAAGGAACACATCACTTCATTTGTAGTACCGATACCCTCCGTTATTGAGATAGTGTGAGTTTGTATAACATCGACACTATCAGTCACTTTACGGAGTGTGTTATAGGCCTCCTGACAGCACTGATAACTTCGTTTCTAACTTCCGTGAGAACCTTATTGCTGTTCGTTCGAAATTCCCTAAAGCTGATATATTCATTCTTAACGATTTTAATTTCCCGGACATAGATGGGCCTAACATAAGAGGCAATTCGCGTGCATCTTATGACTTTGTCCAGCTCATCCTTGATTTTTCTTTTGAGCAACTAGTCCTCCAACCAACGAGCATTACTAACGTCTTAGACCTTGTTTTAACAACAGCACCTAAAAGAGTTAGCACCATTTCAATCACTGATGGGTTCAGTGACCACTCGTTGTTGGAATTTACTGTTCGCACACCTTCGTGTACACGTAATCTAACAACAAAACGAATATTTGACTATAAAAGAGCAGACGATAATGCCATTAACCGATATTTACAAAGCTTTTCATCTAGATTTATCGCAACATTTTCTCAACGATCGGTCAACAAAAATTGGTGCCTTTTTAAAGAACAACTACTAAGCAATGAACGACAATCTCATGGGCATCATCAAGGAGTGCGCAATAGAAGTCGGTGGTAACGCCGTTAGACAGGAAACCAGTAAGCTATCGCAGGAGACGAAAGATCTGATCAAGAAACGCCAATGTATGAAAGCCTCTAATCCTACAGCTAGAAGAGAACTGGCAGAACTTTCTAAGCTAATCAACAAGCGTAAGACAGCGGACATCAGGAACTATAATATGGATAGAATTGAACAGGCTCTCAGGAAAGGAGGAAGCCTAAAAACAGTGAAGAAGAAACTAGGAATAGGCAAGAATCAGATGTGTGCGTTAAGAGACAAAGCCGGCAATATCGTTACTAATATGGACGAGATAGTTCAAGTGGCTGAGGAGTTCTATAGAGATTTATACAGTACCAGTGGCACCCACGACGATAGTGGAAGAGAGAATAGCCTAGAGGAATTCGAAATCCCACAGGTAACGCCAGAAGAAGTAAAGAAAGCCTTAGGAGCTATGCAAAGGGGGAAGGCAGCTGGGGAGGATCAGGTAACAGCAGATTTGTTGAAGGATGGTGGTCAGATTGTTCTAGAGAAACTGGCCACCCTGTATACGCAATGCCTCATAACCTCGAGCGTACCGGAATCTTGGAAGAACGCTAACATAATCCTAATCCATAAGAAAGGGGACGCCAAAGACTTAAAAAATTATAGACCGATCAGCTTACTGTCCGTTGCCTACAAAGTATTTACTAAGGTAATCGCAAATAGAATCAGGAACACCTTAGACTTCTGTCAACCAAAGGACCAGGCAGGATTCCGTAAAGGCTACTCAACAATAGACCATATTCACACTATCAATCAAGTGATAGAGAAATGTGCAGAATATAACCAACCCTTATATATAGCTTTCATTGATTACGAGAAAGCGTTTGATTCAGTCGAAACCTCAGCAGTCATGGAGGCATTACGGAATCAGGGTGTAGATGAGCCATATGTAAAAATACTGGAAGATATCTATAGCGGCTCCACAGCCACCGTAGTCCTCCACAAAGAAAGCAACAAAATCCCTATAAAGAAAGGCGTCAGACAGGGAGATACGATATCTCCAATGCTATTCACAGCATGTTTACAGGAGGTATTCAGAGGCCTGGAGTGGGAAGAATTGGGGATAAAAGTTGATGGAGAATACCTTAGCAACTTGCGATTCGCTGATGATATTGCCTTGCTTAGTAACTCAGGAGACCAATTGCAATGCATGCTCACTGACCTGGAGAGGCAAAGCAGAAGGGTGGGTCTGAAAATTAATCTGCAGAAAACTAAAGTACTGTTTAACAGTCTCGGAAGAGAACAGCAGCTTACGATAGGTAGCGAAACACTGGAAGTTGTAAGGGAATACATCTACTTAGGGCAGGTAGTGACCACGGATCCGGATCATGAGACTGAAATAACCAGAAGAATAAGAATGGGTTGGGGTGCGTTTGGCAGGCATTCTCAAATCATGAACAGTAGGTTGCCACTATCCCTCAAAAGGAAAGTGTACAACAGCTGTGTGTTACCAGTACTCACATATGGGGCAGAAACCTGGAGGCTTACGAAAAGGGTTCTGCTGAAATTGAGAACGACGCAACGAGCTATGGAAAGAAGAATGATGGGTGTAACGTTAAGGGATAAGAAAAGAGCAGATTGGGTGAGGCAACAAACGCGGGTAAACGACATCTTAGTTGAAATCAAGAAAAAGAAATGGGCATGGGCCGGACATGTAATGAGGAGGGAAGATAACCGATGGTCACTAAGAGCTACGGACTGGATTCCAAGAGAAGGGAAGCGTAGCAGGGGGCGGCAGAAAGTTAGGTGGGCAGATGACATTAAGACGTTTGCAGGGACAACATGGCCACAATTAGTACATGACCGGGGCAGTTGGAGAAGTATGGGAGAGGCCTTTGCCCTGCAGTGGGCGTAACTAGGCTGATGATGATGATGATGACTAGGTCTATCAAATAAATACATACCTCAGATCTCATTTCGCGCCAACTGCTTGCTCCAAACCATGGTTTAATAAAACTTTAAATGCGTTAAAGAACAAAAAGAAACGTTTATACAGGGCAGCCAGAAGTGCCAACACGTTAGATTCGTGGAATAAACATAAAGCCTGCGAAAAAGCCTACTGCAGTTCCCTTCGTCGTGCAAAGCATAAATTCTTTTCCGATGATCTTCAGTCACCGATAAAATATAATCCCAAGAAATTCTGGAAAACCATATCTCCGTCAAACAGCGCTGACACTCCCGCACTGGTGGATAGCACTGGTCTTCCCATACCGCGAGAGCACTGCGCATCTGTATTTAACAAATATTTCCTTTCTAATTCCACAACGGAAGACGATTCCAAAATGCCAATGATGGCAGACTTTCATTACCAATATATGACTCCTATTACCATAACAGCCGCTGGAATCGCTACTTTAACAATCCCAAATTATCGACTAGTTCCGGATTTGATGGCATCAACGCGAAACTCCTAAAGCATACAGTAGTCCCTCCCAGTACAATCCTTAGTCATACAATTCAGCAGTCACTGTCAACAGGGGAGCTGCCGAATGATTGGAAAGTCGGCAAAATCATACCCATTTTCAAGTCAGGTGACAAGAGCGATGTGAGTAATTACCGTCTCATATCACTAACTAGCGTTCCCTGCAAGTTACTCGAACACATCATTTTTACCAATGTCATTCATCACTTAGAATGTAATAACTTCTTTTTTAAACATCAGAATGAATTCAGAAAAGGCCTTTCGTGTGAAACACAACTAATCGAATTCACTACGGATCTTTTTCAAAATATGGAGGACAATGCTCAGACTGACTCAATATTCATCGACTTCTCTAAAGCATTTGATCGCATGGCTCACTGTCGCCTCATTTCTAAACTCTCATGCTTAAACCTTGACGAACTAACAATTTCTTGGATAAGAAACTTTTTGTCGTTTCGAAAGCAATCCACTGTCACTGACCAGTACTCTTCCCCTTTCAGTAACGTAACATCAGGCGTACCTCAGGGAAGTGTTCTTGGACCCTTACTCTTCCTAATTTTCATCAATGACTTGCCATTTAACATTACATTCAGTGTTCGACTATTCGCAGATGACTGCGTTATCTACCGTCAAATCCGCTCCCCTGCTGATCATATTGCTCTTCAACATGACCTTCAATGTGTCTCTAACTGGTGTTTGGATTGGCAAATGACCCTAAACACTAAAGAATGCAATCTAATGACATTTAGTCGCAAAAAGTCCTCCTCTATGTTCAGTTACTTACTTGGCAATAGTACCGTCGCTCGCACATCTTTATACAAGTACCTTGGAATTATTCTAACACCTAGCCTTTCATGGTCATCCCACATTGAGAAAATAACGGCTAAAGCATCACGCACTCTCGGATATCTAAAACGTAACCTTCGCAGCGGTCCTTCCCTCACTGGAAAGATAGCCTACCAAACATTAGTGCAACCGCAGCTCGAATTCGCAGCTTCTATATGGTCACCTCATCAGGCGTATCTAATCCATCTTCTCGAGTCGATCCAAAACCTTGCTGCGCGTTTCATTGCCAGAGATTATAGCCCAGTTTCGAGCATAACTAACATCAAGTAGTCGTTGTCGCTTTCATCTTTGGAATCGCGCAGGAATATAGCATTACTTTGTCTTCTGCACAAAATCATGCATAATGTACGCCCATCTACTTTACCACTCGTTTGTCCCTCCCGCACATCTAGACGTCTGCATAATCATCTGTTTCCAACGCATGTTCGGTCACACCAATGCATCCAACAGCTCAGCTTTGCCACGTGCGATTGCACTGTGGAATGGTCCTCCTGATAGCATCGCTGACATTAACGACCCATTAACCTTCACACAAAAAATCAATGCATATTTGGCTAGTACTTAGCTAAAAACAAGTATCTGTTTAGTTTTGTTACTTTTAACTTCATTGTTATTTATTTATGTGAGCATTTGTTCTAAGGTTCTTTGCTTTACTGTATATTGAAAAGCTAACTACTGTTCGTTTACCTCCTTTCTTTTTATCTTTGTTTATTTCGCGTCCTTTGTTTATTATTTGATTCTCGTTCTGTTCATATTTGTGTAACAAAAACTATGTTTTTGCTCCACAATTGTTATCTGTACCGCCCCCCCCCCTCACGCAATACTCCTTCTGGAGCCTATGAGGTATATGCAATAAATAAATAAATAAATAAATAAATAAATAAATAAATAAATAAATAAAATATCGCATGCAAGAAAATAAATTCACACGCGCCTCTTCAAGCTCTTTAATAAACACTCTGCACGTGTACATATGGCAACTTTTTCTGTCTGTCATTAGTTCCATAATAATATACTCATCATAATTACGATGAATGTAATCATGTTAACATATCAAACATATAATCACCAATTACTCACCCATAAGAAATATCGTTAATCACAGTAACGAGGCAAATAATATCCACAGCATGGATGCGCCGGCAATCCTTTAATCCTTTAATTCTTCGCCTCATTCTGGGTGGTAGGTTCCTGTCTCGCCTAGCTTTAATACAAAGAAAACATTCTGTGACCGAGGTGAAATCGAACCACTGGCGTCGACTCCGGTGCTCTTACCATCACACCACGACCCTATTGAAAAAAATACGTGAACGAGAATGTTGTACGCTATTATTACTCCGTAGACTCTACGATTTCTCGTAAACTGTACGATTTTTTGTAGACTGAACAATTTGTCGTAGACTGAACGATTTGTCGTACTACACGTGCGCACTAGATTGCGTTCTTGCCACTGAAAGAGATTCTCGTACATCATGAACGAATTTGTACTAGCAGCGTGCTCCAAGATGAACGAGCTTGTACTACATCCAAAAGTATGAACCCTAAAAAATATTCGCACTTCATTTTCATATTTACCTTATTAATGCAACTACAGTTCTTGTAACTGTACTACAGGCATGATCAATTGTGCTGACCTTACTGCAGTGTTGTCTTGCTGTGATGGTTTGTTAACAATTCTACAGCGAAGAGTAATTTTGAGGTGAAAAAATGTCAGATAAAGTAATGTCTTGTATTTGTAAATAAAAGAGTATACTTTACACAAGTTCTTTTGCACAGCCATTCAAGCTTTCATTATTAGTGACTTCCTCTGAATATAAGCAACAGCATGTCATACATCTCACAAGCGTTGTTTGTTGGACATTCTATTCGTACTTTGATACACCCAGTCCGCTCACAGATGACAAGTGGAATGTGTTGCTCGAGTGAGAGCTTGCAGGGCACCTGGCAAAGTAAAGTGAAGCCAACAATTTCTTTTCACTTATGCAAAAGATAACACATAGGCAAAAGCATTTTCACCTACATTCACGCAGGTAAGAATGCTCCAGCGTTCATAATATATGGGATACTGAACAAAGTTCATTAAAAATAAATGGTTTTCTGCAATTCTTATGACTCCTAAATGAACATTCATTACTTTGGTGGAATAACTTGTCACATTAGCAGGCCACTGAAACAATGTTATCGCAGTAAAAAAAAAGAAAGAGTTTCATCAACAATAATTAGTAATATTGGAGCAACAGAAGTAACAAGCCTAAACTGTAGTTTTAGAAAGCAGCGCAAACAGGTAGAGCGAACTAAGTTACTTAGGCCAGCAATATAAAAACCGTGGCGGCGTGCTTTGACATTGCACTGCTAAGCCAAATGGCGCAGGATAAAATCTCGGCCACAAAGCCCACATTTCGATGGCGGCGAAATACAAAAATATAATATGTATTGGGCGCACATTAAAGAAGCCCAAGTGTTCAAAATTAATCCAGAGTCCCCCACTAAAACGTTCCTCATAATCATATTGTGGTTTTGGCAGATAAAACGCCAGAATTTAATTTACTTAGGGCCAATTCTATATGCATAAGGACAAATGCTTATATAGAATCATCTGACAGCAGCTACATTTAAGAAAATTTCATCATCATCATCATCATCATCATCATTGTATTTTATGTCCACTCCATGGCGAAGGCCTCTCCCTGCGATCTCCATTAGCCTTGTCCTGCAGCAACCGATTCCAACTAGCGCCCGCAAATTTCCTAATTTCATCGCTCAACCTAGTCTTCTGCCGTCCTCGACTGCGTTTCTCTTATCTTGGTACCCATTCTGTAACCCTAATGGTCAAACGGTTATCTAACCGCCGCATTACATGACCTGCCCAGCACCATTATTTTTTCTCCTAATGTCGATTAGAATATCGGCTATACCCATTTGCTCTCTTGATCCATACCGCTCTCTTTCTGTCTCTTGACGTTATGCCTAGGATTCTTTGTTCCATCGCTCTTTGCGCGGTCCTTAACTTGTTCTCAAGCTTCTTTGTCAGTCTCCAAGTCTCTGCCTCATGTGTCAGCACTGGTAAAATGCACTGATTGCACACTTTCCCTTTCAATGATAATGGTGTGCTTCCAGTCAGGAGCTGGCAATGTCTGCCGTATGCGATCCAACCCATTTTTATTCTTCTATGAATTTCTTTCTCATGATCAGGGTTCCCTGTGATTAGTTGACCTAGGTAAGCGTACTCCTTCACAGACTCTATAGGCTGACTGGCGATCTTGAGCTCTTGTTCCCTTGCCCGGCCATCCATCATTATCTTTGTCTTCTGCTTATTCATCTTCAACCCCACTCTTACACTTTATCTGTTGAGGTCCTGAATCATTTGTTGTAACTCGTCTGCAGTGTTGCTGAATAGAACGATGTCATCGGCAAACCGAAGGTTGCTCAGATATTCGCCGACGATCCTTACTCCCAAGCCTTCCCAGTTTAATAGCTTGAATACTTCCAAGCACACAGTGAATGGAATTGGAGAGATTCTGTCTCCCTGTCTGACACCTTTCTTTATAGGTATCTTCCTACTTTTCTTGTGTAGAATTCAGGTAGCTGTGGAACCACTGTAGATATTTTCCAAGGTATATTTACGTAACCGGTCTGTACTCCTTGCTTACGTAACGCCTCTATGACTGCTGATGCCTCTACTGAATCAAATGCCTTTTCGTAATCAACGAAACCATATACAGAGGCTTATTCTACTCTGCGGATTTCTCGATCAACTGATTAATGACATGTATGTGATCCATTGTAGAGTATCCCTTCCTGAAGCGAGCCTGTTCCTTTGGTTGACTAAAGTCCAGTGTTGCCCTTATTCTATTGGAGATTATTTTGGTGAATATTTTATATAATACGGGGCGTAAGGTAATGCGCCTATAATTTTTCAATTCTTTAACGTCTCCCTTTTTGTGGATTAGTATTATGTTTGCATTCTTCCAGTTTTCTGGGACCCTTGTTGTCGATCGACACTTCGTATAAAGAGCCGATAGTTTTCTAAACATTATGTCTCCTGTATCTCTGATTAAATCGACTGTTATTCCATCTTCTCCTGCCGCTCTTCCCCGCTTCATGCCTTGCAAGGCCCTTCTGACCTCATCGTTAGATATAAGAGGAGTTTCTGTATCCCGCTCATTACTGTTTCTAATGGAGGTGTCATGGCTCCTCTGGGTACTGTACAGGTCAGTATTGTTAGAAATGACCGTACGGGGTGGCAACGTGCCAGCTATTTCAGTCCGCTGCACGTGTTCCAATCCAACCAGACGGGGCGCACTTCAGAGAACTGCGGATAACCGGCAGCCACGTGGCGCGGGGTCAGCTCAGGAATGTGGTACTCGGCAGCGCCACCCTTGACGGAGCAGAGTTCTACGAAGCCCTCTGACGTCGGCTCTGGACCTTTACACCTGTGTGTGTGTGCAACACGAGTATGAGAGCCCGCCTCCTCCAAAAGGGCGGGTCATCTTCGGTGACGTCGAACGGTGACGTCGAACGATGACTGGACGAACGTTTCCATTCGCTTGGAATCAAGGGGGGGGACAAGTGCTTATAAGCAGCGTTTGCCGGCTGCTTGAGTGTGCTCGTTGTGTGCTCGTCGTAGTGAGCTGAGTGCTCGTTGTCATGCTCGAAATGTACTAGTGAGCTGTGTGCTCGTAAGCTGTTTGCTGTATGCGTCGTCTTGCGGGCTCCATTTGGGAGTCACGCTAGACTGTCGATGTATGTCTTGCTTAATATGTAAATGCTACAAATAAATCCTGCTCGCCAAGCTCCTGTCGATGACACCAAGGTCCTCCCAACGACTACGGCCACTCCAAATCTGACAGTATATAATTATTTCGATGCTTTTACTATACCTTCAAAATTACTGATGATATTACCCTGCTTATCTTTCAGTGCATACATCTTGGTGTGGCGTATGCTAAGTTTCTTTCTCACTGATTTCAGGCTGTGTCCGTTTTTTACGGCTTCTTCAGTATTTTTCACGTTATAGTTTCGAATACCACTTATTTTCGCCTTGTTGATCAGTTTTGACAGCTCCGCGAATTATATCTCATCTCTTGAGTTGGACATTATTCATACGGAACAGCCTCCATAGTGTGGCTGCACTGAGGAGGAAGATGACGACGCGTGCCCGCTTGATATAGCGTCGCCATTTTGGCCTCCGTTAGTTCCCCTATAAATAAATTGTAAATAGCATTGGGCATCAGCTACACGTAAGATTAATTTGGTGGAGGTGCTGGGTAGATGGCGAACTCAAGCTTGGACTTCTTGCCATAGTCAACAGAGAGGCGCTCCATGAGGAGCGAGATGAAGCCCGAGCGAGTGCCACCTCCAAAGCTGTGGAAGATAAGCAAGCCCTGCAGGCCTGTGCACTGGTCTGACAGCTTCCTGATCCGGCCCAGCACGAGATCCACAATCACCTTGCCGATCGTGTTGTGGCCGCGAGCATAATTGTTTTCCGCCGGTGATCAGCTAGCTGCTCTGGGTGGAACAGCTGCCTGTAGGTTCCAGTGCGCACTTCGTCCACGACGGTTGGCTCCAGGTCGGCGTAGACGGCACCCGTCTCGCTGAAGAACGTGTTGAAGGAGTCGTCGCCTCCACCAATGGTCTTATCGCTCGGCATCTGACCGTCCGGCTGAATGCCGTGCTCCAAGCAGTACAATTCCCAAGACGCATTGCCGACTTGTATGCCGGCCTGGCCGACGTGCACAGAGATGCATTCACGCATCGTCACCGGTTAGTGAGGACGTTGGGCCCAAAAAAACGTTCACTCCGACGTCCACAAGGAACGTCCGTAAACCGTGAAACAAGTGACCGATGTCACGTATGAAATCATCCCCGCCGACATCTCAGTGTCATCGTCAGCCGCAAGTGACATCGTTCACGTGGCGAGACTAAAGCCATACCACACACTGTTCACCGCGGATGTGTATATTAAGCACCGGTACGGTGCTTCTACAGCCCGGGGTGATACGGAACAGCCGCCACAGTGTGGCTGCACTGAGGAGGAAGAAGACGACGTGTGCCCGCTTGATATAGCGTCGCCATTTTGGCTTCCGTTAGCTCCCCTGTAAATAAATTGTAAATAGCATTGGGCATCAGCTACACGTAACATTATCATTCTTTGTCGTTTCTTAATTAGGTCCTTTGTTACTCTGGAGAGCTTGCCTGCTGGTTGCCTTGGTGCCTTGCCTCCCACTTCAATTGCTGCCTCTGAAGCCAGGCTAGTTACGGTTTCATTCATTACCTTTATGTCAACTGCATCTCTCTGTCATAAGGCTGCATATTTGTTTGCAAGTATCGGCCTGAATTCGTCTGCTTTTACCCTTACTGCCTTTAAGTTGACCTGTTCCTTCTTGACCAATTTCACTCGTTCTCTCTTCAGATTGAGGTGAATCCTAGCCCTCACTACCTATGATCACTACGCTTTACCCTACCTATCACTTCTACATCCTGCACAATGCTGGGATCAGCAGAAAGTATGACATCAATTTATTTTCTTGTTTCACCAGTAGGGCTTTTCCAGGTGCACTTTCTGTTGCTACACTTCCTAAAAAAGGTGTCCATTATTCGAAGCTTATTCATTTCTGCGAATTCTGCCAGCATCTCTCCTCTTGCGTTCCTAGAATCGACGCTGTAGTTGCCAATTGCTTGTTCACCAGCCTGCTTTTTTCCCACTTCGCCCATTACTGCAGCATACTGAGTTTGCATTTTTCTCCTCGTTAATTCAACATGTTCATAAAACTGATCTACTTCATCATCATCGTGACTGGATGTTGTAGCGTAGGCTTGGACTACATTTAATCTATACCTCTTATTAAGTTTGATTACGACTACAGCTACCCTCTCATTAATGCTGTAGAATTCGTTAATGTTACCCGCTATGTCGTTATGGATTAGGAATCCTACCCCGTATTGTTTCTTATCTGGGAACCTCTATAGCAGGGCACATGGCCGTTATTCAGAAATGTATAAGGCTCACCGGTTCTTCTATTCTCGCTAAGGCCAATGATATCCGAAACAAAGTCTGATATTTCCTCAAAGAGTCCTGCTAAGCTAGCCTCACTCGACAGAGTTCGGCTGTTGAAGGTTGACAGGGCCAGTTTCTTTTTGCGGCCTGTCCGGACCCAGAGATTCTTAGCACCCTCTGCTGCATTACAGGTCTGACCACCGCCTTGGTCAGGTGCTCCGCAGCTGCTGGGGATTGATGGCCATGGGTTAATTGTAGGAATCATTTGGGAGCTAGTGGCGGAATACTGCACCAGGGAGGCCAATTCCTGTTCTGGTGAGGGAGTGTACTTATTGAAGCTTAGTGGGCCTTCCTAATTTGGTTGTACTTCGATTAATATAGCCCAACTCGCTCTCGAAATCTTTTGCCGATGTCAGGCGTCACTCCAAGCCTGGAGGTGTAGTGCACTTGATGAGGTGAAATTCAAGCTCACCATCGTCAGATTTAAAAAAAAAAAAACTTATAGAAGGATTCCAACTTCCGACTATGGCAACCTAGCATTCGACATAGCACACCAATAAATAAAAAAAAAATCGACGTAGCTCAGTCAGATAATCTCGTAGGTGGCGAGGCTGCATTATCGCCGACAAGTACACCCCAGTGCCCTACGTGCCGAAAAACTTCTTTGATTTATCCGCGATAGGTGTGTTTTGCTGATCGCGACGTGTAACTCAATATACAACGACTTCTAAACGGTACTGGCCTTGTAGTTCCGGAATCTCACGTGCGTAGGCGGCCGTGAACTCGGCTAGGTGAACTATACAGGCATACCGACGACCTTTTACAGTTGGGAATACATTCTCGTCATCTACAGGAGTACAAACGGAAACCCGCGATAACAAATATAAGTGCAAATGTAGAAGAAGTAAATGAACGCAAACTACGACCTTTTGTTTTTTACTTGATGACAATCTGTATGTGAACTTTGCAAATGTTGTCGCTACGTTATTATTTTTCATATTCTTTGCGTGATACTGCAAACCTTCTCATCAATCATTCTCTTCCTTTTCCGCTCGGATCTTTCTTTTGGGGGCGGCGGCTCTCACTAGAAAGTCACCGCGAGGAATGTCGGTAGAGTCAGTTGAATTTAATGTAGTATATCTCAAATCCCTGAAACCATGCTTGAATTATCCGTGGTGTACGGGTTTCGCTGATTGCGGCAGGTGACACGGTGTAGTATTTCTCAATGGTTCTAACATCGTGGTTTCAGAGTCTGCCGTACGCATGTGGCCATGAAAGCGGCTAGATACACGATATGCTTTCGGCGAAATTGAACAACACTTCAAAATTTCAAACTTCCTAAAATAAGAAATTGTCGTATGGTTTGAGAAAATATCTACTTATGCGAAAATTATTGCTATTAGTTTTATATGGCCCATTCTGCCTTAGTTTCTTTTTAACCAGATTATGTGCAGTGCAGGTGTTCACTACACCTAAGAAAATTGGCACCACTCCTTAAAATGCATGGTACTATTTCAAGCGACAGTACAAGTTTGCTTTACGATTGTTAGTCTATGCAAATGATTCTCAAACTTCTTGACATCACGAACTCCTGGGTAGGATCTCTAGTCACAGTGGGCCCCCTTTCATCTGTTTTTCACAAAATCATTCAGATAAATACATTAACCTGAGTTTGCAATTGTTAATGCATCCTGTTTCATAATGATGCAATTAAGGTCACTGGCCCAAGTCAAGCCAAAAGAGTTCCTGTTCTGGCAGATTAAGTTCATGGTCTTGCTTGAGAAAGAGCTTACTGCTGGCTCGTCGTATGGTGCAAGTCACTCTCATCAGGGTTGGGTGAATCGCCACAGTGTTGAAGTTCATTCCTTTGCGCAGAATGGCGGTTGCAGGTTTAGTGGGCTTGTAGGAAAACAAATTCAAGGTAACTTCGTGGTTTCAACGGGCTCTTCTGGTTTTAATACTTCAAGTTTTCTTGAGACTGTCTGCACAGGTGGTCGGTTAGTGTCGCCGTGAAGTTGACATTTAGCTGTATGTCCCAGAAAACACAAATAATGATCAGCTGTAGTTTGCTCCTTGCGAAGAATGCTTGAGTTTCCAAGCCCTTGATTTTCGGTCAGCACTGAGCTCTTGCTGGCAGTTTTGGAAACGCACATGTGAACAAACGTTTTCGGGTTCAACGTTTTGCGACTTCTGGCACCACCTTGCAATACGATCAAAATATTCCTGGAGAGAAACGCCGTCACCTGCGCTCCTAACCTGCCGATATAAAACACAGTCGTCGGCAAACAAACGTATGCGCGACGAAATACCCACAGAAATATCATTACTGAAAATAAGGAATAAGAGCGGCCCAAGGACGGAGCCTTGTGGCACGCCCGATATAAGATCAACATAGGATGAACACCTCCCACTTAAAAGCACGCATTGAAGCCTGTCGAACAAGTAAGTAATTGGTTATCCGAGTTAGTACATTCTGGTTCAGATTTGGAATGTGCAGTGTGGCGAGGAGAACGGAGTGCGACACGGTGTCGAAAGCCTATCGAAAATCTAAAAACACACAATCTGTTTGCCCACCCTCAGCAACGTTGGAAGCCAGCTCGTGAAAGAACTCTAAAAGTTGCTTGGTACAAGAAAAGCCTTTGCGAAAATTGTGCTGCTCATTTATCAGCACATCATTGACATAATTATGTTTAAGATGGGTCAATATGTGCTTAAACAGGATATGTCCAAAATTTTTACTTGATATTGATGTTAATGAAATGGGCAGGTAATTTGTTACATCCTTAATTGAGCCATCCCTGTGAACTGGAACAACATGGGGAATTTTCTAATCATCGGGCAAAGTGCCCGTTAAAAGGGACTTTGAGTAGATTATGTAAAGGGAAATCGGTGCAGCACATCACTTCAGTATAGTGCACTAGGACCATCGGGACCAACTGATTTGAATTGGCTTCTTTAGAAGAGAACCGGCGGCATACAATGTTAGAGGCGGTTGGGAAGGAACGTCATGCTTGGGCAAAAACACGCACTGGAAATGCTTATTTAAACATGTGGCTTTATTTTCCTAAGAGAAACATTCATTTGGGCTACATGGCGCATACTTCAATTAGGAAGCAACAGCGGCAACTAAGACGATCCCGAGAACGCTTGTCCTGTGTCGTTCTCCCTCTCGTGGTTGCCTCAGTTGGCGCTGTTCCTTCCCAATGCAAATTAGCTTCCTCGTCGACTATAACCGCATAACTAAAATTTAGTTCACTGACTGCAACATGATCAGATCCACACTTCTTGATGTAATGCCAGAACGACTTGGTATTAATTTTCATTCTATTACTCAGCCCTTCGAAATATCTTTGTTTGCTTTTTCCACAGTTGATTTGTACTGCTCCGTTAATGCTTGTAATTCTCTCGCATGCTCATTGCTTCCAGTTATATTTAATTTATGGTAAACCCGTCGCCTTTTTTTGGATTTCTCTCAAAATACATGACGTCATCTATGGCTTCTTCCATTTAGTAATCTTACCTGCTTCTATCGCAGGTATATACTTACCCACAAAGGCTAACACCTTATCCCTAAACTTAAACCATAAGTCGTTTAGACTATCATTTTCAGCAAGACACTCAAACAGGGGAAATAATCTTCTAGCTTTTGAGCTATGCTTGAGTAGTCACCCTTGCTGAATAGAAAAACCTTTCTTGTGGCACAATTTAAGGTTCGTCTGCTCTCTTTTTTAATGTCTGCAAAAACTGCCATGTGGTCACTGATACCTGGAAAACCACTGACATTCACCAAATTGTGGGAATGTGAGAACACGAGGTCTAGAACGTTATTATTTCTAGTTGGGCAAGTAACAAACTGAATAAGACCAAAATTGTCAATTATATCTTTCATTTCTATGTTTACAGGGCACCCAGTGCTGCTTACACATGTTCCATCACGCCATTCTAAGTCTGGCAAGTTAAATCACCAGAAAGAATAAAAGGTCGGTTTGAAACTTCCGAGATAATTTCATTCAGCGATTGAAGTGTATTGCAGTCCGAGTTCGGTGGTCGGTAAAATGCACGTACGGCGAACGAAGAATTATCATCTAGGGTAACTGTGCACCAAACTGATTCGACATCACACAAGATGTCTAAGGCGGCAGATTTCAGGGAACTTCGCACAAGTAAGAATACATCGCCCCCATGGCTCGGCCTATCTCTACGATACGCTACCAATTCGCTCGGAAACACCTCACGATCGCCGATATCACGGTTCAGCCATGATTCCGTGCCAATAACTACGTCAGCTCTTACCGACTCGACTAGTCGTGCCAATTCTTCGGTCTTATTCGTTGCACTTCTACAGTTTATTAAAACGGCGACCAGGTTGGTGCCGTGTTCGTTTTCTTTTTTCAGGCAAGCATTATTTTTTTCTTTGTAGTGGGGCAACTACCTTCTTTTCGTCGTCCCATACGCAAGTTTTTTCACCAAGAGTAAGACTATCAAAATTCAGTGTAACTTTTGTTTTCTCGCCTTTGTGCGCTTTACCGTATTCCCATAATCGTTTTCGCATTTCCAGAGTGGCTGGCGCATAATCCTGATCAACTGAATATTGACATCCACCCGAATTATAGCACGAAGCTACAAAGGAAATCCTGTTTAAAAGCTGTGTCATCTTTGTTGATGTAATAAGATGATGACAGGCAATGCAAGGTCGGCACATTATTCAATGCAGCCAAAATCTAAATATTTTTGTGCATAAATATTGTTTTTTAATGACTATGCTTTAACAGTGTCTTCTGCTGATAAAAAATGCAAGCAGCTGTACTGAAACTTATTTTGCTGCTTGCGCTTGTCGCTGCTACGTGAAGAATAATTTTGGCAACCGAAGACAGTCTAGGAAAATTTTTTTTTCGTGAGCTTTCCACTATTCAGGCACATGTCCCATCTCCGCAACGTCATCGCACTCCTTATACATAAGTCGTCTCGTCATCATTTTGAGATGAAAAATTGACATCCACCCGAGTTATAGCACGAAGCTACAGAGGAAACCCATACGGATTTCACAGATAGGAAGCTTCATTGCTTACATTCTTACAGCGACAGTCTTCTCTAGACTCTTGTCCTCTTGGAGAAGAAACTCTCACAAGAGCCGCGGAAGATGCCGAGAATGGGCTGCTGGAAGAGTAAACGCAGTGTAAGACCTTTAGTGAAGCTGGTCTGTACAAGCGGCTGTGAATTAGCGAATAGGATGTCTACCATAGATTGTTATAGCCTGTATATTTAGCAGTTATGATATACGTAGAAAGCTAACGTATGTACACGTTTTTATTTAGTTAAGAGTATCCATATAGTGCCCTGCGCATAGTGTATGTGTTTATAACAGGGGGTGGCCCACGTAACCTGTGCCGAAATTCAAGAATATGCGAGGGCCATGTAGCTCAACAGAATAAAAGGTAATATTGTTGACCGTCGCTTGAAGCAATTCAGACAATTTTTGTATTGCGCCTAATTACACAATTAGTTATCATAAAGTAATCAAGTTCATTCAATACTATATGTTCAGAGCAAAAGTGGGAATGAGAAAATTGTGGACCATGTTGAAAAATTAGGGATCCAGCTTCTTGTTGCTCAATACGTGCTAAATTGCAATTTTTTCCAAGCCTGGAAGCAGCCTGAAAGAGAACATTAACTGCCACGCGATTAGTCGCGGGCTTTCGCGGGCTTCTTTCCCGTTTTTTCTTGTCGCTCTACCTTCTGAGTAAACCAGGATGACAATTTTCCATTTCATGAACTTTCCTCGACCTTGCGAGCTTCCGCAGAACTGATTTGCCACCGTCATGTTGTTCACACTGTGAGACGTCTTGCTGCTCTTAACAATTCGTCCTGTGCCGCCAAAGCACTTTTTTCTAAATTCGAGAGGAGTTGAAGCAATAAATGTGGAGATTAAAGGAAGGCCCCCCCCAAAAACACCTCCACTTTGCAGCGAAACTACGGCAGTGTCTGCGCAATGCGTGGCAATTGCCTGCTAATGCGATGTTGTCCGGCGGGCCGCTGTCGCTCACCTTTGGAACGTGCACTCGAACGCCGAGTCTCGTCTAAGCGCAAACTCCGACCCGAGGAAGCCCGACTGTCCCGGCGATTACGCTGACCAGTTTCCCCAATGTTGCGAACACAGTGAGGCCGACAGGTCGGCCGAGCCGCGCGCGTCCATGGTGGCCGATGGGGGCGCGCGCCACTGCGAAGGCGCATCACCGCCGACGCCCGCTGCTGGGACCGAGCCCGGCCAGCAGCAAAACTTGCTCGCCCTGCCTGAGTGCGGGCCAGGCTTATGGGCGAGCCCTTGCAGTGCTCTATGCCCAACTTGTACAACGCCCGTGTTAAAGGTAAAAAACCTGCATCGATGTAGAGCGAAACGGCGCGATAAATTCTTGCTACCTGTCACAGTGAATGATTTAAGGCTCCAAAGCATTTGATTATGCCTTTTTTTTTGGAGGGGGGGGGGGGGGAGGTTGCGGCAAAAGTAAGTTTTAAAAAGCAGTTATGTTTCGTATGGCTCAGCTTTTTCTTTCTCCGTTGACATATTTCCTTCGTTCGCTGAAATGTGCTGGATATCATTGCAGGCTTGGAAAATGACCCTTTAGAAAACGATGGATCCATTACAATAGCAATGTGTCTCGTCGCCATAAGTACCGGGCGCTTTCCTAGGCTAAGCAAGCAGGGACGCCACAAACAAGCACTGCAGAGCTAACGAGAACACAGAGATGAAGTAGGCCAACGAAATACAGGCAGGTTTAGCACAACCGGATATTTACACGGACTGCTAGGTCTGTTTGCAGAAAGCTGTGCAGCTGCATACCGGATGCTTGGTTTTCTTGACGGCTACGCAGCTTATTTCCATCGACTGTTGCAGAGGGTGTAGCTATTACTGCTGTATTGCAGAAACTGAAGAACCCAGAGCTTGGTCATTCTCGTCGACTGAAATTGCGCACAAGAAATATAAGAGAGAGAAAAATGTACCTTTGAAAGACATCGAAAACAAGGAATTTACGAGCTCCACATATTTGACTTTCGAGAACGGCGAAATCAATTGCACCGCACGTGCAGCGCTATCAAGCGCCATGAAAGTACCCAAAATTTACCAACTTTATTCTCTCTTTTTCAGAAAATCAGGATGGCATCGCATGAGCCCTTCGTCATGAGTTGTCTAACCCACCTCTAGGCCACACTATACCATTACAGATCTATGCAACTATGCAAATTTTCATAAAAAGGTGATATCGTAGCGAGCGTGGCATTATTTAAAGTCCCTGTGGGCGAGTTGTGCATACCTTGCCTTAATAACGTGAATTTCAGTGCACTAAACAGAAATTTCGTTAATGAGTAACTGTATTTTTAGCACCTGGGAAGTAGAACGTATGTCTATAAGGCAAATTTGGAGGTACTCAAACGTTAATGAATCCTTACTTTCTGTATGTTTTAAATATTGCACTTGATTTGAACTATGAATAATCGAATTTTAATACTCAATGCAGGATATCAACGCCGAGCGTGCCCCGCTGCTACGCAAGATGGAAATGGCCGCGACAAAATGTGTGACGAAGTCGGAGTACTGCACGGATACGGCAGCAGATCCCGGCTACACTAGCCGTCGCGACAGGCCATGGCGTTCAGATTCACTCGACTACGCTTTATCGTCATTGCCGTCAACTGATTTCCGGCGACCTTTTCTGGTGCTCCTGGCGAGCTCGGTGTCAGTGGTGGAGCTGGTGGAGGCCTCGCTGGTGCAATCTTTCAACGCAGCGTCGACCAACTCCACCATGTGCCGGTAAGGCCGATGTGGTGCAGGGACAAAAGCAACGAGAGTCGTCAAAAATCGTTCCCGCCCATCACTGCGGGATCATAACGCCCATCAGAAACGAGCGCATGCTCCGCGCACCCAGTCGCGCTTCACCAGCGGCGCCGCACAGTCGCGAGCAGACGATCAAGCGGTCGCAGCCGTGAGGATGGCGGCTGCGATAACCCCGAGAGCCGGGCACGAACCGCGCGCGACGGTTCGGCCGGCCGCTGCGCGCCCCTGACCTGCAAGCTCGCAGCAGACAGGCTGCGTCCCGAGCAGGCACCTCGGCTGGCACGAAAACTCGGAGGAGGGCCGGAACCGGCGTGCGATCCCCTGCAACGAGATAAAAGCGGGGAGGGGACCATACTGGCGGCGGCTCTCCGGGTGCCGCGTCATTCCAGCGCCTTCGTGGGCCGCGCCGCCGTTCCGTAAACTGGAAAAACTGGTCGCGGTCGGCGCCGCCGGTGGAGCAGCCGCTCGGACAAAGAGTGGCCGCCCCTTCGACGCCCGATGTTATCGGCGCGGTTCCCGGAACGCAGACGCGCAGCTGGACGACGCTTCCGCCGGACCTTCGTCGGTGAAAGCAGGCACGCCAAGAAACAGTGAAACCATGGCGAGTGACAAGGGATGCGCGCCCACGTCACTGTGCACGCCGATTCGCGAGGTCAGCACTGAATGCGCTTTGATAACGCTCCCTGAAGCCGTGGCCCCCATCGACTGCTGACTTTGTGTGAGAGAGCTTGTGCGAAGGAGTCCCTGCGCTTATCCTGTGAATTCTCGACTGACGTATTGTTGTGAAGCGATTGTTTTTTTCGCCATTGGATGGATAACAATTGAAACGAGACGCGAACAGCGATCGACGGTGGGAGGAACGACAACGGTACCGCTCAGTGATTGCATCCCTTGTAACATGGTAAGGGCCGTCTCTTGTTTAATCTGCGAAATTTCGAAGAAATATTTTTTTCTTGGTTCTTTTGTGGAATTAGCTTTCGAGTGTGAACAAGACATTTTAGTGTTGTGGTTATTGGTCTTCTTTCAAGACGCTCATCGTTTTGAAACATCCTTCCTTATGAGATGTGCTTTCTTGGTAGTGCTGCTTGACATGAAAAGTGATCTCTTTTGGGTGCGCCAACTGGCCCTTCATTTGACTTTCTCTCCGCTTCAGTAAGTGGTCTCCACGTTTCGCATTGTGCAGCTTGTGTCAAAATGTTGGTGGTGGTGAACTCTTTATTTCGCCCAAAAAGAGGGGACCAGTCCGAGGCACTGTGGGACACCTCTGCTGCTCTCCGCAGAGTCGTGCCTGGATGGCCCGACGGGATTCTCTCGTAAACAGCAGCCTTATTAGTTTTATTTGATCCGCAGATTTTTATGAAGTGTACGTAAACCGAGTGTTGGACGCCAACGCTACTTCAAAAATTACGTTCGTGTGTTACACGTAGCGGTTTATTTGACCGGGTACACGAAGTTTTACTTAACGTGGGTGCATATGGGTCCCTCCTGCGGCCGTGTTCTTTTTTTCTCTCTCTTTCTCATTTACGTTAACTTTTTTATACTTGAAATGTTCGCTTTTCGTGCATGTGTGTTATTATTTGTAGGGATATGGCTCTCCACTGTGCACAGCAGAAGCTGGCGCTAATTGAACCAACCTTCCCATCTGTGTACACATATTAAACAACTATCAATACTCCCATCTTTCAAAACCAGCGTCACAGTCGTGACGGCTTGTGTAAGAAAGAAAAGTCTACCTTTTCTTTTTGTCCTTTGAATGACCCTCAAGACGTGCCAAGTTTAACCATAGTAACATTACAATTGTAATATAAATAATGCATCGTTTTTCATAAAAAGGATTGATGGCGTAGGGTGTAAGGAAAAACTGATTTTAATAGTGGCTGCTTGTCAAGAACTTAAACTAACAGCGCAAGCACCTCACACAAGCCACAAAAGTAAGATACGACACACACTGGTGCTGACTAACAACTTATTTCTTCGTCGTCGATGCATATATACACCTTAGGCCACACAACCACGCAGGCGCACAGATTTCATTACTGAGATCTGCCAAATTATCT
Source organism: Dermacentor andersoni (assembly GCF_023375885.2). Classification (NCBI taxonomy): domain Eukaryota; kingdom Metazoa; phylum Arthropoda; class Arachnida; order Ixodida; family Ixodidae; genus Dermacentor; species Dermacentor andersoni. The sequence goes on from NC_092819.1 coordinate 1,832,343, forward strand.
CATACGCAAACGTAGAAATTCAAATTCAGATGGGGGCAGAGACAAAGATGTGTCACTGATGCAATTATCACCTTGTCTTTTTATGTGGTAGGCCTCTAAGGCAAGCGGCGCATGCTCATTCTTGCTGTTGCCAGGAATCGACGTCCGATCAAGTCGCGCTTCACAATTGCTCCAAGAGTTTATATGCGCAACAAGGTGCGCTCCTCTATCTACGTTTTTGTTAACTTTTTGCGCATGTTCCCTGAGTCGCTCATTGACGCAACGCCCTGTCTGGCCAACGTACACCCGTGAGCAAAAGTATACGGACCACGGGAGCGCGTGCCAAACTAAGGTCCCTCTATAATGCCAAACTAGTGTTCCTGTATATGCTCCCGCAGGGAGCAGAGTTGCGCATAGGTCCGCCGCCGTGATCCAGCTCTGCAGCGAAGCCACTCCTCGCGCGCGCAGGAGCCAAATGCCGCGCGGTGTTCCGCATTTTTCTCTGGTGGTCGTGAGCTACAAGCGCCAATTGTTCGCAGGCGCTTAGCAAAGGGCACTTGTTAATACAGGCTACGCTCGAACGAGTCATTCGTGCAGCCCGAGGGGGTGGGCTTCCAACCAACCGAAACTTTGTACGTACCTATGTAAACACGCATACACAAACACACACACGAACGTACAAATATGGGGTGGGACCGCCTTCGATTCCCCAAAATAAAATATTCCCGTGGCTCGAACAGCTCCAAAGTTCGCTCGCAGACGCGCAGTACGTTGCCACAAAAAGCGGTGCAATGATTTTCAGCATGCATATGAAGTTGTCTTATCATGGTCAGAAAGCAAGAAATGCTTTAAAGAGTGTTTAAAACTTCACACACGTAAGGTGGACACTTAGCGCATTTTGGCTGCCGAAACCAGCCGATTAATGACCGTCGCCAAGAGAGCTATCGTGCCTGCAGTTATGTCAGTGACCGTTAACAGAGCGCCATTTATCACTAACCATCGTTCACAACAGCTGCACGTTTTCAATACATGCGGTGCAGACACAGATTTAAGCGCATTTCAAATGTTGACATGCGCACATTTTAAGCAAAGTTTACTTTTATTTACTATTACTATTTAGTAGTACTTACTACTTAGTAGTGCTTACTATTTAGTAGCAGCAAATCTGCAAATAGAAAAAGATTCAAGATGCAAGAGCTTCTAGCTGCTCCTCTGAACGCACAATCGACGGTCCACTGATTGCAATGGCGATGGTACTGACGGAAAGGACGAGTTCGCATGAGTCGGCGATGCACCCGTAAAGTTGGCTTCGCAGCGACGCGGGTCATTTGACGTCAATTTTCGCGCTCGGCCAATAGCGGTGCGAGCGGCGCCGGAAGAGGTATGCGCAACTCTGATCCCTGCGGGAGCATATACAGGAACACATGGAGTTACTATACTGACTCTAGAGAACAAGCTACCCATAGGACCCATGCATTGAAATCGGGAACCGCAAGAGCGCCGCCATGTTGCTGCGCGCCGAGGTTGCCAGCTCCTGAGAAGCTTGCTAGACTTGGTGGCAGTAGTCAGTTTTAATCCGGCAACCGTAGCAGCATGGCGTTTTTTTTTTATTATAAGTACTGATCCAGCTGTAGGGTACATGTAACCGACAAACGGAAGTCTCAGGAGAGCACCTGAGATTATAATAAAGCAGGCGGCGCAGGAACTCCAGGGCACCCATGAGACAGTGGGGGGGATCAAAGCTCGAAGCAGAACGGTACGTAGGTTGGGGCCGCCGAGGCAGGTGTGTGCCAGGGAGTGTTAGCACGGACAGCTCCCCTGGCACGCGCATCGGTGCCTCGCAAGGCCGAGATACTTTAAAGGCACCTGCGCCCATGATCTTTCTTTTGCCTCGGTGCAATGAGCACGATTAACGAGAATAATATGGAGGGCATCCGGTGCAGTCGCAATGCGAGTCATGGCAAATGTAGCTCGCGTCGCCTGGCGTGTGTAGTAATATCAGAGTTGGTTGTATGAACTTTATGCATAATACGCTTTGTTACGGTACCTTAACGGAATGGGTCTAGAGGACGGTGTTGGTACATTTTTTCGTACCGCCCTAATCCTATACCCCCCCCCCCCCCCACTACAAACACACACACACACATACCCCCTTTTTTATGTGTACATACAATTCCTTGCCATGACATATCATAGCTTCCTTTATTTTTGAAAAATAGAGGAGGCTATGGACGGATCGACCAGTTCAAGTTGTCAACTTGTCAGTAACTGTCATAGGAATCACTGTAATAAACAATTCCACGATCGGATTGTTCACTTTCATTTTTTGTTGTAACACTGAGGACTACATAGAACTTTATTTTGTATATGTGAGAGAAGTATGTGGATATCACGAGCTTAAGCCAATGTGCGATACACAGACAAAGCAGCTGCTACATGAACTGCATTGAGGGCCACACAACACATACGTAATTAAAGGTGCAAAATATAGGGGGAAGCTTCAAAATACGCTCTGTAGCACTGCAAAGTATAACATATATTGTATGTGTACAATAAATGTTCAAAAAAACAATGCATCAATGTCCCATTTGCCATCAAGTTTATTATCAAGTTCAAGTTTACTGAAGTTTATTATGAGCATATGTACAACAGGAATCTACTGACACACCCGCAGTCAAGGTGGCTGTTCGAGGTTTGCTGGCTGCCTCAGTGTAAGAAAAAGAAATTGGGTGAATGTCGACACCAGTGCCACTGCTTCTTGCCTCTGACCTGCACGTGCCTCCGCGGCATTTTTGTGCACAAGAGTGCTGGCGTGGCGAGGCGTAGGAGTCATCCGAGAGAAAGAGTATCGTTTGCATGGAGAAGTGGCTGTTCACATTGCCTGTCGCTTTCCCTCAAATGTTTCCTTGGCGACTAGGGTGACACACCCGCAGTCAAGGTGGCTGTTCGAGGTGTGCTGGCTGCCTAAACGAAAGAAAAAGTAAGAAATTAGATGAATGTCGATACCAGTGCTATTGCTTCTTGCCTCTTACCTGCATTTGCCTCCACGGCCTCTTGGCTTGCGGAGTCTGTATGAGGGAGCTGCTGTGGCTAGGCGTAGGCATTGTCTAAGCAAAAAAGAAAAGGCCATTCAAATGGGGAATTATGGAAATAAATGCAGTTGTCATGTCTGCTGGCACTGTTCTTACCCAAAAGTTTTCAAAGCTAGTGTCCAGAATACACCAGCACTTTGACTGCTTCTGCTTTTTACCTGCAGGTGTTGCTGCGACATCCTTAGTATGGCTGCGTGCAGCATTGTAACACTTGGTGGAGGCATTTGAAGTGGTAGCCAAAAATATAAAGAATCATCCTTGTCTGCATGAATGCTTTCAATTTCTAAATGCAGTGGTAACTATCACTATTAGTGCAAGGCCCCCCACATCTATGCGGCAAGTGCCATAGCTCGAAACTCAATTTTTCCTTTAGTGTTTCACAAGGCATCTGATATGTCCACATTAGATGTGATGTGTTTGTTTTTATTTATCCCAGTGTGGAGAGAGCATCATTAAATTGCTTTTTTTTTATTTTTGCGTGTCTTGTGTTTTGGTTTATTTCTGAATTTATCAAGCAGCAGTCTCATAATGCTAAGTGACTTATGTAATGGCAATCAGCTTTTGTTTTGCAGAAAACCAACGCATTTCCTGACCCATTGACATCCTCTCACTCGCATAATATTGCAGAGTATTCTACCTATATTGACTTGCTTGACCTCCACTAAAGAGTCTTGCAGTTTCAAATACGACTCTTTCCTTAAAATCATTTGACACTTCTCATAATTTCTGTACCTTGGGCTTCTGATACTCTGCATTCACCATTTTTGCTTGTCTCTGACTAGAAATGTCTTCTTTAATTTAGAGCTTAAATTTTACCTTTGGAACACACGGAAGGGCTTGCCATTGCATATCTGCATAGAAGGGAAACATGTTTCATTAAACATTTGCAAAATCCAATTGAATATTGATGAATGCAGCTTGCAGTGTGATATGACTGAATGAGCCATAAAAGTAACTCATCTCGCTTCGTAAATTAAAGCACATATTAGTGTGATGTACAAGATACGTTACACTAACGTGGTGGGTTCTCTTGCTTATACAGCAAAATAATCGGTGCGCGAGAAAAAAATTATTTTTGCATACCCCTTGTACACACTGATTAAAGGAAAATGAGCTGGAGCTGTCCACACGATCTACTTATTTTACCTGCGAGTATGGTCAACAAAAATGTGTCCCAGCTGCTTAGTGGTATTTGAGATTATGTCAGTATTGCATATGTGCCTGTTGTGTGAAATAATTTAATTTTGAAAATGCTCGCAGGGATCTGATGTGATATCTGCAGTTTATGGATACATGTAAAAGACTCAGCATCAAGTGCAAGTGAACGGTCCCACAGGCCCGGAGTCGATCATGCAAATAGATTCGCTGCACAAATTTGTGACCAGAAAAGATATTCCACATGAAATGGCATGCAAGGAAGTGTTGAAAATATTGCACAGTTAATAAAACGCCTACGCTATTAACATGTGGGTTGATGCACTCGTTATGCAAAACGGAGGTGAGGCGTGCAGACGGGATACAAGAGTAGAGAAGTGGACAACACGAGCGCCGTCCACTTCTCTACTCTTGTGTCCTGTCTGCACGCCTCACCTCTGTTTTGCATAATGAATCCTTACCAACTAGCTCAGCTTTCTGTCGTTCTAAGTCTCGATGCACTCGATTTCGTCTGCATTAGGCACTCGCCTCTTGATTATACTTCGTGCCACAGAAATACTCGGCATCAGGCTGTTTTTCTGCTGTGGCCTTTGTAGAAGCATGATTGTTCAAAGTGCAACAATTAAACAGATTCTTTGAGTTGCTTGTGGCTTGGCCAGTACAATTCCGGTGCGCTGGTCCACCTGTCCAGCGATTTCCTACTGAAGGGTGTGGGAGTTCCTTCGGTCTACCGGGGCGCAGTCGTTGCTGTGCCTAAGGCTCCGGACTTATTCGCCATTGCGAGGAAAACCCCTCCCAAATGCCTGCCCCTCGACCGCGCGCAGTTTTCCCCGGGCGCCGCGACCGCGTCCCGCAACGTCATGCTACGCGGCCCTGCGATTGGGTCGTGGGGCGTGACGTAGGGAAGAAGCCCCGACTGGGGACGATCGCCGTGCGCGGGGGAGTCGTGCTGCGAGAGGGACGAGCGCCGGTCACGAGAGGCAAGCTGCAAGGTACGTGAGCGACCAGCTATTTGTGTCCCCAACGCCCCGGCCTGGGGACGTTCACGTGCTTTGTCAGCTTGCGTAAGTGTGGCTTGCTGAGTGGCTCTGCGTTCCGCCCTTGCGGTAGTCGCAGGTGCTTAGTGCGTCACATTTTGCGTGTCCGAACCGTCGCAGACCATTGTCGGTGACGGGAAGCGCTAGGTAGCGTTTGCGAACGCATTTCGGCCCGCGCGCGCAAACCATTGTTCGACGCGGCGCGTAACCCGCCTTCCTCGCCATCGGGAACCGCGGGCGCCGAGTGTACTCCGTGTGTTTCGGTGCAAACTGGTACGTGTTGGCCATTTGCGATTAATAAACGCCTTAACTGTCCTGAACGCCTTGTGTTCCTGGGAGAGCGCCCATGCGTACGGCCAGAGCCGGCCAGGCCTTTCGGCTCGGTGCTCGAACCTGCGGTGGGTCTATCGCCGTACGCCGTCGTGCTGCGTCGTGAGGCTCCACTTCTCGGGGGCCACTTGGCCACGCCGTGCGCGGAGACGTACAGTGAGCCCACAAGGGAAACCTGCAAATAAAAACACCGCTCCGCATGTAGAAAAATGCTCTGCTGTGACGCTTCTCAAACGATTGTGATGCACCACAAGAGCTGCCTACTCGCTTGATATTCTCAACAAGGAGATACATTCGTTTACTTACCTGTGAAGGTATATGCCAGAGCACTTCGGAGCTTCGGTGGCACATAAGGCACGAGTGTGCCATAGCGTCCGATGTCGACGCGCGATCGCATGTCAAACCTAAACTGTACGAAACTACTACGCATTCAAAAAACATATTCGAAACCGAAATTCGCGTCATCCTTTATTGCATGAATGCGTACATCGTTATTTACATAAGTCACGGACTTAGCAATCGCTTTCTGTAAACTTAATATTAACGCACCACCTTCATAAAGCCATCAGGTATGCGTTTTTAGATGACAAAGCATAAGGTGACCTGTACTTGTTTTCAGCTCTTTCAATAGTAATTGCGCTGGCCACATTGACCAGTAGCAACAGGGCGGCGCCCTAGAGGTTCCCACTTTTCCGGCCCAGCTTTTCCTCTAGAGTTGTTCTACTAACTCTATGCAGGAACACTATGCCAAACTACTTCGACGCGCCGTCTACCGACGCGGTTCCTGCTGTCGAGAGGGCTGCTAGAGCAGCGGTGCGCATGCGCGTCCCATCATGTCTGCTGGCCTGACATGTAGCTTTGCCTGACGTGGCTATGGTGCTCGTGGACTAAGCGTCCACTGGGCGTCGTTTTCTCTGCTCCGTCGCATCTGGGCCATTGTTTTGCGCAGCGGCTGCGGCTGGGCTGGCACACGCGTACGCCGCGCTTCGCTTTCATTCTTTCTTTGGGGGGAGGGGGGGGGGGGGGGGTATCGCGCGCCGCACTGCCTTCTCTGACGCCTTTAGATGACTCGCGCAAAACGGCTTTCTACGGCGTTGTATTATCTCGAACTGTTCCACTGTTCGCTGCCACATGTAGAAGCAAGGTTTTGCAATCAATGTCCGTCATCGCATTAAGAAGTAGAACTGAGTTGCGCTACTATACTCCGCAAGCAGCAGTATGCTAAAAGGAGAAATTAGCGGCACCGTACTGGCCCTTTATTTTTTTCATACCCTTCAACAAGGCTTGAACAAGAAATGCACGCGAGAGTTTCATTATAAACAGTTGCGGCAACGCTGACACATGGGCGAGAATATAAAATCAGGTGCAGCTGTGCGGTGCATGCTGCCATGAAATTCCAGTTACAGTTGCCCCTTGCGAATATGTTACCGAGAGGTTCCGATCTTGAGGGCACTTAGGACGAGCCAACGTGCTGTTGTTATTTTCGGTGATTATAATTTTCGCCACTGTATGCATGATTTCACTACGCTGTCAATTTTCCATAGGCGGCGATGACGCCTCGGAGCAGCCCTGGTATCCACTCGTAACACGATGCCATGAGGAGACGCCTCCTCGCAATCTAGAAGACCCCCTCCTCGCAATCTACGGAGCTGCCCCGACTCGTGGCGCGCCACTCGCCCCATGATCGCGTCCGCCTTCATGGCGCGTCGGGGCGCCGATCGCGACGTTTGGCTGGCGTAGCGCGTTTGAGTAGGCGGTGCGAACGGGGTGCGATAACGCTATCGCGTTCCACTCTTGAAGGCGAAGCTTAAGCGTCCTCCAATTTTTTCTTATGATGTTGAAGATTTATTTTATTCAGTTCCACAGCGTGAACTCCTGTCTTCGGTACATGAATGTATTGAGCATAGTGGTACGATCTCGTTCCAGAATCATGCCGGACTTTCAGTTGGCAATTTTTTAAGTCTTTTAGAATATTATCTTTGAGTTACTTTTATTGTTTTTGATGACCAACCGTATTTACAACGGAATGGTGTTTGTATTGGGTCATGTGTTACTCCCGTTCTTGTCGATATTCTTTTGTCTAGTGTGGACCATTCTTTCGACCATGCTTTTAAGCGGAAAGTTTTAAAAGTTCTTAGATATGTCGATGGTTTTTTGGTATTTTTATCGCTTGACTCGTCCCACCAGAATACGTTCAATAAGGTTTTCGATTATTTTAAGGTACATTCACAAGGTGTTGTGTTTATTCACGAGAGTCCACAAAACAGTGTATTGCAGTTCTTGGAACTGAAGCTTGAGTTCAGTGAACGCCATGTGTGTTGGGCGTATCAACCCCGTGCGAAAAAGGAACTTCTGTCCTTTAAGCCTGCGCACTCGAAGATTATGAAAAGAGGCATTGTGTAGTCATGTATGGAATTGGCTCTTAAGAGTTCGTGTGTGCACAAGATGCAAGAAAGTTTTGATAATCAGATGAGCCGACTTCTGGCAGCTGGGTTCCCTATGTCGCTTTTGACTGCCGTGGTGGAAGCTCTGATTCAGAGAAGAAAAACCACACAAAGGCGGGCCGCCGAACCTGAAACGCGAAAGCCTGCGGTGGTCCCTTATGTACATAAGGTCACCTATCAACTCAAGAAAGTTGCTTGCAGGCATGGTGTTTCTTTGGCGTTCTCTGCGCCTAACAAACTTTCAAAGCTATGCTCCCGCACCTGCGGAGAGAGCAGAGGAGGATGCCAAATTCGGCATGGCGCCTCATACGTGTCGTGCGCTGTCGGCGTGGTTTATGCCATTCCACTCTCATGTGGTAAGACGTACGTTGGCCAGAAAGGGCGTTGCGTCAATGAGCGACACAGGGAACATGCGCAAAAAGTAAACAAAATTGTAGATAGAGGAGCGCATCTTGTTGCGCATATAAACTGATGCAGCAATTGTGAGGCGCGACTTTATCGGACGTTGATTCTTGGCAAAAGCAAGAATGAGCATGCGCGGCATGCCTTAGAGGCCTACCACATAAGAAGACATGGTGATAATTGCGTCAGTAACACATCTTTGTCTCTGCACCCATCTGAATTTGAATTTCTACGTTTGCGTATGAGATAATTTGGCAGATCTCAGTAATGAAATCTGTGCGCCTGCGTGGTTGTGTGGCCTAAGGTGCGTGGCCATCGACGACGAAGAAATAAGTTGTTAGTCAGCGCCAGTGTGTGTCGCATCTTCCTTTTGTGGTTCGTCTGAGGTGGTTGCGCTGTAAGTTTAAGTTCAGAATTATGTACCAACTAGGCCCAAATGAAGTTTTAGTGCTTGACAAGAGCACACAATCGTCTTTGTGCAAAGCAGTTAACAGCGATAATTACCGCGAAAGATACCATAGAAGTAAACCGGAAGAATTTCAGCAGAATTCAAGCACCAAGCCCTTTCCCTACTGAGATCGAGTCTCGCAGGGTCGTCGTTGAAAGTTTCTACAGCTCCTACCGAGGACGAGCTGGGCCCGTCCGGACATAACCTGTAAACACAAGTTCGGCTTCACTACATCTGCATTGTCAATGCCGCACAAAGGTGATACCACAGAACGTATTTGTCTCAGCAGCCAGCTTTCCAAATGCCCTCGTCGTCTTGCAGGGGCGCCTATTGGCGAGAACTCACAATCTCGCGTTTAAAGCGATGCGACTCCTCAGGATAGGATAGATAAAACTTATTTAAAATATGATAAGAATAATCACTAATGGTCGGGCCCCTGGTCCAGGGCTCCGCCAGCTCTTGTCATCTTTTCAGCTCTCTGGATCAGTTAGGGTTGGTCGTCGAGGGCTGAGCTGTACAGCAGCGCCTCCCATTGCTTCCTCGTGTGTCGCGGTGCTCTATGTTGTGTAGCGTGCACTCCCACGTAATGTGGCATAGAGTTGGCGTGGCGCGCACCACAGACATTCGTCCCTGTAGGCTGTGGGGTGTATGCGACGTAATATGTGTAGGTTCGTGTAAGCGCCTGTCTGGAGCCTACGCCAGGCAGCGCCATCCTCTGTCTTTAGATTTCGATGGTGTGGTGGATATCGCAAGCGACTCCCACTGTGGTAGTTCACGATGGCTTAATACTCGAGGTCGACAGGGTCCGGGTCTTCTGCAGCCGGCGTGAAGCCTTGTTCACAAGCATTGTGAACAAGGCTTTTGTGGGGAAGCTGAAACGCTTTGTCTTTTAATAAGTTTACTTGGTCGGTGTACGTCTTTCTTTGTCATGTCTCATCCCGACCAGACAGTCTTCCGTCAAACTCTCGAGAACATCATTTATGTACGAATCCTCGAGCTGCTCTGTCAGCCTGCAGGTTACCCGTGATGCTAGTGTGGCCCGGTATCTAGATGATGGTTTGGGTGGTGATGTCCTCAGTGTCCTTACCGAGTATTTGGGCTAGGACTTATGCAGGAGGTATTCTGATTCTTCCCTGTAGGATGTTGCGGCAGGCTTGCTGGGAATCCGTGAAGACCGTCAGTAGTTTGTTTGCGTGTTGGCCTTCGCGGATGGCTAACGCTACTCATTAGCTGGTCATGTCACGCGACCGCCGTGGGCTCTGGTGTTGCGCTGCTAAGCAGGAAGTCGCGGAATCGAATCCCTGCCACGGTGGCCGCATTTGGATGGGGGCCTATATTTAGGTTCACATTAATGAACCCCAGGGAGTGAAAATTAATTCGTTGTCCTCCATTGCGACGTGCCTCACAACCGCATCGCGGTTATGGCACGTAAAACCCCATTATTTAATTTAAATCATGTTGCGCTCGTCACATGCCTAAGTCCATTTCGCCAACGGCTAAAAGTCAAAAGCTAAGATGGGGATGCTTCGTGTCTGAAAATTACCTTCAAGGGATCGGAAGAGAAGCACCCGGAAGGAAAACGTTGCTGTGCGAAGTTGCGCAGAATTCATTGCTCTGAAATGCACCGCACAAAGGCCAGCTTTCAGAATGGTTGAAGCAGAATTACACGGGCCTTCATAAGAGTTATAGTATCGCTTTATTTTAGTGCAAGAGAAAACAGACCTTTCAACTAACCTTCGAATTGTAAAGCTCCACAGTCAAGTTTTTGCCAGTACTACGGTTACGCAAACTATTTCTTCGTGTTTTTTTCTTCACAACCATCTTCTGAACTTGGGATATTAAGCAGTAGCATATTTGTAGCTCTTTCTTTGCATATGTGTTCTGTAGCGAAAGGGCAATTTGCATTTTCGGCCGGATGTCCGCGTGTCGCTTCTCAGGAGCGGCGTTAGAGGCGTCGCACCTCGGTGGAGATAAGACCACCGAAAACGCGACAGCATATTCACAGATCCCGCGCCGCGTCTCACGCTTCCCGGCAACTAAGCGCATGTAACCGTAATCTTTACCGGGAAACGCTGGCGGCGAACGCTATGAACGAAGGTGAGCTTTCTGGAAGAATCGCGGCACCTCGCGCGGGCCCATCCCGGAGGTATTAGCCGCGCCAAAAAAAATAAAAAGAAATACAGGTTTTGGTTATTGTTTCGCACTTTTAATATTTCAGTCTGGCAAGGCTTTCATAAAAGGTATGCGCTGTGGGTGTTTTGTTTCACGCCATTTGTTTGCGGGCTGTCATTCTCAAAATTCCGAGGAATAACTTGGTCAAGAATGTAAGCCTAAGCGCATTTACCCAGGGGTTCACTTGCCACCCTTCCTTCCCTTCCCAACTGCCAAAAGTGGGGGAAGGGACAGAGTATCTCATTCCCCCCCCTCCCTTTTGAAAGTGGGCACTTCCAGTTGCACGCTGGAAAGTTCAACAAAACTACAGCTGAACAACGAGGATTGTCTTTTGTGCGGGTGACGCCCGTAGCGGAGGACACGCGGCATTCGCCATACACGCTCGCGTTTGCGGAGAACGCCTGGCAGTTCCCGCCCTAATGAATTGTCAGCTTAAGCAAGTTGCATCACGCCCATATGTTTAGGACCACTATATCCGTATTCGAAAACACAATCAGCTTGCTGCATTCTACCTTGGGGCGAGGGGGAGGTCCCGATAAAGTATTATAATGAGCCGCGCCCAACGACTGGTGTGCCTTACGGCATGAAAAGTTATCAAGCGCTGGATCTATTTAATTTCTGTCTAAACATAGCCTGCATAGCATTGTAGTCTCGGTATCTTATCACCATCAAAAATCTATTGAAACCTTTTACAGTTATAACTGTTGAATTTCATTGTAGAACCCCGACGTATCGTAGATATTCTCGTGAAAATGACCTCGGTCGAAAGTGCAGAGCCATTTCAGTACCAATAGAACAATTGATTTTATCTATAAGCATCGGTCACTTCTGACATTGACCATTTCATTTTCAGGCTGACTCTAAATAAGAGCTGCACTATTACTTGTTTCTCGGCAGGAGAAAGAACAGCGGATATTTCGCATTTTGAAAAAGTTAGGACCACCTTTTGGTGACGTGTATCAAAAATTTGCGCTGTGTTGATTGCTTATGTGCTCTGAAATCAATTACCCAATAGTCGGTTTCTCCCAACCTTTATGTCATATACACGGCATTTAGTTAATTGGTATCCTCGGTAAAATATGAGGGACACGGTGTTTCTATTTATCTGAAGTACGAAGCAGTGTTCTGAGTGACGAGCGATATATGCTGATTCTGTGTAGGCTCACTACAGCCTTTGTAGAAAGTTACACAATGAAGCGTTCCAGCGTGTCATACTGCCTGTAATCGAAATGTTTCCCAGACTCTGTAAACAACAGCACAAGAGACGATTGACATTTCGTGAAAGTAGAGAGAATTTTAAACGCAATACGTTGCGAAACTTTCATTTTCCTGCTTAGAATTAATGCAAGTGTTGCAGATAATTACTAAATCCCAGTTTTTCCATGTGCTTTCGTGGATCATACGAGATCCGTAATTTGTTTCTCCATTGTGCTGGGTGAGCTAAACAAGGCACCTTTTTTATATCTGGGGAAAATGAGGGGCCTGGTATGGCCAGTGTGAATGCAATGTTCCAAATGGGTGGGTTAAGCGTGCAATTTTGTGTAGAATGTGTACGCAAGTGGTCTATAGCGTTATTAGTCTGTTTTACGAAAGGTGTAAAACTTGGACGGGTGCGCTGGCATAACTACAACTACAATTGAGGTCGAATTTTGCGAACATAAGGGGAACAATACGCCAAGTTTATGTGCAATGGTAAATGAGTGTTGAGCGAGGGCAAGGTTAACAAAATTGTAAGCAAGTGTTCGAAAGTATCACCCTTCTGCTATTAGCTAGGTTTCCCAATGTCCGAAGAGAACTGTGAGTTTCAGATATTTTTATACTTTCAAGGAATAGCCAGCATTTTAAGTGCAATTTGTCGCGTGGTTTTAACGTTTCTGGCTTATTTAGAACCGTTACGAATAATTATTAACCCCTCATCTCTTTTATTCTTTTTTGCTTTTAACTTTTTTTTAGGCGTGATATATTAGTTTCGCCTGGTGTCCTCACTGAAATAAACCAGGCAGCTTCGTTATGTTTGGTGACTTAAGGACAAGTTAACGGGTGATGTGGAGGTGAAGCTCAAGATAGATAGGTATTGGGGCTTTCGCAATAAATTACATATGCAAACACTCTAGAGTGTTATGAGCGTATCTAACGAGCCGGGAAGAATTGAGCCTGCTACCCTGGCAGAACTATCAATGCCGCCGAGACAAAATTTACCTAAAATTGGTGGTACACTATAGAAACTCTCTGTGCAAAGGTAAATGCGGCTGGATCAAACACAGCCATTGTATAAAAAATTCGTATTCAAGTGTTAGAGCCTGCGATATCGCCGCTATCAGCTATGCTTCCCCGTGTCCCGACATACTTATACTTTAGAACAGGTTTATATTTTGTGGTAAGGGATCGAAGAGGCGCACGGTAACTGCAATGTGTGCCAAAAGTTTTACGTTCCATGTCCACTTAGAAGCGTTGCAAGTAATTACTGAGCCGTCGTCTTTCTTCCCTATTTTTAGGCGTCATAACACGTTCCGATTGGTTTCAGTGATGTCGTCGGTAAAGTAACCAGATATCTTGTTCATATTTGGCAAAAAAAAAAAAGAAAAATTCGCGTTATGGGCAGTATATTGTCGCGAAAAGTGTGTGGCGCGGGCCTCTTTGCTTACTTTCGGGGAATTTTGTAGGCTCCTCGACGCGGGGGCAACCTTTGTACCCCAAATGGGCGCGACGGCGCCGCGGGCAGGTACTGACCGCCCGGCCGCCGCGCCTGACGTCACACGTGCACCTGACGCGCCCTCTTCCCCCCGCTCGGCTGTCACAAGCGTTAGGGTCAGAGTGCTTTTGTGTACGGAGTGTTGACGCGACCATTTCTTGAACTCTGCCGCTTATTGGATGATGTCGGCTTGCCTGATTGGTCGGAGTAACGAAGTAGCCCATTGGTGGAGAAAAGTGTCTCTTGGATGCTGTGTAAACTTATTTAAGGAGTAGTTCGAGTAGTTCTTGAGTGAGCAAGTAGACAGCAGCAGACACGGCGCAACTTCACCAGGGGAGACCAGGCCGGTCAGGCAGGCCGACGACGACGGGTATGACATCGTTCTGTTTGTAAATATTTTTATACAGTGTTGACTTAAAGTAAATCTCAAGTGAATAAACTTAGTTATTGAAATGCTACTCTCGTCGTCGTACCTGCGGATTTGGACTGACCCCTGCCAGAGCTCATCCCCATTCATCTTCGTCTCCCTGGTGAGCTGATGCGTCAAGTATCTAACGGCTGCGTCACTTCGCTACAATATGTAGGTAAACATCAACGACAGGGGACTAATTATGACATTTGCAGTGAAAGACGCATGCAAGCGATCCGGAACTTTATGAATGCGAACACAGAATTTATCCCGTTTCCCTGGAGGAACTGTTAACTCAACCGATATCAAATGTAGTGGAAATTGAGGGCGGGGGGGGGGGGGGGGATGACACCATGGCAAATGTCGTGGGGAAGTAACCTTTATGAATTTCTGGAATTTTAAAAATTCCCAACAAGAATTGCTCGAAAGCATTACATGCGGGCAAGCTTTAAAACGGAACAGTCGTACACACAGGGCCTATTTTTTGAAGTAAGCGATATCATTACAAGAAACTGAAACTTTTATTGAAACTGTTCAAAAGTAATAACTTCGCTGAAATCCGGTTGCAATTCTTCAAGGTCGCACACATCTGCTGTCTTTCTTTTTCTTGTGAATATTGCAAGTAATTTTTGTTGATTGTACTTCGTTGCGTATAACATCGACAATATTATTATGTAAACCAGCGATACATTTATGCTGTACACTTAAACATCAAGTACAATTCGTTGTTTAATTATTACAATTTTTTGTAGCAAATGTGCCCTTTTTATGTGCGTTGTACTGCTCATACTGAGCGGGACCCAGGACCTTTGTGAGGCACTCATTGCTTTTGTCCCTGCATCACCTTGAGGTTTGATGTAGTTGCAAGAAATAAACTCAAATTGAAATAATCTTTCGGGCCCCCGTGGTTTATCATGTGTGATTGATAAATAGGTCTATGTTTGTTAAATATAAATATAACTTAAAGAAGCATTTCCAGGCCCTTTCAAAGATTGCAATAGTAATTCGCAATAGCCGGGTGTTTCACGTAACTTGAATCAAGTATCTTTAAAAGGTGGTTAACCGCAGCTGAATTAAACCAACGACATAAGGTTTGCCGTCATGTGGCGCTATTATGAATATCTTTATGTTCCACTTAATTAGGTTAACTACGATCAATTATGCAAAGTTTGTAATACTGACTTAAAGGCCAAGTGCGTTTCGTTGCGTTGTAAGGTGCGGGGCAATTCAGAAACTACCGGTCCAATTTGTTGTGGCACCGTACATGCTGCGTAGCGGTTTTTTTTCGACGTTTAAGGAAAGCCCGCGAAATGTGACATAAAACCGCGTGACTGAGCTCGTGCGCTATCGTATTGCAGCGCTCCCTCCCTCCCTCCCTCCCTCCCTCCCTCCCTCCCTCCCTCCCTCCCCACTCGTTAAATAGGTGGTACGCCATTGAATGTAAGACAAGGTATGAGCAACTTTGGTGGTAGAATGGTGAGGCAGTATAACCCGCACACGGCATGGCATAGCAAGACCTAGCATATAACTAAATATATAGGACAATTTTCGCTCGATGTTGTGCGACACGGGAGGGGGGGCGCGCGCAGCTTTGCCGTCTCCTCATTGGTGCCCAGCCCACTGCACCACGGTGGTGGGCTTTTGCAGTGAGACGCGCCTTGCGTGCGCGGTCGCTGGTTGGGTTGCAATGTACTCCGAACGCCTCCAATTTCACGGTCCGTGGCCACGTGAGTGAAGGCTTCCCGACGGCAGACAATAGCCAGGCTCTGCCAGTGAAGCACGGGCCTGAAGGAGCCAGCTGTTCTTGCGAGTGCTTCCGCCAGGAATCTTCTCGATACTTCTGCGACGGTAGAACTGCGTTTCGAGATATACAGGTTTGCTTTGCTTGCCTGGAAAACGTAATGTGTGCTTTAAGTTACGCTTAACAACACCTGCAGACGGGCTAGATGGTGCATTGCAGATCGGGGGAAAATAAGCCCACGGGAAGACACACACGAACCGCCGAGAAAGACACAGGCTTAACACGGCAAGCTGGGCGAGTTGGCGATTGAACATGTTCCTAGGGTGGGCAGCCCTTTCACCTTTGTAAGCGTCACTTTAGACGTGTTTACATTTTCTGTATATTTTAGTCACTTGTTTAAAAAAATCAACCAGTTGCTAGTCTGCGCCCGTATCGCGTACTTTCTTTTGTCTTTCGTCCGAGTTGCACTGCCCGCCCCTAGGAACGGGACAGGCGCTAGTTGCGCAGCTCTTCTCACAGAAATCTCCGTGACAACGCTTCAATTTTCCTATGTAGCAGCAAATCGCGAAATTCGCCAGCCTTTAAAAGATGTGCACAGTATCTGTATTACTGCTCGTCGTACTATATTCCACTTGTGATGAAACGGCCTAAGAGAACTTAATGTTGGTATTATTATTATCATGTTATTATTATATTTCAAAACACATATATACAGAGAGAGAGAACTAGGGAAGGAGCAGGTTGGGCGGCTAGCGAGGGGGGCACAAAGCGTGCTATACTTTTTAGGAAGGAGTGGATAGAAAAAGGAAGATACGGAGAAGGGAAAAAGAAAGTAAGGCAAGAACGTACACGCAGGAACTGAACCTTGGTCACAATGCATCTTAGGGCAGGCAGAATGCTGCGCGGCACTTACAAGCGAACAAGATTACATCTTTGCAACTAACTTATTCATTCACGCCAAATGCCCCAGATGGCATTACACGGGGCGAAGGAGGGAGCAATACAAGATCATTGTGTCCTTAATAGAAACACGTTAACAAAAGAGAAAAACACAGATTGATAAGAACCGTGGCAAAAAGCAAGTTTAACGACACATTCAGAATGTTATTCATAGTTAAGTCAGGCGCAACGAGAGGAATATTACACAATTCTAAATGCGCATAAATAACAAGAACAAAAAAGAAAAGAAAGGCGCTTCTATGAATCCCGGAAATGGTAAACACGGCATTATAGTATGAAGGTTCAGTGACACATTCAAATGTGCAGGAGCACAAACAACAGGAAATAAAACAAACGTTATACAATTCTGAGGAACGCATAAACATAAAACAGCAGTTATTCATGGAGAAGACGCTCCAGAAGTTACTTCCCTTTGAAAAAAAATAGCCGCATCAGTGCGAGTGTTTTCTCTTAACGCGTCCCACTCGTTTACGGGTGCACTGGAAGGGAACATTCCAGTGTTCCAGCAAATAGAGGTTGCACTCTATGTTCATGATCACGCCTGGACGAAATGTGACGGGCTGGTTTAATGCGATGGGTTGCAAATGCCTCGCCGTAATATAATGAATGAAATAATGTTAAACGCGAATATTTGCGTCGGGTGTTAAGGTCAGAAGTGTTGATGCTGCTTTTCAACAATGATACCCTCACATAGGGTGATAATGAGGAAAGTATGAATCTTACCGCCTTATTCTATATTGAGTCGATGTGATTCTGTCCCAGGCGGCACGTCAAATCGGGCCAACATTCGATGCGTATTGACAGTTCCTGGCCCAGTGATGGCCAAAGATTAACAGCGTGGTTCCAATATGGGCTGTGCCATTCTGATTGCTTGGCCAATGATGGCCTAAGATAATTCATCTTGGGTACTAGGCGCGAACACAAACAAGACACAAGGAAGGAGACGGGACAGAGCGCCTTGCGCCTTGTGTGTGTTCGCGCCTAGTACCCAAGATGAATTGCGACGAACTCGCCCAACAAGACGTACTTTTAGGCCTAAGATAAACAGCGTGAATCGAATATTGGCTGGGCCACTGTGATAGAGATCCGAGGCTGGCCCTGTTTGCACATGCAACAAACAATATTAGCACTGCCATTCAAGAAGTCGCAAAATTCGTGTGGATTTGCCAACATGGGTTACTAAGCTGGCTTACTTGGAACAACACAGGGCTTGAAATAAGCAAATGTGTTAAGCTTAAGTGACATTTAAATATGTCAATACAAACTTAAAATATGGGGCCGAAACAACAATTCGATTATGACGCGCGTTGTATAGGGTGGTGGTGAAGGGAACTTTTGCGCTAATCTCCCACGTTAACCCCATGCATGGTACACGGCCGTTTCCGCACGTCGCCTTCACCGAAAGGGGCCCGCTAAAAAGAAAAGACAACGCCCAACGTAGCAAGCAGGGGAAGTCGCATATCGGGCAATCTAATCGCTGCTTTATTGATCGTGCATGGGAACATGAGCTTTTCATCAGAAACAACGGTATTACGCAATTTGCCTGCGCATTGTATATTTTGCCTGTGCGCTCCTAGGCTTTGGATCGAGCATCAGGATTCTGAGGAGAATCGAGAATAACAGCGCCACATAGCTGATGCAACCATTTTATATAGCATCGAGATGGAGCGCATATGTATTAGTGAAACTTCTGTTTCTTTGTTTAACATGCACGACATGTTGCGGTGACAACTCGCCTATACCTCAATAATGCCAAGTGCATTCGTTCAGATAATCGCTTTCTGCTGCTTTTTTCCCCCACACAATTCCATATGTGCTTTTAGTTTTGTGTCCTTGTGCTCTGACCTTATTTACTGCGTGAAAAGTCTCCTTTTGGGTGTTGATGTGGAACTGAATCCTAAGCCTAACAAGTGTGAAGATTGCCCGGCGCCTGATACTCGTTTGCGAAACTCGTCCACAGCCAATGACGCGGGTAAATCGGATGGCAAGGATGTTGATTTGCCTTGAGTTACTCAAACGCTTGCAGAATTATTTAAGGGTCAGAAACGTATATCACAAGAAATCGCAGGCATCAGGGACTTCCATCAGGTTGTTAATTCAAGCTTTCATGCCTTAGAAACGCGGGTCTCCGCTTTAGAATCTCCTCGACACACACTTCATTCTGCAATAGGCAATGGTAACATAAGTAGCTGAGTTCACCAGCTACAAATGGAAATCAACCAACCTGCCTTGCGTAATGATGATTTAGAAAATCGATCTCACCGCAACAACTGGCTGCTGCATGGCTTCACTGCGACAGTTGATAAAACCCACGATCTTCTGTTGTCTAAAATTTCCTCGTGGTTGAAAAAATAAATTTACAAGCATTTACAAGCACTGTGTGCTTAGATTGACCAGCAAATTCGCCCTGTACAAAGAAATTTGGATAAATAAATGAAATGAAATAGATTGCCCGAGTACTGAAAGGTGTCACAGGATTGGTCGAAGGCATGCCGATCGCACACACCCCATTATTATGAAACTGCTCGACTATCGCGACAAGATAAAACGTCCTTAAAGACTGACACAAACTTAAGGGTTCTGACTTCCGTATTTCCGAGAGTTTTTCTATGCGCATACGATCAATCAGAAAAAAAGATATGGGAAGCATCTAAGCCCTTTCGGGATAATGCCTCCTTCGTTCAGTTAAGCTTTGACCACGCATTTATTGATAAAGTTAGGTAGAATTGGAATGATAATACTAACATCCTCACTAAGGTTCTTTCTCGCGGAACAAAAGCTCTTTCCAACTTCTCCGCTATTACCCCCTGACGCCTCGGTAACCGACCACAAGAACACCTACGCGTATTAAATGTTGATGCCAGAAGCTTAAGTAACAAGTTTCCAAATTTTCTTTCACTGATATCCGGGAGACGCTTGGCGCATTGAGTCGTGCGAATGTGCTCCGCATGGGCTCTCGAGTTCTTCGTCTTTTCCGAGTGACTATCTGTACCAGAAGACCGGGACCTTCTGCCAAAAGGTCACAGAGAGTGCCTGGAACCCTGCCGCTGTTTTTCGAGGCCCGCAATACCATTTTTGCCCGTTTAGGGGCACTTTCGTTCAGCGGCCGCAACTAGTCGAGCAAGGCCTACTTTAGGCCTAACGCGATTAGGGGCGCTATCGGCGTCGCCGCCGGCCCCTCGAAGTCGTCACCGACGTAGCCGCGATAGAGTGCACCGTAGACGGAGAAATCTCCCCGGAGGAACATGACGATCGAAGCCTATGGATACAGGCTGCCATCAAAGCCCATGATCGAGCTCGCCCGAAGCATGGGGACGCTAATGCCCCACAGGATACAGCTATATTTGACACCGACCGACGGACGCTACCGGCAAGGCCGTCCAGACCAATGGGGTGAGCCCATCGATAAGACGCCGGCCATATAAAAGGAAGCCGCTCCCGCGTCTGCCAGAGGGCGACTACAAGATCGTACACCGGCCGAGAGGCGGACTTCGGCTCCGAGACCACACGGCCACTAACTACACTACTGTACGCCCTGTGCCTGGACATCGGAATGAACTTTGGGGAAATCAAACAACACGACCAAGTAAGGAGCAACCCTTTTAACAATTCCGTTGCGGTGAGCATCCCTTCGATGGAGCGCGCAGGAAAATACGCGGAAGTACAACGTATCAAAAGCCTAGACCAAGTCTATTCGACGTGCGCCTACGTAGCGGCACCAGACACCAACATCAAGGGGATAGCGTATCACGTTCTAGAAGACCAAAGCCACGCCGGGATCATGGACGACACCGTTAACGTCAACCCACAGCTAGAGATTGTGGACGCAAGAAGGATGGGGAAAATCATCAAAAGCCCTGCTCATCACTTTCGCCAACACCAAGAGAGTCCTGGACTCCATTCGGCGGAGGAATCCGCAGCTGCTACCTCTTCAGACCCAAAGTGGAAGCATGCTACAACTGTAGATGACCGGGACATCGCTCGGACATGTGCCCAGAAGAACGAAGAAACCTCTGTTACAGGTGCGGCGAAGAGCATCCAATCCAAGGTGAACCCACGTGCACGCCGAGGTGCGTCCTGTGCAAGGGAGAACATTTCACGGGTTCCAACCAATGCAAGATCAGATATGGGAGACCGCCCGCCAAGGGAAACAAGAAACGGAATGTCAAGCCTCAAGTGGAATTTCAGCCACCGGAGAGGCAGGGAGCGCAACCTGCGCACCCGAAACAGCAGCAGCAGCAACAGCGAGGCATAACCAGATCGAGAAACCGAGCCCAGGGTAACGACCGAGGAAAACGAGACCGCTCAGAGTCCTACCCGACGCTACCCAACGCCTGGCGGGAAGGAGCACCGCATCATGCGAGCGGGACACCGCAATCCTCCCACGAGAGTAATGAAATTAAAGAACTTAAAGCAATCATACAAAAACAGGAGAGAATCATTCAGGAACTAGTGAAGGCAATAGCGCAACAGCAGCAAGCAAGTAAAACACATATTGCTCAGCAACCCGCGATCTCAACACAGGAACCGCAGAGGGCCTCCCTCGCCCCGTTAAACGCATCCTCGAGGGCACGCTCACCTGCAAGAGGGCCACCGGCAAAAGATAGGTTGATGGAAGACTCGCAAAATCACGAAAAACGGAATCGCGAAGAAGTAATGAGCTTATTAAGAACAGTGGCAACTAGATTAGACAAAATTGAGGAAAGGCAACACAATACTGAAGCAAACATAGAAGCATGCTTCAGAGCTATCATAAACGAGACCAGAAAACAATATAACACCTTAGCAGAACAAGAAAGAGTCCTTACAAACGCAGCAAAGACTACAAACGAGCTATAGTGATTAATTAATTATGGGGTTTTACGTGCCAAAACCACTTTCTGATTATGAGGCACGCCGTAGTGGGGGACTCCGGAAATTTCGACCACCTGGGGTTCTTTAACGTGCACCTAAATCTAAGTACACGGATGTTTTCGCGTTTCGCCCCCATCGAAATGCGGCCGCCGGGGCCGGGATTCGATCCCGCGGCCTTGTGCTCAACAGCCTAACACCATAGCCACTGAGCAACCACGGCGGGTAGCTATAGTACGGAAACATGACAAGCAACTGGTTAAAATGATGGGCAAACTCTTTTCGGCCCCAGGACCCATGGCCTCCACCACAGCGCAATCGACCTCCCTCCCTAAAGTCAATCATGGGGAAGGGCCAGACGGAGATAAGAATATGGCGATGGAACTGTAGGAGCTTCCGCGGAAAGCGGGAGAGCCTAGAGCTCCGCATTCAACACATTGAAAAAGAAAAAAAAAATCCCAGATGTCATAGCCCTACAAGCAACCGAGAAAAAAGTAAAAGTTCGGGATTATAAAACGTATGAAAATGGCAAGGAAGAAAAACTACTCACGGCGTTCTTGGTCCATAGAAAACTAACGTCAATAGAGCACGAAATCAAATCGAACGGTGCAGACTGCCTGCTGATAGAGGTCGCACCGCTAAAAGGAAGCGAGGCCCCGCCCTTTATTCTAAACATACATAGCACCCCCAAGGCGGAATCCTCTTGCACTGTAAAAGCCATGAACGAAGACAGAAAAATCAGTGATACGAATCCCTTAATAATAGTCGGAGACATTTTTATTTATTTATTTATTTATTTAGTACATACTGCAGACCTTTCGGTCCAAGCAGAGGGGCGATAGAACATATACAAACAAAAGAGAACAAATTAAGAACAAAAAAATACAAATTTATACAAATTTTTGTCACACTGTGTCTGTAAACTGTCGTTCCAGTCTGATACTGTTCTGGGAAAAAAAGAAAATTTAAACGTGTCAGTTCGAGCATAATAGGGTGTTAGTGAATCCGGATGATGCTGTCTTGTTTGCCGTGTTATTGCAGGCGTTACATAAGTCGATGGTTTAATTTCAAGCCTGTTGTTTGAACGCACAACACATGGCATGGGGTTACACGCACAACACATGGCATGGACATGAACGCACAACACATGGCATGGGGTTACAGGACAAAATTAAAGAAAGGAACTAGCCTCTGGCAGCATGTTCAAGATAAAGGATACAGGCCCTGGCGCCTGTATACAGATCAGCTGGTGCCAACTAGGATAGGAAACATTGTGCAAGCCAACACATGCCCTGACATGACCCTATCCAAAAACATAGTAGATGCACAATGGCACAACATGAACGAAAACCTAGGGAGCGACCATTACATTATAGAGACCACTATACCCAGCAGTACGCTCAAGAAGGAAAGAAGGGTGACATGAGTGGTAGACTGGGATAATCTTCAGAGAAATGAGACAGGTTAATGCAGATGGCAAGAAGATTGAAAACCCAAATGAATGGATTCACAAACTCTTTAAAGACGCAGAGAACACCACCAAGACGATAGAGATAGAAGCCGAAAACAAAGCCGCTGACGGTAGGTTCTTACACATGTGGCAGGCACATAATAGCTTACAAAAAAGATGGATGAAACAGAAGCACAACAGAAAACTTAAAATTAGAATAGCCAAATTAGAAAGAGAAATCGAAAGTCATTATCAAAACTTAGTAAAACAAAATGAGGACAAACATGGGATCAAATGAGTGGAAAATTGGGGCTCAAAGACACATGACACCTTCTGAGACATCTTTTAGACCGAGAAAACAGCAAAGTCGCTCACCACAGGGATGTTGCACGCATACATGCAAGCCCACTTAATGACGAAGAAATGATAACGGAATTACAAAACCGATACCTATGCAAAACGAAAAACCTGACGCTTGCCAACTACAGCAGCGACCCCAACCCTAAACTTGACGAAAACATGACGGTAGCAGAGGTAAAGGCGGCCGTGCTGAAACTTAGAACATCCTCCGCTCCAGGAGCAGATGGGGTGACGAACAAAATACTAAGAAATCTAAACGAGGACTCTCTTCAAGGGATCACGGAGTACTTTACCAAGTGCTGGAAGTATGGATGCCTGCCAGAGACGTGGAAACACGACAAGAGAGAGACAAAAGGGAAGGAAAGACAGGGAGGTTAGCCAGTGTAAATACCGGCTGGCTACCCTGTGCTGGGGAAAGGGGTAAAGGGAATAAAAGGAGAATGAAGAGAGAAAAAAACAAGCAAAATGCACACAGTAACGCGATGTTACGCGCAACAATAGTCAAAGGCGTTCGCACAATTAACATGTCCTTAAGAATTTCGAGCAAAGCCCTTAAGGCCTTGAGTGCCGAAACCCGTCTGGACCAGTGTCCTAGAACTTTCTCTTCTGTGAAGGGGCGTTTGTCCAATTTTTCGAGCACGGTCACGAGCACTTTTCGTTCCACATTGTAACGTGGACAGTCACAGAGGAGGTGCGCGATCGTCTCTTCGCAGCCGCAGGTGTCGCAAGCAGGGCTGTCGGTCATTCCAATGCGGAAGGAATAGGAGTTCGTGAATGCCACGCCGAGCCATAGGCGGCACAAAAGTGTTGCTTCCGCTCGTGGCAACCCTGGTGGAAGACGGAGTTGCAAACTTGGATCCAATCTGTGAAGACGTGTGTTCGTGAATTCACTGGTATTCCACAGAGTTAGCGTAAGCTCGCGTGCGAGGGAGCGAAGACTTGTGGCTGCATCTGTTCTTGACAGCGGCATGGGTACAATCTGGGCACCATCATGGGCCGACCGGGCAGCGTCATCCGCACTGTCATTTCCCGAAATTCCGCAGTGACCCGGTATCCACTGGTAGATGATGTTGTGTCCCTTGTCGATTGCGTAAAGGTGGAGTAGTGGGATGTCTGCGACTAATTGCACATTTGGTCCGTGGTTGAAAGGGGACAGCAGACACTGGAGAGCTGCCTTTAAATCACAAAAGATGGACCATGAATGTGGTTATTTGGGACCTATAAACTCCAGAGCAGCACGGATAGCTGCGAGTTCTGCAGCCGTCGATGATGTAACGTGAGACGTCTTGAATTTGATAGTGACAGATTGAACGGGAAGTACCACTGCTCCAGCTGAACGTTTAGAGGAGACAGAGCCGTCCGTGTAAACGTGGGTGCGTTCGTTGTGTTTTTCATGTAAGAATGAAAGGACGGTTTGTTTGAGGGCGAAAGATGACATTTGCGTTTTCTTTTTCATGCCGGGAATAACAAGAAGGGCCTGGAGTGGATGCAGGCACCACATCGGTAGAGATGGTCGTGCTGCAGGTGTGAAGTTTGACGGTAAACTTCCGTGGTTGGCGGCAATAATTCTGTTAAACGCTGAACGAGGTCGAGCGGCAGGAAGGAAGGCGAGATGATGCGATGGAAGTCGGGCGAAGTGCCTGATGTGCACCCTTAAGGAGCCGACATGAATATACGTATTGATAGGGTGGTCATGCGCGATGGCTATTGTTGCTGCCGTTGATGCATACCTGGGAAGGCCAAGACAAGTTCGCAAAGCTTGAGCTTGTACAGATTGGAGGGCTCGGAGGTTGGTCTTACCGGTCCCTACTAGTACAGGTAAGCTGTAGCGTAGGAGACCCAAGAACAGTGCGTTATAGAGTTGGAGTATTGCACTCACAGACGCACGCCATGACTTTCCTGCAAGAAATCTGAGCACGTCTGTTATCATCACTAGTTTCCTTTTTAGGTAAGAGACGTGAGGACTCCAGGAGAGGTCTCGATCTATTATTACTCCTAGAAAACGGTGCGTCTTCTCGTAGGCAATAGGCTGTCCATTAATTCTAACGTATTGTCTCATTGTTTTGCGCGTGAAAGCGACCATAGAGCACTTCTGGGAGGACACCTCCAAACCTCGTGCTCGAAGATAGCTAGATGTTAGTGTGGCCGCTTTTTGCAGTCTGGCGCGCACCTGTGGACGCGTCGCTCCTGATGACCAAATGCATATATCGTCTGCATAGATTGACACATGGACGGATTGTGGAAGGGTATGAACCAGGTCAATCAGCACGAGGTTAAATAGAGTGGGCCTCAAGACTCCGCCTTGTGGTACTCCGCGGTAGGTGTTGTCTTGTGATGATGCACCATCCTCTGTTTGCACACCAAGGTAATTCTCATACCCAAGCCAGGCAAGAAACTCGAACTAAGCAACCTCAGACCCATATTCCTAACATCATGCTTAGAGAAGCTATTTGGAGCACGTGGCGCTATCTAGATTACAAGACCACATGGACAAGCACAATCTTTTTCCGCACACGATGATAGGCTTCCGGCCCAACCTGTGTACGCAAGATATAATGCTCAGGCTTTCGGAAATGGTAATAAACACAGCGAATAACACCAACACTAAAGCAATAATGGCACTGGACCTCACAAAAGCCTTCGATAATGTCACCCATAATGCCATCATGAATGCCCTCTTCTACTTAAACGTGGGGGAGAGAACATACTCGTACATCAAGGCTTTTCTAACCGATAGAACGGCTCAAATAACATTCGGAAGCATAAAGTCGGATACACTACAATTAGGAAGTAAAGGCACACCGCAGGGGTCGGTGCTGTCACCCTTTCTGTTCAACATAACCCTCATACCCATGGCCGAGCTTCTTGCCGCCATACCAAACTTGTCCTTGCCACTCTACGCAGTCGACATCACCCTCTGTACAGTCAGGGGACACTGAGGTGACATCGAGAGCACGCCACAGACGGGAGCGAATATAATGACCGGATATGCCAGGAGAGTCGGACTGACGTGCTCGCCACAAAAATCCGAACTCCTAGTTATCAGACACAGACCAAAGAAAAACTATCTGCCGGCACAATTGAATGTTAGGGTTGATGGTACAAAAGTTCCAGAAGTACAAACCTTGACAATCTTGGGAATACACACTCAAAACAACGGGTAAAACACAACTATGCTAAACAAACTAGTCGCATGCGTTGGACAAACCAACCGGCTCATAAGACGAATAGCTAACAAACACCAGGGAACGAAAGAAACTGATTTGAGGAAGCTAGTGCAGGCATCCGTGCTCAGCCGTACAGTATATTCTCTCCCCTATCTCAAACTTCAGGCGACGGAAAAGAACAAGGTTGAATGCATCATAAGACAATCATACAAGCCAGCTCTTCATCTCCCTAAGTATACATCACCAGAAAGGCTGCTAATGTTAGGCATACACAACACGCATCCCGAGCTTGTCGAGGTGCACAGGATCGCACAGTACGACAGCCTAACAAAACACCCACTGGAAGACACATGCTAAGGATCTTGGATATCGGGAAAGAATGCATAGGGACGGATGTCGTGAAAATGCCTAGAGACATACACAAGCATTTGAGAATAAATCCAGTCCCGAAAAACATGCATCCCGAACACCACGCAGAAAGGAGGAAGGCGAGAGCCAAAGCCCTCCACAGGCAATATTCGAACCATAAGGAGGCAGTCTGTGCGGACGTTGCAGCGCTCCGTGATCACGACGGCTTTTCGATAGGCGTCGCGGACCTAAAACCAGTCTCCGCCGCCTCCGTGCGGAAGGCACACGAGGCGGGGGAAGCGGCCATCGCCATCATGAGCACTGAAGCCAACACGATCTTTAGCGACTCGAAGATAGCCGTTCGAAACTTTGCAAAAGGGAGGGTCCACAAACCCGCCAGACAAATCCTAAAATCGCAAAATTTCAACGGCAGACCCATTAGATTCATATGGGTTCCGGTCCACGCGTCGCATCCAGGGAACGAGGCGGCCCACAACTTAGCCCGAGGTTTCGTCAACCGAGCAGTGGGTGAGCCGGTCCTGAGGTCGGCCAGAGAGACCTTGACCACCTACTACGAGATAATATTTTATTATAGAAACAACAGAAGGACGCTCCCGCCGCCGGACAAGACCTTTAATATACATCAACAAGTGGCACGGCGGAAGCTACAAACTAACACCTTCCCCAACCCTATATATATTCCAAGGCCTGCCCAGGAGTCTACACCCCCGAGTGTAAGCTCTGCGGGGTCACAAAGGCAGATTTAAAACTCATTTTATTCGAATGCGACAATCCAAAACCGAAAAGAGAGTGGCAACTCTCTAACGAGCAAGACTGGGAGGATGCGGTGTCCAGCTCAGACCCGGCGGTTCAACTGCAGACCGTCAGCTGGGCTTTGGAAGTCGCCGACAGACAAGGCCTCACGACCATAACAGGTGGAACTGGAGGAACTGATCGGACGGCCACCTCACGCACCCTGGAAGCCCACTAAAGTCAACCAAATCCTATCTGTTGACGAAATAAAGTTGTTACCACCACCTCCACTGATTCGCCACATATTGCTGGTGTAACACAAACATGTTTGCATGATGACATTTGCGACTGCGAAATAACACCTGCAGGTTTTACAGTTCTTCGAACTGGTCGGCGTCATGGAAGAGGAGGTGGCGTTGCATTGTTTTTACGGTCTGACCTTACATTTTCAATAGTCCCCAGCCCACCTGATACCGAATCAGTTAGGTGTAAGGTCTTTTTCGGAAGCATTTCTATAGTACTTGGTGTTACTACCGCCCGCCGTCATCCAACTTAGCTCAGCTGCTTTCTTTAACGATATTCATGCACGAGCATATCTTGTCCTCCTCAAGATTGATTTGTCTTGGTGATTTTAACGCCCTCGGTATTTTATGGCATCTTTATCCCAGCAAAGCGCTGTTAGATTTTTCGTTATATTTTGGCTTAAAGCAAATTGTTGAATCGAACACAAGAGGCGCTGCAGCTCTAGTTTTTGTTCGTCCCCGCTTTTTAGATAATGGTTTCGAATGTGAAGTTACAGATGCTATTTCAGGCCACAAGGGCGTTCTCGCATCTTTTTCCGTTCCAGTTAGTAACAATCCTTTTGTTTATTCTACCTTTCCTGATTTTTCCCACGCTGACAATGCATCTATTATTGATCGTTTATGCGATTTTTTTTTTTGATGATTTCGAACATCTCAGCTATTCCAATGATGTCAACTTCTTGGTGGCTTCTCTTGAAAAGATTGCGGCAAGTTGCATCCAACGCTTCGTTCCTATGAAAACAAAAAACAAAAACAAAAATCGTAATCTTCCCTGGATTTCGCGTGAGATATTTCACCTGTCGCGTCGCGTGACTAGGTTAAGGCGTTTAAAACGAAACGGGGGAACGCCGTCGGGGTCACTATTGTCCCTCTTGTCTTCCTCCGTCGCTGCGGCCCAAAGAACGCCGTCGGGCTAGGTCTGCGAGGGAGAGTGCATCGTTTACGCCGTTTTCTTCATGCACCCTTTCCTTGTACCCTTTCCTCCTATGCATAGCTAGCACACTGACTGGGTGGCGTGAGCGGCATGTGTGCTTGCAGTCTTGTCCGTTCTTGTCAGCGCACTGATATAGTGAAAAATGCTCGCTTGCGGTCGTCATTCCTACTGAGAAGCCTACATCTTGAAATACGCAGCAAAGTGGCCACGGATTTTCGCGAGGATTAGAATTAATTATAGGCGAAACAACAAATCGAAAAAAGTCGGCGCTTGTGGCCATCGTCTTCGATGTGGAATGAACTCGGATACACAGCAGCGCGGATCTTACAATAGTGAGTGCATATTGTTTTGCGCATGTTATAAGTTTTATAATGAGCCAGACGGAGCGAATTAGAAAACGATGCATTAAGTTGTGTGTTTTACAAGTAAGGTTGTTTCAATGGGCTGAATTTCAGGATACTCTTGCCTTAAAAATTATGTCAAGCTACTCGAGCGCTTTTTCTTTTCTTTTTAATTCCTCGATTTGTGTGTATATTACTGTTAAAGTTCTAACATTTCTCATGGTTTCGCTGCGTCCTTAACGTTGAATTTTTTTGCATTCATGCTCAGCACTGTATCGATTTTGGACGGCCTAAAGAACAATGTGTGGGGGCAATTGCAACGTTATATTGCGTTTGTCTGCTGTAATCTTGGGGCATTGACGT
Organism: Dermacentor andersoni; assembly: GCF_023375885.2. Taxonomy (NCBI): domain Eukaryota; kingdom Metazoa; phylum Arthropoda; class Arachnida; order Ixodida; family Ixodidae; genus Dermacentor; species Dermacentor andersoni. The sequence continues at coordinate 1,862,073 of NC_092819.1, forward strand.
GCAGATTATAAGTTTGCATTGACTAGAAATTTAAAAGTCTTTTATGTGTAGTTGTTACATTGCAAATGTGGTAATACATATTTTTCAATACCCTTTAATAAATGAATACGTTTCTGTAGTTGCGGTCAGCAACTAGATTCTGTAGTTGAAGGTCAGCAACTAGATTGAACAATTGTGTTTGACAATATTTTTTGTGCCTGAAGCCATGCTGACTGTTCAAAAGTAAATTATCTGTATTTAAATGAGTTATAATGTGTGAGAAAAAATGTGTTCTAACAGTTAGCTGCAAGTACAGGCCAGTAATATCGGTCGGTAATTTGTTAGGACTTGTTCTATTGCCGGGCTTGAATATGAAAATTACATGTGCTATTTCCCAGTTATCAGGAATGCTGCCACTGTCTAAGGACTGCTGAAAGATGAGCGACAGTAGAATGGGTGAAATGCGCACTGTAAATTTCGGAAGCATTGTGTTGATGCCGTCAGGACGAGGGATTGAATTCAGTGCCAGCCGCTCAATAGCACGGGCTAGACCTGGTACGCTTATGGTTACCTGAACACATGTGTGACAAAGAGCTGGATTCTCAAGAATAGCCTGAAAAGGTAAATCACTAGTGAACATTTCAGGAAAGTATTTTCTTACGACATCGAAACCGCAGGGGCAACATTACCGATTTCGTCGTTTAGTGAAGGAACTGCGTGTTGTTTTTTAGGATTAATCACTCGTCATTACCGCTTTCGTCGTTTACTGAAGAAACTGCGTGTTCTTCTTTAAGATTAATGACTGGTCAAAGGTATGCAGGGTTACTATTTAACAAGTTAGGAAATCTATAATTATTTAAAGTGTCTTTCACTTCATTGATTGCTGTCTCAGCAATAAGGTATGCCTTTGTCAATCGTTTTCCTCAGTCACTGTCAGAGTTTGTCGTGTTCGCCGCTGTCACGTCTCCAGGTATTTCCTGTGAACCACGGAGCATATATTCTGGTTTTAATGTTTATCATAGGCACGCAAACAAGTTCAATTTATTTCGTTGAATCGCGAATGACAACTCAGTTCTCATTTGTTGGGTGTGTATTGAACGTGTCTTCGAATAAGGGGACAAACACATCCAACATTTGGTTCAGTTTCGTGGTGTAAGCTCTGGAATAGTTTATTATCTGATATGTGGCAGTATATTTTGCTTCAAGGGACCGTGGAAGTACGTAGTGACCGAATCTGTGGTCGCTTAATTCCTGTGTTACGTTGGTATGGGCTTTGCCTGGGAATTTCGGGTCGTCTGCTCCAGTTTGTGCATAATTTTCTATCGGAGCGCCGGATGAAAGTGCGTGTCGGAGGAGTAACTAGTGAATACCGAAATGTGAAGTGCGGTGTTCCACAGGGCAGCGTATTGTCGCCGCTTTTGTTTAACGCGGTACTCGCCGCGCTTCCAAGTCGTTTGCGTCGAGACACTGACTTCCCTGTGAGCATAGCTGTCTACGCAGATGACATTGCTCTGTGAACAAGCGGTCCTTCGCACCTTGGTCCGCGGCTTCGTGCAAGCTTGCAAAGAGCTCTCAACGCTACCTCTGAGTACTTGGGTGAAGTTGGCCTGCTCATATCACCTGCAAAGTCGGCTGCAATAGCATATCACCCTCAACAACGCGCTCGTCGAACAATGAGCGGACTGCATCTTGACGAAACGCCTATAAACTGGGTGCGACAACACCGTTATTTGGGGTTAATTGTGGATGATCGCATCTCTTGGCGTCCTCCCGTCAAATCTGTACGGCGCAAATCGCACTCCCTCCTTAAGTATGTGACCGCCTTGACTGCTCGAGGTGCTGGTTGCGACCAAACAACGGCTCTTCAGGTGTACCAGTCATCTGTACTCTCAGGCATGCTGTACGCATTACCAATTTTGAACATACCACCTAGTTTGATGGCCCAACTGGAGCGAGATCATCGCGTTGCCCTTCGACTAATGCTTGGATTACCTCGTGAGGCGCAATCTATTGCATTACTTACTGAAGCGCATCAGTTACCCCTGAGGCTGCAAGCAGATCTGAGAGCTCTGTATCATATTGAGCGTCTGCACCGCGCATCGAATGGTCAATCGCTCCTTGATCGTCTGATTCATCGCCCGTTATCTCGCATGGGAAAAATGGCGGTATTATTTATGGATATCACTACCATTTCTGAACATGCTGCTTCAGATACGTCTCCGCCTCCAAAAGGTATCACGAAACACGTATTCCCCATTTACCTCACAATCCCTGACATGCACAAAAGGTCTGATATGGCAGTTTCGGCAATATTACGATTGGGTCAGTCTCACTTGTTCGGAAAGTTTCCAGATTATCTTCAAGTTTTCACAGATGCATCTGTACACAACGACGGTCAAGGCGCCTCTGCAGCTTTTTACTGCCCTTCAACTCAAGTACGACGTATCTTTCAAATACCTCATCCAACTTCGTCAACAACTGCGGAACTAGCAGCGATTAATGTGGCACTGAAATACGTGCAAGAGGAGTTCATTACACCGAAGGTTGTCATCATTACGGACTCCCGTGCTGCCCTTAGCAGGTTACAACGCAGTGAGCTTGATTGTCCACTTGTGCGCAACATTACTGACTCTGCGAGCAAACTTACATCACGTGGGGTATCTCCCGTTGCTCAATGGATACCTTCACACGTAGGAATCGCCGGAAATGAAGAGGCTGATCGGCTCGCTTCGAGTTGCGTTCATAACAACTGCGACTGCCCAGAAATTTTGTGCAAGCTTGATGACGCTCGTCTGCTGATTCGTCGCCACCTACTCAAGCAGCATCCAGATCAGCGCGTCGCAAATAGAACGTTCTCGCCCCGTGTTTGTGATCGAGGCTTGCCTCGTCACGCTAGAGCACAACTGCTCAAGCTGAGGGTTGGTTGCGTGAACGTGCACGAACGTTTATACAGACAAGGGCGTGTGGAAAGTACGTTGTATACGTCTTGTGGCTGCTACGAGACACTTCAGCACCTTATATTTGAGTGTCCCGCTTTCAGTGCGCAGCGCATGTCGCTAGCGAGAAACTATCATCTCTTTGGCCTGCGGCGTGCGACACTCGAGGAATGTTTATACCCCAGTGGTTGTGCATCTAAACGTGATCAGGCCCATCGCGCCCTACTAACCTTTATAGAGTTAACTAACTTAGGTTCACGTTTGTAGCAAGAGTATTCAACATTCTGTAGTAAGCGTGACCTTCAGTGACCGGCCCTACTGTGTGTGATCAGTACTGTGCCCTAACGCTTCTTCCTTCGAAGATGGGAGGTAGCCGGTTCAAACACCTTGTAGTGTATATTGTGAACCGACTACCGGTGAAACGGTGATTACGTGCAGCTGTACTTGGCGTCTCATCGTGGAGAACACAATTAGCCGCATAGCGAATTAGCCATGGATGTGGTTGATAATTGTGGAGGCTGTTCGACGCGGCTTCACTTTAATTCCGGCTGCAGAGTTCTACTTTAGTCTTTAGATTTGTCCTGTTGCAGTGTTCTACTTTAGTCTTTAGATTTGTCCTGTTGCAGTGTCCTACTTTAGTCTTTAGATTTGTCCTGTTCCTCTTCCCTTCCTCTTTCCTTTTTCCTCCCCTCCTTCCTATCTTCCATTTCTGTGTTGCTGTCACCTCCCTTCAGAAGAGTAGGCAGGCGTTGTGCCCCTTCCGGTGGCAGTTGCCAGCCTGCTCCTCGCTTTCCCTTTCCTGTTAACTGTGTATATGTGTATATGTGTTCAAAAAAAAAATAAAAAAATGCCTAGAGTACATATATATAATAAATCTAGGACATATTCGCCTCTATTTGGCTAGTGTACCAGTCGAACCAAGTCAACTAACTTGTGGGGCTTTACGTGCCAAAACCACGATGTGATTCTGAGGCACGCTGTAGTATTTCTACCACGTGCGGATTGCGCCCCGAATGCACTTGACAGCTAAACCCAATCGAACATGCTTACTGTGTGAAGAAAGTGGGAACGCTGGGGACGATTAGTCCAAGAGTTCGCAGATCACGTCGTCCAATATACACTAGGGTAATTAAAATCAACTCCTAATATTAAAATGCATTGTGGGTGCACACTGCATGAATACGTATTCTAATGGGTCATGCAAATGATCAGTGAAGTCCGGCTGGCTGTAACGGGGGCAGTAACAGGCACCTACAATGCACTGATATCTTTTTGTCGAAAAGTGAGCCTCAGTAGTTCAAGCGGCGTATCAGTGGGCATAGGTGACGGTTCGTAATCGTTCTGTAGAGCGATCATTACATCCCCCCCTCTGCAATCTTTGCGAAAGACTGTAAAGTTATTTGCAAGGGTAGTTCACCATTCGGGATATCAGCGGTCAGCCATGTTTCGGTGCTGATAATTCACACCGCGTCAAGTTTAGGACTGCGAAATTTGCGAGCAGCACAGACAAGAGGACGTGCGGCTTTGACTTGTGTCACTTGTTTGGAAGACGCGTCTCTTGCCTCGGTCACCCTATACCCAAGACTGCGTCCTATTTGAACATCTTACCACGCAGGAGCGTGGCAGTTTGGGCGAGTTGGTATGTCATGACTGTTTTAGGCTTGTAGCGCAGCTCAGGAAGAGCAAAAAAGGAAGGAGGTAGGGGTAATCAAAGGGAACGGAACTCTGTTTTCCGTTCCCTTTGATTACCCCTACCTCCTTCCTTTTTTGCTCTTCCTGAGCTGCGCTACAAGCCTAAAACAGTCTTACCACGCAGCTCAAGTTTGTTGAACCTGATTGTGAAGCGCTCGTTTTTCCTTGCATTTGATTTTAGCGAAATACCTAAACCTTTAGTGGGCTAATTGTATTTTCGGCGACAAGTCGCCATCTAGCCGTACCTTCGGCATTGCATTTTTTTTTTTTAGTTTCGCGGCATTGCGCAGTACGTCTTTCTTCAACTTGAAGCGCTTTGTGATAATCTGTGCGGTTCGACTTGTGCCAATGCGGTGAGCTTGTCCGATGTCGTTTCCCTGTAAGTGCAAACCTAAATGAGAGAGAGAGAGAGAGAAAGAAACGTTTATTGTACGAAACAGTGTCCCGAGCGAGGACGCGTATCACCCTAAGATGGGAAGGCTCCTTAGTCCAGGAACCCTCTGGCTTCGACTGCCCTCTTGGCCCTGGCGACGAGTTGTCGTTGGTCTTCCAGGTCCCCGAGGGTTAGCTAGGCCTCCCACGTTTCGAATAGGTCGTTTGCTTCTATTGCTCGTTTTGCGTGCGTCTCTGGTTGCATTTCGCTGCCTTCTAGCCACGGGCATTCCAGGAGCAAGTGTGCCAGAGTGTCGGGTACGTTGCAGAGTGGGCAGAGGTATCCGTAGAGCGTCGGGTAGAGGCGATGCATTATCATTCCGTGCGTGTACGTATTACTTTGCAGGCGTCTGAGGATCAGGCTTTCTTCTCTGTCGAGTTTAGGGTGCGGTGGAGGGTACACGACGCTCGAGCCTGTAATGTTGCAATATGGCCGAATAGTTGGTGGGTACGGCCTCCGTCTCTTCTGTCGCGGGTCCGAGAGGGCGTGGGGAGAGGGGAGCCCGGCTGACGTACTCGCGGGCAGCGGCGTGGGCCGTTTCGTTCCCCTCTAGTCCCTCGTGTCCGGGTAGCGTATTTCCAACTGCTCGTAGGTACAACGGGGCGTGGAACTTGCGGAGACGACGGACGTTTGCGCGCATGCGCGAGTGAGAGCGGGTGCGAGAGAGGAAATGTGGGGAGTTTTGATCCTTGAAAATACGACTCTGCCTAGGTACTACGGAGGAGTCCCTTGGGGCGCGGTGTATGCGCTTGTCCCTAGGCGCGCCGTGCCGGCAGAAGTCGCGGGGCGCGGTTGTGCTGAACTTAGCATCGCAAGTTGGCGGCTCGACGCAATCATATTTAATCGATCATGTTTTTACTAATGAAAACAACGTGTCATTATTTCGCATTATTGGCGGCGCCTCCAGGACACCAAAGCGGCAACGGGGATATCAAAGCTAGAAGCCGGACTGGTCCGTGGGTTGGGGCTCGCAGAGGCCTGCGCGTGCCAGGGGAGTATAAGATCGGCTGTCCGCTATCGCGGACAGCCAATGTTTTATGCGAACACCCCCAGGCACGCTTCGGCCTCTGCGGCCCCAACCCACGGGCCGCCCGGCTTCCAGCTTTGATCCCCCCGCTACCGCTTGGGTGCCCCGGAGATCCTGCGCCGCCTGCTTTAATATAACCTCAGGTGCTCTCCTGAGGCCTCCGTTTGCCGGTTACATGTGCCCTCCTGGAGCAGTGCTTGTAAAAAATCCGATCTATCGTCGCGACGAAAAATTCCACCCGTGACTTATAAAACACCAGTCAGAACATTGTCCCTTCAGACACAGCGATCACCAAGCGGCGTCCGCGCCCACTGCCTCACCGCGCGGGCAGCCAGCGGCGGAGCGTATAAACCAACTCGACCGAACTCCGCAATGCCGGCATGTCAGGGGACAAACGAATACAACGCAATCTAAGAAACCTCCTCCGTAGTGCCTAGGCTGAATCATATATTCAAGGAGCAAAAGCCCCCAGATTTTCTCTCTCGCGCCCGCTCTTACTCGCGCCTGCGCAGAAACGTCGAGCTCCGTCAAAAGTGGCACGCCCCGTTGTAGCTGCTAGCGGATGAAAATACGCGTCCGGGTACCCACGTTACGGACGTGTACGGGAGCGGAGTGTTTCGTCTGTTTAGTATCTTGAGTGCATCGGCCGAGATGCGGCCCCTCAAGAAGTTTCTGCAGGCGGCCTGAGAGTCGGTGAATATAACCGCTGAGTCTGTGCATGTAGTGGTGGCGAGAGCGATTGCCGCTTCTTCAGCCGTTTCCGGGTTGCGTGCCTTGATGGTTGCCGATGCTAGCTCGGAGCCTTGAGAGTCTACGACGCTGAGAGCGTACGCGTTTCGATGCGGATACTTGGCCGCGTCGGTGTAGCGGGCATTCGGGTCATGCTTGAAACTTCGTTTGATGGCGTTGGCTCTAGCCTGTCTTCTACTCTTGTGATATATGGGATGCATGTTGCGCGGGACACGTGCGATGCAAATGCACTCTCGAACGTCTGGTGGTATTCGCTCTTTCTTGTCCGTGTCTGCGACATACGTCTCGCTGTAGTTCAGGTGTCGCAGTACTGATCTCCCTGTGGGCGTCAGCTTGAGTCGTTCTAGCTGGCTGTTCTTGTGCGCTTCGGCCAGCTCTTGCCACGTGTTGTGGACGTCCATCTTAAGGAGACGTGATGTAGAGGTCATGGCGGGGAGTCCCAGGGCGACTTTGATTGCCTTCCTTATCATGATGTTGAGTTTTTCTATTTCACCGTTCTTTAAAGCCAGGTACGGCGTGCCGTATGTGATGCGGCTGGTGAGCAGTGCTTGTATTATGCTTAGAGTGTCTTCCTCCTTGAGCCCGCTTCTTTGGCTTGAGATCCTCTTGACAAGGTGCGTGAGTTGCGAAAGGGTGCGTTCTAGTCTCGGTAGGCTTGCAGCTCCCGATCGATCCGTCTTTGTGGATGTGGAGTCCAAGTATTCGCATGCAGGGGCGTAGCCAGGGGGGGGGGGCTTATGGGGCTTGAGCCTTCCCCCCCCCCCCCCGAAATTTTTTTGTGCTGTCCATGCACCGCCGACCAAAGCAAGCCCCGGCGCCGGAAATCATTCTGGATTTTGTCTAGAACGTTTTTTTCACGCTCGAAAAGCCATTTCACCGCAAAAATTGCGAACTCGGGCTGGATTTCGCGGCAACGCCTATGCACCGGGAGTCGCATAACGCAAGCAGCCCCATCCGAGCACACACTTTCAAGGACGTTTTGATGGCGAACGGGCTTGCCAGGGCATCTCGCGGAGGCCGCGGAAGCTACACTCTATCATGGAATCTACGGAGCGCGTGGATGTCAATTACGAAACTTTATGGGTATAAAGTTCTCATAAACTTTTGATGTGGAAGGTGCATTGACATTTCCAAACGTGTGCTTTAGATTTTCAATTGCGGAACCTTGTAAGTTTAATGTTCCCATAAATATTTGCCGCCAAAGGTTCATTAATTTTCCAAAGTCGTACATCGGGCCATACAAGGAGACAAACCAAATCAACACACTATCAGACAAGATGACAAAGCCCGCAGCGAGGCCCGATGAGACGAAGCGTTGTGGTGGTTCATTCGTGCCGTCATGTCACATAAAAAAATATTAATTTTTTTTTTCACTTGCGCCAAAGCATTCAGTGAAGACACTAAAGCCAGCCAAGGTAACTACGTTCCTATTTATTTTTTCTACTTTGACTTTTAATCGCGAGGACACATTGAGCCTCTTCAATTTTTTTGTTCTCGCTCCCCTACCCGCGGGCTGCCAGAGCCAGCCAGAGCGCATGCGTTTTTCTCGTGTTGCCCCGACCACCGCGCGGCGCACTTCGGTGCGCGTTCGGTTTTCTCTGGCCGAGTGCATTTTCGCCTGGCAGAGTTTTGGACGCTTTCTAGCTAGCAGACGAGAAAACGAAACAATGGTCGCTCGCCACCATCACTGTGGGGACTCGACTAATTGCACCGCGTTCGCTTGAGCGCAACCTCTCCAGAAAGTCTTGGCTCGCCGGTGTATGATAGCGAGCAGTATGCCTATATTCTCTGTGGACCAAACGTCTCAAATTTTTTTCGATATTCCTTCGGTAGCCGCATTAGGTGCGCAAAGTAGGCATTCAATTGTGGCCAACATATTTTCCTTGGCGTATTTTTTTCATTTCGGTGCCCCCGCACCACAAAAGGAAAAAAAATACATTGTTGCGGCGCAGCGAATTGTTGCATGGTGAAAGTTCGATTTTGTTACTTCTTCCTTTGCGGAAAGTAAAGGGCCACGGGACGCTTCAGTTGACGGATACTCTTATATTATTGCGACAGCACTTATATGGACACTCCAAGCGCATTCCTGCCGTCACCGTCGCCCTCATGTTTCGTATAAAGTCCGAGGGCGATAACATCGTTACAGAGCGCCGCATGCTGCATGTGCGAGTGAAAGCATAGGGAGGGGGGTGGGGGGCTGGAATGGGTGAGACGACGATGATGGCTCAATCTTGTGTGCGCAAGGGAGAAAAGTGAGGAGCAAGCGCGCCGCTTTCCGTCCCGCGCGATACATCGCGGGGAGGGGATGGAATGGGGGAGGGATCTAGGATTGTGTGAATCTGTGATTGCGCAACATGTTTATTTGCCTTGTTTGACCCATTATATACCGTGACTTTTTCTTAGATACGTAATTTATTGGAGGCTTATACGTACGTTTAGATATCTTGTTGCGAGGTTTTGTGCATACGTGCAGTGAAGTTTGTTTCCAGAGGCACTTTTTTGCCCTTTATCAAGCTGCATCTTGGCATTTGTATGTTCCATTGTATCTTCGCGTTTCTAATGTACGAAGGCGAGTGAAATGAAAGTGAGCCCACCCATCCTGCGCGTAGCACCCAGGCATCTGTCATTTACAAAAGTAACGCGCAGGTGTGAGGATAAATGTTCTTTAATGCGCTCACACACTGGGTCGAACATGGTTGCGAGACGTAATGGACGCTCCAGAAGTTGAGCAGCGTGGTGCTCTGAGGTTTTCGCAGCTGAAGGTGTTTCCCAAAAAGAAATTAGTGACCGTATGGCTGCCGTGTACATTGCAAGCAAGCAAGCAAGCAAGCAAGTAAATAAAGTAAGTAAGTAAAGTAAGTAAAGTAAGTAAGTAAGTGCTTTATTTCTCATATACAATATACATTTGAAAAGTCTTGAGGAAAAAAGCTGCGTCAGCAGCTTGACTAAGTCCTATGAACATGCTAGGTCCTATTGATTGAGCTTTCAGGACGAGGTGCTCAGACTTCTCTGGGGTGCAGCGGAGACCGCAGTTTCGGAGATAGCTTTCGATGGTGTCGACGGCTTTTTGTAAGCTACTTTCTTGCCTTCCAACGTTCGTAGCTCTGGTTCAGAGCGTGACGTCATCAGCATACATCGCGTGACGCAGATCTGGTATGGTCTCGAGGAGTGGGGGTAGCTTGATCATAGCTACGTTAAAGAGTAGCGGTGAAATGACCGACCCTTGCGGGGTGCCTCTGTTTGGAAGTAGGAAGCTTTCACTGCGGATGTTGCAGATTCCGACTGTTGCCGTGCGGTCCATCAGAAAGTTTCTGACGTATGCGTAGGTCCTGGCGCCGCAGCTGGTGTCTTCGAGATTGGTGAGGATCGCGTCGTGGCTAACGTTATCAAAGGCTCCCTTGACGTCTACTGCCACTATGGAGTATTTGCTTCGATTGTTTAGGTGATCTAGAAGGCCTTCTTTTAGTTGTAAGAGCACGTCCTGCGTTGAGAGGTGCTGCCTGAAGCCGAACATGGTGTCTGGTAGGTGGCCGTTGTCTTCCAGGTACTGGGTAATGCCATCGTGAACCATATGTTCGAAAAGGTTTCCCGCGCACGAGGTGAGGGAAATTGGGCGTAGGTTCTCCAAGCTGAGAGGTTTGTCGGGCTTGGGGATCATGGTGATGTCCGAGTGTTTGAAACAGCAGGCAGTTCTCCTATCTCCCAGCACTCATTGTAGTAACGGAGGAGAGCCTCGGTGGCCTGCGGCGGTAGGTTGCGTAGGTGTTTGTTAATGATCCGGTCTTTACCAGGGCTAGTATTTCTAGTCAGCTTGGATAGGGCTACGTGGATTTCGGCCTGCGTGAAGGGTCGGTCGAGTTATGGATTCGGTTTTCCAGAGTATTCTTTGCTGCGAGTTGACGCGGTAGAGGGTGCGTCTCCACATAGTTTCTTTTGTAGTTGTCGCAGGATGTGTTCTTCTGATCCGGCGTGGTTGTGGATAAGACTGTGAAGATGCTGCTTCTGTTTCGTTTTGGTGGGTTCAGTGGCCAGGAGTGCGCGTAGGAGGTGCCAGGTCCTCTTCGTGCTCAGAGTCCCCTGTAGCTTGTCACAGAAAGCGTGCCAGTTCTGCCTGGCGAGGTGGTCCGCATAGTCTTGAGCCTGCTTGGTCAGGAGAGCGATACGTGTTTTTAGCTTTCTGTTAAGCTTTTGTCGCTTCCATTTCTTCAGGAGGCCACGTCTTGCCTCCCAGAGATGGAGGAGGTGCGTGTCGACCGCGGGTGTATCGGCATCGAGTTGCACGATCTTGGCGTAACGCTCTGCTGTGTCTAATACATTCTTGAGCCACTCGTCAATGTCAGTTATGCTTGCTCCGGAATCTAGCTTATCCCTAAAGGATTTCCATTCGGTTAGCCGTGCAGTTCCGGTCTTGGTCTGTTTACGGGTGTGTGCTACATCTAATTGGAGGATATGGGGATCGCTACCTAAGGTTTCCTGGAGTCGACTCCACTCTGCCCAGGGGACGTCCGCAGTAAAGGTTAGATCGGGGTTTGTGTCCCTCGAGACGCTGTTTCCAATTCTCGTGGTCTGGAGAGGATCATTCCAGAGGGTGAGTCTGTGTTGCTGGGCAGCATCATGCACTCTAGCACCCTTCTTTGTGGTGGTATGATAGTCCCATGCCGTGTGCGAGGCGTTGAAGTCTCCCACTATGACGAGTTGGTGTCCATTCGTGAATTTCCTGATTTTTCGCACAAAGTGATCGAAGTCCGGTAGCTGGTCGCGAGGCGGGCTGTACACGCTGGCCACGAATACGCTTTTCTGCGTCTTTCGTTCCGGTAAAACCTCGATTAAGGTGTGTTCGGTCTGGGTGTTCTCTACGTCATGTTTTTGGACTGTGAAAGTTTTCTTCACCAGTATGGCAGTTCGTCGGGTTTGTGCATATGTGGCGTATCCTTGCAGTCGGATGTTCTGCGTGTTGGTTTCCTGTAGTGCTGACGTCGGGTTGATTCAGCTTGACGAATTCTTGTAGATTGGCGTGTCGAGGGTGGTATGATCGACAGTTCCATTGCCATATGCGTATAGTTGAATGCTGGTCTTTGCCTTGTGGTTAGGGGTCGCCATCGTCGTAGGATTCCAATTCACGTCGGCGATCGCGAGTGGGCGAGATCGAGTGAGAGTCGCTGTGGCTGTCCGCCCGTGCCTTCGTCCGAATCGTGGGGCGCGAATTGTCGAGCTGTGCTTTAGTGATGTAGCTGTTCTTTACATGTGCGATAAAATTGCTGAGCTGTGGTGCGATCCCATCAGTTTTGGCGTTTAACGTGGCGATTTTGTTTTCGAAGGTAGCGGCTGTTTTTTCGACTGCTGATTGGACAACTTTTTCCATTGTGGCGTGAATGTTCTTCATAAAGGCTTCTTGAAATATCAGGCACCTTGCATCTACTATGGCTTCAACGTCGGCCTTGGTCAACGTCGTTCCCGACTGTCTGTTTATGTTTTCGAGCTCCTGGCATTTTTGATGCAGCTTGTCTGTGAGTTCTTGTTGTTCTTTGCATTTTTGAAGCAGTTTGTCGGTGAGCTCTTGCTGTTTCTGTTGACTGCGGAGTAGCTTGTCTATGAGGTTTTGCTGGCTTTGCAATTGGCTGTGCTGATTCTGCAGTTTGCTCTGCTGGTTCTGCTGCTTGTTTCCTAGGACCCGTATGACTGCCGCTTCGGTCGATGCATCCAAGCTGCTCGTACCACCCGAGTCGCTCGAGCCGTTTACCGCATCGGCGTAGCTCGCGCGTTTGACTGAGCGGGAGCGAGAGCGGGAACGTGAGCGCGAAGCACTTCGCAGCATTGGCCTGGAGCTGCTGCGCCTGGGCGAGCTGCCCGCACTGACACTGCTCGAGCTGGTGACCGAGGTGCCCAGCTCCGGGAACTCTTCACTGCTGGAGCTCCAGCGGTTGGCTCTTTCTTGTAGTCTGTTAAGGCGCTGTTGCCGTATATTGTAGGGTGGAGGGCTTGGCTTCAGTCTCTTCTTGCACTCTGTACTTGCAGTTTCGTGCGCTTCTCCACAGAGCTTGCAGGTCGGTTTGCAGTCATGGTCTTGTGGTTGTCCAGTCTTGCCGCACTTGTAGCAGAAATCTGGGATGGGTTTCAGACAGACGTCTTGGCGGCGTCCCGTGTTGCCACAGGTGCGGCAGTACTGCACTGACTTGCGGTATGGTCTGCAGCGGAAGTCTACGCTCTGGAAGATGATGTAGTAGGGAACGTGCGGTCTTTTGAAGAATACGATTGCCGCGGTCGACTGACCCATCATTCGGGCGTGAAGGACGGTGTATCGTGCCGGTGCTCGGATTCCTGCCATAAGTTCCATAAGTTCTGCGGTGCTTGTTCCTGGTATGAGGCCATTGATGACGCCTCGGGAGACGTTCGTATGTTGCCTTTGACGTTGTGGTAAGTGCCTCCGAGCTGTATTCTGTTGATGCTGACCAGCATCTTGGCGTCTTCCTTGTCGGCCGTGCTTGCGATTATTAAATTTTCGATTCTCTGTAGTTGTACGCGTACTTTATCATTGAAGTCCTGCTGCGATAGTCCACTCGCTCTACCGATGGCGTGCATGACTGCGACGGTATTCCATTTGGCGAGGTCGAGACCTGCTTGCGGGCGGTAGACGATCTTAAAGTCGTCAAGTGGCAAGGGCGGCATCCTGGGTCTGCGTTGTTGCTGTAAAGGTGCTGCATTGGGCGTTTGCTCATCGGTTGGTTTTTTTGCCGGCGTCTTTGAATTCGAGGTGTCCTTCTTGGCTTTCTTGTTTCTTGTGATCCAGACGCTTTCCGCTTCGATTGTTCGGCCGCTTTCTGCATCATAGTTCCAGGTACCTTCCCCGGTGTTTTCTTCCGTCCGGTCTGTTTGCATTGCATTTGCTTCATCTTCTTTCTGGTTTGACATTTCGCTTGCAGCAGCTGCTTCTCGGCTCATCGTAGGGGCTCTTCGCCGCGGCGTGGGCGAGCGCTCGTGTGCTCGTGCTCACGCGGCGCGCGGCGCGAGGGTGTTTCTGCCGACGAGATCGCGGGAGCTGGTTCTGGCGTTAGGCTTAACCGGGCGGGCAGGCGGTCGTCGGGAATAACGCTTTATATCTTGAGATAAGGTGCACTCACCCGAAAGTGGCTAGTGTCCGCCGGTTACTCTCGTCTTGCCGGTTGCACCGGTGCAAAACTTGGGTTCTTCACTGGCCTTGTTCCGGGTTGAGAAGCACGAGAAGCGGGAGCCCATGTGAGACACTGCTGAAGTCCACGGCCCCCTGGCGTTTTTTTTTCCAAACCTAGATGAGCTGAAATAAAATCCGGGACTTGGCTTTCAGTGATTGCGCAGTCCTCTTTTTCTGTCTCTGGTAGTCCCTTTATCTATAGTTGTTACTTCTCGATCTGTTATTAAGATCATGTACAACGTTGCCGAGCTCCTCATTTGTGTTTTATATGGATTGCCTTAATCCATTTGTTGCGCCATGAGCAGAGCCGACATCATCCCTAATTTCGCGAATGCCACTTGTGCTTTTATGTCCGTTATATGTGTTTTTTTTTTTTAATTTCCGTTAGGGTAGCCGCAGTTTCCTTTGCCTCATGGTCACCCGCGGACTCTCCGAGGAGGCGTAACCCACCACGATGGTAATTAGGGCCTGCGGTGTTGCGCTGCCCGAGGGATCCCGGCTGCGGCGGCCGCATTTCGATGGGGACGAAATGGAAAGGCGCCCGTGTACCGTGCATTCGGGGCACATCAAAGATTCCCTGGTGGTCAAAATTTATGCAGAGTCCCACACTACGGCGTTCCCAATAATAAAATCGTGGTTTTTGCACGTAAAACCCCACATTTCAATTCGGTTCGCTGAGGTGGATAACAACGTCCTGAGTGCAAGGCCTGGGGCCCTATAACGTAAAACTATTTTAATATGTTTCTATTCCAATCTCCTGACGTCAAATTTGCGTAACCACCGACGCAAGCACCGGGCGGTCACCCGCAGGGTTGTCTGAACAGACCAATCAAACGCTCTCCTCGTTCATAGGAGGTCACTTTTGTTTGCTTGAAAAACGAACAACATTGCCTACACTGAGCGGCTTGTCGTATCTAATTGGCTGACAAGAGGCTAGGAGAACGCTCAAGTGGAGAGGGATTCACTAGGACAGAGCCAGTGCATTGAAAATCGATAACCGGATGAAGAGGGTGGTGCCGGCGTCTGCGATTGGTCGGCTTTCCCTTGCTTAGCTTTTGGTGGCTGGTTCGAAAATCGCGGCGGCATGCAACGGAAGCTTAAGAATGACGCTAAAACTGAGCCTCAGCAAGGAAGAGTTGGCAGAATGAGGTGGTAAACGTTCCGAAAGTGATCGAAAACGTTACGCGGCCACGCAAGAAGATTTATTATACGCAAATACACCCATGCTCTCCGGCAGGTGCGAGTAGCCAGCGTCTCAGCAATCGGCGGCAGCCATCTTTTATTCCTTTCGGAACGGGGCAGCCTGCGGCTATTCAGAAGAAAATTCAGTTTTGTTCGGCATATTAATGCATCTTTATCGCGTACACGTCCCTTTGACGCGGTGAGCTTGTGTGGTTTTGTGACGTCGCGTTACAGGCAGGTAAAGTAGGTGCAGCACGAAAACTTTTTACAAATAGCCGAGGGCTAATGGCGAAAAGGGGTCGAATCAGAAATAACTGTTTTTCTTTTTTCTGTCAAATCATGCATAATCGGTGTGTACACATCATATCAGATGGGGAGGTATCGCGGTTTTCGTGACGTCGCGTGACAGACAGGTGAAGTGGGCGTGGTCGAAAAAAGTTTTTGACCAATCGTGGAGGGCTGATAGCAGAATTGGAATAGAAAAGTTTGGGATAGTTTTACGTTATAGCGCTACTGCAGTGTAGTAGGAAAATGGCAAGCACCCAACTCGTACGGCGCCTCGGTATCCGGTGGCAATAGTCGCGACGGGTATTAGGACACATTCCTGGATGGCGGGAGCTGCAATAAGCCATCGTTATTAACTAACGCTATTCCGCCGAGCACAGCGCAGCACATATTCCCTGCTACCCGGCATATATAGATTAAAGAAGGACGTTGCCGTGGTGGTACTGACACCTTCGATTACTTGGTTTCATATTCACCTCAAAAAGGTTGAGAGAGATAATTCATCCTATTTATCAATCCTACTTCTCAGTTCCAGCACACACAACTCATATTGATGTTGACAGATAATATACGCGGCATATAAGCACGGCATGTCTTGTTATTTGCGTTTCGCTCGCGTATGTACTGAAATAACTGCAGTAGTTTCACAGTTGTTGGGCCGTGGATGTCTACTGGATGAAAAAGAAAAGGAGGTATCGTGCGTTTCAAATATGTCGAGAACACATTTTGCTCTGAACGCTGATATTGACGATGGCCCAGGTAATTGACGTCGCTGCCATCTGTCGCGTATCTGGCCACCGAAGCACGGCGAAAAGAAAGTGAATGAGCGCACGCCGAGAGACTGTTCAAACACGGCCGGTTACCATGGCGCCCAGGCATCGTTGGAGCCACAGCAAGCGACGTGCCTCCCTATGGCTACCGAATCGAAAGCCGTTCGGGGCCGCCCGCGGTGCATAATGCACGCGGCACTATTACCGGCGGCGGGGACACGCGCGTGCGGCCAAGAAGAACAATCGAGGCTGTCGGTTCCGTGCAATGCGCGCGCCCGAGCCCGGAATCCCGTGGGGAGAACGACGCATTGTGAGAACATGAAGTTGGGCAGCATTTTGTGCACCGAGACGAGGCAAGCTTATGGCAAAACACGAAATGCACAGAACGGGAGCTAGATACCTATCGGCGTTGCCACACAAATGATGACATTCCGGAAACCTCACGTTCGCGTTAAAATTTGACAGCACTCTTCGGTCGCCCGTCGGCGTAGCACTAGATTTCTAGAGCCTGCATTCCGTGTTTCGTCTTCTTCAGTACTGGGACCACACGATGTCAATAATCAGCTTTCGACAAGGGTAAATAACTTTCTGGACGTCCCTGCGGATGGCGTCGGACCGTCTCTGGAACACCGTTGTGAGTACTACTTTTACCATCAGGTTGAGCCCAAATGCGCTGTCAGTCGGCCACGCTAGAAGCCAAGTCTTTAGTACCAGCAAGTCGGGCGTTCATAGCGCAGAACTGAGGCTTAAGTGTCCAAGCAGCGTAGTAATTGAACTCCTCAATAAAGTTAGTAGCCCCGGACAGGGGGCCGGAATGAAATAAATGTTTCTCTCTCTCTCTCTCACTAAAGTTAGACGTCTAGCTGTTAAGAATGCCGGTTTGAAAATGTCCGCGTGCCCCTAACGTGCTCCTATGGTGTCTGGCTGTATTAATAGCAATAATAACCCGCGACACAGTGCACGCAATAGTCCCTGAGGCGAGTAGCAAAGAAACGGCGAAGCGCGGTCTGCAACGATCGCGCCCCCTGGCGAGGTTCAGGCTTCGCACGCAGGCTGCGCGCGTGATGCGCAGTGGCGAAGAGGTGGCGGCATGCACCGGTGGCAGAGCAGGCCGTTCCGTGCTGCGAGCGACGTTGCGAAAGGTGGCGTCGCCGCCTTTCGCAACGTCTGTTTAGCAACAATTTACTCGCGTGGGCAAAGAGCGACCACAATGAAGTTTGGCGAAAGTGGCGCAAAGAACGTTCTTGGTCATGGGAAGGCTCGTAATTCCTTAGGTTTTATACTAACATTTTTTTTTTTTAATACCCTTAGCATAAACAACACGCGAGCTGGCTGCGCTGCTTGACGCGATGTGAGACATGCACTTTCACGACGTATACACCTATAAAGGATCCTCAAAGGCAGACTATTTATCGGTGGTTTTAATTACTTCATTAGATACAGTACTATCTTCTGCAGCTTATTTTGTATATATTAGTTACAGTCAGCGGCAGTGGTTTTCCTCGTGTTTGTCCTCGCGACCGACTAGTATTCATAAGTTACTGTAGGAAAGAGGCAAGGCCAGCACCAATACTAAATACGTCAATATTGCGGCTTTTTCCTTGACAGCGCACATGACTCGCACTATTTTTGAAATGAGGTCATATTTTCAGAGCTCAGGTGGGCTTAATATCAAGATGGGTAACGAACAGATCAATAAGCGACTGCGTAGTGGTCGCGACTCCGGTAGGCGAAGTAGCGGTATTTGCACTACTATTTGGTGTAATTAACTAAAGAAGAAAACAATTCCGGTGGTGCTGCTGTCGGCTACGAGGTTGATGCTAAAATATCTGAAAACTAGTGCACTGACTTAACAACGTCGCGGAGTGGAAGACGACACGCTCGCGTTCGTTTTCATTGAACGCTTTCATTCATTACTACGCCGTATAGTTTCTGTGCAGAGAGGACAGACGGTGTCGCTCGGAAACTTCACTCTGGGGCGTCGATTACATTTTTGTCACTCCATAAGAATGAAGGCATGCCACTTGACATAATAGTGCTTCTGTACCTGCAGAATATCCGGAGGTCCGGAAAGGCCGTTCGTCGACCTGGACGCGAGTCAATAAGGAGGGAGACGTTTGCGTGTTTACTGTTAAGAATCCAAGCGGGACTGGCGTTCAAGGTTAGAAGTGATGTAGGCGCGAATGCTTTTCCTGTGCTTCTCATACCATGTGCCTGTTGACTATATGTATCGTGAGACGAGGTTTAGGCAGCCAGTCTCCTCTTTATTCTCTTGAGAGAGAGCCCCACCACCAGGCCCCAAAACGACGATGATGAGTATCTACAGGTGAGAATATAAAGCGTATGAATAATGCTCACACTAACTTCCCCGCACGCGCAAGCGGCCAGCCAGGCCGCGACTTAGCCAGGACGGGAACGCCGAACGAATCGTTTTAGGCGCGAAACGTGAACGATCTCCGAACCACGACAACGATGGTCGGAAGAAACGTCTACGGGAGTAACGCGATAGTTCACGGGGGATGTTTGTTCGTTAATAATATAGGGTCCAAGGAAGCGGGATTCAAACTTCTCGTACAAACCGGGTGTACGAATAGGCGTCCAAAGGAGCACTTCCTCTCCAGGACGAAAGGAGACGTCGCGACGAGAGATGTCGTAACGTTGCTTGCGATCTAGCTGACTGACTTCTGTGTTGAAGCGAGCACGTTGACGGCATTCCTCAAGTGTCGAGACGAACTGTTCGGGTATACTGGCCGAGGTGTTAGTTGGGGCATTGAAGAAAGCGGCGTCGATGGTGAATGTCGGTGAACGGCCGTAAACTAGGTAGAAAGGTGAGTATCCCGTAGTTCGTTGGATAGCGGTGTTGTGAGCGAAAGTCACGAAAGGTTAAAGTTTGTCCCAATTGTCGTGGTTTGGCCCGATATACATTGATATCATTTCTATTAGTGTGCGATGAAATCGCTCGGTTAAGCCATTTGTTTGTGGCTGATATGCAGATGTCGTCTTATGAACTGTGCCACAAGCTCCGAGTACTTCTGTGAGCATTGTTGACATGAAAGTCTTGCCGCGGTCGCTTAACAGTACACGAGGTGCACCATGGCGCAGCACAATGGCATCTAGAAAGAAGGTGGCAACGTCGGAGGCCGAACTAGAGCGTAGAGGAGCGGTCTCTGCGTAACGTGTGAGCTGGTCAACAGCTGTCACGACCCATCGATGACCCGCTGGCGTAATGGGCAGAGGGCCGACTAGGTCTATCCCAACGATGGCAAACGGTGTCTCGGGACATGGGATGGGCTGTAAAAGCCCAGCAGGAGGCGAAGTCGGTCGTTTCCGCCGTTGACACTGAACGCAAGAAGCGACGTACTTGCCCACGAAGGTAGACATACCTGGCCAAAAGAAACGGCTCCTAACGCGGTGGTATGTTTTGTGGAATCCCAAATGGCCAGCAGATGGGTCGTCGTGCAAGGCTTCAAGGACTTGTGTGTGCATCGAACGTGGAAGAATAGGTACCCAGCGGTGTCCGTCGGAGTTGTATATGTAGCGGCACAGCACATTGTTGTCAAGCTGAAATAGTCGCAGTTGTCGACGTAATCTGGCATTTGGTGCAGATGTAGTTCCGCACAGGCGTTGGATAATGATGTTGCAGTAGGGGTCAGAACGTTGACACGAGGCGAGGTGAGTGACGCAATTGGAAGATAACGTGTCAGTAACAGATAGAGGTAATAACGGTAATAACGGGAGTGACGACTTAGTCTCATCATGAAGTGGCGAGCAATGGATAGATGTACTCGAAGCTAATAGTGGCAGCGGGCAGCGAGAGAGAGCGTCGGCATCTTGATGCTTTTTCCCAGACTTGTAGACAACGTCAAAATCGTACTCTTGTAAGCGTACCACCCAGCGACCAAGTCGTCCGGACAAATTTTTGATTGACGACAACCAGCATAAGGCGTGGTGGTCGGTTATGACCGTGAAATGGCGTCCGTAAAGATATGGTCGAAATTTTTTGATCGCCCAAACTACTGCGAGACATTGCTGTTCTGTAATCGAGTAATTCGTTTCGGCAGCTGTTAGTGCGCGACTGGCATAGGCAACAACTCTCTCTCGTGAGGTGGTATCACGCTGTAATAGTACAGCGCCGATCCCATGGCCACTAGCGTCGGTGTGTAAGCAAGTTGGTGCGTTCTCATCGAAGTGACAGAGGACAGGGTCGGAGGTTAATGCCTGCTTGAGGGCTTGAAAAGAAACTTCGCAGTCATCTGTCCAAGGGAAAGCAGTGCCCGACGTGAGCAACTTGTGTAGCGGCGACGCCACGGCCGCAAAATGACTGATGAAGCGGCGGAAGTAGGATGCCAGGCCCAAGAAACTTCTTAATTGCTTTTGATTTTCAGGGCGAGGGAAGCGAAGCACGGCAGCAACCCTTTCGGGATCTGGTCGAACGCCATCTCTGCTGATAAGATGGCCCAGCACTTTGATGTTCTTTCTGGCAAAATGGCATTTCTTTGTGTTGAGTTGGAGTCCAGCGTTGGAAATGCACGTGAAAACTTCGTCCAAGCGCTCAAGGTGCTGACGAAAAGCTGTAGAAAAAATAACGATGTCATCTAAATAGCACAGACAGGTCTTCCACTTAAGGCCACGTAAAACTGTGTCGATCATGCGTTCAAATGTTGCAGGGGCATTGCATAAACCGAATGGCATGACGTTGAACTCGTAAAGTCCGTCTGGTGTTGCAAACGCTGTCTTGCCCTTGTCCGCTTCGTGCATGGGGATTTGCCAGTATCCGGATCGGAGGTCTAGACTAGAGAAATATTCTGCACCCTGGAGGGAGTCAATGGCATCGTCAATTCTTGGCATTGGATAGACGTCTTTGCGCGTGATCTTATTAAGGGCTCGATAATCGACGCAGAATCGTACAGAGCCGTCTTTCTTGCGAACCAGCACGACAGGAGACGACCAAGAACTAGAGGATGGCCGAATGATGTCTCTTTTGAGCATGTCATCAACGTTATCCGCAATGATTTTCCGTTCTGCGGAAGACACGCGATACGGGCGGCGGCGTACCACCGAACTGCCTTCGATTTCGATGCGATGTACTGCGACGGAAATGCGCCCCAGAAGCGTAGAGTGGACGTCAAATAAGGCTCTGTGTTTGTGCAGGGTGCCAGAAGGTCTTCTTTCTGCGCAGTGGAGAAATCGGGATTTATCGCGGCCGTTAAAGCAGCGGCAGCAGTGTGATAATCAGTTGTGGTAGACAAAGGTGGTGATTCGGTGTGAAGCGGTACCAGCGAAAGAGGCTCGGTGTCAGTAAAGCATGTCACAGTAGAGCCCTGGGAGAGCACAACTGGCGAAGAAGTAGGGTTATGAACAGCGACTAACGCTCTACCGTCCTGAAACCGTACTAGGCTAGGAGTAAGGCTAAGCCCTCCAGGAATGCAGTAACCGCTCGGTGCAAGGAACACATCACCATTAATAATAGTGTCGGAAGTCAGAGTCAGAATATGCTCTTTGCCCGCGGGAATGAAACAGTCGGTAGACGTGACAAAACGCAGGCTATGAGCATTGACAGCGGACGAAGATTCAGTGTCCGTCATATGAATAGTTCGCTGACGGCAAGAGATAAAAGCTGAGGCGGAGGACAGGAAGTCCCATCCCAAAATCATCGCGTAAGTGCACGAGGACAGCACGACGAACTGAATGTGGTGGAGGATGCCATCAATGAAAACGGGCGCAGTGCAAACACCGGAGGGCTGAACAAGAACTGCATTAGCGCAACGAAGGGGAGGGCCATTGTACGGTGTCTTCACTTTTCGCAATCGAGAACACGAGTCAGCACTAATAACGGAAAGCGATGCACCTGTGTCAACCAAGGCTTCGATTCAGACACCTTCAACAGACACCAACAGTACATTTGACGGGCGCTCCGGAGAAGTTTCACGTTGTCCAACAGATGCAGCTTTCCCTCCTGAAGCTGCACCATTTAGTTTTCCGGGCGGTGATCGGAGGACGAAGTAGCCAGTCGTAGAGGGGAAGAAGAGCGCCGCATCGGTGATGGAGAGCGACGACGCGGGAAACGCAATGAACCGGCAGTGTTGAAGTCCTGTGGAGATGGGGAACGTCGTGGATAATAATCGTAGTCAGAATGCCGACGTCGTGGTACAGGGCCAGAAAACTGATCCCTTTCAAAGCCGTCATAGCCACGTCTTTCATCTTGCTGACGGCGTCGGCAAAACCTGGAAATGTGGCCACGGATGCCGCAGTAGTAACAAACCGGTCGAGGTGGGCTCCATGCGTTATAAGACGGAACAGGCGCTGGTCTTGCAGTGATGGGATTCAGGGACATGTGCGGTGCAGGTGCCTGTTGTGGTGGCTGCTGGGAGGGTGGCACTATAGAGGCAACCTGAGCGTACGTTGGCGTATGGGTAGGGGGCAGGCTCGTGATTTTCGGGCAGGTCACGGCAGCTATCTCTTCCCTCACGATATGGCGTAGGCCGCCACCAGGAGGCGTCAGATGGACCTCAGGAGGGTTTGACAAAGTTTGGGCGTGCAGTTCCTCACGGATGATGGAGCGAATCAAGGCACGTAGCTCGCTGTCGTTGGACGCCTCGAAATCAGAAGTGTCAGGGTGTAAGCGGAGCATATGAAGCTCATCGAGACGCTGACACGTACTGATGATGTTGGCGACGGTAGTGGGATTCAGCACTACAAGAGCATTGAATGCCGCAGTCCCAATACCCTTGAGCAGGTGGCGTACACGGTCACTCTCTGCCATCGAGGTGTTCACGCGGCGGCAGAGGGCGAGGACGTCCTCTATGTACGAAGTGTAGGACTCGCCTGAGTGCTGAACACGCTCTGCAAGCTTCTTCTTAGCGATATCTGAGCGGACCGAGGAGTTCGCGAAAATCTGGCGTAGATGGTGTTTAAAGATGCTCCAGTTGGCCAAATCGAGCTCATGATTGTAAAACCAAGTTTTCGCAACTCCGGTTAGGTAGAAGGCGACGTGAGCAAGTTTTGCTGATTCGTTCCAGTGGTTAAAGTCACTCACGCGCTCGTATAGCTCCAACCAGTCTTCAACGTCGTCACCTGGAAGCCCAGCAAATACCGGTGGATCCTTCTGAGGGGTGGTGACTGTCCAAGAAGGGGTTCCCGCAGGAGTAGGCAAGGTGGATGTCGTGGTACTGGTCTGCTGGTCTTGCGACATGGTTGAGTGCAGTTGGTAGAGGCGGCGACCCGAGCGGAGCTCCAGGGATGTAGCGTAGGTGAAGCTGGAGAGAGACCGGGAGCGAGAGGGCGAAGGAACCGGACAGCACACTCCACCACTTGTGAGACGAGGTTTAGGCAGCCAGTCTCCTCTTTATTCTCTTGAGAGAGAGCCCCACCACCAGGCCCCAAAACGGTGATGATGAGTATGTACAGGTGAGAATATAAAGCGTATGAATAATGCTCACAATATTCATAAATTCAGTAATAGAACCTTAAAAAGAAGGCGACACAGATTAACGAGCCAGACGGGTGTAGTCGACACTCTAGTTAATGCATTTAGTAGTGGTCCAGACGAACAAATAGAGTTGGGCAAGCGATCTAATGCGTAAAGCAGATAAACAGTACTCGATTATTGGCATAACCGAGCGGGAGCCAAGAGAACAGAGATGCCGTCAAGGATGGAGTTTATATACGCCTCGATTTCGGCGAGGGAAAATTGAAAGTGTTGTGGATGTCGCCAAGTCACTTTAGCGTAGGTATAATGCTGTGACGCTGAATTCAAGGGTTTAACAGCTTATTTAGATAGAATAGGCAAGCGATAGAACGGAAGCTATTTACACAGGCATCAAAAGAGTCAAAAGTCGCAATGATGTTACAGTTTGGTCTTCTTAGCCGAATCCCCCCCTCTGCAACGGCCCTGCACGTCGTCCCCCGCCTCGCCCACGCGACGGGGCTCCGCTGTCCGCAGTTCCAATACGGCCGTCGTCACCCGTCCTTTGCATGCAGTGCGACCGGTCTCTTGTCTCACAACCTCGCAAGACACACCTCCCCAAAGAAAACACTTCTCGTCCGTTCTCGGAATGCCTCGGCATGGGTGCAGTCCAGCGGCGAGGGCTCGATTTCCACGCCACGGCACTGCTGGCGGAAGCGCCCCCGACTCGGGCCGCTTGCGCGCTCTCCGTGGCTCCCTCGAAATCTCCGCCGCCGTCTTGACCACACCGCAAGACATGGAGCCGCCTCCGACGCTCAACTCCACTGGTGCTTTAAGTGGTTTGCGTCAAATTATATAAAATATGCACAAATATGGACTCGGGCTCTCGCGGGAGAGGAAAAATTGGTAGTGGCTTAGATCAGCTATGCCAGGATATACGCAGCGTGAAGGTACGGTGCACCGACGAGTCTTGGGATCGTCTGTGACACTCTTGATCCTGCCGCTGTTGTTGGGAGGCCATAGCACGGCGTTGAGCTACTTGGCGACGTCCTTTCGCTAGGCGTTCTTCGCGTTGCTCCGGTGTCTCGACCGCACGTTTTGCCTTGGCACGCTAGTTCTTTCGACGCTCGACGGCCAACTACCAAGCGTAAACCTCGGGGTCTGAAGAATTTAGGTTTTCCAGTCTGTTGCGCGGACTGGCTGCGGCTCGACTCTCCTTAACCTCCATGTCGAGCGCGCTGCATCAACCGTCTCTCCCGCGCATTTATACGCACGGTGCGCTCTCCTCGCGCATGCGCAGTGTCGCGTGGCGCCGCAATCATAAATTCAGCAGCGGGCGCACACGGCGCCGGCGCGTCTGCGGATAGTGCGACGTCACACCTCTGGAATGCGTCGCAGTCGGCGGCGGCGAGGGGCGACGCAGCTGCGCCTCTCGTGACATCACGCGGCTCTCGCGCATGCGCAGTATGGCAGGCGCAGACGCACGCGAAGCTCGGCTCCAACCCGCGTAGTGTAACTTTACGCTATAAAAACCGACACTTAATCTCTTAGCTGTACTCCAACTATGATTTTGCTCCAACTATGAGGCTTTTCTTTCCAGGAAGCCGTATAGACCTCAGACTCTGCCCAGGCGGCGCTGCGGAAAAACCCGTCACCAGCGCCCCCATCGCAGCCTTGGCATGAACTGAGTAGTGCAAGGAGAGCTGTCCGCAAGCGAAGGTGCATAGGCCACAATGGACCCTTCTCTTTCGTTTGTGTTGAGGTACAGTTTCCTAAAAATCAAGGACCTGGAAAGCTTCTTCCGCCCATCCACGCTACGGAACGGAAGCGCAGCAGGGCTAAGTACGTGTATAATATAAAATGAAGTCTCAAGTGTTATTTCGGCGTGCTGCAACTCGCAAGTACAGATAGCATCAGGTTTGTTTATAGGCATATCAGCATAAAAATCTAAGCATTTCAAATTGGTTCATATTGAATATGTCCTGAACACAAGACTTAAATATCTCCTATATTTTTATGTATTTTATAGTAATGTTCTGTCTCGCAATTATTTACAGAGTAAGTCCTTTCATAGCCTTTTCCAGGATAGCAAACAGAAAACGTTTTCCAAGGCAGCAAACAGCGCGCGATCATAACGAAAGTAAGCTTCCTACAGTGCCTACGCGCTGCATCTTTCTTTCTCGCAGGAGCTACAGAATCGCTTAGTACCTTAATTTGAACTTTTCGCAGACCCTTCGAGCAACAAGCGCGCACAAATAAATGTAAATAAACGCGAAATATTTTTCTTTACACACGTGCGTTACTTCGCAATTACACATCCAGTGCTGCTACAGCAACTTTATTGCTCACATTTGAAAAAACGCAGTCGAACAGGCTCAGCCCATTGCGAAGCGTGCTTGTTGTATCGGCGCAGAACATACAAAATACCGAAAGTAGAAATGAGCTCGCGATACAACGATGCTCTAGAACAGGATTTTGAATTTATAAACGAACCAAAATGTTTGGTTAAGCTGACCTGCCAAATCTCTCCATTCCACTTGTTGAGATATCGATAGCACTTGAGCAGGATGGTTCGCAACGTTGTTTTTTCTGTTACCAGCGAAGTGGCGGCTGCAGATTCTTGAGTTTTCGCTTGGTTACCACGGTCCTCCGTCAGGGCTATGCAACACAATTACAGAAGAACAAAATTGTCGCACTTTCTCATGCGAGCCGCTTTGTTGTGGGGAATGCAAGTAATCCGATTACCCAACAGGTTGAACGGCCTGTATCCAGCGCTCTCGCCTTTCCCCTTCATACGATGGCGATGGAAATCGGCAAAACTGAACGTTGTTAATCCGTCCTTCACGTTCATGGCAATTTACAGCACAACAGTAGCGTCGATTGCGGCGTTTCTTCGTAGCGCGCGGAGCTATCCCGGTTGCTGTCGTTTCCGCCATCAGTCTGAAGAGTGAGCCAGCAAGCGCGGCCCGTCCGACTATCGTAGAAATCTATAGCTCTCTGTCTGGGTGTTAAATGCGCAAAACACTCGCAATATGGACCAAAATCTAGTTAAATCGTTGTTTCGCAGTCGCTAGCTGCATAGGCAACTTAGCAAGAGAGTCGGGCATCGCACTACTCAATTACTGCCTCTTCGCACCGGCAGGTGGCGCTACGCGTCTCGCAAAACTCCAGAGTCTGACGTCCATGGGGACTTTGCTATCCGCACTCAATGGCTACCGCAGCAGCTGCGAATCGAGATGTGCTTAAGTGTAAAGATTTATACATGGATATGTTGGTTTTGCACCTTGAGGCAAAAGGCATCACACAAGAATTGTGCAAACTGTCTCTATACGTCGTCGTCCGTTAGCATGATATGGCCGAAGCTACTCCCAATATTACGTCACATTTACTGCCCGCCCAGACAGGCACACGTTTAGGTTCGACATGCATAGTACTTGTAGTTAGTTACCGAATTAGTCTTCTGTGATGGTTATCTACGTGCATGAAGGAAAACCGCTACTTAAAATTATTGTGCAGTAATATATGCGGGATTTGTCTGTTCTCCATATTGTCTACCATGTTGCCGTTCCGCCTTTATAATATAGCCGCAATGCAAACTAGCAAGTCTCGGACGCCATAAAGGCTACCCACGTACTCAAAGACCTCGCGCACAACCCCTGACACTTACTGTTACTCAAGAGTTGTGCGACTGCCAAACACATCCTTAACAAATGTTACATAATAAGTGATCGGGTCTTACGTGCCAAAACCATTATCTAATTACCAGGCACGCCGTAGTGGGGGAATTCCGGAATAATTTGGACCACTTGGGGTTTTTCAACGTGAGCTTAAACCTAAGTACACGGGTGCTTTTCCATTTCATACCCATCGAAATACGGCTGCCGTGGCTGGGATTCAATCCCGCGACCTCGTGATTAAAGGCCAAACCACATAACCACTAAGCAGTTACGGTGGGTAAGGAATGTTGGCACTTCGAGTAAGGTTTGTTCCCATGCTCATTGCCCGAGAATCGGTACCAGCCGTCGAAGAAATGCACCGTAGAATGCACTGTATTTAATGTGATGGAGTCCGCGTCCAAAATTTCAGACCCGAGTCACGCTGTAACGACTGACGACCAGGCATCTCGCTTATACCTGCAGTCGCCTGACAGCTGCCGTGTGCTGGCGTCGGCCACAGGACCTACTTGACCTCTCTTCAACACTTGCTGACATTCTCGCCTTATTTCGCACCATCGGGTTTCATCTGAACTGCTTCAACGGCTAATTTATTTGTGCGACACTTGGCCACCCTGTTAACGTTATGGTTTTCTTTATTTTAAGTCATCTTTTATATTGAAGCTAATGCTGTCCTGAGATTTCCAACGGCTTCAGCTTTCCTAAAATGCCTGCATTTTTGTTGGTCTCTGTTCATATTTTCTTTTTTTTTTTGGGGGGGGGGGGGTTATCACACGTTGAAACCATAGCACGGCCCCGTGACCACGCTGCTCAGAAAGTCATTTTATTTTCCCGAGGTCTTGTGCTATCTTCTGCCTTCTTGCCGTTCATCAACCTCCTCATTTCCCTGTCACTTGTACCCCATTTTGATAACTACGATCCCACGGAAGATGGCAATGTTGTAATGGCCATGGGATTGAAGCAGTTTAAATCAATTCTACCGTGGACACGACAGCCGCTTTTGCTCACTGCGAATGAGAATATTGAATTAATGAGCGTCATTCTTAGGCATATAGGTTCACAGTATAAAAATTATGCGACTGCCATGCACATTGCGAATCGATGCAAGCGAAGCTTTCTCTGTTGTTTGTTTTCATTGGCGTTAATTATCGCTTTATGCTGACTGTGAATACATTATTTCTTCAGCGTATAGTGCAATGCGAGAGTAGCGAGTTGATGGCAAATTTTAGCTTGCGTGTACTACTGCTCTTTATCTGCGTAGTGCACAACGTACAGCGAGCCGTGTTTGCTTCAGGCGTTGATGCGCGCAATTGTTTGTAACGTGTGAGAGGCTTGAGCATTGTTAGATACGGGACCTTTTCCTGAGCCTCCTTCGAGTTCACCAGACCACATCGAATCGCGCCACAGCTAATTAAGGAGCGGAGAAGCACATCTACCCCGTTCCCGAAGCGCGGCACGTGCAAACGAGTTGGCGTCCCCCACCTCGTGCGCCGCAGGTGGAGCTATTCACTGCTTGACTCTTCCCGAAAGTGTAGCGGGAGCCTGGCACGGTTCCAGGTAACGCAGGTCCCGAGCAAAGCTGCTTTGCAGCACTGAAACGTCGCCCCCTTCCGCCTATTGTGACGGCGCTTGCAAGCCAGCAAGGCAATACCGCAGGGAGAAGTGAGCCCTCGGACAATTGGGGCCCAAGGAGCGACCCTCTCAGCCGGGTGTGACAATCGCACGGGCGCTTACAATCTGCCGAACGTGACGTGACTTCGAGACACCGAAGGGCTTAAAAGCCAGGGACCGGGAGCAGCAAGAGAGCATTCCTTCTTTGATCTCTTTCGAGCTTCTTGCCACGGGCCGCAGCGCCCGAGTTGCTGCCGGCCCGTAATGACTTTATGACTGTTAATTTCTTTGTACTCTCACTGCAAATAATGTAAATAAACCTCCAGTTTTCATCCCGACGTCCTCCTCAACCTCGGCCAACTCCCGCACCCAACGGCAAGGTACAGAATCTGGGGGACAGCAATTGGGATTGTCCTCCAGATCCAACAGCATTCATTGTCATTGCGTCACATGGCACATCGCATCGAGGCAGAGGTGTTGGCAGAATTATGGTGCTCTACGTGCAAAACCACTATCGAATTACGAGGCATGCCGTAGTGGAGTTCACCAGATTAACTTTGGCACCCTGGTGTTCTTTAACTTGCTCCGAAATCAAAGGATACGACCGTTCTTGCATTTCGCTGCCGTCTAAATCCGGGTCCCACTGCGGGGATCGAACCCGTGACCTCGAACAATGCCATAGCCGTCAAGCTGCCGCGGCGGGCACAGAAGTGTTGATCTGACGTAGGACCACTTCACTAGTGTCACCTATACCCTACGGTAATTAGTTGCGGCTTTGCGTCTGCGCGCCCTACGTCAGTTGTCCACTTGACAGATTTTCATGGTGTTCATTTTTTTAGAAATAGCAGAAACGTACAGTACCGTGCTTTAAGGTTGCCCGCAACCGCTGTCGCGTCTATAGTAGTAGAGTTTCGTTATCTTCTCACGTCGCCTCTTCCCTGTCCCGTCTTACACCCTGTCTCGACACGAAACCAACAATGCCCTAATCGTTATTTCTTCGTTATTTCCAACTCACGTGACTTTCGCTGCATGGACTGTCTTCTGGCAGAACGGAACACAAGGCCTTCATCACAGTCCCTTGGCCACGGAACTGAAAAGCCAAGCCAACGACAGCAAGTATGCGGAAAATGCATGCTTTTTCCGCTGCTCTGCACTACATCTGGACAGAACACCGAGATCCGACTGACAACAAGGAACGCTGACAGATGACCTACTTAAGCGCCTATCGTCGACCGTCAGATTGGGCATGATTGGGGCTCGACACCGAACCGACAATGCACTCATCGTTATTTCTAACCCAGGTTGCTTACTTGAACAATTCATCTTGCTGTAAAAGTTCAAACCCTTGCTTGTTTGAGCTGTCGTTCCCCTCTGACACCGGCGATATTGCGCGCAAATTGTTTGCAAAATGCCTGCTTGTTTTCTGTGCCTATTTTATGCGCATGATTTTATTGCTGTCTGGTAACATAGAAGTGAATCCAGGTCCCGTCAACACGCCTTGCGAATGGTCTTCCTTGCTTGACACGATCAAGCGTATTGAACAAGACCACATGCAGTGTTAAGAATGGCGAGCTGCAAGGAAAAATTGCCACCCAATTACGACTGGGGGACAAGGCGCGCATCCTCCACTCTCCGTCGCTGCAGCTAGACTGCGTTCGAAGAGGCGGGCTTTGTGCTGAAAACCACCTCCATCCACGAGCCCCATCTCCGTTGTGACGAAACGGGTTCGACGGACGAACTATTGTGCCCGAGGTCCCCAGCGCGAACCTGATTTCGCTACGCATGAGCAGGCCGCGGCGGGACAACGAGCTACCCAGGATGTCTCCGAGCTTCCCGGAACGACTCCCCTCGGTCGTCGGCTCCAGTCCTTCGCACCTGTGTGTTTGCGTGTGTGCGTGCGTCACCTTGTCGCGGGAGGCGGCTAGTTTTGCGATGACGAAACGAACATTCGCTGCCTTGTATCGCCGAAGGACCGAGCGTTTAAAAACGGCTGTCGGGCGGAGGCTCGACACACTTCTCTCGTGCAGTCAGGTTGGACTGACACACTTTCTCTTGAGCAGTCATGTTGGACTGACACTCTTTTTCTTAAGCAGTCATGTTAGACTGATTTAATTTCTGTAAATAAACCCATTTTCCTCGTTCTCGATGAGAAGCAGTTCTTCCCTTCATCAACGTCCTCAGCGTGTTTAAGTTGGACGACGGCATGGGCCAGCTACCTTCGAATTCATGCCGGACTCCAAACTTGGCAACGGATCTCGAGCGATGGGATTGAGCCCCCAATCCTGACAGCAGATGCTGAGTACATTTCAGCAGCTACAGCAGTGGCTACTGAACGTTGATATCAAGATAAAAGTATTGAATAAAAAATTGTCTGCCTTAGGGGCAATCAGTTTTCTTCACCTGATTTGTCTCCTGCGCAAGCGCGCAATCAAAGCGTTAGGAAGACTGGTGTTTCTGAAGACATCACTGCGCTTAAAGCTGCCACTTTCGACGCGGAAAATAGACTACGAAGAAATAATCTTGTGTTTTTTGGGTTAGCCGATTCTTAGACTGAAAGTTGGACACAATCAGAAGAGGATGCTGTTTCCTTATGCACTGAAACTATGGGTGTGGCAATTGAAGGAGCTAACATACAAAAAGCGCATAGAATTGGCCGCTTCGGAAATGACAAGAAGCGCCCTATCTAGTTAAATTTCTGCGATTTAAAGACAAGGAGGCTATTCTCGCCGCACGATCTAAGCTGAAATCAGATGAGCATGCGGTCCGGGAAGACTTTTCGGCCGCGGTGCGCTGTGCTCGCAGGAAACTGGGTGAATTTGCAAGGCAACAAAATTTGTCATTTATAATTCGCTTCGACAAACTTGTCATGGATGGGCGGTGTTATACATATGATGCCTATAAATACATTGCTACTGAAGTTAAAGGATAACTATATGGTGGCAAGATAGTCCGAAACGTTGAAGCTACAAGTCGCGCTACTTATTGCACAACTCCCCGCGGGGAGTTGTGCAAGTTGTGTGGTTTAGCTTAGTGTGCCGCGGCACACTAAGCTAAATTTTCTGCTGATCAACTGTCGTAGCATTGGGAACAAAATGGACGCCCTCGCCAGCCTTATCCTGTCTGCAAAGCCTCATGTAGTGATCGGAACTGAATAGTGGCTTGACGAAAAAGTGAACAACAGTGAAGTTTTCCCGGCTGCTTTTACTATTTACAGACGAGACCGCGACAGGCACGGTGGTGGTGTATTCCTTTTAGTTGACAAATGCCTCCCAAGTGTTCCAATAGAGATTACCAACATTGACTGTGAAACTGTGTGGTGCCGAGTGAGGCTGCATGATTCCACACATATTGCATTTGGCGCGTATTACCATAGCCCTAGCTGTATTAGTCCAGCCAGTTTTATTTCACTCTCTCGTACTCTCCAAAGCCAGACGACCGATTTCATACTTGGTGGTGATTTTAACATGCCTTCCGTGCGTTGGGTAGACAGGTCCCCAGTATTGTCCTCTTGTTGCACACTCTCACTTGAATTCAGTTACATGATCACTGCCAACGGTATTTATCAGTTTGTAGAGTTCTCTACAAGACGAAGTGGTGAGAGTGCTTCTGTACTTGACCTGATTTTCTCAAACTCTGATGGGTTGGTAGAATCTGTCCTGCCTGTTCCTGGGATTAGCGACCACGAAGCCGTCTTGCGCCAGATTTCATGCCTGCGATGTTATACGATTAAAGCCCCACCGCGCAAAGTGTTCTTTTTTGAAAAGGGTGATTATAGTTTAATTACGCACTGCCTGTAAGTGTTCTACGAATAGTTTCTAGACTGCACCGACACTTCCAACATTAATGAGCTGTGCGAGCTATTTAAAAACAAACTGCCCTCTTTGATTGACAAATACGTACTATCAAAAATATTACCGAGTAAACAAAGACGGAGCAAGCCATGGTTCACTACTGAAATCAAGCGTTTGCTGAATCAAAGAGGTCGCCTTTTCCGCCGATACTTTCACTCAAAGAATGACGGGATATATAGGCAATTAGACGAGTTAGGGAAACAGGTCAAATTAAAGATAGAACATTCCAAAGATGATTTCAATGCCTTGCTTAGTGAAAAACTGAAACATAATCCTAAAGAAATATGGAAATATGTCAAAGCCACTGGCAAAGAAGAATGCTCCATTCCTACGATCTTGAATGTTCAAGGCCAAATTACTGACGATTCAGAAAAGGCTGTTCACTTTAAGAGCTACTTTCAATCAGTGTTTTCTGCACGTACCGGATGCCTTATAGCTGGTCCGATCCCGCACAGCCTAGACACTATGTCGCACATAATTATTATTTATTATTATTTATTTATCAATACTGTAAGCCTTGAGAGGCTCATACAGGAGTGGACATACAAACAGTACAGGCGCTTTGTTATACAGGGGGTTTGCAGCAAACTCAAACAAAAAAGCAATGGTTACAATCGACGCGCCAGGTCAGCAATAAGTAAATACAAGGAAACAAAAACAACCTATACAGTGCGTACGCCGTGTAATGTGTAGAAAGCAGTTAATACAGGAAAAAATGCATTTGGGTGTGCCGTGCAATGTACAAACAGTGTCAAGTGTAATGTATATTATCAGACGTGCGCAAGAACCAAGCGCAGTGAAGTACGAAAGAGCATATGGACACCGGCGTGTGAAAAAAGTTGGGGCATGGCAATACGTCATTGATAACGTTTGAGGACTCTCAGCCAAGAAGACCACAATGCTGTCATCATTCCGATAATGACTCGAAGTGAGATTCGAGTGTCGACACGAATGAATGCACAGATTGTGAGCAAACGATGTCACTTGGCAGAGAATTCCACAGATGTATTGTTGAAGGGAAAAATGAGTATTTTAGTGTGTCGCAACGCGAAAAGAATGGTCTGATACATTTTTCATGGTTAGTTCGACTGGAGTGACGTCCGGGGGGCACCAAGTAGTCGGATTTTGTTATGTTTATCAGGTCATGGTAAAGAAGATAAAGGAACTTCAAACAGGCCAACCTCCTCCGACCAGCAAGTGTCGGTATGCCTGCTTGTGTGCGAAGCGCGGTTACGCTGTCGTACCTTGAATACTTTGTGTAAATGAATCGGAGCGCCCTGCTTTGGATCTTTTCTAATGCCAAGTTTAAATACTTTTGATGCGGGTTCCATACTATGCTGCCGTATTCTAATATCGGCCTAACCAGAGTTTTATAAGCAGTTAATTTCACCGAGGTGGGGGCTGTTGCTAGCTTTCTTCGTAAAAATCCGAGTTGTTTGAACGCGCGTGCGCAAACATTATTGATATGTACGTCCCATTTCAGCGATCTTGTTATTGTGACACCCAAATATTTGAATGAGTCTACTCGTTCCAAGGAAGTATTACTTAGTTTATATGTGAAATTTAAGGGCTCTTTCTTACGTGTTACAGTCATACACCTGGTTTTCTGTGTGTTAATTTGCATGCCCCATTTTTCGCACCAGGCAACAATGTTTTGTAGAGACTTATTAAGTTTTGTCTGTTCATCGGCTGTTCTAACAGTTGTGTATATGACGCAGTCGTCCGCAAAAAGCCTTATTGTGACCCCTGGTTCCATACATGTATACAAGTCGTTAATATATAAAAGAAAAAGAGTTGGCCCCAGAACCGATCCCTGTGGCACACCAGAAAGAACATCAAGATAGTCCGATTCAGTATTTTTTACGCAAACAAACTGGGACCGATTCGAGAGGTAGGCTTCGATCCATGAAACAGTCTTGGGATTAATACCACTTGATTTAAGTTTGAAGATTAGTAAACTGTGTGGAACGCGGTCGAATGCCTTCGAAAAATCGACAAAAATTGCGTCAGCTTGCAGTCTTGAATCGATTGTTACAGCAAAGTCGTGTATAATTTCTAAAAGTTGAGTTACAGTTGAAAGCCCTTGTCTGAAGCCGTGTTGTCTGAAGTATAATAGGTTATTTTCTTCCAGATAAGTTACGATAGCTTTATTTATTATATGTTCCATTAGTTTGCAACATGTGCTGGTTAGGGATATTGGCCTGTATGTGTCAAGTAGCTGCTTGTTCCCACCTTTATGAATTGGCACCACCTTTGCGCACAGCCAGTCCGCGGGAAGCACTGCCGTTTCAAGTGATGCACTGAAAATTTTGTGCAGGAAGGGGGACAACTGACCCGCGTATCGCTTGAGAAAAGTGCTTGATAAATTATCAGGGCCAGGCGATTTTTTAACGTCTATCTGTAGCAGCAAATTCAAAATGCCGGACTCTGTTATCAGGATTTCAGGCATTGCAGAGTCATACTCTGATAAGGGCATATTAGGGGCGTGGGCACGGGAGAATACCGACTGAAAATATGTATTGAATGAGTTAGCGATGGTACGCGCATCCTCAACCACTATACCGGCAATTTCCAATTTGATTGGAGGACTTTCCGGTTTTGATAGATACCGCCAGAATTTCCGAGGCTGATTTGTCATGAATTCAAGTAAAGTATTGGAAAAAAAGTTGTCTCTCGCGCTTCTTAACCTTTCTTTCAGTTCTCGTGAAAGCTGACTAACCATAGTGGGATTATGTTTTTTCTTGCGCATCCTTTGAACCCTTCTTTTGAGGTGTATGATAGTTCTTGTAATCCACGGCGACCTCCGCTTTATCCTTTTGAGCTTGGTAGGAATGAAATTACTTTCACAGTGCGAAATCCCATTTTTTAATTTCAACCATAGGTCGTTGGCGTCCAACGTACCATCGTCAAAATCGTCTTCCATAATTCCTAAAAAGTCAATGATGCTTTCATCATTAGCCCTTGTGTAATTCTTAACCAGAATTCTGGTGTCAGTACTAGAGGGCCTTGCACCCGTGCCAAGATCGCCAACCGTCAGTAAAATCATTTTATGGTCGGATATACCCGGTTCTACGCTAACTTCAGGGGTTAAAGATGAGGACACAAAGACAAGGTCTAGCACTGAGCACACTTGCCCTTGGACGCGAGTTGGTTCATGCACAAGTTGAGCTAGCGAGAAAGTCTGCATGATATCAAAAAGAAGATCACAACTTTTTACTTCTTTGTTGCCGATTAACAAGGTATCCCAATCAATGCCCCCTAAGTTAAAGTCTCCAGCTAGAATTAATTTCGTTCTTTGGTTGGTGTGGTTATATAAGAAGTCGTAGAGTTCTGCAAGGTAACTGTCCGGCGTGCCTGGTCGCCTGTAAACACCACCTATTAGTAAATTGACATCATTGACCTTTATTGTACACCAGACGCTCTCATGATCAGTAATGCCAGTTTCTCGGTGGACAAACAAATGCCGCTTAACAGCAATAGCAACGCCTCCACCACGACCGTCCCGATCTGTGCGCAGAAATGCATAGGAGGGAGGAACCACCTCAGAATCATGTATATCCGAGTTCAACCACGTCTCTGTAATTACGATTACATCTGGGCCATACAACAGCAGCAGTTCCTCAAGCTTTTCAAGTTTATTGACAATGCTTCTCGCATTAAAGCACAGTAACGTCAGCCGTGCAGTACTTTCTGTTTGTCATTCATTGGAAGTGCTAGCGTTCGCTGTCACGTGGGGCTTCGAGCGGTGCAATGGCTCCATTTTTTTCTGTTCACTATTCCAGACGTACAGGTCTTCATTAATCCTTAATTTGTCAAAATGTAGGCTGACTTTATCACCGTTATCCCGACAACCTGTCGCGGCTTGCCATAGCTTTTTGCGTACTTCACGAATGTCAGCGGAAAAGTCTTCAGAAATTGAAATTGTCTTTCCTTTCAATTTGAGACAGTTGCGAAGTACTGTCATTTTTTCGGTAAAGTCATAAAAGCGTAGTATGATTGGTCGATCTCGACCAGGCTTTTTTAGGCCAATTCGGTGTACGCGTTCCACAGTTCTGACCTGAACGTCTAGAATATTATGCAGTATATCTTTTGTTACGAACGATTCCAAGGCTGCAGGATTTTCCTTATCGTGCTCTTTCACGCCATATATGACTAGGTTATTGCGGCGGCTCCTATTTTCCAGCTCATCAATTTTTCTAGTCATTTGGGCAACTTCTCCTACGAAGGTGTCCTGAAGCTTCTACAGGAACTAAAAACTAATACAGCTGCTGTCCCTGACAACATTCCATGTCAAGTGCTTAAAATGTGCGCCCCAGTTATCGCCAAATGTCTAGTTTTACTGTTCAGCATATCAATATCCTCCAGTGCTTTGCCAAGTGAATGGAAAACGGCGAACGTTGTGCCTGCACATAAAAATGGTCCTCGATGCCGAGTTGAAAATTACAAGCCAATTTCTTTAACCAGCGTGTGCTGCAAATAATTGGAGCACGTTCTCTACTCTTGTATATTTCGTCATTTGCAGGATCACCAATTTTTTGTCAGTTATCAGCATGGCTTCAGAGCTGGCTTGTCATGTGTGAGCCAGCTTGTTGAATTTTCAAATGATATTTTTTTTATCTTTTGACAATGGTAAACATGATGATTGCTTATTGCTGGACTTTCAAAACGCGTTAGACACGGTATCACATTCATTGCTGTCGTTTAAGCTTTCTTGCCTAGGTTTACCGAGTAATATCTTACACTGGGTAAAAGACTACCTTCATGACCGCGCTCAAAAAGTCGACATCACACAATCACACTCCGTAACGGTAACATCTGGCGTGCCGCAGGGATCCGTCCTCGGCCCACGTTTTTTTTTAATCTTTATAAATGATATTGTCTCAGGCGTGACATCAAAAAAATTCGCCTATATGCAAATGATTGCGTACTGTATCGAGATATAGAAAACGAGGACGATACAGCTGCATTACAAATGGACCTCAATCGGATTATTGCATGGTGCAGCAAATGGAATATGACTGTAAATCCGAAAAATGCTGCCACATTAGCTTTAGTAGAAAACAGGTAAAAATACTCAGTAGCTACTTTTCACATAACCATCAAATATCCACATATAAGGATGTTAAATACTTATGTGTATATTTCTGCTATAATCTAACCTGGAACAAGCATGTCGAATATATAGCTTTGAAGGCTGGTCGCGTTTTCAACTTTATTAAAAGAAATGTTCGCATTGTGCCTAGTGACGTGAAAGAAATTCTGTATATCTTCAACGTACGCTCAATATTAAAGTACGCAGCAACAGTGTGGGATCCACCCATTAAAATGCTAATAAAGGAACTTGAAGCCATACAAAACCACGCGGCGCGTTTTATTTTGAAGTCACATGACCGTCACACCAGCGTCAGCGCGTTAAAAGAGCAGCTAGGCTGGGGGACTCCCTGCAGCTTCGTCGTGCGTCTTTCCAAATAAATCTCTTAAACGACATTATGAACAAAAAAATTGGCATTGACTACGGAGCTTACCTAGAACTTCCCAGCAGGGGCGTAGCCAGGGGGGGGGGGGCTTATGGGGCTTGAGCCCCCCCCCCCCCCCCCGAAATTTTTTTGTGCTGTCCATGCACCGCCGACCAAAGCAAGCCCCGGCGCCGGAAATCATTCTGGATTTTGTCTAGAACGTTTTTTTCACGCTCGAAAAGCCATTTCACCGCAAAAATTGCGAACTCGGGCTGGATTTCGCGGCAACGCCTATGCACCGGGAGTCGCATAACGCAAGCAGCCCCATCCGAGCACAAAGTTTCAAGGACGTTTTGATGGCGAACGGGCTTGCCAGGGCATCTCGCGGAGGCCGCGGAAGCTACACTCTATCATGGAATCTACGGAGCGCGTGGATGTCAATTCCGAAACTTTATGGGTATAAAGTTCTCATAAACTTTTGATGTGGAAGGTGCATTGACATTTCCAAACGTGTGCTTTAGATTTTCAATTGCGGAACCTCGTAAGTTTAATGTTCCCATAAATATTTGCCGCCAAAGGTTCATTAATTTTCCAAAGTCGTACATCGGGCCATACAACGAGACAAACCAAATCAACACACTATCAGACAAGATGACAAAGCCCGCAGCGAGGCCCGATGAGACGAAGCGTTGTGGTGGTTCATTCTTGCCGTCATGTCACATAAAAAAATATTAATTTTTTTTTTCACCTGCGCCAAAGCATTCAGTGAAGACACTAAAGCCAGCCAAGGTAACTACGTTCCTATTTATTTTTTCTACTTTGACTTTTAATCGCGAGGACACATTGAGCCTCTTCAATTTTTTTGTTCTCGCTCCCCTACCCGCGGGCTGCCAGAGCCAGCCAGAGCGCATGCGTTTTTCTCGTGTTGCCCCGACCACCGCGCGGCGCACTTCGGTGCGCGTTCGGTTTTCTCTGGCCGAGTGCATTTTCGCCTGGCAGAGTTTTGGACGCTTTCTAGCTAGCAGACGAGAAAAAGAAACAATGGTCGCTCGCCACCATCACTGTGGGGACTCGACTAATTGCACCGCGTTCGCTTGAGCGCAACCTCTCCAGAAAGTCTTGGCTCGCCGGTGTATGATACCGAGCAGTATGCCTATATTCTCTGTGGGCCAAACGTCTCAAATTTTTTTCGATATTCCTTCGGTAGCCGCATTAGGTGCGCAAAGTAGGCATTCAATTGTGGCCAACATATTTTCCTTGGCGTATTTTTTTTCATTTCGGTGCCCCCGCACCACAAAAGGAAAAAAATACATTGTTGCGGCGCAGCGAATTGTTGCATGGTGAAAGTTCGGTTTTGTTACTTCTCCCTTTGCGGAAAGTAATGGGCCACGGGACGCTTCAGTTGACGGATACTCTTATATTATTGCGATAGCACTTATATGGACACTCCAAGCGCATTCCTGCCGTCACCATCGCCCTCATGTTTCGTATAAAGTCCGAGGGCGATAACATCGTTACAGAGCGCCGCATGCTGCATGTGCGAGTGAAAGCATAGGGAGGGGGGTGGGGGGCTGGAATGGGTGAGACGACGATGATGGCTCAGTCTTGTGTGCGCAAGGGAGAAAAGTGAGGAGCAAGCGCGCCGCTTTCCGTCCCGCGCGATACATCGCGGGGAGGGGATAGAATGGGGGAGGGATCTAGGATTGTGTGAATCTGTGATTGCGCAACATGTTTATTTGCCTTGTTTGACCCATTAGATACCGTGACTTTTTCTTAGATACGTAGATTTATTGGAGACTTATACGTACGTTTAGATATCTTGTTGCGAGGTTTTGTGCATACGTGCAGTGAAGTTTGTTTCCAGAGGCACTTTCTTGCCCTTTATCAAGCTGCATCTTGGCATTTGTATGTTCCATTGTATCTTCGCGTTTCTAATGTACGAAGGCGAGTGAAATGAAAGTGAGCCCACCCATCCTGCGCGTAGCACGCAGGCATCTCTCATTTACAAAAGTGACACGCAGGTGTGAGGATAAATGTTCTTTAATGCGCTCATACACTGGGTCGAACATGGTTGCGAGACGTAATGGACGCTCCAGAAGTTGAGCAGGGTGGTGCTGTGAGGTTTTCGCAGATGAAGGTGTTTCCCAAAAAGAAATTAGTGACCGTATGGCTGCCGTGTACATTGCAAGCAAGCAAGCAAGCAAGCAAGCAAGCAAGCAAGCAAGCAAGCAAGCAAGCAAGCAAGAAGTAAATAAAGTAAGTAAGTAAAGTAAGTAAGTAAGTGCTTTATTTCTCATAAACAATATACATTTGAAAGGTCTTGAGGAAAAAAGCTGCGTCAGCAGCTTGACTAAGTCCTATTGAACATTGAACATTGTATTTCATTGGCGACGGTCAAGCGTTAGAACAAACGGTTCAAAGAAGGACGTGAAAGTTGCAAAGACGATCCGAGACCGCACCAAAGCCATCGTGCAATCACCCCTAACAAAATTGCAAAGGGTGATTAGCTGATCACACAAGAACGGAGGATAAGCATCGATGAACTGGCAGAGCGTGTGGACGTCAGTCACGGTTCGGTTCACCGTCAACGTTCACGCCACAATTCATGAACATCTCGGTTATCGGCTCTTGTATGCGCAATGGATGCCCAAGATTTTGAACCACCGCCAGAGTCCGGAGAAGTTCGGCGCTGCCTTTACTCATCTGATCCGGTATCACAATAAGGGTGACGATTTCTTGTCTGCAATTGTGATCGGAGACGAACCATCATGCCACTATACTACGAGCCTGAAACACGACGGCAAAGCTTGCAATGGAAACATTCGAATTCACCACCCCCAAAGAAAGCAAAGGCCGTCATTTCCGCCGAAAAGGTGTTGTTGACTTTTATTTTTCGATCGTCAGGGGACATTACTAATAGAATTTTCTAAATCTTGAGAGACTATCAATTGTTTCCGATATTGTGAAACGCCGGATCAGCTGCGTGTTGCAATCAAGAACAAACTACGTAAAAAATTGACGAATGGGGTCATCTTGTTCCACGACAATACCCGTCCACACGCCGCTGATGTGGTTAACACAAAACTGGCAAAGTTCAAGTGGGGAACGTTGCAACATCCGCCATACATCTCAGACCTGTCGTCTTGCGACTTCCACATTTTGCGGCAACCGAAAAAACAGCTCAAGGGAACCAGATTCGTCTCGGACGATGACGTGAAAGTCAGTTGCAGACATTTTGAAGCAACAACCCAAGGAGGTTTATGAGACGGGAATTACGCGACTCATTAGTCAATGGAACAAATGTCTAAATGCTCATGGAGGCTACTTTTAAATAAAGTACCCCGTTTGTCATATATTCGCATTGGCTCACTTTCATTTGACTGGCCCTCGTATATTCTGCAGAACTGCTTTTTGTACGTGCTCTCTGTTGCGACTATAACTTCGGTGCAATTACTCACGATACACGACCAGTGACAGCTGCTCCTGCGTAATACATTGGAACAAATGACAGCGTAATTGAGATTTTTCACTGGCCGTTGCATATGTACAAGAATGTAAACAAGGATCTGGAATGACAAAGTTTCATTAACATATTTGTCATCAACTTGTTCATTTCCTGACCTTTACATTTTTCATATCAGCGGCATGCACTGCTTTGCTGGTTTCGAACTGATGTAGTTCTAAAGTTCGCGTGATATTTTCTTTACTTATTAAATAGACAAAAACATGGAAGCAATGGCATCAGTTATGTTGGGCACAATTTTTGGCACATAGGAGTATAATATTCTATGAAAAAATACATATTTTGCTTGTATTGACAGTCCGTAGCCTTCAAGAATTCGTTTGCAGCCTCTTTGGCAATGACAATACAGTTATTATACATGTATTTTATCCCTAAGCAAATTGTTTAAGAGTAAGCTTTAGCTCGGGCCCAACTCCGACGCGACCTATTCAGATACACGTAAAACGCAGAAACGCTTTTCTGAGATAACTCCTGAATCGCTTTTAATGAAATTTGTTGCATTTTAGAGAGT
Source organism: Dermacentor andersoni (assembly GCF_023375885.2). NCBI lineage: Eukaryota > Metazoa > Arthropoda > Arachnida > Ixodida > Ixodidae > Dermacentor > Dermacentor andersoni. The sequence continues at coordinate 1,904,326 of NC_092819.1, forward strand.
AAGTTAAATTCTAGTTCTGTGGGAAGCGGAATTTCGATTTGGGGCCCGAACTTTATTTAAAATATTTTGAAAAATTCGAAACTCCGAAAGAAAGTAAAAGCACGAAGTTTACAAATTAATAGCTCTTCATCAAGAACAGATATCGTGGTTCTGTAAACGGCATCCATTGCACCATTCAAAGCGGACAAATTCGTTATGTCTATTTTAATTGGGTATGTTATGTACAAGGGTTCTGCAAAAGCCTTATTTCCATAATACTTAATCTTTTTAGACTCATGTGTAACATCAGTTTTGTCCGCTGTAGATGTACTATTATGTGCAATTTACAGAATTGTGATATCAATTTTCATTGCTGATTTACAGAGTTGTAAACTTCATTGTTTCGTTTTCTGAAAATTTTCGATGTTTCCCACATTTTAATAAAAACATTTACGACTTAAATGGAAAATTCGAAACAAACAATTACTAGAATTTAAGTTCTTCTTTTAAATGCAACAAACCTCATCAAATTTCGCGAAGTGGTTGCCGAGAAAAACGAATTTTCCTTCTATATGTATTTAGATAGGAGCATCCGACCTAATGTTTCCTTTCAGGAGGTGGCCGAGCTGCGTTGTGAGCCCCCCCCCCCCCCCCCCCCCCCCGAACGAAATTTCTGGCTACGCCACTGCTTCCCAGGTATATTTCCCGAAGAAAAGACCACAGCCGTAAAATACGCGCAATTTCCTGTCGGACATCTGTATTTAAATCAGGTTTTTTCCCAATGCACGATATCCGAATGGAACAGCCTACCAAACGCAATAATTACATTAAATGACAGCTTCTTGGCCGCGCTCAAATCGCATTCACGAGGACAAAGTGACGCAGAACTGTGCACTGTACCATCTCATCATAAACCATTGTCTACTGTACTAATTTGAGTGATGTCTGTGATTTACCTGTTATCTACATGTTAAACTTTTTTTTTCATACATCATTTAATTATTTGTTCATGTCTTTAGCGGCAGTGATGCTGGGTCCTGTCGACCTTACTTGTCATCCCAGTGCTTTCGCTTATTCCATTGCGCGCCTCCCGTACTCCAATGCCCGTACGGGCAATCTGTACGCACAAAAATAAATAAATAATTATCATAACTGTGAGCGAAGAATGGCAAGGCTGTTATTCAGTCATTTCGCGAGTACCCCGGTTCTACCCATGCTCCGCCGATTCTCCGTGCCCCCTCTCTACCATTCTATCTACCTCTCTTTAGGAGTAGCATGTTAGGATAAGGGTAAGCGGTGCAGTTTCTGCCATGCTTTTTGCGGGGGTTCACGGATAATTACAGCTGTCAGGAGGCTATAGTGTGACGACGCCCAAAGAGCTCCAGAGGGCACTGTGCACATGTGACGCGATGGAAAGGTCCAAACGAGTTTCTTCCGCCGCCTCTCCTCTTTTCTACGATCCTTCCATGTATGTGCGCGCTCTGAAATCCCCTCCGACATGGCGTGCAAGACAGCAACAGCACCAGTGTAAAAGTTGACGGAGGAAGCAAAGAAAGCTCCACTTTTTAAAGAATTTGTCTTTATTTGTTGGCCCACAGTGACGTGTCATCGTGGCGTCAACGCGTCCTTTTCGGGATTTCTGGTGCCAAAAAACGTGCACTCGCCAAAAATAAAAGAAAAATATTTCTTTTATTTTTGGCGAGTGCACGTTCTTTGGCACCAATACGTTTCCTCGCCAGACGAGTTCTGTCGAACACTTGACTTTTTTGGATTTCTAAGCGGCGAGAGCCTTGCCCACTAGACTTTCTGCATTCAGGAACAACCTCATCCTGTTGCCAACACACGAAGGGTCTATCCAGTTTACGACAGATCTGCAAGGTTGTTTTTTTAGCCTGTTCATTATTTGCGCCCTCCACAGCTATACTCTGGAACTACTTCCTTTTTACTACACTGCATTAATAAGTGAACTTGTTTTTTGATTATATTCTCTAATAATGTTGTATTCTTGCTGAAATTGTACGTAATCGGCACAGAGTACTCAGGCACCCTCAAAGGAAACGCTTTCAATTTTCACGTGATTACGCCCGCCATTGTGATGCAAATAAACTTAACTTGAACTCATTTTCTCAAATAAACGTTGAATGAAACGCTCACGTCATCCTTAACAAGATCGACAAGCGTCGAAATACTCGATCTTATGATGCCCGTATTCGCAAGTTCTTTTTTTTTCGGGTGGAAGGTGTTGGTTATGTGATCTTGTACCGTAGAGACGTCCCTCAGACGTCTGTGATGTGCTAGTTTTTATTCTCAAGCACCCAATGTGAACTGTCACCGCCGCAACTCCATGATGTCCTGGTGGCAGGCCACCATGGCGTGTGGCGAAAATATGACCACGCTGATTTATTTAGGTTGGCATACACTATTTTGCCACATTCCTTTTTCAAACCATGCCAGAGCTCGAAAAGGCCATCTAACTCACTGGGCCCCTTTGCTCTGTTTATTCCCGCAAAGTGTGTGTCTATCCCTGTGGTTACCAAATATGCTACCACTCAAGCCTTTCTGGCGACCTGAGCAACTGAAGTCGCAGGCTTTCTTCAATACGGCGTCGGCGATCAATATCGCTGTCCTCAAGTACTTTTCGCGAAGTTTGCTCCCCCCTCTTTCCAGTGTCAATATCTTACACTACTTGCTCGTGCTAGACACAACACAAACACGCAACGACCTTAATGAATTATGAATTATACGCTAGTTGACATGCTGTCGATGCACATTTCCGCTGATCACCGGGACAGAAGCGTGGTCCTGGCTTTGGTGACATTAGCTTCCCCGTCACCAGAGAGCACAGAAAGCTGTCTTCACAAACAAACCACCGGTATTCGAGTCCACGCAGCATTCTGAATTTGGGAGCTGGGCACGCTAACCATTCCGCTACCACCTCCTCCCACCACTTTCGGTATATCTGCCTTCCCACTTCTCGCTTTCGTCGCAGACGCAGGCAGAACGGACGCAGAAACGCAAAAAAAGTAAAGATTGCTTGAGCCGCTAGCTGACACGTGACCTTAACCTTGGCAGGCTACTCTCATTGGAGCGCATGTAGGCTTGCGGCTGCGTGCACATCGTCGCCTTAGCTTTCTTGTAAGTTTGCTTTCACTTACTCTTTTTGGTTAAAACTGAAACGCTGGACAAAAATGAGAACTACCGTTGTGTTTTTTTTTCTTGGTTTCTAGGTTTGAGAGGAAGCTTTTGCTCGGGTGCTCCTATTTAAATACATGCAAAAGGAGAATTCGTCGTTCTCGGCAACCACTGAACCGAATTTGGCAAAGTTTGCTGCATTCAAAAGAAAAACTTAAAATCTATGACTGTTGGATTTGAATTTTTGATTTAGATCGTCAATTTTTATTAAAGATTGGTGAAAATAGCAAATTTTCTGAGAACGACACTATCAAGTTTACAACTCCGTAACTCAGCTGAAGAATGATTTCACGATTCTGTGAATTGCATCTAATAGTACATATAAAGCGGACAAAATTGATTTGTCACACATGATTCTCAAACAATTAGTAACATGGAAATACAACTTTTGCCGAACCCTTGTGCACAACGTAACGAATTCACAACAGATATTTATTTATTTATTTATTTATTTATTTATTTATTTATTTATTTATTTGTACATACTGCAGCCCAATAAGCGATATAGCAGGAGTGGATCAACAGAGGAAAATTATAGAGAAAAGTACAATACAACGATGAGGGTGATGTGCTAGGACCATTCAACCTGGATGACAGATACAGAACTTCGGGGTGAGAATGAGCGAATAGACCCAGGTAAGGAATTCTATTCTTTTATGGAACGAGGGAAAAAGCTGTATTTAAACACATTAGTGCGTGCAATGTAGGGCATCAAGTTCAAGTTGTGATGTCGTCTCGTCGATGACTCTGTTATAATTGGCATATCCGTATAAATTGGCATATCCAATTTGTCTGCTTTGAATGATCTAATAGGTGGCGTTTACAGATACGCGATATCTGGTCTTGATACAGAGGTGTTAGTTTGTAAACTTGATGCTTCTATTTCTTTGAACTTCCAAATTTTTGAAAGATCTTGCAACAAAATTAAAGATCTAAATTGAAGTTCCGCTACCAAGAGTCACTATAATTTAACTTTATCTCTCAAATACAACAAATTTAATTAAAGTCGGCGCAGTGGTTATCACAGAAAAGCGTTTCTACGTTTTACATGCATTTGAATGGGCCGCATCGGAGTTTGGCCCGCGGTAAAGCTTCCTGTTAAACCAAAAATGCCCATCCCTAACTTTAAGGCAGTAACAGCTTCATCATCAGCGACTTGAACGCTCATTTACACAAATAGTAATTTTATAGGAAATGGCATAAGGATATTATATTTCGAGGTCACGTCGCTGCCAATACAGGCCGACACCGCGTATCAACGAAAGTCACGAGAATGGCAACCGTAGCCGCAAGCGTCATGGTGTGGTCTTGTCGCGGCAGTGCAGTTGTAATACACGGACCCTGCCACTAAGGAATGCGCGGCGAGGTATCGCCGATGAATAAGTAATTGCCAAGATTGGTTTTCAGTAAACGTTCATTACCAAGAACGGCGGGTGCTTATAGTACCGCAAAGGACGGATGCTGGGCGGTGATTCCAATTATTTACTCGCCACATTACGCATTTACACTGGAATTAGAAACTCTCGCTCTCTCGCTTATAATTAGAAACCAACTCTCACTTACCTTCTCTCGACCCTAAACTACAACTTCGAATGCCACCCGGACTGCAGTTTTTTTCTCTTTTTGTCCCCCGCTCCTTTCCCAATGTGCTGAGACGTGCTTCCACCGATGTTTCGTCCTCCTCCTTCTCAATAAATGAAGTTGCTGCAAAAATATAGTGTCAGAAAATGAAACATTGCTGCAAAATATGGGGTGTCTTCATCTCGATAACCACCCTGTCTCTCACCTGGATTCTCCCATCGCAAAACAGTGTTGCTGTGTTGCAAATGACTGCAGGGCGTCGCATATACAGTTTCTTAGGAATGACCAGCAGCACGGCGAGCAATTTTCGGTGGGTGACGAGACAGTATAGAACACCTTCTGTGCCACTTTCACGCTCAGCGCTCTGCTCCGTGGGCTACTATTAGCTGCTAGGACTAAGTACGATATGAAAGAAACCTAGCTGGGCTGGTCGCGGGCAACTCTTTTCGGATTCGTGATGCGTCGATTTAAAATATTCACGTCTTATCTCAGCCTGAATGACAGCGATACAGCCGAGATGAGTTATAGTAGCTCGTGCGTTTGGACTAACGATGCTCTTCACGCAGCACTTTCGTCTAATGAGTGTATGCGAACCGGAGTCAAGGGCAGGAAGGTAACACGCCTTCCTGAAATGAAACAGTTGGGATAACCCTTGGTTTGGCGTTTGGATATATGTCGAGGGCCCACGATACGAACCACCTTTAAGTCGTCATCGGCGTGAAAAGGGCGAACTCAGATTAAACGTTGTCAAGCGGATAGGCTTTTAATTATCATAAGGATAGTTTTATTGAAATGTACTTCCTTCTCATGAGGTGAAAGCTGACTAATAAGCATTTAAATTTTCTTTGTTCTTAAGATCTCCTGTTAATATAAGGTTGCTGTCTCTTATAACCTCCTAAATTGAAACGGAAGTTATGAACAATAAATTGTTGCGTTGAATGTGTAAACGGACGCGCAAAAAAAGTCCTAGTCCATTTCCCAGTATTCACTCAATGACGATGTAGAACGTCTATACTGTCAAGTTGTAGTGATGTGGAGAAGAAGGCAGTTCCAAAAGTCAGTCACGAATATAACTCATTATAAGGCATTATATGCGCAAAGTAGTGCTTCCTCTGAATCTCATCAGTGGATCAAGGCATTGTTTCATCAGATTGGAATGCTCGTACATTGCAGCGCAATCTCGGGTCCTCAAATTTGATGGAGAATGTACGCCAGTATTCCCTTCACGAGCGCAATCTGATAAGACAACGATATTTTGCTGTTGTATCCATGACAACATACTGGATATTAGAACATATTTAGCGTCTAACCACTGGAACAGTGGTTAGACGCTAAAGAAAGCGCCCCCCCCCCAAAAAAAAGAAAGAAAGAATAGTGTACAGTTGCTTTAAAAATTAGCTGAAACATTGTGCTCGTGGTAAAAAGCTCCCCAAGACTGCACAGCGGTGCTGACATACCGAAAATTCCAGAGCTAAACACTTTCCAATTACTCATGTTTATCAAACCAGCATTTCTTGGTTAAATGTAGCCCTAGAGTCTAGGGGCCAGTTCCTCCACGGGTACTGTGTCGGAGACTGTACGTGTGTTAGTATTATTTGTCACAGAATCACAGTATTTTTTCTTTAGACCTTAACTTTAGACAACCAAAGTATATGCAGAAATACCCTCATCTTAACATTTCAGTACTTTTCGTTCCAACGTACATGTCCGCGCTGATCAATATGTTACAAAGTAGTGAAAATGTGTCCAATGCTTTCCCCCAGGCAGCTGTTTTTATTCTTCATGATGCCAGGAAACTGAGCCTGATACCATTAACGCTCAGAAATCTAATCGGGAGCGTGCACAATGTTCTCGCACACCTTGTGGGATGTACCGTAGCGCTGAGGTCCTTCTTGTATAGTGTAGAATAGTCGATCGGAAAGGCAGAGCACGGTTGGGCACATGTGCTTAAGCTCATGAACTTGATTTGCGCCAACAATACCTGTCCAAGCTTTCATACTTGCTTTATAAGAAGCCTACAGCACCATCAATATGCCGGATGCATTTAACTGCACCAAACATAACTATTAAACCAATGCACGTATTGTTGACATCACTTTATCATTCGAGTGTTCACATTGGCAACCTCTGCATGCGGAGTAAGTTGAGAAGTTGTGTGCGTAATTAACAAAGTTACGTTAATTAGATATTCAGTAATTGATCTTTGGTATGAGCAGTTTGGAGCCAGCCCTCGAGATTATCTAGCCGAGCAAAGAAATTTTGATTAGAGATGCTTCTGTAACAGCTATGCGAACAAAAATTTACCAATTAAACGCTCTTGAAAAGCGTAACTGACGTAGAAAAAGAACATCTGTAAAGTCACAGAAAGAACAGCTCTTCAAGACGGGACACAAAGTGGGAACCACACACACACTGCACTAACAACTTTAAACGCTGTTCTTTCTGCGATAGTGAACAAACACCCGCCGTGGTTGCTCAGTGGCTATGGTGTTGGGCTGCTGAGCATAAGGTCGCGGGATCGAATCCCGGCCACGGCGGCCGCATTTCGATGGGGGCGAAATGCGAAAACACCCCTGTACTTAGGTTTAGGTGCTCGTTAAAGAACCCCAGGTGGTCGAAATTTCCGTAGTCCCCCACTACGGCGTGCCTCATAATCAGAAAGTGGTTTTGACACGTAAAACGCCATAATTTTGAAATGAACCAACTAGCCCGTCAGTCAGTCCTTGCAAACCTGTGAAGTCAACCTGACCGCGCCTAGCCTTTTGTGAGGCTGTCATCAATAGTATGGCCCGGTGAGCATGTTCCTTGTGGCCAGTCCGCTTTCAATTTTTATTCATGCTGTTTTTTCAAAGGCAGGCAGTTGAAAGTTTTAGTCTCAATATAGGAGTGAACGTGTGTCGCTGGAAGCTTGCTTGGTCGCAGAAACGATGCATGACGCAATGATAGTGCAGCAGATTTAGCGCGTCGCTGGCATTTTAAGAAAATGCACTGCCGCCGAGGGAAGGAAGATAACGAAAGTGAACAGCTTGGTAGCGGCTCACGGAGCCGCGTCGATGGTGACGGTGCCATCGTGACGAAATCTGAGGCGGCGATATTGACGGCTGAGGCCTTTTCTATATCTTCTTTTTCTTTCTTTTTTTTACAGCGAACGTGTTAAGCGCTACTTTCCCCACTATCGTATCCGCGTGTAGAACAAAATCAAGAAGATATTGCAATGCCGGACCGACCCGCGGTGTAGGTGAAGCAGGCGTTAAGAACTCCCCATACGTAGGCCGATCCCGAAGATAGAGCAATACTGGGCCGATCCGACGCGGAGGTTATGCAGGCGTTAAGAGAAAGCTTTAGCTCGGAACCACACTGTTCGATGCGGCCTATTCAAATACATGTAAAACGCAGAAACGCTTTTCTGAGCTAACCACTGGGCCGATTTTAATGGAATTTGTATTATTTGAGAGAGAAAGCTAAATTCTATTGACTGCTGGTAGCGAAATTTCGATTTGGGGCTTTAATTTTGTTACAAGGGTTTTCAAAAATTCGGAAGCTCAAGAAGATATAGAAGCACGAAGTTAGCAAATTAATAACTCTGTATCAAGAGCAGATAACGCGATTCTGTAAACGGCCCCTATAAATCATTCAAAGCGGACGTTCGTTACGTTGTGTACAAGGGTTCTGCAAAAGTTGTATTTCCATATTAATAATTGTTTTCAGAATCATGTATGACATATCAATTTTGTGCGCTTTATATGTACTATTACATGCAATTCACAGAATTGTGATATCATTTTTTATTGCTGAGTTACGGAGTTGTGAACTTGATAGTTTCGTTTCCAGAAAACTTACGATTTATACCAATTTTCAATAACAAATTCACTATCTAAATAAAAAATTCGAAAGCAACAGTCACTAGATTTTAAGTTCATTAAGTTTAAGCTTCATACAAACCTCGTCAAATTTGGTGCAGTGGTTGCCGCGAAAAACGAATTCTCTTATTCCATGTATTTAGTTAGGAACATCCAAGCTAAAGCTTCTTATAGGCGCCCACATACACAGCTTCGCTGGTCATTTCACAGAGTGGAAGGGAACTGCGTTTTCTTGCATTGATTTCGCTTTTAGAAAGAGATAATTCTATAAAAGACAGGACAGGCGCAGTTGCGCCTGTCCTGTCTTCTTCCTTGTGATCGTCTACAAAGCGCATCCAATCTTTCCAAATACAATGAACCAACTTGCCCAACAACGCATTCTGCTAAACTTCATTCGTTCTTGCCTCGTAGATTTAAATATGGGTTTAATAAAACTCTATATTCCTTTCATCGCCAAGAGCAGGTGTAAGCGGCGAAATGCTCACTACCTCGCTCGCTTACACACGCACACACGCACGCACGCACATTCCACGCACACAGAGATACGACCCATGCTCGCCCACTTTCACATTTACACGCGCCCACGCATGCACGCATGCACAAAAATGTACGCACGCACTCACACGGAACTGCACGCACACACAAACACGCGTATGGTCGCAAACGTATACCCGCACTCGCTCGCACGCATATTCAAATACTGAGACACAAACACGCGCGCACTATCAAATACAAGTACACACGCATTCATGCTCAAGGTGTGCACACCCATATACACTCCCTCACCTGCTATGTTGCCTCACAAGAAGATGCGTGTGCAAACAGACTCAATGACACTCGCTCTGCAATTACCGTTCAAAATTCCAGCTGTAATATTTCGCCTTATAGTTTAAATTTCGCGCTTCTCCTAGTCAATGTGCCCTCTTCTGAGAGGGTGCAGAACCATTTGCTCCTGTCGTGTGACTTAAAGGGAAGCTTAAACACTTTTCGAAAAAAAATGAGTTCTCTGCGGCATTCTACAGTTTTGAGTCCCCTGAACACGAATATCTGGTTCAAAAAGGGCGGAAACAAACGCAAGCGGCTGTTTTTTCAAGAAAACGCGCACCAGCGCCTCAGGGCATCACGCGAACGCCGCTGTTGCCCGTGATTGGTCGGGGCCGCTGTGACGTCATTCGCGGCAGTCACCGGTCGGCGCCGCCGTTTCAGAGCGTAGCCGCGTAGCACGCTGTTTTGTTCTGGCTTCATAGCTGAGTTGTAAGCATTATGGAACGTTCTCGCTGTCTCGGACAGCTTGTATTTTCGCCGTACATGTTCGAACCGACAGCCGATACGGAAAACGATGGCGGCAACGGCGGCAACGACGATGTTGAGTGTGCCAACAGCGAGAGCGATGTGTGCACCTTCTCGCGCTTTGGAAATCTTAGCTGGTACCTATGTTTTTTCATGTAGTTGCACGTTCCAATGTCGGGGGAAAAAACGCGCTAAAGTGCCATTGGGAACTTGCTGCTGGAAGAATGCCTAAGCACTAACTTCTCATTAGATTGTAAACACGGGTGCAATTCCGCGATGTCAAGCACCTTGCCGCTGCTTGTCTAAAGTCCCGTGGTTTTTTTAGTGTTGATACACGATCGCGAACATAAGTGCCGCGTTTCAAAGCGCGCACATGCAGTGCTGCGGGGTGCAGTCATGGAAGTTGCTTATCATAGAAATCCAGAGATGGCCAGAGGTATTATATGTGCAATATTCATGCTATGGTTCGACGACTTTGCGATTGTGGCTCGATCAAGAATCGGTATGCGTGCTCCATGCTAGTGTTGACATAAAGATATTAGGCAGTTTTAGCACCGCCGTGTGGTAAACACGATAACTGCAACCGTACGTCGAAGGTCACTAGGCAAGCCTATACTCCATTTCATACCTCAGGTGCAACGCTGTGGAAGCTACGCACGAAGTCCGGTCACCAAAATTGATTACTGCGCGCGTTTCCGTCTATGCTTCGCAGCGTGCCAGTGGCGTTTGCTCGCGCGAGCATGCACGTGAAGCTGCCGCGACGGGCTGCAATTAAAGAATACCGAAAAGAAGATTGATTTAAAAGAACGTGTTAGCAGCCGTATAAGTACACGGATTGTTTCTATGAGTAAATTCTTTTTTCTTCATTCAGAACTGAGCTTATATATGAAAAATTTTCTCAAGAATCGGGTCAGGAAACACCGAACTTTTTCTAAGTGCGAACGCAGCCACTGCAAGAAGTATCTCAAGCCTCCACAGCGTTGCACCTGATGAGCTTCTTGTCCTTCGGGAACCTGTGAAACACCACATCGTCTCGCCCGCCTGTGTTCGCGCAGCCGAATGCTGCACAGAACGAGGGCATGTTGGGCGCCCTTGGCTATAGGCACTCACGCAGCACAGAAGGAAAGAACAGTTTATGAAAATCGCAAAAGAAAACAAACGTGAGCGGCGACGGCGGCAGATCCCTCGTAGCGTCGTTCAGTAAAGCGCAGGACGGAAAGAGGCATGCCAGCACATGCCAGCACGCTGGTCCGGCAGCTCTGTCCCCGCGAATGACGTCACTCTCGCCGGTTCTCTCCTCTGGCAACCACCTCACCCGGCGCTCCCTTTAACTGCCCATCCCCGACCAAAAGACTGCTTTAACGCACCACCAATGTTCCAAATGAGTGCCATAAATGCATATGTTGTTACAATGGACTACCCTCTTGGTGCAGACAGTTTAAACTTGTTGATACTGGACTATTATATATAAATAGAATTGTTTAAAATTTTGCCCATATAGTTACGCATGTGCAGTGCCGTGAAGTTCCACAGGATGGTGAAGGTGCAATGTCCGGAATTCCTGAGCACGTCCATGCTACAAGGCACAATAGTATTTTTTCTTTAACGTAACACAAAGACATGCGCATGGTTGTTGTTATGTTGTCCAAGGAATAAAATCCTATAATAAAAGCGATGACTTAACAAATAAGCAACCCAATGCTACGTTTCAGGAAGTAAAAATAGAGAATATAATATTTGAAGTGCCTTCCTGAAAAAAAAAATAAACTGAAAATAAATCTTGAGTTTTGTGTTGCGGCCATATGGTGGGAGACCGTCGAACTCTTTGCTACGTGGCGTTAAATAAGAAAAGGTGTCATGCAGCGCGGCATCGAACCGCTGCCAGCGTGACGCGGAACGATAGGTGCTGGTGTTTAAACGACTCGCCACGGGTTTCGACGTTTCCGCTAGTGATACGCTCGGGTTTTTATAGCTACCACATGAACTTGCATGAATGTCTTTCAGAAATTGCTTTTGGGAACAGCGTTACGTCTGTGTAGAGAGTTGAGATAGGCATCAATCCAAAGCTGAGTCTCCGGAATACATACTCTGCAGCCACGGGCGTAGTCAGGGGGGGGGGGGGGGGGCTTATGGGGCTTCAGCCGCCCCCCCCCCCCCGAAATTTTTTCGTGCTGTCCATGCGCCGCCGGCCAAAACAACCCCCAGCGCCGGAAATCATGCTCGAGTTTGTCTAGAATGTCCTTTTCACGCTCGAAAAAACATTTTAGCGCGAACATTGCGAAGTCGGGCTGGATTTCGCGGCAACGCCCATGCACCGGAAGTCACATAAAGCAAGGAGGCCTATCCAAGCACAAAGTTTCAAAGGCGTTTTAATGGCGAGCGGGCTCGTCGTGGCATCTCGCTGAGGCCGCGGAATCGGGAGCGCTTGGATTTCAATTCTGACACTTTATGGCTATAAAGTTCTAAGAAACTTTTGATGCGAAAGTTGCATTGATATTTCCAAAGTCGTGCTTTAGATTTTCAATTCCGGAACTTTGTGGGCTTAATGTTGTTATAAACATTTTACGCCAAAGGTGCATTGACTTTTCTAAACTCTTAGATCGGAACATACAACGAGACAAGCCAAATCTACACACTATCAGACAAGTTGACAAAACACGCAGCGAGATACGATGAGACGAAGTGGTGTGGTGATTCATTTGTGCCGTCATGTCGCATAAAAAAATATCAACATTTTTTTCACCTACGCCAAAGCATCCATGTCAAGACATTAAAGCCAGCCAGGGTAACTACGTTCTTATTTATTTTTTCTACTTTGGCTTTTATTCGTGAGGACACATTGAGCCTCATAATTTTTTTTAATTTTCGCTACCCTACCCGCGGGCAGCCAGAGCCAGCCAGAGCGCATGAGTTTTTCTTGTGTTGCCCCGAAACCACCGCGCGGCGTACTTCGGTGCGCGTGTGGTTTTCTCTGGCCGAGTGAATCTTCGCCTGGCAGAATTTTGGACGCCTTCTGGCTAGCAGACGAGAAAAAGTAACAATGGTCGCTCACCGCCATCACTGTGAAGACTTGACGGATTACACCGTGTTCGCTTGAGCGCAACCTCTCCGGAAAGCCTTGTCTCGCCGATGTAAAATACCATGCACTATGCGTATGGTTCTCGGTGGACCAAGCGTCTTACGTTTTCTTCGATATTCATTCGGTAGCCACATTAGGTACGCACAGTAGGCATTCAATTGTGGCCAACATATTTTCCTTGGGTTTTTTTTTAATTTCGGTGGCCACGCCCCACAAAAACAAAAACAAAAAAACATTGTTGCGGCTCAGCGAATTGTCGCATGGTGACAGTTTATTACTTCTTTTGCGGAATGTAATCGGCCACGGCACGCTTCGGTTGCCGGATGCTATCATTATATTATTGTGATAGTAATTATATGAAGACTCCAGGCGCATTCCTGCTGTCGCCGTCACCCTCATATTTCTTATAAAGTCTCAGGGCAATAACGTCGTGACCGCGCGCCGCATGCTGTATGTGCGAGTGAAAGAGTAGGGGGTGGTGAAATGGGTGAGCCGACGATGGTGGCTCAGTCTTGCGTGCGCAAAGGAGAAAAGCGGGGAGCAAGCGCGCCGCCTTCCGTCGCACGCGATACATCGGATGGAGTGGATGGAATGGGGGCGAGATCTATGTTTCTGTGAATCTGTGATTGCGCTACATGTTTATTTGCCTTGTTTTACGCATTATATACAGCGACTTTGTCTTAGATACGTAGATTTATTGGAGACTTATAGGTATATTTAAATATCTTGTTGCGAGGTTTTGTGTATACGTGCAGTGAACTTTGTTTCCAGTGACACTTCTTTGCCCTTTATCAAACATTTGTATATTCCATTGTATCTTCGCATTTATAATGAACGAGAGCGCGTTAAAAGAAAGTGAGCCTACCCACCCCGCGCAATAATGGTTCGGTTCATTATCTGCGAGGCATGCGCGTAGCACACAGGCATCTTTCATTTACAAAAGTGACACGCAGATGTGAGAGTAAATGTTCTTTAATGCTCTCATACACTGGTTTGAACATGGTTGCGTGACGTAATGGACACTTCAGAACTTGAGCAGCGGGGTGCCGTGAATGTTGTGACAGCTGAAGGAGTTTCCCAAAAGGAAATTATTCGCCGTATGGCTGCCGTGTACGTTGAACATTGCATTTCATTGGCGACTGTGAAGCGTTGGAGCAAACGGTTGAAAAAGGACGTGAAAGTTGCAAAGACGATCCAAGACCGGGCCAAAGCCATGGATCGTGCGTAAGCTCATCAACTTTTGCACACAAGTGCAAAAGTTGATGAGCTGACGAGACAAGAACGGAGGATAAACATCGATGAACTGGCAGAGCGTGTGACCATCAGTCGCGGTTTGGTTCTCACCATAATTCATGAACATCTCGGTCATCGGCTCTTGTGTGCGCAATGGATGCCCAAGATTTTGAACCACCGTCAGAAGAAGGTTCTGCGCTGCCTTAACTCATCTGATCCGGTATCACAATGAGGGTGACGACTTCTTGTCTGCAATTGTGATCGGGGACGAACCATGGTGCCACTACTACGAGCCTGAAACACGACGGCAAAGCTTACATTGGAAACATTCGAATTCACCGCCCCCAAAGAAAGCAAAGGCCGTCATTCCCGCCGGAAAGGTGTTGTTTACAATTTTTTTTTCGATCGTCAGGGGCCATTACTGATAGAATTTTTTAAAGCCGGAGAGACTATCAATCGTTTCCGATATTGTGAAACGCTGGATCGGCTGCGTGTAGCAATCAAGAACAAGCAACGTGGAAAATTGACGAATGGGCTCATCTTGTTCTACGACGTGGCTATGGTGTTGGGCTGTGTAGCACGAAGTCGCGGGATCGAATCCCGGCCACGGCGGTCGCATTTCGATGGGGGCGAAATGCGAAAACACCCGTGTGCTTAGATTTAGGTGCACGTTAAAGAACCCCAGGTGGTCGAAATTTCCGAACTCCTCCACTACGGCGTGTCTCATAATCAGAAAGTGGTTTTGACACGTAAGACCCCATAATTCAATTTTTAATTTTTCCATAATGCCCGTCCCCACGTCGCTGATGTGGTTATTACAAAACTGGCAACGTTCAAGTGGGAAACGCTGCAACATCCGCCATACCCCTAAGACCTGTCGCCTTGCGACTTCCACATTTTGGGGCAAATGAAAAAAAAAAAACAGCTTAAGGGAAACAGATTCGTGTCGGACGATGACGTGAAAAAAGTCAGCTGCAGATTTGTTGAAGCAGCAACCCAAGGAGTTTTATGAGACGGGAATCACCCGACTCGTTAGTCAATGGGATAAATGTCTAAATGCTCATGGAGACTACTTTTAAATTAAGTACTCCGTTTGTCATATATTTGCATTGTTCACTTTCATTTCACTCGCCCTCGCATATTTTGCAGAACGGCTTTATATAGGTGCTCTCAGTTGGAAGAATAATTTCGGTGCAATTACTCACGATACACGACCGGTGGCAGCTGCTCCTGCGTAATCATCATCATCATCATCACCCTAGTTACGCCCACTGCAGGGCAAAGGCCTCTCCCATACTTCTCCAACTACCCCGGTCATGTACTAATTGTGGCCATGTTGTCCCTGCAAACGTCTTTATGTCATCCGCCCACCTAACTTTCTGCCGCCCCCTGCTACGCTTCCCTTCCCTTGGAATCCAGTCCGTAACTCTTAGTGACCATCGGTTATCTTCCCTCCTCATTACATGTCCGGCCCATGCCCATTTCTTTTTCTTGATTTCAACTAAGATGTTGTTTACCCGCGTTTGTTGCCTCACCCAATCTGCTCTTTTCTTATCCCTTAACGTTACACCCATCATTCTTCTTTCCATAGCTCGTTGCGTCGTCCTCAATTTCAGCAGAACCCTTTTCGTAAGCCTCCAGGTTTCTGCCCCATATGTGAGTACTGGTAACACACAGCTCTTGTACACTTTCCTTTTGAGGGATAGTGGCAACCTGCTGTTCATGATTTGAGAATGCCTGCCAAACGCACCCCAACCCATTCTTATTCTTCTGGTTATTTCAGTCTCATGATCCGGATCCGTGGTCACTACCTGCCCTAAGTAGATGTATTCCCTTACCACTTCCAGTGCTTCGCTACCTATCGTAAACTGCTGTTCTCTTCCGAGACTGTTAAACAATACTTTAGTTTTCTGCAGATTAATTTTCAGACCCACCCTTCTGCTTTGCCTCTCCAGGTCAGTGAGCATGCATTGCAATTGGTCTCCTGAGTTACTAAGCAAGGCAATATCATCAGCGAATCGCAAGTTGCTAAGGTATTCTCCATCAACTTTTATCCCCAATTCTTCCCACTCCAGGCCTCTGAATACCTCCTGTAAACATGCTGTGAATAGCATTGGAGATATCGTATCTCCCTGTCTGACGCCTTTCTTTATAGGGATTTTGTTGCTTTCTTTGTGGAGGACTACGGTGGCTGTGGAGCCGCTATAGATATCTTCCAGTATTTTTACATATGGCTCATCTACACCCTGATTCCGTAATGCCTCCATGACTGCTGAGGTTTCGACTGAATCAAACGCTTTCTCGTAATCAATGAAAGCTATATATAAGGGTTGGTTATATTCTGCACATTTCTCTATCACTTGATTGATAGTGTGAATACGGTCTATTGTTGAGTAGCCTTTACGGAATCCTGCCTGGTCCTTTGGTTGACAGAAGTCTAAGGTGTTCCTGATTCTATTTGCGATTACCTTAGTAAATACTTTGTAGGCAACGGACAGTAAGCTGATCGGTCTATAATTTTTCAAGTCTTTGGCGTCCCCTTTCTTATGGATTAGGATTATGTTAGCGTTCTTCCAAGATTCCGGTACGCTCGAGGTTATGAGGCATTGCGTATACAGGGTGGCCAGTTTGTCTAGAACAATCTGACCACCATCCTTCAACAAATCTGCTGTTACCTGATCCTCCCCAGCTGCCTTCCCCCTTTGCATAGCTCCTAAGGATTTCTTTACTTCTTCTGGCGTTACCTGTGGGATTTCGAATTCCTCTAGGCTATTCTCTCTTCCACTATCGTCGTGGGTGCCACTGGTACTGTATAAATCTCTATAGAACTCCTCAGCCACTTGAACTATCTCATCCATATTAGTAACGATATTGCCGGCTTTGTCTCTTAACGCACACATCTGATTCTTGCCTATTCCTAGTTTCTTCTTCACTGTTTTTAGGCTTCCTCCGTTCCTGAGAGCCTGTTCAATTCTATCCATATTATAGTTCCTGATGTCCGCTGTCTTACGCTTGTTGATTAACTTAGAAAGTTCTGCCAGTTCTGTTCTAGCTGTAGGATTAGAGGCTTTCATACATTGGCGTTTCTTGATCAGATCTTTCGTCTCCTGCGATAGCTTACTGGTTTCCTGTCTAACGGCGTTACCACCGACTTCTATTGCGCACTCCTTAATGATGCCCATGAGATTGTCGTTCATTGCTTCAACACTAAGGTCCTCTTCCTGAGTTAAAGCCGAATACCTGTTCTGTAGTTTGATCCGGAATTCCTCTAGTTTCCCTCTTACCGCTAACTCATCGATTGGCTTCTTGTGTACCAGTTTCTTTCGTTCCCTCCTCAAGTCTAGGCTAATTCGAGTTCTTACCATCCTGTGGTCACTGCAGCGTACCTTGCCGAGCACGTCTACATCTTGAATGATGCCAGGGTTCGCGCAGAGTATGAAGTCGATTTCATTTCTAGTCTCCCCATTCGGGCTCCTCCACGTCCACTTTCGACTAACCCGCTTGCGGAAAAAGGTATTCATTATCGGCATATTATTCTGTTCTGCAAACTCTACTAATAATTCTCCTCTGCTATTCCTAGAGCCTATGCCATATTCCCCCACTGACTTGTCTCCAGCCTGCTTCTTGCCTACCCTGGCATTGAAGTCGCCCATCAGTATAGTGTATTTTGTTTTGACTTTACCCATCGCCGATTCTACGTCTTCATAAAAGCTTTCGACTTCCTGGTCATCATGACTAGATGTAGGAGCGTAGACCTGTACAACCTTCATTTTGTACCTCTTATTAAGTTTCACAACAAGACATGCCACCCTCTCGTTAATGCTATAGAATTCCTGTATGTTACCAGCTATTTCCTTATTAATCAGGAATCCGAATCCTAGTTCTCGTCTCTCTGGTAAGCCCCGGTAACACAGTACATGCCCGCTTTTTAGCACTGTATATGCTTCTTTTGTCCTCCTAACCTCACTGAGCCCTATTATATCCCATTTACTACCCTCTAATTCCTCCTATAACACTGCTAGACTCGCCTCACTAGATAGCGTTCTAACGTTAAACGGGGCCAGGTTCAGATTCCAATGGCGGCCTGTCCGGAGCCAGGTATTCTTAGCACCCTCTGCAGCGTCACAGATCTGACCGCCGCCGTGGTCAGTTGCTTCGCGGCTGCTGGGGACTGAGGGCCGGGGTTCGATTGTTGTATTCACATAGGAGGTTGTGGCCAAGCACTGCACCAGGGTGGCCAATCCTGCTCTGGTGAGAGAGTGCGTTACCGGTTCTGGTCACCGGGATCAGGCCGCACTCCAGGCCTGTTTGTGCAATTTTCTCAACACACGGTTTTTTTTGTATTTTCCGGTGGAGAATTGCGCGGCACCGGGATTTGAATCACGGTCCTCTTGCACTGGAGACGGATACTCTACCGTCCTCGTAGGAGTTAAATTAAAAATTAATTTATGGGGTTTTACGTGACAAAACCACTTTCTGATTATGAACCCCGTAGTGGAGGACTCCGAAAATTTCGACCACCTGGGGTTCTTTAACCTGCACCTAATTCTAAGTACACGGGTGTTTTCGCATTTCGCCCCCATCGAAATGCGGCCGCCGTGGTCGGGGTCCGATCCCGCGACCTCGTGCTCAGCAGTCTAACACCATAACCACTGAGCAACCACGGCGGGTCCCGCAGGAGTTGTACGCCTCATTTAACCTACAGTGGTGCCCTATTTGATCAGTCAAGGTGGACCAATCTGAGCTCGGTTATACCGCATGGATGGCACTCGGCTAGAGAACCTGGTATTTATGACCTGCACATGTGAGGCCATACATAATTGAAGATATATATCTTTTTTTTAGGAGGGTTCCCGTACAGTGATAAAATAAAGGAAAAGACATTAAAAGAAAGAAAAAAAAGAAAGAAAAAGGGGCGAAAAAAAAAGGAACATAACAGGTGATTTGAACTCGTGACCCTTCGATGTTGCCCGGAAAGATAGCTCAATCGGTTGGTTCGTCAGGCCCCAGGCTACTTTCAAGCGCCACAGCTCCTGCTCCGAGCCTCACACTTACGTGGAAAGAGACTCATGTTGTCCGCGTGGTTGGAAGGCATACTTTCTAGGAAAAATGGCCGCTCGAGGAGAAGAGCGAAATCGAGCGGCTTTAGAGGCTAGGAAAACTGCCTTAAAATATTTAGACTTGAGGGAAAGCTTCGTTAACAAATTATAACACGGCAATAAATGACAGCGTCATTGAGATTTTTCACTGGCCGTTGCATATGTAGAAACATGTAAACAAGGTTGTTGAATGACAAAGTTTCATGAACATATTTGTCCGCAACTTGTTGATTTCATGGCCTTTACATTTTTCATATCAGTGGCATGCCCTGCTTTGCTTGTTTCAAACTGATATAGTTCTAAGGATCGTGTGATATTTTCTTACTTGTTAAATAGACAAAAACATCGAAGCATTGATATCAGTTATGTTGAGCACAATTTCTGGCACATAGGAGTGTATCTCTTTATTAAAAAATACATATATTACTTGTTTTGACAGAGCGTAGCGTTCAAGAATTCGTTTGCAGCATCTTTGGCAATGGCAATGCAGTTATTATTCATGTGTTTGATCTCTCGACAAATTGTTTAAGAGCAAGCTTTTGCTCAGGCCCAACTCCGACGCGGCCTATTCAAATAAATGTAAAACGCAGAAACGCTTTTCTTAGATAACCCCTGGATCACTTTTACAACAGAGGTTGTGTTCAGTACTACAGAAATTTCTGTTGTACAACAGGATTTTTCTGTAGTAACTACAGATTCCTGATGGAGCGACAGACTTTTCTGATGTACAACAGACATTTCTTGTTGTGACTACAGAAGTACAGTCTGTCGTATGTCTGTTGTTACAACAGAAAGCTGAAGCTCTACAACAGATTTTTGTAGTACTACAGAAAATTTGTCATCACTACAGGCACCCTGTTGTCCCAACAGAAATGTTCCTGAAGTAACTCGAAAAACTTCTGTAGTGCTACAGAGAGCTGTTGAAATACTACAGAAACCTATTGTGGCAACAGGCCCCCAATTGTCACAACAGAAGTGTTCCTGAAGTAATGCGACCAACTTCTGTTGTACTACAGAAAAATGTTGTACGACAGAAACCTATCATTGCAACAGGCCCCCAGTTGTCATAACAGAAGTGTTCCTGAAGTAATGGACAAACTTCTGTTGTACTACAGAGAACTGTTCCACAACGGAAACCTATCGTCGCAACATGTACCCAACGATGACAACAGAAGTGCACTGAAATTGTGCGATGCGACAAGCTTCTGTAGTGCCCAGTTGAAAATGACAAGAGGAATTCCTGTCGCAACTACAGAAATTCTGTTGTACGACAGAAGTTCTTGACATTTCTTAATTGAGTGACATTTCTGACGTTACGACAGAAATTCTGATGTCGCAACAGAAGCATTCTGTCGCGAAGGCCAATAGTTATGAAGTCGCAACAGAAACGTTCTGTCGCGACAAAAAGAGTTCTGAAGTCGGAACAACAGCTTTATATCCTGACAGCGACTCCGACGTTACGACACCAATTCTGACGTCGCAGCAGAAACATTCGGTCGCGACGGCCAAGAGTTCCGAAGTCGCAACAGAAGCGCTTTCCGTCGCGGCCCTTTAAAATTGTATGTTAGTTTCGCATCGGTGGTGTACACTGTACTTTTCTCTTGCGCGGTATTCAATCGCGCTTCTCTGAAGCCGGCAATGCTGATGCCACCAACACCGGTATTAAAGTCGACGTGGCGAATAGTTATAATTGTGCCGTGACGACGCGGCACCAGCAACGCCTTACCGGCCTCCTCAAGATCGGCCGCTGATCAAAATCATACCATCTGCGGGAGTGGCTGCGTATCCGTTTCATTTTTTTTTGGTAAGATGTGGCACACAGGCCTGTGGACTTACATGTCCTGTTACACTGGCACATTAATTAATTTCCCAGGAATATTTCACAAGCTTATGCGAAGCGGAAAAAAAGATTTGGGTTGTTCCACAAAGTTGCGTGAAAAGCTGTCTCGCTCGGGTCTCATTAATCTGGTACAGTGCTGCAGTGAGAAGCCAGTATGCTGTCAGAAAGAACTCTCATCCACGAATGTTTATGTAGCTATTTTGCATTGAACACACGAATTATATGCGCGCTCAAAAGTGTAAAGAACGAGAGACAACTGTCGAAACTAGCAGTAATAACCCTAAAAGTCAACATTGTCTATTTCTGAATTTATTATTTAATATGGATATCGTACAACAATATCGATGTTCTAGCACTCCACGATGTACCTGTCGATGGTACGAACACTCTTGCTCTTCTAGAGATGCGGCACTTGACGCGGTGGATAGCGGATCTTGGCTCTTAAAATGCAAATGTAAACATCAGCGCATCAGCACGTCGTACTATTGACATGGCCAAAATGTACACTTGAAAAGCATGTCAGGAGTGGTGTAGTGGTAAGATGCCGGGCTCGGAATCGTGAGGTCGCAAGTTCGGATCCTAGGCGGGGATGTCTTTTTTCATTTTTTTTTACTTTTATATTTTTCTTTTTTTGTACTAACAAATTTGCATAGCCTTAATGAGGTCTCTGTCAATATTTAATTAAATATTGATCAAGAACTACAGAACTTTCTACTACAGGACGTCACACTACAAACAACAGAACTACAGACAACAGAACTACAGGCAACAGAACTACAGGCAACAGAACTACAGAAACAACGTCCCAAAATACGACAGACTGTGAAAATTTCCTGTTGTGTTTTTCAACTGGGAATGACAAAGTTTCATGAACATATTTGTCCGCAACTTGTTGATTTCATGGCCTTTACATTTTTCATATCAGTGGCATGCCCTGCTTTGCTTGTTTCAAACTGATATAGTTCTAAGGATCGTGTGATATTTTCTTACTTGTTAAATAGACAAAAACATCGAAGCATTGATATCAGTTATGTTGAGCACAATTTCTGGCACATAGGAGTGTATCTCTTTATTAAAAAATACATATATTACTTGTTTTGACAGAGCGTAGCGTTCAAGAATTCGTTTGCAGCATCTTTGGCAATGGCAATGCAGTTATTATTCATGTGTTTGATCTCTCGACAAATTGTTTAAGAGCAAGCTTTTTCTCAGGCCCAACTCCGACGCGGCCTATTCAAATAAATGTAAAACGCAGAAACGCTTTTCTTAGATAACCCCTGGATCACTTTTAATAGAATTTGTTGAATTTGAGAAAGTTAACTTCTAGCATCTGTTGGAAACTGAAGTTCGATTTAGGGCCTGAATTTTGTTCAAAGTATCTTGAAAATTTTGAAAGTGCGAAAGAAATAGAAGCACGACGTTTACAAACTAAAAGCTCTTCATCAAAAACAGATATCGCGGTTCTTCAAACGGCATCAATTATAAGAGTCAAAGCGGTCAAATTCGGTACCTCAATTTGTATCTTACGTGAAATAGTTACGTGGTGCACAAGGGTTCTGCAAAAGCCGTATTTCGATAATACTAAATTGTTTGAGATTCAGTTGTAACATATCAATTTTGTCCGCTGTAGATGTACTATTAGATGCGATTCACAGAATTGTGATATTCTTTTTCATTGTTGAATTCCAGAGCTTTAAACGTGATAGTTTCGTTTTCTGAAAACTTGAGATTTGTGCCAATCTTTAATAAAACATTTACAACCTAAATGAAAAATTCGAAACCAGAAGACAGTAGAATATAAGCTTTCTTTTAAATGCAACAAACCTCATCAAATTTTGTGCAGTGGTTGCCGAGAAAATCTAATTCACCTTCTACATGCATTTAGATAGGAGCATTCGAGATAAGGCTTCCTCTTAAGGAGGAGGCCAAGCTGCAACGTGAGCCCCCCCCCCCTCGAACGAAATTTCTGGCTCCGCCACTGTCTGCAGCGGCTATTGCAATAGACGCCGTAGTTTTATCACAGCTACAGCTTGTCTAGGCTTCCATTGCTGAATCTTTGACCACTGTGGGAGCGATATTCTGACTTGCCACAGCGTGATTACTGTATTTTGCTCGTGTGGATTGTCTTCCAGAGCATGTCTGTCACCTGCCTTTTTCAATAATCGACCTGCAGCTTTTGTTATTCGCGAAAACCCGCTCGTTCCATTGCAGACGCGCTAGCTTCGTGCCGGGGCCGCTTGGGGCGCTAGTTGGTACGTGTCCAGAAAAGCTGGATATGACATGTTGCAATTACATCTAATAGCGACCACGCCGCAACACGCCGACCTTCACCGGCGCGCGAAAACCGTTGCGGAACGTAAACGCTTCGCTGAAAAATCGGAGCGCATTGTACACGCACAAGCGTCACTGCACAGTTTCTCCGCCGCGATTCTGAAGAGAGCCCGAATACTTCACTCCTTGGCCGCTACTTCGGGCAGCCCTACGGTCGGTGGCTCACGTGAGAGATAAGTATAAATGAAAGCACGCGGTATAGTCACGATACGGTTGTGGCACTGGCCTCCGATCACGCAGCGTTTCTCCACCGGGCACATGGCCCTTGCGCGGAAGTTTGGAATAACGTGCGACACCACCACCTGCGCCCCTCCACCGGTCAATACTAAGCCGCCCGCCTCCTCCCCCTTCCCATAGGACAAAATTCCTGGCTACGCCACTGCGGGCACCGACTATCACTGTCGCCCTTCTTTCCTTAACGTTGCTTGTTCAGAATAAAGTGTAGATGAAGCAAAAGCTTAGTTAGCTATATTATTCTCAACATCGTCTTTATACGCAGGGCAGCATATTCTGTGCTACCCTTGCGCTTATCGTATCGCTTAAGAACGGTGCAATTCGGCCCGATCGCGCAGGACAGCCGCAATGAATTGTACTGCCGGATCAGAGCAAGAATCGCGACGGGCAGAAAAGACATGGTAGTCACACTGGGGCTCGCCTGGCGAGGCCTGCGGGGACCCAGTTGAACAAAGAGAATTTCCCCGTCTCTCTCGCAGGTCTGGGGACCGCCCGAAAGCGACGAGGGGTGCGCAACGGCCTGAGCTGCGGAGGCGGAGCGTTCTCAACCGACCTCCCCCCGGCGGCACGCAGTGAGACCGACCCAGCAGCCCGGCGACGCGCCAACCGGTCATTCCAGTCCAGGAGGCCAGCGGTGCTGTTCGCGTGAAACCTGTGATGTGCCGCCGCGCCGCCGGGTGACTGGCGCCGCGGCGATGCGCTCTCCGCCACCACCCCCGCTGCTGCAGGAGGCGGCATGAGGCGGTCGGCGGCCCTGCTGCTGGCCCTGCTCTGGTGGCTGCGAGCGGCCGCGCAGCCCGGCGTCGTCGCGGCGCGTTACGTGGCGCCCGAGGACTGCCGATGGGAGCCGCTGGACGCCACCGGGGTGGCGCTCACCTGCGCCGTGCGCACGCTCAGCGGAGGCCCCGAGCCGAGCAACTTCAGCCTCATCCAGCCGGGACACACAGCGCGGCTCACGGTGCGTTGCGACGACCTGCTCTTCCAGAGCGACCTCACCAACGGCTCGTTCGCCCACCTCAGCGGGCTGCGCTCGCTCAGCATCGAGCGCTGCAAGCTCGAGGATGTACCGGCACTCGCGTTTGCCGGCCTCGCCGAGCTTCAGAACCTCAGCCTGCGCACCTACAACACGGAGTGGGGAAAGTTGTCGCTGCGCCTGGCGCCCGACAGCCTGGCGCCCCTCCGGCAGCTCGTCGCGCTGGACCTGAGCCGCAACAACATGGACTACTTGCCGCCATCGATCCTGTGTCCCCTCGTTCAACTCGCGCAGCTGAACCTGACGCGCAACCGTTTCGCGGACGCCACCAGAATGGGGTTCGCCGAAACGCGTTGTTCTCCGCTTGTGCAGAAGCTGGACGCGGCCTACAACCGCCTGCGCCTGCTGCCCGAAAAGGCGTTCGCCTCGCTGCGGCAACTGCGAGAGCTCAAGCTGGACCACAACCAGATCGCGCGTGCCGAGCAAGGGGCGCTGTTCGGGCTCTCGCGCCTGCACAACCTTGACCTGGCGCACAACGCGTTGGTCGCGCTGCCGCCGCGCTTCCTGCAGCCGGCGGAGATGCTCTCGGAACTGTACCTGCGCAACAACTCGCTGAGCGCCCTGCCGCCGGCTCTGTTCGCGGGGCTGCACCAGTTGACCATGCTCGACCTGGCGCACAACCAACTCAGCTCGGGATGGCTCGGAGCCCCAGACACCCTGGCGGACTTGACGCGACTCGCTGTACTCGATCTGTCGCACAATCGGCTCACGAGGCTGGACGACGCTGCTTTTCGGTCTCTGCACAATCTTCAAACACTTCAGCTGCAGCACAACCTGATCGAGTCGATCGCGGACTTGGCGTTCGCGTCGCTTTACAACCTGCACACGCTAGTCCTAAGCCACAACCGTCTGAAATTTGTGGGAACGCACATGTTCACCGGCCTTTCGTCGCTCGGTGGCCTTTATGTGGACCACAACCGACTCGAGTCTCTGGCACCAGACGCCTTTCACAACGTGACCAACCTTCAGGAGATCATCCTCGCTGGAAACAGGCTGTCGTCTGTGCCACGGGTTGTGCAGACTCTGCAGCTGCTTCGCTCCCTCGACGTGGCCGACAACATGGTCGCGGACATTCAGAACGCGTCCTATCAAGGACTGCGCCAGCTGTACGGCCTCAATCTGATGGGAAACCACATAGGGAACTTGAGTCAAGGCGCCTTCCACGAGCTGCCGTCGCTGCGTATTCTCAATTTGGCTCGCAATGGAATTCAGTCCATCGAACAAGGCACATTCGATGACGTCCCTGACCTTCACGCTTTGCGTTTGGACTCCAATTTCTTGGACGACGTTAATGGCCTTTTTAGTAACCTGCACGACCTCATCATGCTGAACATCTCGGCCAACCGTGTGCGATGGTTCGACTACGCTCTTATTCCCATCGGACTGCAGTGGCTCGACATCCACGACAATCAGATAGAGGCGCTGGGGAACTACTTTGAGCTGGAGTCCATTTTGAAACTGAGGACGCTGGACGTGTCGCACAACAGGCTCACCGACCTCGACTCATCGTCTCTGCCGAATGGCATAGAAATTGTTTTCTTGAAGGGAAACCAGCTGCGTCGCATTCAGCCCTTCACTTTTCTCGGTAAACAGAACCTCACACGTGTCGACCTGACGGACAACAAGCTGGAGACATTGGACATGACGATGTTCAGGCTGAGCGAGGTTCCAAGCGGTCGGCCGCTGCCGCAGTTCATGGTGGCCGGGAACCCGTATCTCTGCGACTGCCACATGGAGTGGCTCCAGCGCCTGGGGCATCTAGACGATTCGAGGCAGTACCCGCGAGTGATAGACCTGGCGGACGTGGCGTGCCACCTGAGTTTCAGTCGGAGGAAAGCCACCCTGGCGCTCGTCACGGCGCAGTCGTCCGAGTTCCTGTGCCGGTACCGCAACCACTGCTTCGCGCTCTGCCACTGCTGCGACTTTGACGCTTGCGACTGTGAGATGGTATGCCCAGACAACTGCACCTGTTACTACGACCAGAGCTGGAACACCAACATCGTGGACTGCAGCGCCAGGGCGCACGGCGCTGTTCCCAAGCAGCTCCCGATGGACGTAACCGAGCTGTACCTGGACGGTAATGACATACCGACGTTGTCTAGCCATACCTACATCGGTCGAAAGAACATGAAGGTACTCTACCTGAACAGCAGCAACGTGCAGACCATCAACAATCGAACATTCAGTGGTCTGCGCACGCTCCGAGTGCTGCGGCTAGACCACAACCGACTGGCAACGCTGCACGGCTACGAATTCGATGGGCTCGGAGAGCTGAGGGAACTCTACCTTTCGTACAACCACCTGACGAGCATCAACAACGCCACATTCCTGCCGCTCAAATCTCTCGAGGTGCTGCACTTGGACCACAACTACATCCTCGCAATGGCCGTCGGGAACCTGCAGCCGCGCCTCAACGACGTGCGCCTCTCGGATAATCCGTGGTCGTGCGACTGCCGTTTCGTGCAGGAGCTGGCGGACTTCCTGCAGAACCGCGGCGCCGACCTGGTGGTGCGCGACCTCTTGAGCGTCCACTGCGTGCACAACGAGACGGCGGTGCTGCCCCTGTGGGAGCTGAACGCCACGTCGTGCACCAACGCGTCGGCAGCGAGCACGCACGCGCGCCACGTCCAAGACCTGCTCCCTCTGCTCGTCGTCGTTGGTGTGGTGTTTCTCCTGCTGGTGTGCGTGGTGGCTGTAGCCTTGGTGTATCGCCGCCAGATGAGCGTGTGGTTCTACACCAAGTACGGCGTGCGCGTGTTCCAGCGAGCGCCCGCCGAGGAAGAGAAGCTGTTCGACGCCTTCGTCTCGTACAGCAAGAAGGACGAGGCGTTCGTGGCCCAGATCCTGGCGCCCGAGCTCGAGTGCGGCAGCCCGCCGTACCGACTGTGCCTTCACTACCGCGACCTGCCCATGGCCGGTGGCTACCTGACAGACGCCATCAGCGAGGCCGTCGAGAGCAGTCGGCGGACTATTGTGATCCTCTCGGAGCACTTCCTCAAGAGCGAGTGGTGCCGCTACGAGTTCAAGTCGGCCCATCACGAGGTGCTGCACGGCTGCAGCCACCGGCTGGTGGTCGTCTTCCTCGGCCGGGTCTCCTTCAGGGAGCTGGACCCGGACATTCGGCTGTGGCTCAAGTCCAGCACGTTCCTGCGCTGGGGCGAGAAGAGGTTCTGGGACAAGCTGCGATACGCCATGCCAGACACGCGGCATCGCAAGGTGGCCGCCGCCTCTGGCAGCCGTAGCGACGTCGCCAGCGTGCACATCTGACGTCGCCGTGTACAGTGGTGTGCCAGTGCCAAGGTGTATGTGTGTGTGTGCGCGCGGTGGCTGCCTTGTGGATTACATGTGGCCAGGATATGCACGGGCTTGGCCCCTTTCATCTAAGTCAAGTCTCCCCCCAGTTTGCGCTGTGCAGGTAAAAACACCTTCTCTTGCTCTGCTGCCAACGAACTTCGTGACTTCCTGTTTTTTTAACCAATGACTATCCGTCTAGAAACTGTACCAACTCCTTTAAGCGGTCGCTGGTTGTATACGTGAGAACGCTTTCAAACGAACTGGTGGCATAGGGAGGCCTCTGGGGTCATGTTTCTCTGTACATAGAAGTGTAATATAGCCCCTGTATGTCATTTTTTACTCGTAATTTATGAATTCGTTTCCTCAGCGTCGTACTTGCGTTGCTCTGAATGACTACCAAGAGCCGAAACAACACGCTGGCACTTCGTGGGACGTAGGCATTGGACTGTGATGTACATTCCTATGCAGTTTGCGACATATTGTGGAGGACTGCCTAACTTGCACAGATTTCTTTCTTTTTTTTTTAGGAAAATGCTGTGACTTGCATGTCGGAGAGAAACCGTGTGCCACCATTATTTATTTATACTTATTTAAGCGCGATTTGCATCCCTACACTACAGTGCTTGTATCGCGAATCCTAGACTGTACCAAGTGGCCTCGGTCCTTGGACTCACGTACTACGAGGAACCTCAGATTTATTCGGAAAGTAGACACGCTGCTATAGAGATGCCCTGTGAAAGTTTCATGTCATAAAAAAAAGGAGAAAAAAGAACAATTCAACCGTAATTCACGCCTCGAAAAAAAAAAAATGGTATTGCGAAAGCCCATAGGCAAGTAGATATCTCTAGGTGTGAGTCCACAAGAGTGTGCGTAACCCACGTGGTGTATTAAGGCCTCGAATATCAATTTAGTCCCGCTATCTCTTGAAACGAATATTCCTACGAATTTTACTCGCCAGTGACCCGGTACCTTCAGTCGCATAAATTTTTAGCAGCAGCCTTCTCATTTTCTTCCATTATTGCTCGAGAGTTTACAGTCACAAGGCAAGCCTTCAAGGTAATGTACTTAGTTGTGCTATGGATGTGACGCAAACAGCAAAGAAATCTTTTGGAAGGAACAACTACGGCAATAAAGCGAAGTGTGTCAACACTTGGAAATGTTGAACATTTGTCTCGGCTGCTTCTTACTAGGGCTTCGTTTAGTCCTTAAATACAGGACAGATCACCGCTGTAGAAACCTGTGAAAGGAAGTTGCGTGCGGTTGTTCGCGTATCGGCAAGAATATTAAACCTACCTTTTCTAAAATCACACAGCGGCTATTTCCTGAATTCACGCTTGATCCCGGACGGGAAGAATTCGAATATAGCCTATTTACTAGAAAATTGGTCTCACGCGAATGTGTGTCGGCCGCTAACATTGAACTCCCTGAGAAAAAAAGAAAGTAACTCGAATATAGGTCGTCCATATCTTTTCAGAAAAGCATTGAACATGACGCACATTTATGTACCGTGAGCTTGACAACTAAATCTCGCTTTACACAAGGAGCATTCTCGTCAGTATTTCTGAACTCAGTATTTTGGTCACCTTTGTTCACGAATGTAAGGCGAGATTCTTTCGTCACGAATAAGCGCAGATAGCTCGTTTTGAAGTACATTTCTGATAAACGATAAGAATGTTGGCTTAAGCTCGAATAAACACGGTACTTTTTTGTTTGGTTTAAACATATTTGGGATCTCATGCCGATCATCCCAGGACAGCGCGTGTATTGCCTTGTCGCTCACTTTTCCTTTTTTTCATTTCGCTTCACGTAATCACTGGCGACAAGTAAGAACTTCCTTTTTGCAAATAATAAACCAGTACATGGACAAAGCCGAATATTGTTGCCGAAAGATGTAATCGCCTTGATGCCATTCTCGTACGTGTGTCGATAATCGCCCAAACATGGAAGCCTGGTGGCCTTGTAGACATGTGCGCATAAGTTGCTGTCAAGCGAAGCGAGAATGGGGATAATGCCAGATTCAGGGTACATGTACGTGGCGCCATCTGGGTGTAGACCGAATACTACCACGGAGGTTTTCAGCGTGCGCGTGATAATTGGAAGGGGGCAAGCGAGGACAAAGAAAAGGTGGCGCTCTCGGCACATGCCCGCTAAAGTCCCTTGATGATTTGAAAGTAGCGACACTCTTTGAACTCTGCCGCCGCCGCGCGACCTCCTCGCCTCCTCCTCGCCCCTTGCGCGTTCCCCCGTTTTGCCCCCGTTTTTCTGCACGACGATTGGTCTCCCTGCCGTTGCCCTTGGAAACGCGCGGATCTTGAGTTTTGCTTGTGTTTTTCTTTTTCGTTCGCGCCATTTTCCTCCTCAGCACGGCTGGCTCGGCCCTTTAGCTCGGCGCAGCGAACGTTGTACGCTGTGTTTCCTGCTCTATGTGCTAGCGCTATGCCGGCCTGTTGCGCATATAACAGCAGCAAGAAGCCTGAAGATGGTTGTGCCGTTTTTGTGATACCACGAGGAAAGCGTGACGGCTTGCGCAGGAAGCAGTGGCTGCATGACATTGGCCGAGAGAACTTTGTTCCGACAAAGAACAGCGTTGTTTGCGAGCTGAGGCATCTTTCTTATAGCTCGTAGCAAAGCATCCCGTAATGCTGCATTTTTTTTTTCATTCTTCCGGCCTGCTAACCAGCGTTTTTGTTGCGGTTGTCCTCAGTATGCTTAATATTCTGGAGCGGCTCCATCACCTCGCACGTCGCTAACTGTTGTTATTCAATCGGAAGTGCAGCATTATAGATTCTGCTTTGCGCCCTGAAAAAATCAGTGGCAAGTATACCCGTGGTATTGCGGGTGATAAGCGTAAGCCAGTCAACATTGAGTTTTTTTCCCCAAGTATTAAGGCAAAAGCCTTTAGATCTCTGTTTCAAGGTCGCGTTGTAAACTGGAAGTATCACGTGACCCAAGGAGGCCAGAGGTGACCCAAAGCATGTCCACCCCTGTATAAGAGAATGATTACCTAAGTTAATTAATGAATCATTAGTGATTGACCTAAGGTGGATTAGGGATGATTAAGGTTGATTAGAGTGTATTAAGGAAGATTAAGGTGGATTATAGTGCATTAAGGAGGATAATATGCATGAATAAAGATTAAGGTGGCTGGAGGGAAATTAAGGTGGATTAAGGTGATGGCTTGATGAAAGGGTATTAAGACCGATTAGGGTGCATGAACAAGGATTAGGGGGATTAAGGTGGACAAAGAGAGATTAAGGTCGATTAATGTGGATTAAGGTGAATTAGGGTTGGTAAAGGAGAATTAAGGCCGATTAGGGTGGATTAAGGTGGATTAGGGTGTATTAAGGTAGATTTGGACTATTAGGCAGGATTAAGTTGGATTAAGGTGCATGAATAAGGACTAAGGTGGGGAAAGGTGGATTAAGGCAGATTATTATAGATTCGGGTTGATAAAGGAGGATTAAGACCGTATAGGGTAGGATAAGGTGCATTGGGGACGATGTAAGTTGATTAGATTGTATTAAGGTGGAGTGGGAGAATTAAGATGGATGAATGAGCATTAAGGTGGATTAGGGGAGACTAAGGGGAATTAAGGTTCCTTGATTATTAAGACCGATTAGTCTACCATAATCCTCCTAATGAACATTAATCCACATTCATCGACCTTAATCCTCCTTCATTCCGTTTAATCCACCATAATCCACAAAGGCCCTCCTTAATGCACCCTAATCCACCTTCATCGACCTTAATCTACTCTAACCCTCCTTAAGGCACTTTAATCCTCCTTAATCAACCATAATGCTTCCTCATTCACTTTAATCCACCCTAATCCACTATAATCGTTCTTAATTCACCTTAATCCACCCGAATCCACATTCATCTACCTTAGTCCACCCTAATCCTTATTAATCCCCCTAATCCTCCTTCATTCACTTTAATTCACCCTAGCCCACCATAATCCTATTTAATGCACCTTAATCCACCCTTATCCTTTTTCGTGTACTTTAATCCACCCTAATCCACTATAATCGTCCTTAATGCACCTCAACGCACCTTCATCCACCTTTATCCAACCTCCCTTATGACCTTAATCCACCTTCATCACCTTAATGCACCTCTATCGACTTTAATCCGCCTTAATCCTCCTTAATACACCCGAATTCATCTTAATCCAATCACTAATCAATCATTACTTTGCTAATCATTAATCATCTCTTATACGCGGCTGCATATGCTTTGGTTCGCTTCCCGCCTTCCTTCGGTCACGCGATATTTTATGTAGCTCACAACGGGACCTTGAAACAGAGGTCTAAGGCTTTCGCTTAATAAGCCACACACAAAGGGATGTGTCACAAGGAATACTAGATCAGACGCACGAAGTAAAGCGTCTGATCGTGTGGCAGAAAAATTGTCTGGAGTATAGAACTCGCCTCAAAACTCCCTTTAAACCAGTATACCCAGCTCATACGGCTTTAAGAAAAAAAACCAACCTCCTCATAAACGTTGCCTCCAGCATTATCGATGCTGTTATTAGCATTTCTCAAAATTTTCAACCCCACTGGGGCGCGCAACTGGCCCAAAATAACACACCTCCATAGAATCCTGCGGCCCGTCTGCGGGAGCCCAGGAGGAATAGCGTGCCGTGCGCAGCCGGCGGGCGAGGAGAATCGAGGAGGAAAGCGCCGTGAGGAGGAGAGTGTCGCTACTTTCAAATTATCAAGGGGCTTTAATGCCCGCTTAGCCCCCTGAATAACACTAAAGGTAGCGACGTTCCTCCTCGCCCGCCCTCTCCTCCTCGCCGGCTGCCCTCGGTCGTTCGCTCCGGGGCGCCTCTGATACCCTCTCTCTTTCTCTACTTTCATTCCTTTCTCCCCTGTGCGGCGCGGTTGAGGTGTCCTCTACTGAGAGACAGTTACTGCGCTGCACTTTACCCCATTTCTCCCACTTTTTCCACCATAGCAGTCTCCTTCCGCGTCGGCTACGCCCGTAGAGTTACGCGAGGTGAGATATCAAAAATGGTTGTTGCATGTTAGCGCAAGAATTTTTTTCCGTATTTAAGGATTTTCCATTGTGTGCTGTGCTAGGAGCGATGACGGAACGCAATGCAACTGGCAGAAGTACATGATTTTTGTGCTTTTTTGTGCTTTTTCCGCGAGCAACTGCGCACTTGTTTTGGCGCTTCGTATTGGCTAACTGGAAGCCTTTTGAAGCTTGATTCGTGGACAAATTACTTTTAGTGTCGAATACTAGCACGTAAATCACAACTGTTCGTCTCGCCAATAATGTATACGTAATGTACACGATGTTCATATACCTGCCATATGAATGTTATCTCTACGACTGGTGCACCTGCGCGATTGGGCCCCGGGTGCAAGGGGCCAGGGGGGGGGGGGGTGGGTCATATACGTCTGACACCCCGCTTTCCGTCGGCTACACCAAGGGGGGGGGGGGGGGGGGGGGTCACAGAAGACGTATGGGCCCCGGGTGCCAGACGACCTAGCTACGGCACTGATCCACACTATTCTCGTCGTTTCGTCATGACGGTGGCATCTCTTTATGCAGGGCAACTGGTTCTACGCGTCTATACAGACTCGTGTCGTTGGCTCTGATGCGCTAACGTCACATTAGAACACGTACTTCATTTGTGAACAAAGCGTATGCAAGGGCGAAAATTGCACACAGAAATGGTTTCCATAACTGAGCACTTTCGCCCTTTGCGCAGTTCCAAGTCAATATGAGCCAACAAACCCGTGCACCACTTTATTCTGCCGAGACGGCGTAGGGGGAGAAAGCCTACTCAGAATAGTAAGATCGTTTACAATTGGCAATGAACAGCTTGTCCTCGCAAAATATATTTGCAGCCCCTCAAAAAAGAATAGAAAGCTCCAAGTCCCCTAAGAACTGTCAAGGTCGTCTGTTGTACGGAAGGCTCTTATCCGTATTGTTCTGCTCAGCTCGTCTAGCCAATCTTAATTTTTACCCGGGAGCGCAAGTTTCTGACGGCAGGAGGCAGTCCGACAAGACAATGAACGGACGATACGCAGCTCGGGGCTTTTCGGTAAGCGCTGAGAACTTCTTCCTTTGCTTACTTTTACACATAAATTTTAAGCGCTGCTCAATTTCACCGAAAATATATCGTGTACCTAGGCGCGTTCAAGGCCGCGTGCGCGCGTGAGATTCGGGAAACACCATGTTGGGACCACTGTGAATTGGCACTATGTCGTGCAACCTATGACGATCGGCTAAACCCGCAGAGGGCGGATAAATCTACGGATCTCTAGGCACGTAGGGCCCTCTGGGTTGTACTTTTTGGCGATAAGGTAGCCTCGCCGCCTGCGGGATTATCGGACTGAGCTATGTCGAATGCTTGGTTTCGATAGTCGAAAGTTCGAATCCTTTTCTTTAACATCTAACGATGGTGTGCCTGACTTCGACCTCCTCCAGTGCACTAGGTCTGCAGGCTTGCAGTGACGCCATACACCAGCAAAAAAATGCCGAGAGTGAGTGGGCTTATACAAATCCAGGTACAACCCACTTAGGAAGGCCCACTAACCTTCAACAAGATACTCCCTCAGCAGAATAGAATTGGCCTTCCTGGTGCAGTATTCGGCCACTACCTCCCTGATGATTCCTACAATTAACCCATGGCCCCCAGTCCCCAGCAGTTGCGGAGCATCTGAACAAGGCGGCGGTCAGACCTGTAACGCAGCAGAGGGTTCTAAGAATCTCTGGGTCCGTACAGGCCGCCGATGGATACTGACCCCGTCAACTTTTAATTGCCGAGCTCTGTCGATTGAGACTGGCTTAGCAGGACTCTGAGGATATATCAGACACTGTTTGGGATATCATCGGCCTTAGTGAGACTAGAAGAACTGGTGAGGCTTATACATTTCTGAATAACGCCCACGTCCTCTGCTATAGAGGCCTACCAGATAAGAAGCAATACGGGGTGGATTCGAATTCTACAGCATTAATGAGAGGGTAGCAGTAGTCGGAATCAAACTTATTAAAAAGTATAGATTAAATGTAGTACAAGCCTATGCTCCTACATCCACTCACAATGATGAGGAAGTAGATCAGTTTTATGGAGATGTTAAACTAGCGATGAGAACAGAGCAAACTCAGTATACTGTAGTAATGGGCGACTTCAATCCAAAAGCGGGGAAAAAGAAGGCTGGTGAATAAGCAATTGGCAACTACGGCGTCGATTCTAGGAACGCTAGAGGAGAGATGCTGGCAGAATTCGCAGAAAGGAATAAGCTGAGAATAATGAACACCTTTTTTAAGAAGCGTAGCAACAGAAAGTGGACCTGGAAAATCCCTAATGGTGAAACAAGAAATTAAATTGATTTCATACTTTCTGCCGATACCAGCGTAGTGCAGGATGTAGAAGTGGTAACGAATGAAACCGTAACTAGGCTGGCTTCAGAGACAGCAATTGAATCGGGAGGCAAGGCACCTAAGTAACCAGTAGGCAAGCTCTCCCAAGTAACAAAGGACCTAATAAAGAAACGACAAAAAATGAAAGTGTCCAACTCAAGATATAAGATAGAATTCGCGGAACTGTCCAAACTGATCAACAAGGAAAAAATAAGTGATATTCGAAATTATAACGTGAGAAAGACTGAAGAAGCCGCAAAAAATGGGCGCAGCCGGAAATCAGTGAGAAGAAAACTTGGCATAGGACAAACCAAGATGTATGCACTGAAAGATAAGCAGGGTAATATCATCAGCAATTTCGAAGGTATAGTAAAAACAGCGGAAGAATTCTATACTAACCTGTACATCACCCGGAGGACTCAGGACAACTCCATTCGAAACAATAATTAACAGGATACAGAAACTCCTCCTATAACAAGCGATGAGCTCAGAAGGGCCTTGCAAGATATGAAACGGGAAAGAGCGGCAGGAGCAGATGGAATAACAGTAAATTTAATCAAAGATGGAGGAGACATAATGCTTAGAAAACTTTCCACTCTTTATACGAAGTGTCCATCGACTGCAAGGGTCTCAGAAAACTCGAAGATGGCGAGCATTATGCTAATCCACAAAAAAGGAGACGTTAAAGAAATGAAAAATTATAGGCGAATTAGCTTACTCCCAGTATTATATAAAATATACACCAAAATAATCTCCAATAGAATAAGGGCAACACTGGACTTTAGTCAACCAAGGGTACAGGCAGGTTTCGGGAAGGGATACTCTACAATAAATCACATCCCTGTCATCAATCAGGTAATCGAGAAACATATGGCTTTCATAGATTACGAAAAGGCATTTGATTCAGTAGAGATACCAGTAGTCATAGAGGTATTAAGTAATCAAGGAGTACAGACCACTTACGTGAATATGCTGGAAAATATCTACAGATATTCCACAGCTACCTTAATTCTCCACAGCCACCGTAGTCCTCCATAAAGAAAGCAGCAAAATCCCAATAAAGAAAGGCGTCAGGCAGGGAGATACGATCTCTCCAATGCGATTCACAGCGTGTTTACAGGAGGTATTCAGAGACCTGGATTGGGAAGAATTGGGGATAAAAGTTAATGGAGAATACCTTAGTAACTTGCGATTCGCTGATGCTATTCCCTTGCTTAGTAACTCAGGGGACCAATTGCAATGCATGCTCACTGACCTGGAGAGGCAAAGCAGAAGAGTGGGTCTAAAAATTAATGTGCAGAAAACTAAAGTAATGGCTAACAGTCTCGGAAGAGAACAATAATTTACAATAGGTAGCGAGGCACTGGAAGTGGTAAGGGAATACATCTACTTAGGGCAGGTAGTGACGGCGGATCCGGTTCATGAGACGGAAATAATCAGAAGAATAAGAATGGGCTGGGGTGCGTTTGGCAGGCATTCTCAGATCATGAACAGCAGGTTGCCATTATCCCTCAAGAGAAAAGTTTATAACAGCTGTGTCTTACCAGTACTCACGTACGGGGCAGAAACCTGGAGGCTTACGAAAAGGGTTCTACTCAAATTGAGGACGACGCAACGAGCTATGGAAAGAAGAATTATAGGTGTAACGTTAAGGGATAAGAAAAGAGCAGATTGGGTGAGGGAACAAACGCGAGTTAATGACATCTTAGTTGAAATCAAGAAAAAGAAATGGGCATGCGCAGGACATGTAATGAGGAGGGAAGATAACCGATGGTCATTAAGGGTTACGAACTGGATTCCAAGCGAAGGGAAGCGTAGTAGGGAGCGGCAGAAAGTTAGGTGGGCGGATGAGATTAAGAGGTTTGCAGGCACGACGTGGCCACAATTCGTACATGACCGGGGTTGTTGGAGAAGTATGGGAGAGGCCTTTGCCCTGCAGTGGGCGTAACCAGGCTGATGATGATGATGATGAATAAAAAAGGGCTCAGACAAGGAGACACAATCTCTCCAATGCTATTCAAATCAAATCAAATCAAATCAAGTTTATTCATTACAAACAAAGAAACGGTTACATTTTCGTTTTACAGACGAGGGTCCCAGAGTCGATGACTGTAACCGGGACCCTCGGTGGGTAACTATAAGAAAAAAAATTACATAGGTGGCAGGACAGAAATAAAATTTATAGAATGTACACTAACAGAAACGAAGAGCTCTAGTGCAACAACAGAAAAGTGATTATGATTACAATGTACAGTACTACTAACAAAGATAAAAATAATATCGGCGTACAACAGAACCTTTAAATTATCTAAAGAAGGAACAGAACGAAATAGAGAAAAATATGATCGGTAGGCCGAGGTGAACATGAAGTAAAAATATAAGTGTGCTCTAAATATACATATACAAAATTTCAACAGACACAAAAAAAACATGAGAATACATAAAAAGAAGCATTATGAACAAAACGACTAAAGGCAACAGCAAGCATGTGAACAGCAAAACATAACAGAAATAGTGATAATAAATAAAACATTTGGAACCATAATTGCGTCACTGCGTCAAAAGGAACTCTTTAAGGGATTTTTTGAAGGCATAGAATGATGTGAGTGATTTTATGTTTGATGGTAAGTGATTCCATAAAGATATGCCAGCGGAAGATTATGTTAGTTTACCATAGTTGGTACGGACACGAGGCAGTAAAAAATTTCTGTTAAAGGCAAACCTAGTTATATTGTTGTTATGTAAATCATTTAGGTTAACGAATTCGTAAAGCAATTGGTTGTTAAGTAACTTGAAAAATAAGATTGTTAAATTATATTGAAACAAGTTCGCGGTCGTTAAAATGAGGTTTTGACGGAGCAAAATGGATGCATTTGACTGACGAGGACTGCTAGTAATGATACGAATGGCTTGATTTTGTAAATGCTGAACTGATGACAGGTGGCAATTGTACGTGTTGCCCCAGGCAGCGATTCCATAGTTAATATGACTATGGATAAAAGCAAAGTAAAGTGATAAAAGAGCCTTGCGAGAAAAGAAGGCGCGTGCTTTTATTAGAGCGCGAATGCCAAATGCCGTTTTTTTCTTAATATTGTTAACGTGGGAGTCAAATTTGAGGTTAGCGTCCAGGAGAACACCGAGGAATAGAACCAAGTCACCGGGTGGAATTTGATGAGCACCAAGTGTTAACGCTAGTGGAGTAGTTAGGACCCTGTGACCACTATTGAATATAATATATTTAGTTTTCTCTGGATTAATAATTAGGTAATTACTGAGACACCATTCTATAACGTCAGTTAGCGCAGCATTTAACTTTGATGTTAATGAGATTAACGATGTGTCTGATAATGATATGGTGGTGTCATCGGCGTATAAAACGCAGTGAGATGAATGTAACAGGTGGGGTAAGTCATTAATGTAAATAATAAATAGTAATGGACCGAGAATGGACCCTTGGGGTACACCTAAGTTAGTTATTTTAGTTTGAGAAAGGGCACCCGCTACAGAAACCACGTACTGCCTATCCAACAAATAGCTTTTTAATAGAGTTAAAGCGGGACCAGTAATACCGTATGCTTCAAGTTTAGTGAACAAAATGCTGTGGTTAATCGTGTCAAAAGCTTTGGTGAAATCCAAAAAGACAGAGCCAACCAATTTACCACAATCTATAGATTTCTTAATAAAATCGGTTAAAGAGAGCAATGCTAAGCAAGTGGAACTTCCGGAACGGAATCCGAACTGACAGGAATTAATTATACTAATTTTTTCAAGGTAGTTATTTAAACGTTTAACTAATAAATGTTCAATAATCTTACTTAAAGACGAAAGAATAGATATTGGTCTGTAGTTAGAAATTAGGTCTTTGGTACCCTTCTTAAACACGGGAATAAGCTTAGCCTTCTTTAGACATAGAGGAAAAGTGCCGGATTCGAAAATGCGATTAGTTATGATACATATTGGTTCAGAAATAATATTAGCAACTAACTTTAAATGGTGTGCGCAAATGTTATCTAAACCTGGACTTGTGTTTTTAAGGCTACAGATTGTTAAATACACCTCTGGAACAGTAACAGGGGAAAGAAAAAATGAGTGAGGTAACCTAGACATGGTTGGCTGAGTGACTGGGTTGTTATATATTTGTGTCAGAGCAAAATAGTCGCTAAAGGCATTGGCAACATGAGTGGGCTCGCGGTATGTTGTACCATTCAGGTTAATTTTAGAACATTGTTCAGGCGTAGACGACTTATTCATGAATTCGTTCAGAAGCTTCCATTGCTTTTTTGGATTATTGCTGTGTTTATTAAATTCATTATCATAGTAGCGCCTTTTAGCCTGTTTAAGTAGCGTGTTAAGAACATAACAATATTTTTTATAACGCAGAGCCAGCTTAGAGTTAAAAGGTCGCCGCTTAGTTTTCCTGTATAGGTTATCTTTTTTCCTTAAGCTGGTCAGTAATGCGGACGTCATCCACGGGTTGCAGGCATACTTATATTTATTCTTACACCTAACGGTCCGGGTGCTTATTGATACGGCATGTAAAAACAACGCAGAGAATTTGTCAACTGCTGCTGCCGGATCATCCAATAGATTGACCTGAGTCCAATTAGTATTGTTAATGGTATCAATAAATGTATCTTGGTTAAATACTGATGTACTGAAAGAGATGTTAGGGGTTGGCACTAGACTGTTAAATGTAACGAAAATGGGAAAATGATCGGTTATGTCAGTACGCACTACTCCCGACACGGGGGACGGTGTTATGTTAGATAACGCATGATCAAGAAGTGTTTGCGTCCCGTTATGGCTACATCTGGTATGGCAGTTAATAAGCGACTCGTAGCCATATCCGAAAAAACAGTCCGAGTAGGCAGAATATGCGCTGGTATTTGTATCGAGTAAGTTGATGTTAATGTCGCCAACGATTAAAACATTCTTGTTTTCGAACGATAATTTGTTAAGTATGACGTCAAGAGCAAGTAGGAAGTCAGTGACAGAAGATGACGGTGAGCGATAGATGGAACCAATAATAAGATTTTTCCGATTATGTGCAAAGAAAGGTTGTTCAGCCTCAATCCAAATAGCCTCACAGGAACTAACATTTATTGAAAGATCGTGCCTACGCGTGTAAGTGACGTCCGAAGCGATGAAAATAGCAGCACCTCCATGATTATTAGACGAACGATGACAGTACTCAGAACTGTAAGATGGAAAACCGTATAAATTGAAATCGTTGTCAGAAAGCCAGGTCTCAGAAACACAAATAAACGAGAAAGAGTGATCAAGATTGTTGATAAAGTTACTAATCTTATCATGATTCCTCCTAAGGCTTCGAGCGTTAAAATGGATCAGTGAACGATTATTATTTGAAAGTTGATACTTAAATCTTTGTGGGGATATCAAAGACATGTCAGATTAAGGCGCGCACGCGCAAGGAAAAGACGAATGAAAGACGGTTAGGTGAAGGTGCGCAGGTCCGCCTCAGATGAGATGCGGAATACTTTGCTGTCACTGGTCTTACGAGCTTTAATGAGGCAATTATCTGTCCACGGGAACTGCCAGTTGCTATCCTTCTTTAGCGTGAGTGCCTTCGCGAAAAGCCTCTTGTTGTCGGGAGTTAAATGGTCATTTACAAAGACTGGAGCTGGGGCTGGAGTGGAGCCTGAGAAACCAATTTGGTTAGTTTGTAGGCGAGCCTTTCTCGCTTTGCGCAGAAATTCGGTTTTCTTGTCACGGCAGCAGAAGCGGGCAATTATGTTTTTTTCGCCAGACTTCGTAGGCACGCGATGTACGGTGTCTAGGTCAGAGGGCGAAACAGGACATTCAATCACGTCGCCCATTAATTTGAGAATCGCGACACAATCCTCCCCATCGGTGGACGGGACACCCTTAATCTCAATATTATTCGTTCGAGAATACTGTTCGAGATGCGCGACTTTCTTTTCAAGCTCGTTATTGCGTGCTGTCAGGGCTTTGTTCGCTGCAAGCAGTTCGCCCTGTTTCGTCATCAATTCATCGAAGACGCCGCTTAGGTGTTCGACACTCGCACTGAGGGTAATGTGCTGGTTCAGGCCCTCGCCGGACAGTTGATCCTTGATTTTCGATGCTAGGTCGCTTACCAAGGTTTCCATCTTTGCATTGAACAAGGATTCAAGCATATCAATTTTTTTGGATAATTCCGCGTTTGACGGCATTCTTTAGCACAAGGCAATAGAATAGAGCAACAGGAAACTATAACTGGGCAGCAGTTGCGGCTAGAATAAAACGTTACAAAGTCTTGTACAAAGATCGTATAACCAACCTGGGAACAGATTGCAGGAGAATTAGACGCTGTTCAGACCGCCGCAACTGCCACTGCCAAATGAAGAGTGGTGCCTTGCAGCGGTTCTTATAGTTTGTCCAGGGAGCAGTCTACGCAGACGCAGCCGGTCGGGACGAGCCCCACTAGGTGCTGGAAGAGGTGCTGCACTAGGTGCTGGACGAGCCCCACTAGGTGCTCACTGCGTGCTTGGAAGAAATATTGAAGCTATTAAACTGGGAATGCTTAAAAATAAGGATTCACGGCGAATACCTCAGCAACCTTCAGTTTGCCGATGACATTGTGCTATTGAGCAACACTGCAGACGTCTTACAACAAACGATTGAGGACCATAACAGAGAGAGTGTAAGAGTGGGGTTGAAGATTAATATGCAGAAGACAAAGATAATGATGAATAGCGGGGCAGAGGAACAAGAGTTCAGGATCGCCAGTCAGCCTCTAGAGTCTGTGAAGGAGTAGGTTTACCTAGGTCAATTATTCACAGGGAACCCTGATATTTGACGGAAATTCATAGAAGAATATAAATGGGTTGGATGGCATACGGCAGACATTGTCAGCTTCCGGCTAGAAGCTTACCATCATCATTGAAAAGGAAAATCTGTAATCAGTGCATTTTACCCGTGCTGACATATGCGGCAGAGACTTCGAGGCTGACAAAGACGCTTCAGAACAAGTTAAGGACCGCACAAAGAGCGATGGAACGGCTAGGTATAACCTTGAGAGACAGAAA
Source organism: Dermacentor andersoni (assembly GCF_023375885.2). NCBI lineage: Eukaryota > Metazoa > Arthropoda > Arachnida > Ixodida > Ixodidae > Dermacentor > Dermacentor andersoni. The sequence goes on from NC_092819.1 coordinate 1,946,797, forward strand.
GAGAGCGGTTTGGATCAGAGAGCAAACGGGTATAGACTGTATTCTAATTGACATTAAGAGAAAAAAAGGACACTGGTCCAGGTCATGTAATGCGCAGGTTAGATAACTGTTGGACCAATAGGGCTACAGAATCGGTAGCAAGAGAAGGGAAGCGCAGTAGAGGTAGGCAGAAGAGTGGGTGGTGCGATGAAATTAGGAAGTTCGCAGGTGCTTGTCGGAATCGGTTGGCGAAAGAAAGGCGCAATTGGAGATCGCAGGGAGAGGCCTTCGTTCTGCAGTGGACATAAAATAGGCTGATGATGATGATGATGATGATGGAGAAAAGAATGGACTACGCACTCTTCGCAGTACAACAGTAACGCGTGTTACGTTTTTAGCACGATATGACAGCGCACAGCCTACGCACTCCATAGCTTCGTAGACCATAGCTTCGTAGCAGCAGAAGCTTGATGTTGGTTTTGCATACTTGAAGCAAAGAGCGCTACGAAGACGCGGACGTCAGCAGGTCTACGAATAGCGCAATCAGGAAAAAAAAAATCTGAAAGAGCACCGAGAATGGCACCCGTGCATAACCTTACCCATGCCTGAGCTCCGTTTTCCAGCAACAAAGAAAAAAGCTCCGTTCGTACACGTTTGCACCACCCCTACTCTTAAAGTCAATCCCGAACATTAAACAAAAACAGAGTTCTTCATTGACGTGGTTAGCCACGAAACTGACCCAAAACATGCGGGATCCCTTGCAAATGCCTCGCCGTGGCAACTCGAAGGCGAACTGCCATGGTGGCAAGTGCGCCGAGACTCGGGAAAGAAGAAAAAATATAGAAAAGGGCGTGAAAAATACCACGTGACGACGCTCGACCAGTGACAGACGCATGCCTGCTCTCCTGCCTCCTCACATGCTCCTAGCAGCGGCGGCGGCAAGATAAAATTATGTCGCTACCTTTCGTTTTATTCAGGGGGCTTTAATGTTTATGTCGAAAGGGGACAGGGACTCTTGATGCCACTCAATGTACTAGGTGTTTCCTCTGAGACCGGCTGATCATTTTTTTTTACTTCTATCCCTCTCGAACGTTAGGAATGCGCAAACCACAACAAAATAATATGTATAGAAATATGTCGTTAAGTAAATAAATATTTTTGTGGTTCAGCGTGGTTAAACCAAGTTTGTCGAGCGATGGCGCGGTTTTGCTTGCGTTGGGAAAGGACACCGACGCATCTCGGCGCCGTCAGCAACTACCGCATCTACAACTGCACCACAGGACAACACACAGACGCTGCTCGGCGTGGCAGCAGCGCCGATCGAATCGACCTTCATGCTGCGTCTTGCTTCAACGCGAACTTAGCGTCCAAAGCACAGCGCATACGAAGCTACCAGCACTCGGCGCACTTTGTCCACATCGCAGACCGCTTTCAAGATATGGGAGCCCACGCGGCGTACGCAGTAGCCGCCGCTAGTGCTGTAGGCCGAGTCCTAGTTTGACCTTGGCTTAGCTTGAAGGTCAGATTTACGGAACCAGGCGTTTTCTGTGTTTGCACCTGGAGTAGTAGAGCTGTCACTCTAACGTAAAACCGCGAGGAGATGGTGCGTCCTTGGTGGCAAATATATTTTTTTTTACAGCAGAGCTGTTTATGGCTAGCCTGCCGTGAAATTTTCATGTGCGCAAGCAACAACTGAGCGCCCTTGTCGTCGTTCCAAGCGCGTGCGCGCTCAGTGTCCTTCTGCTGTGGCGGTTACGTCGGGCGTGTGCACTTCGCGCCGGCGGGTGGTCCCGTCGAAATGTGACGCGTGACTGTGCCGGATCCTCGGGGCAGCAGCGCTCAAATCCCGTCAGAATAGCGTTTGCCTGGGCTCGTTGTTTGCACGTAGCGCAATTGGTCTCCAGCAGAACGTACTGACACGGAGATGCGTGGCTAGTTTCCTCCACGAGGTAGCAGTAGTTGTTCACGCTGGAGCACAGTAATGAAACCAGCAGCTGCCGAGTAGCGCGGTTCATTGAGCTTGAACCACTGGTCGTGCGGAGATTTGACCACGGTGGAAGAATAGGAGAGGTGTCCCGACGATCGCCGCGAGCGCGTCGCCGCACCTCTCGAGAGCCAGAAAGGGGTTCATGTGCGACGCGTCTCGCAAGCTTTCACTGTGCTGTCTCAAAGGTCGGTTAATATCGCAGTTGTTCGGGTTTGAAAACCTTGTTTATATTTTTAATAGTTTGTACAGGCAGCCTGCCCCTACAAAGTGTACCACGCTTAATGGAGCTTAAAATTTTGTAATCGGTGCCGGCGATCTCGACAAGACTGACAAAGAGCGCCGATCGCAAGGGACGCGCTTGTCTAGAAGCACGATTCTTACCGTCGAGTGTACAGCGCAAAAAAATAACAATAATTGTTTTTCACGTCATTGTGGATATAGCATTGGGCTTATGGACGTAGTTAATTTATGATCGCCTGGGCCTAAATCGCACTGTTGTGCGGTCGCCGATTGTTTAATTATTGTTCAGCTCCCTAAGAATAGGAGAAAGGTCTGCAAAATAAGACGAACAAAACAATTTTATTGGCAACTAACTTGTGAATACAATTACGCTAAGCTAGTAAGTGAATGCTTTTTCAAGGTTTCAGCGCAGTGGAAGAAGCAAGCTGTCCTCCTTCAGGCGCTGTTCAGGCGTCTGCGCCAGGATGGCGAGCGTGAACGCGCCGACGAATGGCTGGCGCGCCGTTCTCGGTGCGCAGCCTCGCCTCCGCGGCCGGCCGTGGCCTGAGGGCGCGAGGCACGCAGCGAGTGAGGCGGCGAACCGCTTGGGATGCAGGCCGATGGCGCGCGCTAAAGCTTCTACGAGGAATATCGCGATGTTGCAGAAAGCGGCCGTGAACCGCGCTTTTGAAATCAGCCTCCTCCTGCGCTGATTTAATCGTTCAGTAACGTGCGTGGGAAATGACGATTTCTCGACACTACGTTCTTCATTAATAATGCTATATATATATATATATATATATATATATATATATATATATATATATATATATATATATATATATATATATATATTGGTTAACACGCCAACAGTAGTTTTGGAAAGACTGTAGATGCTGTTTCTGCATGGCCATACACTCTAATAAAGTACTATATTGTAATAAGCAAGAAGAAACAGATGTACTTGATCGTGAGCATATCAAAAAAGATGTTCGTTTCAAACATGATTTATTTGGCAATGGCGCATTAGTCTCCGCCGTATAGTTCTCGGAGCCAATCTGCAGACAGCAAAATAACGGAATAAAACACTCAAAGGAACAAGGAATAAACGACGCGTCCGAAGTGTCAAGCTGCAAGCGTAAATCCGCGCGGAAAGCCCGTTTTAAGCGACGGTAACTATTGACTGTTATTGAAGACCTCTCTGGTGTACGGCGCGAAGCTCGAACGTCAGAGACCTAACACGGCTCCGTAGTTTCACCGACGTCCGAGCGGACTGAAAGCCCTGAGCGCGTGGCGACCGTCGACTCTGGCCCAGCCGAGCCGATGAGCCACAGCGACCTCGAGGCCACACCATCACGACCAAAAAATAATCACCCACCGATCCAGACAATAAAACTGTGTGCGTACCTTTCGACCACCCACCAAGACAATGAATGAGTCACCTCTGTGTCGTGTGCTAAACAGCTTCGCTGGTCGTCACAGAGTGGAGTGGCTCATGATTTTTCTGTTGCTTGTTTATGTCCTACGTGATTTGCCCAACGTGTACATAACGAAAGCCGAGTGGACAAGCCTGCGTTTCTCTTAAACGTCGTGCAACAAGTACGCGGAGGAGGACTTGAATTTAGAGCGCGTTCATATTTCTAGACGGCTCGCTTATACTGGGGAGCGGACGGGTCGAAAAAAAAGGTAACCACCCCGTCCCCAAACTGTTGCGCCTTAACACAAATATCCTCGCCTTGTTGAAGGGTGGCGGACAAGGATGGCCGCCTCTACGCACGACAAACACTGCACTGCCATCAACAGTAAAGATTATTCCATCCACTGCACATGTCAATGTATGCCACGCGAAGCTCTAGTTGAGCGGTTAATTATATGCTGCCAAAAAAAAACGACCATCTTACAGTTGTGTTTGTTTCCACCATACCTAATGCGTAATCTCATGCAATGTTTCTCTTTATGCACTGCAAATGTCAAGACTTTATTCTCACGCAACTTTATGTTAATGCCAGCTCTGCCTGTCTGCAAACACAGGTCGATGCACAGTGTCTACGCACAAATGTGCAAAGGCGGTCGAGGCTGCGATTTATGCGCACACAAGTACGACCCCTGCGTAGCCGGTGCGCGTCGCAGCCCGTTCGGGAAGGGCGACCACGAATGGCCGGCACACACCCGGTGGCACATACCAAGCGGCCAATAAGAAAGTCTGTCGAATATAATGCGAGATTCTATCCCGGTGTGCTTTTAAATAACCACGAGCCGACATTATAGTTGTAGGTTTTATGCAGGATTTTATTATTATTATGCAGAACGGAGGTGCGCCTGCCAGCAGTCATTTGTCCGCCAGCGTACGCACATGCACGTTGGCTTGCTATTCGGCGCCGCCCACAAACACGCAGATGCCGGCCGCAGCCACGCCCCGCGTGAGAGGCACCTGAATGTACACCTCCGTCCGGGGAGAACTAGAGGTTAAGTTCGCCCAAGATGTGCACTTGCCAAGTTAGAACCGTGTGCATTAGTTACTGTTTTAATAGAAAAGAATTGCATCATCAAATGCTTAAATGCTTGATGGCATCATAGATGTTCCAATTTCCCGAGAGAACACAGCACGCCTAATATATATTTGTTAAAAACTGGGGCGGGCGGCGGGGACATGTTATGTGCAATGTGCAGCAAGACTTGCACGTTTCTGAAAAAATGAGAAGCTCTGCAAATTCTTGATTCCCACGTTGTGCTCTGTATTGTTATGCGTTATACGAGACGCCCGCGGCGTTCGTGGTGAACGAGACACCGTGCTTATATTTGGTGAACGTGAGAGGCAGTTATGAGCGGTACGCAATCATACTTCAAACTATGTGGGTCAAAACGGGTCCAACATTAACACGAGTTGCACGCGAAGTTTAATAAATTGCAGCCGTCGGAAGAAATTTCTTCGTCAAGTTCTCGAGGGCGTGAGGTGGCCTCGAGTGTCCTACAATAGAAGACGCAGCAGCGCACAGAGAGAGCAGCGAATACGCCGCCCGTGCACGCAGCCGCTGTCGCCATGGTGCTTTTTCATGGCGCTGGCATCGGGTTCACATTTGGTGAAAATTGGAGCAATGTTAGGGTCGGGAAAGTTTACCCTTTTTGGCATCTGGCGATACTTTCAAGCAGTTACTGAAATGTGCCACACTCAGGGATTATGCGAGGCGCCCGCGGTGTCCTCTGTGAAATAAGCATGCCAGCTCGCATCTATTATTTGTGCAAATAGGGCCGTGGGTGATGCGCAGGCAAGCTTCACGGTGTGTGTTTCAGCAGAATTAGGCGGGCTCTCCTCAGGATGCTGTAACAGCCACCGAGATCGAATTTGGTGATGACGGGACTATTATGCATGCCGAGTTGAAAGTGCATGGTTTATATCATTATATGCGGCAGCGTTGTGAACGGGTGAGCCATACGGGGACAATGTTTGAAAGTATGGTTTAATTACAGGTAATTACAGTTACAATATATTGATGCAACTGCTCAAAACAAGCAGCTGCTTTGGATTGTGAACTGTGATTCAGGAAGGCCGCAGAAGTCTGCTGCATTTTTTAGCGTTCATCGCTAACACGAAAAAAGAAAAGGGGGACGTTTTCTGCAATTCTGAAGTCGTAGAACGTCAGTATTCGGGTGCAATATGACACCCTAGTAATGAAGCGGGTTATCTACTTGGGTCAGTAAGGTCAGTAATTCTTCAGAGTTTTTATGAGGCTATAATAGCCTTTATTCATGATTGGATTTGCAAGCGCTAAGCCCAAAAACGCGAGAAGTGATTTCGAAGTTCTTAGTAATGACATGTCTGTGAAAACGGATTTACTTAAATGTACACTTAAATGTATACTTAAGTGAAATTCAAGGGTACTCTCGAGCAAAGCGAGTATATATTTTCACTTTAAAGAAAGCCACATGTATAAACTTACACGTATACTGTAGGTAAATTACTTGGCAATGCTTCTTGTGGTCGCCATATATAACTACATCGGCCCAGTGTCTAGACGCTGTATTTTAACGTTAAATGACGGCACCCGACTTTCTGCGGACTGTTTAAAGGGCCCCTCACCAAACCCCATATCAAATTTTATTTATTTATTTATTTATTTATTTATTTATATATTTATTTATTTATTTATTTATTTATTCAGGTACTTACAACGCCCGTTGAGGGCATTTTTGTAGGGGGGACACAGTTCCAAAACATACATCGTCATGCAGATGACACTGTGTAAATAACAAACAACAAATAAAAATACAACGCATTCCGATACTGAGCAAAATGATAACAAGAGAATCATGAAAGCAAGAAAGACGTAAATATTGTCATATGAAGAAGCGTATACAAAGAATTCGAAAACGCACAGCAACACAGCACAAAAAAATTAATTCAACAAAATTTAATTCATCAAAACGCGTGACAGAGCATTTTCAAAAGAAGATTGCGAGGCTAAGACAACTTCTGGCAATTTATTCCAGTCTCGCACTGTTTTGGGAAAAAATGAGTTTTTAAAGACATTTATACCGCACTGGTATTCTTGAATCTTTAAAGAATGATCTAAACGGGAGGATATATAGCTGGGAGGTTTCATGTATGAATCTTTAGACAAACCTGTTGCGCCTATAAAAATACTGTAAGATAGCTTAAGTCTAATGTATTTGCGTCTGTCTTGCAATAGAGGCCAGCCCATATTTTTGCACATCTGAGAGCTGCTTTCGGTGAAATCATAGTTTGTGGACACAAACCTTGCTGCTCGCTTTTGAATTCGTTCAAGTTCGCTGATAAATGTTTTAGTTTCAGGGTCCCAAGTCGCACAACCATATTTAGAAATTTTAACACACGGCTAGCTTTGGCAGCAATATGGTTTACGTGGTCCTTCCAAGAAAGGTTGTTAGCGAAGATAACACCCAAGTACTTGTAATTCTTAACAAATGATAAGTTTCTGTGGCCTAAAGAATACTGGGTAGGTAATGGATGCTTTTTATTAGTAACTTGCAGAACTTTACATTTTGAAAAACTTAATGTCATGTTCCATGTTTTGCACCATGCCAAGACAGAGTCAAGGTCGCTTTGCAATTCATAAGAGTCGCTTATACATGTGACGTCACGGTAAATGCAACAATCGTCAGCATACAATCTGACCCGACTGGAAACCCGGTCAACTAAATCATTGATAAATATTTAAAAAAGAAGAGGGCCCAAAACTGATCCCTGGGGAACACCTGATAAAACTGCAATATCAGATGAACTTGCGCCTTCAAGAATAACGCGTTGCTTTCTACCAACGAGGTACGCTTCGAGCCATTTCAGCAGGGTGGGTGGAACTTTGAGGGTAGACAGTTTCAGTAATAATAAATTATGTGCGACAGAATCACAAGCTTTTTGAAAATCCAGAAATATGCAGTCAACCTGGTTACCATTGTTAATTGAAAAAGCGATATTGTGAGCAAACTCTATCACTTGCGTGTCGCAAGAAAATCCCTTTCTGAAGCCGTGTTGCATTGGACAGAAAACGTTGTTATCCTGGAGGTGCTTAAATAGATTAGTGTAAACGATGTGCTCTAGCGATTTGCATATGACACTTGTAAGGGAGATAGGCCTATAGTTTACAATTTTTGTTTTGTCGCCACTTTTATGTAGAGGAACTACGTTGGCGCTTTTCCAGTCATCGGGCAACGCGCCGACATCCATTGATTTTTGAAACAGTGTTTAAGAATGGAGCAACAGAAACTGCACAGTTCTTCAAGATGCAGTTCGGAATACGGTCAGGACTGGGTGCCGTGTTTACCTTCAGCTTCTCCAAAAGTAACACTATTCCATGTACTGAGAAATCTATGCCACTCATCTCCGTAAACTCATTCACAATATGTAAACCGTCGGTAGGGCATGTCGATAGAGAAAAAACTGACTGAAAATAACGATAAGACTGTTCAGCCTTGCCTTCCAGATCCGAGCTATAGTTAAAGTCATCTATAATATCGGGAATGTTGTCTCTGACGCGCTGCTTACTTTTTACATATTTCCATACTTGCTTTGGATTATTCTTTATTTTCCCACCAAGAGCACCCAGATACGCACGTTCGGCCCTGCGCATCTCCCGCGTTATAATCTTGTTCAGCCCTTTCAATTCACAATGCAAGGAAGGCTCTGGTGATTGACAGTACCCACGATATAAGCGGTACCTTTTGTTTATCAAAGTTCGAATGGCGGCATTCATCCAAAGCTTATCTGTTCGACACTTCGACGAAATGGTGCGTGATGGAACATACGTCTGGATTAAGGCCAGGAGTTTTGTATTCAGTAGGTGCCACGTGGAATGTATATCAAGTCTGGAACTGTGATGTTTAAATTTTGGGAGAAAGGCATCGACTTCATGCGATAGCGAGACAGTTTTCTCTGTCGTAATGAAATACCATACGTGGTGGCGGCTTTCTGCGGTGCCCGGTAAAACAGGATAATCTTCCGATTACCTCTTCATGGTTGCTTAAACCGGGAATTGTAGTGGTTGAAGAAACGAGGGTGCGTTCGTTGCAGAAAATCAAATCAAGTACATTTGCACTACTACAGCCTATTCTAGTTGGGCATTCCACAAACTGAAATAGGGAGTGAGTGTTAATCATTTCACGAAGAGCAGTATGAAGAAGTGATGTGGTCTTTATATTCGGCTTAAGGGAGACCTATTCTACATTAGGCAAATTAAAATCACCGCCTAAAATAACGTACGATGCATTCAGGGTTAGTAGGATGTTGCTCAATTCAAATAGGGGTTGCGGTGTTTTAGGGGCTGGAGATCTGTAATATGAACCAATAGCCATTGAGGAACCGTTAGCCAGTATGACCTTACACCAGACCGTTTCGCATGTCTTGCTTTCTGTGTTAAGAGGTATGCTGTTCAGTCTATTATCGACAATTACAAAGACACCACCGCCATGCTTGTTACGGTCCTTCCGGTATACGTTGTAATTAGGCGGAAATATCTCGCAGGTGCCTATTGTTCCGTCCAGCCATGACTCGGTGCCAATGACCACATGTGCTTTGACCAATTCCAAGAGTGCAGCAAACTCTTCTTTTTTGTTCTTGAGGCTGCGGCAGTTGACAGCAATAATTATAAAGTCGGATTTAGGATCTGCTTTTTTCTGCGATGCAGGACTCCTTGATGGCTATTGGATTATGCTTTTCACGGTATCAGTAGCGCTGTCGTACATGTAAACTTGTTTTGCCAACTTTAGTTTGTTGACATTAAGTTTGAAGTCACCGCCACGTTCCCTGGCAAACTGTATCAGCTTTTTCGGCTGATGCCCTACTTTATTCGAGTAGTCTTCACTGATAGCAAAACCGGTATCTTTTAGTTTTTAGGCAGCTGCAAGTAAGCGTTGCTTGTCTTTGAAAGATAAGAATTTCACTAGAATCGGCCGTTTTTTTCCTTGTGAGTAACGCCCAAGTCTGTGCGTTCTTTCCATAGCCATCGAGCTAAGTTGTACACTTAGTTTCTCAGCGCAAAAAGTAAGAATCCGTTCTTCACACAGTGCCCTTGTTTCATTCTCGGAATCTGGGTGGCCATGAAAGATCAGGTTGTTCCTTCTTGCTCTGTTATCTAGATCGTCTTGGCCTTTGTGGACTGTCGCAAACGAGGAAGCAACCGATTCGACACGAGACGAGATCATTTCTATTGATTTTTTTAACTGTGAGACACATGATACGCGGTCTTCAGCGCACACAACCTTGGCTGCGAGCTCCTCTACCTTTTGTTCAATGGCCTGCTGATTACTCCGAAGCGAACGAATTTTGTCAAGAATGTCGGATTGTTTTTCCAAGATTGATGGTATCTGCATAATAGCCTTAAACATTTCCTGTTCTTGTTCTTCGGTAAGAGGACCAGGATTCAACTCGACATCCCCGGCAAGCAGTAAGAGCAACTTTGACAACAGACAAAAAATGGCAATAGAGCAGCACAATCTACGCTGGAAATTACACTGGAAGGTGTTACGTGTCCTCTAGGGAGCGTTCTGCCGCAAAATTTTTTTCGAATCCGCTCATTAATAGCCGAGATAGAAATATTTCAGTGCCGCGAATCCATGATTTCAGCAGGCGGGCTCCACAGCCAAGCAAGACGCTCTCTCACTCGCCCCGTCTAGCCTACGCAAGCGAAATTCCTTTCCTGCGTTCTCCTATACGGGACTCGAGGATCGCGCGACGCATACGTCACAGGCCCCGCCTTCAATTTTTTTTTGCTCCTCGCTTTTTTTTTCGGCGTTACGCACTCCTGCCGACGGCGTCGCGCGCGAGCTGTTGAATTTAAAGTCCCTTAAACTTCGTAAAGTAGTGCCATGCTTTCAAGAACGCCGCCTCCTCTGCGCGTGCTCTGGCCGAGGCCGACGCCGCGTCGCTATTGGCCTAATAGCATCACGTGGGCCCCCGCGCCGTGCATCAGCGCCATTTTTGCTCTAGAAGTGTCTACGGAATGGCGAGGACGATGATGATGATGATGATGATGATGAAAAACGTTTATTTGCTCTATTTTGCAGTGATTTTGGCGGCTTCAGATGGAGTCTTCCATCTTCTCTCCAGGGTCGGTTCCCCTAGTCCAGGGCTCCGCTCAGGGTAGCTGCCCTGCGTGCACGCCTTACTAGTCCTTGTTGGAGTTTCAGGATGTCGCTGGATAGCATCCTCTCCCACTGTTCCGCACTCGGGTTTTTTATTATGGCTAGCCCCTCTGTTTTCTGGCAAGCCCATGTGGTATGGTATAGGGTTGGTTTGTCTCCCCACCATGGGCACTTGCTCTCGTACTGCGTGGGGTAGATCTTGCTTAGCATGTTTAGGCACGGGAATGTTCCTGTTTGTAGCTTTCGCCATGCTACGGCGTCTTCTCTATTTAGTTGTTTGTGAGGGGACGGGTATTTTCGTCTGATGCCTCTGTAGTAGTTTAGTATTTCTGAATAGCTTTGGGCTACCAGCTCGGGTTCGTCAGCGGGGTCGGGATTGTTGGATGCTCGGTTTGTTGCGTGCCCTCGAGCTATCCTATCCGCCTCCTGATTTCTCGTAATGTCGGTATGTCCCGGCACCCAAACTATCGTGTGTTTGGCCTGGTTGTTGACGGTTTTGCAACTTGAGCGGAGGATGCGGAGCGCGCTGTGGCTGATTCTGCCGTTTAGGTAGTTGCGGCATGCTGCTTGGGAGTCTGTGAGTATGGTTAAGGACCTGTTGGATCGGTAGGACGAGGTGCACATGTTGATCTGCCGTTTAGGTAGTTGCGGCATGCTGCTTGGGAGTCTGTGAGTATGGTTAAGGACCTGTTGGATCGGTAGGACGAGGTGCACATGTTGGCGCCGTTGCTACGCTCGAGCAGTGTAGGCGGCGCCACGGTCAAGGAGGGAGCGTGAAAGAGAGGAGAAACGAGGAGTGAAGGCGGAGGAGGAGAGTGTCGCTACTTTACGAAGTGTAAGGGGCTTTAGTGGTTTCGTTCGCACAGCGCACGATTTTGCGCGCTGTGCACAAGTAACCTGACTATAGCGGTATAATTCAGTGCTACACGAATACTCAGACAGAACAAGCGGATCGCAGGGCATGATCACGCGCTTGAACACGGCAGAAAGTGGCATAGTTTCGGTACCTGTGCACGTGACCGCACGACCGTGGGGAACAAACAGACGAAGCGGAAGTACGTCTCTCTTGCTTGAGTGAGAAGTAAAAAAAAACACGCAGACATTCCGTTTTGTGTGTTTTATTATTTCTGTAAAGTTCAAGTCGTCAATGCAAGCAACAGATCGCACAGATAACAGATGTCTTGAATAATTCTCGAAGTCGCGTGTCACCACGAGCAACGTCATATTGCGGACGCGACTACGTAGGCGCGGGGTCACGACTACGTCACCGTCCGACTTGGAGAGCGGCGGCCGCGAGTCTCTCCGCGGTGCGTAGCGATGTAATACTTCGCAGACACGATCGTTATCGCACAATGTATGGCTCTGTGCTTGTCAACCCAAAATGTCCAGACCTGGTGAGGGGCCCTTCAAAAGAAAGTGACGCGTCACAACTAAAGATAAGCAACCACTGGCGACAGGAACTTGTGCAAAATAGATATGAGTAAGAAAACAAGCAAAATGCGTGTGAATATTTACCACACATAGTACCTTACGGGAAGAAAGCAGACACTGGACAATGCTGGCGGTAACATTTTGTCCTCATAAATCGTTCACTGCGAGGAAGTCAACTTTTGGCGTTTAGTTATAATCTACACAAGTGGCTGCAGTTCTCGAAAAGAAATATTATTTCGAATTCTGACCTAGTCGAAGTGATCGCAGGAGCTGAGGCCGGTGACAATGCGAGTGGTCACAAACAAGTGCGTGCTGATGGTCTGCCCGGCTAGCGCGGTCACGGTGTTACCTTGCTTGTCTCAAATGGGTGGTTGGCTTCGCATTACGTGGCATGTAGCGCTGCACATATCGCATTGCTGTATTCTCTGGTAATAACTCGATTGTGCATCCTATCCACTTTGAGAAAGGCACTGAGTGACATGCATCTTTGTAAGCTCTTTTATTTCACACCATTGAATCTCTTAAAATGAAGTGTTTTGATGCGTTCGTGCTTTTCTCTACGTCTGTAAGTGCTTTAATCCTTTCAAGGAGCGGGCTATATCACGCAAACACACAAGAAAGAGCTTCGCATTCCGCCCCCATCGGAGTGTCGGCAGCGAACCCGCGAGCTCAGAAGCGCAACACCATCGCGACTACCACGGCGGGTCGTTTTTTACAGAGAAGCTGTACGTGACTAGCCGATTCGTCCGTCCGTCGGTCGCCTGTACGCCGAAAACTCCTCCGGCGCAAACTCATGCGCATGTGCGAAAGAAAAGAGAGAAAAGGAGGCGCGCGATTAGCCAACACCACCAAGATAGCATAAGGCCTGTTTACTCCGATCCATGACGTCACGCTACCTGTCCCCAATTTGCATTGACGAGGCTAGCGTGATGAAAGCAGTGACGTCAAAATCACTGTTGCTTACTGGGGAGCATTTCCGTTAGATTATATGAGAATCCGGCCAGGTAACATCACGTCATGGATCGGAGTGAAAAGGCCTTGTGGTATCTATAGGTGGTGTTGGATTAGCTGCGCTAGTAGTGACGCGGTTGCTATCCGTCACAGCCGAGCGCGCGCGCAGCAGTTTCTCTTCGGCTCCGAAATGGCTAGGCCACGCGTCACACGTACTCCTGACGAGCAGGCAGCTTTCGATCAGCAACGCCGCGACAGAACGGAGAATGAACTCGTCTAGGCCGTGCCGACGCAGGCTCGTGCAGCCGAGCGCAAGCAGCAACTGTGTACTGAGGATCCGGCAGCCTACCAAACCGTCGTTTAATGAACCGTCAGGATTAAGCCAGTGATAAACACCGGGGCCGGATGTTTCAGCTTCATCACCTCCCAAACCCTCTGTACGGAGTGCTTGGGCGGTGATGTTTTTTTTTTTTTTTACTCGCTCCTCCCTCGGACCTTATTTAGCGTTTTTGCGGCACAGAAGTTTGTCATCACGATAATTACGCTTCATAGCTTCACACAGATACCGTGGTCACACCGACGGTTCCGCCTTTTTCTGTTTGAAAACCTTAGCGTTGGAGTGGTCCGAGCGAGACATCGCTGATGGCGAGCCATTTTATGGCTTTCTTGATTTGCATCTGATTCGTCGTAATCGTTTCCGACGTATAAGAAGCGAATGGTCGTCATTATTGCTATAGATTTTGTTTCCGCCGTATTGTATATATCGGCGGGCGTCTTACCCCGCTGAATGGCCATAGTGGCGTTAAACGCACTGTTAAATGTTAAACGCACTGTCTTTGACGCTAATGCTGCTGACGGTACTTTCTGGCAGCCGCTGAATTGCCAGTTGCCTTTCCTCTACACAAGTCTGCAAGCAGATGTGAGGCGGCCACATCTGGGCACCCTATAGAGGAGACTCCCCCCCTGTGGACCCGTCGGCGCAAACCGGAAGGCAAACACGTGCGCTCGAGGGGTGCATGCTCTCCGCGGGAACCGGTTTCTGGCTGAGGCCTGTAATCCAGCGCTGTTCTCGCCTCGCCAGATGCGTGCAGCACCTCGGAAGTCGGCACACCGGACGACCAAGTTCTCTTAGGCGCGTACTTAGGTGGAGAGAAGAGTACCGGTGCGGTATATGCGAGGAGAGGTAACGCTGCTCTTTCTGAGCGGTGCACGTGCACACGCCAACGTCGGAGTCACCTTGAGCGCTTCTTTAGCAGCCTGACGTTGTGCTGCGCTCAACAGATCTCCGCGCGGCTGTCGGAGCCGTGAAAAAGAGCAGCCGGCGGACTTGTTCTTTGGCGCGATTCTTTAAACTGTGCGCCGCCTGCAGCTTCGCTTTATGACACGTCGCACCCACGAAGCCGCGGAAACCGGTGTGGGGGGAGAGAGAGGCGTCGCTTGTCGGGGAACGCGATGCGCGACTGAGGGCGCGTCTGTCAGCGAATGGGTTCAGCCATGCTCCTGCTTAGCAAGCCCCGATAATCTGGCCACGCTGCGTTCGCCCTTTGGAGGCACAGGAATTTTTGTGCACGGTCTCATTGGTATAGCACCAGAAACGAGAGCACATCAATGCCCCCCTAGTTAGCGCTTTAAACAGACTGCCTGAAGCGCATTCTCAGGTATCATATCTGTGTGGTTCGAGAGGGGCGGAAGGTGCGACAGTGCTGCAGAAGGCTGGTTATGGGGTGCCACGAACGAAGACGGACGACGTCGACGCATACTGAAAACTCGCTGTGTAAGGATTATATCTGTGTGGTTCAGAAGGGGCTTATGACAAAAGGTACAACGGTGCTGCAAGAAGGCTGGTGACGGGGTGCCACGAACGCGAAGAAGGACGGACGACATGGACGCATACTGAGAACTCGCTGTGTAAGGATTTTATCTGGGTGGTTAAATAATTTGTACCACCAGGGGTTACCCGCCGTGGTTGCTCAGTGGCTATGGTGTTGGGCTGCTGAGCACGAGGTCGCGGGATCGAATCCCGGCCACGGCGGCCGCATTTCGATGGGGGCGAAATGCGAAAACACCCGTGTACTTAGATTTAGGTGCACGTTAAAGAACCCCAGGTGGTCGAAATTTCCGGAGTCCTCCACTACGGCGTGCCTCATAATCAGAAAGTGGTTTTGGCACGTAAAACCCCATAATTCATTCATTCACCAGGGGTTCTTTAACGTGCACCTAGCTGGCTGGAAAAATAGCTTTCGCCGATCACGGAGGAGCAGGAGTGCCGACTTGCTTATGTCACAGTGATTCTGGTGCGACGAGGCCTCCGAGATAGCACCGGTAAGATCTCGGAGACCACGGGGGCCTTCAACTAAGGTGCTGCTGACGTGTCACGCTTAAGGGGCTGGCAGCCAATTTTTATGCTATCCGTTTCTTTTTAGTGCAGCGCAAAGCTTACAGATCAGAGTGTCCCACCATATAGTGGTAATGCGGAGAACGTTGTGGAACATCTTTTATCAAAATTTTCCGATCTGTAGTGAGGATGATGTCGTAAGCTGGAATAATACTGAAAACAGTGATTGGCCAGCGTGATAGCGATTATACGCTGGCATTGGTAGGAAGCAGACAAGTGCGGCCCTAGCTCTAAAAGAGTGATATTTTGCTTATCAAGCCGACGTTCCTGCGTTTCGTGTTTTCTGAAGTGTTTAATTACCATTCAATTATATGTACACTCCAAGCGCATTTCCGCCGTCGCCGTGAGGTTCCGTGTAATGTCCAAGGGCGATAGCAGCGTCGCCGCGCGCCCTACGCTGTGTGTGCGAGAGAAGGCAAGCGAGGGGAGGCGACGGTCGCGGCTCACCCGCGCGCAAGAGGCGAGCATGTGGCGCCTGCGCGCGGTCGTGTCTTGTGAGCGATCTGCGTTGGTGGCGTTGGCGGCAGAGTCCAGGTGCGTCAGCGGCTCGCAGCTTTGTGCGTGCTGTGTGTTCGCGGTGCTCACTTTTCGTTGAAGCGATAAGGCTCTTTCATGCATGGCGCGATTGGGTCGAAAAAAAAAAATCGTTCTGCCGCGCACGTCGCAGAGCGATTTTTGCTGACAGCTTTCACACGCGTTTGCGGCAGCGCGATTTCCGTCGAAGCGATGCGCGAGGTTGCCTCCTGCTCACGAAGTATCCATGCCTGCATCGTGGAATAAAAGCAACACGGAAACTAGTCAAACATTCGAATTTTCCTATTTTTATTCGATAGTAGAATAGGTACACCATTTTTTAACGTTTAAAAGCGTTGAGACTTTACGACAGCTTGCAGATACGGTGAGTGAGGCGCTGAACAAAACCGCAAGTACGTGCGTGCGGCTTGGGCGGATTCGGTGGGGTGGCTCCGTTTAGCACACTCTAGTTTCGTTGTTACTATGGAAGCCACAACTTTTTTTTCCTGGATGAGTATTTACTTTTGTAGAACAACAAGCTACTATTGAGTGTGCATGTATAAGCAGCTGGCGCAATTTGTAGCGATGAAGGGGTTGACGACTGTGCGATCAAGTGGATACGTGCCTTATGTTGAAGCGGCGTCCTTCTCCCGACCTGGATAGCGTGCAGCTTCTCCTTTTAAACGAATTGTGTAAGCGGAAGAAAAAAAAAAGTTCATGCAGCTCCTAAGCCGCAAACGCTGGTGGGTACGCTCTAAACATGGCTAAAACTGGCGCGCGACATTGCTCCACAGAGCAATTCCGCGGTAAAACAGGAAAGCGCCTATTTTGATGACGCTTTCTTTCGTCACACACATTGCCCCTCCCACATCGCGCCGATGTGAAACAGCCTATAGACAGCACTAATGCCACTTGTCAGTTTGTCAGTTTATTTTGGGCAACATAAATACAAGGTTTGCCCCCAAGGTAAGGCAAAAGGAGGGCGTAATCCTCCTGACTAAGGCCTTTACCTCGCTGGAGCAGCAGAAGTAGCAGTCAACTGATAACAAAGTACAACTAATATGACACAAAACTTCAACTATTTACAGCAAAATTTTAAACAATGAAAAGTATAAACCGTTTGCCAAATAGCAAGTAACTGAATAAATACAGCACAGGAAAAATAAGAACATTCTGTTATTAACAAAATTATACATTCAGAATATAACATTAATAACATTACTATTGATATTAAATAAACTTTATTAACATTCGTTAAACACACAGTGATCAGAAAATATTATGTTTTGTATTGCATGTTTAAATTTGTGAATTGTTCTAGAATTTATAGCTTCGTCAACAATGTTAGGGTACATATGCCACTTCACGGCTTCTGCTGCCGCGTTTCCTCACGCCCGTGTTTGACAGCGAGTTTCCGCGGTCATCGAGTCAGATGTGTTCATGTTTGTGTGCGCGTGTGACCCATGCTTGTTAATTTAGTTAGCGTGGCTAACTATGTTTACGATTTTATACTACCGCTAAGACTACTGTCCTTACTTTGTATAGCTGTGCACCAATTTGCTATCTCAACCGATGCTTCGGCTTTCTGACGAAACTGTGACTGTTTTCTACAATAATAGCTACGTACGCGATTTTGTGGTTTCTACTCCAACAGCTTTGGTCATAGACAAGTGAAGACTTCTTTTTAGCCAAGACTAGCCAAGTTTTCGCAAGTGAAAGGACGCTTTTATACAGGATACGCAGTACAATGTGTTGCTATAGCCACAGGTGAGCTTCTGATTCCTAAAGCCGGTTGCCTCTAGAAGACATGATTTCACTGACTCACTCACACGCATGCACGTGCGCGTACAAAAGCTCTCACGACATACATATAATACAGGATCCTGAACATATTGGTGCGTGTTCAAAAAAGGTTTTGCGCTCACCACTGCACTGTTCTTGCTCAAACTTTGCAGAACGGTCGCTTTTTGGCGTCGACTTCTTTTATTATAACACTTAGGACGATGAGTCGCCTGTTGTTTAAGACAAAAATTGAAACTGTTTTCGTCTATGGGAAGAATGGCATCTGAAAAGCCGGCCCTGGCATAGACTTGTGTCGCCACCTGCAGTCATCTGCAGAAAGCAGCGTATGAGGGAGCGCTGTCGCGTGTTGCCCGCTCCTCGAACAGGCGAGTGCCCTCCTCGAAACGCTGCTTTCTGCTGATGATGACAGGTGGCGACACAAGTTTATGCTTGCACCGTCTCGGCAGCAGCAGCATCCCCATAAGCGCAGGGAAATTTGCACTTTTTCTTAAAAGCCAGGCAATTAACTGTGCCAAATGTTATACCAAACAAAGTCGACGCCGAAATGCGATCGTTCTGCAAAATTTGAGCAAAGAACAGTGCAGCGGTGAGTGCGAAATCTTTTTTTGAACATGCGCAGCCAAATATTCAGGACCCTGTAGACAGCCTACGTTGTGCCTTAAGGCAAGTATTGGTCGAAGTAAAACAAATATCACAGACGATTACGATGCTCCCTAATGCGACATTTGAGCACAGCTCTTTACGTGTTTTCATTTCGCGATATATTAGAGAGGTTTAGGTTAGGGGACGCAAGCGGCTTGCGTACGCAAGAACTAAGGGCGATGGTACTGCGCATGCGCAGTACCATGACCCTTAGTTCTTGTAGCCATAACAGCAGCCACAGTAGCCACAGCAGACAGACCTCCGCTCATGCAG
Source organism: Dermacentor andersoni (assembly GCF_023375885.2). Classification (NCBI taxonomy): domain Eukaryota; kingdom Metazoa; phylum Arthropoda; class Arachnida; order Ixodida; family Ixodidae; genus Dermacentor; species Dermacentor andersoni. Next base: position 1,965,603 of record NC_092819.1, read on the forward strand.
CGCTTTATTTCCGTACAGGCGGCGCGCGCTACTCTGGCGCCATCTGGTAGCGATCGTCGCTGCTAAGCCCCTCGTGCGCGGCACTACGCTGTTCTTTTCACGTGTTCGCCATACTCTCCTCCTCTGCTTTCCTGATCGCGCTCTCTTCGATCTCGCCGCTTTTAGAGAGACGAGCATCGAGTGACGCTCTTTGTTTCTTGCGCAGCACTTCCGGCTCACCTCCTGCGACGAAATTTAAAATAAATCAGAAGAAATAATACAGTACAATATTTATGAGTTTTATTACAGATACTATCCCTATTGCAAAAACCAGCGTCTTCCAGTGTGAAACCAGCGCGCTTTTTGGCGCTGGGTCGCACTGGGTACGCTGGCACTCGCTGGGACTCACTGGGACACCAGTGAGAACGCTGGATAAGAGCTGGGTCACACTGGAGGAGACGCTGGTTCCACTGCCATGACGCTGGGGCGCACTGGTTTTGCTGTACAAGCGCTGGTTCTCGCTGCAGTTCGCTGGCTCGCACTGGAAACTGCGCTCGTTGTGTTTTCGCCGCCCTAGTTCCAGTACGCAAGGACGAGCACTGCTGAATAAATAATGCTTTATACAATTTCATCGCTTGATACTAGTCTCTTGTTTTAAATAACGCTATATCTTGGGGTTATAAATTCCTATTTCGTGTCAGCTTGGAAAAAAGGTGCGTGAGCTGCCCTGTTTATTCACGGACATTTGAAACTGAAGATCACTTTCGTTTTTTCCATTTTCCCTTTTGACTGAGCGGATAGGTAAATTCTTGAACGAAACCACGTAAACGCAGATGACGCCGCGTTTTTTAGTAGTTCGCACGTAACGTATGACTGGGAGATGCCGTTGTGGCCGTTGTCGCAGTGTTGTGGAGGGGACATGAAATGCAGAAGTCTTTCAGAGGCGCGCGAACGGACCCCGAGTTCGAAGCCTATCGCTGACCGATATTATCGCACCGATAACAAAGTTCCTTTTCCCTATTGTACTATAAGAAGTTCTGAGGCTCAAATACACACATTTTAGCTTTCGCCAGCTACCCGCGCCGAGATCGGTCCCCAGCGAAGCTTAGGCCTAGTGTATCCGCCGAGTTCGTCCTCACGCTATCGGCGCGTCTAGGCTCAGGAATCAAGAAATCTAACAAGGATAAATCACCCTATATTTCAGCTTTCGCATCGGTTTTCTTAAATAAACAATTTTTTCGGGTCTACAGCGCCAGCACAAGAAGCGATGACCGCTGGTGTGACGCGTCATAACACAGGTATATGTCCTATCGCCGAAGGCTCCCAGCACTATAGCCTGCGCTTCTCTGACGAAGATATATGACTAGACAGGCGTGTTGACTGAAGGCATCACTGAACTAAGGAAACGTTGTATATCCTTTGCGTGAAGAACAAGAAACGGCTATCGAAATCGGCAGTAACAGCCCATACACAGCAGTCCCGGGTCGGCGGTTCATTTAGGACTTTTTTTCGAAGTTAAAATAGCAATCGCAAGTGAAAATCAATGTTGCGGCACTTCCAAGCATACTGCTGAATACGGACAGCTACTTTTTCTTTCTGGTACAGGCGTGAGTTTTAGTTGCTGGGCGAAAGCGCATCACCCATGTCTGTGCGAGACGTAGCTCTGCGAAGCAAACTGCTTCTCGCCTTTGACATGGCAAATTATCCGTACATCTCCGTCTGCTGGCGTGGCGTGGCTGGCGTGGCTTTGAAAAAAGTTCAGATTTTTGGTTTGGATTATGGGCCACAATGCCATCACATTACGCAGGCATTGAATGGAAAGAAGATCTGCGTTATTTAGGTGTGCCGTTCTCACAGTATAGAAAAAGCAACGCTCATTGGTCGGGAGAAGTTGGCAAAATTGAACGTAAAGTGAATTCATGGCGAGGGTGGAATTTCTCAATGTTCTTTCGTGCTGAAGTGTGTAACGTTTTCTTAGCTTCCCGTCTTATGTATGTGCTGCAAGTACTGCACTGCTCACGACTTCGCCTTCAAGCACTGCATCGCGTATTTGCAACATTTATTTGGAGTTCCAGTTGTGAATCGATGCGGTGCGACAATCTGTTCCTCCCTCTTGAACGTGGTGGTCTAGGATTAGTCCACCTTTTCATAAGGCAAATTGTTTAACGCCTGTTTTTCTTTCGAGACAATGACCATCCATTCTTGCAAGAAATGTTACAACTCCGTTTAGTTCATTATATTCCTAATATAGTATTCTCATCAAATGCTAAAGATGTCCCACAGGCCCCTTGGGGCTTTCTTAAGGAGGTTGTTGCCACATTTCTTGAAAGTTAGATTCAGCCTGGAGTACGTGTTCACTGCGAGTCGAAAAGCAATTTCTGCGGCACTGGTGGACTCTATTTTCCCAGATCCTTTGTATCGTGCACCTTATTTAAGCAGACGTTATCAGGATGTACTTAAGCGCGTCCGAAAAATGTGTGTACCTCCTGGAGTAAAAACATTTTTTTTAAATTACATTCGGAAACACTCCCTGTTAAAACTTGGTTGAATTCGAGAGGTTGCTTTGTGCCGTGGTCAACAAACTGTCGGCTCTGTCCACGTGCCGAAACCATAGATCACTGCTTCGTAGACTGTAGGGACGCTGTATTCTTTTGGGACATTCTCCAACGGACGCTTAAAAAGGACATTGACATGACTGCATATACAATTAGGTTTCTACCGTGTAAGGTTACGGGTGGTCCTCCCTATGACATGTTCATAGTACTTGGTTTACATAGCCTATGGAGAAGTAGACTGTGTGACCGCCATGCCGAAAGCCCGCGATCTACAAAGTCCTTCTTTCGCGAAAGTGCTGCTTATGTAAGAAGTGTCTACGCTGCGCAGAAACCTCCGCCAGACTGGATGCACTTGTTGGATGCATGTGTGTGTTTGCCTGAGTTTTAAGTGTGTAGTTGTGTCCACTTTGTAATACACCTTCAGTTTTCCTTTCCATGTAATAACGAAAAAAAAAAGGCTGGCGTGGCGTAGCGGTAAAGTGCCGAGCTTGTGATCTGTAGGTCGGACGATCGAATCCTTGTCGGAGCCGTTTTATTTTTCCTTTTTTTATTGCACTAAAACGCTCTTTGTTGCTTTCTGCATCCAAAAATTTATACCGTGTCCAGGCACCGCATACTTAACGCGCTAGAGCTGTTTTCGCACGAGTATCCAGTGCCTCCCAGCACGCTGCGCCTTCCCAGCGCCCCATCGCTGCACTGGGCCCATAATCCGGCGCACTGGGTCCCGGCGGCACTGGGTTTTGCAATAGGGATATCAAAGCATAATTTTAGTTACAAGTTGAGTTACTGAAGTGTCTGGAAGAATTAGAAAGAATTAGAAATCACCGACGCGACCGGGGACAAAATTGAAAATAAATCAGAAAAAAATCGCAATCGCAATAACGTCAATGGTCATTAAGGTGGCGGTCCCACTCCGGCAGCACGCGCTCCGCATTTTAGTCATTGTCTGCTGGCGCACTGTGCTTTCTGCGCTCATTGGACGGATGTCAATTAGAGTGCATTAGAAAGCTTACTTTGTGCGCTTACAAATGACACCTAGTGTTATATCCCTTAGCCGGAAGCGTAACCTGAGGCCAATTAAAGATGTGTGAGCAAGAAACGGCTTTTTCGCTGTACTAGCCTCCGTTGTACTGCGTTTGCGGCCAAACTGTTCAACAAAATGAAGTTTGCCGTGACTTTAAATGATATCTTATACGAGCTTTCTATGAAGGGATATTGCGTGTAAAGCAGTTGGAAATTCATATAGGCCCTAATAAAAATGGGCAAAAGAATAAAAGTTTATGAATGAATATCTTCTTTCTTTTTCAGCTCAGAACAATATTTAGTGGTTTTGTAGGCTACAATGTTCTTATCATGTATGCAAAGTTGTTTTGTGTTCTGATGAACAAGTCATGAGTCATTACTTAATATTGGGAATTTATGGCTATACTTGGCCACGCATTACCGAAGAGGGAAGACCATTCAAGCTGAAACTGCAATATTCAATAATGAAGCAGCAAGCCCTTCCCTGCAATTTTATGGAGAGAACATTGTCTTATCTTGATTAAGGAATCTACAAAGTGTATCGTGTGGTGCCACAGGCGAGACATGACAAGAGGCTCCAATCAAGGGGAAAGGAAAGCCGTGTCCGTTTATCCAACAGCCGTGTATATATACATTAAGTGGGAGAGGTTGTGTTCCCTCACCACCATGTGTCATGTGCGATACAGATATCGGTCACGTCACACGTGCCGTAGAAGCGAAGCCAGCGCTGCGTCAGATACGATGCATAGATACGATACATCCCCTTTTCTTTCAAAGGAGAGAAAAAAAACACAGAAAAGAACATTAGCAGAAACGAACATTTAGAACGTGATTTAGGGAACCTGCACAAAGCTTCGATTATAGGTAAGCCTCTGTGGGGGCCTTCGTTCACGGGTTGACCTTTTGAACGCAGGTTGTTGGTTCTGCTGCAAGCCTGCAAGAGCGTTGGACGAGGCAGGAATGCTGCCAGTTGTGGCCGGTTACTCTGCGGTATCGTTGCTGCTGTATATTGAAGATCTTTCGTCAGTTTCTTGGCGGAGGTCCTCTTCGGACTCTCTGTCCAAAAGCTTCTCTTGTAGGCAGCAGATGTCGCCGATTGCGCCGCAGGAAGCGCAGTGATTATGTTGTATGACCGGGGATATGTCGTAGCTTGAACGACTTGACCTTTGGTGGCCCACGCCCCTTCTTTGATGCATACCGTGTCTCGAGGGCTGAGCGGTGGTAGTTGTTGGCTGGAATGGTCGGTCTGACGATGCTTCTGTACGCTGCGACCAGGACATGGCCGGACGTCGGGCAACGTTGTCCGTAGTCGTCTTCCTTGAAGGACTTCGTCAGGTGATGGTCCGGATTCCATTGGAGTAGATCTGTAGGCAAGAATACCAAGCCTAACATCCCGATTCATTTGAGTGCTTTTTTTTTTTAAATCCTCTTAACTACTTGCTCGCCTTTTTCCGCCAGGCCGTTGGACTGGGGGTACCTAGGGCTGGAAATGGTGTGGTTGAAGTCGTACCTTCGGGCAAATGCAGCAAAAGCGTGGGTAGAAAATTGTGGGCCATTATCTGAACAAACTTCAACTGGTATGCCATACCTAGCAAAAATCGCACTTGTTGCTTCAATGACTGTCTTCGCAGTAGTATCTTTTAGCAGCTCTACTTCAGGAAAGCTTGACAATGCGTCGTAGGCGCACAGGTATGACCGTCCACCATACTAAAAAATATCGATGCCGACACGATGCCACGGTTTATCAGGTACTGGGCATAACTTTAACGGCTCTTGTACCGTTTTCCATGCAGAACACGCCTGTGCGAAAGTTTCTATGTCACGGTTGATTTCTGGCCAGAAGACGAGATGCCTGGCCCATGATTTGCATTTATTGATGCCCAGATGGCATTGATGAATGCGTTCCAAAGTTTCTTTCCTCATGGTAGCCGGAATTACAACTTTGCACCCTTTAAGAAGACTCCGTTCACGTGAGAGAGCGTTCCTTCACAAGACTTCCAATGGCCTTGGAGTGCTTTTCCTGCGGCCAGGTCCCCAAGAACTTGCTTTAATTCTTCATCCCGACTAGTTTCCGTAGCCAACCTCTTCCAGGTGTTATCGGTGACAAGTGAAGAGACAACACTTAATTCGTGCACTTCAGTGTCGTCGTTGATGACGTTTTCCGCGATGGGTCCGGTTGTCGCACGTGACAGCATGTCGGCGAGAAGCAGTTGCTTCCCTGGTGTGAGCTGAAGCTTTACGTCATAGCGAAGAAGGCGCAGGAAAAACCGCTGCAACCTCGGGGGCATATCTCCAACGGCCTTCTGTGAGATGGTGATCAAGAGGTGGTGATCAGTTTCAAGAATAAACGAGCGACCATAGACAAAATGGTTAAACTTCTCGCAGCCATATGCGACCGCCATCGCCTCCTTTTCACTTTGCGAGTAACGCTGTTCGCACTCTAAGTGCCGGCGAGGCATAGGCGACTGGCTTCCATGTGTCCTAGTGGCGCTGCAATAGCGCTGCGCCGATTCTGTTTCGCGATGCATCACATGACACCTTTGTCGCTATTATTCGATCGAACACTGCTAGTAAATGCTCTCTATTTAAACGTTCGCGAAGCTGCCTCCACTTTTCAGCGTGATTAGGCGTCCAGTCAAACGCAGTATTCTGCTTTATAAAATTTCTGAGGAGCATCGTCCTTTGGGCCAGTGACGGCGTAAACTTGCTGAAATCACGGTTCCTAGCATCCTCTGTAATGCGAGCTTGTCGGTCGGCGGTGGAATTTGTACCATTGATTTTATCAGTGACGGGCTTGGTTTGATGCCTTCCTGGTCAATGACGTCACCAAGAAACTCGATTTTGCCGACACCAATGGAACACTTGTTCGGATTTAATGTCCGTCCGCCGCGTTCTGCTGCTTGCAGTACAAACTGGAGGAGGCTGTCATGCTCCTGCCTCGACGACCCCCACACTAGTACATCATCAATGTATACTCTGACCCCTGGAAGGCTTTCAACAATTTCATTTAGCGTTTTCTGAAATACCTCAGGCGCCGATGCTATACCAAACGGTAAGCGCAGAAATCTGTAGTGCCCAAATGGCGTTGCAAAGGTGCAAATTCGTGAGGTTTCGTTGTCCAACGGAATTTGGTCAAAACCAGAGTTCGTGTCAAGATGGGTGAAAACTGTAGCGCCCGCTAACCTAACTCTGCCTCTATGTATTCTCTTCGCGGCATTGCGTAATGTTCCCTTGATGCATTGGTTAATCCTCCTGGGGTCGATACATACTCGAATTTCACCGTCTTTTTTTCTAACAATGACCAATGGGCTTACCCAGTCCGTAGGCTGGGCGACGTTGGTTATGATGCCTGCGCGCTCCATGCGTCCCAGTTCTTCTCGCAAGGGTTCCTGTAGAGCCAGCGGCACTCGTCGGGCTGCTTGCACGATTGGCGTGGCGTCGTCACGTAGAACCATTCGATAGACTCTTTCCGCGCACCCGGTTCCCCTGAACAAGTGGCGAAATTTCATTGCGACTTCCTCAGAACTGTTTCGAGATACTGCGTGTATGCGTGACACAAGTCCAAAATTTTCGCTAGCCTCCAAACCCAGGGTGGCCTGATGCCCCTTGGACACCACGAAGAAGTCGAGGACAGTGCAACGGTCACCTAGTGCTAATTCTGTACGAATGACACCATCATGCTTGATAACCCCTCCGCCATACGAACGTAACACCGCGCTGCTTGGTTTCAGGGGCGGCTAGGGCGAATTTGACAGTACCATCCGAAAGGTAGTTGTTCTGTGCGCATCGCGAATGCACGGCCAGACTTTTCCTTCAGGAGGGAAGCGAGCCTTCGTTACTTTTATTGCTTTCTCTTTCACTGACTCCCCGCGGACTCCTAGCTGTGCGCGAAAGAAAGGGACCGCTCCCTCCGTTCGGTTCCTGGAAGTGACCCAGCGACGACGCTTCGGGGTGTCGGGTGTTGTTTCCCGGGCCTGGGGGCGGCGACGGGGATGTAAACCGCGGTTGGAAAAGCGCGGGACGGGCAGACTCGCCCCACCGGCCCTAGAGACCGGACCACTTTTTTACGGGGCTAAAACTGAACGTTTTGTGTATTTATAACTTGCTTTTTTGACCTTCTCAGTGTAATTAAAGTTTGCTTTAAATGTTCAACTGCGTTCGACCCGTTATCTAGCTGGACAGCGGACGCTTTGATCCCGTCAAGTGCGATCCGCGAGGCCAGCATAGTAAAAAAGTGAAGTCGACTGCCATCGGCCGCCAACTCAACGCCCGCTGCAGTGGAATACGTCGCACGGCAAGACCTCCGGTTTGACTATAGCATCCGCCTACTGCAAGGACACGGCATCGCCTACAAGTTGAGCAGCTGACGGCACACAGGGCCCTGAACAAGGTGGGCTCGTTTCATATTTCATCGCGCAGCTTAGCAGGCTTCACCACATACGTCCGCTTTGAGTGAGATACGTCGTGAAGCACGCACGCCAAAATGGATCAGGACAAGCTGACGCCTGAAACGTCTCAAATTATGACAGCTGGGCATGAAGCTTCTACGGCAAACATTCGATCCCATAGGGCGACTACGTTTTCTATGAAAGCTAAAGAAACGTATGAAACGAGCCGCGAAGAGCACTGCCGGAGAATAGACGCTGCCTGGAAGAACGTGGAGACAGCTATTTTCAAAGTGTCATGTGCGAAAGAGGAAGACGTTAACAGCGCCGCAACGCAGCTTCGCGCAAGCTATATGAGCGCTACGAGCACGTCGCCGCCAGATACGCTGCCTTCCTCGCCAAAACGAGCAGATCTGAAGCCCAGCAGGAATTAGAACTTCAGAAAGCAATCGACGCAGATCGTTATGTGACTGTAAGCGACAAATTACGTGAGGCTACAGAACGAGAACGCTACCGCTTACAAGAGGTAACATCGCAGCACTCTCTATCGGCCCACTCAAGCGTTTCTTCGAGGTCACGACGATCGGGCTCGTCAACAATCAGCCTAGCCGCCGTACAGGCACGCGCACAAGCCGAAGCCGTCCGGGCCAGAGCAGAGTTTGGTCGCAGAGAGGCCGCGATGCGTATTGAGAAGGCAAGGATTGAGGCTGAATTGGATATCTTGCAGCATGAAAAAGAAGCGGCAGCTGCAAACGCACAGGCGAATGCGCTCGAGGCAGCCGTGGAGCAGGATGGCGGGGAGAGCATGCGCACGCTCCCTCCTGTGGACCGAACGCTGCAGACTAGGAGTTATATCGATGAGCAGCAAGCCCTACGCAACTCTGCGCTTGTGTTAACTGAGGTGGCTGTCACCAACTCTAGCGGTGACGTAAACAATGCTCACACGGCGCCGGGTGCCCACACAGCTGCGTATAATTCAATGTGTCTGCGAGCTGATGAACGGCCACCTGACTACCATGCTGCCCCTAACAACCCAAGTTATAGGCATGCTGGAGCTACGAGTCGTCCTATGGACTTACGAGTTGATCCGCAGCCGCTTGTGTACGCCCCGGCACACAACAGTTCAAGCTCCGAGCTAGCCGGTGTCCTTAAATTCCTGTGCCGCAAAGATCTTGTTTCAAGCGGTCTTATCAAGTTTGATGATCGACCTGAGAACTTTCGCGCTTGGAAATCATCGTTCAAGGGTGTTGTCAGAGATCTAGGTGTTTCTGCACAGGAAGAGCTCGACCTTCTCATCAAATGGCTTGGCCCTGAATCGTCAAATCAGGCTCGGAGGTTGATATCGGTGCACGTGGATGACTTTTCAACGGGCTTGAACGTCGTGTGGAAACGGCTCGACGATCTTCGGGCGCCCTGAGGCAATTGAGGATGCACTACTGAAGCGGCTGGAAGACTTCCCGAAGATATCTTACCGGGAAAATACCAGACTCCAGGAACTTGGCGACCTCCTGCTAGAACTCGAGGCTGCGAAAACTGACCCGTATCTTGCCGGTCTTGGCTATTTGGATACCGCAAGAGGGGTCAACAAAATTGTCTCGAAGTTGCCATCTGGACTTCAAGAAAATTGGATGTCGGCGGGGTCGAAATACAAGAAAGATCACGACACTGCATTCCCACCCTTTTCTTTCTTTAGCAAATTTGTTAGAGATCAGGCCAGCATGAGGAACGACCCGAGTTTCATCTTGCATCCACAAGATGCCTCGTCTGAATTCAATCAAAGGAAGGAAGAAAATGCTACCAAGACCACGCGGCAAAGATCATCTGTATCAGCGAGAAAAACAGAAGTGGATCCTGCTTCTGCCAAGATTAATCAATATGCCACTGCTAACCAACAGCAACCTGAATCGAAGGACTTGAAGAGGTGGTGTCCATATCACAAGAAACCTCACCCTTGGAAAGGTGTCGCGCCTTCCGTGACAAAACCTTGGAAGAGCGGCAATCTTTCATAAAGAAGCAAGGGATCTGCCTACGATGCTGCTCATCCAAGAACCACATGCAGTGGCAATGTCAGGCAGTTGTGATATGCCTCATATGCGACAGCGCCGACCACGCCACAGCGCTTCACCCAGCATCACCAACCTCAGAGCCGTCAAGGGCTAGTGGGTCTGATGACAGTACCACATATGACTCAGAAAGAAGAGTCACATCTAGGCGTACTGAAGTGGCAAACGCTGGTAACAGCACAAAGTCGTGTGCTAAAATCTGCCTCGTAGAGGTGACCCATGAGACTCAGCCTGACAAGACAGTCAGAGCGTACGCGATTCTTGACGACCAGAGTAATCGCTCGTTGGTTAGGCCAGAACTTCTAAACGATTTCAAAGCGAAGGGGACGCCTACGCAATACACGCTCCGCACTTGCTCCGGCAGTACAGAAGTGGTTGGAAGAGTCGCTCATGGTTTTTTCGTGCAGAGCATTTCAGGCGAAGTTAAGTTCCCTCTTCCGCCTCTCCTCGAGTGCAAGGCAATTCCAGAAAACAGAGATGAAATTCCAACGCCTGACGCTGCAAAGCACTACCCGCACTTGAAGTCTGTAGCAAATCACATTCCGCCTCTTGAGGAGGCTGGAATACTGCTCCTCCTTGGCCGGGACATCCTAAGAGCTCACAAGGTTCGTCAGACAATCAACGGACCCCACGACGCGCCGTATGCTCAGAAGCTCGACCTCGGATGGGTCATTGTCGGCGACGTTTGCGTTGGTCGAACGCGGAAAACGGGCAGCGTCAACGTGTTCAAGACCCATGTGCTGGACAGTGGGCGACCATCTCTTTTTGAGCCGTGCCCAAGACATTTCTTTGTAAGGGAGGCGCCGATTCTCTACTCTGCGGATAAGTTCTCAAAAGAGTTACAATTGGCAGCAACATTGGATGACACCCTGGCCCCGAATCTTTTCGAGACAACAGAACTTGACAACCAGCGTGCTCTCTCCATGGAAGACAAGACATTCCTCAAGATAATGAATAATGAATTCACCCAAGACAAATTAAACAATTGGGTCGCCCCTCTCCCCTTTCGTACACCGAGAAGTCGACTTCCGAACAACAGAGAACAAGCTCTGTCTCGTCTGCTCTCGCTACGGCGTACCCTGCGAAAAAATCCTGAAACAAGGGAACGTTTCGTGAACTTCATGAACGAGCTATTCATCAAGGGTCATGCAGAGGAAACTCCACCACTTCACGTGGACGAAGAATGTTGGTATTTGCCCATATTCGGCGTTCACCACCCCCAGAAGCCTGATCAAATCCGAGTCGTATTTGACTCCAGCGCTCAGTATGAAGGGGTATCTCTGAACAACGTTCTCCTGACCGGCCCTGACCTGACGAATAACCTTGTGGGGATTTTGATACGCTTCCGGCAAGAACCAGTTGCGGTTACAGCGGACGTCCAGCAAATGTTCCACAGTTTCATGGTTCGTGAGGACCATCAGAACTACCTGAGGTTCCTCTGGTTTAAGGGCAACGATATCTCCAGAGAAATCATAGAGTGCCGAATGAAGGTTCACGTTTTCGGCAACAGCCCATCGCCAGCTGTTTCAACGTATGGCCTTCGACGGACTATAGATGCATATTCAAGGATTGGACGGATTAGTGTTTTGTAAGTTAGCAGTTTAGTTTCTTGAGGAGTCACACGAAGGTTGCGTTGGAGATAGCCGAGTTTTTAAAGTGATTTAGTGCATATTACTTCAATATGCTTGCTCCAAGATAAGCTGTTAGAGAATAAAAGTCCGAAGTACTTATATTCGGGTGCTTTTAGTAGAAAGGACTTATTGAAAGCGTGCGAGAAAACGGAAGGAGTTAAACGCCTAGCGAATGTCATTGAAACGGTTCTTCTGAAGTTTATGCTCATCTGCCAGGTGTTGCACCATGAGCACGAGTGTGAAAATGAGTCGTTAAGAACAGCATGATCTACAGGGGAGTTAATATTTTGATAGAGGACGCAATCATCAGCATATGTACGTATGTTAGTAATTATATTTTGTGGCAAATCATTAATCTAAAGTAGAAAGAGAAGTGGGCTGACGACTTTACCCTGCTGCACGCTAGAGGAAACATTACTAATAGGGGAGCCAGAAGCATTACAGCGTACATATTTGGAACGGTCAGACACAAAACTGGCAATCCAGTCTACGGGTTTAGGAATATTTAGAATGGGGTTGAGTTTAAATAGTTGGTTATGGTGAACCATAGTGTCGAACGCTTTGGACAGATCTATGAACATTGCGTCAACCTGTGTACCAATGTCTGGTGCTTTAGCAGTGTCATGCGTGAATTCAATCCGCTGAGTTAGGGCGCTAACACCACGACGAAAATCATGCTGACAATCACTTAGTATGTTATTGGATTCTAGGTAATCCATGGTATTTTTGCCACTTATATAGTAGTTTGCAAGAGTGACAAGTTAGGGAAATCGGTCGGTAGTTTGTTAACATCTATTTATTACCACATTTGTGCAAAGGTAGAATTTTAGCACGCCGCCACGGAGAAGGGACAGGTGCAGTTGGTAATGATTTGTTAAACATAACTAAGATAACAACTAGTCCTAAGGGAGTAATGAACAAGTGAATCATTGTAAATGCCGTCAGGACCACAACACTTCTTACTATCGAGTTTTAACACTAAATAAAGAACACTGTCAAGTGATACAGAGAGGCCACTAATTGTTGAAGGTATAAGATGTTGAAAAGGAGGAAGTTCAAGGTTATTTTGAGTAAAAACGGATTGAAAATAAAAGGTATAGGCAGATGCGATTTTATCGGAGCTACTAGTAGATTCCTCATTAATTACAAAAGTGTTGCTATAAGTGCCACAAGGTAAAATGGATCGCAAATTTTTTTATTGCTTTTAAGAAGTTGAGGCAATGTTACCCTAAAATAGAAGTCTTTCACCGATTTAAGTTTATCTCGAAGTTCCTCCTTCACTTGGTTAAACATTGTAGTTTTAACGGGATCACCACTCAGCTTTGAGCGCCATAGTCTATTGACACGTGGTGACAAGTGTAAAATATCTCTCGTCATCCATGCTTTAGCTACGTTCTTTTTCTTGGTTTTAACAGGGACAAAACGGTGAATGCATGTCAGAATGAGGTTTTCGAAGAAAGGAACTAAATCGCTAACATCATTACCAGCACTCATTCGCACAAGGTTGTCAAAATTTTCACTCAGGCTATCAATAATGGCAGCATCATCAGCACGACCGAAGTTTGGAAATGAGGTGTACGAAATGTGTGGCTTTTTCACCGGAAGAGAAATACCATCTGAAACTGCTCTATGATCCGAAGTGCCTCCACTGACTTCACATTCAAAACCGCCACCCACGAGACGTTGGCTGAGAAAGACAATATCTAGAAGGGCCTCTGGTAGGCTGCTCTGCTATCTGTTTAAGACCAGTCGACTGTAACAGCTCGAGAAGCTCCCTCAATGAGCGAACCAAGCGGGGCTAGAGACGGCCATGATATATCTGGAGCATCGAAATCACCCATGAGCAGTATCCCTGTAGAGAGGACGTTGCGCTCGTGTAAAAACGTATACAGGAGATGAGCCGGGAGGGCGATATAGGACGCCGACTATTAATGATCTCTTCTCAACGTATACTTTACACCTAACAGATTTCACTTCGACTGGAGCTTAGATTACACAATGTTGTAGGTCAGATTTCAGGAAAAGGGCTGCACCATCTCCTCGGCCATGTTTCCTGCCAACAGCGTCAAGACCAAGCGGTGCTATTTCTTCATCGTGTATGTCATCGTGTAGCCACGTCTCTGTGACGCCTATAATATGAGGAGAGCGACAAGTAACGAGCGCGAAAAAGTTACTAAGTCTGTTAAGGAAACTTCTGCCATTGACAAAAACAACTTGTAGATTGCTATGTGAGGTAAGACAATTTCGTCTAGTGTTATGAGTGGAATTATGTGCGGCAGTGCGGTTGGGCGCTCTGAGAAGTCTGGCAGTATATTCATCCGAGTTATAATGCACGTTATTGATGAACGCATCATCAAAGCATATCCACACAGAAGACCCACCGTTACGAAAGGATGAAGCATCCCACAGCTCCTTACGGAATATGCGCACATGGTTCGAAAAGTTTTTCCTAATAGTGTAGCAAGTGCCTTTGAGCTTGGGTCAATTCCTGAGTACCTGTATTTTTTCAATAAAATCTAGTTAATTAATGATCAAAAGACGTGCATTAGTTCCGCGAGTGACACCAATTCTGTGCAATCTTTCAATGCGTGGGCACTGCATTTCAAGCTCATCCGAGAACCAGAAAGAGACCCTAGAAAGCAGAGCTTCGTTGCTTTCGTCTTGTACTTCAGGTGATTCACGCAAGATGACGCTATTTCTATGCGACCGATTTTCCAAATCATCAACACTCAAAACAAGCTTATTAATTGTGTCAGTAAAGTTATTCTGAAGCTGCCTAATTTTGACATTTATGCTTGAGACGGTAGTGTTAAAGGGACACTCAAGGCAAACAGTAAGTCAAGCTAAAGTGATAGATTAGTGCTCGAGAATTTCCAAGGCGTCCATATTGTCGCAATATTATGTTTAGCGCTCTGTCCCCTCCGCTGTCCTTGCGCTGTCATTCAAACTTTAACGTATCGCGAACAGAGCCTTTATAATCGAGAAATTGAAGTAAATGCAGGACATAATTAGAGACTCCCCCGCAACATTCAAGTACTTGCCCGATGACGAAAGCATTCCTCAGTTAAATTCTGTCACCAGTACTGAACAACTCGTCGCAAAAAAAAAAAAAAAAAACATCCTTGTATTGTATTATGAGACGAAGTAAAATGCTACTTGTCCAGTTCTATTAAATTTTTAGAAGAAAGAACTAATTGAAATTACCCTTGATAATGACGCGAGCGGTCGAAACGTTTCGTTTTCGCTCGACTCGGCGCCGCCCACGCTTTCGCGTTTCAGCAGTTCCGTTAACGGGCAATGCTGCGCTGGTTTTTCTGGCTTGCGAAACTCGCACAAACTGCAAGTATCAGTGAATTCAACTTCCATGTGATGTCGCGGTGTGCCTGAACGGTCTACCTCACTTGACCAAAAAGCAGCTGCAGTGGCGAATCCATCGCTCTGTCTTGACTCTGTACCGCCGTCTGTCGGGCGCCGTTTTACTCACCAACGGCATCAAAGGGTACATTATGCAAAAAAGAAGTGAGGCGTGCAGACAGGGCACAAGAGTAGAGAAGTGGACAACACGAACGCCGACTATCAACTGAAGAGAGCACTGGGGCGAAAAAAGAAAGAAGACACAAAACTCATATAAGCATGCTCAGGAATGGTTACGCCACGTGTCAGTCGGGTACACGTGCCGGTCTACGTGAGAGATAACTGTTAAGGCACTTAATCTCTTCCTTATGTAAAGTAATCGAAGGCTGACTCACGTACGCACTTCCACCAATATAGATATGCCATGCCTCTACAATAAGACGCGTATCTTCATTCTTATGCCTGCACAATATCGCGCATTCATCTCACTCTGGCGTGCAGTTACAATCTCGGCAATGTAGCGAAAGATTAGAAGGCGATCCACCGGTTAACGACCTTTTATGTTCCATTAGCCTCTGATTGACACACCGTCCCGTTTGCCCTATGTAGAACTGGCCACAGCTAAGGGGAATCTTGTAAACCACCACCATGCAACAGTCAGTAAACCTGTTGTTCTTATTGTGCTTCACTGGACAAATATCAGTTCGTTTTTTGCCTTTTACCCGCTCCTTCTTTCCCTGTACGGCAGCGCATATCTTACCTAGCTTATTGGGAGCAGTGAAAGCAACATTAACATCATATCTACTTGCAACTTTTTTAAGCCTGTGCGACACTGAATGAATATACGGAATAGCCACTACTCTTTTTTTGCTATTACTGCTTTCTGAAATCACGTCCGTCCCTCTCGAAACCGACTTCTTTAGGCGCTCAGCTACAGTGGCCACTGCTCCACTAGGATAGCCTGCTTCTAATAGGCGCCGCACCTGCGCATTAAAACTGGCGCTCATTTTGTGCATGCAGGATCTGGTGAGGGAAGATTTAAGGCACGACGTGGCAATTCCGTTTTTTACTACATTGGAATGCTTGGATTGAATGTTTACCAACGGCTTCGAAGATCTTGGGGAGTACTGCCAACAAACATGATTTTGTTCGAAGATCAAGGACATGTCAAGGAACTGAATTACGCGTTGCTGAGGAAATTCCTCGGTAAACTTTAATCCTCCTCCATAAAGTTTAAATTGCTCACTTATTGAGGTAGCAGCGGAATCGAGTTCTTCCCTATTGCAGAAAATGAGGTAATCATCAACGTAACGAAATATCTTGATAACGCTATCACCTAAGGCTTTCTCTAAGCAGTTGTCAACCTTACTCAGGTAAATATTGCTAAGAATAGGGGCAACCTTTGAGCCAATACAAATGCCTGATTTCTGCAGAAAAACGCCATCTCTCCACCCAATCAGCGTCGACTTCAAGTACATTGAAAGAATTTCTAGAAAAGCTCCCGTGGAAACACCGCATCTGTCAATAAAAGCCGACTCTTGCACTCCCTCTTTAATGCACTCATTTACGGAATTTAGCAACCCGTCATGCGGCAAAGAATGATACAGGTCTTTGATATCCATACTAAAAGCTGTACAATCACCAGGATTTTCCTCTCTCAAATACTGAACTGCCTGAGAATTACGTAAGCAAAAGGGGTTCGAAAAAACTAGTGAAGCTAAGCAGTTCTGTAGGTAACTAGCAACACAGACCTGCCACGTCCCTTTCTCTGACACTATAGCACGAAAAGGAATTTCTTGCTTATGGTTCTTGGCCGAGAAAAACAGTTCTAAGGTGAGGGATTTAGCTTTCTTGACATTACAGACAACCCTATCAAGATTATGTCTTGACAAGAGGCCAACCGCACGTTGCTTAACTACCGAAGGCTTGAGTTTTACAGGCTGTACAGGCTCACCAGATCCTGCATGCACAAAATGAGCGCCAGCTTTAATGCGCAGGTCCGGCGCCTATTAGAAGAAGGTTATCCAATGTAGCAGTGGCCACTGTGGCTGAGCGCTTAACGAAGTCGGTTTCGAGAGGGACGGACGTGATTACAGAAAGCAGTAATAGCAAAAAAAGAGTAGCGGCTATTCCGTATATTCATTCAGTGTCGCACAGGCTTAAGAAAGTTGCAAGTAGATATGATGTTAATGTTGCTTTCAATGCTCCCAATAAGCTAGGTAAGATATGCGCTGCCGTACAGGGAAAGAAGAAGCGGGTAAAAGGCGAAAAACGAACTGATATTTGTCCAGTGAAGCACAATAAGAAGAACAGGTTTACTGACGGCCGCATTAGGGTGGTTTATAAGATTCCCCTTAGCTGTGGCCAGTTCTACGTAGGGCAAACGGGACGGTGTGTCAATCAGAGGCTAATGGAACATAAAAGGTCGTTAACCGGTGGATCGCCTTCTAATCTTTCGCTACATTGCCGAGATTGTAACTGCACGCCAGAGTTAGATGAATGCGCGATATTGTACCGGCATAAGAATGAAGATACGCGTCTTATGGTAGAGGCATGGCATATCTACAATGATGGAAGTGCGTGCGTGAGTCAGCCTTCGATTACATTACATAAGGAAGAGATTAAGTGCCTTAACAGTTATCTCTCACATAGACCGGTACGTCTACCCGACTGACACGTGGTGTAACCATTCCTGAGCATGCGCAGATGACTTTTGTGTCTTCTTTCCTTTTTTGCCTCAGTGCTCTCTTCAGTTGATAGTCGGCGTTCGTGTTGTCCACTTCTCTACTCTTGTGTCCTGTCTGCACGCCTCACTTCTTTTTTGCATAATGAATCATTACCAACTACCTCAGCTTTGTGTCGATCAAAGGGTATTGACGACGTATGCGGCGTCATCATTCTCCCGGTTGGGTGGTGGGAGATTTGAATTTTGAAAAAGGTATTCGGACCCTTCATATGCAATTTTCTCGTAAACTAAGTCTTTTGTCGGCACGAAACAAGCGTTGCGAGGTTGATGGACTGGTTTTTATACAGTCCACTTCGACGTAGTATTTGCCTTTATCGTCCCTTTAACATCTTACATCACAGAGTTAACAACAGTGCAGCGAGTCACATTCTGTTATACATAAGTGTTATTATAACTACAGTGTCACAATATCACTTAGAAGCACAAGGTAATTACAGCACCATAGCTACTTTTATATTCTAGCCAAAAAGCAGATTGCTGTTCTACCACGCCCCCCACACGCCGACCTGTCGGTTTGTGGTCTACCATTATATTGCCCGTGAAAGGAAAGCGTCACAGAGATGTGTCAACAATCCGCGGTGTTGTGACTAATGCGCTGAAAAGCATTTCGGATAACGCTTTCCCTTTCATTGATGACTTCCATGAATTGTAGCAGCTGTGTGTAGGTAACCTAGGGTCTACTCTGACAAAACCCAGAGGCCATTAGTTTGTTAGTTGAATAAATTATTTTTTTATGAACTCAACCTTGGAACTTTTCTGACAATGATTGTTAATGCCTATATGGATCTAGCATGGAACCCGTTTACACATCTTATAAGCAAGTTGGAGAGTGTTATGAAGCGTCCGCATTTATTCGTTACGGGCGATTATAACTTTCATATTAGAAGCACGTTGTATGGAAAACGTTAGACATACGCAGGCAGCTATCACGCACAATATTATTTTCTAGTATACCACAGTCTAACCGGCATTGATATATACTTTTATCATGGAATGTGAGATTATGTTTCAGCGAGAAGATACCGCAAAATAAATATATATATATATACAAGTGTGGCGTTAAGAAATTTACTAATTTAATGCATTAAGAAATCAGGGGCCCTATAACGTAAAACTATTCCAATATGTTTTTATTCCAATTTCCTAGCGTCAAATTTACGTAACCGCTGACGCAAGTATCGGGCGGTGACCCGCAGCGTTGCCTGAAGAGCCCAATGAAATGGTCTCCTCGTTTATAGGAGGTCACTTTTGTTTGCTTTCAAAACGAACAACACTGCCTACAGTTTCTCTCATCTAATTGACTGACAAGAGGTATGCAGCGGGCTCAAGTGGAGAGGGTTTTGATGGGGATGAGCCAGCGCGCTGAAAATAGGTAACCGGGTGAAGAGGGAGGAGCCGGCGTCTGCGAATGGTCCGCTTTCCCTTACTGAGCTTGCAGTGGGTGGTCGAAAATCGCGGCGGCGTGCAACGGAGAGTTAAAAATGCCGCTAAAACGGATCCTCAGCAAAGAAGAGCTGGCAGACCGATGTCATATACGGGCCGAAAGTACTCGAAAACGTTACACGGCCGCGCAAAAAGCTTTATTATACGCAAATAAACCTATGATCTCCAGCAGGTGCTAGTAGCCAGTGCGTGAGGAAATGGCGGCAGCCATCTTCTATTCCTTTTAGAACGGGGCAGTCTCCAGCTATTCAGAAAAAAATCCAGTTTTGTTGGCATTAAATGCATCTACGAAGCGTAAACGTTCTTTTTACGACGAAATGACTTTTCGCGGTTTTGTGACGTCTATTGACACAGGCGAAGTCGTTGCAGTCTGAAACCTTTTGACCAACAGCAGAGGGTTAATGGCGAAAAGACGGTTATTCAGAAATAACTATTTTTATTTTGTTCGGTACAATCATGCATAATCAGTGTGTCAAGTCATATCAGATGGGGAGCTATCGCGATTTTCATGACGTCGCATAATAGACAGGCGAAGTGGGGGTCGTACAAAATGTGTTTGACCAATCGCGGAGCGCTGATTGCAGAATTGGAATAGGAAACTTTGGAATAGTTTTACGTTATAGCGCCCCAGCCTTCCACCATTGGTCGAAAACTTTTTGGGGCTACCCCCACTTCGCCTGTCTGTCACGCGACGTTACGAAAGCCGTGATAGCTCCCCATCTGATATGACGTGTACACACTGATTATGCAGTTACAAACAGTTATTTCTGATTCGACGCCTTTTCGGCATTAGCCCTCGGCTATTGTTCAAATTATTCTGACTGCAGCCATTTCACCGGCCTGCCACACGGCATCACAAAACAGCAAAAACTCATCGCGTCAAATTGACGCGTACGCGTTAAATATGCATTAATATGCCGAAGAAAACTGAATTTTTTTCTGACTAGCCGCAAGCTGCCCTGTTCCGAATGGAATAAAAGATGGCTGCCGCCGATCGCTCAAGCACTGGCTACTCGCAACTGCCGGAGAGCACGGGTTTACTTGCGTACAATAAAAACTTTTCCGTGGCCGTGTAACTCTTTCTAGCACTTTCGGCAATTTTTCGACCTCGGTTTGCGACCTTGTTTATGCTGAGGATCCGTTTTAGCGGCATTCTTAACGTTCCCTTGCATGCCGCCGCCATTTTCGACCAGCCACCGCAAGCTATAAGTAAACGAAAGTGGACCAGTCGCAGGCGGCACTACCCTCTTCATTAGGTTATTGATTTTCGGTGCCCTGGCTCGGCCGCATCGAATCCTGACCCACTTGAGCGTGCTTCTCGCTTCTTGCCAGCCAGTTAGATAAGACAAGCCGCTCAGTGTAGGCAATGTTATTTATTACTCAAATGATATTGCGCAACAAAAAACGACACGGACGTAAGAGAGGACGACACACCAAGCGCAATATCATTTGAGTAATGGATTACCAACTTTCCCGGAATGCTGCTCTCTATGTTATTTGTTTTTGAAGCAAACAAAAGGGACTTCCTATAAACGAGGAGGGCGTTTGAATGGTCTGGTTAGACAGCCCTTCGCGGCACCGCCCGATGCTTGCGTCGGTGGTTACGCAAATTTGACGTCAAGAGATTGGAATAAAAACATGTTGGAATAAAAAAGTTTGGAATAGCTTTACGTTATAGCACCTGTCCCAAGCTTAAATTTTCACGAAATGAGTTTCACCTTATCACTCATATGCGAGCAATGTTTAATATGCGTGATTTTATTACAGGCAATTCAAATTGTTGATATAACTGCTTGAGAGAAACGAATTCGCAGGAAATTGGGCTGGAATTCTTGAAAGCCGCGCAAGTGTGGCGTCTTTCGGTCAGTGCTACATTGTCATCGTTAACAGACTCGTAGACAGCATTTTCATCCCATGTGGTTCGCACCGATGTGTGCCATCGGCTGTCTTGAGCTCAAGTCCCATGCCGTTCCCTTGGTTGTTGCTTCATACGCGCGGCAGCGCATGAGCGCGTGTATGATGCTCCCTCGTTTTGTGCTTTTCGCATCAGCACCGGATGATAAAGCTTTCCCAGTTGAACATGCAGAGGCATATTGTAAAGTGGTCAAAGCGTAGTCATATTGTTCTGTTCTAGTAACTTCATATGCCATCTAAGCTTTTTCCAGCGTTCCCTTCTATTTCATACCTTACAAAAATTTCTAGTAACCTTGTATAATACATTTTTGAGACAAATGTTACTAGAGCCTACCAACGGTTTATTGAATGTTTTCAAACCGCTTTTAAACTTCCTACAAACTTCATACCATCATCCTGGCGACTATTGGCCACCGATATTATATAAAAAATTTATTTCCAAACTTTCTTTAAACGATGAATGAGCATGCTTCAAACATTAAAAGCAGGATTTACTAACCGTCTTCATACTTTTTAGAAACTTTATAGCAACATTCTACCAACTTTTTTATTTCTCCACCTATAAACTTCCTAGTGAAATATTTCGAACTTTCTGTTGCTCAGCTCAAAAAAACATCCTTGCAACTTCCTTGTAGGTTTCAGAAACACCTTGGTGACATTTCCCGCTTTCTCCAGAATTTTTCCAAGTATTCTGGTACTGTTCTAATGAAACCTTACACATGAGTGGGATATAAATGCACCTGCTGGCGAAAGACAACAATCTTTTTAAACGCTTATGTTGATTTTGCAACCCTTTCATATTTGTCCTTCGAAGCCACAAGCAAGCAGCGATGCATTCTTCATGTCCGCGTGGCGAAATTAAGAACAAGCTTTATTCCACGCCAACTGAAAAGGGACAAAGAAATGGAGAAAAAATATGGCAGTGTAACAGTGAATGCTCAGCATTCAGCTGTGCTGTCATGGTATGGCTTGCAACTACTGAACTGGGCTGATTGTTATGATTGAGCAGTTTCCTTTATCACGTTGCCAACTCAAGTTTCTGCAATGTATAAAGGGGACCAGCTTCCAGCATGAAGCGAACCTGTACTTGGGACTCATAGTGAGCTTCTAACGTTACAGGTTAATGATTTGTTATAAGCTTGAGGAATCGAACTCTCGCACTGTGACTTGGAATTCAGCAGCTACCTAATAAAGCAACAAAATAGATTATTTTATGCAAATGTTTTTAGGAGATGAAGTATGGTACGCAATACATAAGTGTGATCGATTGGAGGGAAGAATATAGGCACACAGGCAATAGTGTGAGAAATAACTCCATAAGACTGCACAATGAAAAGACAAAATGATACACGTCTGGACACTTCATGCGTCTCAACGAGGTTCTTAGAAATGCAACTTGGCTAGATTAATGTAGAGTCTGTATGGAGTATATCATGCATAATTACTCAAGCCTCCCCATTACGTTTAACTCAGAGGAGGCTACTTTGGTAAGTTGATTATACTGCGGGCCCTCCAGATCACCAAAAGATAAAATTCAAGTGACCAGCCACTACAAATCCTGAAAATGGCACATACAATAATATGATTGCATATTACAAAAAGGTATCCTACAACTCACAAGGTAGCGATAGTTTATACGCACCTTTGTGAAAACACGCATATCAGGTGCTTTATCGTTGTTCTGTCTAGCTTCTAGCAGTGCAGCAGGTTCCTGCAAGGTGTAGGGATGCCTCCAGAGTGCACACAGTCTTCAACAGTAAGAAATGTTTATTTATTGCGCTGTGAAGGTGGAAAATTGTGCTTTACCAGTGTCATGTGGAATTGTAAAAAGAACCTCACACAGGCAGCTACATAAATCTGCGTGTGGTCGTGCAAATGCTTCTTCGTTATATCTCAGGAGGTTACACTACTACTTTGTAAGAAGTAAAATTTAAGGAAGGAATGAAATCAGCAGCAAACATCAGACTACCAGGACAATCTTCCCCAAAACTCAAGTATGCAGTAAAACATGGAGCATTGTATTAAGAAATTATTATTGAGCACATGAAAAACAATCTGAAACCTAGGCCGCTATTTCGTAGCGATGCTCTTGGCTCTTCTTCAGTGGTCTGATTGACGCCCCGGCCCGTGTTTTACGTACTGGTATAGCCGGCCGTTAACGTTGGGCGATGAGTGGCATAGAATCGAGCGGGAAGTATCGCTAGAAAATCTCAGTCCTTAATTTGTTACGCAGTGCTCTAACCTATGATTGCAAGAGCAGACATCCTGTTCCTGAAATCATATATATATACATATATATATATATATATATATATATATATATATATATATATATATATATATATATATATATATATATATATATATATATATATATATATATATATATATATATAATAAAGGCCAGCTTCTTACTGAAATATCTCGATTAAAATGAAACTTCGTTATTGTAATATCGGTCTATATCTGCCCTGCAATATAGAATACCAGTACGAGGAGGCACCCAAGAACATAAACAATACAGAAAGGTTCTCACGACGCGCGCCTTCAAACCGAGCTGTATACATAAAAAAATCTTCATACAAGCTGATATCCGCTGAAGCGTCAAACATAGCAATCGTGTGCCAACGCGCGAAGCATATGATCCATCAATGTGTATATACATTACACATGCACAGCGCTGGTGTTAAGAGCGCTAAAAGACGACATCACGAGCTCTGATTTTCATCGTTAATGTAAAAGAAGCACGGCTATTTTGTACATTTGCCCAAACGTGTCGCAGACACGTCATTGCACATCATGCGAAACACGGACTTCTCCGCACTCATGAGAATGATTGCACGTGCAAAAGAACAAAAAGGAAGCCGCGTTTCTTTCAAGTAAACTTTGTTGAAAGTCGGCGGTAGTGGTGTTGTCGTCTCGTCTCGTGTCCCTTCTACGTTTTGCGCTGTTAACACCAGGATAGAGAACCATCAAGCCCAAACTGCTATTTTAGCGACACGTACTGTACTTGCGGGATTGCCTACATAACGAAGAATTTGTTGCCAGAAAACTACCGAATCAACATAACTTGCAGTGTTTTCATAATTGGGTGCGATCAGAGAGGGTAGCACACTTCACAGCGAGTGTAAGAGCACGGTAAACATCAGAGAAAGCTTTTGTGAAATTGCTTGCTAAATGAGCACAGCAACATGGACAACCTACACTTAGAAAACGCTCTGATGTAGTTACACAAAGTTCCTCATATGAACCATAAACTACAAGAATGCGCACAAGAGCCAAGCTTGCATAGCATTCAAGACGTAGTCGGCAAACGCTCCTTCGATTCACAAGTACCGTGGCGCTGACGCTTTTCCGGCGCGAACAACGTAGAACTTCCGATGAACTCCAATTCCACGAAATCACAACCTTCAACAAATTCTTCCATACACTACGATCCGAATCCCGAGTACCAGGCTTTTCACGAGAGAGTGCGGGCAGACAGCTCGGCAGGGCAAAGGCTGCTCGGGGGGGGGGGGGGGGGGGGGCCGTAGTAGGACACTTTTGACACTGGTGCATCGCACGAAACGCCCAGCGAATTATTGGTGTTACACGAGTCCGGAAGTTCTACAAGTTCCACGATGGTTAATGCACAGTATAAGGAGCACATTTTGTCTAGGCACTTCTAAAATATTGTTACGTAGGAACACGCAGACGAAAAGCTATGTACAAGTATATTTACAAGAAAATACGCTGCGCTTAGCCAAGAGGCAACAGCCCGCGCTAGCTTCTCATCGTCGTCGTCGTCTTCGCACTGCTCGCCTTTTCGTGATCGCACATATTGTTCCGTAGCACTACCCCCAGATGCAAAAGCGCCGTCCCGGAGCGACTAAAGATCGGACTCGGAAGCAGTGTAGTAGGCCTTGAGCCTACTGACATGCACGACATCACTTGATGCCAGAAGAGCGGACGAGGTTGACCCCACAGGAGCAATTTCGTAAGTCACAGGCGTCACCTGGCGCAGCACGTGGTAGGGCCCTGTGTATCGCGAAAGGAGCTTCTCGGAAAGTCCGACGTGTCGGGAGGGCGACCACAGGAGCACGAGCGCACCAGGCGAAAACTGTACGTCACGATGGCAGGCGTTGTAATGACACTGCTGAGTGGCTTGTGAGGCCGTCAGTCGAGCACGGGCAAGCTGGCGTGCATGGTCGGCGAGGGCGATGGCGTCGCGCGCATACTCGCTTGTTGAGATCGCAGCTGGAGGAAGTGCCGTGTCTAGGGGCAAGGTAGGTTCGCGACCGTACAGTAGATAAAATGGAGAAAATCCGGCGGTGTCATGCCGGGAAGAATTGTACGCAAATGTTACGTAAGGAAGGGCAATGTCCCAGTCGTGGTGGTCTTTGGAAACGTACTTGGCCAGCATATCGGTAAGCTTACGGTTTAACCGCTCTGTCAGGCCATTGGTTTGAGGATGGTATGAGGTAGTCAGTTTGTGTTGAATAGAGCAGGAACGCACAATGTCGGCGATAACTTTCGAGAGTAAGTTACAACCACGGTCAGTAAGCAGCTGTCGCGGGGCGCCATGCACTAAGATAATGTCACGCAAGAGAAAGTCCGCGACGTCAGTGGCGCAACTGGTAGGGAGAGCCCGAGTGATAGCGTATCGGGTGGCGTAATCAGTCACGACGGCTACCCATTTGTTCCCAGAGGATGACGTGGGAAAGGGACCGAGCAAGTCTAATCGAACACGAAAGAACGGTTCTACAGGGACGGTGATCGGCTGGAGATGACCGGCAGGTAGCATCTGAGGTGTTTTCCGACGCTGGCACGGATCACAGGCAGCAACATAGCGTCGAACGGAGCGAGCGAGACCAGGCCAATAGAAGCGGCGGCGGACGCGGTCGTACGTGCGGGTTACCCCAAGATGTCCTGCAGTGGGTGCGTCATGCATCTCAAAGAGCACAGTCTGTCGTAGCTGTTTTGGCACGACAAGAAGAAGATCAGAGCCGTCAGGGAGGAAGTTCCTTCGATACAGAATGCCGCCCTGGAGGACATATCGGCGAACGGATGCGTCGGTAGGTGTTGAGCGCAGACGCTCGATAAGTGCTCGCAGCGATAGGTCTCGGTACTGCTCATCGGCGATGTTAGCGAAGGCAGACACAGAGAAAATGCCGTTGGCGCTACTACTGTCGGCGTCGTCAGGCTCGTCGACCGGGTAGCGAGACAGGCAGTCAGCGTCCTTGTGTAGACGGCCAGATTTATAGCTGACAGTATACGAATATTCTTGGAGGCGTAAGGCCCAGCGACCAAGTCTTCCTGTAGGATCTTTCAGTGAGCATAACCAGCAAAGCGCGTGATGGTCTGTGACAACAGAAAAGGGTCGGCCATATAAGTATGGGCGGAATTTCGCAACCGCCCAAACTAGGGCCAGACACTCACGCTCAGTGATGGAATAGCTGCGCTCCGCGGGTGAGAGGAGCCTGCTGGCGTAAGCGATAACACGGTCGTGGTCATGCTGGCGTTGTGCCAGTACTGCGCCAATTCCGTGACCGCTGGCATCAGTACGGACTTCGGTAGGCGCAGAAGGATCGTAATGGGCCAGAACGGGAGGCGTTGTGAGAATGTCGATTAGATGTGAGAATGCAGAGGCCTCGTTATCGCCCCACTGGAAAGGGGCGTCTTTTTTCAAAAGCTCGGTTAGTGGTCGTGCTATGGCGGCGAAATTTCTCACGATACGGCGGAAGTAGGAACAAAGGCCGATGAAGCTGCGCACATCCTTGACACACTTCGGAACAGGGAAGTGCGCAACAGCATGGATCTTGCCTGGGTCCGGTTGCACTCCGTTCGCGTCAACGAGATGTCCAAGGACGGTAATCTGGCGACGGCCGAATTGACACTTCGATGCGTTGAGTTGCAGAGCGGCTCGACGAAAAACGTCCAGGACTGCTGAGAGGCGCTCGAGGTGCGTAGCGAACGTTGGGGAGAATATGATAACGTCATCCAAGTAGCACAGGCATGTGGACCATTTGAAACCGTGAAGGGAGTCCATCATGCGTTCAAAAGTGGCAGGGGCGTTACATAGACGGAACGGCATCACTTTGAATTGATAAAGACCGTCGGGTGTTACTAAAGCAGTCTTCTCGCGGTCGAGATCGTCCACGGCAATCTGCCAGTAGCCGGAGCGAAGGTCAATAGAGGCGAAATAGCGAGCACCGTGGAGGCAGTCAAGGGCGTCATCAATCCGAGGTAGGGGATACACGTCCTTTTTGGTAACCCTGTTAAGGTGCCGATAGTCCACGCAAAAGCGCCATGAGCCATCCTTCTTTTTGACCAGTACAACAGGTGACGCCCATGAACTATATGATGATTCAATAATGTTCTTGCCAAGCATTTCGCGAGCTTCTGCGTGAATAACTTGACGCTCAGCTGGTGACACTCGATACGGGCGGCGATGAATAGGAGGGGCATCGCCGGTATTAATGGGATGTTTGACAGCTGTAGTTTGGGCCAAAGGACGATCGTAAAAGTCAAAAATATCGTGGTAGGAAAACAGAACGCGGTAGAGTTCACGAGCGTGCTCGGACGGCAAGTCGGGCGCAATCATTTTCTGTAAGTCAGCGATGGTACAATTTGCCGACTGCGATGGTAGAGGATGAAGGATGTAGAGGCGTAGGATGAAGTGTCGTCTGCTGCAATGGATGCTACTGAGTGATCCGCGAATGAGCAAAGCTGAGCCAGAGACATCCCGCGTCGCAGCACTTGTGTCGTCAAGCCAAAGTTGACCACTGGCAGGCAGACGCAATTCGCCGTAATAGATAAAACTGTATGAGGTACTGTGATCCCGTGTGTACGGAGGACGTCTTGCATAGGAGCCGCGATGTAGTGACCGTCGGGGACTGGTGGGGAAGACACTAGGTCAACGTAGGTCAGTGCCGAAGGTGGCAAGCGGACGAAGTCGACGGAACTGAGGCGACTGGGGTGTGGTTCAGCAGGATCCAGTACAGGCAGGTCAAGGCGGAGAGTACTGGCGGAACAATCGATGAGAGCAGAATGTGCGGAGAGGAAGTCTAAGCCGAGCATGATGTCATGGGGACAGTGGGCGATGACTGTGAATAGCACGATTGTTGAGCGATCGGCGAAGGAGACGCGGGCGGTACACATACCAATTACGGGGGCTGTTCCGCCATCGGCGATATGGACAACAGGCGTCGTGGCGGGCGTGATTATTTTTTTCAGGCGGGTACGAAAGTCCTCGCTCATTACCGACAAATGCGCCCCAGTGTCCATAAAAGCAGATACAGGAACACCGTCGACTTGCACGTCAAGCAGGTTCAGATGAGTGGGCAACGTCAGTAGAGGATTTGGCGGCGTAGGGAGCAATGCAGCGTAACCTCGAGGCGCTGCATCATCTAGTTTTCCGGCTGGGAGCGGCCTCCGAAGGGAGTCTGCGAATAGGAGCGACGGGGCTGGGGAGAGCGAGATTGT
The DNA here is from genome assembly GCF_023375885.2 of Dermacentor andersoni. Taxonomy (NCBI): domain Eukaryota; kingdom Metazoa; phylum Arthropoda; class Arachnida; order Ixodida; family Ixodidae; genus Dermacentor; species Dermacentor andersoni. The sequence goes on from NC_092819.1 coordinate 1,994,160, forward strand.
CGTTGTTGGGGCGAAGGCGAACGAGAATAGGAGCGGTTAGGTGCAGGAGAGTCAGCGGCGGCGTTATCGGAGCGTGCGGCATAGGGACGAGAAGGGCCACCTGGAGGGCGAGAGTAGGCGGTATAAGTAGACCGGGTCGGGGAACTCCAGCGACTGCGACAGTGCCGAGAAATGTGCCCGATTCGATGGCAGTGGAAACAAATGGGCTTGTCGTCAGCAGTTCGCCATTCAGATGGGTTGCGGAAACGTGGTGGGTAAGAAGGTGCGGGACGGGGCGGAATCGAAGAAGCCGGGCGGGTATCAGGACGATGGGCCGAGCAGATGGTGTGAAGACCCATGTTTTCGAACTCTTGGCGGACAACTGCCTGGATCAGTGAGACCGTGACTGCAGATGTGTTGGTGGGACTGGAGTCGAAGGCAGCCGCATAGGCGGCCTCGATCTCACGCCGGACGATCCTGATAACATCGGCAGTGTTGTTGGGACGAGGAGTGTCGGCACAGGAAGATGTCGCTGGGGTGTTGGGCAGACGGGCAAACTGCTGGTCAATACGTCGGCTTTTAGCGAGTTCCAGGCGGCGGCACTCTTTTATAACAGCATCCACCATCGCTACGTTGTTGCAAACGAGCAAGTTGAAGGCGTCATCGGCAATGCCTTTGAGGATGCAGGCAACCTTGTCTGACTCAGTCATGTGGGTGTCAACTTTGCGACGCAGAGCCAAGACGTCCTGAATGTACGCGACATAGGGCTCTGTTGACGTCTGCACACGGCCGGAAAGCGCATTCTGCGCGGCAAGTTGGTGACCGTAGGGGTTGCCGAACAAGTCCCGAAGCTGTGTCCCAAGAGAATCCCAACTGGTGAGCTCATCTTCGTGCGTGCGATACCAAACTCTAGGTGTGCCACCGAGATAAAAGACTACGTTGGCGAGCATAATAGTAGGGTCCCACCGGTTATTGCGGCTGACGTGTTCATACAGGCTGATCCAGTCATCGACGTCTTCCCCATCTTTGCCCGAGAATACGCCAGGATCACGGGGAGCGGGGGGAGTGATGTAGGACGTCGAAGTGGCAGCAGGTGTCGGAGCCGGGGGAGTCCGGTTGTCGTCGCCAGGAGCCATGAAGGAAAGCTCGACGTACCGTCCACTGCGAAGCTCCGTGACGAGGTACAGGGAACGTCCACCTCCAGCAGATATGTTACGTAGGAGGACGCAGACGAAAAGCTATGTACAAGTATATTTACAAGAAAATACGCTGCGCTTGGCCAAGAGGCAACAGCCCGCGCTAGCTTCTCATCGTCGTCGTCGTCTTCGCACTGCTCGCCTTTTCGTGATCGCACATATTTTTCCGTAGCAATATAATTCATCTACCGCCTTTTTGCAACGAGCACTCAGGCACAACCAAGGGTCGGTGGTCTAAATGAACACCATAGATGGATGGATGGATGTCGTTAGCGTCTCCTTTGGAACAGGGAGGTGGGTTGCGCCACCAAGTTCTTGCACTGCAGCACTGCAGTGCAAGAGCTGTGCAAGTGCAAGATCAGTGCAAGTGGATGGATGTATGAATGGATGTTATGAGCGTCCCCTTTGGAACGGGGCGGTGGGTTGCGTCACCAAGCTCTTGCTATTATACTGCCTGATGTCCAACCTAGGTTAAACAAAAAGAGAAAAAAACACTATAAACTACCCCACCCAAATTTTCTGATCCCCTAATTTGAACTGTGCTTTTGTACTTCTCCGTTTTTTGTCGTTTCTCTACTTTTCATCCACCACTCCTCCAATTGCTTCTTACTGATGCCTACTACGGACATGTTTACTTTTCCACTGCTCTCGCTGAACCCAAGGGCTTCAAGGAGGCCAGTGGTGCCTAAATCGACCGCTGGGTAGACATCTTCACATTCTAATAAAACATGCTTCATAGTTTCCCTAGCTTTATTGTTCCCTAGCTTCGTCTTAAGTAGTTACTCATGGCAGGTTTCCTTTCCATTGCCGCCACTGATGAGATTGTTTCAACCCCTCTGACTTACCGCTTGACCGTCTTTGTTGCTGTGTTGCCCACCCTACAGGCCACATACTTGCTGGTAAGCTTCCTAGTTCTTTTGCTCCACTGTGAATCAATGTTTTTCCTGTACAGATACCTGAACACTCTCCCAGTCCATTCACTTTCTTCCATATTCCTCAGGTCTTCTTCATACTCGATTTTACTTCGAGCTTCCCTCACTTCAAAACTAGTCCAGCCCATATCACCCTGCACAGCTTCATTTGTAGTCTTCCCGTGAGCGCCCAATGCGAGGCGACCCACTGACCTTTGGTTCACATCGAGTCCTGATTGTAACCTTGATTTCAAGCAAACAACCGCATTTCGAAATGTAATTCCTGAAACCATTTTACCTTTCCACATACCTCGGAGCACCTTGTACCTATTGTATCCCCATAGCGCTCTGTGCTTCATTATGGCTGCATTTCTCTTCCCCTTGACTGTTATGGTTTTTTCCTGTGTTTCCATATATCCGTTGCCTTCGTTTATCCATATACCAAGGTATTTATATTCTGTTACCCGAGGTATTTCCTGGCCCTGTATCGCCACTGTCTGTTCACTGCTTTCATTCAGTACCATAACACCTGATTTTCTAGCACTAAATTTCAAACCTAAGTTGTTGCCTTCCTGTCCACAGATATTAGCCAGACGTTGCAAATCACTTTGCTTGTTAGCTAGCAACACAATATCGTCCGCATAAAATAAACCTGGAAGCTGCTGCTCTACTACAGTACCCGCCTGTTTGTATGAGAGATTAAAACCGATATTACTTCCTTCTAGCGCCCTCTCCATCCTCACCATGTACACCATAAACAGCAGTGGGGATAAAGGGCACCCATGTCTCAGTCCCTTGGTGATATGAGCGTTCTCCTCGCTCCTCATCCCTTCCCATTCAACGCGAACGGTATTTTCTAGGTAAATCTCTCTCAAAATCTGTAGACAGTCGTCACTTAAGCCTTCCCCTTCCGGAATATCCCACAAAATGTTGCGGTCTACGTTGTCATAGGCTTCTGCAATGTTAAAAAGGCGACATATAACGGTATGCTTTATACTTTTGATATTTCAGTACACTGAGTAAGAACAAATAAGCTATCACCTAAACGCCCACTTATTCTGAAGCCATTCTGAAGTTCTCCCAAAATGCCATTATTATCTGCCCATGCTTGAAGCTTTAATTTGATTGCCTGCATTGCTACCCTGTATATTACCGATGTAATGGTGAACGGTCTATACGAGTGAATTCTATCTTTCTCCCCCTTACCTTTATAAACTAAATTCATTCTACTTTGTCGCCAACAGTCTGGTATTCGTCTATCTTTTAAAGTTTTTTCCACTGCTTTCACCAGAGCTTCCTTACTTTTTGGGCCTAGTTCATTTTGGTCAGTGCAAACACTGCAGCAGCGCCACACTGCGGTTAGAGTGTGCTGCGGTTAACCAAGCGGATTTCGCCTCCAAGGTTCGCGTCTGCTTCAGGCGCATGCAGTTTGCAAAAGCAGGGCCTTCGAGATTTGATTTTGTTACTGAAAGGGAATCGTATCTGGAAAGAGGACCGGTATTTAGGCCCCATTTGTTGGGCTTACAGTCCCTGGGTAGGCTTACTGATTTATGAAACATATACAGGGATCAGTGGCGTAGCCAGAAATTTCGTTCGGGGGGGGGGGGCTCACGTTGCAGGTGGGCCTCCTCCTTAAGAGGAAACATTAGGTCGGATGCTCCTATCCAAATACGTGTAGAAGGAGAATTCGTTTTTCTCGGCAACCACTGCACCAAATTTGACGAGGTTTGTTACATTTAGAAGAAAAACCTAAATTCTAGTGATGTTTGTTTCGAATTTTCTATTTTGGTCGTCAATATTCTATTGAAAAGCGGCAAAAATCGAAAATTTTCAGAAAACGAAACAATTAGGTTAACAACTCTGTAAATCAGCAATGAAAATTGATATCACAATGCTGTGAATTGCACATGATAGTACATCTACAGCGGGCAAAATTGATATGTTTGAGACTCAAAAAATTAAGTGTTATGGAAATACGGCTTTTGCAGAATCCTTGTACATAACATGACCAATTCACGTAACATACAAATTTGACATATAGAATTTGTCCGCTTTGAATGGTGTAATGGATGCCGTTTACAGAACCGCGATATCTGTTCTTGATGCAGAGCTATTAATTTGTAAACTTCGTGCTCGTATTTTTTTTGCGAACTTTGGAATTTTTAAAAATATTTTAAACAGAGTTCAGGCCCTAAATCGAAATTCCGCTTCCAACAGACACTAGAATTTAACTTACTCTCCCAAATGCAACAAATTTCATTAAAAGCGATTCAGGAGTTATCTCAGAAAATCGTTTCTGCGTTTTACATGTATCTCTATAGGCCGCGTCGGAGTTGGGCCCGACCTAAAGCTTCCTCTTAAACAATTTGCCTAGGCATCAAATACACGACTAATAACTGCATTGCCATTGCCAAAGATGCTGCAAACGAATTGTTGAACGCTAAGCACTGTCAATACAAGTAAACTATGTATTTTTTCATAAAAGAATAAGCTCGTATGTGCCAAACATTGTGCCCAACATAACTGATGTCAATGCTTCCATGTATTTTGTCTATTTAATAAGTACAGAATATATAACACGAACTTTAGAACTACATCAGTTCGAAGCCAGCAAAGCAGTGCATGTCGCTGATGTGAGAAATGTAAAGGCGACAGGTCTGAGCTGTGTGGCGGATGCTGCAGCGTTTCCCGCTTGAACTTTACCAGTTTCGTATTAACCACATCAGCGACGTGGGAACGGGCATTGTCGTGGAACAGGATGACCCCATTCGTCAATTTTCCACGTAGTTTGTTCTTGATTGCGACACGCAGCCGATCCGGTGTTTCACAATATCGGAATCAATTGATAGTCTCTCAAGATTTAGCAAATTCTATCAGTAATGGCCCCTGACGATCGAAAAATAAAAGTCAACAGCACCTTTCTGGCGGAAATGACTGCCTTTGCTTTCTTTGGGGGAGGTGAATTGGAATGTTTCCATTGTAAGCTTTGCCGTCGTGTTTCAGGCTCGTAGTAGTGACATGATGGTTCGTCTCCGATCACAATTGCAGACAAGAAATCGTCACCTTTATTGTGATACCGGATCAGATGAGTAAAGGCAGCGCCGATCTTCTCCTTATTCTGGCGGTGGTTCAAAATCTTGAGCATCCATTGCGCACACAAGAGCCGATAACCGAGATGTTCATGAATTATGGCGTGAACCAAACCGTGACTGATGTTCACACACTCTGCCAGTTCATCGATGCTTATCCTCCGTTCTTGTCTCATCAGCCAGCTCGTCAACCTTTGCAGTTGTGTTGAAGGTGATTGCACGGTGGCTTTGGCCCGATCTTGGATCGTCTTCACAACTTTCACATCCGTCTATGAACCGTTTGTTCCAACGCTTCACAGTGGCCAATGAAATGCAATGTTCCATGTACACGGCAGCCATACGGCGACTAATTTCTTTTTGGGAAACACCTTCAGCTGTCAAAAACCTGACGGCACCACGCTGCTTAACCTTTGGAGAGTCCATTACGGCACGCAACCATGTTCAACCTAGTGTATGAGAGCATTAAAGAACATTTATCCTCACACCTGCGTGTCACTGTTGTAAATGAGAGATGCCCGTGTGCTACGCGCAGGCCTTGCAGATAATGAACAGAACCATAATTGCGCGGGGTGGGTAGGCTCACTTTAATTTGACTCGCCTTCGTACATTAGAATTGCGAATATACAATGGAATATACAAATGCGAAGATGCAGCTTGATAAAGCGCAAAAAAGTGCCACTGGAAACGAAGTTCACTGCACGTATACACAAAATCTCGCAACAAGACATTTAAACATACCGATAAGTAAGTCTCCAATAAATCTACGTATCTAAGAAAAAGTCATGGTATATAATGCGTCAAACAAGGCAAATAAACATGTTGCGCAATCACAGATTCACAGAATCCTAGATCCTGCCCCCATTCCATCCACTCCCCCCGATGTATCGCGCGCGACGGAAGGCGACGCGCTTGCTCCTCACTTTTCTCCCTTGCGCACACAAGATTGAGCCACTATCGTCGGCCCCCCCACCCCCCCACACGCTTTCACTCGCACATACAGCATGCGGCGCGGGGTCACGATGTTATCGCACTTGGACTTTATGCGGAACATGAGGGCGACGGCGACGGCAGGAATGCGCATAGTGTTCATATAATTGCGGTCGCAATAATATAATAAGAGTATCCGGCAGCTGAAACGCCCCTGGCCCATTACTTTTCACAAAAGAAGTAACAAAATACCACTTTCACCATGCGACAATTCGCTGCACTACCACAACGCTTCTTCCTTCCTTTTGTGGAGCGGGGGCACCGTAATGAACAAAAAAAAACGCAAGGTATGTTGGTCACAATCGAATGCCTACATTGGGCAACTAATATGGATATTAAAGGAATATCGAAGAAAACACGAGACGCTTGGTCGACCAAGAACCATGCGCATACTGCTCGGTATCCTACACCGGCGAGACAAGACTTTCTGGAGAGGTTGCGCTCAAGCGAACGCGCTGCAATCTGTCGAGTCCCCACAGTGATGGCGGCTAGCGGCCATTGTTTCTTTTTCTCGTCGGCTAGCTAGATAGCGTCCAAAGCTCTGCCAGGCGAAAATGCACTCGGCCAGAGAAAACCGAACGCGCACCGAAGTGCGCCGCGCGGTGGTCGGGGCAACGCGAGAAAAACGCATGCGCGCTGGCTGGCTCTGGCAGCGCGCGGGTAGGGAAGCGAGAACAAAAAAAATTCGAGAGGCTGAATGTGTCCTCGCGATTAAATGTCAAAGTAGAAAAAATAAATAACAACGTGGTTGCCTTGGCTGACTTTAGTGTCATCACTGGATGCTTTGGCGCAAGTGAAAAAAAAAATGTTTATATTTTTTTATGTGACATGACGGCACGAATGAACCACCACAACGCTTCGTCTCATCGGGCCTCGCTGCGGGCTCTGTCAACTTGTCTGATAGCGTGTTGACTTGGCTTGTCTCGTTGTATGGCCCGATGTGCGACTTTGGAAAAGTCAATGCACCTTTGGCGTCAAATATTTATGGGAGCATTAAACTTACGAGTTCCGCAATGGAAAATCTAAAGCACACGTTTGGAAATGTCAATGCACCTTTCACATCAAAAGATTACGAGAACTTTATACACATAAAGTTTCGGAATTGATATCCACGCGCTCCGTAAATTCCATGATAGAGTGTAGATTCCGCGGCCTCCGCGAGATGCCGCGGCGAGCCCGTTCGCCATGAAAACATCCTTGAAACTTCGTGCTCGGATGGGGCTGCTTGCGTTATGTGACTCCCGGTGCATGGGTGTTGCCAATGGCTTTTCGAACGTGAAAAAGACGCTCTAGACAAAATCCAGAATGATTTCCGGCGCCGGGGGTTGCTTTTGTCGGCGATGCATGGACAGCAAAAAAAAATTTCGGGGGGGGCTGAAGCCCCATAAGCCCCCCCCCCCCCTGGCTACGCCCCTGACAGGGATAGAAGCCGAACCATGAGCGTACTTTAGTTGGCCAACACGAGCCAATAAACGCACTGCCCGTGCAGCTCCGTCTGCTTGCAATGGCGGGCGGCCTACGGGTATAGTACACCATACTGCAGGCTTCCTTACCGGCTGGCGAGCACAAATTCATGATCACCGCCCATACACAGGCTTCCTATGCGCAAAATGTCGTGTGCTCGAGAATATGTCCCCTCATCTTGAATTGGCGAGAACATATTTCGTCTTAGCTTCAGGAATAAAGACGACAAAATGTGGCGATAGCTGGCGTGCTTCACCAGCTGGAGTTTTGGCCGAAGTGCAACAAGCGTACTGTTTGCACGCACGCGTAAACAAACAGATGCGGCCGTGCTAGGTTCACTTTCACTACTTTCATTGCTCAACCAAACAATAATAAATTTTACAGTTGTGTACCCAAGCGAGCATTTACGGGATTCGTGCTGTCGTACTTTTCTTCGACCACCAATCTCAACATAGCGATCACCCGCAGTTATGAAAGGAAAACACTTCTAACAGCGACCGCAGGTACTGCATTTCTGAGACAACTAAGTTTTGTGTATAATTTGCATCGAATAGTATAAGAAAGATTTCTCAACAAGCCGAGGTAAAAAACAAAGCGTCGCGAACAATAACAAAGAGGCTTACAATATGTCAAAAATACAATAGTACAACTGTTTTAGATGAAGCAGTGGTAGCGTCTCTGCTTCACACGGAGAAGTAAATGGTTTGATTACCAATGTGTAAAAGTCTATTTATTTATTTATTCAAAATACTCACAGGCTCCAAATAGGAGTATTGTGTGAGGGGGGCATGTACACAAAATGGACACAAAAAAAAGCAGCTCATGCATCATTACACAATGGGTAAGTTTCACAGGACGTAGAGAAGTAATGACAAGTATAAAGCTACAAATATAAGGCCAGAAAAATAGTGCAACGTATATGCAATCTCTGAATGAACATTGAAATGGCGGCTAAAAGGGTGACTAACAAAGTACAAGGCAGTGAGTAAAACAGCTAAGAAAATCGGAGAAGTGCTTGGGCTTTGAAGAATGCAGAGTCATGAATGGCAACGATGCCATCAGGAAGATCATTCCAGTAGTTTATGGCACGCAGAAGCGCTGATGAATTAATAGCCGTGGTTCGGCCAAATATGCGCTTAAAGCTGTGGCTATTACAAAGACGACGGGATGTACGATGTGGTTCGGTAAGGGGAAGGGTAGTAGGATGCTGACTATGAATTATTTTGTGGAAAAGACAGAGCAAAGCGACCTTCCTTCGCAGCTCTAGCGTCGGGAGTGATAGCGAGAACTTCAGGTTAGTAACGCTAGTCTGTCAGTCATATTTCCGCGCGGTTCTGAATTCGTCCCAGTGTTTGTATTAGATAAGCTTGATGCGGTGACCATATGGGCGAGGCGAATTCAAGTTGAGGACGAACAAATGTCTGGTAGGCTAGTTTTCAAGTGGTTAATGGGGCATCTCAAAGGTTACGCTTCAGACAGCCAAGAGTACGCGATGCTTTGGCGGTCATATTATTATTGTGAGTCTTCCAGCAAATATTCACAGTGAGATATACGCCAAGGTACTTGTATGACGTCGCATGCGCACAAGGGTTAGAATTTAGTGAGTATGGGAAGGCTGAACGCGTCTTTTTGCGGGTAAAAGTCACAGTTCTGCATTTGTCACGATTCAGCGTTATTTGCCAGGATGTGCACCAGTTAGTGATTTGTTCTAAGTCGTTCTGAAGTTCAAGGGGTTCAGAGGGTGAGCTAATTTTCCGTTATATTATGCAGTCGTCTGCGAAAAGTCTAATGGTTGAAGTAATGTTAGACGGCACGTCATTGATGTAGATTAAAAGCAATAATGGACCCAAGACGCTTCCCTGGGGAACACCGGAGGAGACGTCAGTTAAATTGGACGAATATCCGTCAACGACGGTGAACTGTTTACGAAATGACAGGAAATTACGCAACTATGAGATCGTTGAAGAATGTAAGTGCGGTGACGATAGTTTAGCTATTAGGCGGGAGTGTGGAACGCGATCGAATGCCTTGGAGTAGCCAAGAAAAATGCAGTCAGTCTGGAAACCTTAATCCATGTTACAAAAAGTTCGCTAGTGAATTGTATTAACTGTGTGTCACACGAATCATCATCATCATCATCATCATCATCAGCCTAGTTACGCCCACTGCAGGGCAAAGGCCTCTCCCATACTTCTCCAACTACCCCGGTCATGTACTAGTTGTGGCCATGTTGTCCCTGCAAACGTCTTAATGTCATCCGCCCACCTAACTTTCTGCCGTCCCCTGCTACGCTTCCCTTCCCTTGGAATCCAGTCCGTAACTCTTAGTGACCATCGGTTATCTTCCCTCCTCATTACATGTCCGGCCCATGCCCATTTCTTTTTCTTGATTTCAACTAAGATGTCGTTTACCCGCGTTTGTTGCCTCACCCAATCTGCTCTTTTCTTATCCCTTAACGTTACACCCATCATTCTTCTTTCCATAGCTCGTTGCGTCGTCCTCAGTTTCAGCAGAACCCTTTTCGTAAGCCTCCAGGTTTCTGCCCCATATGTGAGTACTGGTAACACACAGCTGTTGTACACTTTCCTTTTGAGGGATAGTGGCAACCTGCTGTTCATGATTTGAGAATGCCTGCCAAACGCACCCCAACCCATTCTTATTCTTCTGGTTATTTCAGTCTCATGATCCGGATCCGTGGTCACTACCTGCCCTAAGTAGATGTATTCCCTTACCACTTCCAGTGCTTCGCTACCTATCGTAAACTGCTGCTCTCTTCCGAGACTGTTAAACAATACTTTAGTTTTCTGCAGATTAATTTTCAGACCCACCCTTCTGCTTTGCCTCTCCAGGTCAGTGAGCATGCACTGCAATTGGTCTCCTGAGTTACTAAGCAAGGCAATATCATCAGCGAATCGCAAGTTGCTAAGGTATTCTCCATCAACTTTTATCCCCAATTCTTCCCACTCCAGGCCTCTGAATACCTCCTGTAAACATGCTGTGAATAGCATTGGAGATATCGTATCTCCCTGTCCGACGCCTTTCTTTATAGGGATTTTGTTGCTTTCTTTGTGGAGGACTACGGTGGCTGTGGAGCCGCTATAGATATCTTCCAGTATTTTTACATATGGCTCATCTACACCCCGATTCCGTAATGCCTCCATGACTGCTGAGGTTTCGACTGAATCAAACGCTTTCTCGTAATCAATGAAAGCTATATATAAGGGTTGGTTATTGTCGTAGCGCAAGCTTCGTGTGTGACGTCTTGTGATATCTAACTATGCCCTGATATAGTGACGCCACATGACCCTGTGACGTCATAGGGTTTTCTGTATAAGAACAAGCCGTTCTTGGCAATAAAGACAGTTGCCTTTCTGCTCCTGGACCGTTGTCGCTCTTCTGCGTTAGTTCAGTTATATTCTGCACATTTCTCTATCACTTGATTGATAGTGTGAATATGGTCTATTGTTGAGTAGCCTTTACGGAATCCTGACTGGTCCTTTGGTTGACAGAAGTCTAAGGTGTTCCTGATTCTATTTGCGATTACCTTAGTAAATACTTTGTAGGCAACGGACAGTAAGCTGATCGGTCTATAATTTTTCAAGTCTTTGGCGTCCCCTTTCTTATGGATTAGGATTATGTTAGCGTTCTTCCAAGATTCCGGTACGCTCGAGGTTATGAGGCATTGCGTATACAGGGTGGCCAGTTTCTCTAGAACAATCTGACCACCATCCTTCAACAAATCTGCTGTTACCTGATCCTCCCCAGCTGCCTTCCCCCTTTGCATAGCTCCTAAGGCTTTCTTTACTTCTTCTGGCGTTACCTGTGGGATTTCGAATTCCTCTAGGCTATTCTCTCTTCCACTATCGTCGTGGGTGCCACTGGTACTGTATAAATCTCTATAGAACTCCTCAGCCACTTGAACTATCTCATCCATATTAGTAACGATATTGCCGGCTTTGTCTCTTAACGCACACATCTGATTCTTGCCTATTCCTAGTTTCTTCTTCACTGTTTTTAGGCTTCCTCCGTTCCTGAGAGCCTGTTCAATTCTATCCATATTATAGTTCCTGATGTCCGCTGTCTTACGCTTGTTGATTAACTTAGAAAGTTCTGCCAGTTCTATTCTAGCTGTAGGATTAGAGGCTTTCATACATTGGCGTTTCTTGATCAGATCTTTCGTCTCCTGCGATAGCTTACTGGTTTCCTGTCTAACGGCGTTACCACCGACTTCTATTGCGCCCTCCTTAATGATGCCCATGAGATTGTCGTTCATTGCTTCAACGCTAAGGTCCTCTTCCTGAGTTAAAGCCGAATACCTGTTCTGTAGTTTGATCCGGAATTCCTCTAGTTTCCCTCTTACCGCTAACTCATTGATTGGCTTCTTGTGTATCAGTTTCTTTCGTTCCCTCCTCAAGTCTAGGCTAATTCGAGTTCTTACCATCCTGTGGTCACTGCAGCGTACCTTGCCGAGCACGTCTACATCTTGAATGATGCCAGGGTTAGCGCAGAGTATGAAGTCTATTTCATTTCTAGTCTCGCTGTTCGGGCTCCTCCACGTCCACTTTCGGCTATCTCGCTTGTAGAAGAAGGTATTCATTATCCGCACATTATTCTGTTCCGCAAACTCTACTAATAACTCTCCCCTGCTATTCCTAGTGCCTATGCCATATTCCCCCACTGCCTTGTCTCCAGCCTGCTTCTTGCCTACCTTGGCATTGAAGTAGCCCATCAGTATGGTGTATTTTGTTTTGACTTTACCCATCACCGATTCCACGTCTTCATAGAAGCTTTCGACTTCCTGGTCATCATGACTAGATGTAGGGGCGTAGACCTGTACAACCTTCATTTTGTACCTCTTGTTAAGTTTCAGAACAAGACATGCCACCCTCTCGTTAATGCTATAGAGTTCCTGTATGTTACCAGCTATATTCTTATTAATCAGGAATCCGACTCCTAGTTCTCGCCTCTCCGCTAAGCCCCGGTAGCACAGGACGTGCCCGCTTCTGAGCACTGTATATGCTTCTTTTGGCCTCCTAACTTCACTGAGCCCTATTATATCCCATTTACTACCCTCTAATTCCTCCAATAACACTGCTAGACTCGCCTCACTAGATAGCGTTCTAACGTTAAACGTTGCCAGGTTCAGATTCCAATGGCGGCCTGTCCGGAGCCAGGTATTCTTAGCACCCTCTGCAGCGTCACAGATCTGACCGCCGCCGTGGTCAGTTGCTTCGCGGCTGCTGGGGACTGAGGGCCGGGGTTCGATTGTTGTATTCATATAGGAGGTTGTGGCCAAGTACTCCACCAGGGTGGCCAATCCTGCTCTGGTGAGAGAGTGCGTTACCGGTTCTGGTCACCGGGATCAGGCCGCACTCCAGGCCTGTTTGTGCAATTTTCTCAACACACGGTTTTTTTTTTTTTTTGTATTTTCCGGTGGAGAATTGCGCGGCACCGGGATTTGGATCACGGTCCTCTTGCACTGGAGACGGATACTCTACCGTCCCCGTAGGAGTTAAATTAAAAATTAATTTATGGGGTTTTACGTGACAAAACCACTTTCTGATTAGGCACGCCGTAGTGGAGGACTCCGAAAATTTCGACCACCTGGGGTTCTTTAACGTGCACCTAATTCTAAGTACACGGGTGTTTTCGCATTTCGCCCCCATCGAAATGCGGCCGCCGTGGTCGGGGTCCGATCCCGCGACCTCGTGCTCAGCAGTCTAACACCGTAACCACTGAGCAACCACGGCGGGTCCCGCAGGAGTTGTACGCCTCATTTAACCTGCAGTGGTGCCCTATTTGATCAGTCAAGATGGACCAACCTGAGCTCGGTTATACCGCATGGATGGCACTCGGCTAGAGAACCTGGTATTTATGACCTGCACATGTGAGGCCATACATATTTGAAGATGTATATCTTTCTTTTTCTTTTTTTTTTAGGAGGGTGCCCGTACAGCGATAAAATAAAGGAAAATACATTAAAAGAAAGAAAGAAAAGAAAGAAAAAGGGGCGAGAAAAAAGGAACATAACAGGTGATTTGAACTCGTGACCCTTCGATGTTGCCCGGAAAGATAGCTCAGCAGGTTGGTTCGTCAGGCCCCAGGCTACTTTCAAGCGCCACACCTCCTGCTCCGAGCCTCACACTTACGTGGAAGGAGACTCAGGTTGGAAGGCATACTTTCTAGGAAAAATGGCCGCTCGAGGAGAAGAGCGAACTCGAGCGGCTTTAGAGGCTAGGAAAGCTGCCTTAAAATATTTAGACTTGAGGGAAAGCTTCGTAAACAAACTATAACACGGCAATCAGCACTCGAATACGACGAGAGAAATTACTGAGACGTGGAAAATTCGCTTGAAAAAATATCTGGTTTGCGAGACAAATGCTTGTATGTATTGAACCTCTTAAAAGATGAGGGGGGAAATATGCGCTCACCGAGAGGGCATCTTCAGCACGGGACCACCCCAAGGCACCTTACAGAGATGTGGAGAGCTTCGCGGCCGGAACGAAGCATCCCCTCTCCGCCGGCCAAGAGGGGAAAACGCGCTTTCCGATCGCTCAAGGTTGCGCGGACAAAGCATAACTCTAGCGTCTAGGAAAAGCTTAACCAGGTGCGATGGCGGCACGCATAGCGTGGGAAGCTAGCCGCCAGAATAACTATACCAAGGACTGCTGCTGACGACGGCGAAATACCTTCGTGTAATTATAATAAGCCTAATAGGACTACTTTCGAAAGAAAAAAAAAGAAAAAAAAAAGGAAACGGCCCAGAGGGCTATGCTACGAGAGCTATGACTGATAGTTTTCTATATATATATATATATCTATATATATATATATATATATATATATATATATATATATATATATATATATGGGATCGCATGCGCGCGCTGTTGCTTTGTCTCTGCGTGTAGTGGTTAAGAGAGCCAGTTTAAGGGCGGAGAAGAAGAAAGGAAAGAAAATCAAAAACTGCAGCGCCGTGGTTTTAAAGCGCACCCGTGGTAGAGAAACGGAATGCGATATAAGCGTGCGTAGCCATGATACGCACACGACAAACTGCCTTAAAATATTTAGACTTGAGGGAAAGCTTCGGTAACAAACGATAGCACAGCAATCAGCACTCGAATATAATTATAGCCCTAATACTAATTGTAAATATGCATCTCATCTATGGGATCTAATGCGCGCGCTGTTGCTTTGTTCTTTGTGTAGTAGTTAAGAGAGCCAGTTTAAGGGCGGAGAAGAAGGAAGAAAAGGAAAGTCTCTGAAGCAAAATTACAGCGCCGTGGTTTTAAAGCGCACCCGTGGTAGAGAAATGGAAGGCGATATAAGCGTGCGTGGCCATGATACGCACACGACAAACTGCCTTAAAATATTTAGACTTGAGGGAAAGCTTCGTAAACAAACTATAACACGGCAATCAGCACTCGAATACGACGAGAGAAATTACTGAGACGTGGAAAATTCCCTTGAAAAAAATCTGGTTTGCGAGACAAATGCTTGTATGTATTGAACCTCTTAAAAGATGAGGGGGGAAATATGCGCTCACCGAGAGGGCATCTTCAGCACGGGACCACCCCAAGGCACCTTACAGAGATGTCTCACAGAGATGTCTCACAGAGGCACCTTACAGAGATGTCTCTCGTGCTCACACACGAATATCCCTTCCTAAATCCATGCTGGTTCGGGGAAAAGAAGTTATTGCGTTCAAGGTAATGCGCGATACCCGACGCGACGATGTGTTCACGGAGTTTGCATGCGATACAGGTTAGATATGTAGGGCGATAGTTACTGACATGATTTCTATCACCAGCTTTAAAAATGGGAATAACTTTAGCGATTTTCCAATCATCAGGTATTTCCCCGGTAGACAATGATTGCTCGAATATGTTACAGAGGATAACATTGGAATGATTTACGGTGTTCTCAAGGATTTTAGCATTTATGCCGTCAATGCCACAGCAAGTTGATAACTTGCGGTAATTAATTAAAGATGCAATTCCAGTAGCAGTCACGTTTATAGGTTCTATGTACTGATAGTGGACATCGGTTAGCTGTGGGATACTGGAATGGTTTTCTTGTGTAAAGACACATCTAAGGAAAGTGTTAAAAACAAACGGGCACTCTTGTTTACTTATGGGCGCCCCGACGTATTCTTGTAGTGAGATATGAGCATCCTTCTTTTTCGGTGACATGATCTTCCAGAATTTTGACGGGTTATTCTTGATAAGAGATAAGGAATGCAAACCCACAAGATTTCCAGTGGGGAGAAAACATTAACATGAAAATGTTCGATCTGTTTTTTTTTAATGGCGACTAGGACGCCACCACCCCAAGCTTCTATTGGTCCGATCATTCCGGTGAATGATATAATCCTTAGTGTCAAATGAAACTTCGTGATCAGCAACGTCTGAGTTAAGCCAAGTTTCTGTTAATAATAATATGTCAGTACCATTGCTTTCTAAGTGAGAGCACAGTTCAGTGCGCTTGGAGAGAATGCTACAAATATTAGTGAATGATACTTTAAGCTCCGATGATAGCCTGCAAGCATTTGAAGCTCGCGTACTAATTTCCCGTGGACGTGTCGCCGGGGCGCGGTTGCACTATCTGGAAGACTGTATCACAGTGTTTAAAGCAGAATCATACATGTGTACCTGTTTATCAATCCTCAACTTATCAACGTTAAGCTTGAATGGCCTCTTTTTAGATTTAGCATAGTCAAGAAGATTTTTTCTGGCAATGCGTATTTGAAGGGAAAAAGCCTCACGTACGGCAAAACCAGTTTCAAATCTTTCTTTTTTAGAGTAGAAGAAACATTACAAATAGACAATGTCACTGGATAGGGCAAATATATTTTACCTTTGCTTCTGCTGATTACATGTGCACGCGAAGCAAAAAGTTATTCTGCCTCGTTGCTTTCTTTTAAACTGCATGAAGGAATTATCACTGTGACACTGTGGTATTCGTACTAATATTGTATTACCAATTTCGCCTGTTATGCTTCTTTATAGCAGTGTTAAATGAGCAAACGAATCAATTAAATACAACTGTTATAATTTTCTTTAAACAAAAGTACACGGTTAGCCAACTTTCCTTAAATCAAATTTCTGATAACGTAAGTGAAAGCAGAGCCTACCAACTTTTCTAAAGCTTTCGTTTAACAAACTTTCTTCTAACAAAAGAAAAAACAGCGCCTACCAACTTTTTTAAACTTTTGTAACAAACTTTCTTCAAATGAAAGTACGAGCAGAGCCTACCAACTTTCTTTAAATTTTCTTTTAACTAATTTTCTTCAAACGAAAGTAAAAACGGAGCCTACCAACTTTCTTGTAACATGCGTTAATAGGAAGTAAAAGTACATAGGATGTTAATAAAGTTGACAGAAAGTTGCAAGAAATTCTAAAGAAAGTAAGGATGCATTTTTGTGAGGGATAGTCTACATTAGTTACACAATGAGTACGGTGGCTTGACAACGGCCGTATAATGACGATTGATTTACGACAGCATGATTACGATGAAATCTCGAAGGAAGGACGTCGATGGATCGACGGAGGCGTTATGACGACGACGGCAAGAAGACATTGGGTTGGCGTTTCTGAAGTGGTGATGATAGTAAAGCGACAGCGCGACAACCAAGTCACGATGACAATGGTTTGGAGAGGACTCTGTGACAACGATGACCGGACGACGATGGCACGACTAGAGTGAAATTATAAAGACGACAAAGGAAGAATCGGCCACGCGTCACGACGAGGGTGTGACAAAGATTACATTACGATGCCGCGAGGACGACGATGGCATGACAACAGTATGTAGGCAGTGGGATGAAGAATGCATGTCGACGATGACGTGACAAGAGTCGGATGGGGAAGCTGGAGTGACGACAACGGAACGACCATGAACGCATCAAAATGAAAGTGCGGATGCCTGAGGAGGACGGCACGGCTTTGATGCCGAAGTTCGGGTGACGAAGATGGAAAGACGGCATCATGACGAATGCATGGCCACGAAGGCGCATGATTAATGTGGGCCGAGCATGGCGGACTGGCATGAACATGGCTCCCTTCAGTGAAGGGGACGGGTTGGGGGGGCTTATATTAGGATGACGACCGTATAGAGAGCGCACACAAACACGCTCACATACATACATACACACATACATACATACATACATACATACATACATACATACATACATACATACATACATACATACATACATACATACATACATACATACATACATACATACGTACATTAATCGCTCTGACATCATTCGAAAAATTTGAGAATTGAATTGCCCCACAAAAGGCACTACTGGTAATAAAATAACTTCCAGCGCTTGTTGAATGGGTGCCGCAGTGCTATTAGCCCCGAGAACGAACATTGGCACCGCTGCAATCGCAGCGATGTGACGTCACGGCAAGGACTTGCCTGCTACGCCGCCGACGATCTCCTAGATCTGCACCACCCGCGCCCGCTTTTGTGCGATACGATGGTGACTTACTGCTCCGTTCCGCAACGTAAATCTCGCAAGGACGATGGTGTAAGTTTTCACTTCTATCCGAAGTCGACGAAGCTTAAGAAAGTTTGGTTAATAAAGTTTAGAATGGGCAAGCTGCCGTCAAAACACGCCGTCGTCTGCAGCAAGCACTTCAGAGAAGAGGATTTTGTATATCCCGCATACAAGACGCTAGGTAAGGACATTTCGGGTATGTAAGAGCGTATTCCCATACGCTCTTACAAGCTGCCACAGACATCTTCCATTTGCACTGACGCTGGAGAAAAATACCAAGAAGGCGCAGAGGAAAGCTCGAGCAGCGCGATGTTGGAACTTGATGCACCACTGGCTGAAGAGAGAGAACCAGTAGAGTGCGATGGTATGTTTATCCCTTAAGTAATACTAAATTTGATGTGCCAAATTTGTGTTGCATCGGGCACCCACGTCATTAACTGTGGTGTATAGTACTTTGCTCTTTTTAGTTGGTTTCATTTTATTTTAGATTTCCATCCTCCAGAAGCTCTGGCTGCGAGTCCAGGTGATTGCACTCCAATATCAGAAGGTATCCAGCAAACAGTGCAGCACTTTTACTGCTGTTCGTACTACTAATTAATACTTGAGACTGCTATAATTTATGTTAATTATTGTTACGCTCAATCTGTTCTTTCTTTTTTTCAGAGATAAGTGCCGAGGCTGAGGAGCTGTCTAAAGAAATTGGAATTCAGGCCGTATCTAGAAACAACCTATTTGCAAGAGAACAGCTTATCGCAATTGCAAAAGTGCCCGATGAGCATGGTCTTGTTGTCCTCACAGGCATAGGCTCTTTCGAGTTGTTCTACAGCATAACAGAACTTTACACAGAAATGCGGTTGCGTCAAGGAACGCGAAGCTTATCCTTAAGTGATGATGATGCTGTGCTCCTCACATACATGAAGCTGTATCATGACTTGACATTTTCTCTGTTGGCGGTGTTGTTTAATGTCCACCGTACAACTGTGTCGAACATTTTCAAGGATTCAGTTGTAATTCTAGCAAGCATTCTTGAGCATGCAATTTTCTGGCCAACGAAGACCGCAGTTGTGAACTGTCTCACAATGTATTTCAAAGAATACAAAGACACGAGGATGGTGTTTGACTGCACTGAAATAGAAATTGAGCGCCCAAAAGATCTAGTATCAAGGCTCCTCACATACAGCCACTATAAGCGCACGTACACTGCAAAGGTCCTGGTGAGTGAGACACCAGGAGGCTTAATTAGCTATGTAAGTCAGGCATATGGAGGGAAAGCATCTGACACATACATCAAAAAGGA
Source organism: Dermacentor andersoni (assembly GCF_023375885.2). NCBI lineage: Eukaryota > Metazoa > Arthropoda > Arachnida > Ixodida > Ixodidae > Dermacentor > Dermacentor andersoni. The sequence continues at coordinate 2,013,596 of NC_092819.1, forward strand.
GTGCAGAGTTTTTGACAAGCGTATCCCCCATGTTGACAGTGTGATGGTAGATAAAGGCTTCCTAATCGGTGAACTTTGCAAAGAAAAAAATATCAAAATGATCAGACCTCCATTCCTCATGAAAAAACAGCTCACTGCAGAGGAAGCTAGGAGAAACTAATCCAAAGCAAGCGCCCGAGTACATGTGGAGAGGGCCATTCAAAGGATGAAACTGTACCGCATTTTAAAAAATCGGTTTGATCTCGACTTTGTGCCATACATTGACAGCATATTCCAAATAATTGCTGGAACTGTGAATCTCTCAAGGCCATTGTTCAGTAACAACAAGTTCCTTTTCAACTGATAATTTCGGTGCGCGTATTTATCAGGTTAACTCTCTCCGAAGTAATTCTGCAGTGATTACTGGCTCTTACCAATTAGCTTTGTGAACTGCCAGGCAAAGTGTGATATTTAACAAATGTGATGAACGAATTGTCTAAAAATAAAGAAATCTATCCAAGGAGCCGCTCAAAGTGTGAAGTTTTTGTCAATGTGCACACTTACACAGTGGATAGTCTGTGTGGAAGGAAAATTTCTGGCTGTAACAAGTGTGGTGGTCATCAAACACCAAAAATGCACAAAATACCATCAGCAGTGTCCGTAGTTCTAGTTTGTATGATTTAGAGTAGTAAAAAAAAGCATTTCTTTTTTAAGAGAGCCATTCTGCACATGTTTTGTGGAGACTGTAGTTATTTAGGCTTATACAGGCACACACGGAAATGTCTGTCATACTGTATTGTTGTAGCAGTACATATGCACAGATAAGTACCAAAAGTGACCAGCTTTCAGGTTGTTCATTGAATTTGGCATAGTAAGTACTACTGCTAGCTTGTAAATATTTTTATTCCCTGCCAAGAACACGAAAGGAAGAGCAGGACCAATAACATGCGCTGTCAAACCTGTAAAAAAGACCTTGGGCAGTTACATTAATGGCAAAAAGCAGCACACTTGTTCATGTAAAAAAGACTGCATGGTATGGCACATTCTGGTAGCAACCTCTCCTTATGTTTTAAAGATACAATAATGCAGTGATCTTGTCAACAAAATGGGCAACGAGCTTGCAGAATGTGTACAACAAGATACTATACAGTAAACACCATCTAGCATGAACTGCCTTTCAGCCTTTGCTTCGTGGCATACTTTTCGATGTGCGAACACCTAATTTTTGTAGCTACTATAAAACTGCTTCAGGAGCTGAAGGCCTTTAAATGCAGTACTCATGGTGTATGCTTTGAAAAATAATATGCATGCAAGAATATTACTTTTACTTTTATTATTTTTTTAGTTTTATTTCAATACTGCCCACTACTGATAGGTTAGTAAAGCAAACTGGAAGAACAGATTTTGTGCTTCTTGTCAAGAAGCACCACCTTTATTTTTCCTGAGCACCAGAAATGCACGACTCTTGCATTTATTTCAATAATGCCAATCTAAGTTTGTACATTTTATGAGAAATGCAATGCGTAAAACAGTGTGCCTGCATTCTTCACTGTTGTCCTGTTTCATAATGCAGTTACATCACTACATATCACAGTAATGCTTGTCAGCATATCTTTGTTTTAGTATAACAGTTGGACAAAATAGGCGGCAATACATCAGAACTAGAAAATGTAGTGCTCCTGAAAATTGCATTCTTTCTTTACCACAATAACAGAAACCCTATATGTCACAGGAAACAAACGGCCCGAGTGCCAGAAGCAAGCCAAGCAATTGCCAAACCAGAAAGGAACTGTTCATGGAAACTGCTTTTCTGGTGTCATTCTGATATAATCCCTTACACTATCACAGTGGTGTTAAAGTGTGCAGCTAACTAAACATTTAACTGGGTGAGGCACTTGTTTGTCTTCACAACACAGCAATGCCAGTTAATGCCAATTACAAAACAAACAACAGCCAGAAACGAAACAAGTAAGACTACATATGCCTGCTGTCCTGTGCCACAGTTGTCTGGCTGCCCTAATATTAGTATTTCAGTAACAACCAAATGTACCACAAACATAACCACATGAGCAGCAGACAAAAAAATGAGAACATCTTTGTAACATGGTGCCTTTGCAATTATCATCCTTGTATCAATGGAAGCCCATGCGAGTTAACACGAAATGCACATACAGGCATGATGGATACCCACGTAGAAAGCTGGGCATGGAACATAAACCACAAGTGACTACTGTCATTCCCTGGGATGACTTTCTGATAACACAGTTATAGCATTCTAACATCACAGCTGCTTCACAAAACACAGTCAGCCAAAAATTTATTTACATGAGGCACTTGTTTGCCTTCACAACACAGTCGTGCTAGTTGCCATACCAACTATATCACAAAACAAACACCAGCCGAAAATGAACAAAAAAATTGATAACTACAGACGCCTACTGTAATGAGCAGCAGTTGTCTGGATACCATAGTATCACAACGTCAGCCAAATATCCCACAAACATGACCACATAAGCAGTAGACAAAAAATGAAAGCATCTTGAAAGCATCTTTGCACTTATCATTGTATCATTGGAAGCCCATGTGAGTTAACACGAAAGGTACATATAAGCATAATTGGATACCCACGTAGAAAGCTAGGCATGGACTATAAACCACAAGTGACTACTGTCATTCCCTGGGATGACTTTCTGATATCACAGTTATAGCATTCTCATATCACAATTGCTTCACAAAACACAAGTAAGCCAAAACTTTAATTGCATGAGGCACTTGTTCATCTTCACAACACAGTCGTGCTAGTTGCCATACCAACTATATCACAAAACAAACACCAGCCGAAAACGGAAAAAAAAATATTGAAAATTACAGACGCCTACTGTAGGCGTGCCTCATAATCAGAAAGTGGTTTTGGCATGTAAAACTCCATTTTTTACGCCTGCTGTAATGATCAGCAATTTTCTGGCTACCATAGTATCACAGTATCAGCCAAATATCCCACAGACATGACCACATAAGCAGTAGACAAAAGAATGAGAGCATCTAACACGGTGCCTTTGCACTTATCAGTGTATCAATGGAAGCCCATGTGAATTAACACAAAATGCAAATACAAGCATGATTGGATACCCTTGTAGAAAGCTGGGCATGGAACTTAAACCACAAATGACTACTGTTATTCCCGAGGATGAGTTTCAGACATCACAATTATATTTACGATATCACAGTCGCATCGCATAATGCAGTGACCCAAAAATTAAATGCATAGAATGCCACATAGACAAATGCATTGCCTGTGATTCCTAGTCTGTCATTCGAGTGCCTGTTATGGTTCAGGGTTGCATCACAAATTGCTCTAGCCACTGCACGACTCAGCTGCTTACACACAAATGTGTTTTAATAGTGACATAATGCCAATTTTTTTTTGTGCTACAGCATGCTACCGTGTTTGCATTTTCTTGCTCACTGTACAGAGGAGTCCACTGTTAAAGGAAACACTTTAGTGCACAGCATGTCCAGATTTTCCTTTCTAGAAGCAGTACAATCATCTAGATTTGGAGCAGATAAGTTATAGTTGTTAGCTCTCACCCCTTTCGACACACCTGTGAAGTGCACTAAGATTGCTTCCGCAGCCACATGCAGCTAGGTTGCCAGCCAAGCAAGGGCCGCACATTTCATTGTTCCCTTTAACAGTGGACTGCACTGAACATCAGTAAAAGCCCTCAAACTGCAGATGTCTCCAAACGTTCTAGGAGTGCTTTCTCTGATTGCACATACAATTTTTTTATGTATTTAGTTAACTTGGCAATGGCATTCTGTTGCTGAACATGAAGTTGCAGGTTCTTTCTCGGTTCTGTTCCTACTGGGAGAGCAAAAAATAAGCAAAATGCTTATATACCAAGCTTTAGTCACGTTGTAGCAAACCTAATATTGATGTAAAACGTCCCCCGACATCATCCCTAATAAGCCTTTTGTTACGTTGGAATGTTAAACCTCATATATCAGTCATTTGTGCCTTAAAAAGGCAGGCTGTAGTTTGGTTATGTGCAATGCATAAAAAATTGCATGTGCAACTGAAACAAGGCAGTTCATGTAAAAAGAACATGTGGCAGTATGTACTGCTCAAAGAAATAGGAAGATCCTTCAGCCAAATCGCTGAAATATGCCTCATCAAATAGCACTGGAATGCAAATATTATCTTCTTCCCTGACAAACACAAACAAATGTGCATGCTGAACTTCCGTGATGCCCATTTGTACCCGCACTTTGCAGAAATATGTGGTTGCACGCTTTAGGTTCTGAGTCAAAGCCTTTTCTTTGTTTTTCTCCATATTCTCTTCCAAGAATTTTTTCATGGATTCAGGGCATTTGATTTCCAGTTCCCGCTCAGCACAACAGTTGCACTTTACTAATCCATCTGGACTCGCACCCATGTAAGGACGGCCTTCCATAATGAAAAGTCTACACTGCCTCACAACGAAATTCTCCTGAGTGGCTCGCTGGCTTTGATGACATTTTCTTGCGCTGCCTTTGAGTGCACTGCCACGACACATTGTTGCTGTACGGACATTATTCTGCCGCATCACGTTCTTTAGCAAGGGTCTCAAATCATGTGGGCCCATCTTTGTCCTCAACGTCTTTACACGGGTAAATATGCTGTAGGCAATAGAAGCTGTGATCATGCCTACCCTGTGGCGCAACCACAGACTAGATTTTGCCTGATCTCGTGTTAAATTTTCGATCACTATGTCTTCGTGACTCTTGCTTTCCTGCAAGTGTTCAAGTAGCTCTTCTGTTGTCACTTCACCACTGATGCCAAGAAAACTTCTTAACCCCTTCAAAGAACCAATGAGTGTTAAGTCTCTGGGTGCTGGCTCAGAAGTGGAACATCTTGGTTCTATGGTTGGCTCCAACATGGCTTCTGTTGCGGAAATACATTTTTCCAGAAATAATGCGCAATTAACCTTCACTGTAGCATGAAGAAAATTGGTATGCACAAGAAATATGATGAAGCAGATAAAATCTTTTTTGTCTTGGATGCAAAGTACACAGATGCTTGGATAATTAATTGCTGTGGTAGTCATGACACCTACGTTTGAACAGCGGACACTGTTTAAAGGTTTCAAAGCAACATATGCTTAGCAGCAAATGTTTGTAGCTGGAGAAATGCCTTGAAGACACGTTGGAGTCTGTTCAAAAGAGTCGCAAGGTTTGGTTCAATAAACATCAAATTTTGCTAGATGTAGCTGCCTATAAAGGATATTGGAAGGCATGAGCCTTACTTACACCTCACACAGCCTCAGATGTGTGATTAAAAATGTGCTTAATATTTTTCAGGCTTAGCTAAACTCAGTGAACTGCCTAAAGCTTCACATAAATACAGCTGGCACATCTTAAAACTGGTTATTTGCTACTGTGGTTATTGATGACGTGCTTCTCTTTAATATAATTATGTTGCAACCACAACGAAACACTGCACACTGTCTGACTAAGCAATATGTTGCAGTGCAGCTCATTAGGCGTGTGTCATCGACTACATTGCAAATACTCAATATAGGAAAGACATGCAAAATTAAATTTTTGCAGTATTGGGACATGTTTGCGCACTGCATTACTGCCACTTGATAAGGAGATTATGCTGAGGGGCCAAGCAGCTGCTGCTGGCCAGTCCTCTATGAGACTCAGATTCGAAAAGCCAAACCAAATTTGAATGCATACTTAATTCAGTACCTCTGTCTAAGTGCATTTTTGCTGCAGATTGATAGCTGACATTCTCCAGAAGTCTTTCAAGTATGTTGCCTTCCAGCTGGGGAGCCTTGTTGATTTTTGCCTGGAAGATGTAGCAACAAGAGAAGCACCAATGTTATGTTTTAGATGAAAACTTCTTAGTTGTAAACACGGCACCCATTCGATAGTTGAGCATCTATCGTTAAGGTTTGTGCATTCATTTTCACACCTCTCAAACTTAATAGGCAAGCATAAAATTCATATTTTCGCGCCCTCAAAGAGTGCTGCATCCTACTTCTGTTTAGAATAAGAGATGTCAAGCATTCACCTAAGGTGTGCATATTGTTAACTATACTCAACAGCTAGCACTAATGACTTCATTCGTACTCTGTGCCTATGACAAAGGCATCTGTAAATAACATTTGCAGTACATAGTTTACAGTAAAGCTAGTGCGTTTGTTGAAGTCATGAAACTGTTCTTGCAGCTTAAGAAAATGCAAACAGCAAGGCTATCTACAAGAGCATTTTCACCAAACCAACATTGAAAGTAGAAATTGTGAGCTGCCTTTCATTTCAGCATTGGACTTGCTGTTTTCCCTCTCATTCCTCTCAATTTTAAAAGAATAATATATATACAAACCTTCTTTGCACATAGAAGGTCGACTATAGCTCTTGGCTCATACTTTTGTTTAACACGCTCTTTGTGCTCCTTGCCCCACTTCTGTGGCTGGTCAGTTGGCGAGAGCTTGTCGAAAGTCCTGGCAGCATTAATATGCAGCAGTACAGCTACAATGTGTTTACACTTGTATTTTCTGTAAAATAAAAATGGTTAGGATATATCAATTCCAAAGATATTAAACCTAACAAATTGGTCTTAGTCGTTAAGCATAATATTTTTCGATAAATAATGCCTAATTATAAATTCATTAAACTTGTTACCATGCATTAGAACAATGACTGATGAGAAGTTTCAGTCTGAAGGAATAATTTTTCTGCCAAGACTAATGCTCCTTGCAGCCTACAACAGGTGAGTCTTTAGTAAAAAGAGACACTTCAAAAACAGCTTCGCTGCAAAAAAAAGAAAGTTACTAGTTTAAATGGAACAGGAAAGCATTTAAAAACATGTTTATATAGGTAGTTTTCACCACATATACAAAAGAAAATTGGTGCTAGGCAAATATTTCTGCTAAATGGATGTGACTTGAATACTGCTTGGCTTGAATTATGCAATTGGAACATGTGCCCCAAAGTTAATAATTATGAAGAAAATTAGCGAATCATTGATGTTACCTAACCACGTTGCAATTTATCGTGCAAGTAATGCGCACCTTTCCAATAATACAGTTGATCTGACAGAATAGCGCAATCTGCCATGGAAGACATTAAACAGATTTGTTTGCAATAAAAGAAATCACCTAGGATATCTAAATATCAAACAAAACAGTGCCAAATACACAGTGCAACATGTGCTTTCGGATGTCAAATGGAAACTTAAGTATTAGGGCATAAGCATTCTTTGCGAGTACCCTAGTGCCGTCACGCGAAAAGTGTAATGCCTTTTGTGTGCTCAAAAATGCGTAATATGCAAAATTACGACATTTACTTAATCTAATAGTGTAAATGCAGATGGGTAGCTTTATAAGCGATAAAGAACAATTTAAAGCAAATAGAATAATACCCTAAGTATACAGGAGAGAGAGGGGGATATAAGGAAGGTAAGGATACAGGGATTCATGGAAAACGCACGGGGAAGCTTATGGTAAAGCTGGGCCAACTGAAATTTGACCAACTTAAAATTTGGGGGTAGGCCAACTTTAAATTTGCAAGAGAGCCAGCTTAAATTTGAGGGTGGGTCAACTAATGTTTAGGGGGTATGCTTACGCATACTTGGACAAGGTTTCTTCCCAGCAGCCGGCCAGTGACCGAGTAGTCATACCCTGCTTTGCACGAACAGCTGGCTCGATCTACCACCGCGTCGCAAACAGTAATCTTCACTTCATGAGGAGCACTGTTGATAGCAGTCGTTTGCAAGACGAACGCCAGAAAGTCGAAACGAGCGTTCTCAGCTGTTTCGACGGCGCACTCAAAGACGTGGCCCGCATAATAAACCTCCTCCACCTCAGTGAGGCACCGGCTCGTCTCGCACGCCTTGTCCACATACCGGTTGATGCTGCTCAGCGGTAATGCAACTGCGAACAAAAATAATTTACAAGTAGGTTATGTAAACTAATACATGTGACAGCGCGGCTGCTGCGGCGCTGCACGAATTGAGACGAGCGGCCAGCAGGAAAGAAACTCCAGCATTTACCACCTCAACTCGTTCGTGTACATAATCTGAAACGATAACAGCTAGCTATTACAAGGTAAACATGAAATTAAACAAGGTGCGTCAGTGAGCATACAAGAAAACTGACACAATAGCTAGGGTGGAATGTTCTATGGTGATCACTGTCGGGTGTCACTTTCGGTAGGTTTCGCGAGACTTGACAGCGCTCTTGGCACTGTGCTTAGATAGAAAGCTTGGCGAAGTGCCAAAGAAAACGCTGTCGGACACGTACGCGGACGCATGCGGAGAACTGTTGTGAAAGTGAATCCGAAAGCGATCGCCCGAGCACCGCTTTCCAAGCGTGCACGACGGAGCGCGTGCGTTTCTCGTTCGCGCATTGAGGACGATTGTACACACAAATGTTGTTTGCTTACCTGAAACACGATCCCTGCTGTTTTCGTCGTTCATCGGAAGCTTGCTGCAAGCAAAAAGCGAACGCAAACACCGTGCGGTGCGACGAAGCGGGCGCACGTTACTGGGCGGCTGCCGAAACTCGAGTCCTGGCCGTGACGTCATCTGAAGCTGCCGCCAGGCGGCGCCATTCCTCTTTCTCGGGGCTAATAGTTGACCTGCCAAGAGGAGCGAGCCCCTTCTTGAAAAACGGAAGGGGGACCGGGCCCGCCCCGGGCTCCCCTTGACTTTAAGCACTGGGCATGATGAGAGTCGGATAGAATTACGACGATGCAACGAACACGATGGCAGCTCGACCACAAGCAGAAGGTATTAGACAACTTAGGCCATCACAGCGGCGTAGAAGCCGTGACGAAGAGCAACACAGTCATCTAAGCTGGTAGACAACTTGAAAAACTGGGTGCACATAACAAGATAGATAGATGGATAGATGGATGGATGGATGGACGGACGGATGGACATGCTTGCTCAAAACGCTTGCAGTAGGTAATTATTAAAAAAACTAGGTGGACATTTTGTAAATTCTACCTTCTCTACTGTGTCGATTTCAACGGCACAGTGCCGCATATATAAGTGAACATCAGGAATGACGCACTGAATGACTGCGCTAAGCTGCCCAATTGCCTAGAACCTAATCGTATGATTTACCACACCCCACAACAATGTTCTTGCTCATTGGAAAATTCCTTGGCATAGTATGCATGGTATTTGAATATAGATGTCCATTTCAATAAACTTGAGTGTACATATATAATTATATAAACCTCAGGTATACATATTCGCGTCTAAATTTATACACCTCTGCTGCAACAACAAACACCGGAAATGTGAGGGACCTCTGTTGGGTATACTTTAGATACGAGAAACGAAGGTTGTCGTACACCTATCTATTGCATATCTCAATCGATGTCATCTTTGTGAATCAATGTAAAACACGCGCCGTTATATTAACATGTCACCGTATCCAGCTTTTCTGGACACGAGGGTTTAATTCGCGCGAGTGCCACCTTGTGGCGCAGCGACCTTAAACTTTTCAAACTTCCCGCAGTGACGCGGTGTTGACGTCAAAAAAACAAAAATAAAATAATTAAAAGCTGCCCCTGCACATTCAACTTCGCCACAATGCAAGGTGGCTTTGGCCCGGTCTTGGATCGTCTTTGCAGCTCTCACGTCACTCATTGAACCGTTTGCTTCAACGCTTCACAGTGGCAAATGAAATGCAATGTACAACGCACACAGCAGCCATACGGCGTCTAATTCTTTTTGGGAAACATTTTCATCTGTCAAAAACCCCACCACACCACGCTGTTCAACTTTTGGAGTGTCCATTATGTCACTCAACCATGTTCAACCCAGTGTATAAGAGCAATAAAGAACATTTATCTTCACCCCTGCATGTCACTTTTTTAAATGAGATGCCTATGTGCTATGCGCATGCCTCGCAAATAATGAACCGAACCATTATTGCGCGGGGCAGGTTGGCTCACTTTCATTTGACTCGCCTTCGATCATTAGAAATGCGAAGATACAATGGAATATACAAATGTTTGATAAAGGGCAAGAAAGTGTCACTGGAAATCTACGTATCTAAGAAAAAGTCACGATGTATGATGTGTCAAAACAAGGTAAAAAAGAAAACATGTGGCGCAACCGCAGTACCCCAGATCACAGCCTCTTCCCTCCAGTCCCCCGATGTATCGCGCGCGACGGAAAGGCCGCGCGCTTCCTCCCCGCTTTTCTCCCTTGCGCACACAAGAATGAGCCACCATCGGCTCACCCATGCCGCTCCGCCCCCTTGCGCTTTCACTCGCACATACAGCATGCGGCGCGCGGTCACGATGTTATCTCCCTTGGACTTTATTTATACGAAACATGTGGGCGACGACGACGGCAGGAATGCGTCTGGAGTCTCCATATAGCTGCTATTGCAGTAATACAATAAGAGTTTCCGGCAACTGAAGCGTCCCGTGGCCCATTAATTTCCGCAAAAGAAGTAACAAAATCGAACTTTCACCATGCGACAATTCGCTGCGCCGCAACAATGTCTTTTTTTTTTCTTTTGTGGGGCGGGGGCCGCCGAAATGAAATAACGCGAACGAAAGCATGTTGGCCACAGTCAAATGCCTACTTTGGGCACCTAATGTGGGTACTGAAGGAATATCGAAGAAAAGGTGAGACGCTTGGTCCACAGAGAAGCATACGCATACTGCTCGGTATCCTACACCGGTGAGGCAAGATTTTCCGGAGAGGTTACGCTCAAGTTAACGCGCTACAATCCGTCGAGTCCCCGCAGTGCTGGCGGTGAGCGACAATGCATTGTTTCTTTTTCTTGTTGCTAGCCAGAAAGCACCCAAAACTCTGCCAGGCGAAAATCCAGTCGGCCAGAGAAAAACGAATGCGCATCGAAGTGCGCCGCGCGGAGGTCGATGCAGCGCGAGAAAAACGTATGCGCCCTGGCTGGATCGGCAGCCCGCGGGTAGCAAAAACAAAAAAGAAAAAAAGAAAAAGGGGCTCAATGTGTCCTAGCGAATAAAAGTCCAAGTAGAAAAATAAATAAGAACCTAGTTACCTTTGCTGGCTTCAGTGTCTTGACATGGATGCTTTGGAGCAGGGGAAAAAAATGTTGATATTCTTTTCTGTGACATGACGGCACAAATGAACCACCACAAGCTTCGTCTCATCGGACCTCGCTGCGTGCTTTGTCAACTTGTCTGACAGTGTGTTGATTTGGTCTGTTTCTTTGTATGGTCCCATGTACGACTTTAGAAAAGTCAATGCACCTTTGGCGTCAAGTGTTTATAACAGTATTACACCCGCAATTTTCCGGAATTGAAAATCTAAAGCACGACTTTGGAAATGTCAGTGCACCTTTCACATCAAAAGGTTATGAGAACTTTATACCCATAGAGTTTCAGAATCCAAGCGCTCCGTAGATTCCGCGGCCTCCGCGAGATGCCGAGACGGGCCCGCTCGCCGTCAAAACGCCCTTGAAACTTTGTGCTCGGTGGGGCTCCTTGCGTTACGATATGTGACTCCCGATGCATAGGCCTTGCCGCGAAATCCAGCCCGATTTCGCAATGTTCCCGCTAAAATGTCTTTTCGAGTGTGAAAAGGACATTCTAGACAAAATCTAGCATGATTTGGGGCTCCGGGAGTTGTTTAGGTCGGCGGCGCATGACTGCACGAAAAAATTTCGGGGGGAGGGGGGCTGAAGCCCCATAAGCCTCCCCCCCCCCTGGCTACGCCCCTGACCACAATGACACAGTAGGCTTCCAGAATGAAGCCGGTCTAACCGCTAACCAGTTTTTAGAACTTTTAAAGTGTTACGTGTCTTCAACGTTTGCTGCTTGGCGTGAATCAACGTTTTTACAAAGCGAAGGCGTATGCATTGGTTTTTGCCTCGCGCCTCTCCTAAGCGACCTAGTTCTCGCCCATTAAGATAGGATTCTCGGCACTAGCTTGAAAGGATCAGAGATTGCAAAAGTGTTTAGGTACGTCGATGCTTATCTAGTGTTTCTAGAATGTGACAATGCATGCTTGGTTTCTGTCACGTCTGTTTCTTGCTCATTTTTTCGCGAGTGCCTCCAACCTCTTATTTTGTCAAGTGAAGCGTCTGCTAACCGTTCCATTAGGTATTTAGATTTTGCGCTTGTTTTCTCAAACATTCATGTGTGTTGGTGCTATGAGCCCCGAGGGAAGAAAGCCATTCGAACATTTTCATCAGGCAACAAATTCAGACAGACTTCTGTGCGACGACGAAATTCAACGACACGTCACCAGAATACGCCGATGTCGACAGACACCTGTTACACCTTTGGGAGGCTGGCCACTGCCTGCGAAAACGTGGAAAAAGCAGAAACACAATAGCAAGCTCAGGCAACGGAGAGCCGCCATTACAGCCCAGGCGGAAAGTTACGGAACCGAACTAACGCGAAACAATTGGACGAACCTACGCAATCAAATGCAGGGTGGTACCTTGGGCACCACCAAAACGTGGATACTGCTTAGAAATCTCATCGACCCCAATCAAAGAAAACCAATGAGGAGAAAAGCCCTTCAAACGATCTGGAGACAGAGACCTGGGCATGACGGGGCCATAATAGAACATCTAGAAGACACTTACATAGGTACAGGCCCCGCACCAGCTTACATAGATTATCCGCATGCGGAGCCTTCGGAATTAGACAAAGACGTCACACAACACGAAGTCAGAGCGGCACTGCATCCAATAGTACGCAACAGCGCCCCGGGAGCTGACGGAATACAGTACCGCCTTTGATAAAAATCGCGACGACAGATCGATAAAAGAAATAACAGATTACTTTCAATACCACTCGCTGGAGGGCACGCTGCCGCTAGAATGGCGGTATGCCGATCCATAGGGTCACCAACCGCCGTCACGGCCTAAAAGAATCCGACGGCACGTCCATCATACAGGCCTTAATCGTTAAGCCCCATTACCTATCACGCAGCTTACCACCGACCCACCAAAAAACAAACAAACCAGCTAAGACGTCCTCATACGCACAGCGGTGAAAACGGCGAGAGGCCTTCCTATATACACCTCAACATTCGAACCACTAAAGCTTGGTTTGCCGAATTAATTGAAGTTCGGAAAGTCAATCAGATCGAATGACTGATACGTACATCGACTGGAAGGCCCGTACTCATACAAGTACGGTACGCAACATCAGAGTTTGCCCCGCGCGAGCCCCTGAGAATCGCAGGAAACATCAAAGAAAACATTACAGTTGCCCCCATACCTCGGAATATGCACCCCGAACACCGTAAAGGCAGGCGCACTGCACGTGCAATGGCGTGGCACTGAGCATACGGCAACGACACCTTCTCTGTACAGACGTCGCGTGCCACGCCGACGCTGGTGGCCGACTGGAGGGACGAAACAGTATTATCAGCCACAATACGGGCCGACAACTGCACGGAGGCGGAATAATGTGCCATAGCTCTCGCCACCAGCGCTCAACTCCCAGATAATATATATTCTTACAGATTCCCAGCAAGCATGTCGAAACACAAGGCCGCATTTCCCCGATGGCTCATAAGTTGCTACACAAGAACCTGCACATCCCACTGGTTCACCTGGTTTGGACACCTCGTCTCTCGCTGGCAATGAGCGCGTTCATGCGGCAGCGCGAGGCCTCATCCTCCGGGCGCCGGTGTAAAGCCAACCCAGACAAGGTGGAAAATATGACACTTACATACACGCGTGTGCTACAACACTACAGACTATCCCGTACAACGTTCCCTCCATCACACGTGAAACTAAATCGTGCAGATGCAGCTACTTGGCTCCAGCTCTAAACTAATAAGTTCCCCAGCCTTGCTCTCCGCCACACTTTTTACCCTACCCAGTATCTCTACAAATGTCCTTTCTGTGGAGGCAGTGGCGTAGCTAGGTCGTCTGGCACCCGGGGCCCATAGGTCTTCTGTCACCCCCCTATGATGTAGTCGAGGAAGGCGAGGATATCGACAATTTCCGGGTTTCAGCTCCAGTACAGCCACCTTCGATACCGCGCACGTTCCCCGGGTCCCCCTCTCCTTCGCTTTCTTTCCCAGAGATCGCGAATGCAGCAAATATACACGCTGTTTTTCCTGCGCCAAATAACACAGGGTGCTGCAGTGATAACGTGTGATAAGCCCATGTGCACATCTTCTGTCATACTGTAAGGCTTGGCAGCCAATACAAATGCGGCATCGTGGAAAATATGGCTCACGTCACAAGTAACAAAAGATATATTTATAATAAAGTTTCAATTGCCAATTTTAGCGGCAATATTGCATTTGCAAAATTGAAGCCTGACATTCATATCTTGCCCAACAACAACTTCACAAAAATCGTCGTAGGTACTATGGCACGCTGTATTTTGTCTGTGGGCAGCCCTGAACGAAAATGAAAATTAAATTGTTTGTCAGTGACGCTGATCTCCCAACCCTATTAGAAAATGCTACCTGCCTCCCCGCTGCGCGGGCGTCATTCTATGACAATTACGAGTTCTCTCCATTCTGATCAATGAAGGCTTGTTTTCATTTGCTGCTATACGGACAAACGTCATTATCCGAGCTGCTGTACCACCGCAAGATTGGGAACAGAATAGAACATGCTTCGCGTCGATTCTTGGTGTCACCATAAAAAAAGAAAGAAAAGGCCGCGATGAAGCCCGTGCCAGCCAAAGCTTGCACTACTGTTGGTCTGCACTCGCAATGGAGAGGATTAAGGGATTAACGTCACTGGTCCACTATTTGATATTTCTTTGGCTGCTGCCATATACTGGGCGCCGTCCACAGTGCCAAAAAACTAGGTTGTAGCACCCAAAACGATTTTGTTTAAGAAGTTTTTGTTGAGTTAATAATATGACTTTGAGTCCTCAATTCTCGAATCGAAGTGCTTCCTCTATAAGTGCTAATTACGGGATTATTAAGGATATGGTTATTACTTCTCTGCCACATTTTTCGCGCTACCGAGTTCATAGTAATCACAAAAAGACATAACTTCATAGAATCTCGATCGGGAAATATCCTTACTGTACTGAAGAAGAATTAGCAGTAGGCACTGCTTAGAGAAATACGGCGACGACGAGTGCTTGGAAGCCTTGTGCCTGTGTCGCCGGAGCTCTGTGTCCTCTCGCTGCGGTGCTCTGCTATCTGAGCGTTTTAGCAATCGAACTATAACGCCTCTTGACAGTTGGTGGACGTGCCCTTCCCAAACCTGGAACTCCGCAGCCAGACGCTTCCTACCGTTTCTTCCATGCCTCAGGACGCCGCGCAGCCCGATCCTCCCCTGGCATCGCCTGTCGTCTGCTCCGGTGCTCTACGCCAACGAGATCCTCCGGTCTTCAGCGGCAACGACGACCATGACGTGGAGGATTGGCTGTCGTCATACGATCGCGTGAGTGCGCATAACAAATGGGATGACAAAGCTAAACTGACTAACGTCATCTTCTATCTTTCTGGAGTCGCTAATCTCTGGTTCCGGAATCATGAATCCAACCTCTCCACCTGGACAGCATTTACCCATTCTTTCAAAGAAGTCTTCGGTCACCCTGCTGTGCGCAAGCTTCGCGCAGAACACCGCTTGCATAGTCGCGCTCAGCAAACGGGTGAAAACTTCACAAGCTACATTGAGGACTTGGTTGACCTTTGCCGGCGCATTAATCCCGCCATGGCCGACTCTGAAAAGATCAAGAATGTCATGAAGGGCATAGAGGATGACGCCTTCCAAGTGCTCTTGGCGAAAAATCGTCAAACGATTGACGATGTCATTACACTGTGCCAGAGCTACGATGAGCTCCGCAAACAACGCCTTACTACGCGCCGAGCTGCCGCGCCCGACGACACGATTTCGGCTTTAACTGGCACTTCCAGTGCTGCTCCCGCCCACTCTTCGTTCCTCGACCAAATCAAGCAATTCATTCGCGAAGAAGTCGCGCGCCAACTGTCACTGCTGCCTGCTACCCAGTCGTCTGAGTCCTCTTTGTCACCGGAACTGCGACGCGTCATCCACGAACAAGTCAGCGACGCACTACCTCTCGCTAATCAGCCACCCTCAGCGCCGGTTCCGCTCACGTGCGCTGCCGTCGTCGCCAGGCCAATACCACCGCCTGAAGTTTCACATTACACCCCCACAAGCGGCTTCTACGCCTCGCCTTCTCCAGCTGCGAACTACTTGCCCAGAAGCGGCTTCTGCGCGCCTCCGCAGCCCCTACGCCCAGCTCAAGACAGTGCACCGCTACCTGGGCCCTCTATTAATAATCCGTGGCGTACCCAAGACAACCGGCCGATCTGCTTTGCGTGTGGCTTTGTTGGCCACGTGGCACGGTTCTGCCGCCGGCGGGGTTGGTATCCTCCTGATACTGCGAGATGTCAAGGGAATACTACTGACTCCCAGTCCCGCTATTCGCCACCAGTTCCGCACTTCGCTCCTTCATCTCCTGTTCCCCGAAGCTTCAACACACGTCGGTCTCCATCTCCCCGTCGACGTTCCCTCTCCCCCATCGTCCGCCGCCCTCCAGCTGTGGAGGAAAACTAAAAGGCGCAGTTCCAGAGGCAAGAACTGCGATCTCTTCGAACTGCTCAAGCCCTCGTTTATTGCCTACGAACATCATTGAAGTTTTTGCCGAAGGTGTCGCCGTTCACGCGCTTGTCGACACGGGTGCCGCAGTGTCCGTGATTGCCGACCAGCTTCGCCGTACGCTCCAAAAAGTCGCGACGCCGTTTTCTGTCATTTCGCTACTTACAGCAATCGGTGAGCCAATTGAGCCCTTAGGAACATGTACCGTCCGTGTCGCCATACAAGACAGTCTACACCACATTGAGTTCGTTGTTCTTTCCCGCTGCTCTCATGCCATCATTCTAGGATGGGACTTCCTCTCATCTCATCACGCTGTTATTGATCGTGCCCGTGCGGAACTTGCGCTGACTTCATTTTGCGGCAGTCCTTCTGAAGATTTGCCTCCACCTTCTGCTCGGGTGTTCGTCACCACCGACGCTGATATCCCTCCTTTCTCTGCCGCCCTTATACCCGTTCCCTGTGCTGCTTTCTGCGATTCCACAGTTCTTTTCACGCCATCTCAACTTGCTGCACGCCGTCATCCCTTCTTGCTTCCCTTTGCTCTCCTTCCCTTTCGCCACGGATCCAGCGCACTATACGTTTCGAATCCGTTTTCGTGTCCATCAAGCTTACATCGTGGCGAGTGCCTTGGCTTTGCTGACGAATTCGACACGAGCTCTGTGTACGACGTGCCTGATGACTCGACTCCTCTTCACGTTGACGCTATGGCTCTCCCTGCCTCTGCGCCTGCGCCTGCATGTGACCGAACATTTGCTCCATTTATTGATCCTAACCTCACTCCGAGTCAGCGCACGCAGATCGTTGACCTCCTTAACCAATTTCAAACTTCATTCGACCTCCAAAAACAATGTTTAGGACGTACCTCTACAGTCGTTCATCACATCGACACCGGCAGCCACGTACCGCTACGCCAACGTCCATACCGTGTGTCCGCGACGGAGCGCCGCGTCATCGATGAGCACGTAGGAGACATGCTTCGACGCGGTGTCATACAGCCATCACACAGTCCCTGGGCTTCCCCGGTAGTGCTGGTCAAAAAGAAAGATGGGACTATTCGTTTTTGTGTGGACTATCGGCGTCTAGATAAGATAACCTGGAAAGATGTCTATCCTCTTCCCCGTATCGACGACGCACTGGACTGCCTCCAAGGCGCTGAATTCTTTTCGTCCTTAGACTTACGATCCGGTTATTGGCAGGTCCCCGTGACTGACGCAGACCGCCCTAAAACAGCATTTGTTACGCCTGATGGCCTATATGAATTTACCGTGATGCCCTTTGGCCTCTGTAATGCGCCTGCAACATTTGAAAGAATGATGGATAACATCCTCCGGGGCCTCAAATGGCAGACATGCTTTTGTTATCTCGATGACATTGTCATCTTTTCCCCAGACTTTTCTTCTCACCTGTTCCAACTCAAATGCGTGCTCACCTGCCTTGCCGATGCTGGACTCCAGCTCAACTTAAAGAAGTGTCGCTTCGCCGCCCGGCAGCTAGTCATCCTTGGCCACGTTGTTTCGAAGGATGCTGTGCTCCCAGATCCAACCAAACTCCAAGCCGTTGCCGAATTCCCACGACCAAAGACCACAAAAGAACTCCGCAGCTTCATCGGATTATGCTCCTATTTTCGTCGTTTCATCCGCAACTTCGCTACCATAATAGCGCATTTGACGCAGCTTCTCGCGGGTAACCACGACCTCTTGGCCTGGCCGCCAGTTTGCGATGCCGCATTCACGACGCTGCGCCGTCTTCTAACCTCACCCCCCATACTCCGACATTTTGACCCAAGCGCACCGACAGAAATACACACGGATACCAGTGGCGTCGGCATTGGCGCTGTTCTTGCACAACGAAAGACTGGCTTTGATGAATACGTTGTTGCCTTCGATAGCCGCGCACTCACAAAAGCGGAAGCAAACTATTCCGTTACAGAAAAAGAATGTCTGGCTATCATTTAGGCCATAACTAAGTTTCGTCCTTACCTCTACGGCCGCCGGTTCGACGTCATCACGGACCACCATGCGCTCTGCTGGCTGTCGTCCTTGAAAGATCCCTCAGGCCGCCTCGCTCGATGGGCGCTTCGCCTCCAAGAGTATGATATTCGAGTGCTGTACCGCTCTGGCCGCAAACACTCGGACGCGGATGCCTTGTCTCGCTCCCCAGTGTCAGGCCAGCCCAATCATCAGAAAGTACAAATATGCGAGTCCTCCCTCACCGCCACGGATATGCTTTCGGAGCAGCAGAAGGATCCATGGATTGTTGCCATGCTGGCTTTTCTGTCAGACCCATCAGGGCCTTCTACTGGCCGTGCATTGCGTCGCCAAGCACACGACTTTGCTCTTCGTGACGGACTCCTATACCGCCGTAACTACCTCTCGGATGGGCGCAAATGGTTACTCGCCGTTCCTCGGCATCTACGTTCAGATATATGTGCAGCGTTTCACGACGACCCGCAATGCGCACATGCAGGAGTACTCAAAACATACGCGCGCCTGCGAATTCGTTATTACTGGCGCGGGATGTACCGATTCATCCGCCAATATTTCCGCTCCTGCCTCGCTTGCCAACGCCGCAAGAATACCCCTCATGCCTTAGCTGCTCCACTGCAACCATTGCCTTGTCCAGGACGGGCCTTTGACAGGGTCGGAGTTGATCTTTGTGGGCCCCTTCCGAGCACTTCAGATGGCAACCGCTGGGTAATAGTGGCGATTGACCATCTCACACGCTACGCCGAAACTTCGCCTCTGCCCAACGCATCTGCGCGGGATGTTGCCTGGTTCCTTCAGCGTAACATCATACTTCGCCATGGAGCCCCCAGAGAGTTGCTGAGCGATAGAGGCCGCGTTTTTCTGTCTGATGTTATAGAAGCCTTGCTCAAGGAATGCAACGTAATTCACCGTACCTCTACTGCATACCACCCGCAAACCAATGGCATGACTGAGCGCTTTAACCGCACTCTTGGCGATATGTTAGCCATGTACGTCGCATGTGACCAAACCAATTGGGACCGAATTCTCCCCTTCGTGACGTACGCTTATAATACCGCCACACAGACCACTACAGGATTTTCCCCGTTCTTTCTTTCTTCTTTACGGACGCGAGCCTTCCTGCACAATGGACACCATCCTTCCGTATCGCCCTGACAGAACGGAGGCTACTACCCTGTCCGAGGCTGCTGCACACGCGGAAGAGTGCCGGAAGCTCGCCCGCACATTTACTTCGGAAGATCAGCAGCGACAGAAGCACCTTTGGGATATTCCCTCTTCTCCGGCACCCTATGCCCCTGACTCACTAGTCTGGCTTTGGGTTCCCGCTACCAGCCCTGGACTTTCACCCAAGCTTGTGTCCAAGTACCAGGGTCCTTACCGTGTCATCAGTCAAACGTCTCCTGTGAACTATATGGTAGAACCTCTTGAGCCGCCTTCCAATAAGCGCCGCCGAGGGCGCGAAATCGTGCACGTTCAGCGACTCAAGCCGTACTTTGACCCACCTGTGCTATCTTGCCCGCAGGTCGCCGAGACAGCTCCTCTTCCCCGGGGAGGCAATTGTACTGAAGAAGAATTAGCAGTAGGCACTGCTTAGAGAAAGACGACGACGACGAGTGCTTGGAAGCCTTGTGCCTGTGTCGCCGAAGCTCTGTGTCCTCTCGCTGCGGTGCTCTGCTATCTGAGCGTTTTAGCAATCGAACTATAACGCCTCTTGACATTACAAAAGTCACCTTTTTTTTGTAAAATTCTGTGCAGCTGATACAGACATTGTACTTGTGACATGAAGTCACACAACAACAACAGTTTTCTGAAACTTTCGAGGGTAAGAAGGAAAGCGTGAAACATAACGGCAGGTTTCGCAGCGGCTTCTCGGAGCGAGCGGGAGAGGGGAAGTAAAAGCGAGCCGGACATCGCGGCGGGCCCGCGACTACAGCCTGACGAGTCATACGCCGACAAACTCTGCGGCCGAACCGAGTCTGAAGACGATCCAGAGATTCCCATTCGCGACTTTTGACGGCCCCACTTATGCAACGTCGCTCTCAACGAACGCTTCGCCGTAAACGCGAGCGCCGGGCGTGCTGGTTGAACGCCCTCTTGCTGCTGTCTTTGTTCGTCTTCGCTGCGCGTCTTGAACGGAAGAGGGACCCAAGAGCCCCAACGCCTTAGAACGCCTCACCGTATGTTAAGCGACTCCTGCTCCCAGCATGAACGCACAGCGTGAGCGCACCCCACATGAAACGTTCCGCTAAGGCGAGTAGTTTAGCGACCATTTCGCGAGTTAAATTTTTTTAGCCCGCACATTCGTGCAATTATTTCGGGGGGGGGGGGGGGGGGGGGTAGGTTGATAGAGCTGCAGCCGACAATTCTGCGGCGCAACGTATCGGGTGCATGAGCTCGGGCTACTGGATGCCGGAGCATTCTTTGCAATTTGCGCCCAGTCAAGCCGGCAGAAAGAGGGGTGTCTTCACGCGTATATGACACCCCCTCACTGGCCCCTTGCACCCGGAGCCCACGGCCCCCCGGCCCCCCCTGTTGCTACGCCACTGCGTGGAGGACACCCAAACCCCTACAATTCTACGTGGGAATGCTTCAAACCACTCGGCCTTGCCCCAACGCCTCCCCATCCCACTGGGGAAGCCGCCCTTTCCAGCACAGCCTTGGACGACCAGCGACACCTCACTGACCGGACCAGCCGGATAGCAGCAGCAAATGGGGGTTCTGCACTGAGGACTCCCCCCTCTGGGACTTCATTACAAAATAACAAATAAAGTTTTCTACTACTACTACCACTACTACTACCACTAGTAGTAGTAGTAGTAGTAGTAGTAGTAGTAGTAGTAGTAGTAGTAGTAGTAGTAGTAGTAGCAGCACTACCACTACTACTATCATTTTCTCAGCACATTCAAAACTAGTTAAGCGGGGCATCACTAACCTTTGTTTTAAAAAAAATGGCTGTGGCTTAGCTAAGGTTAAGCCCAGGATGCGAAGCATACTAGCCTTTATTTTAGTTGTTGAACCACTGTTTAGCCTGGTGAACTGCTGTTGCTTGGCTATATTTGGTTCGGCTAGACGAAGAAACAACTCATGCGTTACTCTGCTTCGCCTTCAAGAGTGGAACGCGACAGCGTTCCCGTCGACCCGCCAAGGGGTGTAAGACAATGGGCTACGGCGCAGCGACTACACTCTTAAAACGGTTGCACCCTTTGGGGTGTATATTTGTCCCACAACGATAATCATCATCTGCCTTGCTTGCGTTTCCTTTCTTGAAACTCGGCGCTCGCTACTTTCCTGTCGAGAATGCTGCGTCACACTGATAACGCGCATGTCGTTCGTGACTGGGAAGTACCGGGCTCGCAGCGTTAAAGAAAGGAAACGCGGGCAAGACAGATGACGATTATTGTTGTGGGACAAGATACGCCCCAAAGGGTGTAAATTTTTCTAAGAGTGTACGCGCCCCGCATTGGACGCGGTGAGCGTCGAGCAACGCAGCGTTCGGCGCGGCAACGAAATGTGCGCCTGAGCAAGCGACGCACGCCTGAGCCTTAGAAACAGCTCGTTTCTAAAGCAACACCGCATTCACTAGAGGCGCTTTTGTACCGCTTTGAAGCATCGTACTCGTGGCTCAGTGGTAGCGTCTCCGTCTCACACACCGGAGACCCTGGTTCAATTCCCACCCAGCCCAGCTTGCAAGAGTTGAGCCAAAGCCACCTAGAAAATCAGTCTCTGTAGCACGCCGCAACCTTCGCTCCTCATTCCAATGAGCAGCTCTGTCTCCAGGAGGCATCTCACCTCGTGAGTGTCTAGCAGAGGCAAGCGCAGCTGCTTATATACCGCCGCGACGCCGCGAGCGACGGCGAGAGTTGGAGCCCCGTTTCTCCTCTGTCGTGACGCCACGGTGTCACGTGGTATTGAAGGCGACACCGCCGCGCCTGAGGAGCTGGGGTGAGCTTTCGTAATATGCTTCGCATAAAAATTGGAGGACGCTTAAGCTTCGCCTTCAAGAGTGGAATGCGGTAGCGTTCCCGTCGACCCGCCAAGGGGTGTAAGACAATGCGCTACGGCGCAGCGATCACTTACGAGGCGCCCCGCATCGGACTTTGCACCCACCAATCACGCGGTGAGCGTCGAGCAACGCAGCGTTCGGCGCGGCAACGAAACGTGCGCCTGAGCAAACGGAACAAACCAAACTCGGTGTCTCGGAGGGAGAAACAATGTACGCCAGCCAAACGTCGTGATCGGCATGGGCAGAGAGACAGACAGATAGTGATCTAAAGAAAGGAAGGACGCTTGATTCTGCAACCCGTTAAGGAACACGGCGAAGCGTCGTCAGGGGAGAGGGAGTCCGGGGCGCGACGCGCCTCGCACCGGTCCCCGCACAGTCCCAATGCCCGCGTGGCGCGCCACCAGTTGGGGCAGCGCCGTACATTGAGAGGAGGGGGTCTTCTGTGTTTGCCGCAAGATGGCTTTGCGTGTGCGGAAAGCGCAGAGGAAATGTAGCGGAAACGCACTTCGCTACTCGTGTAACTGCGACTTCTGTAAGTTACATGTTCATAATTACCGGCTCGTTTGTAAGGCAACACCGCATTCACTAGAGGCGCCTTTGTACCGCTTTGAAGCATCGAACTCGTGGCTGAGTGGTAGCCTATCCGTCTCACACTCCGGAGACCCTGGTTCGACTCCCATCCAGCCCATCTTGCAAGTTGTTTTTATTCATGAAGTGCCTCTCGGGATTTATTGCTCACGGCCAACGCCGCCAACGCCGACGGCACCGGCTTTTCTGCGACACGAGCTCCTTAACGCTGTCGCGTCAAAACCATCATCATCAGCCTGGTTATGCCCACTGCAGGGCAAAGGCCTCTCCCATACTTCTCCAACTAAAACGCTCTTCTAAAATCCTGCCATCACCTAGTACACAGAAGCTTCGAAAGGGAAGTTTCGCGCCTCAGTGCACCAGGCTGCCCTTTGCAAATGCTGAGAGCAGGGACTGGCAGCACGTTAAGAAAAGGCGATGATCACCCGCATTCCGCTGCCCAACAGAGCCGAGGCAGAAAACTGGTGGTCATGCCATACTTACACCACGCTAGCCATAATCTGAAAAATAAATTGAGAATCCTGTTGGCGTTGACGTCGTCTTTTCAGCTCCTTTGAAATTATCTCGTTAGTGCGCTAAAGTTAACAATATATCAAAGAGGCGCCATGAGTGCAACGAAAAACACCGAGTTTGTTTTGTGCATGGAAGCAGTGGTGCACCGTTTTCCTTCAGACTGCGGGAATGAATACATTGGTCAGACGGGAAGGTGCCTCGGTGATCGCTTACGGGAACATTCAACAACACAGGCGGAGAGCTTTCATTTTTCCGGAGGGGGCTGGGACCCGGCCAACTTTCCGAACCCCATATATGTATACATGTGTATTTATTTATTTATTTATTTATTTATATTATTTATTTCGCACACTGTCAATCCCTTATGGGATTATAACAGGAAGGGCAAGTACATATGGTAGTATTTGCGAACAAAGAATATAGATACATTATATAATCACGAGTGTGCCATTGCAATGGTTTTGGCTTCGCTAAACAAAAGAATTAAGTACTTCATCACAAATGCATTATTTGGGTACAATATACTATAACGAAGAAGAATATGAGAAAATAAGAAACCAAACAAGAAAGCAAAAAAACCACCTGAAAACACATGTGATATAACACACCTAATGAACATGACAAACAGGATGCAGTCATGCGTATAATGCATCATGCAAAAAGAACACTCGTAGATTAAAGTGTTAGGCTATGAAGATCGGTAACAAACCGGAGTATATAAATCAGAGCTGTAAGGCGAGATGTTTTTCCACTGAATTAGCAAATGTATCTAATGAGCTGTTACTAACGGATTCACTTAGTTTATTCCACTGCCTTATCGCTAAAGGAAAGAATGAATTCTTAAAGCAATCGGTATGAAAAGAATACTCATTGAGTGTTTGTGTGTGTTTGCGTCGCGTTGACCGTGTTTTATTTCTGGAGATGTATCTAGAGGTATCAATATTAAGCTTGTTGTGTAGCGCTGGTACATAAGTTTAGAACGGGCTAGTACAGCTCGGTTTTGTACTGTTAGGATTCCGGCTTTGTTAAGTAATTCGGTGGGCGAGTCTGTTAATTTATGTTTATTGTGTATATACCGTAGAGCTTTCCTTTGTAGACCTTCTAGTTTTTTAATTAGTTGTTTAGTGTACGGGAAACAGATAACATATGCGTACTCAAGGACTAACCTGACCAAAGTTTTGTATCGGGTGGTGCTAGTCGGAGGTGTCTTCCAAGAAAGGAAAGGCGTTTCATTGCAGTCGCTGTAACGTTGTTTATATGGGAGTTCCATCTGAAGTCATGTGTTAACGTTAATCCGAGGTACTTGTGTACATGAACTCGTATTAGTGGCACGTCGTTAACGGTATACATAAAGCTCGAGTAACTTTTTTTTCTGGTGATTGAAAGAAAGCAGATTTCTTAGGTATTGATGGTCATCTGCCAGTGGGCACACCAGTTAGACACAGCTGTCAAGTCGCTGTTTAATGTTATGTGGTCATCATGTGAGTTACTATTTCGATAAAGAATGCAGTCGTCTGAAAATAGCCTAAGGTTTCCTGTGATGTTTGCGGGTAGGTCATTAACAAAAATTAGAAATAAAAGGAGAGCCGGAAGGCTTCCTTGGGGGATTCCCGATGTTACCCTAACTGTCTGTAAATCTGTCCGTTCACTTCCACAAATTGGGTACGGTTAGTAAGATAGGCGCAAATCAAGTCAATTATGGGGCCTGCATCTAATGTAATCTCAAGTTTCCTTATGAGCTTTTTGTGCAATACCCGATCAAATGCCTTCGAGAAATCGAGTAGGATGAGGTCTGTTTCTCTATGTTGGTCGATATTAAATGATATGTCGTGGGTTACTTCCAGTAGGTGAGTGATTGTAGAAAGGCCTCTGTGAAAGCCATGTTGATATGGTGATATGATGCTCTCCTTTTCTAAGAAAAGGTAGTATGATGTGTTCCAGAAGCTTGCACACGGTACTTGTAAGCGAAATCGGCCGAAAGTTGGACAGGTCGTCTTTGCAGCCTGATTTATGTATTGGGACAACTTTTGCAGATTTCCAATCCTTTGGAAGAACAGATGATGATAATGATTTGTTAAATATTATACAAAGGTACTTCGTCGTCCATTCTGCGTATCGTTTCAAGAAAGCGTTGGGTATTTTATCCGGGCCTGGCTTTCTTTTCGCGCCCAGGTTTAGTAGAAGGTTCAGTACTCCGGTCTCCGTGACGGAGTGCTTAGTCTGCTATACTGCGCTCGTATTGTTTACTTCCTCTCGTCCTTCATCCGGGTTGCGCTGCCCACCCATATGAACATGTTCAATCACCAACTCGCCCAGCTTGCCGTGTTAATTCTGCTATTAACGGTGAT
The DNA here is from genome assembly GCF_023375885.2 of Dermacentor andersoni. Taxonomy (NCBI): domain Eukaryota; kingdom Metazoa; phylum Arthropoda; class Arachnida; order Ixodida; family Ixodidae; genus Dermacentor; species Dermacentor andersoni. Next base: position 2,039,565 of record NC_092819.1, read on the forward strand.
GTCAATTTGAGGTAGTTTCCCATCGTCAGTTGTGAAGATAGAAGAAATATAGTTATTTAGCGAATTAGCGCTTTGTTTGTTTCGGGCGACACTTGAGGATCACTTGATGCCTTAGATTTACTCGCCGTGGTTGCTCAGTGGCTATGGTGCTGGGCTGCTGAGCACGAGGCCACGGGATCGAATCCCGGCCACGGCGGCCGCATTTCGATGGGGGCGAAATGCGAAAACACCCATGTGCTTAGATTTAGGTGCACCTTAAAGAACCCCAGGTGGTCGAAATTTCCGGAGTCCTCCACTACGGCGTGCCTCATAATCAGAAAGTGGCTTTGGCACGTAAAACCCCATAGTTTAATTTTTAATGCCTTAGATTTAAGGTAGTTCCAGAATTTGCTCGGTGAATTTCTTAGGAATCCTTGAGGTGTGTTTGAGTAAAAGTTTGACTTCGGTGTCTTTATTTTAGATTTCATGTCTTGAACAGCTAGAGTAAGATTACTTCGAGATGAAGGATTAGGTGCTATCTTCATTGATTTTTTCAGACGCTTGACTTTCCGTTTGGCATGAATGATTTCCCGTGAGATCCAGTGATTGTGCTTCCTCGTTTTTTTAACTTTAGAAGGTACACACTTGGAAACACAAGGAAACATTTTTTTAAAACTATGCCACAATGTTTCGATGTTTGTGGTGGCACGTATGGAAAGTGCTTCAAAGGCGGTAAATTCGTTAGATGAGTAGTCAATAATACTCGTATCGTCTGCTCTACTGAAGTCCGGGTAAGTGATGCGGGGTTGGGAAGAAAACTTGGTATTCTGACGAGGTACGACACATAAAGTAATCTTATGATCAGACATGCTATTAATGAATTCAAGATGGGTTTGCTCTAACGGGAAATTATGGCTAAAAAAAAACTAAATCAAGTGTGTTGGAAATAGTTCCTTGAACACGTATGGGCTGTTACAATTTGGCTGAGAATCATATCGGCACTTGGTGAGTGGCGTTCAAATGTTTGCCTGTTCACATCAGACAGGTTAAAATCCCCTAGAAGTAGTCTGGCCCCCAAAACGTTATTTTGCGCATACAAGCACAGTCTTTCCATCACTTCAACCTCATATGAGGGACTACGATAATTACAGCCGACGAAAAAAATTGCATGTAGAAAGTGTTATTTTACAAAAAATTCCTTCCACTCCAGTGACATCAGGTAACACGATATAAGGGATTTCCTTTTTAATCAGTAAGGTGGCGCCACCACCGCGTGTTAATCGGTACTTCCGTACGATTTCGTAGTTTGTTGGTGTGATTTCAGCATCCCTGATATCGATCGTTAGCCAAGTCACAGTTAAAGAAACAAAATCTGGTTTGATACCAAGAAGTAATGCTTCAAGGAAGTCAGTTTTCTTTAGTACGCTATACGCATTATAATTGCAGACAGTTATTTCGCACGGAATGCGTTGTGCCGAGAGCGTGCTGTTTGCCTTTCTGCTTCCTGTTTTTTTTTTCTTTTACACAAGGTAGCTGAATGTGGGTGGATTACAGCCACATATTTGTTTCCTCATCTCATCGGTAGAGGTCATCATTGATACGCAGTTTGTCGTAGACCAGCGATAACTTGTCCCCAGATTCTTTCCTAGTTTTCGCGTAGTTCCATAGATTTTCCTGGTGTTTCTTACACGCCATGAAAAATATTCGCTGACTGAAAAACTGCTCCCCTTCAACTTATAGCTGTAGAGTTACAACGTAAAGTGATAGAATTGGCACGGAAGCAGCACTTGGAGCACCATGGCTCATGCAGCGCATCTTTCCACTTCGCCGGCGATCTTCGCGTTCTTGCTGCTACTGTGTCCGTGCACAGCGTATTCGGAATATGAGCAGACCGGCAACTATCTCCACATCGACCCACTGCAACTACTGCGCCCAGCCTTCTGCGCACCATCGTCGTCAACTGTGTCGTCACATCGCAGTGGCAACTTAAGTGGCTGTCCGAGCGTCAGCCTGTTTAGTTGGCACGGCAGCAGCATTTGGAGCACCATGGCTAATGCAGCGCACTTTTTCATTTCACAGGCGATCTTCGCATTTTTTTTTTCAGTGTTCTGGACCATTTATGACAGATTTGTGAAAAAAAAAAGATCTAGGGTATGACTTCCTCGCGTAGGTTTCAGCACAGTGTGTCTTAATTAAAGGAGGTTCATAAAATCGGCAATTTCAAATTTCAAGCTACGGGAGCTTCCAGAGGCTATCGGCTGTTCATTCCAGTTGAGATTAGGTAAAAAATGTCCCCACCCACAATGACGTAATCGGATGTGATTTTTGTAGCTGTGGCGGTGAAATGACACAATTCTCTGGCTGAACCAATTGGTGGCCGGTAAAAGGAGCAGACTGATAGTGATTTGCCGTTCTAGAGTTTCAGCTGGCACCAAACAGCTTCACTCCTATCCTGTATAACATTTACGGGTGTAGAACGAATGCGCTGGTCTGCCAAGATAAATACACCACCTCCGTGATAATTTCTATTCTTTCTATAAACTGTAAAGTTATCAGGAAATACTTCAGAGCTTACTACGTCTTCATCGAGCAATGATTCCGTGCCAATAACTACACTAGGTTTGACCATGTGCACTAAGTTACTGAAAGCATTAACTTTCTTTTTAATGTTCCAACAGTTGACTACCAAAAAGGAAAGTGAAGTCGATAAGGGCTTATTGGGTCATTTGCACGGCACAACCTTGTCTGAAAGGTCATCATAGGTGTACTTTATGCCGTCTATGTAAAGTATGTCACGCTTTAATTGCACACGTGCGTCCTTACTTTTGTGTTCCTGAGCAAACCGCCACAGGTTTCGCCTTCTCTTGCGCACTGGCTCGGAAAAGTCTTCCGACATACTGATACCTGTATCTTTAAAATTTTGGATTTTCCTAAAATCAAATGTTTTTCTTTCAGAGACCCAAACCTTGCGATCAAGGGTCGCGTTTTCCCTTCTCGAAATTTTCGAAATCGAAGGGCTTTTTCGATCGACTCAGGGTTAACTTGCAATTTTGTTGCGCATACTTCCTTTAAAAGCAATTCAGATGATGACCAAGATTCGCGAATATTTGTATCAGGTATGCCGTAGAACACGAGGTTGTGCTGCCTACTACCATTTTCAAGATCATCAACCTTATTTTGGAACAGCTGTATCACCCCGTGCTGGGCGTCATATTGTGCGGTACACTCAGTAATGGCGGATTCCAAGTTTGCTAATACGGCCATTTTTACTTCAATTGACGCCACACGGGAAGTCAAATCATTTGTAGCTGCCTTCTGTTCCGCTTGATTCGCCTCAATAGCATTAAGCTTTCGAAGAATCACATTTTGCCCATGCAAAATTTTCTGTAGTGTCACATCAGTGCTAGGGCCGGGTTTCATTTCAATATCACCACACAGTATTAACAATAAGAAATAAAAGGCATAACGACGCAGCAATAAAATGCGATGCCTTGAGCGGTTTCTGGCGTCGGAATTCATACGCACATAGTCGTACAGGATACGGGGTGGAACATGCAGACATCCGAACATGCAGACATACGTTATTCCATGCGTTGAGCTCATCTGACGTCGCCTCGATCAAGTAAACACGATCTTGCACATTATCTCATGGAAAGAAATCAAGTGGAGAGAGGTCACGTGACCTAGGCGGCCAATTTACAGGCCCCTGCCTTCATATCTCTTTCGCCTGAAAAGTCGCATCCAGCCAGTTTTGTGCTATGCTGCTGCTGCTTTGTGCTGGCGCCCCATCTTGCTGATACCACAGAAGTGGAAAACGTGAGAGCGGGACTTCGCTGAGAAACTCATCCACCACTCCTTCAATAATTTCATCCAGGTAACGCTGTCCAGTCAGTGTGAGATGGAGGAAGATGGGAGCGATTATAGCACCGGCGTAAATCCTGAACCACACATTGAATGACCACTGGTAACGGGACCGAGTGCGCTTTACCCAGTGTGGACTTTACCCTGTGAGTAACTACAATAGTGTACATTAGGCAAATTTACCTGGTCGTTTCTGCAAAGATTATCGGGAACTGTGCAGATGGTGTTGCTCAAAAAGTCTGGTAACTCATCGGCTTTAGTGAGGACCCATTTCGAGAAATCTAGTCGATTCTACAGGTCGCTATCTTCCAAGCATTGGTGCAGGATAAGGTGGTAGGGGTGAAAGTCCGAGTCATTTAGAATACTCCAAAATGATGACTTGGAAATTGGTACCTGGGCGGCCACGTCCCACACGTTAGGCTGAGGGCTCGAGGCCATGAACTCTAGAACATCCGTGCGTAGGCTATATAGGACTCAAAGATGGAGTCCTCCGCCGCTGTTTCTTGAAGCTGCCCGTATGTCTAAAGTTTTCATAATTTCTGATGATAATCGATGCGTTCGGTCTGCCGTCACGCTTCCATGACTGATATATATTTGCGGCCTTCCTCTTGTCATTTGCAGCTCCCAAGGCAAGGATCATGTTTTCATTGTGCTCATTAGAGACATTAGTGACATTAGAGACATAGAGACATTAGAGACATGCACATTAGAGACATTAAGACATGTCGACTGGGACGAAACAAAACCCAACTTTATACCTTTGCACTGACATTGTGAATTCGCTTTTGTGGTGATAGGTTATGTGGCAAAAAAAGAAAGAAAAATACCATCTGTGCACTTTATCTACGCTAAGACAACGGCTATCATAGTTTCTTTCCGACTAACACGAACCACGACATGTTACGTCAGCCACGGCGCGGCAGATAAGGAATTGCTCGATATTTCCTTTATTTTGTTCTGTATAACTCATAAGGAGCCTGTTCAAGGGTGCTGCTTTATAATCCGGGTAGGTGCGCATTCACGTGGCATTTGTCATATTTCGCGGTGTTTGTTTATCAGTGGTATCAGTGACTGCGGATCCGGATCATGAGACTGAAATAATCAGAAAAATAAAAACGGCCTGGGGTGCGTTTGGCAGACATTCTCAGATCATGAACAGCAGGTTGCCATTATCCCTCAAAAGAAAAATGTATAACAGCTGTGTCTTACCAGTACTCACGTACGGGGCAGAAAGCTGGAGGCTTACGAAAAGGGTTCTACTTAAATTGAGGACGACGCGACGAGCTATGGAAAGAAGAATGATAGCCGTAACGTTAAGCGATAAGAAAAGAACAGACTGGGTGAGGGAACAAACGCGAGTCAATGACATCTTAGTTGAAATCAAAAAAAGAAATGGGCATGGGCAGGACATGTAATGAGGAGGGAAGATAACCGATGGTCATTAAGGGTTACGGACTGGATTCCAAGGGAAGCGTAGCAGGGGGCGGCAGAAAGTTAGGTGGGCGGATGATATTAAGAAGTTATCAGGGACGACATGGCCCCAATTAGTACATGACCGGGGTAGTTGGAGAAGTATTGGAGAGGCCTTTGCCCTGCAGTGGGAGTAACTAGGCTGATGATGTGTATCAGTGGGAAAAAATTTGTACGCAGTTAGTGCGTCGCTGGAAATACCACAGTTAGATGTACCTTGGCTGTGCCTTCAAATGCATTATTAACACTTTGATAATTTTAATAGTACGTCTCGAGTTAGATAATTATTTGCAGTTACCTAATTAAATCTCCGTAAGGAAAAAAATTTCTGGCAGCTACTCCACTGTACTGAAAACAATATACGCTAGGTTTTCTTCGAGTAACGCCATTGCAGCTTTTTTTAAAATCTGGGTGCGTGAAAGTTAATTGGGACACCCCGCATATATTTGTGACCTCTGCATGCAAATGACGATGTTTCTATCCCTATGATATGTAGTGAATTATTAGGCGAGTTTTTCTTCTTTTGTTTTGCTTCATGAGAAGTTAGCATTACTTACTGGAAAGAGAAGTAATACTGAGACACACATCATTCACATGCATTTCACACGCCGTTGATTAAAGACTCTGCCGAAGGGGTCACTGAAGTCTGCAGGTTCTTTCAGGGTCAAAAAAGCACGCAAAGCAATTTGAAGTGAAGCGAAAATACCGCAACATATTCATTCTCTATAGGCATAGGCTATCCATTCGTTTAGAAAGAATTTTTTAATTTACTATCTCCTTCTCCTTCAGAAATATATTAAACTTTGTCCTGTGTGTATACTTAAATATACCGCGTATGTTCGGAGTGTTTACAGTGGAAATTTAAAACAAAGTTGAAGTGAGAAAATGCGCATGAGGCAGCCGCTGCTAGTGCTTAGAATGTGCGTGTCCTCCTACTGTCAAGATTTGCAGAAATAACGCGAAAGTATGAATTAAAGGAAGTGCGCGTCCGCCCCAACAATGATGCAGTAAGCTAATAGCCATAATAAAATTTGAAGTGAAAAGGTCGAGACAAGTGAAAAGAAACCTCAAATGATGTGGGAGACAAAACTCTGGTAATCACGGGGGGGGTCCTCCGCATCACCGGAGGGGGCTCCCCCCCCCACCCCCCCACCCCCCGTAGTCGGCGCATATATGGCTACCACCGAAGTGTTCGTGGACCCTAGGTCCTCGGGCGGCAGCTGGTCAACTAGTCCAGTGGAGGCCATGCGATCCGGCTTCTCGCAGACCGTTGTCTTTCACAGTCTCGATGATGATGCCTACCTTTGGGTGTACAAGTTGAAGACATTCGGTGCTCGCCTTGCCTGGCCGGACCCCAAGAAATGGCTGGTGCCAGGCAATGGGACAAGGCCTTAATTATGTGCATTACCGATAGCTGTTTTGTAGCCTCCTCTCCTCTGCCTGTGGCCAGCACGACAACTCGGACTGGTCTCGTGAGGTGCACCGCGTCAACGCGCCAGTTGTGCCCAGCAGCGCCTCCACAAATTTGTTGTAATACTGCTTCGCTCTTGCTTTTCGAAAGGTCGATGCAGCCCGTAACGGCGGCCGTCGGGAGCCACGTGCTAGTTCACCGGGTGCTGGCCGCCTTCTACGCTGGATACCGAGCGCCCGTCATCTCCTCCCGATATCGAGGCGTCTGACGTGTGCTAGTATTCCACTCTCCCACATGGACAGCTTAATTTCACGCGACAGGTCGCCGAGCTACGATTATAAAGCGCAACTACTCCAGTACACAGATGACACCGCGTTCATACTGTTGTAGAATTCCATACAAAAACGTCTATATTCAACAATTGTCAACTCTATGATGACGCCAAGTGTCTTTGTTGGCAATAACCTAAATGTAAATCAGATAACTCTGAAAATGTACGTGAAGCCGCTCATAAGGGGCAGCTCATGAGCTCGTCATTGTGCAAGCTCTTGAACGGGACTTGAAATGTCAAGTGAGGAATACGAAAGGAGGCGCGCGGATGAACATGAAGCGTCTGGCAACCATGAATTCGCACGCGCTCTTCCGCAGCTCCGTGAGCCCTATACTTACCACACTCTCTGCAGACGGTGCACCGCCAGGCACCACTAGGCGCAATGGGTGGCCAAATGCGTCCGCGGTGCGGATGCTCGCGCGAAAGAAGACCGCGAGTTCTCGGAATAGAACCGACAGCCGCGGGCCGACCGGGCTGCTCTGGGAAATGCAGCCCCGCAGAGTCTTTCCAGATGAGGCTCGCTCGAAGTGACAGCTTCTCACCGCTACTTGGCACTTTGATGTTACTTTGTCGTTTCACTCAGCGCGACGAGTAGAAACTGGGAGGCGTCCCGTATATCAGGTCAGGTGCGAATGAACACTGCAGACGAACACCCAATTTCGCCGCAATTGGCTAGTTTGTAACGACTGCTGTTTTACACGATACATACATCAATCGATAGAACACCAAGCACACAATAAACAAATTCGAGAGACAGAGAGAGCCCAGCTTTATTATATATAGGGAGTAGCTTGTTAGGTAAGTTGGTGCATGGTTCGGAGAAGGGGAATGTCAGTGGACAAAATAGGTAACAGTAAAGCCGAAAAGAAGGCATAAACTAACGTTTCGTGTTGCCCCTTTCTCTCGAGTCTTGTTTTTTGCTTGCGGTAAGTTCCCAAAATCATGAATAACCAACTGGCCTACACCCACACTCTGCTATGTTGCATATGCTAAATTGAGTGTAGCGCGCTGACTTTACAACCGACTTTCGAGAACAATGTCTTGACTAGTGACCGGTACTTTTCCTTATCAAATATATAACAGTTTGTAACGTCTTTCTTTAGACGCGTTCGTGGGCTCATAATAGTAAACTGAAGCTCGTTGTTTGTCGTAAGAGCGAAAACAGGAACTCTTTCAGGCGCCTTGTTCAGCATTAAATGTCCAACATCGCCTTGGCGTGCCTTGCGAGCACTTCTTGGCAGGCTTTTAACACTGGTGGGAGTGTATTATTAGCTATTCCATCTAGAATAGATGACGCTTGTAGCGGATGCCGGGGGTATTCACCAGGGCATCTACACTGTCTGCACCACGGGTTTTCTACGTTGACATCCATAAACGTAGTGCACCGAGGGACATTAGTGCACCGTCTATAGAGGCGCCACTGATAGCCATCTAGCGGGCGCTTCGAGCAGTACGGTCGGGAGCAGTAGCAGACGACAACCCTTTGCAGCAAGGATGGCTGACGTTTGCGGCTGCGATTTCTCTGTTGTTCGGGTGCCATGCTGCTTATTCCACGGTGACAGCTGCAGGGAAGACGCTGGTCTCTGTGGGAGCGGGCATGAACACGGTGTTACCGGTGTTTGGGACAACCAGGCACACACACGTGCCAGGTGCGTCCAGCAGACTAACACAATGAACCCCATTTACACGAAGTAGAGCTCATGTTAACTAACCGCTAGGTTTTGTTGAGTAATGCGATATCTCGATCGTTCTTTTTAGTTCTACCCTTGCCGTAATGCTGCTACTGTACATCAATAATAAGCACACATTGTTAGTGCTGACTTATACCTCAAACAAATCTGCACGCTGTGATGTCTGCGCATGCCGTTGCGATCGTTCTGCCGATGAATACAGTGACATTGCCGAGTAAGTGCCGTGAAAGGCGCTACAAGAAGAGTAATTACGAATTTATTGATGGAAACGCGTACACTTGTCAACGAAGTCACCAAACCTACGGGTCAATAAGAGCGCGAGTTATCGCTGTACCGCCGATGCAATTATGCTGCATACGCCGATGAACTGCCGTTCCCGCTGCTGTTCTGGCAACTTTAACTTCCCTAAGGGAGCTGCTTGGAAACATACAAAGCTAAAGTCTGTCCAACCTTTCAGTAGATTTTTTTTTCTCTCGAAGGTTACTAGAGAGAGATGCAGCGTAACATATTTAAGGGCAGGGCAGTGCCAGCCAAAGTAGACAGGTGCTGGCGGCAATGCCGCGTTTAGTTCTCTGCAGCGTCAGCATAATAAGAAAGAATTCAGTTAAGTACAATATTCACATGCAAATAGGGAATACGTTGTGAAACAAACAAATCACTCGGCGTGGTATGTCTGCTCAGACACCATCGATGTTTGACGATTTCCCCAAACGCGATGCGAACTTTTCAGCGAAAATGGAACAGAAATACCATAGCCAGCAACTATTAGTTATACTTGCCCTGAAATACTTATTAACAGATTTCCTAAGAAACCACAATATCGAAGATGCCATTGGGCGAAAAGATTAAAGCTGTTAAAGAATTACTTGCCTGGTACCATTCCGATAAGTCACACCGTGATTTCGACCCTTTACAAACGAAGCAGGGTGAAAACCTCGCATCTCAAGAAAATCAACAGTTCTACATAAAGCAACTAGCAACAGCTCAATATGCGTGAAGCCACGCATAAAGTAGATGCAAAAATATGAAGTGCATGACAGCTCGTGCGAGGTTTTACCGGGCCGCATAAAAGCAAGAATTTCAGTTCTTGCAAGCTTCAGTAGCTTTAACACACAACGCGATTCACTCGTGCAGTCGTGCTGCCTAGCTAGCGCAACGCGGTAAAGAAGCGGAAAACGGTAGATGCGGCAAACGGCATTCAGAACTTGAGCGAAATGCCTTTAAACCGCATGCTGCACTGCAGACGAACTTCGTTGCTTACCCGTCTAAATATGATCGAGCGAAAAAAACACCGACACGGCAAAAGAAAGGATGAGAACAAGAAATTTCCCCCCGAACGGCGGCGATCCAATACTCCCGCTGCTCCCGCTGATGAGGCTTTGCGGGGAATGGTTAGAACCGTATCGCCGGCACGTTCTTGCCGGTATTCGAGCACCCCACCATCCAACAATTCTTCTTCGACATGCCTTGAAGCTTTGGCCCCCCCGCACATGCGAAGGGTGTTGCTTATTTTGCTCGGAAAACCTGAATAAGACAGAGAAGCACGATCAACGACGCAGTAAACTACGGTGATCCGCTGGCTCCTTTCCCGAGTGCACTGCGCAAGGCCGCCACCAGTGGCGCGTCGATCGGCGCGCACACTAAGCGCATACGTAGTGTACAGCACATTTGCTATTAGGAGGGAGGGAGCTTCAGCGGTGGGGAACGTAAGGGCTGTTTTCGCACGATAGCGATGGATGGGTAGCCTGCAGCAGCGCAGTCGCAGGCATTCAGGACCGCATTTATGTGCGCTCTGAGTTGGTGGCAGGGCGCATGCGGTTGTAAACTTGAGGCAAGGCAAGATCTATAGCATGACATCAATATCAGGAAGTATGGCAATTTCGCCTTTACCGATGAGTGCCATAGTGCCCATTGAATTCTCACTGATATAACAAATTGAGGAGGCAGTCTGACTGTCCGTCCATGAGGTAAGGACGGACAGGCTTGACGTAAGAGGCCTTTATTGGGCACACTTGGAACCAGGAAAGCAAGCGACACCCAACCACAACCGTAAATCTTTGATTACGTCTCCACATTTCTCGGAACCTAGCTCTGTTTTGTTTGAAAGTCTAGTGGGGAAAATCAGGACATAGTCCTGGCATGGCAGAAGCAAATAGTAATGAAAGAAGCTAAAGTCGCGGCATTCATTGCGTGGACGGTTACTTCGAGCTCTGTTCTAGTTATGAATTTCACCGTGTGATTCTTTTGTGGCTGCTGAATTCAATGAAAAAATTGGGTTAACTAAAGCTTGGACTCTCAAAACACCTTCAATTTTCTACACAATACCTTGACCTATCGGGACAATCACGTGGCATGGTAATACTGTCCCATGATCATCGAAAGCATTGCTCAACTTTTGCCGCAACCATTCTAAAGTTGTAAGAAAGAAAATGTCCGCCCTGTTTAATCTCGTGTGCACAACAGGGGCACGAAAGCCAGGATTTTAGTAGACACCGGATTTCTTCACGTTGACGTACCCGCTGTTTCTGTGCTCACGAAAGGTACATCATGTTTTCCAGCTCGAACACGGTCGCAGAAACCGTTGAGAGGTGAGAGTGTAGCAGGAAGAGATATTAAAGTACTCCGCACGTTCACTCACTGTCACTTAAGAAAGCGGGGCGTGGATACGAGGTCAACGTTGTGTTTATATGACTGACGATAAGTTAAGAAATCTGTGCGCCGCCGTGGAAAGAAAGTTCGCAAAAAAGAAAATGTCCGCCCTGTTTATCTCGTGTGCACAACAGGGCCATCAGCACGAAGGCCAGGCGTTTAGTAGACGCCGGTTTTCTTCATGTTGACGGGCCCACTATTTCTGAACTCACGAAAGGTACATCATGCCTTCCAGTTCCAACATCCCAGATAGCCACTAACAGCCAGTAGATGTACCGGATTGATCCAAACATCCAGCAAAATATGGGATGTCTTATGGACATCGTTTGCATGCACATACATCTAGGGGACGTACAATGGCATTAAAAGTTTTGGATCCATTTAGTTTGTTCATGAGACCTACAGCAGACAATATTTTGGATGTGCATCGGACGTCCGTAAAGTTTGTAGTTTAGACGTAGTTTGTAGGCCCCCCAAAGCTTTCGCATTGACTACGCGTGCGCTTCTATGATTTTGGCGTGGACGAGGCTGCGCAGTTGGAGCTTGTAGTTTGGTGCGAAGATCGCGCGGTATCATCACTGATCATGTACCGGAGGTCCATAGACGTCCCTTTTTTTGCAATAATTGACATCTTTATTTCCGACTTTGGAAAAGTAATTGAAAAAACGAGGTACAGTATGTTTGAGAATGAAGTGACATATATAGTAGAAAAAATTGCATGAAAATTATGTCAAGTCACTAGTTTTGTTGAGCACAACCAACCTTTATAAGTTTAGCAGAATGTGTTGTTGGGCAAGTTGGTTCATTGTATTTGGAAAGATTGGTTGCGCTTTCTAGACGATCACAAGGAAGATGACAGGACAGGCGCAAACTAACAACTGAGGTTTATTCGGGGAAAACACTTAAATATCAGACCATGCCAGCGCAGGCGCATCAGGGTATCAGCAGCAGAAAAGTAGAAAAAACACAAAATCAGAAAAATCCAATGGCGTGGCTCAGCTAAACATATTATCTAGGAAACGTGCCTCCCTATTGTAAAGCATGACCGATGTGTCACTGATGCATGCTTGTCCCGTCAGTTAACCCCCTTTCTTCTCGTTTATTGTATCACGAGGGTCTCGAGGCCGGCAACATTGATGCCTTCAGGTAGCATGTGGGGGTTTATTGACCGGTTGCCTTAACCCGAAGAGATCACGTTCTCGTGAAGCCTGCGGCAGAAAGGACGTTCCAGGTCCACCGCCAAGGTCTGTGAGTGGTGGCGCTGGCTAACACTCCCAGAGTTCTTCTAGCAAATATAAATACCCAAGAAAGTGGATGGGGAAACAGTGCCGCGGTAGTTTAATTGCTAGAGCGTCGCACGCGAAATGCGGAGGTTGTGGGATCATTCCGTACCTGCGGGAAGTTTTTTCATCCGCTTTCATTTCCATTAATTTGTCGTTTCTATATTTCATTTATTAAGCACCAGTAATTTCCCCTACTTGTCCTTGGTGTCAGTATTTGTTGGCTTCTATGATATGACTAATAAAAATCAGGCCCCTCAGTTAACCCCCTTCCTTCTCGCTTATGACAATAAGTTATGAAAGATGTGCTCCACCGTGCAAACAAAGTTAGTAAGAAAGAAAATGTCCGCCCTGTTCAATCTCGTTTGCACAACAGGGGCATCAGCAAGAGAGCCACGCGTTTAGTAAACGCCGCATTTCTTCAAGTTGACGTACCCACAGTTTCTGAACTCACGAAAGGTGCATCATGCCTTCCAGTTCAAACATGGTTGCAGAAAGCATTGAGAGGTGAGAGAGTAGGAGGAAGAGATTTTAAAGTACTCCTCACATTCATTCGCTGTCTCATAGACATAAGAAAGCGGGTTGCGCATACGAGTTCAACGTTGTGTTTACATGGCTGACAATAAGGTAAGAAAGATGTGCTCCACCGTGCAAAGAAAGTTCGTGAGAATGAGAATGTCCGCCCTGTATAATCTCGTGTGCACAAGAGGGGCATGAGCACGAAGGCCAAGCATATAGTAAACGCCGGATTTCTTCATGTTTGCGTACCTGCTGTTTCTGAACTCACGAAACGTACATCATGCCTTCCAGTTCGAACATGGTTGCATAATGCATTGAGAGATAAGAGAGTAGGAGGAAGAGATAATAAAGTACTCCTTTAATTCACTCGCTGTCTTATATACTTAAGGAAGCGGGGTGTGGATACGAAGTCAACGTTGTGTTTATATGGCTGACAATAATGTAAGAAAGATGTGATCCGCCGTGCAAAGGAAGTTCGTAAGAAAGAAAATGCCCGCCCTGTTTAATCTCGTGTGCACAACAGGGACGTCGTCCAACTTGGTCTCTCCGTCTTACTGGGTCAGTAGTTCCCGCCAATGACCTGAAGGGTGACCTGCTTTCTGGAAGGTTCCGTGGTCTCTACGAACAGCTGTTGCCCACGGCACGTCCAGTTACGTTCCTGCTCCTTCGTTTGCTATCCCGGCTTTTGTTCACTGACGTCGGCTTCTGCGCAGTGCAGTGTTGACGCCAAAGCTTTCGTCAGAAGCCACAGGCACCTGCCTCTTCGCACACTGTCATGCGCCTTTCCTCTGGGTGCTCCATTGTTCCCAGACAACCCAATTTTGCTTGTGCAAGGTCGTCGGTACCTCCAGAACAGTTGCACTACGAGTTTTTCCCTGTCAAATCGTGAACCATCTCTTCTAACCTACTCTGCTGCATGACGTGAAATTATGCCAGTGCCTGCTCCAGTGCGCTCACAATTTTGTCATTGGAACCCTTTTCGGATCTCATTGCATCCACCAAATGGTTATAAGCACATAACAGGAGCAAAGTAAGGACACAGTATTCCATATTGAGCAGTGATGTCGAGGCCCAGTTCCTGGCTTCTTGGTATTCCTTGGCACAGGTGGCACAAACCCTTCGTGGGGGATCAGTCATGCATTTGGCGAACATAAAAGGACATAAGCGAAAATTGGGTATACACAAAGGAAGCAAACACTTATTCAAGCAGCCAACAAGATAATCTGAAAATAAAGGAAAGGCGAAATTCTGCAATTATTAAACATACTGCTTTTTGGGGCTGCGATAAAATGAGGAGTAGAATCTCGAAAGAAGTAATCATGACAACGCTAACGTTCGCCAATGCCATTCTGTGCTTAAAATCGGATATCTTGTCGGGGCTGGAAGTTAAGCAAAGATAGGTCGGCCGGTTGGCTTTGGGAGCCTACGGCAACACCAGAAATGGGGCAGCGAAGGGTGACATGAATCGGGCGTAGTTTCAAGTCAGAGAAGCAAAGAAAAAAAAAGCCATCCGCAGCTCACGAGTGCAACCGTTTATGGAGCACCTGAACTGTATTGAACGCTCTATCGAATTCACGGTTGAAGAAGAAAGCAACGGACGAATTGCCTTCCTCGACGTCCTTGTTCAACGCTCTTCAGGAGGCTGCTTTACACCGTGCATAGGAAGCCCACACATTCGGGCCTCAGTTTTGCCTCGATGCATCCCATGGGACACAAACACTCTGTGGCGGCTTCTTTGTCCAAGCGTGCGTCCCGTCTCTGCTCAGACAAGTCCGCACGAAGGCGGGAATCTAAAACAAGTAAAACATCATCTAGCAGATAACGGCTACCATCGCCAACTACTACGCAAGCAGGAACGCCGCTCCGCAGAGCCTACCAGAATGAAACCGAGTTATCGTATGAAAACTGCACCCATTCCCTATGCTCCCGGCATAAGCGAAACGCTGGCAAGATGTTTAAGAATTATGACATACAATTCGCAGACGTGCCATCATACGAATTAAGAAGCCAACTGGTCCGTGTGAAAGACTCATTGGGACGTGAACGCGACCCTGGAGTGATATATAAGATACCTTGTCAAGACTGCCACGCATCGTTAATCGGAGAAACAGGCGACTTCAGACGACGTATTAAGCAGCCTCAAAATGACATAGATAAGGGACACATCGCCGCCAACGCGCTAGCTGAACATCACCTTAACACGGGTCACAACATTGATTGGAACTCAAGGATTGTGATAGACACGGAAAAATCGCTATCATCCCGCCTTCTTCTGGAATCATTATTAATTCAGTCGACGCCTTTTACACTAAATTGGACACGTGGAAATCTGCCAAAGAGATACACCAGATAGTTGCGCCGTCTACCGCGTTATAAGGCACAGCCCAACTTGTCTCGCTTTAATGTGAACAATAGACACGTAGGGGACTCCAAACGTCATAACCTCCGTTTTTGTTCAAACTTTGGCGAGGGTTTGCTTGCTGTGAAGAAGAAAAAAGATCATGGCGGTTTACAAGTGTGAGAAGAAATTAGGAAGGAAAATATGTATGTAATATGGTAGACGGTGGGGTAACTGAACGTAGGAAACTTGAAGTCATGCCGTATGTGCATAAAGTCAGCCACAACATCGAGAAGGTTGCCGCCAAGCAGGGAGTAAGTGTTGTGTTTTCTGCCCCTTGTAAGCTTTCGTGTCTGTGCTCGCGCATTTCTCGAGGCAGGACAAGGAACCACGTTTGCACAACGCAGCATGAAAACCGTTTTACGGCATATGTCGCAGGGGTTGTGTATAAGTTCCCTCTCACATGCGAAAGATATTACATAGGCCAAACCGGTCGATGTATTAATGACCGTCTGCGTGAGCACCACTCCTCCCTGGGGTCAGATAACGGTGCAAACTTACTTCGCCATTGCAATTAGTGTGGTTGTTACCCTTTGTTCAGCAATGTAACTATTCTTGGTAGGGGCAAGGGCAAAGAAGAGCGAGAAATACTGGAGGCGTACTACATCAGTTTATTAGGTGACGACTGCATTAGTACAACCTCGGTGCGCTTACTTGAAAAAGAATTTGCATTTCTAGGTCGGTCACGATAGAAGCGATAACTTCTCTTTTCATGCTCTGTGATTAGCGATGATGCGGTTGCGCATGCTCTGCTGGCCTCGGTGGGACTACACCGATTCTAATAAAGCTCAGCTGATAGTCCAGTCGTTGTAGTGTGAACCTCTCCTCTTGTCCTTTGTGTTTCTTGACTGCTTTTTTCCTTCAAGTATGTACCAACTGGCCCAGATTTCAACCCTTCTGAATATAAGTAAGGTAACGCAAAGGGCAGTGCCTTGCTATTCGAAGCTCGAGCTGGTTTCATTAATGACAAAAATATACCGGAGTAAATATTCGCAACTAGATGAGACATGTGTACGCTGCCACAAAAATGCGGAGACCACGCAGCACATCCTAATTGAATGCGAAGGGATTATCCCAATGAGGCCCGTAAGTAATGCACACCTTCCAGAAGCACCTGGACTTAAAGAGGTTGGAAATATCAGCCGGTCAGCAGTCGAGAAAAGCAAGAGACGTTTTGAGTATTGATGGAAACAAAGAAAGGAATAGATTGATATTTCTGGATCTGTTACAGGCATAGGCAGCGGTAGAAGGTAGATAGGGAAGTTTTCAGGAAGAGAAAAAAAATAAAGAGACGAATACAAAAATGCTGGAACGAAAATCGTGTATAGCATGCCCCAGTAACTCAAGCAGGCTACGTAACTATTTATTACCACTCTGTCTCAAAGAGGATGCCACTAAATCATCATCATCATATTCGGCTTGCACAACTTGAGTAAACTAAGTTTAGAGGGAAAACATTTATTGGGGAAGGAGGAATTATTGATCGTTGTTCAACGTGGAACCATGAATCCACAATATAGATAGAGTGCCCTGAAAACACAAATATTTTTCATAAATTTACCTCTTTAGAAAGGCAGCCGATGGATGTCACGAATAACGTCTTTCATCGCTTATTTTGGTGGCTGTACCAAAACGTGCAAGCTCCAAAGAAAGGCAGACTAGCTGACGTCAGGTTAACTTATAGGAACTTTAAGCAACCTTCTTTTTTTAAAGGAAAATCGTCGACAAGCAATGAAAAAGCGGTCAGTTGTTTCCAGTTCACCTTACTGTACACACAAAGGGGATGCGGCCAAACCAGCCCTGAGTCTATAGCGACATCGTCTTCTTTCTCCATGAAATCACTTGGCCTTTATTCTGTTAGAATAATGAACCTGACCAACGTACGTTTTACTTTATCGGTTAATTTCTAGCATTAAATGTCCTAAGTCACAACCAGAGTTCCTTAACAGAACAGACTTGTGCAAAACGTGCGCCTTACTCAAGTATTTATGAATTCTTCTCATTCCTTGTCAAGCGTGCACTGAAAGCCAATAGCTGAAACGCCCTACTTTTAATCTCCCATTTCTCTCCCTTAGTGCGTGTCCCTTCTCGCTGTGAGCAGAATCCGTTGTTAATAATAAGATCGATTATCATTTCATTTGCACGCTGGTGAAGTGCAGAAGTAAAGTTGACAATTATCCACCCATGTCTGCTGCCGCCTGTCAAGCGTTGCTATAAGGTGATTCTGCCGAAACTCTTGCAAGCTAGACGCATGGTTCGCTGGATTCTCGCTGGCGAATGCGGTCCGCTCAGCGAACTCTCGCGCATGGATGCGTCCTTCCGCCTTTCGTGGAAAGCTCCGCGCAGTGATGTCAGGAGAGACGAGACAAACGAGCCGCAGAAGCGATGAAACATTGTGAAGGCCTCAGGTGTTGCTCCGACGGCTCTGAGATCCGGCGCCTTCATTCATCTGCGCGGTTCGCTTCACCTGCGTCGCTTCTAGCCTTTCTTCGCCGAGAGCAGAGCAGCACATTTCTCTGCTCGTCCACATCTCTGCCTTGAGGAGTCGATTGATCGCTGGTGCGCACGCTGGCGTTCCCCTGGACGTGGAGCGCTGTATTACATGGTTGGCAGAACATGAAAATAAACGGATCACTCACCGCCGCATACGTCGCATTCCAGTAAAATTGAACGCTGCATCCGGCGGGGTTACATTGTCCTCCTCTTCCCTCTGTCGCATACAGAACGAAAAAGACGCACCTTTCATTTCTGTTCGACTATATCCTCTGTACGGTTGTTAGATGAGGACTCAGGTGGCGGTTGGAAGGAATTTGCAAGCCCACAACTTCTCTAAAAAGACAGTGCTGCGATATAATTAGGTGACATATATTTCTATTATTTATTTATTCAATGTTATATGACAGGCTCCGGTCGGGGCCTGTGGTGATCTTGCATACTTTAAATATGGTTATTACACGGTTATTACAGCCATTGTATATAAGCCAGGATAAATGTTTCCCTCAATTACATTTTCATAACCATCCCAATGGAACACTACACATATATACTAATGGATATACAAATGAGTCAGTATTGGCAATAGCCTTCGTAGTCGCATTCCTTCGAGTACCCCACAGCTGCCGTCGCTCACATGTGACGTCCTCAACAACAGCACAGCTGCACACAATACGTAGATTTTATTTTAGTGTCGACTAAGCCTGCAGTATGGCCTATTTTAACTGGTTCAAAATCCGCTCCTCAGTGGTAAAGGATATTGAATAGCACAAGTACGTGAGAAGAATACAAGGAAAGACAGAGGGATAAATTCCAACAAACTTTATTCGTGGAAACAGCGGCTAATATACATTTTAACGGCAGCACATGACACCAACTATTCACCTTTTTAGTAAGTCAATCTTTTTATCAGTCAAAAGCACTCACGGAGTACTCACACATTCTGGACCGAATCCTCAGATGAGATCCATAATTTCACGAGTCAGCCGGTCACGTTCCTTACGGACAAGGGTACATGCACCGAAAGAAGGCTTGCATCCGCAGCTTGTACAATTAAGCGCCGGACAACCATCACGTTTTCACAATATTTGCACGCTCACAGAGGCGATCATTGAGTCAGCGAACTGTCGGATCTGTATACAGCTTCAGAGAAAACACGGGGAAGGCGGGAGATGGAAATTCAAGACAATGAGCAAAACGAGACCAAGGTGAAAGCAGGAGCTAACGTTTCGACAAGTGAACTTGTCATCTTCAAGGCCTGAAGAAGACAAGAAGACAAGGCCTTGATGAAGACAAGTCCACTTGTCGAAACGTTGGCTCCTGCTTTCACCTCGTTCTCATTTTGCTCATCGTCGTGTATACTGCAGCTTGACACACGAAACTGGTACCTTGTAGGCCATGTAGATACGGCTGACAAACTGTCATCTGTATTTTTTTATTACACATATTCTGTCCGTCCACACAGTGCCTTAAATCACACAACTTACTTCGTTCGCATGGCGCAGAAAAGAGCACTTTAGCCTTGGAACGCTCACCTATCCTTTTGAGATTCTGGGACAATTTGTGAAGGTAAGGATTCACTGCAACGTTTTTTCCCCTTTCTCTTAGTCGGGTCGCGCAGAACTCGCAGAGAGCGCATTATTCTGAGCACTGACTCAGCTAGAGCAGTTTGAACATTAATACGGTAGCCAGCACCGGACAAACATTTTGATTGCTTTTCTAAACTGACAATGGGCCCTCAACTAAGGGCCCATTGGCTCGCGGTCCTAGCCACCATACGAGGAAGTCGCCTGACCTCATTAAGAATAAATGTTTCTTTCTCTCTTTCTCTCAATGGTCGCCTCTGTGAGCGTGCCAACAATGTGAAAAATGCATGTGATCCTTGGCTGGCGCTTCATTGGATATTCTGCGGATGCAAGCCTTCTTTTGATGCTTGAAGGATCGTGCCCGGCTGACTGGTGAAATTATGGAAGCCAATCTTATTTCACGACTCGGTCCAGATTCTGTGAGTACACCGTCAGTGCTTTTGACTGATAAAGAGATTGACTTCCTAAAGAGGTGAATAGTTGCTGTCATGTGCTGTCATTGAAATGTATATTTGCCGCTGTTTTCACGAATAAAGTTTGTTGGAAGTTAGCGCTCTCTATTTCCTTGTGTTCTTCTCACTTACTTGCGCTATTCAAAATCATTTACAATGGTATACCAAAAGGCCCAAATTGCTGCGGTTGTGAGCTCTTCGGTATTTGCAGCGATTTACATCATATGGCCCTAAGCTTGAGTCGACATAGTAGAACGTCAAAAAAAGACAGCCAATGAGAGCTCTTAAGGCACTTGTCTTAATTACAACGGATACGTATATGTTGAGATACCTGGAAACACTAGGGTAGACAAACTTGATCGTACGAAATTTACACAGGAGGAAACAAAGCGCCTTGTCCGTCGTACATGTTGTTCTTTTAGTCCGCGTCTTCGTAGCGCTCTTTTCATTAAGAGGAAACAAAGGCAAAGGTAAAAAAATTCTGCGTGTTTCCGCGTCAAATGTCACATATTTACGGCACTTTATGGAACTGCATGCCGTTTATAGAGTTAATTCAACCTTCAAACAGTCCGTGGTCGTCACCGGTTGTACTTGTAAACAAGAACGATGACGATCTCCGCTTCTGTGTCGATTAGAGAAAACTCACGAACGGCACATGGAAAGACGTCCATCCGTCGCCGCGCATAGATGATTCTCTCGACCGGCTACGGCGAGCGAAGTATTTTTCCTCCCTTGACTTAAATAGTGGGTACTGGCAGATTGAGGTAGACGAGCGTGACCGGGAGAAAACAGGCTTTGTCACTCCGGGTGGACTTTACGAGTTCCGAGTACTCCCGTTCGGGTTGTGCTCTGCTCTGGCTATTTTCCAACGGATGATCGACACTGTGCTAGCCGACCTAAAATGGCAAACCTATCTCGTCTACCTGGATGATGTGGTCGTATTTTCAGGCTCTTTTCCGGACATCTTAAGCGCCTGTGGCAAGTGCTTGAGGCAATCCGATCGGCCAATCTCACCTTAAAGCCTCAGAAATGTCACATCAGTTATGAAGAATTGAAGTTCCTTGGACATGTCGTGAGCGCGGAAGGCACCCATCCCGATCCCGAGAAAACTACCGCTGTAGCTGCTTTCCCGTCTCCTACCGACAAGAAAAGCGTTCGACGTTTCCTGGGACTGTGCGCATACTACCGGCGCTTTATACGCAATTTTCCTAAAACAACCGAACCACTTACTTGTCTCACTAGAGACGACACGCCGTTCATCTGGCGCTCTGAACAGGAAGCGGCGTTCGCCGAGTTTCGACACCGCCTGGTATCGCCTCCTGTTCTCGTGCATTTCGACGAAAAATCCGAAACGGAAATTCATACTACGCCAGTAACATCAGGCTGGGTGCGGTGCTCGTACAGCGGCAGGAGAACGGCGAAAGGGTCATAGCTTACGCCAGTCGTACCCTATCACGACCTCAGTCCAATTACGCTACCACGGAGAAAGAATGTCTTGCCGTCGTATGGGAACTTGCAAAGTTCTGCCCTTATCTCTATGGACGTCCATTCCGGGTCGTGACGCATCATCACTCCTTACGCTGGCTGGCAAACCGAAGAGACCCTTCTGGACGACTGGCACGGTGGAGCCTGTGCCTTCAGGAATACGCACGACCATCGTGTAGAAGTCGGGCCGCACACGCGAAGATGCCGACGCATTGTCGTGCGCGCCTGTTGAAGCTGCCGATTGACACACCGAATATGACACGGCTTTTCTCGGGGCCATAAGCGACGCAAAGGTATCTACACGGCAGCGAGCAGATTGTGAATTGCGACCTATCATTGAACACCTAAAAGGCCGCAACGTACGTCTGCCCCGAAAAATTTCTCGCGGATTGTCTTCGTTTTGTTTGCGACAGGGAATCTTATACAAGAAGAATCTAGCTGCCAGCAACAAAGCCTATGTTGCTCGTACCAGCAGAGCTCCGTGACGAAGTCCTGTTCGCATGCCACAAGCCTGCGTCTGGCCACTTGGGTTTCACTCGAACCCTTGCTAGGGCATGGAAATCCTACTACTGGCCGAAACTCGCCAGTTATGTTAAAAGATACGTCCAAGCCTGCCGTTAATGCCAGCACCGAAAGTCACCCAGTGTGAAACCTGCGGGATTGCATGCATCCTATTGAGCCGCCTCGAGGGCTCTTCGATCAAGTCGGCATGGACCTCCTGGGCCCGTTTCCGCTGTCTACTTCCGGAAACAAGTGAATCATCATCGCCACAGACTATTTCACCCGCTATGCTGAAACGAAGGCTCTTGCTAAAGGCACAGCTTCTGAGGTTGCACAGTTTTTCGTACAGAACATCGTACTACGCCATGGTGCCCCAACCTGTGTCATCACAGATCGAGGGGTGGCGTTTACGGCAAGGCTATTGGAAGAAGTTTTTAAATTGAGTTACACCACGCACCGAACGACGACCGCCTACCATCCACAAGTAAATGGCTTGACCAAAAGGCTTAACAGAACGATGACCGACATGCTGTCGATGTACACAGACGTGCAGCATAAGACGTGCGACGAAGTACTACCGTACGTCACCTTTGCGTACAATACTGCTACGCAAAAGACCGCACCCTTCTCACTGTTTCCTCTTGTTTACGGTCGTGAAGTTCATACGATTTTAGAAGCCATGTTGCCATGTTGCCATGTGACAATTCTGACAGTATTCATGAAGACACCGAGCGTTTTGCGCAGCGTGCCGAGGAAGCACGCCAACTGGCTCGCGTGAGCATCAGGAAACAACAGCGCATTGACGCGCGACACTACAACCTCCGCCGCCAACATGTTGACTACGAACCAGGTGACCAAGTGTTAGTTTGGACCCCCGTCCGCCGTAAATGCCTTTCGGAAAAACTTCTTAGGCGGTATTTCGGCCCTCACAACGTGCTTCGTCGAGGGAGTGGCCTCAATTACGAAGTTCTTCCGGACGGCACCCAGACAGCACGACGCGGACAACCGCGGCCCGAGATTGTGCACGTCGTGCGGTTAAAGCCATATCGCACACTATAATAGTCATGGTTTTCGGACCATTGCGTTTTTTCTGGGACAAGTCCCTCTGCCCGTAAACAATTTCTTTAGCATCGAGTCGATGCTCTTCTGGGAGGAAGGGGTAATGCCACGCGCTTGGGCCACTTGCTCCCAGAACACGACGAGGACGGTCTGGCTCACGAGCTCGCGCCTTGGTCATTTGTCGGTGCTGCGCTTCCACTTCGATAACTCGGACTTTAACGGTCTCTTTTAGAAGTCGCTTGTCAATTAAACGTGACAATATCATGGTCGCATGCGCATCCCTTCATCAGGATTACGGCATGGGGGTGCGAGTGGGCTGGGTTCCGGGACACTCGGGCAGCATCGGTGCGGCCCACAGTGCAGCAAGCGAGCTGTTATTTTCCCACTCATCTCCCCTGGGCCCTCTCATTCCTGTGCACGTGGACCCGGAGCGCGAGCGACTCAAACTACAAGCAAAACGGGAGCTGAAGGTAGCACACAATGCCTCCCCTTCACCCTAGGGGCTTCCTCGGGGCGCACAAGTCCTGGTGCACGAAGCCAGGACAGGCGCAGCGCTCACAGAAGATGTCCTGGCGCTTGAACGAAGACGCATCGGGACTGGACAACGAGGAGGACGAAGAAACGGAGCCGAACGCGACGTGCAGTACGTGCGACATCGGTGCTCGTCCGACAGTCTAGCACCTATTGTGGTGCTGTCGCGGAAGTAAGACACAAACACAAAGGATGAGGCATTACCTCACTGAAGGCATGGACCACGCCATTCCCTCAGTTCGACGCGCGGCGAACTATCAACTCTTTATGTGAGTTTGTGCGCGAGGCCGGCTTGGCCGGCAGGTTATGAACGTGTAGCGTATTGTCTGTTTTTTCTTTTCTTTTGCTTTTTGTGTTTCTTTGTTTTATAATCTCCACCCACACCCGTGCATAGGCCTCTGAGCCAGCCTTTTCATTAACGTTCATTCTCTCTCTCTCCTTAAGGGCCCGAAGGCATCACATAAGGTGGGACATAAAGACACGTCAATTATTTGAACACTCAGTGGCTTTGGTGTTGGGCTGCTGAGCACGAGGTCGCGGGATCAAATCCCGGCCACGGCGGCCGCATTTCGATGGGGGCGAAATGCGAAAACACCCGTGTACTTAGATTTAGGTGCACGTTAAAGAACCCCAGGTGGTCTAAATTTCCGGAGACCTCCACTACGGCGTGCCTCATAATCAGAAAGTGGTTTTGGCACGTAAAACCCCATAATTAATTAATTATTTGAACAAAAATGCAAGAAATGCACCAGAAATACAGTCATGAAGTAAAAAGTACAATTGAGAATACATTGAAGATATGAAACGTAAACAGGAGAAAAAAAATCGGACCAGGTAGATATTTATTAAGATGAGTGTACGGAGCAGTGGTCGTGTGACACTGTGCAGCGGATCCTTAATTTTTCCCCGAATACATTGCGTTCGGTGTATGCCGCCATGTGTTCTGGGAGGTAATTCCACAGCACTATTGTATTAGAAAAAAATTTGGAGGACGCTTAAGCTTCGCCGTTAAGAGTGGAACGCGACAGTATTCAAAGACCTCTGACTGCTTCTCACGCTTCCTGGCAACTGGAACTGATATAATCCAAATATTTACCGGGACACGTTGGCGGCGAACGCTACGCACTAAGGCGCGATTTCTCCAGGACTTACATTTCGAAATGCGGTTGCTTGCTTGAAATCAAGGTTACAATCAGGACTCGATGGCAACCAAAGGTCAGCGGGACGCCTCGCATCGGGCGCTCACGGAAGGCTACAAATAAAGCTGTGTAGGATGATACGGACTGGACAAGCCTTGCAGTAAGAGCAGCGCACAGTAAAATTGATTATGAAGAACGACTGAGGAATATAGAAGAAAGTAAATGGGCTGCCAAAGTTTTCATGTATTTGTACAGGACAAACATTGATTCGCAGTGGAGGAAAAGAAGTAGGAAGCTTAACAGCAAGTATGCGACCTGTATAGCGAACAACATGTCAACAAAGAACGTCAAGCGGAAAGTCAGAGATGCTAATAACATGAGTGACGGCAATGGAAAAGAAACCTGGCATGAGTAACTATTTTTAAGAGGAAAAAAACGAAATCAGGAAAGAAACAATTTATGATAACTCAAAGGGAAGCTCATTACTTTTCGAAACTAGATCGGGAAGCCTTGGAACACGCACCTATAAAGCGAGATATAGGAAGGAAGAAGCAACATGTGATTGCTGCGGCTAAGCAAGGGAAACGATGGAGCATGTTTTATTAGAATGTGAAGACGTCTGCCCAGCGGTCGATTTAGGCACCACTGGCCTCCTTGAAGCGCTTGGGTTCGTCAAGAGCAATGCAAAAGTAAACGTGTCCGCAAGAGGCGATTGGAAGATTGGTGGAAGAAAACTAGTCAAACGACAAAAAATGGAGACGTACAAAGGCAAAATTCGCAACAGGGGGTCAGAAAATTTGGTTGTGGGAGTTCATAGTGATTTTTTTCCTTTTTTAACGTAGATAGGACATTAGGCAGTATAATAGCTATAGCTTGGTAGCGCAACCCACCGCCCCGTTCCAAAGGGGACGCTCATAACATCCATCCACCACATCCATCGCGGCCCACGCACGATGCCGCGTTTCAACCAGAAAGCTGGCCTTCGTGCATTGCTTTCGCCGCGAGCGTTTCCCGGTAAACATTACGGGTACATACTCTGCAGTTGCGCATGCGTCTATTTGCCGTACAAAAATCCCTCACGTGACCGGATCCTAGGTGCCTAGGGACAGCATCGTTTAAGGATTTTCGAGAAGGCGCGATGCTGGCGCCGAGCGACGCCGTGGCGTGTTCGTCCTCGGCGTGGTCGTTCTCTGCACCGCGCGTTGTTCAACATTGCTCATGTAATCGTGCGTGCGTTGCTTGTGTGTTGGTTGTAGGTTCTGTGTTATTGGGCGGAAAGCCGTGAGTAGTGGCAGTGCGGCAGTGCGGCTTTGGCCTCGGTGAGCTCTGGCACTACAGAATCTGCGTTGTGTGACCCGTGCTTTCTTGATAACCCGGCGGTGGTGACAATTGAAATATCGAAGTGGCCTAGCGCCTCAGCAGCGAAGTTCTGCGAACCGCGATGTGGCATCGCCGTGTCCGACTTTGCTTAACGGACATCGAGGGATGTGCTGCTCGCTGCAAGTCATGTAAATGTAACTGCGTCGAACGCCCACTGTTCAGCGCTGAATGTGTTTTTCGTGTGGTGTGCTTGAAACGAGTGGTGCAGCCGTGCAGCGGGGGTGGCGGAGGAGCAGAGTGGCTTAGGGTTTGCGCGTTCACAGACATATGCTCCCGTCTCGGTCTCATTAGCGGCTGTCGCGGGATTGTGGTGTGCTAGCTCCTTGCCTAGTATGAAGTGTACGACGCTAACACACGGCATGTTCACGTTTTTCCGCGCTATATGTCATTTGCATGACGGCCGAGTTGAAAACGAGACATGTAGTGTTCTTTGCGTTTGTGTGTTGTAAATTACTTTCTATTGGGGAAGTTCTGGGAGTCTTATTACACAAGGAGTGCGAACGTAAACCTAAACACATATGTGTGTCTGAAATTTTGAATTACCCATAATACCCTTTACGACTGATAAGTGGGCTACACGGCCTGTGTGAATCAGCTACCGTATGTTGCGACGCTCTTTCGTGTGGTAGAATGATGCACATTGCGCCTTTATTTCTGTACTGTTGTAAAAACCATTTGTTTATTCACTCAAGCTTAGTTACGCGGTGAAGCATACTAAAAGTGGTATAGGGCCGCTATCAGCCAGCATAGGCAACGTAGGCAACCAGGTCGATGCAATTTTTATAGATTTCTCGAAGGCATTTGACACCGTTTTACATTCTAAACTTATTGCTAAACTTAATGCTGTACTGAATAATCCTCATTTGGTTAACTGGATTTTAAGCTTTCTCTCATTTCGCTCCCAGTTCGTCTCTTACAGTTCGACTGACTCCGCTACTGTTGATGTGACATCAGGCGTGCCCCAAGGCTCCGTCCTTGGGCCACTTCTTTTTTTATCATACATAAACGATTTGCCACTTCACTACTCTTCTAACATCCGTCTCTATGCTGATGACTGCGTTTTATATGAAGTGATTAAATCTTCTAATGATCATTATCGCCTTCAAGAGTCGTTTTCTAGGTTTTGCGATTGGTGTAACACTTGGCAAGTGAACATTAATTTCAATAAAACCGTTCTGATGTCTTTCTGCAACAAATCTTCCCCCTCCCTTTTCAGTTACTCGTCCAATGGCCGTACAGTAGATAAGGTTTCTGAGTATAAGTATCTTGGTGTAATTTTTACGCATAACATGTCATGGTCCAAACACATTGACTACATATGCAGTAAAGCACTAAAAAAGTTAGGTTACTTGAGGCGAACGCTAACCCGATCTCCTAAAGACACAAAGTTACTAATGTATAAATCCCTAATCCGACCTGTTCTTGATTATGCATCTGTAGTTTGGAGCCCGCATAAGCAGTTGGAGATTAATAAACTAGAGGCTATACAGAAAAAAGCTGTGCGATTTATATGTCATCGTTACGATCGAGACTTTTCGCCCTCTTCTGCACTTTCTTCCTTGAACCTAAACACGCTCTCTTCTCGTCGCCGTGTCGACTCATTAAAATTCTTGCATTCCATAGTCAATTCTTTAGTTAGGCTCTCAAATGATAATTACATTAACTTCACGCCGGGATCATCCACGAGAAGACATCATGACCTAAACTTGATACCCTACTACGCACGTACTAACATGTTCAAATTCAGCTTCTTTCCCCGCTCAATCGAAGACTGGAATTCATTACCTGGATCCATTCGCTCATGCTCATCCCAAATTTTTGCAACCGCCATCCCAGATGCATAATCATGGGTATAGGTATGGGCATAATCAGGCATGGGTATGCCTGGCAGCATTTGTATTTGTATAACTTGTGTATTCTTTCACCAGTGCTCTTTTGCAAAAGTGTTTACTTGTATTTTTGTGTATTTTCTTTTTTATCTGTGCTCTTTAAAAGTGTTCACTTGTGTATACCGCTGTATACTCCAATGCTTTTTTTTTGTACATTTTCTTAACGCACTCCTGCTATAGCGCAAATTGCGCTGCAGTATGTATAAATAAATAAATAAATAAATAGTATGTCCACTTAGGTGACCTGAGAGGCGGCGGGTGCGCGAGTGTATAATTTAAGAACTCTTATTATGTCCAGTGACAGTGGAGATCCTTAACTGTAGCACCAAAGTTAGTGGACCACTACCAGAACAAAGGCATGTAACATGCACATCTCAATTCTTCTTATGCCAGTCTTCTTTTTTACAGCAATAGCTGCTATGGGCTAACTCCCCTGGTTGTTCCGACGTCTACTGGTGTTGTCAGTGGAATTCCCGAATTTTTTGCTAGAATATTGCAAATAAAGTTCTCATTGTGCTGCGAGTATTCTAACATTCGATCAAAAGAGTGGCAGTCCACAATTCTACATTTCAGCCACTCTGCTGAAGGTACAGTCGTGGTGAATACCAATCCCGGAGAGCGTGATCTAGCCAACAGGTGCCTAGATTGGCTAGCACCTGCTCAATGTCTGCATACTGCATATAGAGCCTGCATCCACACCTTCAAGTTCTTACACATCACCTTCCCACTTGTGAAGGCAGTCCTATGTTAAGTTTTCTTCTTGCATGTGATGACAATGATTGGGTGCATCTGCTTCATTAATCTTCTTCTAGTGCTTGGCTTCTCAGATTTACTGGATGGAGCTGTTGGTGTCTTGTTTTCCTCAAGCAAAGCGCGAGACCTAGCAATGGGTAGCCCAAATATAGATTTGAGAAAACCAAAACGAATTCAGCAGTAAGAAGCTAAAGGGTTGTTTTGGTGTAGATCAGTTGCTAAGTCCGGATATGAAAGAGGAGGAAGAAAAGCCGAGTCTTTCCACTTCAACACTGAGGCACAACTCCCACAAATAAATACGACTTGTACTTATTTTACTTCTCTAACGGAGATTACTGACTTGCATTGGCAAGTGATCACTTCAACAAACACCGCATAAAGGGACCTTCCTGCGCAAATTTCACCAGCTACTACATCATTGCTTTGCGTTAAGAGTGAAACTGCAATTCTTATGCTACAAGTTGCCCAATTTTGTGTTTTGCAGTGGGATGTTAGCAGTGCTAATAAGGCACATAAATACTCATGAATAGTAGTACAGAGGAAAAAAAAAGTAAGAAAGCAGTGGCTTTTTGTGCGTAGACTATGCATACACCTGGTGCTCTTATGGTCATTTTTTCCCTATCCACTAAACCATTCTAAACAAGAAAAGTTTATAAACAATTTGTTTATACACAGACCACAACTAAACCACAGGTATCGTTGGTAAGGAAAGTATATTTATTCGGTGACATTTTCTGCAGCACTGCTATTGGGCTTTCCTTCCTTCCTTTTCAGCTGTGCAGGTTCATTAAGAAGTGATGATACAGTTTGACCATTTTAATCGTTGAAAGACTTAGCGAAACCTTTTTCAGGTTGTTTTTTCTTGGTTTCAGACTCTGCACATTGTATTTTAAGGCGTGTTTTCTGTGTTTGTTGCATTTTCTTTATGGGTAGGGCATGTCAACATCTTTTACACCATTTCAAGTATGTGGTGCCATAGATTGTTCTTAGATGGAGTCTTGCCCTTTCATTCTGTACAATATGATGCCGGTTTTTTGTGTCCAAGGCCGCTTTACAGCGTGATTGTAGCATTTTGCTAAGTTTTGCCTCTGTCACCCAAGCTTGAAAGATTGCTACCCATTGGTGGTGGCATGACACATGTCACGTTTGTTTTTCAATAGAAGGAAGTCTGTCACTTATCCTGTGCGCTGGTCGTCTTTTGTCTCTTTGAATTGCAATTTGTTGCCTATATTTGCTCTTTTGTTGCATTCCAGATTAGGAATGGCTATCATAATTGATATTTAACTATATTGCACACAATGTGGATGATATGTAATTGCAATATATGGCCACCATAAATATAATAGAAGTTAATAATTCAAGAATAGTGCCTTTGCATGGTGGTGCAGCCATGAATTGTGGCTATAAGGTACCAGCGCTGCAGATAGCACTGCTTGTGCAGAATATAGTTCAACTCTACTACTTTCAAACTCATTGTTTTTATCTGCATTTGTATAGCTCCAGTTTCGGTGGACAACACACATCTAGTGGAAGAGTGGCTTGCACCTGCAGTTGGGTCCAATGAATAGCCAAATTTCTGCCTGTTTTCATGTTATTAGCATATTAGTAAAGGCAGTCGTTTCTATAGTAGCCTGTTTGCCCAGTGTAGAAACCGCTGAAGGGTGTCAGGATCTCATACACATCTTCAGCTTTGCAGGGGACACAGCATCTGGCACATAGTTTGTCACAGGCCATGTATTCGCGGCAAGTTGAGTTCACTCACTAGCAAAGGGAGAACCAAGCTTGTCGGATATGAAGTAAACCGCCTGTATACTCAGTGGCCTTCATTTCGTGTGACAGATGTGGTTATAGCGACCCTTGTTTTAAGCACTTCTCGTCCAGCAGCGGTCGTTTGCTTTTGAAACACTCAGGATAGCTTTCAGCAAGCTGGACAGGAATAACACTGAAAAGCCAGCAGATGTTAATTGCCGCACTTATCATGCGAAGCTTCGAACAGTATGATGAGGGCGTAAATAAATCAGGGTGTTCCTCAAGGCCTTGTAGCACCTGTCACGAGTTTGGAGCAACATGATGTATAGCACTTTTTTAATCGCATGCTATAGGTTTAGCAGGTGTGGCCATGGTTGAAGGGCAGTGGAAGGTCAAGAAAACAGATATCTATGAGCAGCACCCTGGTAAAGGAGACTCTGGGAAAACTAGTGGGAAGCCTGTTGAACATCTGGTTGACCCACTTGCTGGCTCTATCAGGCAAAGTATGATAAAGAGAAGGAAGTAATCAACACATCAGAAGGTTTTTACATCTAAACACTGTGCTAAGGTCATAACATGCCAACAAGTCCTTGTGCGCAGTCTATGCACGACCACCTACATATGCCTTCTGTTCGGATATTGCTCATTGTAACTAACAAGGATGGAGTGGACAAAAAAAGAACAGCAGCACCATTAATTTGGTTTCACTGGTATCAACAGTGTTTTGTAAGTGTACATTGCCATACTTCCCCAATGCCTTCTTGGGTGACGTCAGCAAGGACCAGCTTGAGCCAAGGGGTAATAGACGTCTTTACAAGCTAAAAATGCATGCATTCATGGAGAGCACATTGTGTCCAAAAAGTAGGCACTTCAAAGGGGCACTGGAGAAGGAACAGATTATTAACAGTGGGCAAAGACAAGCTACTAACACCCAACACTGTTGCCATGTAACGACCTCTGAAACAATCCCTCTTAAAGAGGAAATCTTCTTTGTTTATCCATAAAGAGGGCAGATGGGCAAAGCCCCTTCAGTAATGCTGCCAGCTTCAAAAGTCCATTTTGCACATCTTGAAAGCTTCCTTCTTAAGACTTTGCTGGGTGCAAGCATTCTACTGTCCAAAAGCGGTCATTGAGAGCACTGTTGGTTTGGTGGCAATAAAGTTAAGAAGCAATTGCAA
This sequence comes from Dermacentor andersoni, assembly GCF_023375885.2. Classification (NCBI taxonomy): domain Eukaryota; kingdom Metazoa; phylum Arthropoda; class Arachnida; order Ixodida; family Ixodidae; genus Dermacentor; species Dermacentor andersoni. Next base: position 2,071,349 of record NC_092819.1, read on the forward strand.
CAAACCTCCCTTCCTAGTTGGCCTGGATGCTCCCGGTGCTTATGAAGCAGCACCATGAGGCAAGCAAGGTGAACGGATGCCTCCAAGCCCTTGTTCGTTTATCACACTGTTCGTTTATCACACAACCATGAGACTTGAAACCAACAAGCTCAAGCTCGGCACTCGCATGGTTACTGCGGAGGATCCATAAAAAGCACAAAAACAGAAAACTCAAGGGAAAGGATAAAGCACCATTTAACACTTAGTATTGCTACAGCCCACCCCCTTCTTTTATTTTGTCTGGTCGTGCTATATCTTTTTACTATATATAGGCATGAACTTAGGTCATGTTCCCAATCAGTGTCCAATTTTTATATACACTATATGCTGGTTCAAGGAGGTTCCAAACACTGCAATGAAAGCTTCAAGTAGAAATGGTGCCTGGAAGAAAAAAAAAAAAGCTGTGCTGCAACCATCTCGGCAACACCTTGTCCCTTTAATAAAAATTGCCCTTCCATATTAACTTGAGCCCTCCAGTTTAGAGTAAAGTACCAGTGCACTTATGGACAATGAATCAATTCTCAAAGAGCATGCGCAGTCCAGCCAAAAGCAGGGGCAAGAATCCACATTGTGCTCCTGCATTGAAGGTGAATAACACGTACTATAATGGCGAATGTGCTTTAGTAAGCTTCCCTGCAATATGAAATTGTAATGTACAAAGAATTGTCAATGAAGGTTACCACGAGCCCAGATGCACTTGCAAGTTACGTCACAATTGAAAATAATGAGCACAGTGTAAACCTATGTGCCCTTTCCACTCTTAGTATGCTTTACTGCACGATGCTTATTTATACCCCTGTATTGCTGTGTAGCAAGCTACAAAAGAAACTTTGCATAATTAGGCTTTTTAGGATTATCTTTCTCGCAATACACTAATATTTCGCGGTGAGGCATAAGCAATGTACTGCGGTGAATGATACTAAAAGTGAAAAGGGGCCACTGTCACTGGACATAATAAGCGTTCTTTAATCATAGACTCGCGAACTCATACACTCATACACTCATACATCATACACTCATACACGTAATTATTACTTTACTATTTTCGACGGCATCATAGACAGCAAACAAATGTGGAAAACCCTAAGCACAATTATATTTTCAGGTAAACAAGCGCCCCGCGTCAACGAACTTGAAATTGACAAACATGTATTTAAGGGAAAAGCGTTGGCCAATAAATTTAATGACCACTTTAGTTCTTAATCGGACAGTACTCACGATGGGAATGCGGTAAGTTATTTACCCACGCCAATAACACCCTCGATATTTATTTGCCCCACAGAACAATCTGAGGTAACTAATGTTTTTATGAAACTTAAAAAAAGTAAAAGCCAAGACATTGACGGCATAAAAATGGAACCGGTTATTTTTGTCCTCGATTTATTAGTACCTTGTTTGACCCACATATATAATCTTGCTTTAAACACAGGTCTGTTTCTTCAGGGTATGAAAAAAGCCAAGGTCGCGGTACTTCACAAAAGTGGCCACAAAAACGAAATGAGTAATTACAGACCATTATCGGTATTGCCAGTATTTTTAAAGGCTCTGGTAAAAATTATTTTCACGAGACTTTCACAATTTTTGGACATGCATTCTGTGATTACAGCGGCACAATACGGTTTCAGGTCAGGTGTATCGACAGAGACAGCACTTCTACATCAGAAAGAGGCCATACTAGGCAACATTGAAGCAAGAAAGCTCACACTAGGCGTATTCGTAGATTTTACAAAAGCGTTTGATAGGATTGATCACCAAACATTGTTAGAAAAATTGCCCTATTATGGCATCAGAGGCGTTACACTTGACTTAAGGAGTTATCTTAGCGATCGGTACCAATGTGTGTCAATAAATAGGGAAATATCTATGCCCTAAAAAATCAAACGTGGTGTACCACAGGGAACTATATTAGGCCCTCTTTTATTTAACCTTTATATTAATGATATTGTAAACATAGATAGATCAATAACATACATTATCTATCCAGATGACACGAGCTTATTTTTTACAGGAGCAAACCTAGATGAGTTGATTCAAGCAGCTAATGAAACCTTACATAAATTATCCGAATGGTCTTGTCGTAATTCGTTACAAATCAACAGCTCTAAAACCAAGGCCGTTCTTTTCCGCGCGAAAGGAACGGCTTGCAAGTACTCACATAAACTGCTACTAAATCATTTTGAACTTTCAGAGACTGTCGAAACATTAGGTATTTCTTTCATCAACATATGCTGTGGGATTATCACATTGAAGAATTATGTATTAAACTGAGAAAAGCCCTAGGTATACTAAGGAGGTGTCAGTCGTTTCTGCCGGTTCCCCCGAAACTTCATATTTTTAATGCGCTTTTTAGTTCCCACCTACGCTACTGCCTGTTGGTATGGGCATCTGGAACTCAAACATTAAAGAAAAAGATATATACACTTCAGAAGTGTGCTTTGCAGGCTGTTGCAAATTTAGGCTATAGAGATCATACATCTCATTTATTTATGAAGTTTAAGGTTTTAAAATTCAATGTTGCCTATGAACATCAATTGTTGTTGTCGTTAAGGTCTGAAATTCGTAGAAACAGCCTAAACTTAAGAGGTTTAGCGCATTTACAGCCGCACATTTCATTGCGTCCCATCAGAAATTCTCAACAGTGGCACATTCCCCGAACACGAACGAACTACGGTCTCCAAATGTTAAAATTCACCATTCCACACGTACTCAATACGTTCTAGCTTACAGAAGATCACTTGCATGTCTTTTCAGGCAGCGAGCTATTCAACATGTTTACATAATCCGCTACAAGGCTAGAAAAATTCTGTCTAAATAAAGCACTCCTTTCTGTTTGCAGTATGTCTTACTGTTATGTTACCTCGCAATAATTTTCTTGTCGTTGGTTTTGGTTTTTTATGCGTGAATGATCGATGTACTTTTAGGTATCCAAGGGCGCATATAATTATGTATACTTGATAATTATTGTACACGTTTTATTTATTTATTTTTCTTTTTCTGTCATACGTTAAGACTGTATGAAGTTTGCTGTGTTGTCCTTCTGCTGCCTTGTACGGATGGGAGGTGGGGCTAGTCATGCTGCATCAGCGCAGCTTTTTTCCCACTTTCCACGCCACAACTGTTCTGTGTAAAACACACTGTACTGTTGGTGGTGAAAATAAACTTCAACTTCAACCCGCCGCCTCTCAGGTTGCCTAAGTGGACATACTATGCTGGCTGATAGTGGCCCCCTCCCACTTTTAGTATGCTTCACCGCGTTACTAAGCTGTACTACGGTGAAGAAGCCGTATACTTGTATTGAGTGAATAAACAAATGGTTTTTACAACAGTACAGAAATAAAAGCGCACCATGCATCAGTCTATCACACGGAAGAGCGTCGCAACATACGGTACCTGATTCACACAGGCCGTGTAGCCCACTTATCAGTCGTAAAGGGTACTATGGGTAATTCAAGATTTCAGACACACATATGTGTTTATGTTTATGTTCGCACTCCTTGCGTAATAAGACTTCCAAGAACTTCCACAATAGAAAGTTTTTTACAACACACAAACGCAAAGAACACTATATGTCTCGTTTTCAACTCGGCCGTCATGCAAATGACATATAGCGCGGAAAAACGTGAACATGCCGTGTGTTAGCGTAGTACACTTCATACTAGGCAAGGAGCTAGCACACCACAATCCCGCGACAGCCGCTAATGAGACCAAGATGGGAGCATATGTCTGTGAACGCGCAAACCCTAAGCCATTCTGCTCCTCCGCCACCCCCGCTGCAAGGCTGCACCACTCGTTTCAAGCACACCACACGAAAAACACATTCAGCGCTGAACAGTGGGCGGTCGACGCAGTTGCATTTACATGACTTGCAGCGAGCAGCACATCCCTCGATGTCCGTTAAGCAAAGTCGGACACGGCTTTGCTTACGTTGTCGCTCGCGGACACGTTGTCGCTCGCGGCGTCGCGGCGGTATATAAGCACCTGCGCTTGCCTCTGCTAGACACTCACGAGGTGAGATGCCTCCTGGAGACAGAGCTGCTCGTTGGAATGAGAAGCGAAGGTTGCGGCGTGCTACAGAGACTGATTTTCTAGGTGGCTTTGGCTCAACTCTTGCAAGATGGGCTGGGTGGGAGTCGAACCAGGGTCTCCGGAGTGTGAGACGGAGACGCTACCACTGAGCCACGAGTACGATGCTTCAAAGCGGTACAAAAGCGCCTCTAGTGAATGCGGTGTTGCCTTAGAAACGAGCTGTTTCTAAGGCTCAGGCGTGCGTCGCTTGCCCAGGCGCACATTTCGTTGCCGCGCCGAACGCTGCGTTGCTCGACGCTCACCGCGTCCAATGCGGGGCGCGTAGTCGCTGCGCCGTAGCCCATCGTCTTACACCCCTTGGCGGGTCGACGGGAACGCTGTCGCGTTCCACTCTTGAAGGCGAAGCAGAGTAACGCATGAGTTGTTTCTTCGTCTAGCCGAACCAAATATAGCCAAGCAACAGCAGTTCACCAGGCTAAACAGTGGTTCAACAACTAAAATAAAGGCTAGTATGCTTCGCATCCTGGGCTTAACCTTAGCTAAGCCACAGCCATTTTTTTATTGTAGTTTCTCAATTGGTACTTATCGCTTATAAAACTACCAGTGATGTACATTCGCGCTACTATAAGGATTAAATGTATTTGCAGATTACGTATTTTTGTGCAGATACACTCATTGCACATTTGTGCGTGACACAGGTTTTGCTGGGGTACTTACGAAATAATGGTTACGCATTGAAAATCCGAGTATACTTGAGCACTTTTTATGAGTTGTGAATATAATGTCCATTTGAACGCCGCTGAGCGGTGCTTCCAGTTATGAGCTCCTCGCGGGCAAGTGAGCGTGTCGAGATACTTGGCCAACGCCTACTGGATAGCGCAAGGCCGGTGCACTTCAATCCGTGACGTCATGCTACCTTGCCCGACTGCCATACAACCGGATGGGGACGCTGCCTCGTAAACCGCGGTGACTTTGTCGTCACCGCTTTCCTCACGCCGGGCTTGGAAATGGAAATTTCAGTCCAGCTAGCATGACGTCGTAAAGCAGATCGCACAGGCCTGCGATCTAGGAGGTGCTGATTTAGCCCAGGGGGTAAGGCACTCGGCTTTTGAGCGTGGGGTCGGAGATTTGAAACTTAGTACCGCCAACGTTTCTTGCTTCCTATTTATTCTTTTTTTATGCATTAACGTCTTTATAGCAATTACCGAGGCGCAGGCTCGAGCGGACAAGAAATTCTCGGATAACACGAGCTTCCGAGGGCGACGTGCCTTCACGGGGATGCCTGTCCCCCGAGGCAACACCCAGCGCAGTAGCGGGCCTGCACCCTCTCGCCCGCTCGGCTCCGTCGAAGCGCGATCGTCACAGCCAATGGAAGTTTAGGCGCCATTTTTTGCTTGTCCAAACGACAGGCGCCTGCTTTTTCACTCTATGGACCATTTGATGCTTTCGGATCAACACGGTTACTCTTGCGCTATTTGTGGATTTTAGCAAGGAGTTCGACTCCCTTGGCGCAGTAGTTCCCCAAATTTTTCCCGGTATTATCTAAATAAATTAGTACACTGCACATGTCTAAATGACCAAACGTCATCCCTCCTACACAATAAATTTAGTGTACCACAAAAGAGTGTGCTGGGACCACTTTCGTTTATTGGTTATAGTAATAATATTATTACGATATGATTCCGCGAGAGACGAGCAGCCGCGAGAACGACGACGAAGTTGGTCGGTGCCCTCGGCACGAGCGAGTGTCAGCCTGGCTGCCGGGCTCCAGTGTAAATAGCGTGTAAATAGCATCTCTCGTCTGTGTCTTTCCACACGTAACAATATCAATAACTTTGGTAGTAAGGCAAATTCATTATATACGCTGACCATAGTACTGTTGTTATCACCGGATATATTATCAACCAATTATGGTCCCCGTGCAACGAGTTCTTACCGAAGTTACCCGTTAGCCGAAGGAAAATTAAATAAGGGCCAATGCAGTAAAGACAAACGTAATGATTTTTCACGCGATGAATAAAAAGGCAAAAATGAACAATTCTATTAGGTTTGAGGGCCGGGAAAAAGAGGTTGTTGATAGCTACAGAATTCATGGAGTTTATTCTACATCTACTTTAAACTAGGGCGCACAAGCTGGCTATTTGTCCAGCAAGCTACCCGATGTGACAGCTATTGTATCCCGTTGAAACAGCATGCTCCCAACGTCCGCCAAACTGCAAATCTATCATGCATTGCTTAATTCGCACCTAAAAAACTATGCATAAATTTCTTGTTAGCTAATTGCTAACTAAGCTTTAGCTCATCTAAGGAATAAGTAGCATTAACTAAGCATTAGCTAATATAAACAGACTTCTTACCTTACAGGAAAAAAATTATACGCAATATCAGAAATATGGAACCGTTGCCAACTACAAGAGATGCGTACAAATTGTTTATTTTTATTCGTGTCGGTCATATTTATATATACCGTTTGTTATATGGAATACAATTTTCACGCACTTTTAACATGTTTCATTGCCTGTTTAGCATGTTTAGAATACCGTCAACGTACTGCAAACACAAGAAATCCTGACAACTGGATGATTCCGCATTTCCACACGTTTTGTTATTAACACCTGTCACTAGTCTACAATCTACCTGTGACTCTAAATAAATGCGCAGACGTTAGACATTATAGTCGAAACCAACGTCGTTTACATTTGGTTGAGTTATGGGCTTTTTATCCATTTTGGCAGCAGCGGCAACGGAAAACAGCGACGACGTACTCACAATCGTGTGCTTCGTCCACGCAGGCCAGTTCTACATCGAGTTTCTTCGGCTTAACATAGCTGATCACCTAGCTCGTCATATCAGCACAGCTTCGTCACCTGGCCGTATGACACGTGCTACTGGAGGCCTGCGACGTAACCTGGACACTAATTTTCATTGGCTTTTCGAGGAGAAGACTACTACAAAAGCGGCGAGCGCTCCCGCTCAAGGTTCATTTTGGCAGCAGCGGCAACGGAAAACAACCACGACGTACTCACACTCGTGTGCTTTTTCCACGCAGGTCTGTGCTGCTCTGGTTTACTGAATTTATTTTTTCGTTTGGTTTCCTGCTGTTGCTGCTGCTGCTGCTGCTGCCACGGTGTATTTTGCATTGCCATATCCAAAGAACTCAGGGCTCTTTTCGAGGAACTGAAACATGAACTTCATGCAGGGTTTAAAGATTTTAGAGATACATTTGAGAGAGACTTTCGGAAAGAAATGAGGGAGGTGAAGAACAGCCTGACGTTCATTAGTAAAGAGTATTATAAAATGAAAGTGGAGAACAAAGAACTGAAACAGGCGAATGTTCAACTTGAAAGTCGGTGCAGTGACCTTGCACAGCAGTTGAAGGCTCATGAAAGTCGTCTCCTCCATACCGAACAATTCTCTCGAAACGCAAATGTTGAAATTAAAGGTGTTCCTTGCGACATGCCAGAGAACCTAACTGACATTTCCGTAATTCACCGCGTCCCGGCAGCAAACTCAGCCGTAAAAAATATACTTGTGCAGTTCAATCGGAGGCAGGTCCGTGACGCTTTTCTTCAGAAAGCGCGCGCTGCAAAATTGGTATGCTCTGACATTGGTTTTGATTCGGACATGCGAGTTTTTGTTAATGAGCACCTTTGCCCTGAACTCAAGCGCATTCTAGGCGGGGCAACTGCACAGAAGCGCCAAGCCAAATGGAAGCATGTTTGGGTGCGCAATGGTAAAATCTTTGCTCGTCAAACCGACGATACGCCCACAATCAGAATTGCATGCAGAGAGGACATTGCGAGGCTCACTGCGTCATCAGATAGTGACTAAAGCAAAAGGTGTCACTGGCTCAGAAATGGTAACGTTTGAAAACATGTCGCATGTCTATGCTTCTGAAACCAAGTGCACTTGCAGTGCGACATGTTTATTCTGTAGAAGTTTTGTCGTACCCTCGTACATCCCTTGTAAGTATATTATACCCAAAACGAATTGCGTCATATTACGTTGTTGTGTCCCTGTGCTTAAGGTTGTGGCACTAAACAGTTTCAGTCGTGATGAAGCATCCAGTTTGATTGCCCAAGTTTATATCGTACAAATTGACAGTCCCACGTGGTGGGCCCGGTGACTGTACCTTGGTGCAGTTCGCTAACCGCTTTGCTTTTGCCATGCAGATGGTCGTCTATCGCATCTACAACCTGCTGCTCCCTGTTCTGGCATGCGCATCCTCGAGTGCGTCGTCAGTGCAGGCTTCCCCTTGTCACGAAGACGGAGCGGCCACGTGCAATCCTTTGCCTGGTTTTCACATATCGCCATCTCCATCTGCCTCACCGTTTGCATGCCACCTAGCGATCCTGGAGCCAACTTGGAAAGATTCATCGCCATCGACAGCCCTACCAGCTATAAAGCAACAACCACCGTCGACGCAGCTCTGTGGGCCCGGTGACTGTACCTTGGTGCAGTTCGCTAACCGCTTTGCTTTTGCCATGCAGGTTAGTCAAACATATGCACTTTTTGCTAAAAAATCAAGCAATTATCTTCTGGTACAGCTCCCGAGCCCACGGTGCTGCGTCGCGATTGCCACTGAGTGCATTTCTGTCATCCGTCTGCTATTAATCATATCTGGTGACGTCGAGACTAACCCTGTTCCTGCCAGCCTTGACATTGTACTGGCCGAATTGCAGAAACTAACCGCCGGCCAAACAACACTTGTGCAGGAGCTAAAGGGCCTGAAACTGCAGCTGACCACCACAGACAAAACAATCAGTGACCTGAATAAGCGCATGACCGACTTAGAGGCCCATTATCAGGCTCTCATGCCTCTACGCCAAGACATAGAAATACTGCAGACAGCATCAACTGAAACAACTCGCCTAGTCACAGCATTAGAGGCCCGTTTCGACGACGCCGAAAACCGATCTCGCCGCAATAACCTGATCTTCCACGGAATTACTGACCCCACTTCAAATGAAACATTTACTAAGTCTGAAGAATTAATAATCCAGATCTGCCGTAATCATTTACAAACCGACATCAACCCCACAGATATAGAACGGGCACATCGCTTAGGAAAACACACCAAAGATCGAAATCGTCCAATAATAGTAAAATTCGCACATTGGAAAACGAAAGACGCCCTTCTGTCAAAAGGCCGAATGCTGAAAGGAACTAATTATAGTGTAGGTGAAGATTTCTCTCGCCTGACTCAGAAAGCACGGAAGGCCCTTTTGCATTTCGCCAAATCTAAATCACTTGCATATTCTCTACGCTATAAAACTTTGTACATTGGTCCTAAACGATACGTTTTTGATGAATCATCTAACTCTGTAAAAGAAATTGTGTAGCAATCATCCCGTCCTCTACAAAAAAAGAATCAACCAGAACTTGCACCTAGAAAAGATCTTTCGTTTTCCGCAGTCTTTACTAACGCACGTAGTTATCTTCCAAAGCGCGAGCTTATATCTAACATCATACCATCAACAGGCAGCAACTTGCTCATTCTAACAGAAACCTGGCTACACAATGACATCACTGATACCGAAGTTTTGGCCGAGCTGCCCGACTTCCATGTTTATCGAACTGACCGCGTAGGCACAAGGGGTGGTGGCGTTCTTGTAGCAGTTCACCGGCAACTTTTGTGTTCAGTTATTAACATCGCATCAAAACTCGAAATACTATGGCTACTATATCGCACATCCCCACTCACAGTGCTGCTGGGGGTTTGCTACAGGCCTCCACATGCCACTCCTGAATTCTGTGGGGAGCTCAATAACAATTTAATACAACTAACGACCATCTACCCTAATGCTCCATCTTACTTTTCGGGGACTTTAATTTCCCAAACATAGACTGGAGCAACTTAACATATTCTTCAATAGTAGGTCCCCCAGAGACAAGGAATTTCATTGACATTTGTTTGAACTTTAATCTAACACAATTAGTTTCGGAGCCAACGCGTGTCACACCAGAATCCGCAACCATTCTGGACCTCATCCTGACTAATGATCCCAGTACCCTCTCATCAATTACACACCTTCGAGGAATTAGTGACCATAAAGTCATTCATGCTACTTTCTCTTTTCCTGTAACACCAAATAAGACACATAAGAAAACTATAAGGCTTTACGAAAAGGGTGATTATGACGCAATTAACCGCGAACTTGAGACCTTCTTCCCCACGTTTGAAGCCGCGTATCGCAATCGGTCAATATTCCATAACTGGTCGATGTTTAAGGATAAGTTAACAGATTTGGCTAACAAATATATTCCTAAAGTTCACATTCGCCCCAATAATCAAAAACCTTGGTTTACTAACGCCTTAAAAAAAGTAGAAAATAAAAAGAAACGTCTTTACCGAGTGGCTACAAATAACGGGAACTCGCATCGATGGGAAATCTGCTACAAAGCTGAATACGAATATCTGATTGCAATCCGCAGCGCAAAGCGTTCCTTTTATGGCACTACACTCCCAAATTTGCTGCGCACTAACCCAAGACAATTTTGGCAAGTAATAAATCCTCATCCTGTTCACACTATTACGCTCACCAATGACTCGCACGAGACAATTACCGATACTGAATGCGCTGACACTTTTAATTGCGCATTTGCAACAGTATTTACGAAAGAAATCGAAACAAACATTTCTTTACCTTTGTACAACATTGAAGGTCACATGCCATGCATCACATTTTGTGCTGACGGAATTTCATCCATAATCCAGAAGACTAAGCTATCATCGTCATTCGGCATTGATGAAATTAACTCTAAACTTCTAAGAAACACAAGACACATGGCTGCATCATACTTGTCCTTACTGTTCTCACAGTCACTCTCTTCAGGAAACATGCCGGGTGATTGGAAAGTGGGAAGGGTCATTCCAGTCTACAAAACCGGTAACAGGAATTCTCCATTAAATTATCGACCCATCTCGCTAACAAGCGTGCCGTGCAAAATCATGGAACATGTCATCTACTCTCAAATCATTGCCTTCTTGGACAGTAATAACTTTTTTCACCCTTCACAACATGGTTTTCGCAAAGGTTTTTCTTGCGAAACTCAATTAGCTATTTTCGTTCATGACTTGCATACTAACCTTGACATCAATGTACAAACTGACGCAATCTTTTTAGATTTTGCAAAGGCATTTGATAAAGTATCCCACCAACGTTTGCTACTAAAACTTCAACTGTTGAACTTGGACCCTAACGTTCTAATCTGGATAAATGAATTTTTGTCTAATCGCACACAAATGGTTTTTATCAACGGTAACCTATCAAGTCCCCTCCCAGTAACCTCTGGCGTGCCCCAAGGATCTGTTCATGGTCCCCTGTTATTTTTAATATATATTAATGATTTACCTCAGTGTGTCTCCTGTAATATACGCATGTTTGCAGACGACTGCGTCATCTACCGCTCTATCAATAACTCATCTGACCATAGTGCACTCCAATATGATCTTAACAGTGTTTTAGAATGGTGCAGCAATTCGCTGATGACCCTTAACGCCAAGAAATGTAAATTCGTGTCCTTCTCCCGCCGTCGCAACCCTTCCTTCTTCCCATATGAAATTAATACCACACCATTAGAATCAGTACAATCCTATAAATATCTAGGTCTAACCCTGTCTCACGATTTGTCTTGGCGTGCACATGTCACTAGCATTATCTCTGCAGCTAACAAAACCTTAGGTTTTCTAAAACGGAACCTACGGCTGGTCCCATCAGATTTAAAATTACTAGCATATAAGTCACTTGTCAGGCCGAAACTGGAATACGCGTCAGCTATCTGGAACCCGCATCAAGCATATCTCACCGACGCATTAGAATCAGTTCAAAATCGTGCTGTTAGATTCATTCATACCTCATATTCATATGACGTCAGCGTTTCATCACTGAAATCAGAATCCGGCTTGTCAATACTTTCATGTCGACGTCGCATTTCCAGTCTTTCCCTGTACCACAAGTTCTTCTTTTCCTCCCTTAATCAAGAGCCTTACATCACAGCAGCAGCACGCATATCTCATCGCACCAGCCATCCACTTCAAGTGGCACGTCCACGTGCACGGACAACCACCTTCGCAGCCTCCTTTTTCTTCCGTACCGCCACAGACTGGAATGGCCTTCCCGCCAACATCGCTAATACGACTTGTCCATCTTCGTTCACCGAACTTGTAACCGACCATTTTTTTAAATAATTATTTCTGACGATGTTTTGCTATCTTATAAAAACCCACCCCTTATGTAATGCCCCTACGGGGGACCTTTAAGGTAATAAACTGAACTGAACTGAACTGAACTGATTATTGTTACTGTACCAGAGATCTCTGCATATGGTCAGCAAGAACTCGGCCTTGCAGTTACACACGTTGCGTTTGCCAACCATTTTCATGCTGCGCACAAGAAAATTTTCTAATTTCGATGGAATCATTCTCGCGCTTTTTCTTGAACAGAAGGACCCGCGGGGGCGGCCTGGCAGTTTATATTAAATCTTGTTACGCATTCGAGGGTTGCAGCGGTGGCGTAGAGGTAGAACACCCGCCTCGCGTGCAAGAGGTCCGTGGTTCGAATCCCGGTGCCGCGCAATTTTCCACCGGATTAAAAAAAAAAAAAAAAAGTCCGCGTGTTGATAAAATTGCATAAACAGGCCTGGGGTGTGGCCTGATGCCGGTGACCAGAACCGGTAACACACTCCCTCACCAGAGCAGGATTGGCCACCCTGGTGCAGTACTTGGCCACAACCTCCTATATGAACACAACAATCAAACCCCGGCCCTCAGTCCCCAGCAGCTGCGAAGCAACTGACCACGGCGGCGGTCAGACCTGCGACGCTGCAGAGGGTGCTAAGAATCCCTGGCTCCGGACAGGCCGCCATTGGAATATGAACCTGGCAACGTTTAACGCAAGAACATTATCTAGTGAGGCGAGTCTAGCAGTGCTATTGGAAGAATTAGAGGGCAGTAAATGGGATATAATAGGGCTCAGTGAAGTTAGGAGGCCAAAAGAACCATATACAGTGTTAAGGAGCGGGCACGTCCTGTGCTACCGGGGCTTAGCGGAGAGACGAGAACTAGGAGTCGGATTCCTGATTAATAAGAATATAGCTGGTAACATACAGGAATTCTATAGCATTAACGAGAGGGTGGCATGTCTTGTTGTGAAACTTAATAAGAGGTACAAAATGAAGGTTGTACAGGTCTACGCCCCTACATCCAGTCATGATGACCAGGAAGTCGAAAGCTTCTACGAAGACGTGGAATCGGCGATGGGTAGAGTGAAAACAAAATACACTATACTGATGGGCGATTTCAATGCCAAGGTAGGCAAGAAGCATGCTGGAGACAAGGCAGTGGGGGAATATGGCATAGGCACTAGGAATAGCAGGGGGGAGGTATTAGTAGAGTTTGCAGAACAGAATAATATGAGGATAATGAATACCTTCTTCCGCAAGCGGAATAACCGAAAGTGGACATGGAGGAGCCCGAACGGCGAGACTAGAAATGAAATAGATCTCATACTCTGCGCTAACCCTGGAATCATACAAGATGTGGACGTGCTCGGTAAGGTGCGCTGCAGTGACCACAGGATGGTAAGAACTCGAATTAGCCTAGACCTGAGGAGGGAACGGAGGAAACTGGCACATAAGAAGCCGATCAATGAGTTAGCGCTAAGAGGGAAAATAGAGGAATTCCAGATCAAGCTACAGAACAGGTATTCGGCCTTAAGCCACGAAGAGGATCTTAGTGTTGAAGCAATGAACGACAATCTTGTGGGCATCATTAAGGAGTGTGCAATAGAAGTCGGTGGTAACTCCGTTAGACAGGATACCAGTAAGCTATCGCAGGAGACGAAAGATCTGATCAAGAAACGCCAATGTATGAAAGCCTCTAACCCTACAGCTAGAATAGAACTGGCAGAACTTTCGAAGTTAATCAACAAGCGTAAGACAGCTGACATAAGGAAGTATAACATGGATAGAATTGAACAAGCTCTCAGGAACGGAGGAAGCCTAAAAGCAGTAAAGAAGAAACTAGGAATTGGCAAGAATCAGATGTATGCGCTAAGAGACAAAGCCGGCAATATCATTACTAATATGGATGAGATAGTTCAAGTGGCTGAGGAGTTCTATAGAGATTTATACAGTACGAGTGGCACCCACGATGATAATGGAAGAGAGAATAATCTAGAGGAATTCGATATCCCAGAAGTAACGCCAGAAGAAGTAAAGAAAGCCTTGGGAGCTATGCAAAGGGGGAAGGCAGCTGGGGAGGATCAGGTAACAGCAGATTTGCTGAAGGATGGTGGGCAGATTGTTCTAGAAAAACTGGCCAGCCTCTATACGCAATGCCTCAAGACCTCGAACGTACCGGAATCTTGGAAGAACGCTAACATAATCCTAATCCATAAGAAAGGCGACGCCAAAGACTTGAAAAATTATAGACCGATCAGCTTACTGTCCGTTGCCTACAAAGTATTTACTAAGGTAATTGCAAATAGAATCCGGAACACCTTAGACTTCCGTCAACCAAAGGACCAGGCAGGATTCCGTAAAGGCTACTCAACAATAGATCATATTCACACTATCAATCAGGTGATAGAGAAATGTGCGGAATATAACCAACCATTATATATAGCTTTCATTGATTACGAGAAAGCGTTTGATTCAGTCGAAACCTCAGCAGTCATGGAGGCATTGCGGAATCAGGGTGTAGACGAGCCGTATGTAAAAATACTGAAAGATATCTATAGCGGCTCCACAGCCACTGTACTCCTCCATAAAGAAAGCAACAAAATCCCAATAAAGAAAGGCGTCAGGCAGGGAGATACGATCTCTCCAATGCTATTCACAGCGTGTTTACAGGAGGTATTCAGAGACCTGGATTGGGAAGAATTGGGGATAAGAGTAAATGGAGAATACCTTAGTAACTTGCGCTTCGCTGATGATATTGCCTTGCTTAGTAACTCAGGGGACCAACTGCAATGCATGCTCACTGATCTGGAGAGGCAGAGCAGAAGGGTGGGACTAAAAATGAATCTGCAGAAAACTAAAGTAATGTTTAACAGTCTCGGAAGGGAACAGCAGTTTACGATAGGTAGCGAGGCACTGGAAGTGGTAAGAGAATACATCTACTTAGGACAGGTAGTGACTGCTGATCCAGATCATGAGAGTGAAATAATCAGAAGAATAAGAATGGGCTGGGGTGCGTTTGGCAGGCATTCGCAGATCATGAACAGCAGGTTGCCATTATCCCTCAAGAGAAAAGTGTATAACAGCTGTGTCTTACCAGTACTCACGTACGGGGCAGAAACCTGGAGGCTTACGAAAAGGGTTCTACTTAAATTGAGGACGACGCAACGAGCTATGGAAAGAAAAATGATAGGTGTAACGTTAAGGGATAAGAAAAGAGCAGATTGGGTGAGGGAACAAACGCGCGTTAATGACATCTTAGTTGAAATCAAGAAAAAGAAATGGGCATGGGCAGGACATGTAATGAGGAGGGAAGATAACCGATGGTCATTAAGGGTTACGGACTGGATTCCGAGGGAAGGGAAGCGTAGCAGGGGGCGACAGAAAGTTAGGTGGGCAGATGAGATTAGGAAGTTTGGAGGGTCAACATGGCCACAATTAGTACATGACCGGGGTAGTTGGAGAAGTATGGGAGAGGCCTTTGCCCTGCAGTGGGCGTAATCAGGCTGATGATGATGATGATGACGCATTCGAGCTTGTTGATGAATTGTCAGTTATAACAAATGACTATGAAATTCTCATATTATTACGTCATAACCATCAAATCTTATCGGTAGTCTATAGGCCCCCGAGCGGGAACAGTGACCAGTTTCTCAATTATGCAAACAAATTTCTAGAATTCTGTTCTATTAACCGTTATATAGTGGTCATGGGTGGCAATTTCAATATAAATATAGCTGAAGATAATTACACGTCACTTACTCTT
Source organism: Dermacentor andersoni (assembly GCF_023375885.2). Classification (NCBI taxonomy): domain Eukaryota; kingdom Metazoa; phylum Arthropoda; class Arachnida; order Ixodida; family Ixodidae; genus Dermacentor; species Dermacentor andersoni. Next base: position 2,087,361 of record NC_092819.1, read on the forward strand.
GCCAACATAATTGAATCCAATGGTTTTACAAGCGTAATAGTGTCTCCCACAAGAATTACGGCTTCTAGCCAGACAACTACAGATTTATACGTCGTGAATGCAGACACTACTGTCGAATGCGCTGGTACATTGTCGTTCGACCTTAGTGACCACTGTCCAATTTTTGTGTCGGCTATACAAAAACTTTCAACTTTCACTAGAAAAGCCCTTACTACCTATCAGTCAATTAATAACACAAATCTGAATAAATTCAGAGAAATGACAAACAGTGCTGACTGGTCCGAAATTTAAACTAATAGCAGTGCAGATGAAGCGTACAATATATTTATAAATAAATTTCGTGAAATACATGATGCATGTTTCCCGTGGTCCACAAAGCGTCAATCTAAAAAAAATGAGAAAACCATGGATTGCGCCGTCTCTTTATAAACAGATAAAAAAGAAAGACAAGATGTTTCAAAAATTTTTATCCAGCCGAGATTTGGCCGACCTGACTGCCTTCAAACAGTCCAGAAATAAATTAAACAGCGGGTATATATACGAATATATTTGAGAAAGACGGCCGCTGTGATGCAAAATTAGTTTGGAAAACAATAAACGCAGTCCTTAACATGCCCAAGCCCTCCAATTCTATGGAGGTCTTATAATGAACGGTTTAACCTTAATGGGTACTGAACTAGCGGATAGCTTTAACAAACACTTTATTGGTCTCCCTAAAACAGACTACAACAAAGATGCTACCTGCCTAATTTCTGTACAGACACCCGACTCCTTTTTTCTCCACCCTACGCACCCATTCGAAGTTTTTGCTACACTAATGGCCTTGAAGAATAGCTCCAGCCTTGACGCAGAGGGTCTGTCAGTAAAACCAATAAAATTTGTAGCTGACCTTCTTGCACCTCACTTATCGTATATATTTAACCTATCGATATCTTCTTCTGCCTTTCCAGACAGACGAAAACTAGCCAAAGTGATTGTTATCCATAAATCTGGGACGACACAAGACATGGCCAACTATCGACCAATATCGATTCTGCTAATTTTCTCGCAACCACTAGAAAAAATCTTGCTTAAGCGTTTGGAAACTTACTTTAATGATAATCGCCTTTTGACAGATACAGATACAAAAAGAACCAATTTTGCAAAACATTGAAAATAAATTTTTGTCGATTTCAGCAAAGCATTTGGCTGCATTAATCATAACATTATTTTAGATAAACTTTATGCATACAGTATAAGAGGCAATCCGCTTAAGTTGATAAGGTCATACCTTGAAAAACGGCAGCAATCCGTATGTGTTGATGGTTGTAGCTCGAGTTTTGAATATATAAGATGCGGAGTACCGCAGGGCAGTATCTTAGGTCCGTTCCTCTTTAACGTATATATAAACGATCTCGTCCATATTTCCAAGATGGCTGAATTTATAATATATGCCGACGACACTAGTTTATTTTTATCTGGGAACTCATCGAATGAACTCCTATTTGAAGCGAACGTCATATTGGGAAGCCTCCATAACTGGTCACATGTAAGCAGTTTAAAGATTAATCATAATAAAACAAAGGCGGTTATTTTTCGTTTGATAAATCGGAAAGTAACCATATCAATCCCACTGCTTATTGGAGACTACGCTATCGAAATCGTAAGTAAATATAAATCTCTTGGCGTAATATTTGACGAACATCTTAAATGGGCTGATCACTTCCGTCATCTTTCTTTAAGCTTGTCGAAATCTGTAGGAGCTCTTTCACGAGGTCGTGACTTGTTTCCCGCGAAAGCTAAAAAATTATTACATCATTCATTATTACATTCTCAAACAAACTACTGTCATCTTGTGTGGGGAACGGCGGCTCGCGTGCATTTAAACCAAACACTACTTCTGCAAAAAAAAAAGCTATCCGCATAGTTTCTGGCTCAGATTACCTAGCTCATACCAGACCACTGTTTATTAAACAAGGAATATCTCCCATTCATCATCTAGTGTCATTTACCATTCTTCACACCTTGAATAACTAGAGCTTACCTCGGGCTAAGTTCATAACCCAACTCTCATCGGTGACACAAACGCACATTCATACAAGCACCAGACGCAAAGAGAAATGGCATCTACCCCGACTTCGCACAACGTATGGCTCCCAAATGTTGCATTTCCTGATTCCGAACACCCTTAACACAAACAAATGGTACACAGAAAATATGAACCTAAACAGAAAAACAATTGTTCAGCAATTTTTTGAGCATGTGGTGGGTTCAAACCCAAATTAGGCTAATAGTTTTTTTTGCCATTGTATAAAAAGAAATACTGCTATGTATTATTTGAACTTGATATATTATATCGTAGTTTTAAATTGCAATTATGTTTTTATCCTTCTGTTTCTACAATACCGCTGTATTATGCTTTTTTGTTACTTCTCAGTGCATTGTAAATTTGAATTTTACTTTGTATTACATTAAGTTTAATTGTAATTCTGCATTGTGTATGGTTCCTTGATTCATGGTGTATGTCAAATTGTACTTTTTTTTTCCCTTCACTGCTGCCATATTGTAAATGGGCCCCGGACCCCGTCAAGCTGCTCCAAGGCAGCTTTTTGTCCCCGGCCTTTTTTCTCTTGGAGAAATAAATGAATATTGAATCTTATTATTTTTTTGCTTTTTAAGCTGTCTAACACTAACAACAACATCAGCAGCAGCAGCAGCAGCAGCATTTTATGTCCACTGCAGGCTCCCTGCGATCTCCAATTACCCCTATCCTACGTCAACCGATTCCAACTAGCACCCGCAAATTTCCTAATTTAGTCGCACCACCTAGTCTTCTGCCGTCCCCTAATGCGCTTCCCTTCTCCGTAGTTTCCCGGGAACGCTGCGGGCCTATACGCTAGGAAGTCAGGAATGCTACGCCTCATTTAACCTGCAGCAGTGCCGTATTCGATAAGTCAGACATGGTTTGAACATTTCGCGCGTGGAAGCAATTGACGGCCCTGCTACCGCCGCGCTCGCAATACAATTCCCGAGAATACAAACAAAATACGCAAGCTAGAAATACTGCAAATGTAGACGGAAGGAATAGACGCAACTAGGATCGCTACGCAAACAACATTACATGTTAATGTTTAGTCATGCTCGCCATATTTGACTTTTCACTAATTACAGTTTTTGATGTGTAGAAGCACTTGCTTTCTTCTGTTTCTATATTGCTGTCGGTTTTGATGCAGAATTATGTCGTAGTTTTAGTGTCGGTGCTGCCATAGTTTTATTGATGTTTATAATTTGTATCTAACTTCCTTTTATATATATATATACAATTACCATTTCGTCGCAATATGTATGCTTGTTTTACTGTGTACTGTGCTGAGGTTGTTATGTAATGTCTTTAGGGCCCCGTCAGGCTACTGTCGAAGCATTTAGCCCTAAATGATGATGCTGTTCTTGCTTACTGGAAAATAAAGTTTGATTTGATGTCTCTTCATTTATATGTTGATACATATCAAGTTAAAGGAGTGACCACGACGCCATCACGTCAATGTCATTAATGACAATCACGTCATGGCATATATGCCATGTCATTCATCTGAGGCATGCCATTTCATTCATGTCACAGTCATCGAAATGCATACCTTATTAAAAAAAAAGAATCTGACATAAATGACAATCGTGCCATAACATGAGTCAGATGACATGCATGTCAAGAGAGGAATGTCACAAATGAGAGGACATCACTATATTTTGTTGAATGACATGACATGCATTCTGGATGCATTCTGGATATGTATATCATGACATACATGAGTTACATGAATGCAGCTTCCAGTCTATTAAGGAAGTACTTGCTTCGCTTCCTGTAGTGCACGTTTCCGGTGCACCTGCTCATCGTAGCGACAGTCGATTCTTCAGGCGTTGGCTTGGGAGCGGTCCTTCAGCAAAAGTGCGGCAATTAACTCTTTACAGTGGCTTTTGCATCTCGTACTCTAACCCCTGAAGAACTACGGTACTAGGCAAACGTGAAGCTTTAGCCTGCCTTTTTGCTTGTGAACATTGGCATGTTTACTTAGGGGGTCATTGGTTCAAGCTTCGAACTGACCACCAAGCTCTTGCTGCATTGCTGTGTTCCGAAGGTTCTGGTCAGCGTCTTATAAGAATTTCTCGATTGAGTGCTCGACTCGCTTGCTTTAATTTTGACTTTGAGTGTTTCAAGGACGATCAAAATGTCATACCTTATTCATTGTCGCGTCTTCCTGTTCCTCCTGAATCTGAACCATAACTAGATGAGGAAATAGTGTTTTTGCTTTCTGTATGCATAGCGAAGGAAGAATTTCAGACAGCTACAGTGGCTGATCCAGTTTGTCAGGCTTTAAGAGAAAGGATAGTAAACGGTCGAAGAAATGCTCTAGATCTGCCGCCAGAATTACAGGGATATGCATCCTTACAGTCCGAATTATCCTACGTGGATAATATTCCCCAAGGAGAGCGTATTATCGCTCCTGTTTTATTGCGTCAGAAACTCCTGTCTTTTGTGCACTAGTGTCATTTGAGATCACGAAAACGAAGCTCAGACTGAGAGGCATCTACTAGTGGCCTCACATGGAGAGACAAGTTGAGGAACTTGTAAGAAATTGCTTTGTTTGTTAACATGCAGATAAACATGCCAAATCGTATTTTTTTCTCCCCTTCAACCTATGGAATGGTCTTTTCGATCACTGGAAAAATTAGCTATAAAGATAATATGTCCTTTAGATCATGCTCCACAGCATGCGCGTTTTGCCTTAGTCATTGCCGACTATCATTCCAAGTGGTCTGAAGTTGCCTTTATGTATTTAGTCACATTCGAAGCAATCATCCGCTGTCTGATTACTCTGTTCAGTAGAGAAGGGCTTCCCGATACCATTGTGTCCGACAATGGCCCACCAACGGCCCACCCAACATCCGAAACGTGTTAAATAAACATATTGTATTGTATTGTGTTTCTTTCCGTTGAGTTAGAAGATTTCTGAAAGAACGAGGCATATCAAGTATTTCCTGTCTTCCCTCTACTACCCGCAGGTAAACGTCCAGGTAGAAACATTCAACTGTCCTGGAATAATTGATACAGATTGCTATGTTGGAACGAGACCTTAGGTCTGCAGCGTTAGAATACTTGGCAATCTACAGGTTTTCTTCACACACGACTACAGGTGTTTCTCCGGCTATGCTGCTCCATAGTCGTCAACCGAGAACTCGACTCTATGTCGAAGTAATGCTTTCAATGCGTTCAGGATTCGATTCCCCGAAGTTGCGCCAGGAAGTGGACTAGTGCTGCAAAAAATTATGCGCGGCTCTGCTATCGCAAACACCAGAGACCACTGGAGCTGGGTGAAGGCCAGTAAGGTAATGCCGAACCACCCACTTAGTCGAACTATTGCTGGGCTTCCCCCAGCTCCACTGGTCTCTGCGATAACAGAGCCACGCATAGTATTTTTCCACTGCGAGAAAGAGGCCAAGCTTACGTCAAGCCATAAGAAGCTCAACGGGCACCGTAATGTCAACAGGTCCTTTTGAACTACGTGCCTCACCATGAAACGTTTGCAAGTTTACCAGATAGAGGGCTGTGAGCCCTATCAGGAAAGCAACAGTCTACAGTTTTGTATCGTACCGAGCGGGAATGCTAAAATTTGACATACAAGCTTGCTTGATTTTAAGGGCATTTTATGACAATCGGAGAAGTAACAAGTTGAGTCCCAACTTGTTTCTTTTCTCGTCATGTAGCAAGCTCCTACTTGGTAATGCACAAATTCTGTCATCTGCTATTTAAAAATCAGATTGACGGGCATTGCCAACAAGTTTCACGCGCTCCTTCCTAGCGTTAATTTGTTACATGAAACTGCAAAGAATTTTAAAGCCTTCAAAACCGCTCAGTGCAATTTTGAGGAAATGATGCTTCATGTTCACTGAAACTTTGGCAGTCACTCTTCACTTTATTATTCTATTTTTTATTTAAAGTACGCTCAGGGCCGTATGCCATTAAAAAGGGGAGTGGTAACAAAGCAGTAGAGTAAAACAAACAAGAGCAGTGAGTTTTGGTAATACAATGATTCTCCTGATTATATAATGTTAGCTAATGTATTGCAAAAGAAGTTTGTTATCTGTGTTGGCTACGATACTTGAGGGAAGGTGGTTCCATTCCTGAGTTGTACGGGGGATGAAAGATTGAAAGAAAGACTTCGTGTAGCAAGAATCAATCCCTGCGTTACTGCCATGATCGATGCAGTTTGAAATGTACTTGAGGCCGAGGTATGAAGTCGTGAAGTGTGGTATGACGGAAAATTTTATGAAATAGCGAAACATGGTGACTAGCTAGGGGAATAATTGCTGGTTAGCTTCATTAAGGTTTTACTCGCGGTACAGTTATAATTAGCAAGAATGAAGCGAGCAAAGTTATCTTGTACTAGTTGAAGTGAAGTAGTACGACTAACGCTACTGGGATCCCATATTGCAGATGCATATTCAAGTTTTGAGCGTATTAGCGTCTTGCAGCAGAGGCGTAGTTTTAAAGCAAACAGCGCTTCGGAAAAGTTGCACTGTAAGTACCCGAGCAGGCGAATTGCAGTGTTAATGACATACCCTTTGTTTGTCCAATTTAAATTATTTGTAATGTGTACACCAATATATTTATAGGACATGATGAACACAACTGGCCTGCTCCACACTTCTCAAACATGACGAACCAATAAAATCAATTTTTCTTTCTCTTCAAACAGCAGATGACATACCTGAGGGTAGTGTGTTCACAAAAAGCTTTTGAAGTATACTCGAAGTTTGACTTAACATTCAGCCAATCAACAGTGGACGAGCAAGGGAAGCCTCAGCGTGGGAACTTGTCTTCGTCACCGGCCTCACAAATATGCTTGATTTTTGGAACGTTGGCTACAGGCTTAGGCTTCCCTTGCTCACCTGTGTTACTCAAATGACGTGTTCATCTCCTTGTAACCTTTTTGCATTGTTTTAACGCGCAAACCGAGATGTTTTTTCAACATGAAATCGTAAATTGCATTTTACAAGGGTCCGTGAGCATTAATTGGGCATACTTATATGTTTATTTAGTGTCGTTGTTTCAACACAACATTGGCAGAGGTCGCACTGTCGTCCCATAACGTTCCTCGCCTTCCTACGAGTACTCTACTTGTGTCAAAGCCTTTACTGCTGAAGCTGAACACTAAATGTGCAGTAGAAATATCAAGAACACAAAATATGTGATCTAAAATTTAGCATAATGTTATTTCCCTCTAGACTTCGCGCCTATCGCCAACGTGTTATGAAAACAATGCGACATTGCAGTTCGAGTTTACCTTACTGACAGTACATGTTTGCTGAGCACTTCTTATGTTTCTTTCTTTAATCTAGCTGAAATTGTCGAAGGCGGACAACATACATACAGTATGGAACACGTCAAACAGCACTGTATGCAACACGAGTACTAGCTTAGGGGAGTACAATATCGTTGTCCTTGCTTTAGCGGCACGGCAAACGCGACGAGAAAACTTCGCTTGATTTCAGCTTTCAATTCCGTTAAATAGATTACTATCTGTGTTTCTGTATATTGTAAACTCAGTAACTGACAGCATTAGCTCCACCAGACCTGTACGAAAATTGTGGTAATGTACTGCTTCATTCACGATTGACAATGAACAATGTAAGCTTACTTGTCTGACGTGTTTTTTTGCCAGTTGAGGCCTCTCGGTCACCTGGCGATGTAATAAAGGTATCGATAGTCATTTTAGAGTATCATACACACGAACACCACTCCGAAAGCGGTAGCAAAACACCCAAAACCAGCGAACGAGCAGCACAACGAACCCCACGAGCCGCCACCGTAGCGGCCATATTGCTCACTACGTAATAGTGATGATAATAGTGCCTGCGCCATCTCTCGGTCGCATACTTTAGTTCGCAACGCCCCCGCTACTCTTATGTTCGTTGCAGTGTGGAAGGTATAGTTTCCCTTCTCTAAGTTTGTATAGGTGTTCTGTGGTTGGAAGACCAGCTCTGGGCCGTCCGGCAAGCCGAAGATGACGCCCGAGTCCAAGGACTCCGAGCCGCCACATGAGGCCACCACAACAAAAACTGCCAGACCATTCATTATTAAGTTTTTTTTTTTTTGTTTTAGTATCGCCATCTGTCGGGCTCCCCGGTAAGTTCCATGCGCTGCCGCTTCTTATTTTCGAACCGCTATGGAAAGTACAGTTTTCCTTCTCTAAAGTTGGTTTTTTATTCCATGACGTTCCTACCAGACGTTCATTTGGGGGATCGCCAGTCGTTTGTGCGTAGGCGCGAGTAAGAGAGGGCGCGAGAGAGAAAATCTGGGGGCTTTTGCTCCTTGAATATATTCATTCATTTATTTATTTATAGTACCCTCAGGGCTTACAATGAAGCATTACAGAGGGGAGATAAATATGCAAAAAAGGAGAAAGAAAAACACGAATACTAGTCAGATGACAATGCATGGTGCAATGTAAAAATAACGCGAGAGCGACACAAAAAAAAGCATATTACGGTAAAAAATAATTATACAAAGAAAAACGGAAAACTTCGGTAATACAGATTAAATATACATACATGGTATATAGGACAAGTTACAGTGAGCCAATACGCACAGAATGATAGAAAATAAAGCATAATACAAAATACACCGTTTGTAGATTAGGTAGATAATAAAAAAGAAAGCTTATGAACAATACTGATCAGGAGAAAACGGAATTCCTTCGTTATACACTCACATCAAGGCATGCTAGATAATATTAGTAAGTGCCTTAGGGAAGTTATCTGTGTTAGTTATATAGACTAGTGGATCTGGTAGGTGATTCCATTCCTGGCATGATTTTGGAAGAAATGAATTACCATAGGTAGACGTTTTGTGGAATGGGATGTTTACCTTATGACGATGGTCCAAGCGTGCAGAAGTAAAAGAGGCTGGTTCGATCAAGCGTGACTTGAGTGTAGGAATTAAGTGGTATATTTTATGGAACAGACAAAGGCGAGCGATTTTTCTGCGTTTGGAAAGGAGAGATATGTTGAAGGCAAGTCTGATGCTAGTTACGCTTGCTGTGCGCTGGTAATTGTTAAGAATAAAACGAACGGACCGATTCTGCACAGCTTCTAAGCTGTTAATTGATGTTAATTGATGAGGGTCCCATATTGAGGATGCATACTCTAGATTAGGCCGAATGTAGGTGACATATAACTGTTTTTTCAGGGAAGAAGGTGCGAGTGAAAAATTTCGTTTAAGATAGCCCAGCATGCGGTTAGCTTTTGATGTAATGTGTTCGATATGTCGTTTCCATGAGAGATTATTTGTAATGTGCACTCCGAGGCATTTATAACAAGATGCTGATTCAAGTGGGATGTTGTTATGATGGTAGTTATAAAAAGATACTTGGCTGCGTGAGATTCTCATGAATCTACATTTTGAGGTGTTAAGATTCATGTGCCAGCGGGAGCACCAGGTTGTAACGTTATCAAGGTCTGATTGTAATGTAACCATATCAGAATCATTAGTTATTTTTCGGTAAATTACGCAATCGTCGGCAAACAAACAAATAGAGCTAGTGATTTGATTAGGCAGGTCGTTAATATAAATGAGGAAAAGTAAAGGCGCCAACACAGAGCCTTGAGGTACACCCGATTGTACTGGCACCTCTGGTGAGTCATTGTCATTGATGGTTACATATTGGGTACGATTACAAAGAAAGCTGCAAATCCATTTGAATATTAAAGGGTCAATATTTAGAAGGCTTAGCTTATAGATAAGTAACTGGTGATTAACTTTATCAAAGGCTTTAGAAAAGTCTAAAAAAATACAGTCCGTCGCAAAACCCGAGTCCAAGAACGCATGCAAGTCATTAGTGAATGTTATTAGTTGTGTTTCACAAGAAAAAGATTTTCTGAAACCGTGCTGATAAGGGCTAAAAAAATTGTTTGATTCAAGAACGTCTACAAGGTGAGTGAAAATGATGTGCTCAAAAATTTTGCAGGGTACCGAAGTTAATGAGATGGGTCTGTAATTCAAAGGGTGATGTGGGTTTCCCAATTTAAAAAGCGGGGTAACCTTACCGGTTTTCCAATCAATGGGTAGGGCACTGTCGTTAAGTGATCTAGTAAAAATAAAGGTAAGTATGATGGAGCTGTATTCTGCAGTGTTTTGGAGAAACTTGGAATTAATACCGTCAATACCACATGATGATGACCGCTTTATCTTGAAAATTCTGGCTCGGATACCTGCTGGGTCTAGGGCAATGGGATCCATCGCCGGAAAGTTAACGGGTGTAAAAGGGGGATAGTCACTTAAATTTTCTGTGCAGAATGATTGGGCAAACGTGTTGTTTAGTACAGAAGCACAAAGATGATTCGGAACTTGATCGCCTGAATCGTTTACGAGACTTATAACGCTATCTTTGGTACATTTCATAACGTTCCAAAAGCGTTTTGGGTTAGTTTTTATCAGAGACGGTAGGGTTGAGTTAAAGAAGTTAAATTTGGACGTGTTTAAAGCGCTTGTATAGGCTTTCGCAGCGGATGTATATGCTAACCATCGATCAGCGTTTAATGACCTTTTGGCGGAACGAAAAAGTCTGCATTTTTTGTTGGATAATCTTTTCAGATGGTTATTGTACCAAGGGGCGTTAGAAGATGGATGAATTATTCTAAGTGGAATATATTTGTAGATAAGATGCATTACTGTAGATTTAAAAGACAACCACATTTCTTGAACTGTTAAGTCTACATGTGTCATAAGGAAGTAATCAAGAAAGGCTGATAGCTCAGAGTTTATAGCGTTAAAGTTAGCCTTTTTGCAGTCCCTAATATATTTGGTGTGTTTCTTTACTTTTGTAGGCGGGATGGAAATGTTAAAGTGTAAGATGTCATGGTCGCTTAGGCCAGGCATGTGGGTCACTGGTGAAACCTTATCAGCATGAGCAGTCAGAATCAAGTCGAGCAACGAACTTGTAGCAGATGTGACACGTGTTGGTTTGATAACGAGCTGTGCAAGGTTAAAATCTACGCAAACGTTAAGAAATCCTGTAGCCTCTGCAGATGTCGGATTAAAAAAGGGGCAGGAACGCGACCAATCGATAGTTGGGAAATTAAAGTCTCCTAAAAGAAACATAGGTGATCCAGGAAATCGAACAGATATTACGCTTAGGGTGTCATGAACTTTTTCTGCAAAATTACAATCGGGATTAGGGGGACGATAACAGACCCCTACGATTATTTTTTTGAAACCAATAGATAGGCAGCACCAGAGTAATTCCAAATTAGTAGTTACACTCAAAAGGAATGATTCAAAACTAGAGTTAATAGCTATTAAAACACCACCGCCTATTCTATCGGTGCGGTCTAGCCGATATACAGTAAATTTTTTGTTGCATTGAAAGAGCTCGCCTGTCTCTATTTTGTCAGAGAGCCAGGTTTCTGTTAGTACAACAACATCAGCTCCAGTATCGTTAATTAAACTATTCAACCTATCTCTTTTAGGAAAAACGCTCCGAATATTAGTAAAGATTACGGATGCTGTTGCCGATGGGCCTCCACCCCTCGCGTGAGCCTATTTACTTCCCGCATAGACACGTCCAGAACGCGTTCCTCCTGGGGACAGGGCCACAGCATTGCTCGTTTGTCTGCCAGTATTGACTTCAATAACGGAATTTTCGTCGGCATTGAACATGTAGCACTTTCCTTCCGAAAATAGTCTTTTGTAGCTTAACTTGAAGTTAGTGTTCAAGCCTCTACCGAATTCCAAAAGTTTCTTCCGGGCGTGACGCGTGGCTTCGCAACAGTCTTCGCTTACGCTGATGCCTGTTCCCGCGAAAGACGACCGTTTGGAAAACACCAGCTCTTTTGTCTTGAATGTGGTAAACTTCACCACTAGAGGCGTATTTTTGCCGCTGGCAAATTTCCCGATTCTATGTAAACGCTCTATACTATCAAGTGGTAAACGTATATCCAGTTTGTCTGAGGCGATGGAGATAATTGTTTCTTCGCACTGACGCGCATTCTCAGACGGGCCATCGGGTATCCCGAAGAATATAATACCCGTGTCACACGGGCGTTTGGAAGGCCTTCCAACCGATAGTCAGTTGACTCAAAGGTCAAGTTCGAGCTGTTACACGGGCGGTTTCGAAGGCCGCCGAGTCAATAGTCTATCGACTCAACGGAGCACCCTACAACTCTATCGAAATCTCAATGGCCTTTGAGCAACGGAAGCGGAAACAGCGCGAACATGCCCGCTCGTTCACAATGTGCTCGTACTCACGGTTAGAAAGAACAAATCAAACCAAATGCTCTAAAAATACTATATATGAGTGTTATTCATTATTCAATAAAGTGTTTTTGCCACTTGACCTGTGCGAACACACACCAAAACGGCAGCCGCATCGAGAGGCGCAAACGTTGCCGCAGTTTCGCTACTCAACAACTTAAAAACTAAACATATATGTATGGCAATGTATAAACAAATTTTTTTAATGTAAAAACAAACATAAAAGAAATTATAGTGTTTTTAAATGGTTTTAATGTTGTTTAGCTTTTCGTGTCATGAAAACGAAAATAAAGATCCGCAGCGCCACACAATTTTGCGAGAAACGCCTGAACCACTCAACGGCCTTTCAAAAGTGCCGTGTAGCAGCGCGACAACTGCTTTGAGTCGATAGAGTTGTGGCGTTTCAAAGGCCGTTGACTGGAAGGCCTTCCAAATGTGCCCGTGTGACACAGGTATAAGATTTTCTCGTCGTGACCTGTCTTCGGCATCGTCAAGTCGCCCACGAAGCGTGGCAGTTTCTCGCTGCACGCGTTTTATATTTTGAGACGTGTCACTCATTTCTTGCTGCAATGTCTCAAAGCCAACAGTCTGACATTCTAGAGCTTGTAGGCGTTCATTCATATCAGTGATGCTAAGTGTGATGGACTGCTGTGAAAGTTTAAGCTCTTCTATCGCCTGTGACATACTGGATTGGTTTGTTTCAATGCGAATACAACGCGCGTTTGTTTCTTTTACAGTTTTAAGCAATTCGGCCATAACGTTATCATCGGGACCAGGGTTTTGCTCTACGTCGCCACTCAACAACAACAGTAATTTGCAAAAAGAACCACACACTGCTTCTGGGCATGGAAGCACAATTATAAAGCGGTCTTCAGACCTGAAAGATTTAGTAGGCAGCATAGAAAAATGACCGACCTGCACAAATAGGAAGATACGGTATGAGACTGTCATCCTGCTTGTACTTCCATGCCCACTGGTGACGACACGATGACATAGTAATGTGCTGTTTCACAATATGGCACCCTTTCATGTGCACTTTTGGCGAGCGGCGGCGTGCACTGATGCATAAATATGAACAGAGGTAAGAGGCAAAGTTACTCTGCAACCCACATGACGCTTTTAAGAAAGCGTATCTGTAAACCTTTCTGTCTTCATAAGTGATCAAAATTTGTTTTGAGTAGGTTGGTTAATCACATTGCGGCAACAACACAAAAAGCAAGGACCGAAAACACAGCGAGAAGGCAGATTCAGACGAGGAGGTAGACCAGTGAGAAAGGCTTTAATGAGATGGAAGGGGCCAGTCCTGCAGTTTACAGGAGTTAGTGCTTTGAATGAGATGGGTTAATGGAAAAGTTAAAAGGACTTCGCTGAAAAAAAACTAGCAAAAACAAATGCTAATATAAAATAAAAGTACAGAAATAAGAGTAAGCGAGAACCCGCATGGAAGCAGGCACATATTCACACAAAAACGTGTAAACCAAGAAAATCTCAAATATCAACAAATGTGGAAAATAAAATAGGCAAACGCAAGAAAACATACACACACGCATTCAAAAACAGACGCGGGTACAGGTATTAGGAGCGGGTTCACAAGCTGCTGTGCCTAGCTTCTAGTATGTTTCTTTTTTCTTTTTACCCTTCTCTTAACACTGTCATGAGAATTTTTAATTGCAACATATCACGAGAATCGAAAAGCAGCGCGGAGCTGTGTTGTGGGAAATCATATCGAGCGCTGACAACACACTTTATGCGTGACTGTATCACAGCACGCATTCTACAGCTTGCGCGTGCAGTGAGCACTGGTGGACAGCAATCAATCGGCGGTGCTACACAACGCTCGAACACCGTCGCTAGACGTTCGGCCATCTCACCACTGACAATGATCATTCACGCTAAGTTGACGACGACACGTCTTTGCGTTGCAGGCTTCTGCAAATATTTTCTGTTGAGACACTCGTAGGTTTGTTTCATGCGCGCACACTTTTATGATTTCTCCTGAGAATCGTTTTGCTCCATCACTTCGCCCCGTCCGACGAAAAACACAGGGACACAGTACACGAACGCACCCGCCGCTAACAGTAGGCACCAGTCTTTGGAAAACTTTTGTCGTCGTAACTTCATTCGGGAGCGAAATAAAACAACATGGAAGAAATACGCAGGATGTGTGTTTGCAGCGGTCGCCGTGGGATCCTGTTTTCAGGCAAAGGGTAGCGCAGCGCCAGCGATGCTCGCTGCAATGTTCCTTCGCCGGATCACGGCTCAGAATAAACGCATGCCGCACACATGCCGCATCGTAAGCTCGTAGTAATATTTCCGGCATGATAGACAATAACAAACAGTTCTGGAATTCACTCTTACGAGGGGCTGAAGCCCACAGCTGACGCGACTTCGCCCAGTTCGAAGCGCGGGCGGCCATCTTCTCCGTCGGCGGGGTCACCGGCCGTCCGGCTCATGACGTTAGTCCAGAGTGCGCGTCCATCGATGAATGCTCGTGTGCCTCCGCCTCGGAGGAGCAAACGCCCCCTTTTTTCTAAAGTTGTATCCGACTTTAGGTACTACGGAGGAGGCTTCTCAGCGCGTGTTGTAGGCTTTTGTCCCTAGGCGTGCCGGCATTGCGGAGTGGGGTCGAGTTTACGCTCGGACGCTGGTTGCCGGCGCGGTAAAGTATAGGTGGAGCAGCGGGCTAAGTCAGTCGTGGCGGATCGTTGCTTTCTCGCGCCTTACGGCGATGCACCTTGTAAATAACATCACAGATGTTTCTGTGGGAGCAGTTCCGACTGCAGTAGAGCCTGGGCCGCATATATTGATAATATAGAAGGCAGAGCTGAGGGCCTTGGCAACCGCGGCTGAACGCAAGTGGCTGAAAGGCCACCAGTGACGATGACTGACTCAGCACCAGTGCCGCAGGCGGGAGAAAGTCTGTCCGACGTACCTTCAGAGGCAAAGTTCTGACTGGTGTTGCAGCATTCTCAGGGCGCGGTGGTGCTGAACTTAGCATCACAAGTTGGCGGCTGGAAGTATCTATATTTATTCAATTGTGTTTTTTACTAATTCTAACAAAGTTTCATTATTTCGCATTATTGGCGGTGCCTCCGGGACACCAAACGACGCCTGCGCTTGCCAGAGGTGTATAAGATCGACTGTCCGCTATCGCGGACAGGCAATTTTTTATGCGAGGACCCCTGGCATGCTTCGGCCTCCGCGGCCTGAACCCACGAGCCACCCTGCTTCCAGCTTTGATCCCGCCGCTACCCTTGGGTGCCCTGGAGATCCTGCGCCTTCTTTAGTATAACCTGAGGTGCTCTCCTCAGGCCTCCTTTTGCCGGTTACAGGCGAATTGAAT
Organism: Dermacentor andersoni; assembly: GCF_023375885.2. Lineage (NCBI taxonomy): Eukaryota > Metazoa > Arthropoda > Arachnida > Ixodida > Ixodidae > Dermacentor > Dermacentor andersoni. Next base: position 2,102,990 of record NC_092819.1, read on the forward strand.
TAAGACCGACGACCTTCGGTGGGAGTAGAACCTATGACCCTCGCTATTAATTATAGCGAATTGCGCCATCAATTTCTTTATAAGAAAGCTTGAAGCCGAAGCGAAGAAGAAGCGTCAGCACGACCTGTGGTGTTCAACAAGGCAAAGTTAATTAAGACACTCGAACCTACGAACTTTGATGGGATCAAACCCACTTGGAGATATCGGTGAACAGGATATATCTCCAAGTTGCATTCCAATTGCCATCGCGAACGTCGAGAGTTGAACCCACGACCTTTGGTGGGAGACGAGCCCACTTGTATATATGTGCGAACCAGCCATATCTACATGATGATTATAACAATCATCGACAAGAACAAGGTGCAACATGGCACTCCACTGCAGTGAGTGCGGATGAATTCTGCACTTTGAAAAGTGCCAGGTCATAGGACGCTATAAAAGTGCATATGGCCGCCTGATAGCTGAGGCCTTTGCGATTGGCCGAGGCAGTGAAGCTTGTGTAAGCGCCCCTTCCTTAACGCTCAGTGAAAGAGAGAGTGAATGAATTCTGGGGTTTTGCGCGCCGAAAACACGGTTTGATTATAATAATCAGAATCAGTTTTATTCAAGACAAAAATGGGCATAATTACATGATAAGTATATACAGAACGAGGTCCCGTAGTTAGAAACTGAAATGGGACCTCCTGTGCATGATGGCTAGAATTAGTAAAACAACGAAGGCAACATGTAAAATTTACGATAATAAAGATTAGGAGACAAGGCATAAATGAACAGAAAAGCAGCAGATGAATGTATTAAGCAATAACAAGGCTTTGGATTAGTCAGCAAAAGGTGAAACTACAAAAATAGCTTAACAAGAAGAAAGAAGTAAAAAAATGCTGGAGACGTATAGAGAAACAACGTGAAAGTTAGAAATACAACACATAGTACACTCAAATGCGAAAGTCAGAGGAAGCTAAAAGAAAATACTTAAGTTCTGTACGAAATCTGTGAGCTTTAAACAATTTTAAAGGGAATGGTAATGTGTTCCACAGAGATAAAGCTGAAAAAGTGTAATGACTGCTTACCATACTTGGTGCGAACGAAGGATAAAATGAAGTTCATATTTCCTGCAAATATAGTATTATTTACATTAGCAAGGCATGTCATTGGTATGATGATTACTGGAATATCATAGTTTAATGCACTAAAAATAAACATGGCCAGGTTATATTTAACAAGATCAGTCACAGTCAAAACATCATGTTCATGTAACAGCTGATTTACGCTAATGCTACGAGGTGAAAATGTCATTAGTCGAATAGCTCGATTCTGAATTACTTGCAACGACGTTAGGTGACTGTTATAAGTGTTTCCCCATGATTAAATGTTATATTTAATATGAAAATGAACAAAAGCATAATAAAGCGAGGTGATCACTTGTAAATGAGAAATATGGCGCTTTGTTTAAAACGCATATTCCATATGCCGTTTTCTTTTTCACATGAGCTATGTGAAGGTGAAATTTAAGATGACGATCAAATTCCACACCTAAATAGGTGCAATTATCAACTGCAGTGATTAGGTGATTGTTGATGCAAATAGACTGAAGGAGCTCAGGCGATCGCTGATGTGAGGCAAAGACGACAACATTGGTCTTATTATGGTTAATATGCAGCTTGTTAAGTTGACACCATGTGGAAATTTTCACGAGATCTTCGTTTAGCTTGCGTGTTCGCGTTGATATACAATTGTTAAAACTAAATATAGCAGTATCATCAGCGTAGAGAATACACTTCGATGAGGAGAGGCAACTAGGCAGATCATTAATATAAGTTAGGAAAAGTAGAGGACCTAATATGGACCCCTGTGGTACACCACTGTTAGTAGTAGCTTCTTTAGAGTAGTACCCATAAATGTTAACGACTTCTTTTCTATCTTGTAACTGCGAGAGGCGGACCAGTTATTCCGATGGCCATCACCTGTCAGCCGCACAAATTGGCACGTCCGAGCCAGAGACACGGTCAGTGTAATGATACGGCCATCACCAGGCAGCCGCACAAATTGGCATGTCCAAGCCGGAGACGCGGTCAGTCCGATGATACGGCCATCACCTGTCAGTGTACGATCGGAGTCGGCATACGTTCCCCTCCTTTCCCTGTTTGTGCTCAGTGATGTGCGTGGATTTGCGACCAAGTTCCCCTTTTAGGGAGAGGGCGACCGACCTCCGGATTGGTGGAACCTGATGTCATCGGTCTCCTGACGCCGGATTGGTGGAAGCGACTGAACAATGACCACGCAAGGCACGGATGGCGGGAGTGATCGGCGGCTACAACTTCATCAACTTTTCTGTATTACTTTGCATTTTTAGTAGATACGTAAATGTAAACGTGTTTGTAAACGTCCTGAATATCGGACCCAGCCTCACGTTCACTTACCCCTCCACGAGGAAAGAGGATCCCACGTCTTCGAACCCCCAGTCGCAACGCCGCGAAGGTTCAGGAGTAACTTCGCCCACTTTCCTGCTTTGGAGGAGTTAAGGGGCTGACGGAGTTTAATATCAGAGGATAAGGTTAGTCCGTGAACCTGAGGGAGCTGGTTTGCTTTTGATGAGCGCATGACCATCATCTGCTGTTTGAATCGTTTAACAACACCTGCAGACAGGCTAGGCGGTGCATTGCAGATCCACTGAAAATAAGCGCACAGGAAGACACATGTTCGTGTGTGTCGTCCTGTGCGCTTATTTTTCGTCGATCTTTGAATCGTGTGGCTGATGACAGAGGGAGGACATAGCTGGCGGAGTCAGTCTTTACGGCGTTGTTCACAGTTCTACGCGAAGTCCTTTTTAGTGCATATGCGCTTGAAACGAATAGCTCGGCTGTACGGGAGTAATTTTTACCATTTCTTTACGTGGCTACGACGGAAATGTAAATATTGGTGCTTGCCGGTTGGTTTTCTGTAAACTGTTGTGATAAGCTTGTTGTCGTGCACACTTACACTAAAATCCCGACAGGTTATCGCGACCATATAAAGCCAACAGAAAATGAATCCAAGTAAAGCATAGCAGGAATTATCTGTGGTTTAAATTAAACTTTAAGAATTATTGAGGAAAAGGGAAGACGGAACCGAACGAAACAATAATCTGCAGCCGCTGATATCCTAACTGACATTCTGCGCATTACGCGTGCGTTCCACCACCAATTGTGATACGGCGGCGGATATCAACCCGGCCACTATCGTGGGTATTTGTGTGCACTACATCAAGCCGTGGGGGTCTGTCACTCGATCCGTCGACTTCGTCCGCCTTGAACGGCACTGGCTAATATTATGTAGTGGAACTTGTAGTGACGGCTTATAGCTATATATATATCTAAAGCACACCGACCTCCTAATGGAATTGCAAATTATATCAAACGGCTTCCTTGGTTTACTTGAACTTCTCTGATTTAGCCATTCAGAATGTGCCACTGCATGCGTGGCAATTCTTGCGTTACTGCTTTTTTGCTTGCTGTAAACGGTTGTTGCTCACACGTAGGGGGTGAGAACCCGTCAAGCTTCCTCACCGGGAGCGTTTTATTTTCGCCACTTTATGAACACTGATAGTAAATAAATTGATTTGACTGATTGATAATTAACCAAAATGTATGTTTGCCGCTTCCAAATTGGTATGTTCTGCAGTGGTACAGGAAATCCTAACTAAAACTCGCTTCGTACGCTGCGAAACAGCTGAAAGAAGTTGGAAAAACAATGCGCATATGTGAAGAGAGAAATAGATTTCAGATGTCATCACATTTCGCAATCAAAGTGCACTATAATTGAGGTCATAGTGCTCGATTCACACGGACAAGAAAGACGACAGGACGGGCGCTTTCAAGTCCGTGTGAATCCAGCCCTATGACCTAAATTATTGTAACGAACCACCCAGCCGCAAAATCTGTGCTGCAAAGTACACTGGGTGCTGGATCACAACCAGTGATAATATTACCGACAAAATGGCCCGCCCTCCCTAGTCACCTGACCCCCTCGACTACCGCTCCATCTTTGCAACTCTTCATCGATTAGATTAGATTATGGGGTTTTACGTGCCAAAACCACTTTCTGATTACGAGGCACGCCGTAGTGGGGGACTCCGGAAATTTCGACCACCTGGGGTTCTTTAACGTGCACCTAAATCTAAGTACACGGGAGTTATCGCATTTCGCCCCCATCGAAATGCGGCCGCCGTGGCCGGGATTCGATCCCGCGACCTCGTGCTCAGCAGCCTAACACCATAGCCACTGAGCAACCACGGCGGGTAACTCTTCATCGAAGCGTGTTTTCCGAGCAGGCACAAAATTACTATAGTGCAAAATGCGTTGCAGAAGATGAAATACCGTTGCATTGATCGTTACAGGAAAGCTTCATTCAACAGAGAGTTGAACATGTTCGTTAGATCGACCTGCGTGATCTTTTTTTTATTCTTAGTCTAGGCCCAGCTTCTTGTCATACTTCCATCCAGGGCCCGCCCAGATTTCTCGGCATGAAATGCATCAGCATCAGTAGCCATGCAAGACCCCACGCTTTCTTCGAACGACTGAAAATTCAGCAAGTTGTAGTGGAAATTTCAGTTGGTAGTCGGTGTTTGTGTATTCCTACTTCTGTCCGTGTTTCCACGCCCACCTTTAGGTAACATGCATCCGGGTTTTCTATTATTCGGCTAAGCTTATTTGGTGGGAAACGCAGCGAAGTCCAACCCCGGGGAGTTAGGGAAGGAAAGCTTCGTTTGGAACGCAAGATTTCCTCGCACTGGGCAATATTACTTCGGCGTGGGGACAGTTAGGGAAATCTTGCTAATGCTGCATATGTCAGCATTCTTCTGCGGTGAAGAGCAATGATTTCATATTTGTCTTCTGCCAGAGCGAGATTTAAAAGCGGCTGCACTATGGCAAACAGAGCTTCAGTGGTGCCCAAGGAGTCGCACAGCTGATCCATCATGCTTACGTCGAGGTTTGCCAGACTTTCGGGTCAGGCAACCTTGAACCACTGTCGCGCTTCACAGAAAAGTGGCAGCTTCCAGGCATGTGAAACGCACTGTCCAGACACAAAGTGCGCAGTGCTCCTTCTATGTGAAATTTTGCGCCTAGGCTGCGAAGAGAAATTATTTTTTGGAACTCCTGCCTAAAGGCCCAACCACACGCGGTTGAACGTGCGCGCCTGGCTACGCGTCACGCCTTTGCGAGCCCGTGCGCGCCTCTTCTACGCGTCTGAGGGGAGACGCGCAGGAATCGCGCGCGTCAAGGAGGTCTTGATCTTGGGCGTCATATTGAGCGTACGCGACGGAAGTTGAAGCTTATGCACCGACGTCACGTGGGCCGCATGTACACTTCCGGCGGTTCAGAAAGGTTGATGAAGTTGTACGGAAACGCCGGGAGTAGCTGCTGGTTTCGTGTCGATAGAGCACAGAGGCTGTGGAGGCGACCAACAATGAAGCGCTGATCGCCTGCATTGAGGCTCGACCTGCACTTTTGTGGCAGGCGAAACACAAGCTCCACAAGAACAAGCACATGACGAGGTGCTCGTGGATCGTCATGCCCAACGCTGCCTAACAGGTTAGTGCTCGGTGGGCGTCATACCGGAGCAGTTTCAATTGCGATCGAGCCCGATCGGGATCGGATTTTGTGATCACGATTGCCTGTACTGCGCAATCTGCGTAAAACCGATCGTGATCGAGAAATTCGATCGCGCTCGATCACGATCGAAAGCCTGTGTGGAACCGGTATAAGCTGTCTCTCTCATCAGCCGACTCGCAGATGTCGAAAACGGGTTTCATCTGTGCAGGTGACGTTATCACAGCGCTGCAGAAGTGATGGAAGTCCTTGGGGAATAAGTTTCGGTGCCTTGGAAGACGCTTCAGAACGACGTCATCTGGCTGTTTTTCGACCAGATGATGTTCCTGCGCTACACAATGTAGCACAGACCGTAAGTGATTTTGAAGTTTCCATCTTAGCCGGCGTGTTAAAAATGAAACACGGGGTTCTAGTGCTTTCCCTTTACCAACGTCGACCGGCGATGCCGTATGTTTCTATTATAGCTGGAAATTCACCGCATTTATGGGGATCGACTCAAAATTGTGCTTACATAAGTAAATCGATGCACAGTATGCTATATATTCAGCTTTGTGTAATTGGCGATAGAAGATTTGTGCGGCATCGCTGTCGGATTATCGCATATTTCGTTAAATGTGATCCGGTAAGGGGACATATAAGCAGTACAAGAATAGCTTTGTATATTTATTAATTTAGGTACCCACAAAGCCAGTTTGGCTTTGCAGTGGGGAGCAGAGAAAGCAGAAATACAGGTACAAAATAACAAGTAGAACAGCACATAAAAACCTAACAATAAAGCATAAGACAGAAGTGCAGAGAATATCACATACAAACTAGCAGGATGAATAAGAAGAAAAGGAATTGCATGATGCACACATAAAAACAAAACACAAAGGATGAAAGAGTTCCCTTTGATTCTGTGCACTGATCCTAGAAGACAGCATGCAAGTCAATTGGCAGTATTTAGGCGAATATTCAATGTTGCTATATTCACATGTGTCTTAGGCATTGTAATGAACAGCTTTAATTTTGCATTTTGTTGCTTGCCAGCAGTGTGCAAATATGTGCTTCATCCCAGACCCTCAAATTTTACCTAGTTTGCTCAAGGATTCATTCAGTGCCATCATGCTGTAGGAATAAATGCACCATAGTACTGACGACAATGCTTGTTTTTGTGTCTGCTCAGCAGTGTCCTTACCTAATTATGAGCTTGCGGTTATTCTGCAGATCCCAAGCGCTGTGGTTGCTAGCTTAAGCGAAGCTTTTACGATGTTTGGGGAGAACGCTGTTTCTGCTTAGCAAAATTTCCAAGGAAAGACTAGATGATCCAGTTAAACACATTTTCACTGTGCAAAAATTATTATTGAAATTTTACATGCCAAAACCACGATCGAGTTACATTATTGATGATGTATGGGGTTTTATGGCGCAAGGGCCAGGTATGGCCAAAGAGCGCCATGTCGGTGGTAATGAGTTTGCTGTGTAATTATGACTACTGTGAAATTGGTGTGACGTGGCTGTAAAGGGGCCTTAAAATATGCGCTGTAAAGTGCGTAAAATCTGTATAATAAAATTATGGCGATGACGTATGACTTGTACTATGAACATTTAGATGCATATAAAAAGAATGATACGAGAGGTAAAATATATCAGATTTGCTCCAGGCCTCCAGGCCTTGAAGCACAAGGGCCTGGAGGCATGTGCTATTCAAAACAATTATCGCACCGGCATCCTCTGGAGCGACGATGCTCTACGAATTTAATGGGCTTATAACGTGTAGAACTACATCCTTTAAGAAGTCGAGGACTGCCTTGGTGTTAAAAAGCGGTTCCTTACCAAGAAACATAGCCGGGTGTAGAGGGATGTAATTACGATATGCAAGCGGAAAATGTTTCTTTCAGGTTCGGCTTTCCGACACTCCAAGAGGACATGGAGGACGGTCAGCCTCTCACCGCATCTACCACAGGTTGGAGGTTCACTTCCAGTAAGTAGAAAATGATGGGTCCCAAATGTGTGTCCTATTCTGAGGCGACAGAATAGGACACCTGTTCGCCGAGATTTTGTTGGGGAGGGCCAAAAACTTAACTGGGGCTTTATAACGTGCAGTTTGTTATTTGTTTGCGCGTCTCACGTGCAATGCCAGTGATGTCGCAGTTTATTTCGTAAGAAAGGCCTCAGGTCTGTGACAGGTACCTCAGCGGTAGGGTTAACAGCTTGCGATGTGATTGACGTGGCCATCTCGTCCGCGAGAACGTTACCTTCGATTCCCCTATGGCCAGGGACCCAGCATATTAAGATATTCTGGTTAGATGAGTACGTTTTACATAATACCGAATACAGTTCATTGAATACGGGATTTTTATGTTTGTAGAGTGACATTAAGGCCTTCACGACGCTTAGAGTCTGTATAGATCGCTGCTTTTGAAAGTTTTGATCTTCTTATATGCTTCACGGCAGAGAGTAATGCGTAGGCCTCGGTCGTAAAGATGCTTGTGTCCGGATGTAGTACATCGGATTCCGAGAAGGATGGGCCGACGGCTGCATAGGATACCCCGGCATTTGACTTCGAAGCGTCTGTGTAGAACTCTGCGCAGGAGTGTTTGTACTGAAGTTCTAGGAAATCCATTCTGATTTCGGCCTCAGGAGCGTGCTTTGTAACTTTTATAAAGGATATGTCACATTGTATCACCTGCCACTCCCAAGGAGGTAAGAGCTTGATTATGTGCATTAAGCGATGCTCGAGGAGTGGGACATGCATTTCATTGCTAAGCTCCTTCACACGCAGCGAAAAAGGCTGTCTTATGGAGGGACGGTTGCTGACAAGTGTAGCGCACGTCATGTCGGTAACGGTATCAAAACATGGATGTTCAGGATTAGAGCGTACTTTAAGAAAATATGTAACGCTGATGTATGATCTCTGTAGGGGGAGAGACCATTCATTGGATTCGGCATATAAGCTTTCAATCGGGCTTGTTCTGAAAGCGCCCGTGGCGGCTAAGCGGATACCTAGATGGTGAACAGCGTCTCGCATCTTTAGCGCGCTCGGGGCGGCAGAGTTATATACCACGGCACCATAATCTAATCGTGACCGGATGAGGCTCTTATAGAGATTCATTAGGCACTTCCTGTCACTACCCCACGTAGTCTGGGATAGAAGTTTCATTAGGTTCATTGTTTTCAGACACTTTTCTTTAAGACGTTTAATGTGTGGCACGAATGTGAGTCTATTGTCAAGTATAACACCTAGAAATTCGTGCTCTTTGTTTACAGGTATCTGTTGTCCACACAGTTCTAAGCAAGGATCCGGAACCAGGCCTCTCTTTCTTGTAAACAAAACACAAGAACTCTTATGAGGATTGATTTTAAATCCATTTTTCTCTGCCCACCCTGACACCTTGTTCAAACCATGCTGTACCTGTCTCTCGCACACTGCGAGGTTACAGGATTTGAAACCTATTTGGATGTCGTCTGCATAGACGGAGTACAATATGGCCGGTGGTAAGGAAGCACGAAGTGTTGTCATCTTAACAATAAAGAGTGTGCCACCAGAGCACGCCACCCTGAGAGCACGCCACCCTGGGGTACACCAGTTTCTTGAGTAAAAGGACGTGACAGCACATGGCCAACTTTTACCCGGAAGGTGCGATTGGACAAGTAGCTTTTTATTACGTTTAGCATATTACCATCAATGCCCATTTCCGATAAGTCTCGCAAGATCCCGTATCGCCATGCTGTGTCATACGCCTTTTCCATATCGAGAAATATCGATAAGAAGAACTGTTTATGTATAAATGCGTCCCGGATATTTCCTTCAATACGTACAAGATGATCGGTTGTGGAGCGCCCTTCTCGGAAACCACACTGATAGGGATCAAGCATTTTGTTCTGTTCAAGGAAATGGATGAGTCGCCGATTTATCATTTTTTCAAATACCTTACACATGCAACTTGTGAGGGCTATCGGGCGGTAGCTTGCCACTGAGGAAGGATCTTTGCCTTGTTTTAAAACAGGGACCACAATGGCTTCTTTCCATGTGGTCGGAAGGTACCCTGCGTCCCAGATAGTGTTGAAAAGTGTAAGTAGTGTAACTTGCGTGTCATTGTGTAAGTTTTTCAGCATTTCATACATGATTCTGTCAGATCCCGGTGCAGAGCTCTTGCATGCGCTCAAGGCAGCTCTGAACTCTGCAATACTAAAGGGGCGGTTGAACGGTTCATCCTGCCGACACTTTCTTATGAGTGGCTTGCATTCTTCTATTTGTTTATATTTGAGAAAGGGTTTTGAATAATTGTTGGAACTTGACACGCTCTGAAAGTGCTCCCCAAGTGAGTCTGCTTGTTCAAGCAGGGTATCGCCTTGAGTGTTTACCAGGGGCAGTGAATAAGTTTGTCATCCTTTTATCCTGTTAACCCTGTTCCAGACTTTCCCCTCCTCTGTATAAGAGTTGATACCCGATAAAAACTTCTGCCAACTCTCTGTCCTGGCCTGTCGGCGCGTTCTCCTGCCTTCGGATTTTGCTTTTTTAAGGTTAATAAGATTCTCCGCAGTGGGAGAGGCGCGTAGCAACCCCCACGCTTTGTTTTGTTTCTTACGGGCGGTCCTACATTCGTCGTTCCACCACGGGATGCGCCGTTTGCATGCGCAACCACTTACTTCAGATATGCATTTAGATGCAGCATCTATAATGAAGGCTGTAAAATACTGCACGGCAGCATCAATACCTAAAGAGGACATGTCATTCCACGAGATCCTGGTGAGAGTTCGGAATTTCTCCCAGTCGGCTGTATCGATTTTCCACCTAGGAGCCTGTGGTAGACATTCGTTTTCTTTATATGTTCTTCGTAGTATAGGGAAGAGGTGGCTCCCGTAAGGATTGTCGTTAACTTCCCATTCAAGTTCAGACAGTAGTGACGGCGAGACTAGGCTAAGATCTATTGAAGAAAATGTTCTGTTTTCAAGAGAAAAGTATGTCGCATCCTTCTTATTCAGAAGACAAGCACCAGAAGAGAAAAGGAACTGCTCGACAAGACGCCCTCGCGCATCTATGCGAGGGTCGCCCCACAGGTAGTTGTGTGCATTGAAGTCGCCAAGGACAACATAAGGTTCTGGCAATTCATCTATCAAGGACTGAAATTCATGTATAGTTAATTTGTAATGGGGGGTATATAAAGCGAGCAAATAGTGATGAGTTTGTTTATCAGAACAACTCGCACCGCCACTGCTTTAAGGGGCGTTCGTAGCTGTAGAGGTTGACATCCTATACTTTTATGAGTGAGAATCGCAACACCACCCGATGATGCGACGGCATCATCGCGATCTTTGCGAAACTTAACATACGTACGGAGAAAGTTTGTGTGTTTGGATTTTAAGTGTGTTTCCTGTAAACACAGCACTTTTGGATTATGTTTGTGGATGAGTTCTTGCAAATCATCAAGGTTTCTAAGGAGACCTCTGATGTTCCATTGAATAATTTGTGTATCCATATTTAATGTAAATAAGTGCTGTGTGTACGGAAAGGGAGGTGATGCCTTAGGTTACAGAGCTCTTTCGAGGCCCTGTAACGGGGGTTCTGTCCTTTCTGGAGCGTTCGAGGGAGCCTCGTCGCTCCTTAGGCGCTTGGTGCGCCTTGAGAATAGGTGGTGTCCATTGCCTCTTGTGAGGCGCCGGACACGTGCTCTTGCGAGCGAGATGTTTCCCGAGAGAGTCCCGCCTTGGAGGGCAAGACCCCTGCGCCCACCAGCCCGGAGGTCGGTGGGGCTCCCTGTGGGATTTGGCTGCGCCGGCTGTTGCCAGCGCTGGAAAGGGCCGGGGAGGTTGGGGCAGTCTCGACTGCGCCCACCTTCGGGGTAGGTAGTCCCTTCTGCTCGGTTGGTGGAGCAGCGCTAGCTGCGACCACCGAGGGGGCAGATGGTGTGACTGCCGACTCACTATTTGTGGGTCGGACAGTCGCTGGAGGCCCTTGTGACGTGGCCCCCTGACGCGCCACTTCGGCAAAGCTTTTCTTTGGCAGGTATGCTACCCGCCTTCGTGCCTCTTTGAACGATATATTCTCTTTTACTTTTATAGTTACAGTTTCTTTTTCCTTCTTCCATGAGGGGCACGACCGCGAGTACGCGGCGTGATCCCCATCACAGTTTACACAGTGGAGAGAGTTATTACATGCTTCAGTGGCGTGTTCAAGGGCACTACATTTCGCACATGTTTGGCGGCCTCGGCAGCTCTGCGAGCTGTGGCCGAAACGCTGGCATTTGAAACACCTTAGGGGATTCGGCACATATGGTCTGACACGGAGCTTGATGTACCCGGCCTCTACAGACTCGGGCAGAATACTTGAACCGAATGCGAGTATTAGGTGCTTCGTTTGAATTTCTTTACCATCCCTTTTCATCCTAATTCTACTGACATTGACAACGTTCTGCTCGCTGAAGCCCTCCAAGAGCTCAGCCTCTGTCAGCTGGAGCAAATCGTCATCAGACACAACGCCACGGGTGCTGTTCAGAGTGCGGTGAGGAGTTACTGTCAATGGAACATCCCCAAATGACAATAGACTGGGCAACTTTTCGTATTGTTTCTGATCATGCAGTTCTAACGGGAGATCACCACTTGCCAGCCTTGATACCTTGTAGCCTGGGCCAAGGACATCTGTTAAGGAGTTGGAAACTAGAAAAGGCGAGATATTTCGTACTTGTTTATCGGATTTTTCAGAGTGGATGACATGGTACCGTGGGAAGTTCGGTCTTTGACGACCAAAGAACTGGAATACATCGGTGCGCCCTCTTTTTTGAGGGCGATCAGGAATTGGAGGAAAGGAACCTGCCATAGAAAAATGTAGTTTTCGGCAATAACGCCAGCCACCCACCATGGAGCCCTACGAGGGGACGCTACAGGGACTGTATAACCTAGGTTGGCTATTCACACAAGGTTAACCCTTGCTGCCTGGAAACTTGGAAGTAAGGGAAGCTAGGAAAAGACAGGAAAGGTGGAAAGTGATAAAAAGACAAAGGTTGGAGGGAGAGAGAGACAGGAAAAGGCAACTACCGATTTCCCCCGGGTGGGTCAGTCCGGGGGTGCCGTCTACGTGAAGCCGAGGCCAAAGGGGTGTGTTGCCTCCGCCGAGGGGCCGTAAAGGTCCAAACACCCGCCATCGGCTCTACCCCCAGGATCCCCTTTTCCCCGGACACGGCTAAGCCACGCACGGTTAAACGCGGGAGGGTCCAACCCTCGTGTGCTCGGGTACGTGGTGTCGCAACACACCAAACGCCTGCTTACGCAGACGCCCCTGCGGGGCTAGTTACTTTATTATATTCGGTATTTCCACTATGTCCGGTACTGGTCACTCGTACAAGACAGTAGCCAATAGTCAGCTGGGATGACAATTGTTCAATGGCGACATTATTATCAGTATGAGGCATTCAATAAGAGCTATTTGGAAAGACAGTAACAGCAGCGGTAGGAAAGCCCAGAGATGAGGCAAAAAAAGCTTAGCTGTAAGAAACCTTCTGGAAGGGTTTGCTGGCTAATATCAGCTTTACTGGGCCAAAACATCATTTACAAGGCAGATGGCAAGATGACAAGCATGATTATACGTAACTTCCTAAATACAAACAACAAATGCATTGATTACTACGTAGACAGCTTCACACTGTGTTTAGACATACATCCAGTTAAAAAAACAGTTTAGAATGAGATGAAGTTTAAAAACAAATGAAAGGAAAATAAGGTTACAAGCCAAGAACGTTTCAAGTAGAAAAACTGGAACAGGAGAGAGCCTTATGCTAAAGAAATACCTAACAATACTAGTACTCTATGTTTAGAAAGTGCAAGCATAGGTCTTTAAACATGAAATTTATTAAGTGGTATTACTGAATAAATGTAGTGGAATGCTTGCTGCTGATTATTTCGAAACTGAAACATTGTAAATATCATGCACTGTTTTGAGTAGAAGGTATCACTAGGCTTTAGGCATGCAGATCTAATAAGAACTGCTTAAATGCATCAGAAGCAAAAACAGAAAAAGATACAAAAGCTACACTTAAGCGCATGCAGAAACTGTTCATTCTAGTTGTGTAGGCAAGCCACTTTTGTCCCTACAAAACTGACTCGGAGCTTCGGCGTTCTCTAATAAAATGACACCTTGAAACAAATGTAGACGTACTTGAGCCTTCATATATTTTTGCATTCATATTGGCACATTATTTACACATTGACAATATGTGCAAACCCTATTACGCTCACATACAGGACATCCGCCTACCTTCAACCAGTGCCCCCATCGAGTGAGGAGGGAAGCGCCGCAGACATCTTAATGTAAAATGTGCCAGTTTTCCGATCTGGCAACACTTGAAGTTCCATTACCGTCAAGTGAAGAGTCACAAGCGCCAGCATCGACTGTCTTCGGCGTCGCACGAGTCTGTGGAGTCTCAGAACATTTTGGAATCTCTTGAATAACCGATGGTCCAAGAAGTTCTGGTTCCTGAGGCTTCTGAGGCACACCACAGCAGGCCGCAGTCACAAGCATTGCTGGCTTCAGCAGGCAGTCACAGGATGGATACGTTGGGAAGCATTGCTTCTGAAGCGACGTCAAGAGCAAGGAAAAGGAAAAAAGAAAGATGAGAGTCGGTTAATATTAGATGAATAAGGCAACGTTTCAAGTGCAATCAAAAGATGCAAACCACAGGACGACCTCAAACTTTTGCCGTCTCTCTCTGCTCAAACACATAAGAGAGGTCAGTGAGCATAAGCATCTCGATATGAAAATTAAACTGATGCAGGTAGTAAAGTAATTCAAAGATTTGTGTTTTTTAATGTATACCCTTTCTATAATAAAGGCAAGAGACAATGAAACAAAAGGAAATCATTGAGGAGTTTAATTGCTTTATATTGAAATGGAGAAATAAGGAGGGAAATGAAAGTATATGAAAGGTAACTTCCCACTGATCGGAGACGAACCCACAACCTTTGAATTATGCTTGCATTGATTTACTAGTAGAGCTGCAGCAATGGCTATTCCTCTGTAAACATTCTTGAGCATGTATGTGCATGAACTAGATGTCGCCCTGGTAGTGTTAGCCAGGTTTACTCGTGCAAGAACCCTCCCAGAGCCTAATCTAGTACACATAAACATTCTAGGAAATTGATGGTGGAATAGCCTCCAGCTTAAGTGGTTTTGGGTTTAGCTCCCACCAGTGGCAAGTTATATTTTGTCCACTTTCATTTCCCTTCTCCTTGTGATGTCGGCATTACAAATAAAACGACAGTTATTTTCCCTTATGCTTTACTACGTTTCCTTGTCTGTTGTCATATCAAAGCCCCTCAGCTCTTCTTTTTTGTTCATTTTACATTGTGTTGTATCCCTATTTTTGTGCGTTCTTATTCAAGAATTTCATAAAGTTGATATATGTGGGCCTGGTTGGTTGGCCATTGCTGCTGTAGAAATGTGAGAACGTGTTTTAGCATCACACCTACGATAGAGAAACAAGCACTGACTTGCAACTAAATGTTTGTTCTTGCAAGACAGATGTTTATCGCTTTCATCTGTCCTTACTCATTCAGCCTGTCTTGCGGCAATGAACCTTTTTGAGTTCACCACCTGTGCATGTAGAGTTTGTGCAAGCATCCATGGATGCCTGTACATGCCTGTAATGAAAAAGAAATGTGATGGACCTTCAACCAGTCCCCATGGAAAATTTCGGTTATATGCTGCAAGTTGTAAAGCGTGTCGGGGCGTTCTTGCACCGCAAGGATTTTTCAAATTGTTTTATTATTATTAGGAGAGATAGCAGAAAGGGAAAAGTTTTGTCACCACCTAGCTAGGAGGCGAGGTTCACTGCCAACATAGACAATCTCTACCACTCCCACTACTATCGTCCACAAGCCACATTCCTCACATTTTTTGTGTGTGTTGCGTGGCTCAGTCCAGAGTCGGTTTTGCACCTTCTGCATTGGATGTTTGGTCAAAGTCTTTGTACGTAATCAGTGACATTAAAGGCAGTGCATAAGTGAAACATTTATACGTATGACCTGCTTCTCTGGCAGGAAGCAGGGCTACCTGACGGGAGCCCTAAACAGCATGCGAGCTTTAAAAAATTCTTAAGCTGAAAAACAAAATGTAAGGAATTTCTGCTGCTGTCGTGCTGTTCTACAGTTGTTTAATACTTTGCAGACACGATCGCCCCAATACGACTTGCACACCATTGCAGAGCCTAGCCGCCTCAATCCTTACACAGTAAGCCAAGGCTCTTTTATGTTTTTCCCGGATGCCAAGTAGCTTGAATGCAAGTTGAAAAAAATTAGTACCCATGTCTCAATCGTTTGCATATTAATTATGATGACATGACTTTTCTTGACAATGATCTCCATGGCTGTGGGGGCCCTTTTTGGGTGACATGCCATCGAAATTCATTTGTGTAGGTTAGCTACCGCCTTTGTTTAATGCTACATGGGCAAGGTACATGTGCATTTGCGCAAGGTCAAAAGCACTGAGGTAGCTTTTGCGCGATGCTATTCGATGGCAGTTTTCTTATTAGTCATAACTGCTACAATGGTGATGCACTAAGTGGAAACTTTCAGTCTCTGTGATCATGTGATCATTTTTTCTGGTATTTCTTTTCACGTGTATTGTCACTACCTTCATTACTATTTCTCTTGTTTTGTATCAGTATGTTGTGTCCCATTTTTTATTTGTTTATGAGTTAATAAATATTTAGTGGTGTATAGTGAACTAGATTACGCATTAGTATTTATTATGCAAGCTCAATGTCAGTTGTTTCATTCTTTTTGTTTTGCTTCAATGTTTTGTGACCCCTTCCTGATTTGGCTGCCAAAAGGCGGCGGGTAGTATTACGTAAATAAAATAAAATAAATGATACATTAAATGACAAAGAAACAGTGTTCTTCTGTATTCTTCCAATCGCACATTATTAGTCTAGGGACAACTATCCTTTACAAACCTCAATGCTACAGCTCCAGGGGTTTGTCGAATGTGGTGCTGCCGTGTGAGGCCTTCTGCGACAAAGCTCAATAGCTTGTCAAAGAGCTGCGGCGTCTTGCGAATGAACTTTTAGAAAAAACCATGGTCATCCTGACGTATCCGTCGTATCTGTAAAAAATGGCGCTTTATTACCTGGCAGCAAGGCCGTGCCCTGCCCACATATACGCGCAGGTATCAGGAGTTGTACGCTTTTCACTGACACACACGCATAGCCACTAGCCATGATTACCTTTATCCCCTGCTTGGTTTATATGCTTGAATACAAACAGTGTGTCGGCAAAACACGAGAGCCAGTCAATGGTATATTAAAGAAAAATCATGCGGCCACTGCCAAGAAACTTCCGAAATTAGTCACACAGCATTTTAACCTGCCAGGTCACAATTTAATCGTATCTCATCCACAAGCTTCATATATGACAACCAACACGTGTAAAAAGTTGTTCTTGAATCTATGTGCTATACTAATGGCACAAATATAACTAGCAGTCCTTAACTTTTTGTAGGGATATGCTAATACCGCAAGGTAGATTTAGAATCAAATATAGAATCAAATGAAGAAATAAGCTGTATATCAAACAAAATATCAAATAGCAGAAAATGTATTACAAAACTTAATCCTTACAAATTTTGTGCAAGAAAAGAGGGTGCTACACAAGCTCTGTATAAACAGTATGGTCTACTGTTAATAATGAAGGAAGCTCCAAATCAGTATTACAGATCGTCTGCTAAATAGAATCAAGTGCTTCTTCCCCTCTGAAGTTGAATTAGTGACTGTATATTCTACTGCATACACGGGTTAGACATATGGCAGTTGAAACGTCTTGAGGTGTCGTCACCACGTATACAAAATACGATCTGTGTGCTTCCGGCGGCTAATCAGCCAGATCTTCGCCTATGCTTTCGCGCTTTTCGAACTGCACCCTAGTCTTGTCGTTCCCTCTGTTCGCGTACGTCACATTATCGTTTCAATCGGTGCTGTCAAGCTGGACGAACATTGTACCGACGACGCGATGCTGTTCTGCGAATTGGGCGTTCGCGCGCTGCGAGTACGATCCCCGCATTACTACTTTAACCCTTTCACTTATGTCTCCTATATGCGCGCACTTAAAAACACTGATAAGTAATTGCTGTCCCGACGAAGATAAGTCCCCATGTCCAAACACTGGCTCCTAGTTCTACCACTGTAGATCATCGAAAGGAAAGAAGTTACTCACAGCCGTAAAGTCCTTTACGCCGTTGAAAGACTGGCAGGACCCACCAACGTCGCCGCAGACGCATTCTGCGCTCCCGCCGCCTTTACAAGAGCAGCAGCAGCAAAACCTTCTTTCTGATGTGGTACATTGCGGGATGAGAGCGCTGATGCCGGCGAAGCAAGCGGCTGAGCAAAAGCTTTACAGCAACGTCGTGTGTGTCAGCTGCAGTCGTAGGCAAGCAGACGCTATCGCACGTGATGTTGATCATTGATGTAGCTTTTCTTGCCATGAGGATGTGTAGATATAGACGGCGTGCATTTCTCAACTTAAAAACAATGTACTAGCTCTAACATTGATAAGTAAGAAAGGCTAGCCATAATGAAATTAAGGATAAACTTTTCTCAAAGCCCCAGATGAACGTCTCCGCCATCGCTGGTCTGTCAGCCTTGTGCTACGCGCAGCGCGCACGTGTTGTGGCTGGCCGCCCTTCATCAGCCGCGTACGCGCTCGCAGACGCGTACGCTTACGTGTACGCGTATCCCGTGCTGCGTGTGGTTGGGCCTTAATGCGGACGTTTATAACTCACAGTGCACTTAGCGCTGGAATTGCCGTTACGTGACTTCCTTGGGTGAGGAAGACTATATTAGACTTCAAATTTCAGATTTATTTCAGAAGACTGCATGAACTATTACACTGTTTCCATATTCAGTATGATGCACCATGATTCAAGAACCGTAGGCGGAACCTTCTGCACCTATAGCTCTTTCATGTGGAAAGGGTGTTAGTTCTCTCCTGAGCTCGCTTATATTTTGCTTACATAACACATTGCCGAAAATAGTACATAGAAACGGGATATATTACTTACATAGCTGAGGTTTCACAAAAGGGGCGGTCGAATACGGTTGCAAGAACACGTGCACTCTTCCACGAACGACCAAAAGAAGAACGTCGTACAGTAAGCATGGCATACAATTTCGGCACGCCAGTAGCTGGAAAGCAAATGAGCGGGTCGCTGGAAGAATCGGGCGGGTAACGTGGCTGCAGCAGGGGAAGAGCGAATTACCCGCCTGGCTCCCGCCGTAGCGCGCATGAATAAGGAACGAGCTGAGGACGGCCATCAGCGGGGCGCGGGTGCCCCGGCCCAGCCCTAAATGAACCTTAATGACCCCGACCGGCACAAGCCCCGCAGGTGAAAAGATCCCCAAGTGAAAAAGCTCCGGGCGATGTCAGCATGGCGTGGTCGTGGCCCGCCACCGGACCAAAAGCCAACCAGGGCACACGATCTGCTCTGCCATGCCCTAAAAAGAGACGGGATGAAAAGTTCAGAAGCACAGCAGACAATGTCTTCGACAGAAGTCTGCGTTACCGTCAAGGTTAAAGGCGCTGGCAGCGGGTTTGACTTCACCAGGAAGCAGAAAGCACTTTCACAGGTTTCTGCTCTGACAACCCGTAAATTCCATGCGGCCGGTTAATCAAGACGAGTTAGCTCTGCCGTGAAAGGCCTTTTTACGTGTACAAATTGCGCGGATGCCCCACACTGTGACAATCGGTCGACACGAAGGCTCTTTGACGCAGATGTTTTTGCTAATGGTACATTTGTCCCATTCTGCAATCATGAAGTAAAGTAGACAAAATTCAACGTTATGCTAGTACCACGTTTAGGTTATCTAACTGTTGCGTCGAAGTCATGCGTGTGATGACGTTGCTTGTGCAGAAGCTATTCTCGAGAATGGATAAAGCAGCAATTATTATTCCATTAACAAAGGCAAGGATAGTCACTACTTAACATTAGAGGCGCGTGACTTCTATCACACTCCCAAATACCAAGGCGAAGTTATTCCCACGGTGCATGCAGAAGCAGGCGCAGATGCACTGATATATACAAAATGTTTGCATTGACGTCTGCACCACTTGCAAAGACATTATTTACACCTCCAGACGTGCTTGGCGCCTGCACGGCTCCTGCGCCATTAAAATTCCAAACCATCATCATCATCATCATACCTTCCAATCAAAAAGCTGGTAAATGTCCTTCGAGGTCGCATCGCAATTTACGAATACCATTTGTGAGCAAACCCACGTGAGTGCGCAAGTGCTTCCTCTAAACTACGTTACGATTACATCCCAACTTCTCTGCGTGCTTTCTCTCTCCATTGCAGTGCTATGTGAGAGAACTCCTGTCAAGCCTGGTTGACGAGATACCGACGACCCACAATATTAGGCAATGAGGCTACGCTATCTGCGATTTTCACGACCTTGTGGGGGCGCCGCACTCGAACAATGATGGCGGCTGGATCCACGGTACTTGATCGACGCTCAGCTTCAGCTCGGTCATATCTTTCCTCCGTTGTGATATAAAATCGCCGCCTTTTCTTAAAGGCCACCTTCGTGTGTTGGCCAAGCAGTTCGTGGTTGCTGGCGTAAAATAAAAAAAGACGGCGCAATCGAACTTGTCGGCCTGTTCTTGCAAACGTCTCCCGTGCAAGCGCAGGCGCATAATAACTGTTACCATCAACCTCAACGGACGTAAAGGAGCCGTGGCGATATAGACAGGATCAAACCAGCCTACCTAGCAAGCTCGCCATCCTTATCCGCTTTTAACGACTTTATCGCAGCTGAAACGACGGATCTACCCGATCACCCGGCATTCTTGGGCACCGCTGCTCTTCGCCTCGAGCGGCAGTCGCCATCGGCCGCCGCGTGGCGCGTGCCTGCGAGGAGGTCAAGACGGAAGGTGAACACTTTCTTCGGCGCCTGCGCTCGCTGATTGTTGCAGTGGACCTAATCTCGATACTATGGAAGGCGGCAGATTATGCTTCGTACTTAAAGAAGCGTCGTTGTGGAGATCTACCGCGATCCTAAATCGTAAGGAATACGCCGGCACTCCAATTGGTCCAAAACGCACTCGTCGACTTCTTTTACTACGGGCATGAGAGCATAGTTCTTTGAAAACTCGATTTAAAGGCGTCGCTTAATAATGGCGTCGCTTTGATGCGAATCATTCTTCGCCTCATTTCAGCCACTTTAGTTCAAGTAGGTATTTCCCCTCTCGTCGCAGTTCGGCTCTCTGTAAGAAACAGATATGCATGACCAACAGTGGAATCGAACCTATACCTTCGAGCACAGCAGCCAGTAGGCCACGATAATTTTTTTAATTGACTTTATTCAATTCACACACAGTTACCGCAGAGAGATATGCCAGCCCAGCATGGGCTGAGAAGAAAAGCAGTCAGCGGTCTGGCATGTATATATTCTGCTTCTGGGCGTTTAAACACTTTAACCATTCTACTTACAGATTCGAGGACATGGGCGCTATAACGTAAAACTATTCCAAACTTTTCTATTCCACTTCTGCAATCAGTCCTACGTGATTATTAAAAAACTTTTTTTGGAACACACCCACTTCGCCTGGCTGTCACGGGACATCACGTAAACCGCGATAGCTCCCCATCTGATATGACGTGTGCACACTGATTGTGCATGACTTGACCGAACAAAAGCAAACTAGTTATTTCTGATTCTACGTCTTTTCGCCGTTAGCCCTCGGCCATTGGTCAAAGGCTTTCGGGCTGCACCCACTTCACCTGCCTGTCACGCGACGTCACAAAACCACAAAAACTCACCGCGTCAAAGTGACGTGCACGCCTTAAAGATGCATTAATATGGCGCACAAAACTGAGTTTTCTTCTGAATAGCCGCAGGCTGCCCCATTCCGAAAGGAATAAAATATGGCTGTTACCGATCGCCCAGGCACTGGCTACTTGTACCTATGGAAAGCATGGGTTTATTAGCGTATAAAACTTTTTCCGTGGCCGCATAACGTTTTCGAGCACTTTTGGCACGTTTACGACCTCGTTCTGCCAACTCTTCTTTGCTGAGGATCCATTTTAGCGTCATTCTTAAGCTTCCGTTGCACGCCGCCGCAATTTTCGACCATCCACCGCGAGTTAAATAAGGGAAAGCGGACCAATCGCAGACGCCGGCACCACCTTCTTCGTCCGGTTATCAATTTTAGTGCAGTGGCTCGGCCCCATCAAATTCCTATCCACTTGAGCGTGCTCCTCACCTTTTGTCAGTCAGTTATATACGACAAGCCGCTCAACGTAGGCAATGTTATTCGTTTTTGAAGCAAAGAAAAGTGACCGCCTGTGAACGAGGAGAGCGTTTGATTGGTCCGTTCAGTCAAGCCTGCGGGTGACCGCCTGCTGATGGCGTCGGCGGTTACGCAAATTTGACGTCAGGAGATTGGAATAAAAACATTTTGGAATAGTTTTACGTTATACGGCCCCATAACTCGTCACTGGCCTCGCGTTCAAACCTGCATGACCGATCGGCTATTCTCAACAACCAAATAATATATAGGCCCAGAAGCATTATAACAAATGGCATGCATTTTCCATTATCGGTCAGTAAACATGGCGCGTGTGTCGCGTGCAAGTTTCTCGTTTTCTTTCCTCGTAACAGCTCACACCATGACACGCCGTGTGAGACTACAACGTCTCAGGGTCAGCCCACATTCCCTGGTGCTTTCCTTGTAGCAGCGAACGATACAAAGAAACTGTGCGATACGGTACCGCCTTCAAGATCGACCCAGGGCGAGCAGCTTTTAACGTTTCATTGCCGGTGTACAAATGCCATCGTCGTTTCAACGTACGCCATATGACATAGTCATAGGTACTACGTAAGAGTGTATAACATGCAGTCGCGGACAACGTGACATACTGTGTCGAGTACTTGTCGAGTGCTTATCTAGAACCCAATAATCGGCATGTCATTTCACCCTTTCACCCTTGTAAGCGTCACTTTACACGTGTTTACATATTCTGTACATTTTATTCACTTGTTTGAAAAAATAAACCAGTTGTTAGTCCGCGCTCGTATCGTGTACTTCATTTTGTCTTTCTTCCGGGTAGCACTGTCCACCCCTAAGAACATGTCATCAATGAGCTCGCGTGGGACGTGCCTGAGTAGAAATCATGCCATGACACGTTTGTCATCGCCGGCGTCTTCCAAACATCCTCACATACACACTCGCATCATGTTCGCCTAACAAAAACGCATTGTTCCATCTGGTAACGCTTTGTGGAATCGCAAACGATGCTGCGTTGTCATCCACGAGGAACATTCTTCGCATAACATCAACTTTCTCAATGCATGGGATCTGCTTCATTTATTTTTCATTTTGTTATTAGAGTTTTAGATTAGGGGGATGCAAAGCTTTGAGGCCCCCTGGTGCTTAGTGCTCCAACGTTTGCGCCCCCCCTCCCCCCAATCTAAAACTGTCTATTGTTTGCTTTTTTTCATCTTTTGCGGACATATTCATCAGAGGCCCTCGCGTTCATGAGTTCACGGTGAGGTATTAGTTAGCGCTACTGTTATTCACTCGTTCAGTACATAATCCCTTGGCAACAGAACTTTTATGGTAATAGCATACGCCACTAATCATTGTCATTGTTTTAATACTTACATATTTTACGCACTTTACAGCGACTAATTTTGGGCCTCTTCTACAGCCAAGTTGCATGTACCATTCACATCTTGATTCACAACCCTGACGTTTGTCAACGTTCCACCATCGGTTCTTCATTTGTTATCTTTTGCTTGGCGCTACTTGGCCATACGTGCCCATATCAGTGGGCACGGGAACACGATGAGCGGAAGAACCAAAGGCTTACACACCTCTTTTTCCGTCCTGCAGTTCGTCGTTGTCTTCGCCGCCGGCGCATCGGTGGTTGGCCTTCGGGATAACCTTCCACCCTTGGACGGAATTTGTGATGCCGCCTCTGCTCCGGACCCACACCTGCTGGCAACAGCTCACGTGGACCTTAAAGTGCGCATAGAGCGCCACCTGCAATTCCGCCATTGCGCAGCTGCGACGTCAACGTCATCACGTCTGGAAAGGATAAGACCAAGCATCGAACAGTATCTCTCCAGTGGGCACGGAGGCACGATAAGCGGACGAACCAAAGGCTTACACACCTCTTTTTTCGTCCTGCAGGTTAGTTGCATTTCTAAATTACCTTGTCGTAGCTTCAGATCAGATGATTCATTCGCTATCATGCTTCCGTGCCCTGAAGTCGTCCTATTGCCTTTTTGCCCCTTGCTGCTTCTTCTTTGTGGGGATGTTGAAAGCGACCCCGGCCCCGATAATCTTGCAGAAGTTCTGAAAACGATGAAGGACTTAAATGAGCGTACAAAGAGAATTCAATCAGCGCAAGAAACAATATTGGAAACAGTAGCTGAAGTAAAGCAACAGCTGCAGTCTGTTTCAGAAGCGACGTCCGAAATAAAGGACAGACTAGCAAAAGTTGAAACCCAAACTTCCGTTTTCGAGCAGTGCCAAAAAGATATGAAAGAGTTGCATGCCACAGTACAGCGTCTCAAAAAAGACATGAGTGCGTTGCACTCACGTCTTGATGACGCAGAAGATCGATCTCGAAGAAATAATCTGATCTTTTATGGAATACCGGACACCGCAGACGAAACTTCATCAGAATCAGAAAATAAGATACTAAACCTGCTGAATAATACTATGAAGGTTGACATAACGAGTTGTGACATGTGCCGGGCGCACAGAATTGGTCGCTTTGATTCAGCGAAAACTCGACCACTAATAACTAAATTTTAAACCTATAAAACCAGGGAGCTCATCTCTTCAAAGCGAGGTTTGTTAAAAAAGACGGACAGAGCAATGAGTGATGATTTCTGCCAAGCAACTCGTAATATAAGGAAAAAATTAATAGAATATGGCAAATCGAAAAGCACGTTTTTCAAATTACGATATATAAAACTAATGTTGGATGGGAAATGCTACGCATATGACGAAGCCAATGAAAGTATTTATGAAATGCGCAGAACGCATACACCTGGCACAACTCTTCGTTCTGGCCGCAAGTTACAGCCAAGTTAGGGGAGGTGCCTTAAAAGATTGCGGGTGTTCAGTTCTTTTTACTAACATTCGTAGTTCTTTTCCTAAGAAAGACGAATTATGTGCTGTTATTAACGACTGTAATGCTGACATCATTGTACTCACAGAAACATGGTTAAATAGCAAAATAACAAACCCCGAACTGTTTGGATGCGAGAACCAATCCGTTGCTTACCGAAGCGACCGAACAGGTAGAATTGGTGGTGGCGTTCTGCTCGCCGTTAAAGAATGTATTAGTTGTTTTTGTGTGACCATTGATACGAATTTAGAGCTAATTTGGTGCTGTATAACTATTAGTTTTAAAAATATATTACTAGGCGTGTGCTACCGATCCCCATCAAGCGACTCATCCTTTTGCGATGACTTATATGATTGTTTAAATAAGATTACCATGCGTTTCCCCGGAACTGAAATTATACTCTTAGGCGATATTAATTTTCCTAACATTGTCTGGTCACATGTCAATCCCTTTTCTAATCCTTCGTCGGCCGAGGCCAATCGGTTCATTTCCATTTGCTCTGACTTCGGCTTATCGCAGATCGTCAGACTTCCAACACGTGTAGCACAAAACACATCATCACTCCTGGACTTCATTCTAACGTCATCGCCCGATAACTTTTCTGTGGTAACACACATGCCCGGACTGAGCAATCACGACATCTTGCATTTTACAATTACAACACAACAAGAAACATACCGGCAGCGGAAAAAGTTCCGAGATTATAAAAAAGCTAACTATCAAGCCATCCATAGAGAACTATGCATATTTCTAGACACTTTCCTACCACTTCATCTGCAACGCTCCGTAGAAACTAACTGGTCTATTTCCAAAAATAAAATCAGTGAGCTTATCACCAAACACGTGCCTCTTCGATCCGTCTATGCTAACAATAAAGCACCATGGTACAGCACAAATCTGAATCGGTTATCGAACAGGAAAAAACGTTTATTCCCTACAGCGAAACATTCCTCAAAACAGACACATTGGCTAGCATATAAATACGCAGCAATTTCATATATTAAAGCCTTAAGGTCAGCCAAATTTTCAATCCCTAATTGTACACTTCCAAATTTATTGAAGACTACTCCAAAGCGCTTCTGGGAAACCATACGAGAAAATAACCATGAAACTGGAATATCATTGCTGACAACTTCTGGGGACCCAGTACCTGACCTATTGTGTTCTACTGTGCTTAACAATACCTTCACTCAGTCATTTTCATCACCTCAGATCCCTGATCCGATGCCTGAGATAAATTCAACTACCACTTCATGGATCCCATCGTTTTCGACTCAACCGGTATCAAAGCCATAGTACAAAAATTAAAACCTAAAGCATCATGTGGGGTAGATGAAATTAATACTATATTCTTACAAAACACAGCGGAATACTGTTCAATCCTACTAGAATGCATTTACTCGCAATCTTACAACTCTGGCACCTTACCATATGATCCCCATTCCCCATTCACAAAACTAGTAATCCCCATTCCCAAAACTGGACCAACCCATGATCCAGAGAACTATAGACCTGTTTCACTTACATCTGTACCATGCAAAGTTATGGAGCATATAATATACACGCATCTAGTTAATTTTCTTGAAAATAGCAACTTCTTCACAGTTATGCAGCATGGTTTCCGTAAAAACTTCTCCTATGACACTCAGCTTATCCTCTTCACTAATGGCCTACATGCCAATTTAGATTCTGGTTTTTTAACAGACTGTATATTTCTCGACTTCTCTAAAGCATTGAAAGAGTGAACCATGCATTGCTTCTTCATAAATTAGACGTTCTAAACGCAGACCCCTCCGTAATTATTTGGATTCGCGCGTTTCTGACAGCACGTGTTCAATTTGTAACCACTAATGACGCTAACTCACCTTTAGCCCCAGTTGACTCCGGCGTCCCGCAAGGGTCTGTGCTCGATCCTTTATTATTCCTAATTTATATTAATGACTTGCCCACTCACGTTACCTCGACCATTTGTCTATTTGCGGATGACTGCGTCTTGTATCGTAAAATAACTAATTCTTCAGATATTCTACTGATTCAGGAGGATCTCAATAACATAAATGAGTGGTGTCGTACGTGGCGCATGGAATTAAACATTAGAAAGTGTAAGACTATTAGGATTGCTCGTACTAACGTGATCCGCCCCACCTATACGCTAAATAACATCCCACTAGAATGTGTAACGTCATATCGATACTTGGGGGTTCACATTGCCAGCAATCTATCCTGGTAAACTCATATTGATCACATAACATCTAAGGCCACTCGTACACTGGGATAATTTCGTCGGAAAGTTTCTCTAGCACCATCATCGCTAAAACTCTTACTGTACACAACTTACATTCGTCCACAACTAGAGTACGCATCATCAGTATGGGACCCTGGTCATGACACCCTCATACAATCTCTAGAAGCAATACAGAATCGCTCAGCCCGTTTCATTCTCACCAACTACCAAAAAACTGCGAGTGTCACTAACATGAAAGCTCTCCTACACCTCCCGCTGTTATCAACCCGTAGAAAACTATCTCGCATATGTCTTTTCCATAAAATCTACTACCACAACGTGGTAGTAGATTTAGACGTGGTCGTGACGTCAAAGAACACAGTAGCAATACTGTGAAACACAAAACTAACTTTTATTGGGCGAACCTGTGCCCACAAAAGAGGCTACACTTATAGCACAACGATAGCGGCGAACACGGTCGGCGATCGTCGAAAATCTCATCAGCGGGTCAAGCGCGTCGGCTTTTATACAGCAGTCGTCGAATGTTCCAGATAAACCGATGGGACCCGCGTGTCTATCACAAAGTTCTACACTATTCGTGTCGCGCATACATGCAATCAGATTACACAAGTTGCGGTGAAAGACAGTGGACGGAACCATCGATAACATTCCAGAAACTTCTTTTACATGCAGGCGCGTCCTGCGCTGCGCGATAACATTTGTTAGGCGGCCAAACGTGGTCGCCCGATAAAGATAAGTACACGTGTCAATACCGCCACCATACATTTCATCTCGCATTGACCACCGCCAAAAGGTGGTCCGCACTGCAACACCGTCGGCTTTTCATATTCAGTTCTTCCCCAAACGAGCAAAGATTGGAATAAGTTACCCGCATTACTTACAAGCACAACTGACACCAACAACTTTAAAAGCACACTTCAACGTTTCATATTATAAAATGATGTTGCGTTTGCTTGTTCTGTATAATAACTGCTTTTATGCCATAATTTTAAGTTATGGCTTGCATTTTTATATGGTATGTTCTTTCCTTTCTTTTTTTGTTACGCCATGTATTTTTGCCACGCTTACAAGTTTCTGTTTATCATTCTTATTATTTCATATACGATGTTTTTTGCCATGTTATTTGCCTACCTTCCTTATTTTGTGATTTGCCTCTGTATTTACTTTGACCCTCCCCTCTGCAATGTACGACCGTACCTTGAGGGTATGATAAATAAATAAATAAATAAATAAATATCTGGCCCTTGCGCCAATAAAATGCATACATCATCCCAATCATTCTTAATAGGCCGAATAAAACAACCGCATAAGACATAACGTCACGGAAACAATTTCGTTTCATGTTTCTGAACACTTGCTTCAACACTTCTCGTAGTAGAAAACTAATATTTTACCTACCGGGGTAGCTCAGTGACTCTGGCGTCACGCTGCTGAGATGGCGGGTGCGATCCTGGTCCTGACAGCCACACTTTGGTTGGGGGGAATTAAAAAACGGACGTGATTTACGCATTTACATGCGCTTTAAGGAAGCCCAGGACGTAACAATTAATCCAGAGTAATTCATTTCCGCCTGCTTCATAATCATATCGTGGTTCCGGCTCGTAAAACCCGAGAATTTAATTTTTGAACGAATATTTCCTTATTTGCATTATTAAACTACGTTAGCTAACTGACCACGCGCCAAAAATGGCATAAATCAAGACAACTATGGGCAATGTGGTGTTGGTGTTACTCTCCTAAGATGCAGCGTGCGTCTATTTGTCGCGCAAAAATCCCTCACGTGACCTGATCCTAGGTGCCTAGGGACAGCCTTCGTTTAGGGATTTTTGAGAAGGTGCGATGGTGGCGCCGAGCGACGCCGTCGTGTGCGTGTTCGTCCTCGGCGTAATCGTTCTCTGGACCGCGCGTTGTTCAATATTGCTCATGTGATTGTGCGTGCGTTGCTTGTATGTTGGTTGTAGGTTCTGTGTTACTTTGCGGAAAGCCGTGAGTAGTGGCGGTGCGGCAGTGCGGCTTTGGCCTCGGTGAGCTCTGGCAGTACAGAATCTGCGTTGTGTGATCCGTGCTTTCTTGAGAACCTGGCGGTGGTGACAATTGAAATATCGAAGTGGCCTAGCGCCTCGGCAACAAAGTTCTGCGAACCGCGATGTGGCGTCGCCGTGTCCAACTTTGCTTAACGGACATCGAGGGATGTGCTGCTCGCTGCAAGTGATGTAAATGCAACTGCGTCGACCGCCCGCTGTTCAGCGCTGAATGTGTGTTTGGTGTGCTTGAAACAAGTGGCGCAGCCGTGCGGCGGGGGTGGCGGAGGAGCAGAGTGGCTTAGGGTTTGCGCGTTCGCAGACATGTGCTCCCGTCGTGGTCTCATTAGCGGCTGTCGCGGGATTGTGGTGTGCTAGCTCCTTGCCTAGTATGAAGTTTACGACGCTAACACACAGTATGTTCACGTTTTTCCGCGCTATATGTCATTTGCATGACGGCCGAGTTGAAAACGAGACATATGTCTGTGTTCTTTGCTTTTGTGTGTTTTAAATTATTTTCTATTGTGGAAGTTCTGGGAGTCTTATTACGCAAGGAGTGCGAACGTAAACATAAACACATCTGTGTGTCTGAAATTTTGAATTACCCATAATACCCTTTACGACTGATAAGTTAGCTACACGGCCTGTGTGAATCAGCTACCGTATGTTGCGACGCTCTTCCGTGTGGTAGACTGATGCATGGTGCGCGTTTATTTCTGTACTGTTGTAAAAACCATTTGTTTATTCACTCAATACAAATGTACGGCTTCTTCGCCGCAGTACATTTTAGTTACGCGGTGAAGCATACTAAAACTGGGAGGGGGCCGCTATCAGCCAGCACAGTATGTCCACTTAGGCGACCTGAGAGGCGGCGGGTGCGCGAGTGTATAATTAAAGAACTCTTTTATGTCCAGTGACAGTGGCCCCTTTTCACTTTTAGTATGCTTCACCGCAGTACATTGCTTATGCTTCACCGCGAAATATTAGTGTATTGCGAGAAAGATAATCGTAAAAAGCCTAATCATGCAATGTTTCTTTCGTAGCTTGCTACACCGCAATCATCATCAGCCTAGTTACGCCCACTGCAGGGCAAAGGCCTCTCCCATACTTCTCCAGCTACCCCGGTCATGTACTAATTGTGGCCATGTTGTCCCTGCAAACGTCTTAATGTCATCCGCCCACCTAACTTTCTGCCGCCCCCTACTACGCTTCCCTTCCCTTGGAATCCAGTCCGTAACCCTTAATGACCATCGGTTATCTTCCCTCCTCATTACATGTCCGGCCCATGCCCATTTCTTTTTCTTGATTTCAACTAAGATGTCATTTACCCGCGTTTGTTCCCTCACCCAATCTGCTCTTTTCTTATCCCTTAACGTTACACCTATCATTCTTCTTTCCATAGCTCGCTGCGTCGTCCTCAATTTCAGCAGAACCCCTTTTCGTAAGCCTCCAGGTTTCTGCCCCGTACGTGAGTACTGGTAAGGCACAGCTGTTATACACTTTCCTCTTGAGAAATAGCGGCAACCTGCTGTTCATGATTCACCGCAATACAGGAGTGTAAATAAGCATCGTGCAGTAAAGCATACTAAGAGTGGAAAGGGCACGTAGGTTTACACTGTGCTCATTATTTTCAATTGACATAATTTGCAAGTGCATCTGCGCTCGTGGTAAGCGTCATTGACAATTCTTTGTACATTACAAATTCATATTGCAGAGAAGCTTACTAAAGCACATTTGCCATTATGGTACGTGTTATTCACCTTCAATGCAGGAGCACAATGCAGATTCTTGCCCCTGCTTTTGGCTGGACTGCACATGCTCTTTGAGATTTGATTCATTGTTCATAAGTGCACTGGTACTTTAATCAAAACTGCAGGGCTCAAGTTGATATGAGAGAGAGAGAACTAAACTTTTATTTTCCGAAACGGTAAACCGAGTCAGAACCCGGTTCACCCTAGGTGGGAGGATTCCTTATTCCAAGAACCCTCTGGCTTGGGCTGCCTCTTTGGCCCGGGCGACGAGACTGCGTTGGTTGTCCAGGTCATCGGAGGAAAGCTAAGCTTAGCCTCCCACGTTTCAGTTGTATGGATCTGAGGTGAGTTGGGGCGCTCTTTTATTGCTTCTATGGGGCGGCTTTCTTTGGAGTCGTCTTCTGGAGCTTGTGAGGTAGGGTCTGCGGCTTTGTCACGCAAAGGGCAATCCTGGACCATATGTTGCAGGGTGTCTGGAACGTCGCAATGGGGGCACGTGTACGAGTACTGCGTAGGATACAGTCTGTGCATGATTATTCCGTGCACGTAGGTGTTGGTCTGTAGGCGGCGCAGGATGACTTCTTCCTCTTTGCTCGGATTCTTGTGTGTGAAGCGTACGTTCTTCTGCTGAGTCGGTGGTGTTGCAGAAGCTCCGAGTACTTCAGGGAGATGTCATCAACGTTGGTGGCCGGCCTAGTGTGGGATGGCACGAAAGCCCGGCTGGTATGCTCGCGGGCAGCGGCGTGTGCCGCCTCATTTCCTGTCATGCCCTGATGGCCTGGGACCCAGTTGATGTGAGTGTCGGGGAGCGGGGCGCGTGCGATGTGATTTCTTAGTATTTTGAGCGCGGTTTCTGATACGCGTCCTTTTTGAGAGTTGCGCGCTGCTGCTTGGGAGTCTGTTAGTATTACTGCTACTTCAGGGCATGTTGTCATTGCCAGAGCTATTGCCGCTTCCTCTGCGGTCTCGGAGGCTCTTGCTCGGATGGTGACAGCTGCAAGTTCTTTGCCTTGGTGATCCGTGACGCTTAGGGCAAAGGCGTTTCGTTTAATATACCAGGCAGCATCGGTGTACCTTGTATCAGGGTCTCTCCCGTATTTCTTGCTGAGTGCGCGGATTCTGCTTTGCCGACGCTCCTTATGATAAGTTGGATGCATATTGCGCGGTATACTTGCAACGCTGATAGTCCCGAACTGCAGGTGGGATTCTTGCTTTCTGGTCTTTGTCTGCAATGAAGCTTTCACTCTAGTTGAGGTAGCGCAAAACTGCACGTCCGGTGGGTGTGAGCTTGAGCCACTCTAGTTGGCTGATCTTATGAGGCTCGACAAGCTCTTCCCACGTATTGTGGACGCCGAGCTTGAGGAGTTTCTCCGTTGATGCCATGGGTGGGAGGGTCAAGGCAACTTTGATTGCCTTTCGAATGACAACATTGAGTTTCTTGATTTCTGCCGGCTTGAGCGTCAAGTAGGGAGTTCCGTAGGTGATATGGCTAGTTAGGAGAGCTTGAATTATGCTTAGTGTGTCGTGCTCCTTAAGTCCGCTTCTTTGGTTTGTGATCCTCTTGACGAGGTGCGTAACTTGTGACAGTGTGCGTTGGAGACGCGGGAGAGTGGCCACCCCTGATCCGTCCTTGTGGATGTGAAGTCCGAGTACGCGAAGAGAGTCTACTATAGGGATCTTGGTTCCGTTGAGCGAGACGCTAGGATCGGGTTCGATGTAGTTAGGTGGTCTTCCTCGTGTCCGTGCTCTCAGGACGAGAAGCTCCGACTTTTCGGGTGCGCATTGCAGACCGCAGTGTCGGAGGTATCTTTCGATAGTATCGACGGCTTCTTGTAGATTGCGTTCTTGTTGTCCAGTAGTAGGTCCTTTGGTCCAGAGCGTGACGTCGTCGGCGTAAAGGGCATGGCATAGGTTTGGGATGGCGTTCAGTTGTTTCGGTAGCTTCATCATTGCGATATTGAAAAGGAGGGGTGAAATAACTGATCCTTGAGGGGTTCCTTTGTTGGGTAGCCGAAATTCATCGCTGCGGAGGTTGCAGACGCCTACTGTTGCTGTTCGGTGTGTCAAAAAGCTGCTGATGTAGTTATAGATCCGGGTTCCGCAGCCTGTATCTTCGAGGTTGCGGAGAATGGCTTCGTGGCTCACGTTGTCGAATGCGCCCTTTACGTCGATTGCCAGGATTGATGATTTGCGTCTGTGATCGAGGTAATCAAGCAAGTCTTCTTTGAGGAGCAGGAGTACGTCCTGCGTGGACAGATGCTGTCGGAATCCGAACATGGTGTGCGGCAAGTGTCCGTTGTCCTCGAGGTATGTTGTTAACCGGTCGTGCACCATGTGCTCGAGGAGTTTGCCCACGTAAGATGTGAGGGAAATTGGACGTAGGTTTTCGATGAGAAGGGGTTTGTTGGGTTTGGGGATCATGGTGACCTCCGAATGCTTCCAGGCTGCTGGTAGGTCCCCCTTTTCCCAGCAGTAGTTGTAATACTGTAGCAGTGCTGTAGTGGCAGATTGCGGGAGGTTGCGTAGGAGCTTATTAGTTATTCTGTCCTTGCCGGGACTGGTGTTTCTAGTGAGTTTGGCTAATGCTGCGTGGAGCTCTGCCTGGGTGAATGGTCGATCGAGATCTGGGTTTGCTGCACCGTCGTACGTCTTTCCCCTCGCTGATGAAGTGGGCTTGTCGCTGCTAAGTTTTTTTCTTCCAGGCACCTTTTCTACTTGAAGCTTCCATCGCAGTGTTTCAAGCCTCTTTGAACCAGCACATAGTGTATATAAAAATTGGACACTGATTGGGAACATCACCTAAGTTCATGCCTATGTATAGTAAAAAGATGTAGCACGACCAGACAAAATAAAAGAAGGGGGTGGGCTGCAGCAATATTAAGTGTTAAATGGTGCCTTATCCTTTCCCTTGAGTTTTCTGTTTTGTGCTTCTTATTATAGATCCTCCACAGTAACCACACGAGCGCCGAACTTGAGCTTGTTGGTTTCAGATCTCATGGTTGTTACTAACAGAACAGTGTGATAAACGAACAAGGGCTTGGAGGCATCCAGTCACCTTGCTTGTATTATGGTGTTGCTTCATGAGCACCGTGAGCCTCTAGACCAACTAGGAAGGGAGGTTTGTTGCAATCGCTTCTGAACTGTATTGCCACCAAACGAACAGTGCTCTCAATGACAACTTTTTGACAGTAGAATGCTTGCACCCAGCAAAGTCTAAGAAGGAAGCATTCAGGATGTGCGAAGTGGGCCTTTTGAAGCTGGCATCATTGCTGAAGGGGCTTTGCCTGTCTGCCCTCTTTATAGGTACACAAAGATGATTTCCTCTTTGAGAGGGATTGTTTCAGATGTCATTACATGGCAACAATGCTGGGTGTATAGTAGCTTGCCTTTGCTCACTGTCAATAATATGTTCCTTTTCCAATGCCCCTGTGGAAATGCCTACTTTTTGGACACAAAGTGCTCTCCATGCATGCATGCATTTTTAGCTTGTAGACGTCTATTACCCCTTGCCTCAAGCTGGTCCTTGCTGATGTCACCCAAGAAGGTATTGGGGAGTATGGTAATGTACACTTACAAAACACTGTTGATACCAGTGAAACCAAATTAATAGAGCTGCTGTTCTTTTTTTGTCCACTCCATCCTGGTTAGTTACAATGAGCAATGTCCGAACAGAAGGCATATGTAGTTGGTCGTGCATAGCCTGCGCACTAAGACTTGTTGGCATGTTATGACCTTAGCACAGTGTTTATATGTAAAAACCGTCTGCTGTGTTGATGACTTCCTTCTCTTTATCACACTTTGCCTGATGTAGCCAGCAACTTGGTCAATTAGATGTTCAACAGGCTTCCCATTAGTTTTCCCAGTGTCTCCTTTACCAGGGTGCTGCCCATAGGTATTATTTGACGTGTGCTACTCATGACGTGTGCTACAAGGCCTTGAGGAACACCCTCATTAATTTCTGCCCTCATCATATTGTATGAAGCTTCACATGACAAGTGCGACAATTAACATCTGCTGGTTTTCAGTGCTATGCCGTCCAGCTTGCTGAAAGCTATCCGGAGTTTTTCAAAAGCAAGACTGCTGCCGGACAAGAAGTGCATAAAGCAAGGGTAGCTATAACCGTATATGTCACACAAAAATGAAGAAGGCCACTGAATGTGCAGACGGTTTAATTCTTATCCAACAAGCTTGGTTTTCCCTTTGCAAGTGAGTAAACCCAACTTGCCCCAAAGACATGGCCTGTGACAAACTATGTGCCAGATTCTGTGTCCCCTGCAAAGCTGAAGATGTGTAGAAGATTCTGACACCCGCAGTGGCTTCTACACTGGGCAAACAGGCCAGTATAAGAATGACTGCCTTTACTAATATGCTAATAACATGAAAACGGGCAGCAGTTTGGCTATTCATTGGGCCCAACTGCAGGTGCAAGCCACTCTTCCACCAGACGTGTGTTGTTCACAGGAACTGGAGGTATGCAAATGCAGATAAAAACAATGATGTTTGAAAGTACTAGAGTTGAACTATATTCTGCACAAGCAGTGCTACTTGCAGCGCTGGTACCTTATAGCTACAATTCATGGCTGCCCCACCATGCAAAGGCACTATTGAATTATTAACTTCTATTTATGTTTATGGTGGCCATATATTGCAAGTACATATCATCCACATTGTGTGCAATATAGTTAAATGATGTCAACTCTGATAGCCATTCCTAATCTGAGATGCAACAAAAGAACTATTATAGGCAACAAATTGTAATTGAAAAAGACAACCCCTGCACAGGATAAGTGACAGACTTCCTTTTATTGAACAAAAGTCATGTGTGTCACATGTCACCAGCAGTGGGTAGCAAACTTGTAAGTTTGGGTGACAGAGGCAAAACTTTGCGAAATGCTACACTCATACTCACATGTAAAGCGGCCTATGACACAAAAAACGACATTGTACTGAATGAGAGGGCAAGACTCCATCCAAGAACACATTATGGCACCACTTAATTGACATGGTGTAAAAGATGTTAACACGCCCTCCCCATAAAAAAAGAAACACTGAAAACATGCCTTAAAAGGCAATGTGCAGAGTCTGAAAGCAAGAAAAAACAACCCAAAGTTTCGCTAAGTCTTTCATTGATTAAAATTGTCAAACTGTCTTGTCACCTAATGAATCTGCACAGCTGAAAAGGATGGAAAGAAAGCCCAATAGCACGGCCACAGAAAATGTCACCAAATAAATAAACCTTGCTTACCAGGATACCTGTGGTTTAGTTGTCTGACTCTGCACAATAATTGTGTAAGCTTTTCTTGTTTAGAATGGTTTAGCAGATAGTGGAAAAAATGGCCATGAGAGCACCATGTGTATGCATAGTCGATGCACAAAAAGCCACTGTTCTCTTACTTTTTCTTTCTCTACTACTATTCACAAATATTTAAGTGCCTTAATAGCACTGCTAACATCCTACTGCAAAACACAAAATTGGGCAAGTTGTGGCATAAAGAAAATTGTAGTTTCACTCGTACTGCGAAAGTGATGCAATAGATGGTGAAATATGCGCAGGAAGCTTGCTTCATTCGGTGTTTGTTGAAGTGAACACTTGCCAGTGCAAGTCAGTAATCTCCACGCACCACAATGAGAAGTTTATCTGCACTATTCTAGCAATAAATTTGGGAATTAGAGTGACAACACCACTAGACATCAGAACCATGGGAGTTGGCCCATAGCAGCTATTGGTGTAAAAAAGAAGACTGGCATAAGAAGAATTGAGATGTGCATGTTACATGCCTTTGTTCTGGTAGTGGTCCACTACTTTGGTGCTTCAGTTAATGATCTCGAATGAGTTCAAGGCGCAATAATTTAGCCCAGAAAAAATATTACGCTTAACAGCTGTATCTAGTATCATTTTGCCTATGCCGCTTTATATAACCCTGTCCACACTGCTAGGAAGGGAAGCGTAGCAGAGGGCAGCAGAAAGTTAGGTGGGCGAATGAGATTAAGAAATTTGCAGGGACAACATTCCCACAATTAGTACATGACCGGGGTAGTTGGAAGTATGGGAGAGGCCTTTGCCCTGCAGTGGGCGTAACCAGGCTGATGATGATGTCCACACTTGCTGAAAGCACATGAGTGGCATCCCTAAAAAAAATTGAGCTTTTGATATTGCTTTGGAGAAAATTCATCTGTTTCGACCTAACAGTAACTATACATACTGCGCATACCTGCATTCGGTATACCTTATCACCAACTGTTAAGTCACCTTCTTACCTCATCAGCGAATCACTCCTGCAACCAAGTGTGCTGGTCCGGGTTTTACCTGCATTTCCACTTGTGCAGTTGGTAAAAGTCTTTGGCTGTTTACTGTAACTTCATATTCAAACATTTGGTTGCATAAGAGGCTTTGGCAACACTAATGCATGGGCAGGCTTCACGAAAGGCCACCAGTACCTCCTCATTACAGACTGTGCTGAATGTGCTTCTTGGTTGGACTGTGACTAAGAACCCATATATCTTTCTTCCGAAGCGGCTGGCATTGGCGATGGTTTGATGCAGAAAGAGGCTATTGTGGCACATGTCAACCTTAGGCCAGAAACCCATCTGACACAGGTGGAAATCGTCTTGTCTTTCCCAGATGCTGGTTCAGCCTCGCGAGGCACATTCCTTCAGTCAATTTGCACACTGTCAATGTGAGTGAGACTGATCCAAGGTTGTCTATGGTGTCAGGTTTCTTGCCTGGTTTCGGTAGTGGCATCATGACCAAGGGTTTCCACCCAGTGGGGAATTCTAACATTCCAGATTTCATTGATTACAATAGTGCTTGCTTCCTCATTTCGGCGAGATTCCTCAACATCTGCAAAATGACTCCATCTTTGCCACTTTAAGTGTTGACATGCTCGAGAGCAACAACAGGTTCTGCCATCGTATATAGAGGCTTTCCATTCCTTCCTTGGCATGTCGTCATTAAGGTGCATACAACTCATGTGACGGTCAGTCACTGTGAGGTGGTCGGGGAAAGCATCTGCAGCTTGTTCCCCAAATTTCTCAGATGTGCACTGAAGATCGAGCAGCGTGTTTTCAATAGTATTACAATATTTGGTTCATCCTGTTATAGCCGAGAATGTGTTACAGCTTACTCAGACCTATACGTTTAAATGACGTGCAGTGGTCTATCCACTGGTCCCTGGCAAGTTTCTTAGCATGACATCTTGCCTGCTCAGTCTTGTGCAGAACATTGATCAGGGTTTGTTGCATGCAGCCACAATTTAATTATGCAGCTTGGCTTGCTCACCCCAAAGTTGCAGCAGGTGCTTGCCAGGGCTGGATGTTGCCCCAGTAAGCTCTAGTTCGCACGTCGCTCTTTGCAGTGTGTAAAGGATGCGTGTTACTAGCGATTCTTAAACACCTTCACATTCTGCAGACTCAAGTGCATCACGGAAATGGTCCCAGCCTGAAACCCTAATTTTGTGAGCGTGGCACATTTTCACCCCTACATCAAGTATTATATCACATAATGGTCGCTGCCTCTTGGGGCAGAGTTGCACTGACACTCTGGATAAAGGCCCCAGTTGCCCATGCTAGGTAAGTGTACTGCCCTTCTGGTTTGAATGGAGGGTATGGCAGTTAGGATAGTTGGTGTCATTTGTTAATTCGAGGACTGTGGTGTCTGCTTCGTCAAGGTGGCATCCTCTTGGCCGTATGTCTTTGCATCCCCAATGTGGGTGATGTGCATTGAGCTCACCTCGACTGAGTATTACGTGCTTGTGAAAGCGAATTTGAAGCTGTCAAAGCCAAGTGAAGTCGCCTTGGCTGTGGTGCCTGGTTTTGGGACAGAGGTAGACCAATGCCAAAACGGCTTCCTTCGCCTACCTTAGCCTGCAGCACACCACCACAACTTTCTGATGAGACATATGTTTATTCAAGCTGTTCCTTCCTTGCCCTAATTCAATAATAGCCAATTTTAGCAGCTGCAAATCAAGCTGACTTCAGAAGACTGGTGATTTTTTAGCCACTTCTAGCAGATTATTGCTTGGTTTTTTCTAGTTGGGCATGGACATGCTTCGTGCTTAAAAAATGAACCGTTTAAAGAATTATTGGAGTAATAT
This sequence comes from Dermacentor andersoni, assembly GCF_023375885.2. Taxonomy (NCBI): domain Eukaryota; kingdom Metazoa; phylum Arthropoda; class Arachnida; order Ixodida; family Ixodidae; genus Dermacentor; species Dermacentor andersoni. The sequence continues at coordinate 2,141,794 of NC_092819.1, forward strand.
TAGGACAGGCAACTCTGACTGAGTCATCACTGCTTTTGTCGCAAAATGTGGCAATGAGCTAGGCAGATGCTGTCACGAAACCGTAAGTTGTACGAGTACAGAAGAACCGGAGTTCTGAAATTCAATGCCATATTTTTACAGCCTCTCTTTATACTGCTGACATTAGAGAGCTTTAGACTAGTGGACGCAAGCAGCATGCGTAAACAAGCATTTCGTTTGGGTATTTCTGGCACCCATGTGGTTTGCATAACCAAGCAGCGCACGAGTCGCTTGTGTCCTCTTATGCAGTACTATTATTTTCATTGTAAAGCAACCAATATCGCAGTAAGTGTGATCACTCTGCATCAATATGCTAGAAATTTTTAAGCACTTAAGGTGTGTTGGTTGAATGTTTAAAGCACTTCACCACACCCTTGGCCACTAGACTTGTACTTTCCAGTATTAGTTGCTAATCAACTCTTGAGGTGTTTACGTTGTTTTTCTGTGCTGTACGATTAGTTTGACAGTCCTAATAGAATTGTTAAAGTGAAGGTGTGGGCTTGTATTGGTCATGTCATTCTAAAACTGTTGGATCTGACACTGGCAAAGCATTTAGCAACATTAATGAGCTTCACCTCGCTATATATATGCATTGCGGTAGGACCATTCAGCATGTGAAAATAAAAATGCCGGAAAATAGAGAGTTCGAGAGCACCTGAGATTATAGTAAAGCGGGCGGAGCAGTATCTTCAGGGTAAATAATGTGTTGCGGTGAAGTTATTGCACACGTGTATACACTTCATTCGTCCCAACTTTGCACCGAACCCTGCGTCCCGTTGCTAAAACTAAGAGCGCGAAAAACAGGCAGAGATGCAGCTGAACAACACAGGGCACAACAGGGCACAATATTAAGCTCCACCTCACTGTGCTTATCGCGCCCTTAGTACCAATAATATTAAACATCTACTCTGCACTTCGTGGAATTCTGGCAGATCATGTGATGTCACTTAAGCTCCGTTATGTTCACAGCACTGCGCGATAATTGTCGTAAAGCCCACGACAAAAGTAAATCACATGAAGTCACGGATAGCGCACTAGAGCTGAACACGATTTAAAACATGCGCTGCCCCATTTCAAGGACGCGTGAATAGTTGTGATCAAGCACCGCCTTAAGCATTATATTACTTACGTAAGTCGTGGCGAAAAACACGTGCAATACCTCCGCCTACGAGTCCCGTCAAGTAAAGGTGCATGTGCGATGTGATGACGCTGCCGAAAAGGGGCGAACACGGCGACGCTGCTGCACAGCGCCGGTTCGCAAATTGCATTGCCGAGGCGCTACGCCACTTGAATATTTCAATCGTCAGCACCACTGAATTCTTCAGAAGTACGGATCTCACACCACCAGAGTTCACCGAGACTTAAAGCCGACATGCCACACCACTACTACTGCACGACTTTTAGCCAACAAATACTGAACCCACTGCGGAGACACACGACCAGCGGTCGACGTGGGCCGGAGATTCAACGCGCGCCACGGCATCGCGGTTCGCAGAACTTCGCTGCCGAGGCGCTAGGCCACTTCGACATTTCAATTGTCAAGGAAGCATGGGTCACACAACGCAGATTCTGTACTGCCAGAGCTCACCGAGGCGAAAGCCGTACTGCCGCACCACCACTACTCGCGGCTTTCCGCCAAGTAACACAGAACCTACAACCAACACGCAAGCAACGCAAGCACGATCACATAAGCGACGTTGAACAACGCGCGGTCCGCGCGAGCCGCAGAGCGATCACGCCGAGGACGAACACGCCACGGCGTCGCTCGGCGCCACCATCATGCCTTCTCAAAAATCCCTAAACGATCCTGTCCCTAGGCACCTAGGATCACGTGAGGGATTTTTGAACGACAATTAGACGCACGCTAAGATGCAAGAGTGCGAGGAGTAAAGTGGACGAGGAGGGGTGCAGCGGAACCACGAGACGGAAAGGGGAGGAGGATGGTGAGATTGTTGACGTTTCTTCTCACGCGTGAGAAGCGCAGTGCCGCGAAAGAGGAGCTTTGAGGCGACGACGACTACGAGATGCGCCACAGTAGCGCACGTCGTCTGTATGGAAACAAAGCGCTGCATGAGCCAAGGTCTGACTGTGGCGGCTGCTGTGAATAGTGCCCACGCGTCACCCACGCGCCGCCTGTCGCGATCTCTCTATTAGCGAGGCAGCCGCGCCCCATTTCGCTCCGTTTGCAACGTGCTGCACGAGACAGATTGTCCGCGCCAGCAAATATATAGCGAAATGAAAACACGTGTACAGTTGTGCTCAAATTTCGCATTAGGGAGCATCGTAATCGTCTGTGATTTTTTTTTTTTTTTGCAATTTGGCTGAGACTACGTGTACCGGGCCGAGAAACTTGCGCACGACGTTTTGTGGGGCCACCATTGTGGACAGATACAAGAACCAGCTGATGCACAAAATAGATGGCGCTGAACTGTGTTGTTTCGCTGCAGCCGGCAGCATCGTAACTACAGCGGATATCACTAGCGCGTGGTTGTTGAGCGCGATGTGCTAGTGCTTTCACCAAGCCTGTAATCGCTCTCGGTGGTTGGAGAGCCGCGCGGACATCGTGGATGCCACGCCAAGCCGACGCCACCGCTGCACCATGCGTTCTTCCCGGCGGTAATCAGTTTAAAACAACACCTCTCTCGAGCCACCGCGAGTACGCAGAATCCGAAACTAGCCGGCGCGGCTTGCAGCAAACTGCCGCCTCCTCTCGACACACGGGCAACCTAATCGCATATTCCGGCGCCGTCCTCTAATGCAATTGTGCAATCGAAGCCGTTCCTGACTCGCACGTCGCACCGCTGGTCGGGCAGCCGAGCTACACCGCGGTCGCTCTCCCCGTCTTTCTGCTACAAGCTTGCCTCGCTGTTTTCTAAACCTGCGACACTCCTCTTCCTATGTCAGGGAAAGTGCCCCGCATGCAAATCTCGCAAGGAATGTGCATTCGCGCTCTCCCGCATTGGCCCAGGCTTCCGCTGATGTTATCCGACACGAAACTAGAAGAACGCGGGACTCGGGACAAACCTGATTTTGAGCACAACGCCGCTCCTTTCCGTCCCAGCGATGCGGTGCTCGTCGAGTGAATGGCTTGCTGGAGACACTGGTGCTCAGACACGCCGCCGCAGAAGTTTTGAGGAGTACTAGTATAACGGCACAATGTACAGCGCCGCACATTTAGTTTGTGGCCAGTAAGACATAAAGCGCCAACGGCTCCTATGCCGTTGTTCGCCTTTCAGGGCACTCTAATTCTCGTTGCGAAGCGATTGACTTGGAGCGCACACTGGGAACCACAGACGCGCGGGGGGGGGGGGGGGGCGTATTTATTTATTTATTACAAATACTTTCAGAGCCCGAAGGCATTACAGAAAGGAGTGGGTAATACATATACAAGTGTGCAATAATACAATTTATGAAAATACAAGTTAACAAAATAAGTAATCTTCAATGGCATTTCTGAATTTAGTGTCGATAATGGCAGCGATGGATGAAGGAAGGTGGTTCCATTCTGCACTGGTTTTTGGAATGAAAGAGTAATTATATAAGTTGGTTCGGCAAAATGGCACACCCACCTTGAACTTGTGGTCCACACGCGATGAGATGTGCGTCGGTTGAAGAAAAAGACAGTTTTTTAACACTTCATTTTGATGATAGATTTTGTGAAAGAGGCAGAGACGAAGAAATTTACGACGTAAAGACAGATCAGGCAGGTTTAGTGTGTTCTTCATAGTGGATACAGAAGCGTAGCGGGAATAATTGGATAGAATAAACCGGGCTGCGCGATTCTGAACAGATTCCAGGGAAGCGATTAGTATGGATTGACTGGGGTCCCAGATGCTGGATGCATATTCTAGTTTTGGACGGACTAAAGTTTTATAAAGAATTAATTTTAAGGAAGACGGCGCTTTGGAAAAGTTTCGGCGCAAGTAGCCAAGAGTGCGGTTAGCATTGCGGGTTACGTAATCAACGTGCATGTTCCAGGATAGGTCGCTAGTAATATTAATGCCAAGGTATTTGTAGGAGTTAACGGCATTCAAGGGGGCTCCTCTAAGGAAATAACTGTGGTTTGCACTGTGAGGGCGCCGGGTTATTCTCATGGCTTTACATTTATTAACGTTTAATTGCATAAGCCATTTGTCACACCATAGAGACAATTGATCGAGATCTTTTTGCATATTTAGTGAATCAGATAAATTTGTTATTTTGTTGTAAATTACGCAGTCATCTGCAAAAAGCTTAATTGATGAAAAAACAATACTGTCAGGAAGATCATTTATGTATACAAGAAACAACAAAGGGCCCAGTACAGACCCCTGTGGTACGCCGGACGTAACAGGAGAAAGAGAAGAAGAAGAATTATTAGCAGTTACATATTGAGTACGGTTTGAAAGAAAGTCTTTAATCCAGTTAAATACGCTAGTGTCGATATTAAGTTTACTAAGCTTGAAAAGGAGTAAGTCATGAGGTACCGAGTCAAATGCCTTTGCGAAATCGAGAAAAATGCAGTCTATATCGAAACCGAGGTCAGTAGCTATAAACAGATCATTAGTAAACGTTAGTAGTTGGGTCTCACACGAAAGCATTTTCCTAAATCCATGTTGGGAATTATTAAAAAAAGAATTGTTCTCCAAAAATTCAATTAGCTGTGAATGTATGATGTGTTCTATCATTTTGCATTGTATGCTAGTCAGTGAGATTGGACGATAGTTATCTGCTGAATGAGCATTACCCGATTTGAAGATAGGGATCACCTTCCCCACCTTCCAGTCGCTGGGTAATGTGCAACACCGTAGCGATTGTTCAAAACGTTTTGAGAGTATGATTGCTGAGTACACTGTGGTTATTTTTAGCATCTTTGAGTTGAGTAGGTCAGCACCAGCGGAAGAGGATATCTTCAGATTGTCAATGAGCTTGGTAACGCCAACCCAATCTATAACAATGGGGTCCATAGGGGGAAAGTTTTGTTCAGGTAAACGGGGTAATAATGGAGGAGAAGCTGTATTGAAGACGGAAACAAATGCGTTGTTTAAGACTGTGCAAGAAAGGCTAAGAGGAAGGATAGTGTCATCGCTATCAGATAACTGTATGAGTCGTGTTGTTGAACCACTGACAATGCTCCAAAATTTGCGAGGGTTTGTTCGAAGTACCGATGGCAGGGTGTTGTTAAAAAAAGAATCTTTTGCGCACTGAATCGCACCAGTATATTCTTTATGAACTCGCTGATGTGCTGCCCAATGATCAGTATTGTTAGTTCGCTTTGCGCGACGGAACATTCTTTTCTTTTTATTTGATAGGCGCTTTAACGAAGAGTTGAACCATGGTGACCGGGAATTGTAGATGATTTTCTTTTTCGGAATATATCGTTCAACAAGATTCAGAATCTTTTCTTTATACATGGTCCAGTTTTCTTCTATGGAATGTTTGTCGAAGTTGCTGACATAACCTTCTGTAAATAATTCTAACTCGGCTATTATTGAACTTGTATCAGCTCTGTTATAGTCCCGTATTATTTTATATTTTTTCTCATTTCTGTGTCGTGTTTTTAAGGTAAAGTGAATCAATGAATGGTCACTTAATCCTGGGAGGTAAGTTAAGTCAGAAACTAACTCTGGAATTGTAGTAAATAGTAGGTCAAGAATACTGGAAGAGGTTGCGGTTGTACGAGTCGGCTCATGAACGAGTTGAGTAAGGTTAAAGTCAGCACAAAGATTAAGGAATTGCATACATTCCGATGAGACATTTTTTACGGTAGAGGAATCATTGTTCCATAGTATTGTGGGAAAGTTGAAGTCGCCTAAAATAAACAAAGGTGAATTGGGAAACCTAATTACAAGGCTATTAAGGACATCATAAAGATCGGTACAAAAAGAAGATGAGGCAGCTGGAGGGCGGTACAATGCACAGAAAATAAATTCACGATTTGCAATAGATTCACTTACACAAACAAGTTCCAAAGACGATACGACTGCAACAGCTGAGAATGCGAACATGTCACTAACAGCAATAAGTACACCGCCCCCAGATCGGACGTCACGGTCCCAGCGGTATATATTGTAATTCTTTTCACATTGGAATATTTCGGAGTCCTTTATCTTAGCAGAGAGCCAGGTCTCAGTTATAACAATTATATCAGCAGTACATGAATCTATGGCTGATGATAACGCGACACGTTTGTTAAGAATGCTCCGCGTATTTGTAAAGAGCAGCGATACTTCGTTTCCGTCTTTCTTAACGTTTCTCAGCTATGATGAACTTGAAGTTGCGCCCCCATTGCCCCGCGCATGCGTCTTAGCAACAGGTTCTATTTCGCGCACTGAGTCAGTGACTGCGCAGTAAGCATACGTCTTATTATTGATGACCACTTTGTTATAGCGCAGTGAACCTGACTGGCCCTTCGACTTACTAAATTCAATTAACTTCTTACGCGATTGACGGGTTGATCTACAAAAATCTTCACCGACAGTTATGCCGGAGATTTTAATTTTACTTCTTTGGGAGAAGATCGTGTCCTTGAGCTTCGCTGAAGAGAATTTGGCAATAATAGGGCGAGGTTTGCTGTCATTAAAACTGCCTAGTCTGTGTGCTCTAGAAATATCGCCATCGGATAATTGCAAGTTAAGCTGTCTTGAGAGCAAATCACGCACAGTGCTTTCTGATTGAGCCCATGTTTCAGCTGAATTGTCAGGGATGCCATAAAACAAAAGGTTGTCACGTCTGGAACGGTCTTCCAAGTCGTCCAGACGGGATTGTATTAAAACGTTCTGTCTCTGGGCAACCTCTGATACAATGCTCGAGATTTCAGTTTCCGATCTACTGCATTTAATATTTTCAACAATTGCCTCAAGAGCAGTCAGCCTATTCGTCACGTCGCAAACTTTGTGTGCTAGCGCTTTTTGGTTATCTTTCAGTTCATGGAAGGCATCCATTAATTCCTTGTGGCGTGTGTCAACCTTTTCTGAGAGGGCTGCAATGGCAGCTAGCACATCACTATGGGTAGGTCCGGGATTCATTTCAATATCACCGCAGACCAGCAGTTGTTTCGTAACAAGTACACATTCGCATATTGTTATATGCATATTGTTATATTGTCATATTCTGTAGTGTCATCCTAATTGACTGCCCATTTGAACTGCTGCTGAAGAGCTGATTGCCCAAGCAAAATTGGCCGAGTGCCGACCATAGCCAGTATGGGAGCCGATCATGTCGGCATCGAGAGTTTGGGCAGTGCAAAGGCCGACTTATGTTGCCGACCTCGTCGGCGCTCGCTCGGCCACGGATGCCGGCCCGGACGCATAGAGCTGCATTATGCTGAGCGCGAAAGTTATGGTTGGCCAGAGACGTCGGCTTCACGTTGGCCCGACGTTGCTAAACGATCGTATAGCATGCCCTCAACAGCCAGCGCCCACTTCTTTTCTCCTCTTCTAGGGGAGGTGATGGTTGAAAAAAAGCGCTTACATTTTCTACGAGCGAGCACGTGCGCCTGTCGGGGGATTGGGGAACGCGGTCGCCTCAGCCATTGTGCCAGTCGGTTCCGCAGCACTCACGGGGAAGCAATCAGCAAAAGCCGGACGCGTAGGCGGTGACTTCTTTGTTTTTTTTTTTTTTTAAGCGAAAGCTTTACTGGCCGCGAATTCGTGATTTCGCCGTGGCGGTGCTCCGAGGAGGCACCTGGCGTCTCAACGCGCGCCTCGCCGCGGATTTAAAGCGAAAGCTTTACTGGCCGCGAACTTGTGATTTCGCCGTGGCGGTGCTCCGAGGAGGCATATGACGTCACAACACGCGCCTCGCCGCGGATATTTCTCTCTCGCCCACTAGTTACTACTGCGCATGCACCACTAGTAGCACCGAGCCACAGGTGTTCCGCCGCCGCGGTTTGGTATGACGTCACACCGGGTTCCTGTCGTTGCGGTCGCCTCCGCTCGCTTCGCTAGCTGCGTTGCATGCCTGGTAACATGTCGGAGGACTGAAAAGAAGAGCACGCGTGCGCCGCAACCACAGTTGAGGCGGCGCTATGGACGGCGACAACTCTGATAAGCAGGAGGAGGCCTGGAATCGACATCGGAACGTGATGAAGAGGAAACGAATCGCCCAGGAAAGAGACGAACCGCGTGCCGAACGACTGGCTAAACGCCGCACCATAGCTAGACAACCAGACCAACCTGGATTTGCAATCAAGATTAACCAAGGCTAACCATGCTATGACTTAGCTTTCGCCACGTATATCCTGGCGTAGCCGAGCGAAGCCACTGCCAATTTTTATCTTCTGTTCGACTTCTCTCCTATCCACCGCTTCAAGGATGACGAGAAAGAGAGGTAGGGAGACGTTCTGGTGAGAAAAGGCGTTCAGGGGCCTGCTCGATCGGCGCAGCTTCGCACGGTTTCTTTCGTGTTGCGCTTCTTGTTCGCAAGAAATCCGCTTTAAACGTTCATGCGATATTTCCAGACAGTGGATTTTCCCCTGCCACGGACCTCCTTATTTACACGTAAGTCGCACGTCTTATGTATGCTATTGAAGCCCGTCTTTCGTAAAGTTAATCTTGAGAGAGTGCGCGTAAGTACCGTTGAGGCTGCGTTTCATCGTTTCGAAAACTCGTCTGCGCTTTTCTATCTGTTGAAATCGACATGCTGATGACGCGGTATAGATTCGATGCCTTGTGGTTCTGTAGTTGCACTTACTGTGCAATACTTCACACGCCAAAGCTTGACGAGCAAGCGAATTAGCAGAGTGTGGGTGCATCGTGGTATGCATGGAGCACTGATGTGTGCATGCAGTGCCCGTGGCCTGCCACATGTGCGCACGATGTTGCGGCCGTGGAGGCGCGCGTAAGATAATTTGAAGAATAGCGAATTTTGCCCCTCTCGCGTCAGGCTTTTGCGACGCTTATTAATTTTCAGGCTAAATAACCTCAGACTGCATGTGCGATACGTGTTTAGCGTTTGCAAATAGAAATCACGAAACACGCCGATAATCGCAGTCACCGCATCGATTGGGAAAACGCTGCTATAATAGCTAAGGAAAAGAATGCGATGACGCGACTCTTGTTGGAATCTTTATTTATTCAAACTCCCGACAACAGTATCAACAGGACTGATGGAAATCTGCCTGCCAACTACACCCGTTCTCTACGTCACATTTTGGCATAAAAACGACTTGCGGCTCTTGCCCGCTTTTAGTGTGATCAAGGAACCCGTACGGGTCCCGAAACATCTGTGTTATTTTCACCTTGACTTGGTCAGTGACCGCAATTTCTTCGACATCATGTTACCTGACCAGACGAACCTCCGTCGAACTCTTGACTACATTATGAGAACCTCTTCCCTACGTTCAATGCTTACAGGATTTTGTGAGACTACAAAGCGTCTGGTTCAATATTCAGCACCCAAACAATGGTTACACATCTCCTATTTCTTAAACTTGTATAGTTAATGTCTTTATTTCAGACGCCAGCGCGAGACCATTGCAGAAGTCAAGTGTCCTGGATGCATATGCCGTTCTCTGGCGTCTGGGCTAATCCAATTCAAGGAAGGGCATATCTCATTGCCCGTGCAAGACTGTCATTGATTATTTATGTTTGTCCTACTTTACAGCATTTCCTACTATTACAGCATTTCACAACACAGTTTCCCAATTTCTGTTGTTTATATCTAAATAGTCCAATAAAATTTGACGAAAATCAGTGCACATTAAGGAACCCCAGGTGGTCCAGATGTCCGGAGTCCCCCACTATGGCTTGCCTCATAATCAGACCGTGGTTTTGGCACTTAAAACCCCGATAACTTAATTGAATTTAATTTTTAATCGACGAAAAATCAACTGCAGAGATTATTTGTCTATAAAGCACTCGCCTGCTATAGCGCGCTACAAGGCACAAACGCGTGCATGAATTAAAGTGAGAAATGTCCTTTCATAGGTCAAACTAATTTCTTTTTTTTTTCCTTTTGCATATACCACCGTTCCGCTTCTTTAACTGGGTTTCCTTAACTGGTGGAAGGAGAATTTGCTGGTATCTTCGACTGGGTACCTTAAAAAAGAAAAAAAAAGAGAGAAAAGAACGTAAATATGAATAGCCGCGATAGAATTAACACTGGCCGCGGACAAGCCAAGGTCGATACAAATAGGTCCTGAAGCTTCGGCCGAAAAGCGGTTCAGTACCAATTGTCACCGACATCAGCAAGGGGGGTTATAGGAGCAGCGATTTGAGCGCGACTATGTTTGGAGGGAACAAACATTGGGGGAAAAAAAAGGCGTTTTTTTTAATTCAAGCGAGACACAGTTAGACTCATTCAACCAAAATAAAATTTCTTGTCAATATTATATATTCGTGACGAGTTAAGCAAATACAAGTTCATTTTTTTATTTATTAAATACGTTTCTTTTCAGCGCCCATCGTTACAGGGGCGTTGACGCCGCTATCACTCGCAATGCGATACAGCTCTCGAATTGTGCAAGAAAGGCGCGCTCGTAAAGTTCACCTGTTGAGATACGCCCCCCTCACACGTAGTGTTTTCTTGCTTGTCGACGTTAGTCTGAATTTGGTGACGCAGGTAGGTTATCGCTTCTTAACCATTTCAGTCAAAAATAGTGAGTCACGACCGCCAGATAATTGTTTAGTTGTTTTTGTGCGACTGCGCTGGCCGACGGGCTTGTCGTCCGACGATAGGACCAGCACTCTACACCTATAGCTTTCGTCGGCCTCCAAAGAAAGTATCTTCTGTGCAGGGGTGCGATTTCCACAACCGTACGGCTGGCCCTTTCCTGCATCGCTTTCCGCGCTGAAAGCTCTAAACGCCCATCAAGTCGAATGGCGGGGCATTTGAATATATAGCTCTAAAGGCAGGCCAACGAAACAAATTTCGCGCCTTCGAAAACAAAATGACGTCACTTCTATTTTTAACGAATATAGCGTTACATTATTTTATTCTTCCTCCGGAAGTGTTCCCTCCACATACAGATGGCGTTAAGCCCCATGAATCGCCGATTAACCGCCATGCTTTGAACGTATGCGCTCCCATAGAAGCTTCGCTACCAGGTATATTTACCTTGGACAAGCCACGCTGTTGCCATCGTTGGCTGGGCAAAGATACTTTCGAAGTGTATCGCGATACGGTACAAGATAGTCCGGCAACAATGATTTCAGGTACAGATGCAAGATACTACTGAAATTATTGTACGAGATACGATACTTTCCATTTGTATCATAAGACACTTCGATAGATTCGCAAATTTCGTATTCTAGATCTATATAACCTAGCAGCAATTACGTATTCAGAGAAAGGTTTGTTTGGAAATTTCTTAACTCTCACGCATTTTGTTTCAGTTGGATGAAATGTCTGTTAGTATCTCAAAATGTTTTACTTTCGTGCTTGAAGTATGATATTATCATTCGGAAACAATTTATTGGGGTTGCTTAGGCTGCTTAACATGAAAAGTCTTTATACGCTGCAAGAGAACTGCTTGTTGGCCTAGTTGGTGCTTGCTAAAAGACATTTTTTTTTCGCAAGTTAAAAACACACAAAAGGAAGATATAAAGACAACACGGGCGGCACTTCCAACTGGTTTAATTTGGGCTGCGACCCATGAATATATATATATATATATATATATATATATATATATATATATATATATATATACGCGCATGCGCAGGCTGTTCACAAATCTGCGTTACCCAGCGGTCAAACAATCTTGTTTCCGACTTGTAGGGCACGATAGATGTATCGCTAATGCAATTTACACCTTTCTTTTTTATATAGTAAGGTTCCATTAGCTCACGTGCTGTTTGATTTTTACTTCTGCCAAGAATTCTAACCTCAGAAAAACGTGGTTTGCACATGCAGGCCTTGCAGTGCGCTGCCAAATGTGGCACACCTTTTTTAATTAGATTTAGTTCGTGTTCCCTGGCTCGTTCATTTATGCAGCGTCCAATCTCTCCTATGTAGAACTTGCTGCACTCAAGGGGAATTTCATACACCACGGCCGTAGCGCATCTCCTGTAGGACGTGCCATGTTTCTTGCCACAGCCTTGCGAACCGGTCTCCTCGCGAGTGGTGCTCAAACAGAGTCGACCCAGTTTGACGGGGGCAGAAAAGGCAATGGGTACGCCATACCGGCCTGCCTCCCTTCTTGAGGTTATGGGAGACCTTATGAACATAAGGAATCACTGCAGGTCTTACGGTTCTGGCCCTTTAAGCTTCCTCCGTTGTGGCGCTGGTACCTTTAACCTTCCAAAAGGCTTTCAGTGACTGAGGTCACCAACGAGTCAGGGAAGCGTGCTGCTTTAAGTTGCTTTAAGTCTTTATACGCTGCGCTGTCAGCGGTGTTTTGCTTGCCCCTTTGTAATTGATGGGAGTCGCTGCTCTGCTTGCTGACCACCTAGCGGGTCGCCACCTAATTACAGGAACGTCTATAACAAGCCTCTGCACGATGGTGCAACTGAGGCTGTGGAGTTTTACTTGCCTTCGCTGGATGGTTCTGGCTCAGAGATAAAAGAATGTCGCTGCGTTTAGTTTTATCTAGGTGGCTTAGTGGTAGCAGTATCAGCTTGAGAAGCGAAGTTAAAAAAAAATTAAAGTAATGGGTTTTACGTGCCAAAACCACTTTCTGATTATGAGGCACGCCGTAATGGAGGACTCCGGAAATTTCGACCACCTGGGGTTCTTTAACGTGCACCTAAATCTAAGTACACGGGTGTTTTCGCATTTCGCCCCCATCGAAATGCGGCCGCCGTGGCCGGGATTCGACCCCGCGACCTCGTGCTCAGCAGCCCAACACCATAGCCACTGAGCAACCACGGCGGGTAAAACGAGAAGTTGAGCCAACGTTTATAGCTTCGCACAGTGAAGTTGCGATAACAGTATCTTGTATCTTAAGGTACACGCTAGATCCTTTCATGTATCGGAAATACGGATACCCATGCACGTCTTGCCAGACGTGTCCTGACACTAATACAGGCTACCCAAAGCGTATATAATATAGCATATTTATTTATTTACTTCAAGAGTACTGCAAGCCTCTGATTAGAGGCCTTAAGCAGGAGTGGTTACATACATGACGAACAATACATTGAGTACATGGCACGAAGCGTGAGCAAAATGAAATAGCACTGAAATTGAAAATATTAACAGCGTGTCATTTGCGAAAACGTAGCATTTAGCGCTAACAATGTGAAACCCTTCCAGAAAAAGAAAATGGAAAGTGCTAAATTGACGAGAAGAAATACAATATAAACGAGAAGGAAGGGGGTTAACCTAGGGGCCTGATTTTGATTAATTATATCATAAGAAACCAACAAGCACCGACACCAGGGACAACATAGGGAAAATTACTTGTGCTTAATAAATGAAATAACGAAACTACAAATTAATGGAAATGAAAGTGGATGAAAAAACAACTTGCCGCAGGCCGGGAGCGATCCCACAGCATGCGAAGGTTGTGGGATCGTTCCTTACCTACGGCAAGTTGTTTTTTCATGCACTTTCATTTCCATTAATTTGTCGTTTCTCTATTTCATTTATTAACAAAAATTATTTCCCCTATGTTGTCCTTGGTGTCAATGTTTGTTGGCTTCTTATCATACGATAGCATATAAGATACGTGGATCTTCCATCCTGCCCAGGACTGTCGTGGGGAAGTCGTAGGCCGGTGTGTGGGCCGAACGCGGCCAGGAATATTTAACCGGCCGTCATGACGTAAGCCCGCTGCCTGCAAGAACCGAGTCCGGCCCGATCTTCGTCTTCTAACTGGCCAAGGGAGTCGGCTTGACCACCTGCCGAGCTCATTTCTTTTCCTTTTCTTTTTTTTGGCGGGCTGGCCACAGGCGCGCCTGTGCCCTTTTCTCTGGCACAGCGTTTTAGTGGTTGCCAAAATGGACAGTCCCCAACAATTATATAGAATACTTACCTACGTCTGTCATTGTCGATGCTCAACATTGCGGCTTCTGGCTCGGCTGCGGGCGAGGGAAGCGTGCCGCTAGGCGCCAGAGCCCACGTAAGCCCGACTCCTTGTGCGTATTGCAGCCAAGGCGTCTTCACCAAGTTCACCGTACGACGCTGAAGCACTGGGACCGGTTAGAGGCATCGAAATAAGATACAATGTGAAACTTCACCTGTCTACCACGCCTATATTGCGCAGGGGCAAGATGGTGTCGACACGTCGACGTGGTACATTAGCGGCGCTCGTCATGTTGTTTCGAGGTTTCAGGCCGGTCAACAGCTAAAACGCTTCGCTATTTTCCACTCACTACGCATACATCTCAATCGCACGGCTATAACAGCCCACTGCAAAGCTCGCGCAAACAGACTTCAAGCACCTTGCTCGTATCCGCAGTATACAAACCAGCGGCCAACTCCCGGCTTTTGGCGGCCGGGTGTTTTCTACAGGCCTAACCTGTTGTTCTTTGATCCCATCCCGACGTGCCACTATCATCCCTCGCACGTGTTACTCTAGTGGCTGAGCAGCACGCACGCCCATGAGCATGATGATCCCTACTACTACTAGAAATACCGAAGCACACATACAGCCCAAGAGGTGAAAGATTTCCACGAGATATCCAAGGCAGGAAAAATGCATACCGCAGTAGCGACGTTCCCGGGCGCTCATTTACATTCGCTCGCCTGTGCAGCCGGTCGACTGCAGCGCCGCCCCCGCGGCACCAACGGGAATTCTATATCTAGGTAACTTCTCGCCCTAGGGGAGCCTAGATCCCTAGGTGTCGTATAAAAAACGCGCCGAGCTCCTGAACGCCCTAGTCCCCATGCGCTCCACAGAAATATACTATAGGGCAGGGTAGCATTGTTTGCGCGAACTCGCCGGAGCAGCAGGGTGGGCGGTTCATTGCGCGTGCACGCAAGCATCACGACCAGGAACGAAGCGATACAAGGTGGAACAGTACGTTTTACGCGTGTGTGTGTGGAACGAAGCGACACAAGGTGGAACAGTGCGTTTTACGCGCGCGGGTGTGTGCGTGCGTGTGTGCGTTTGCGTGCGTGCGTGTGTGTGCGTGTGTGCGTGTGCGCGTTGTTAAGAATGGCCGTACGTGCCAGCTTTCAGCCCGCTGCACGTGTTCCAAGCCCACCAGTCGTTGCGCCCTTCCGAGAGCTGCGAACGACCGGCAGCCACGAGGCGCGTGATCAACTCCGGAAATTGGTACTTGGCCGCACCACCCGGGACAAAGCAGTTCTACGAGGCCCTCTGACGTCGGCACTGAAAGCTGGGCAGTACCGAGAACTGCGGATGACCGGCAGCCACGTGGGGCGCGGTCAGTTCAGGAATGTGGCACTCCGCCGCGCCACACCAGACGGAGCACAGTTCTACGAAGCCCTCGGTCGTCGCCTCCGGAGCCTTTGTGTGTATGAGTTCGCACCTGTGTGTTTGCGTGTGTGTGGGCATAAACGATAGTGTGGGGCGGCGGCAAGTTTACAATGCTTGGACGAACCTTCCCGACCATTCCTGCTCCGACCCACCTCATCCTACAAGCCGGCACACCTCACCCTCCATTCCTGCTCCGTCCTCGTCCGAACGATGACGTCGAACTATGACGTCAAGCGGAGAGCTTATAAGCAGCGTTTGCCGGCTGCTAGGGAGTGCTCGTGTGGTGATCGTTGTCGGAAGCTGAGTGCTCCTTGTCATGCTAGAAATGAACCAGTGAGCTGTGTGCTCGTAAACTGTTTGCTGTATGTTCGTTTTGCGGGCTCCATATGGGAGTCGCGCTAGTCTGCCAATGTATTTTGCTTAATCTGTTAATATGTAAATAAATCCTGTTCACCGAGTTCCTGTCTACGACCTTCATCTCCTTCAAATGGTGGCAGCGGCGAGATAGTCCGACGACTCCTACATCTGGTCGACAGCGGTAGGACCGTCCGACGAATCTAATATCTGGTGGCAGCGGTGGGATCCGACTACGGCTCCTAGATCGGCCTACGACTCGGAGACAGCAACGGCAGCTGACGGACGTTGGCACATGGTGACCGACCGGCATCCTGATCAAGTTGGAGGCGACTTGAGATTGACCACCTCTTGCAACTGACTGGATACGGCGGGGAAGGACTGGTGATATGGTGCTGCTTCAGTGGGTAAGCGTTTGGTTTTGGCTGTAAGATTTACCAGGCTTCAATTTCACTGTGTTTTTGGATTCGATTCGCTGGGATCTTTTACTTGTATTTTGATTTGCGTGGATATCGCAACAATTATTGTGTGACAGCAGAGCCAAAGCTTAAAGTAGCGACCATGGTCCTAATGTGTTTGACGAGGGCTGACCTGTTGTGGTTGTGTGAGGAGATAGAGGTAAACGTAGAGGAGGACTTGACGGAATCAGAAATTCGTAAGACAATTCTATAAAGTAACAATGATTTGAAATTCATAGAACAAATGGGCAAACGAATTCTAAGTAAAAGACAGGAACCACTGGTGCGTGAGCGTCGTGAACGTAAGAGTGAGCGTAAGCGTGAAGGAACGGAAGCGTGAGCTTCAAGAACTTACTCTTAAGTGTGAGCGTCACGAACGTGAGAATGAACGCGAACGTGAGTATCAGGAACGTAAGCGTGAGCGTGAGCAAAAGTATGAGAGAGAGAAGGCAGCACTGATCAAAGAGATATAGTATTGTGATCAGTTATTGGCACAGAGACAACAGCGGCTTGAGAAATCTGTAGGCTGGACGCAGCAAAAGTGTGAAGAAGTAGATTGCAGATTTTCGTCGAAAGCCAAGAAAGGTAGTAGTACCTGTGAGAGTAGCAGCACGTTCATAGGTGAACTCGAAGTGCTAGCAGCTAACGAAGCCTTAGTGGCAACAGAGGCCGTTAAAGGCCAGAGTGAGAGCGACGAGGTGCTGTGCCAACAGAGGACTGTAGAGACAGCTAGGCCAGCTGCGAACAAATTGGCACAGTTACCGCGCGTGTGCGTCGCATCTCATGGTAGCGAGGTCGTTAGCGAGGTACAGAATACTACGGACTTGACAGACGCGAGCACCCATGTCAGGTCAGATCTGCGTGCAGAAGTGAAGTGCGAGCTGGACGATGCAGTTGAGAATAGTTCTCGGGGTGGCGAGCTCCGTAGCTCACGAGAGAACAACTGCATTGTTCAGGGATCGGTGCGGCTCTCCGCCAGCCTAGATAGCCTAGATAGGGATGATTCAGTTGTTAATCATTCGGACTGTGCGCGTGAGACAGCGATCGATACCGACGGACTGTGTGCAGATGCACAGCGTGAGCTGGGCAATGTAGTAGAGGGCAGTTCGCAAGAGTGCGAGTTGTCTAACTCGAGTAAAGCCTGCTGCATTGTTCCAGAGTCGGTTGAGCTGTCCGCCAGTCGAGGCAAAGTGAGAGTAGATTTAAATGTAAATCACTCAGACTGTGCGGGTAAGAGACCGATCCGGGCCGACGAAATGTGTACCGGCCAGCACGAGGCACGAGAAGGCGACATGAAAGTGAGTGCGAAGAGAAAGCGCCGTAAAAAGAAGCGCTGTAAAGACCGAAAGACGGTAACTAATGTAGCGCTGCCAAAGATGGCGAGAGACCCAAGAGGGCAGGGCGCGAGGAAAAAGGTGCGGTCGACACTGACGATGTTGACGCATCGAAAACGTTCGAGCCACCGGTCAAAGGGGGACAGAGAAGCTTGTTCTGCACGGACGCGGACAAAGGGCACGGGGCAGTCAAATTCCTCGTCGTTCCGTCGTTCTCTTCGAAGCTCAGCGTGCAGTACAAAGAAGCGCAAGGTGGCAAGACGAGACCAGGTGGGGAGTAGCGACGCGGTCAGTCGAGGTCATGTTGAAAGCGGGGCGCGAGGACGCAAATTGGCAGGAGACCGTAACGTCTTGGGGGAGCTGATAGTGAGTCAGCCCTTTTGTTGTTCCTCCGTAGCCAGAGTAGCTTTTAAACCGCGGCCACCTCGGGTCCGACTCAAAGTATGAGTCAGACGAAAGCGTTTGGAAAGGGAGGCCAAGAGCCCTTCCGAAGTAGTGTTGTTTTGTTTTATTTTTGAACATTTTCAGATTTTCGCGATTTGAGACTAGGATTTCTTTCAATAAGTAAGGTATGAGCTCTGTTTATGTTTTGTTTGAGAAGCTCGAGATTTGAAAGACGCGTTTAAAGTAAACCTGTAGTCTCGCGAGGTGTTCATTAATAAGTATATAGGCTTTCTTTTTTTGTGTGTAAGGAACCTGTGTGACAAGGTTATCTGTGAGAGGCCTATCGTAACGCGCGTGTGTGTTATTTAACCTTCTTTCTTTTTAAGTGTCTTTTGAATTTTCTAAGGTTAAGCGCGTGAATTTTCAGTAAGTGCGTGATTTGCACTGAGAAGAGCTCTTAGATCCATTAACGCGTGTCCTGTGCGGACGGAAGGAAGCAGAACGTTGATGACTGGGTTGCTCGTGTGTGTCGAAGGCAGCCGTATTCTGACTTCTCTGGTGCGCGTGCGATGAGCTAGTTAGTAAAAGGCACATTTGTTCAAAGGTTCCTCTGTGTTGCGTAAGTTACGCAAGTGTGGTTGTTTGTTTAAGGAACGTGTCCTGTGTGGACTAAAGGAACAAATGTGAGTCAGCGTGATGAAAACTTTGTAGGATGCAAGCACGTGTTCGGAATAGGGACCACAAAGCTAGCGCGATTGTGACTGCGTACCTGTGGAGTTGGCCAGACTGTTCAGTGGCAACAGTACGTGAGATAAGTACGCCACTGCGATAGGGTAAGAACAGGCTGTTCGTGAAGTTAGGCTGCTTATGTTATGTTTGGGTATTGGTGTTTGAGAGCCTTCGGTTTAAGTCTGCGTAAACCCTTACTCTTGTGCAGCGCGACGGTCGGGTTTGGTCGAACTCGGGAGGAACGTGAACGCTGGCTTTGGCGGCACGAAATTTTGGGGCAAAATTTGGGATTCCCAGTTGAGTGACTTGCATGGAAATTGTGATAGGAGGCCTGGTGGGTTAGCAGCTAATTCCGGGCGTTTGAACGCTGAGCGGTATTGTGTTGCCGGGTCGACTCTTCTGTGCCAGTTGTTGTAAGATGGTTGAAGGCATTCCAAGTACGCAGGGGTTGCAGAGAGTAAAGCCATCGTCTTGCTTGCCAGCCATTCTCTTCCTGCCCAGCGGTTGCCAGCACTGGCCAGGCGAGATTTTCCGGGCCATGGAGGAGCTGTTAAGAATGGCCGTACGTGCCAGCTTTCAGCCCGCTGCACGTGTTCCAAGCCCACCAGTCGTTGCGCCCTTCCGAGAGCTGCGAACGACCGGCAGCCACGAGGCGCGTGATCAACTCCGGAAATTGGTACTTGGCCGCACCACCCGGGACAAAGCAGTTCTACGAGGCCCTCTGACGTCGGCACTGAAACCTGGGCAGTACCGAGAACTGCGGATGACCGGCAGCCACGTGGCGCGCGGTCAGTTCAGGAATGTGGCACTCCGCCGCGCCACACCAGACGGAGCACAGTTCTACGAAGCCCTCGGTCGTCGCCTCCGGAGCCTTTGTGTGTATGAGTTCGCACCTGTGTGTTTGCGTGTGTGTGGGCATAAACGATAGTGTGGGGCGGCGGCAAGTTTACAATGCTTGGACGAACCTTCCCGACCATTCCTGCTCCGACCCACCTCATCCTCCAAGCCGGCACACCTCACCCTCCATTCCTGCTCCGTCCTCGTCCGAACGATGACGTCGAACTATGACGTCAAGCGGAGAGCTTATAAGCAGCGTTTGCCGGCTGCTAAGGAGTGCTCGTGTGGTGATCGTTGTCGGGAGCTGAGTGCTCCTTGTCATGCTAGAAATGAACCAGTGAGCTGTGTGCTCGTAAACTGTTTGCTGTATGTTCGTTTTGCGGGCTCCATATGGGAGTCGCGCTAGTCTGCCAATGTATTTTGCTTAATCTGTTAATATGTAAATAAATCCTGTTCACCGAGTTCCTGTCTACGACCTTCATCTCCCTCAAATGGTGGCAGCGGCGAGATAGTCCGACGACTCCTACATCTGGTCGACAGCGGTAGGACCGTCCGACGAATCTAATAGCGTATGCGCGCGCGCGCGTGTGTGTGTGTGTGTGTGTGTGTGTGTGTGTGTGTGTGTGTGTGTGTGTGTGTGTGTGTGTGTGTGTGTGTGTGTGTGTGTGTGTGTGTGTGTGTGTGTGTGTGTGTGTGTGTGTGTGTGTGTGTGCAAAAAGCAATCGAGTTGCGTGTGTGACGAATGTGTATGCGCACAGAGCACGACCACGAACGAAGGTGGAACATCGCGTTTTGGCGTTGTGTGTGTGTGACGCGTTTGTGGTGTGCAAAGAGCACGACGACGATCGTGTTGAAGACAATCGTCTTCTAACTGCGCCAGAGCAAACCGATTGTTGAGTTCTACATACGTATTGAACGGGCGTTAAAACTAGAGAAACACAGGATTGCGACACGACCAGTCGCGGAGTATAGGACTGTACGTACGTACGTTTTTCTAATGTGAGAAACCTTAAAAGGACGATGGCATTTATGCACCTGCGGAGAAGTGGGAAATCGTGATTAAATTTGGCCGATCATTGTCAAAAGCAGAAGCTTACCCTTAATTAGGGGTTATCCCCTACCTTCTACTGAAACTGCAGCCTCTAGTAGTCTTCGTGCACTTTTGTAGCCATGACACAATACGACGATACCCTCTGACGTGGGGCCCAGACTACCGGAGAGCTCGTTGATCAAGCTTGCTGAAGAAACTTGACCTTTTGTTCTTTGATTATGCTACAGTGCTAGAGCGTAGCTTGTTGCTATTAGTAAACAGGCAAGAAGACAACAAAACATTGCTACTTTACTCCTGTTGTGGCTCTTCAGTCAAGGACACTAGAGGGGAAAGTAATCGAGATCCAAGCTAAGTGGCAAATTGTGTTTAGTCAGTCTTCAACACCCTTAACTCAATGTTTTAAATGCCTTTGTGGTTGATACCTTGTCTAGTGAAACTTCTTGCCAGCCCCAAAATGTGCATAGCACCAGAGGGATATTTTGACAGCTATAAGCATCGCAATTAAGAGAGTGCAGTACCTGTAATGCAGCTGTACACCAGCTAAGATATTGCAGCTTGGGCGTATGTTCATATTTCTCATCTATAGTGTTGCAAGAACTTGTAATCCGCCCCCAAGTTCTTCTGGAGCACAAGCTACTGTTGCTCTTTTGTGCAGCTAGTGTCAGCAGACAAGCTTACAGTATTGCTGGGTACAAAAGCACTTAGGCTTCACTACCATCCAAGTCATAAATGAATAAGCGCATGGCTAGAAGTTGTTGTAATTGCAAGAAACAGTTCAAATCCCATTGAGCATAGTTGCGCTATTGCAATGTATCATTTGGAGCATTGTACGAGCCATGGTAGTTGCCACATTGTGTTGAAGTGCCACACCAGTGACATACGATAATGATGCCTGCGAGATCCAGTGTGGCTGCACTTTATTCTATAAAAACTTTTCATGTGGTTTAGATTATATTTTGTGCAGTATCTGAAAAGTTATGCGCAGAAGACGATAGTTTTGACTTTGCAGCCATTTTTTTTCTATACAGTCCTTCACTTTGCATCAAGTGCAGCAAATCATTGGAGCTCCCAAATGGCACATTTAATATTGGTACTCAGATTGAACAGTTGCAGTCGTATGTGTATGTTTCAGAGAACTGGACCAAACATCAAGAAAAACAAAGAAAATTTAGCTGCCTATTGATGCTGTACCTTTAGGCTCTGCAGGAGCCATTTATCTGCAGCACCCAACTAATGCCGTATTTGACAGAATCATGATGTGTGAAGAAGGACGAGTGTTATGCAGAACAGTTTGCAAGAGGTAATGAACCTCTACCATATCATTCATAAATAACTGGAAGCATTCTCATAAGAAAATGTTTATGCTCTTCACTGTAACGTCGACAAGTCCCTCCCTAAGATAAGGCGATAAACAGAGCTGGTTTTATGAATCTGCTGTATTTCCACACTTTTAACACGGTATAACTGAGGCCCAAGGGATAAATGGGACTGCGTGCTGTTCAGTGTGTGTGCTGCGCTTATTGTACAGATGAATAGTAGGTAATCAATAGCCATTTTATTGACGATGCAAACTGGATCATATCCTAGGGCCAACTCACTGTCAATGAAAACTGTTATACTGGCCTCCTGCACTGTTTATTGATCATGGACTTTTTGAGGTGCAAGTCCCTCGAAATCTTACTTAAAGTATGAATTGCAGCTGGGAGAAACTGTCTATTCATTATAACCACACTTTTTATATTTAGCTCTCATCATTGTAAACGGCTTCATAGCAAGAGGAACCTCCGGCGAAATGCCTATTTTTTCCTGGCATCCTTCTTCTGCCTTGTTTGTAAGCACAAACTATGGACATGCAAACAAGGTAATCTTGCGTTTATCCGGCCTACAAGTGCCCCGTTTGACGTTCGTGCCTGTATTGCCTATTCAGTACCTAAAGATAACTTTTTTTCGTTTTCTCATGACTCGATTTTGTTAAACAAGAGCCACTGAACAGTAATGAATCTGAACAGTAATGGCGAAAACATTGTGCGGAAACCTGCAAAGTGATCAGGAAATGTAAAATGAGTCATACACCCGATTGTAGCAAACTGTTACAAAGAAAACCCATACGGGTTTCTTGGAAAGTCTTCACAAACCTACCACATGCTTCAGACTGCTCTTGTGTTTCAGACGTCTGCGATAATACGTAAAAGTAGGTTTTAACGGGCACATTTATTCTCTAGTTCATGAAGTATTCATTCCAGAGAGCCTCACCATGTCGTAACACTAACCCCCGTATTCAGTAATGCATCTTAACTTGAAGCCCATGCTTGACTCGATTTAAATGACGCCTGTCGTGAAAACACAAAAAAAAAACGCAATGAACATCTTGGGAGCGTTCACATCAGGCGTCATTTATATCAAATCAAGCATGAGCTTCAAAATGTATTGCTGAATATGGTGGTAACACTTGATAAAGGTTGCTATTAATTATTCGTTTAAAGTTCCAGTTTTCTCATCAAAAATATCTATCTTTTCCTGAATGCCACCAATTTTTGCTTCATTCTCCTTTTCACCACATGTGCTTCATGGCAATCTCTTTCAGCTTTCCATCCCTTCTCCTTTCCCACACTGTTGGCCAATGTGCAGGTGTCGTCTATGTGCTAGACAGTTACGATGTGGTCAGCAGGCCTTCCAATTCTCTGTCAACCAATTTCTCTCTCTTTGCTTTTGTGATAAATTCCGCCTGACCCTTAGCTTACTGTATACAAAGAAAACAAAGCCTTTTTTTCATGAAATGGGCAAGCACTTGCATCTCTTGCAAAGGATATTCCAGTAGAGTTTCTCATTCCTGCAATCACACTGAACATGCACGTCCATCATAATTTTTATGTACCTAAAACACACCGCCAGAAAGAGTAACAAAAAGCAGCTATACTTTCAGAGAGAACTTGTGGCTAAGGGAGCAAACCAAGACCAATTATGGGTGGCCTCCATTTTTTTCGAACATGCAAAGGGCATTGTGTACACACCTCTTAAGCCTAAAGGGAGCACGCATGAGCCATGATGCCTGGATGGCTCCCATGTCTGATCACTCAAAAGAAGGCAGGTCAAACATAAAATTTCTTTTTGGAAATTCCGTCTTTTATAGCTAAATTTTATCTTGAAAATACAGAAAGTAGTCTTGATTGCAAAATCGTGCAACCTCTGGCTGTATTTTGCAGAGCATGAAAACATGAGAAAAATACTATATTGAAATGGCAACAGTAAAGTAACATTGGCACCCATCTAATCCAAAGTATGGACCCAACTTGGGCATAGTATACATGCTCAGTGCTGATGTAACCTTAATTAAAACGGAAGCGTGTGTCGTCAAAGGCCATTTCATGTTGGCGCACATTTTTTATCCGCTACCTGAAAAGATTACATTACGCCATGATGACAAAGCTCAGATGCATTGGAGGAAAATTGGTCGGCCATCTTGTCTCCCACACAACTGCGCCAAATACCTGCAATTAGTGTCAGTATGCTAGTTCCTTGCACTGTTTCCCATAACATCTTTCTTGAAGGTACTGGGTAACAATATCTCAACCACTTGACAAACTCTGCAGAATATTGTTAATTTTTAAAGCGAACCGCTTTCTTTGCCTCTCGACAGCACATGGCATAATTTGTTTAATGTAAAAGGTTGAAGCAATTCATTGGCATGTGCTTCACAATGTGCCTTGCAAAGATTCCTTATTAACAAATATACTGTTTCGAGAGTTTTCATTTCAGTTTGCTGACACAATGACAACCGACAGGAGGGAAGCTATGAAGCTGCTTGTCTCTCCACACCAAAAACCAGCACCTATAGACTCTGCTAAATATGTACTTCTCAAAATCTGGCTACTCCTTGACCAAACTGTGCAAAAATGTCAAATACTTGAGTCAGAAGTTAGGTCAATAAGGCTGCTGCCACTCAAAGGGCAAGCCTCCTTGAAACAGCAAATCCCCAAAAAGAAGAGAAGAAGAGCCCGTGCGAACGTTTCATCCTTTATAATGTAGAATAAAGCTTTCACCAAAGCCAGGAATGCCACGCATCAGTGTCAGCGGGAACATCGTCTTGAGAGTGGCTCCTTGATCTGGATGACATATTTCAACCAACAGTTCTGCTGTATTGATTTACAGGCTGTATTTATGAAATAGCAGCAATTTTGCTCGTACAGTTTGAGAAATATGCAAAAATGAATGCATGGTGCTTTCACATAATAATTTGAAGGATAAATTCTAGGAAGCGTTACAAAGGCAGAAACAGTTTTCGAAGGTGTCAGAATGAGGGCCATGAAATGAGGTCCTTGACTAACCGAACAGTGCCACTGCTGCAGACATTTGAAGCATGAAATCCTTTTAGCTCCTGTTGTCGGCCACCTTCAATGAACCAAAAGCCAGAGCCATTATCCTGGCACTCAAACCATATCATCCGGGCAAACAGTCAAGACCGCATTACATACGCTAGTTACTTCACAAACATGTTACAAAAGATATTGCTTCTGAGTTCTAAATATTTGCTCACAATATCACTCAAGTTGTAGCTTCTAGTACGCTGAATTTTTATTTGTCACTTCTAATAGCGACGTTCAGAGGCAGATACAAGGCACTATACACTCGATTGCCATTTTTGGCACTGAGACACAGTTGATTGTGCTCTTTTCAATTCCAGCAGTCCGTGAGGTCCGCGGCGCGTCTGGTGGACCGAGACGAGACTTGCAATGGGGTTCTGTCTTTGACTGGAAACTTGCGTCCGTATGGACCAGTGTACAGAATGCGTGGTGCGGTGTGATGTAGTGGGGTGTGCCGCTGCTAATGTGCGCAACACCCATTTTAAGATTGTGGCTAGTATCATCTGCAACCAATCTGCTTTGCCGGCAGCCATTTCATGCTTACATCTACTCTCGATTACAGGAGAGCCAGTATCTTTAGTGTCACTAGACCAGCCTGAATATGCTCATACAAAATTCTCCAAAGAGTGCAAGCGCTTCCGAGATTTTTTAGTCTGTACATTCCAGCTATCTGAAATGAATCCAAGAAAGTAGTGGACGTTAAGGATATGATCATAGAGCTATGGCATATTCGTGGTAGATGAAGTGGCACACGAGGGTGTCCTGTGTATTCTTCTATTTCATTGATAACATCATAGTGAACAGTTGGATAGTTTTCAGGAGAGATGCCAGGTTAGTGCAGCCAGCATCAAGTGCAATCAAAATGTGGTTTTGCTGTTTGTCACAGGCGACCACCAATTATGTTATATATATTTCTTTAGAGTGCGTTGTTTCGGGCCTCCCGTTCAGAAGCTACGGGAGGAGGCCGCGAGAGAGGGCTGAGAGGACCGCCCAGGGGCGAAGGGCATCTGGAGACGGTCGGCTTTGTGAACCGCGCAAGCGGCTGTTCTTCGAAGGTGGCTTCACTGTCCCCTTCGACGGAGTGGGGGCTTGGCCGCGGTGTCACGTTACTAGAGCGGAGCAGGCAGAGCGCACGGTGAAGAGAGTTGTGCGCTCTGTGTCCAGTGTTCGGTCGCTTCCGCTGGTCGGGATCGCGGGGACAGCCAGGCCATAAATCGATAGAGCGTATGCTGTCTTCGGTGGCGCCGAGGAAAACGTTCGTAAATAACCTCTGGGCACAGCACTGTCTTTGACCAGCGTCTTCCACCAGCTCGTTAGCAGTTCCGTGAGCAGCCGGGACACAGTCGGTTGGAAACAGAAAGCGAAAAAGGTAGTGTGAGTGTATGCGGCTTGCGAGGCCGAATTCCTGCCGGCGAGGCGCGCGCTTCATCGCACCGGGCCCGCCGCCTTCGAGCCATCACCGCAGCGACTACCACCCGACCCTTCCCCGTTCTTCGCTCGCGCTCCGATATGGTCTGCCCGCCAGCTTGTCCTCTTTTTTCTGTTAACTCTCAATGACTCGTGCGTCTCTAAACTCAGTTGCTTGCTTTTGTTGTCTGCCTGATTATTGTGTGTTTTGGTCGCGTTTCGAATTGTGTGCGCTTTCCACCAATTTTGTTCGTTCCTCCGTTAAATTCTTTGTTTCCTTATTGTCCTTAATCATTCCTGTATATGATTAAATGATTTGTTATCTCCCTTCAACGAGTTGCTTCGTGATTGCCCACGCACCGATACCCGAGCGCCTTGCTCGGGCTGACCAACCCTGAATAAATAAATGTTGTACAAAAACATTCGCTTGTAGGCCGTGGGCGAAGCGTAAAGCGGACCCCTGTGCTTCGTCGGCTTGCACCTAGCAGCCGCATCGGCGAGCGAGTTGTATTTTTGTGACACTGTTGTTCAAAGCAGATATTGCATTCGACCAACGGCAGAAAGGAAACGAAGTAATACCTTCAAGAAGGCAGCCGCCAAACAGTGAAAAAGAAAAGATTGGAGGACACTTAAGCTGCGCCTTTAAGAGTGGAACGAGATAGCATTGAAAGATCTCTGGCCGCTTCTCACGCTTCCCAGCAGCTGCAGCTTATGCTTGTGTAATGTTTCCCTGGAAATGCTGGTGGCGAACGCTATGCATAAGGCGAGTTTTCTGGAGCGTGCCCACTCATAAGACAGATCTGAAATGGCAGCTGGAAAAGACGTTTGTGCTTCAGTTTCCGCGCAACAGAATTATGTTTTCTCGTATATTCAAATTACAATCCAATGCTATCATGTCTCGAGGTTGTGTGCAAGTCATACTTTACGAATTTTTCACACATTCTACTTTGAGAATTTCAATTAGTACAGTAACGCCTATGCGCCACGTGGAGGGCCTGCATGGATCGGGATGCGTGGTTCGGGATTCATTTTCTGATATGGAAAAGGTCGCCAAAACCACTGCTGGATTTTCAGTGACACGGGGCCCTGAACGCCATGGGTGTTAATTTTGCGAATCATTTCCAGGCCAACAGTACATGTGCCATGCACAAAAAAAAATCACACCAGATGCACTTGGGCACTTCCCAAATTTTTTTTTACAAGGAAGGCAGAGGAAGAACCTTAGCTGCTAAGGCATCAAATAAGTAATGTGTAAAGCATGCGATATAAATCTTAGTTGTACACCCGACAAGGACTATATGCCCAAATTGAACGAAGAATTGACGTCAACTCGGGGTGAAGGTCGCTTTTCGAGTTCTGCCTGGTGTTGTCTACAGGCAACAAACGCATTGCTGAAGAAGCTTGCACAATACATTTTTCGTTTTTCTTCACTATCTTCATTATCTGTTTATTTTCCACATTTCCACCAAACTTAAATGTTTTCCTTAGGGTTTTTCATGTGTCGTCCCTAACAGTTAATGCCCATTACACTGTTGAAGATGTTTGCATGCTTTTTTTCTTCTACGCACATCACTTAAAGAAGAGCCATCCTGTCAGCCACCTAGGTCTAGTCCTAGGTCTAGGTCTAGTTTTGCTCAACTACATTTTGGAGCCCAATGACGAGAAAGACTTCTCTAGCATACCTGAAGGTCATGGAGAAGTAGAACAGGAGTATCGGCTGCGTGAGATATTTGAAGACATGATGACTTCTGGAATATCAACAATATTTCAGACAAGATTCGAAATATGAGTTCCAAATTTATTAGCTTTCTTTTACCATTTTTTATAAGGCTATTGAGTAAAACCATCTTCATCCTCAATTACTGACTGAATTCATCTTTGATAGCAGCAACATTCTTGTATCATATAGTGTGTGTTGATGTTGGGCAGTGCTTCCGCAATAACAGCCTTTAGAGAGTTTTTATCTATGTGTAGCTGTTCATTAGCCTCCTTCCCAGTATCACCCGCCATACATAGTGGCATGCAGATTTAAGTATTCCGAACTACAGATTCTACATCGAGGTTGATGTGGCTTCAGAAATTTACCACCGGGCACTCGTGAGCAATGCAGGTGTTGTGGAAAGAAATAAATTACATAGCGTGGTGGTTAATGATATCGTGTCCAAAAACCTTTACTATGTCACGTGAGGCTGCTTGGCTAAGGCCATAATTCGGCTTTTGAGGGTTCTCACTCGAATCACCCCCTACCTCCTGGAGGAACACAACCACCTGAATCTCGCGACATGTGCAAAGGCCATCTCGCGATAATGTGCAAAACGAGAGTGGTACACCAATTAGAGCCGGAAAGATCGGATATAGAGTTGCTTACACTTTGTCACACCGATAACCGTTCGGGCAGTCCTGGCACTGTAATAAATGAATAGTTAAATGGGAGAGGTGGCCATGGAACTAGACACAGGAGCAGCAGTTTCTGTATTGTCGGAGGCAGAGTGTGCAAAGCATTTACCAAGTGCTAATCTCAGGCAAGCTGATATCAAACATGGCACGCCGGTTGATACCGAAGGAATCATTAATGTTGAAGTGAGTTACTATGAGCAGTGTTTTCATTTGCTTCTAGTAATTACTAAAGAGACTGAAAGCGTGAGAATGCCTACGTTTGCTGTGCCACAGTTACTAGCGCTGACAAGACTAACGAAAAAAAAAAAGAGGTTGGGACAGGACAGAGCGCTAGACTTCAAGTGCTAGACTTGAAGTCTAGCACTCTGTCCTGTCTTACCTTTTGTTCCGTTAGTCTTGTTAGCGCTACTATGTAACATAAAACGCATCAACACCAACTAGCCCAACTTTCTGCATTAATGCCTACGTTGTTTGGCTGCAACTGGCTCAGTAAAGTCTAAATCCAGTGGCATGAAGTAATGCAAGTGAACGCCCTGACAAAGGAAATGCCCTTGTCTGACAAATATTGCGAATTGTTCAAGTCTGGTTATGGAGTGATAAAAGGTTTCAAGGCAAGCAGTTGTTAAATAGAATGCTTCACCTGTATTCTATGAGGCGCGATCAGCGCCGTATGCAGTGTGCACACAGGTCGATTAGTAACTGGCTAACTTAGAACTAGTTGGAGTCATATACCGTCTGCACCACAGTGCTAGGCAACCCCTCTGGTGATCGCCTCAAATAAAAATTGCAAGGAGCTTCGTCTATACAGTGATTACTGTGTCCCAAAAAACCCTGCAATTGAGGTTGACCAGTACTGGCTCCCTCTGCTAGAGGACATTATTGCGATATTACACGGCAGAGCCATCTTTTTAATCCCGGATATATCCAAGGCATACTTGTAGCTTTAATTGGACGAGCGAGCCCAAGAAATGCTCACTGTCAATACACACTTGGGCCTGTTCAAGTTCCGACGCTTGCCATGTGGCATAGTCTGCGCGCTGGCAGTGTTTCAAGTAGTGATGGACCAAATCCTACACGGGTTGTCTGGCACCGCCTGTCACTTAGATGACGTCGTCATCACAGGCGAAGATTGAAAGCAGTGCTATGACAGGTTATAGGAGTTGCTCATACGCTTGCGAGAACATGACATAAGGATCAACACTGAGAAGCGCAAGTTCTTCCAACAACGAATAAGATACCTGGTCCATGAGTGTGATAAGAATGGCTTGCATTCCACTGTGGATAAAGTAGCAGTCATCGAGCATGCACCAAAACCGGAAAATGTGACTCAGCTGAAAGCCTTTTTGGGTCTAGAAGCGTACGGTGAGGGGCTAGTTTTTTGGGCTTTTTTGAGGGCTTTTTGGGCTTGATTAATTTCTACTCACAACTTTTGCCTTACCTAGCTACAGTGCTAAAACCCCTGCATGACTTGTTGAGCAGAGAAACAGCATGACATTGGTCGTGCCAGTGTGATGATGCATTCAGGGCTTGTAAAGAAATGCTTGCCAACGAGAACGTTCTAATGCTATATGACGTCAAAAAAAGATACAGCTAACATGTGATGCCTCCAAATATGGTCTTGGTGCTGTGTTGTTGCACGTCGTGAACGGAAAAGACAAACCAAGTGCATCTACGTCCCAGTCACTGTCACCGGCTGAATGCAATTATGGGCAGATCGAAACAGAAGCCTTGAGTATTGCGTTCGGTGTTAAAAGATGGCACAACTACCTGTATGGTCAAGCTTTTCATGTATTAACAGGCCATTAACCCCTAACCATGCTCTTCGACCATAAAAGGAACAGCAGTGCTGTGGCCACTGCTAGGGTACACGGGTGGTTTGCTTTCTTAGCTAACTATAGCTATACGGTAGCACAGAAGCTCGGTATGGCGATTGGCCATCCTTATCTAGACTGCCACAGCCAGAAATGACAGAGAAAACTGAATAATGATTTTATTTTTCCACGCTTGACGACCTTCCTTTGACAGCAAAGGATAAAGAGCGTGAAACAATGCACAACAAGTTACTAACTCTAATTTGCGACATATGGCATGGCTGGCTAAAGGCTGTTTCTGGGGTATTGCAACCTTTCTTGGTTCGACGTATTGAACTTTTAGTTGAAGCTGGCTGCATTGTTTGGACGAACAGAGTGATCATTTCGAAATGTTTTCAGAATGCTGTATTGAACTAGATGCACGAACAGCACCTGGAAATCACAAAGATGAAAATGGTCGCAAGGTCAATGGTCTGATGGCCAGGCATTGACGATGCACTGGAGGAAACGGTGCAGAAGTGCAGCATTTGTCAAAGCGTCCAAACCACAGCTGAACCAAAACCCCTGACCTCGTGAAAAATGTGCGAACATCCATGGGAAAGGGTGAATATTACTTTTGCCGAGAAAGAAGGGAAATGTTTCTTTTAGCCATTGATGTTTATAGCAAGTGGTTAGAATTAAGTTAAAGTGTGTAGCACGACGATGGCCGCTATAACAGTTACAGTGGTTAGATCTCTTGATTGTTGTGCACGGTCTGCCTTTAGAAGTGGTAACAGGCAACGGGCCGCAATTCCGTGCCTATGAGTTCCAATGTTTTCTGAAAGCTAATGGTGTGAAACAAACATCCCACCTCTGTACCACCTGCAGTCCAATGAGGCAGCGGGGCATGCTGTACAGACTACAAAGACGGCACTGTCCACGCAGTTGCTGGAGGACAGAGAAAATGGCAGTACAAGAACCCTGTAGCACAGAACAGACAACATTCTATTTTGCTATCGAACAACGCCGCACACGTTCCCCGGAAAGGCAATGGCTGAATTGTCCTTGAGAAGGAAATAGCAGACCAAGATTGTCTCTGTTGAGACCGAAGCTGACAAGTGTCATGACCGATAAAGCAGAAGGGGTGAAACAGTCGGCAGATAAGCGCAGAGTGAAGCCACAATATATTGTAGCTGGTGACCGTGTGCTGGTTCGTTCAACGCAAGGCAAGGCAGTGGAAGTGGTTTCCTGGAAAAGTTACACGACTGAAGTGTCCAACTGCGTATATCCTTGTTACTGCAAACAAAGTGCGTTTGCACGTGCAGATCATTTACGACATTGTGTGCTTGACGGCGAAAACCAAGATAACAGGGAAATTTGCCTGCCACACGCATCCGAGGTCGCCTCTCCTCCACTGCCTATTCTTCAGCCACAATCTCAGGTTGAACCACAGCCGTCAGACCAGTTGTCAACCAATAATGAACTGATACCCCTAAGACGGAGCAGCTGGGAAAGGCAGCCTTCCCAGTGTTGGGGCTATGACCGTTTTTTCATTTAATAGGGAAGGAAGTGTTGTGTCGGTATCTGGAATGCGACACGTGCGTTAACCACTGTTGGATGATGAAGTGATAGCAATGTCACCATGTTGTGCATTTGCGAGTGTATCTTCGTGTGTATATATTCATGTTCATGTAATGTAATCTTGTAGGTGGTTGCTTTCATGCTGCCAGTATGCAGCACAGTAAAAGGTACGAGGTGTACTTTAAGAGTTAGACGTTGTTAAAGGGAGGGACTTGCTCTCATCGAGAACTAGGAATACGGGTTTTATTTACAATATTTAGATGAAGACAGGAGATACATTTCATCAGTCTAGCAAGACCGAAAAGTGAAGCCCGAAGCACCAAGCCCAAAGCACACAGCAAACGAGCACTCCGAAAACTGCTGCTTAAAAACACACTGTCCTCCCTAGATCCCTAGGTGAGGGGAAATAGCCGTCCAACCTTCGTCCGATCGGACCGTCCACAGTCGTCGTTGGAGGCGTAGTCGACCCGCCTTTGAGGGGGAGGGTTCACACGCTCTCTTCCCCACTTCGGTCTCACTGAACACCATGAGGTGAGCGGGTCCTCGTACAAATTCGTTGTCACGCTTGACCCCAGCGGGCGACTTTTGATTCCAGAGCTGACTTCTCAGGTAGCCACCGCGACTGTCAGCAGACTGTGACGAATGGTAGAGGCCGCGAAAACGCACCGCAAAGCCCCCTTTTCCGCGAGTCCTCTTGCTCCAAGTAGACCGTGAAGGCGACAGCGAATCAAGTAACAACACGCCGTCCGACGAACTAGGCTAGCTTTGCTGGCATTGCCGAATCTCCGAAGGAGTCGCATGGTTGGTTAACTTTGCGGTGGTCTCCAGTTCTCCTAAGGAGGTGCATGGTGGCTTAACCTAGTTGGCGTCGCCGGTTCTCCGAAGGGGCGCATTGTTGGTTCTCCAAAACGACTCGTCGAAGCGAACCAAAGGTTTGAAGGTCGCTACTCCGGCAGAACGATTGAAACACCTCCGGAAGGATGGGAAAGGTTAGCAAGTCAGTATCCCTGCAGGCCGATCGTAACAGTACACACACGATATCCACATGGTTTGTAGAAAGGGTGTTCCGAGTTTAGATTATGGCTAATGGTTGCAGCAAGGAAACATTTGTTCCGTAAGCGCACCCATTTTTGACATAACTGTCAGCACACGATGAGCAGACGCGGCACGGATGAACACATATTGAGAGGCATTCGGTCTTCCTACTGGCTAACGAGTTGTGCAGCTTCCACAGTGCTGCATGAAACTACTTGAACACAGTATAAATCTAAATACTACATGGGTGTTTGCGCATTACTGCCTCAATTGAAAATGGGGTCACAGGGGCTGAACTTGCACTTTGTGATCGGCAGCAAAAAGAAGCTACTGAGCCATTAGGATGGGCCAGAATGAGCATACACAGTTCTGGCTGAAGCAATTACTTTGGTGGTATGCATTTTTTTATTTTATGTTGAGAGAAGCAATTAAGTTGCAGCTCAATCTATAGACTCATGTGTCAAGTGCCTCATAGATAAAGATATATGTCACTGCGTAGTTCATGTTGGCCCTCTTGACTTATAAAGCACAAAATGTCACAATCACCTGACTACTGCTAGACACCATTCGAAATATTCAACTCTGAGGAGTGATGTGCCAGAAAGGCTATAACAAGAATGGAAGGGTTTGCGTTTCCTCATAAGACTAATAAAAGTACGCGCACCATTGGCTTTACGAGTTACATAGCCTATATGTTTATTTAAAGATAAATCAGAAGACAAAGAGACACCAAGGTATTTAAAATGTTCAACGCTGCCGAGTAATGTACCAGACAGGCTATAACAAGGATGGAATGGTTTGAGTTTCCTAATAAAGCTAATTAAACACACAGCATTCGCATTACCAGTTACACAGCCTAAGTTTTTATTCCAAGATAAATCAGGAGACAAACAGACACCAAGGTATTTAATATGTTCAACGCTGCCGAGTGACTTACCAGCCAGGCTATAAAAATAATGGAATGATTTGCGTTTCAGAGTAAAACCAATTAGTCAACACATCCCACTGACTTCACCAGTTACATGGTCTATAGGTTTATTCCAAGATAAATCAGAAGACAAATAGGCACCAAGGTATTTAAAATGTTCAAAGCTGACCAGTGATGTACCAGACAGGCTATGGCAAGGATGGAATGGGATGCGTTTCCTAGTAAAACTAATAAAACAGCACACACCATTGGCTTTACCAGTTACGAAGCCTATACGTTTATTCCAACATAAATCAGAAGACAAACACCAAGGTATTTAAATTGTTCAACGCTGCCGAGTGACGTAGCAGATAAGCTATAACAAGAACGGAAGGGTTTGCGTTTCCTAGTGAAACTAATAAAACAACACACACCACTGGCTTGTCCAGTTACGTAGCCTATATGTTTATTCCAAGATAAATCATAAGACAAACAGACACCACGGTATTTAAGATGTTCAACGCTGCCAAGTACCCGCCGTGGTTGCTCAGTGGCTATGGTGTCGGAGTGTTGAGCACGAGGTCGCCGGATGGAATCCCGGCTACGGCGGCCGCATTTCGATGGGGCCGAAATGCGAAAACACCCGTGTACATAGATTAGGTGCACGTTAAAA
This sequence comes from Dermacentor andersoni, assembly GCF_023375885.2. Classification (NCBI taxonomy): domain Eukaryota; kingdom Metazoa; phylum Arthropoda; class Arachnida; order Ixodida; family Ixodidae; genus Dermacentor; species Dermacentor andersoni. Next base: position 2,176,438 of record NC_092819.1, read on the forward strand.
AACCCCAGGTGGTCGGAAGTTCCAGAGTCCTCCACTACATCGTGCCTCATATTTAGAAACTGGCTGTGGCACGTAAAACCCCATATATTGGTTTTTTTAAACCGCTGCCGAGTGATGTACCAGGCAGCCTTTTACAAGAATGGAAGGGCTTGTGTTTCTTAATAAAACTAATAAAACAACACACGCCTTTGACTTTACCAGTTACATAGCCTGTATGTTTATTCCGAGATAAATCAGAAGACAAACAGACACCAAGGTATTTAAAATGTTCAACGCTACAGAGTGATGTACCACACAGGCAATAACAAGAATGGAAGGGTTTGCGTTTCCTAGTAAAACTAATAGAACAACACACACCATTGGCTTTACCAGTTACATATCCTATATGTTTATTTCGAGATAAATTAGAAGACAAACTGACACTAAGGTATTTAAAATGTTCAACGTTGCCGGGTGATGTACCAGATATGCTATAACAAAGATGGAATTGTTTGAGTTTCCTTGTAAAACTAATAAAACAACACACACCACTGGCTTCGCCAGTTACATTGCCTATATGTTTATTCCAAGAGAAATGCGAAGACAAACACTAAGGTATTTAAAATGGTCAACGTTGCCGGGTGATGTACCAGACTGGCTATAACAAAGATGGAATTGTTTGAGTTTCCTTGTAAAACCAATAAAGCAACACACACCACTGGCTTCGCCAATTACATTGCCTATATGTTTATTCCAAGAGAAATACGAAGACAAACACTAAGGTATTTAAAATGTTCAACGCTGCCGAGTGATGTACCAAACAGACTATAAGAAGGATGGAATGGTTTGAGTTTCCTAATAAAACTAATAAAACAAAACACACCACTGGCATTACCTGTTACATAGTCTATATGTTTATTGCTAAGTAAGCGAGAAGACAAACAGGCACCAAGGTATTTAAAATGTTCAATGCTGCCGAGTGATGTACCAGATAGGCTATACCAAGGACGGAAAGGTTAAGGTTTCGTATTAAAACTAATATAACACACACCATTGGCTTTACCAGTTACGTACCCTAGCCGTTTATTCCAAGATAAATCAGAAGAGAAACAGACACCATTTAAAATCTACAACACTGCAGAGTGATGTGCCAGACAGGTTATAACAAGAATGGAAGGGTATGCGTTTCCTTGTAGAACTAGTAAAACAACACATAACTTTGGCTTTACCAGTTATACAGTCTATATGTTTATTCCAAGATAAATCAGAAGAAAGACACGAAGGTATTTAATATGTTCAACGCTACCGAGTGATGTACCAGACAGCCTATAACAAGAATGGAAGCGATTGCGCTTCCAAGTAAAACTAATAAAACAACACACACCATTGGCTTTACCGGTTACATCGCTTATATGTTTACTCCAAGATAAATCAGAAGACAAGCAGACACCATGGTGTTTAAAATGTTCAACGCTGCCGAGCACCCGCCGTGGTACTCAGTGGCTATGGTAGCGGGCTGTTGCTCACGAGGTCGCCGGATCGAATCGCGACCGCATTGCGAGAGGGGGGAATTGCGAGAACGCCCATGTACTCACATTTAGGTGCACGTTAACGAACCCCAGGTGGTCCTAAATTCCACAGTCCTTCACTACATCGTGCCTCATATTCAGAAACTGGTTTTGGAGGTAAGCCCCCTAATTTAATTTTTTAAAAACCGCTGCCCAGGACTGCGGACTGCGGAACCAGGCAGGCTACAAGAATGGAAAGGTTTGCCTTTCCTAGTAAAACTAATAAAACAACACACACCATTGGCTCTACCAGTTGCATAGCCTATATGTTTATGCCAAGATAAATCAGAAGACAACCAGACACATTGGTATATAAAATGTTCAACGCTGCCGAGTGATGTACCAAAGAGGCTGTAAAAACGATGAAATGGTTTGGGTTTCCTACTTAAACTAATTAAACAACACACACCAGTGGCTTCACTAGTTACGTACCTTATACGTTTATTGCAAGATAAATTAGAAGACAAACAGCGAGCATTTATAATCTGCAACGCTGCGTAGTGATGTGCAAGACAGGCTATAACAAGAATGGAAGGGTTTATGTTTCCTAGTAAAACTAATAAAACAACACGCCATTGGCTTTACTAGTTACATAGCCTATATGTTTATTCCAAGATAAATCAGAAGACAAACACACACCAAGGAATTAAAATCTTCATTGCTGCCGACTGATGTACCACACAGGCTATAAAAAGAATGCAATGGTTTGCATTTTCTCGTAAAAGTAATAACACAACACACACCATTGGCTTCACCAGTTATATAGCCTAGATGTTTAATCCGAGATAAATCAGAAGATAAACAGAAACCAAGGCCGTTAATATGTTCAACGCTGGCGAGTGATGTACCAGACAGGGAATAACAAGAATGGAAGGGTTTGCATTTCCTAGTACATCTAATAAAACAACACACACCATTGGCTTTACCAGTTATATAGTCTATATGTTTATTCCAAGATAAATCAGAAGACAGACACAAAGGCATTTAAAATGTTCAACGCTGCCGAGTGATGTACCAGACAGGCTATAACAAGGATGGAATGGTTTGTGTTTCCTAGTAAAACTAATAAAACGACACACCATTGGCTTTACCTGTTACATAGCCTGTATGTTTATTCCAAGAAAACCAGAAGGCTGACACCACTTAATATGTTCAACGCTGCCGAGTTAAGTACCAAACAGGCTCTAACAATTGTCGAAGGGTTTGCGTTTCCTAGTAAAATTAATAAAACAACACACCTACACCATTGGCTTTACTAGTTACATAGCCTATATGTTTATTTCAAGATAAATCAGAAGACAGACACGAAGGCATTTAAAATGCTCAACGCTACCGAGTGATGTACCAGACAGGCAATAACAAGAATGGAAGGGTTTGCGTTTCTTAGTAAAACTAATAGAACAACACACACCACTAGCTTTACCACTTACATAACCTATATGTTTATTTCGAGATAAATTAGAAGACAAACCGACACTAAGGTATTTAAAAATTGGAGGACGCTTCAGCTTCGCCTGCAACAGTGGAACGCGACAGCGTTCTCCTCGACCCGCCAAGGGGTGTAAGGCAATGCGCTACGGCGCAGCGATCACTTACGAGGCGCCCCGCATCGGACTTTGTACCCACCAATCACGCGGTGAGCGTCGAGCAACGCAGCATTCGGCGCGGCAATGAAACGTGCGCCTGAGCAAGCGGAACGAACCAAAGAACTCGGTGTCTCCGAGGGGAAAACGATTTACGCTAGCCAAACGTCGTGATCGGCACGGGCAGAGAGATAGACAGATAGTGATCTAAACAAAGGAAAGACGCTTGATTCTGCAACCCGTGAAGGAGCACGGCGAAGCGTCGTCAGGGGAGAGCGGGTCCGGGCCGCGACGCGCCTCGCACCGGTCCCCGCACAGCCCCAATGCGCGCGTGGCGCGCCACCTGTCGGGGCAGCGCCGTACATAGAGAGGAGGGGGTCTTCTGTGTTTCCCGGAAGATGGCTCTGCGTGTGCGAAATCATCATCATTATCATCATCAGCCTGGTTACGCCCACTGCAGGGCAAAGGCCTCTCCCATACTTCTCCAACTGTGGCCATGTTGACCCTCCAAACTTCCTAATCTCATCTGCCCACCTAACTTTCTGTCGCCCCCTGCTACGCTTCCCTTCCCTCGGAATCCAGTCCGTAACCCTTAATGACCATCGGTTATCTTCCCTCCTCATTATATGTCCAGCCCATGCCCATTTCTTTTTCTTGATTTCAACTAAGATGTCATTAACGCGCGTTTGTTCCCTCACCCAATCTGCTCTTTTCTTATCCCTTAATGTTACACCTATCATTCTTCTTTCCATAGCTCGTTGCGTCGTCCTCAATTTGAGTAGAACCTTTTTCGTAAGCCTCCAGGTTTCTGCCCCGTACGTGAGTACTGGTAAGACACAGCTGTTATAAACTTTTCTCTTGAGGGATAATGGCAACCTGCTGTTGATGATCTCAGAATGCCTGCCAAACGCACCCCAGCCCATTCTTATTCTTCTGATTATTTCACTCTCATGATCCGGATCAGCAGTCACTACCTGTCCTAAGTAGATGTATTCCCTTACCACTTCCAGTGCCTCGCTACCTATCGTAAACTGCTGTTCCCTTCCGAGACTGTTAAACATTACTTTAGTTTTTTGCAGATTAATTTTTAGTCCAACCCTTCTGCTCTGCCTCTCCAGGTCAGTGAGCATGCATTGCAGTTGGTCCCCTGAGTTACTAAGCAAGGCAATATCATCAGCGAAGCGCAAGTTACTAAGGTATTCTCCATTTACTCTTATCCCCAATTCTTCCCAATCCAGGTCTCTGAATACCTCCTGTAAACATGCTGTGAATAGCATTGGAGAGATCGTATCTCCATGCCTGACGCCTTTCTTTATAGGGATTTTGATGCTTTGTTTATGGAGGACCACAGTGGCTGTGGAGCCGCTATAGATATCTTTCAATATTTTTACGTACGGCTCGTCTACACCCTGATTCCGCAGTGCCTCCATGACTGCTGAGGTTTCGACTGAATCAAACGCTTTCTCATAATCAATGAAAGCTATATATAATGGTTGGTTATATTCCGCACATTTCTCTATCACCTGATTGATAGTGTGAATATGATCTATTGTTGAGTAGCCTTTACGGAATCCTGCCTGGTCCTTTGGTTGATGGAAGTCTAAGGTGTTCCTGATTCTATTTGCAATTACCTTAGTAAATACTTTGTAGGCAACGGACAGTAAGCTGATCGGTCTATAACTTTTCAAGTCTTTGGCGTCCCCTTTCTTATGGATTAGGATTATGTTAGCGTTCTTCCAAGATTTCGGTACGCTCGAGGTCATGAGGCATTGTGTATACAAGGTGGCCAGTTTTTCTAGAACAATCTGCCCACCGTCCTTCAACAAATCTGCTGTTACCTGATCCTCCCCAGCTGCCTTCCCCCTTTGCATAGCTCCCAAGGCTTTCCTTACTTCTTCCGGCGTTACTTGTGGGATTTCGAATTCCTCTAGACTATTCTCTCTTCCATTATCGTCGTGGGTTCCACTCGTACTGTATAAATCTCTATAGAACTCCTCAGCCACTTGAACTATCTCATCCATATTAGTAATGATGTTGCCGGCTTTGTCTCTTAACGCATACATCTGATTCTCGCCAATTCCTAGTTTCTTCTTCTCTGCTTTTAGGCTTCCTCCGTTCCTGAGAGCTTGTTCAATTCTATCCATGTTATACTTCCTTATGTCAGCTGTCTTACGCTTGTTGATTAACTTCGAAAGTTCTGCCAGTTCTATTCTAGCTATAGGGTTAGAGGCTTTCATACATTGGCGTTTCTTGATCAGATCTTTCGTCTCCTGCGATAGCTTACTGGTATCCTGTCTAACAGAGTTACCGCCGACTTCTATTGCACACTCCTTAGTGATGCCCACAAGGTTGTCGTTCATTGCTTCAACACTAAGGTCCTCTTCCTTAGTCAAAGCCGAATACCTGTTCTGTAGCTTGATATGGAATTCCTCTATTTTCCCTCGTACCGCTAACTCATTGATCGGCTTCTTATGTACCAGTTTCTTCCGTTCCCTCCTCAAGTCTAGGCTACTTCGAGTTCTTACCATGCTGTGGTCACTGCAGCGCACCTTACCGAGCACGTCCACATCTTGTATGATGCCAGGGTTAGCGCAGAGTATGAGGTCTATTTGATTTCTAGTCTCGCCGTTCGGCCTCCTCCACGTCCACTTTCGGCTATCCCGCTTGCGGAAGAAGGTATTCATTATCCGCATATTATTCTGTTCCGCAGAATCTACTAATAACTCTCCCCTGCTATTCCTAGTGCCTATGCCGTATTCCCCCACTGCCTTGTCTCCAGCCTGCTTCTTGCCTACCTTGGCATTGAAATCGCCCATCAGTATAGTGTATTTTGTTTTCACTCTACCCATCGCCGATTCCACGTCTTCATAGAAGCTTTCGACTTCCTGGTCATCATGACTGAATGTAGGAGCGTAGACCTGTACAACCTTCATTTTGTACCTCTTATTAAGTTTCAGAACAAGACATGCCACCCTCTCGTTAATGCTATAGACTTCCTGTATGTTACCAGCTATATTCTTATTAATCAGGAATCCGACTCCTAGTTCTCGCTTCTCTGCTGAGCCCCGGTAGCACAGGACGTGCCCGCTTCTGAGCACTGTATATGCTTCTTTTGGCCTCCTAACTTCACTGAGCCCTATTATATCCCATTTACTGCCCTCTAATTCTTCCAATAGCACTGCTAGACTCGCCTCACTAGATAACGTTCTAGCGTTAAACGTTGCCAGGTTCATATTCCAATGGCGGCCTGTCCGGAGCCAGGGATTCTTAGCACCCTCTGCAGCGTCGCAGGTCTGACCGCCGCCGTGGTCAGTTGCTTCGCAGCTGCTGGGGACTGAGGGCCGGGGTTTGGTTGTTGTGTTCATATAGGAGGTTGTGCCCAAGTACTGCACCAGGGTGGTCAATCCTGCTCTGGTGAGGGAGTGCGTTACCGGTTCTGGTCACCGGGATCAGGCCGCACTCCAGGCCTGTTTATGCAATTTTATCAACGCGCGGATTTTTTTTTAATTCGGTGGAAAATTGCGCGGCACCGGGATTCGAACCACGGACCTCTTGCACGCGAGGCGGGTGTTCTACCTCTACGCCACCGCTGCACGTGTGCGGAAAGCGCAGAAAAAATGTAGCGGAAACGCAGTTCGCTACTCGTGTAACTGCGACTTCTGTAAGTTACATGTTCATAATTACCGATATACACCGCAGTATAACTTTCTACGGCTCGTTTCTAAGGCAACCCCGCATTCACTAGAGGCGCTCTTGTACCTTTTGAAGCATCGAACTCGTGGCTGAGTGGTAGCGTCTCCGTCTCACACTCCGGAGACCCTGGTTCGGTTCCCACCCAGCCCATCTTGCAAGTTTTTTATTCATGAAGTGCCTCCCGGGATTTATCGCTCACGGCCAACGCCGCCGACGCTGACGACACCGGCTTTTCTGCGACACGAGCTCCTTAACGCTGTCGCGTTAAAATGTTCAACGTTGCCGAGTGATGTACCAGACAGGCTATAACAAGGATTAAAAGGTTTGAGTTTCCTAGTAAAACTAATAAAACAACACACGTCATTGGCTTTACCAGTTACGTAGCTTGTATGTTTATTCTAAGATAAACGAGAAGGCTGACACCATTTAAAATGTTCAACGCTGCCGTGTTATGTACCGGAAAGGCTTATAACAAGAATGGAAGGGCGCTGGAAGATACTGGTTGGCTACAGCTCACGGAGATGCACTCAGCCACGACATTTCAAACCTGACGTATCAAATAACGCTGCACGAGAGCTCTTGTTTTGCTTTTGAACCTGTACTTTGAGAAAGAGGGCCTCATGCGAGTTGGGGGAAGCTTGCAATTCAGTGATAACAACGAAGAGACTAAGCATTCCATTGCTCTCCCTGGCAATCACCCTTCACTTCACTGCTGATACGAGAGCACACTTGAGAATGCTGCACACGGGCGTACGCGAGACTCTAGCACAGCTGGGAGAGTCGTATTGGATTATCAGAGGACGTCAGGCCGTAAAGAATGTTATCAAGAAGTGTCTCGTCTGTCACAAAGTTGCCCTCCAGTGAGGGAACCAGTGGCACCACTTCCAGCTTACAGAGTGAGAAAATGAAACCCGTTCGACAGCGTTGGTATCCATTTCGTTTTGTCAACAGTCATGCGAAAGCAAAAAATGCTACACGCTATTTCCACCTGTGCTGTGACACGTGCCGTCCACCTTGATCTCGTCAGCGACCTGTCGGCTACAGCCTTCCTCTTGGCCTTTAAACGCTTTGTGCCTCGCCGAGGAATTGGCTCGACGGTGTATTCGGACAATGCACTGACATTCAAGCCAAGGATCTAAAGGACATGTTCATGCTGTTGCAAGCCGAGGAATCGCAGTACCAGTTTGCTGGAAACCACATCAGTTGGAAGTTTGCTGTTGAACGGGCAGCTTGGTGTGGCAGATTCTGGGACCGGATGATACGCTCGATGAATGTAGCATTGCGAAAGGTGTTAGGTTGGAGCAGCTCCAGTTTCGAAGACTGACCACTGTCCTTTATGAGCTGGAGGCCGTGATCAACCAGCGTCCTTTGACTTTCATATATGAGGATGCTGAAGAGCCAGAACCACTGTCACCGGCGCACTTCCTTGTCGGAAGAAGTTTGACGACCCTTCTTCCACACCTGCTGCCGGCCGAAATTCATGGCGGCGGCATGCATCTCTCACGACGCTGGAAGTACCGGACGGCCAAGGCCGATGGTTTGTAGAGACGGTAGCGGATAGAGTACTATTGGAGCTCGCATCGGCACATATGCGCCGACCAAACACATCGAGTGATCTGAAGAAAGACACCTGGGTGTTCGTGAAGGAAGACCGCTTGAATGCCATATGTAGAAGCTCACCGGAATTAAGGAAACATTTAAGGTTAGAGACGGCAGGGTGCGGTTCTGCAAATTGGTGTTAAGTAGGGAAACAAAGGTGAAGTGACCGACACAGCTGCTGTATGCTCTAGAGACTGGAGAAATGAGCTCAATAGTTCGCTCATCCGGGGAGCTTGTATATCCTCCATTCTGGAACCAAAAACGTCCCCGTGCGGGATGGGGGGGCGCCGATGTGGTGTGGATGACTCCCCCACCTAAACAGCACTGCTGGGCGTTGTTGTGGCAGGGGCGCCGGACAATTGTCGCCTCTCGAACTACGTGCCTAGCGAGCGCGTTCTACGAACAGAGACAGGTGGTGCCCTTGAGTAAAACTCTTGCTTGGGCTAGTTGGTTCATGCTTGAAGTAGGTAAAGGCAAGGCGCAGAAGACCAGGACTTAGGAACAACACAAACGACAAGACGGGCGCCACTGGCAAGCTGAGACGGCGATCAAGTTGACGCACAAAATGGCAGGATCGGTGCGAAAGCTTTGATGAAAGAAAGGGCCCAATGTAGAAGAAATATGCTCAAGTAAAACTCTTGCTTGGGCTAGTTGGTTCATGCTTGAAGTAGGTAAAGGCAAGGCGCAGAAGACCAGGACTTAGGAACAACACAAACGACAAGACGGGCGCCACTGGCAAGCTGAGACGGCGATCAAGTTGACGCACAAAATGGCAGGATCGGTGCGAAAGCTTTGATGAAAGAAAGGGCCCAATGTAGAAGAAATATGCTCAAGTAAAACTCTTGCTTGGGCTAGTTGGTTCATGCTTGAAGTAGGTAAAGGCAAGGCGCAGAAGACCAGGACTTAGCAACAACACAAACGACAAGACGGGCGCCACTGGCAAGCTGAGACGGCGATCAAGTTGACGCACAAAATGGCAGGATCGGTGCGAAAGCTTTGATGAAAGAAAGGGCCCAATGTAGAAGAAATATGCTCAAGTAAAACTCTTGCTTGGGCTAGTTGGTTCATGCTTGGAGTAGGTAAAGGCAAGGCGCAGAAGACCAGGACTTAGGAACAACACAAACGACAAGACGGGCGCCACTGGCAAGCTGAGACGGCGATCAAGTTGACGCACAAAATGGCAGGATTGGTGCGAAAGCTTTGATGAAAGAAAGGGCCCAATGTAGAAGAAATATGCTCAAGTAAAACTCTTGCTTGGGCTAGTTGGTTCATGCTTGAAGTAGGTAAAGGCAAGGCGCAGAAGACCAGGACTTAGGAACAACACAAACGACAAGACGGGCGCCACTGGCAAGCTGAGACGGCGATCAAGTTGACGCACAAAATGGCAGGATCGGTGCGAAAGCTTTGATGAAAGAAAGGGCCCAATGTAGAAGAGATATGCTCAAGTAAAACTCTTGCTTGGGCTAGTTGGTTCATGCTTGAAGTAGGTAAAGGCAAGGCGCAGAAGACCAGGACTTAGGAACAACACAAACGACAAGACGGGTGCCACTGGCAAGCTGAGACGGCGATCAAGTTGACGCACAAAATGGCAGGATCGGTGCGAAAGCTTTGATGAAAGAAAGGGCCCAATGTAGAAGAAATATGCTCAAGTAAAACTCTTGCTTGGGCTAGTTGGTTCATGCTTGAAGTAGGTAAAGGCAAGGCGCAGAAGACCAGGACTTAGGAACAACACAAACGACAAGACGGGCGCCACTGGCAAGCTGAGACGGCGATCAAGTTGACGCACAAAATGGCAGGATCGGTGCGAAAGCTTTGATGAAAGAAAGGGCCCAATGTAGAAGAAATATGCTCAAGTAAAACTCTTGCTTGGGCTAGTTGGTTCATGCTTGAAGTAGGTAAAGGCAAGGCGCAGAAGACCAGGACTTAGGAACAACACAAACGACAAGACGGGCGCCACTGGCAAGCTGAGACGGCGATCAAGTTGACGCACAAAATGGCAGGATCGGTGCGAAAGCTTTGATGAAAGAAAGGGCCCAATGTAGAAGAAATATGCTCAAGTAAAACTCTTGCTTGGGCTAGTTGGTTCATGCTTGAAGTAGGTAAAGGCAAGGCGCAGAAGACCAGGACTTAGGAACAACACAAACGACAAGACGGGCGCCACTGGCAAGCTGAGACGGCGATCAAGTTGACGCACCGATCCTGCCATTTTGTGCGTCAACTTGATCGCCGTCTCAGCTTGCCAGTGGCGCCCGTCTTGTCGTTTGTGTTGTTCCTGTGTCCTGGTCTTCTGCGCCTTGCCTTTACCTACTTCAAGCATGAACCAACTAGCCCAAGCAAGAGTTTTACTTGAGCATATTTCTTCTACATTGGGCCCTTTCTTTCATCAAAGCTTTCGCACCGATCCTGCCATTTTGTGCGTCAACTTGATCGCCGTCTCAGCTTGCCAGTGGCGCCCGTCGTGCCCTTGAACTTTGGAGCGAGTCGCTTGTACGTGCGGGTTGGAGCAACGCAAGAACGCCTGTTTCATCCGGTGTATTGTTACTTTCTCTCTTTTTCTCCCCTTTCCCGTACGTTCTAGTAAAAATAAAGCAGTCTTCTTGAAGCGCTCGAACTGAAAGGACGCCTGTCGTTTTTTCCATCCGTGAAATGTTCTCGGTCTCTTATTGCACAACAAAGGATACGAGCGAGCTGCCTACACTCATCTGCGTATTTGGCGGTTTCAGATACAGGGATGCATTCAGAAGCGCCGGATGGGTATGGGAGCAGTGTGACCACAGTACACGCGGGCCCCCGTCCACGTAGCAGAAAAAAAGGGCGAAAACCCAGTGGTAGCTTGTGTGGCTGCGTTGGAGGCATACGTTACGAACGGCAAAACAGTGTCCTAGTTACTGTTGTTTGAGGCGACGTACATAGTCAACATGTCACCGAGTGTGCGGTTGAACTTCTCTGTCAAGCCGTTCGTTTGCGAGTGGTAGGCTGTAGACTTGCGGTGAACGATGCTGCATGCAGCGAGACGGGCTTGGATTACTTCGGACAGGAGACACGCCCCCTGTGGCTGAGCAGTTCGCGAGGTGCACCATATCGAAGAACGAAGTTCCGCAAGATGACAAACGCAACTTCGCGCGGGGAGGCCGCCGAGAGTGCGGCAGTCTCGGCGTAGCGCGTCAAGCGGTCGATACCTACAATTATCCATCGGCTACTCGAGGAGATGTAGAAGAGTGGCCCGTATAGGTCTATGCCGACGCGATCGCAGGGCCGAGCCGGACAGGGCAGCGGCTTTAACTCACCAGGAGGGCGCTGTTGAATTTTAGGCCGTTGGTACGCCGTGAAGCGTGTACATCCTGGCGCACGAAGTGATACATGCCGTGCCAGTAGAAACGCTGCTTCTGCCAAGTATACGTTTTCAGAATGCCGGCGTGACCGTTATGAGGAGCGGCATAAAAATAAGCGCATATGTGAGAACGCATATGTCGTGGTTTCACAAGCAGCCATTTGCGATCGTCAGGCAAATAATTCCTGCAGTAAAGGACGTTGTCGCGTACAGCAAAATGGGCGGCTTGGCGACGAAGTGTTCAAGAAGAGGGTGTGACAGATAGATTGTGGAGGAAATTCAGCATAGTTGAAAGCAGGGGATCCTTACGCTGCTCGTCCGGCATATCAGCGACGTTGATGGGTGACATTGATGCGAAGGGCGTAGACACTGAAGCCACAACAGGAGGTACCGGCGATCGGGAAAGCGCATCGGCGTCAGAGAGCTTCCTGCCCGATCGGTAAACAACGCGGATGTCATATTCTTGCAAGCGAACTGCCCATCGGCCTCGTGACCTGGCGGATCTTTCAGCGAGGACAGCCAGCGAAAGGCGTGGCAGTCGGTGACAATGTCAAAAGGGCGACCATACAGGTATGGACGAAATTTGACGAGAGCCAAAATTATGGCCACGCACTTCTTTTCTGCTACAGACGCATACTCGACGACGTACACGTCGTAGCCGTCTTTCCGTTGTACGAGGACTGCACCAACCCCGATTCCGCTGGCGTCCATGTGTACCTCTGCAGGCGCTGTGGGATCGTAGTGCCGAAGAAACGGTGGTGAAGTAAGTAGGCGACTCGTTGCTTGAAGGCTTCGTCACACGAAGGTGACCAGGCGGAGATCCCGTTACTAGTGGTAAGCAATTGGTCAGTGGTGCGATGATAGTTGCAAAATTGCGCACAAAACGCCGCAAATAAGAGCCCGACAAAGCCGTTCTTAAGAGCAGTGCGCATCCGAAACTCTGATACCGCGCGAAGCTTGGCTGGGTCAGGAAGCACACCGTCCTTCGATACAACGTGTGCCAATATCGTTAACTTGCAGGCAGCAAAACGCACTTTTCTATGTTGAGTTGGATGCTGACAGAGGTGAGGCAGGCCAGTATCTCACGCAAGCGAACGAGGTGCGTCGGGAAATCTGGCGAAAACATGACGATGTCATCAAAATAGCACAAGCATGTTTTCCATTTGTAGTTACGAAGGATGGTGTCCATCATATGCTCGAAACTATAGCAGGTGCGTTGCAGAGTCCGAATGGCACCACGGTAAATTCGTACAAGCCGTCAAGCGGCCTTCTCACAGTCATCTTCGGCCATCGGCACTTGCCAATAGCCGGAGTGAAGATCGAAAGATGAGAAGTACTCCGCGCCTTGTAAGGAGTCACGGGCGTCATCTATCCAAGGCAGTGGATAGACATCTTTACGAGTTATCTTACCGACTAGACGGTAATCCACATATAAGCATATTGAGCCGTCCTTCTTACTACAGGAGACGGCCAAGGACTGTGGGAAGGGCGAATGACTTCCACGATGCAGCATATCGTCGACTTGCTCAATAATTAGCTGTCCCTCGGCTGCCGACACGTGGTATGATCGCTGCCGTAATGAAGGATGGGAACCGGTGTGGACGCTATGAGTGACGGTAGCGGTGATGGTTCGTCGCAATCAAACGACGAGCGAAAATTCTGAAGAAGCGCAAGGACTTGCTGGCGATAAGGAGGTGGCAGATCCGTATCCAAGACAGATTAAAGAACGTCTGACGACGACGACAATGATGATGATTATGATGACGATGTGCACAGCACGGGAAAAGTCAGGGCGCCGAGCTGATAACGGGCCCTGTATCTATAATGTGAAGCGGGTCAAGGGGCTGAACACGACCGAGTTATTCTCCGCGCAGTAAGGTCACAGGGTATCAAGACGGGTTACACACAATCATAGCGGATAATCCAGATACAGTTTTGAGGACAGCAAACGGGAGAGGTGCAGCCTTGAGACGTAGAAAAATAGGCGAAGGTGTAAAAAGTACTGTAGCGTCTGACGCGGTGGAGAAAGATACGGGCACAAGAACCGACATTTCTGGCGGTATGTCCGTATCGGATAAAACTGCGAGCTTGGCGGCTTTATTTGCAGGAGGGTCAGGCAGCGGGACATCGGTAAGCGGCAAAAGCGCCACTTCGGCCTGGACACAGTCGATGATGGCACGATGGTGAGACAAGAAGTCCCAGCCGGGAATGATGTCATGTGAACACGAAGACAGCACGAAAAATTCCATAACCAAGACAATGTCGTCAATTGAGTAAGCGGTGGTACATGCTGCCCAGTCGCGGTGTGCACACCATGCAGACAGCAATGGCGTTGTGACCTTGCGGAGGTTGCGACAAAGCTTTTCGTCTATGACAGAAAACGCGGGAGGTGGCACAGCTTGAGGTCGCATTGACGCCGGAAACGCGAACACCGGTAGCGCATGTCGCGCTGCGACTCTGGCATAGGTCAGAGGTGCAGCCACGGACGGACAGGGTTCAGCCAAAGGTAGCGACTCAGCAAGCTCCCCACCCGCCTAATGGGAGCAGCCAGAGATCTATCAGGCTGGAGAGCTCGATCGCTGAGGGGCAGCACAGACAGTTGGCGCGTATTAAATCATTAATCTGAACCGAGTGCGATGATGCGGGCGTCGAGTTGGAGGGAAGCGTGAGGCCCGAGAGAGAGTCGCCAGGTGCAACAACGCTGCGAGCAAGGATATTTTGCCGACGCAGCTCATCGAAGCTCTGGCCAAGAGTGGCCACAGCAGCGACAGAAGTAGGGTTTAGTGCTAGAAACATTTGAAAAGCGTCGTCCTCCATGCCTTTGAGGGTATGCTTCACCTTGTCCTCTTCACTCATGGTCGGATCAACGTGGGCGCAAATATTCACGACATCCTCTATGCAGCTTGTGTAAGTCTCGCCGGGCTGTTGAGCACGCCGACGTAGACGCTGTTCAGCACGGAGTTTTTGCAGGGCCGGGCGGTGAAGGATTCCGCGAATGCTTTCTTGAAAGCGGACCAGGCTTGTAGTTCCTGCTCATGATTGTGGAACCAGAGGTTCACCAACGTCAGCAAGATAGAAGATTACGGTGCGCAGCTTCGTCGGGTCACCCCACTTGTTGTGATCGCGCTAATGGGTATACAGGCAATCTTCTACGTCAGTCTAACCTGATCTGCTAAAGAGAGGAGGGTCCCGCTGCGGTGGACGACACCGCAAATGATGGGAGCGGCGGATGCCCCAGGCGGATTGCTGTGAGCCTCGATTATGGTAGCGGCTCGAAGCAGTTGGCTACGTTCGGCTGCGAAACCCCAACGTGAGGTCGGGCACTGCAGAACCTCTTCCGCCAAGTGCAGTACGACTATCTACTGTAAGACACTGACGCCTCACACGATCGAGGTTGCGCCAGCAGAACACTAACACTGATCGCGCGCACAGCGACAGGGAGCAAGAGCGTTTTCTTCGTCCTCTTCTTCACTACAATAATAACATTCTTTATTGCCCTTCTCTTTTTTTTTTTTTCTTGATACATTTTCTACCTCACCAAACCATACCTGTTGAGCGAGACGCCATTTCCCAAAACAAACCACGAAATAGCTCTCAGCGCAATTTCGACGAAATGCCACAGCGATCGCTACGATCGGAGAGATGTGCGACTAACCGGTTGGTCGCAGTTGAATAAGGGGAAGTCGGCACTGCAGCTGCAATTTCCGTCGCACTCCCGATACGATGAAAATCGCATCATGTGAAACAGGCCTTATGCGCCAGCCGGCGATCGATCGAGAACAGCACTAGCTTTTATCAATTTTATGTGAGCGCCAATATGGCAAATTAACGACCACCCGTGAAGACAATCTAATGAAGGGAGCGCAAGTTTGATATTTAAATTATTTCAAGTGCTTTCACTAAAAATTAATTAAATTATGGAGTTTTGCGGGCCAAGACCACGATCTGATTATGAGGCACGCCGTAGTGGGGGACTCCGAAAATTAGGGCCACCTGGGGTTCGTTAACGTACGCTCAAATCTAAGTACACGAGTGTTTTCGCATTCCTCCCCCATCGAAATGCGGCTGCCGTGGATTCGATCCCGCGACCTCGAGCTAGCAGCCCAACCCCGTAGCCGCTAAGCAACCACGGCGGATTGCGCCTTCATGAAAGCCTAGGATGAATGAAAACGAATAAAAAGGCTGCGATAACATCATGCAGCGAGTGTTTCGAGCGCATTATTTCGAGCATATAAGTTGAACACTCAAATGAACATTTGCGAAGCTGCGTGGAATAATAACTAATCACACTGCGTGAAATAATATGTAAGCACACCATTTAGAAAAACATTCCGATCAGTTGAAGGCGAGTGCGAGCGATGTGCAGTTGCTCTCGTGCGCTCTTATTCTCGCAACCTTTTCTAAAAATGGAAAATTTAGATATTTTTCTGCACTTCTAAAGTAGAGGAAATACTGCCACCGTTACACATTGCAACTGCTACTAAAGGTGCACAGTAAATTCTGAAGGTTGCGACAAAGCTCCTGTAACAGCTAAGGGTTGGACACTTCTGCCAGCGCGTGCAGTTTAGTAAGAGTGCACAATATTTTTGGTATGCTGCAGCCTGAATTCTTACATTTGTATTGATTCGTAAAAACAACGCGTGCTGGTGCATTTCGCTGATTGCCGCCTCTCCTACACATGCCGAGTCGTCTTAATTCCTGCACCCTAAGCAGGAGCGCCGTCAAGCTCCCCGTTTCATTTTTTTTTTCTTTTCTTACTCAAAAAAGAAAGAAAATAAAAAATATCTGTCTGAGACATTATCGGCGAAGATGCGTCATTTCTTGTCGAGGAATATAGACATGCGCTCGTAATCCGCTTAGCGCGAGTCTAGCGCTCGAGCGAAGGCGCTCTCAGTCACCGTTTTGCTAAACTGGATTGCATGCATCGAGTGGCTCGCATCGGAAGTATATACGCCTTCCAGCGTGGTAACCTTGCATATAATTATGTGTTCCTACACATACTCAGATTCAGCAATTCAACTTTTTACCAGGAAACTGAAGTAGACTGCTTTCTCGGACGTTCAAACAATTTTGCAACCTCGTTTTGGAGTGATGTTTTGTGTGCTACAATCAAAGGCTACACTATATAGGCTTATGTTCCTCTGTGTGAACGTAGCACTTGAGACGGTGCAACGAAGTCAGTACAAAAGCCTGGTAAATGTAAGCAAACTTATCCATTGCTCAGATTCCTGTCGTCACCCCCCGAACGAGGCATACACCTCAACTAGCGCTGAGCTCGCCGACACCCTGCGCTTGCTCTGGGACAGCTGGCCGTGTTCTCACAGTCTCCCGGCAGCCACGGTTTTGGCGAGTATCGAACGAGAGCAGTTCTGCGCATATAGCAACATTTTTGCTCGGTGTGTGGTGTTTACCCTAATCTCATAAAAGGGCGCTTTCCACGACTTCCGCGAACGTCTAATTATGGAGTTTCTTCGCTACAGCTTCGACACACCCACGCCAGCACAATAGGCTGTGTCCGATGAGGTGCCCTGTCCGCGATATTCACAAACGTTTCCAAGTCCTTGCTCGACGAGCTCGCCACGCCTCTCATCTTGTAAAAAGCACAGTAGCCATCGGTGCATTCGAGCAGACGCCGAGAGCACAAACGTTTGGCGACAGCGGCAGCGCGCGCACAGAGGCATGCTTGTCTTCCATGCATGTGTATTGATTACTACGTTATATTTGATAACTGGTCGTATACGTTGCCTATTCGACGCTTTTGTTACCATATGCGATGCTAAATTGTTTGTCACGTGGTGAATATAGGGTGGTATTATGAAATTCTGACTTTGTCGACTCGTACAGCCCATGCACAGGCATAGCAAGCGACGATCTTTAGGTAAAACGACGTAATCTACTATCGAACATACAACAAAGCATTTTATTAATGCGATTACTATTATTCGCTTACTTTAGGAATTTTGAGTCAATCTGTCTCTCTAGCCTCTTACATCGAACCCCCTCCCCCTACAGTAGTTTAATAACCTTTGAAAGGGCGGCCATAGTCAGGACGGCGCACGGATTCCCGTGAACCACTCCTGCAAATTGTCATTCTTATGCCCATTAAAGATGTTTTCTCTCTCTATCTCCTAGCCTGGGCCGCTACGTATGAGCTCATGGTCATGATGCCGTCGTGGTCGTTATATCGTCATCATCCCAGCTTCGACTCTCGTCATGCCGTCGTCGTATCTTCGTCATGCATTCCTTGTCATACCGTCGTCCTGACGCCGTCGTGATCCTTGTCACTCCAGAATCCGATTCTCGTCCAGCCGTCGTCGTCACGGCGTGCTCCTCACGCTACCACCGCCATACAGTCCTCATGCATTCGTTGTCACACCGTCGTCGTCATTCCAGCTTTGTAACCCAGTTGTCGTCATACCGTCATCGTCACGCCATCGTGGTCATACATTCCTTGTCATACCGTCGTCCTGACGCCATCGTGGTCCTTGTCACTCCAGCATCCGATTCTCGTCCAGCCGTCGTCGTCACGGCGTGCTCCTCACGCTACCGCCGCCATACAGTCCTCATGCATTCGTTGTCACGCCGTCGTCGTCATTCCAGCTTCGTAACCCAGTTGTCGTCATACCGTCATCGTCACACCATCGTGGTCGTATATTCCTTGTCATACCGTCGTCCTGACGCCGTCGTGGTCCTTGTCACTCCAGCATCCGATTCTCGTCATGCCGTCGTCGTCACGGCATGCTCCTCACGCTACCGTCGCCATGCATTCATTGTCACACCGTCGTCGTCATTCCAGCTTTGTCACCCAGTTGTCGTCATACCGTCATCGTCACGCCATCGTGGTCATACATTCCTTGTCATACCGTCGTCCTGACGCCATCGTGGTCCTTGTCACTCCAGCATCCGATTCTCGTCCAGCCAACGTCGTCACGGCGTGCTCCTCACGCTACCGCCGCCATACAGTCCTCATGCATTCGTTGTCACGCCGTCGTCGTCATTCCAGCTTTGTAACCCAGTTGTCGTCATACCGTCATCGTCACGCCATCGTAGTCGTACATTCCTTGTCATGCAGTCGTCCTGACGCCGTCGTGGTCCTTGTCACTCCAGCATCCGATTCTCGTCATGCCGTCGTCGTCACGGCATGCTACTCACCCTACCGTCGCCATACAGTCGCCATGCATTCATTGTCACACCGTCGTCGTCATTCCAGCTTTGTAACCCAGTTGTCGTCATACCGTCATCGTCACGCCATCGTGGTCATACATTCCTTGTCATACCGTCGTCCTGACGCCATCGTGGTCCTTGTCACTCCAGCATCCGATTCTCGTCACGCGGTCGTGGTCACGCCGTGCTCCTCACGCTACCGCCGCCATACAGTACTCATGCATTCGTTGTCACACCGTCGTCGTCTTTCCAGCTTCTTAACACAGTTGTCGTCATACAGACATCGCCACGCCATCGTGGTCATACATTCCTTGTCATACCGTCGTCCTGACGCCGTCGTGGTCCTTGTTACTCCAGCATCCGATTCTCGTCACGCCGTCGTCGTCACGGCGTGCTCACGCTACCGCCGACATGCAGTCGCCATGCATTCGTCGTCACACCGTCGTCGTCATTCCAGCTTTGTAACCCAGTTGTCGTCATACCGTCATCGTCACGCCATCGTGGTCGTACATTCCTTGTCATGCAGTCGTCCTGACGCCGTCGTGGTCCTTGTCACTCCAGCATCCGATTCTCGTCCAGCCGCCGTCGTCACGGCGTGCTCCTCACGCTACCGCCGCCATACAGTCCTCATGCATTCGTTGTCACGCCGTCGTCGTCATTCCAGCTTTGTAACCCAGTTGTCGTCATACCGTCATCGTCACGCCATCGTGGTCGTACATTCCTTGTCATGCAGTCGTCCTGACGCCGTCGCGGTGCTTGTCACTCCAGCATCCGATTCTCGTCACGCCGTCGTCGTCACGGCGTGCTCCTCACGCTACCGCCGCCATACAGTACTCATGCATTCGTTGTCACACCGTCGTCGTCTTTCCAGCTTCTTAACCCAGTTGTCGTCATACAGACATCGCCACGCCATCGTGGTCATACATTCCTTGTCATACCGTCGTCATCCTTGTTACTCCAGCATCCGATTCTCGTCACGCCGTCGTCGTCACGGCGTGCTCCTCAGGCTACCGCCGACATGCAGTCGCCATGCATTCGTTGTCACACCGTCGTCGTCATTCCAGCTTCGTAACCCAGTTGTCGTCATACCATCATCGTCACGCCATCGTGGTCATACATTACTTGTCATAACATCGTCCTGACGCCATCGTGGTCCTTGTCACTCCAGCATCCGATTCTCGTCATGCCGTCGTCGTCACGGCGTGCTCTTCACGCTGCCGCCGACATGCAGTCGCCATGCATTCGTCGTCACACCGTCGTGTGACGACGGTGTGACGGTATTCGACGCAAAAGCACCAAATGCAGTCTTTCTTCTTGACAAGGACAACATTGGATGCCCACGGATTGCAAGATGGCTCGATAACGCCTTCAGTCAGCATCTTATCGACTTCTCGTTGTATCACTTGCCGTTCAGCATGTGGAGTACGGTACGGACGCCGGCGTACCGGATTGGCGTCTCCAATGTAGATACGGTGGGCGGCCACCAATGTCTGGGCTGGAAGGCGGCTCTCAAGGTCAAAAATGTCGCGGTAAGCTTCCAATTAAGAGACAGTGGCTGTCAACAGTTTGTGCAGGAAGGAGGTCAGAAGCAAACATCTTCCTAAGTACATGCCTGACTAGGCGGCGAATCGGAGGTTCCTGTAGAAGGCAACAAAATTTCGGCGTTAATCGCCGATCTCTCGTAATCGTTGACAGGCAAGATGTCGCCCAAAGAGATGCATCTATGAACACTTTGAATCGAGCAGTTAAAATTAAGCAGAGGGGGTGTAGTCTGTAACTGTGAGGACGGTTTGGAGAACGGCCAACCAAGTGCCTCAACTTCTGCTTTCACGTGTTCAAGTCGTTAAGCTCTTCCTCGTGGTTATCATACCACACCTTCGCCGTGTCTTGTAGGTAGGACACGAAGTTATCCAACGTAATCGTCGGATCCCATTTGCTGTTGCCACTTATACGCTCATACGTGGCGGTCCAGTCTTCCACGTCGAGGTGGTCGGTACCGCAGAACGTTCCTGAATCCCGCGGCTAAGCCAGGACAACCGTCGGGGTTGGAGGCGTTGATGTGGGCCGCGCCATTTCGGGCCCTGTTTCGTCCGTGTCCAGTCCGGGGTAACGACCACAGCGGAGCACTGCTGTCCCTCGTGGATACACCGAACCTCTCACCAATTTGTTACGTTACGGAAGTCATATATAAAGATGTATTTACAATATTTACAAGAATAGCAACGATACACAAACAAGATGGCTGTATAGACCGATTTCAGCTCGGCATATCACATCGTTTCCTTCTGCTTTTTGCGCCACTCTTCGTAGCGTCGCAACAGTATATGTTTGATTATATAGTGATTGTGAGCGGCGGTTGAACACTACAGAGCTATACAAAATGTATAGCTGAAGTTGAGCATTTGGAGCTATTGTATAAGTAAGTATACGCACACTATAGTCGAATACAACTTAAGACTGCAGTGAAGCCCCGCCCACGCCCTCATAACCGCCAGCCACTGTTCCTCCGCGAGGGTGTAAATGGGTCGTACTTCCAAGTTTTTCCTGTTGCCTAAATTAGGCGATAACCACAAAAATAAAGTTATAATCGCGTAATTTTATACGTTTAACTAGTCCCTTATAGTGGGACGGTGAAAGCCTAATATTTTATTGAACCGAAATAAAACACTTGTGACGTAAAAAGCCGGTGTGCGCCACACATATTCACAAGATGCAAAAGCCACAATTGGTCACATTTTTGTACAACATTGCAAATGCTGTAGCGTTTTACAATAAACGTTTATATTCAATAATTGTAACTGTCGTTCACTGTGTTTAAAAAAATTGTCTGCACAAAACGAATCGAGGCTTAGACATACTCCAGTTTCCAACATGGACGTCTCTCGTGCAGAGCCGTTTCTCGCCGAGCACGATTATGCATCTGCCGTTCTTGCTTCATCGACCTCGCCTTCATCCACTGCGCCGTCATCAGGTACACCTCAGGCGTGCCAGGCTACTGCGACTACACTGAGCCAGTGGTTCAAGAGAAACAGCAGTGGGCATGCCCTCTGCAGTGGCACTAAGCAAATCTTGTCGAATCTGTACATGAAGCTGCGGAAAGAGCAACCGCATGCTGCGATCCCGCAGTTCTGAGAGAGGGTGAGCAAACTAACCGGTGTGCGTTTAAGCAAAGTTTTTGATGTCAGGCGCACTGCCAAAAACATGGACGGAGAACGGACGCCTCCACAGAAGAGACCCCTTGTGAAGAAGTACGCACAAAGTACCGAGCGCAAGAGCAGACGACATTGTGGCCGTCCTCAACAAGAGGAAAAGAAAGACAAGGGAGGCTCGTGCAGCGAATGACAGGGCTAGCCTTGGGGTAGCGCTACTCTCTTCAAGACTGACGGCCCTTCAGGACGCAGGATGCTCAGTATCTCTGCATTGGCTACCGGCACACGTGGGGATCCCGGGCAATGAAGAGGCGGACACTCTGGCAAAAAGTGCCCACCACTCAAGCGTCCCCCTCAGCCCTGCTGTAACGGCCGCAGACTTCTCGAGGCACAGGCTGTGCCGGCACATCATCGCCTGCCACCCGGACAAACGGGTATCCCTGGGCCGGCCTCCACGGCCTCTTCCACAGCACGGCCTCCTACGAAGGGATGCCTCGTTGCTGCTCCGACTGCGAGTTGGCTGCTACTGGACGGAAGCCCGCCGGTGCCGCCTTGGGAAAGCCACCTCGTCAGCCTGTGCCTCCTGTGGTGAACCAGAAACTCTGGAACACCTCCTGCTGGCCTGCCCTGCTCACCTGCAGCACCGTGGTCGACTCCTGCAAGAGTTCCACCGCCTGGAGCTCCCATGTTCACGACAGGAAGATATCGTCTTCCCCTGTCGTAATCAGCTACCAGCCTTCCTAAGTGTCGTCGAGTACCTCGACTCGTCGGGGCTCTCGGCGAGACTATAGGACATTTCTACAAAGACGGATGACTTAACGGCCATCCCACCACCTCGGGCTTCCTGATCAGCCACTACTTCGCTTCCATCTCTACGACCTTCTTTCTCCCTCCTACCCTCTCTCTCTCTTTTAACCCCATCCCCTCCACCCTGCTGGCGCTGAGCCGTGCTCCCGCATGGGTTGTAGAAAATAGCGCTAGCCTTTTCTCCTTCCCCACAAGAACCACTTCTCAGAAGGGGCTCGCGCAACGGAGATCGTTGGAACGCCGGCGCGACTAGGGCCGCTGGGCCTACGGAACCCACATCTACCGGTGAGGTTCACTTGACCGGGCGTCCGTCTTCGGGACAGGGAACGCCTTGGGTCGTTACACGGCACGAGACCTCGGAGCGGCCTGCTGCAGCCTCAAACCCGCATCTACGCGCGTGGTTCGGGTGAGCGAGCGTCCGTCATCGAGACGAGGAGCGCCTCGGGTCGTCGCCTTGCACTAGGCCTCAGGTCGGGCTGCTGACATCTTGGAACCCGCTTCTACGCGCGAGGTTCGGGTGACCGCGCGTCCGTCACCGAAACGAGCGCCTTGGTCCGTCTTTTTGCTCGAGACTTCGGAGTGGCTTGTTCGCGTCTACGGAGCTGTGGGCCGTCCACCTTTTCCTGCCCCGTGCTGCTGCTTCTGCTCTTCCACGCCGGTCCTCATCCTACCAATGAGTGTTTCACCTCAAAGACTCTTGGAATCTCACCACGCTCTGGACTTCAATCACAACCTCGTGAGACTACATTTTTTTTGTCCTGTTTACGAACAGCCTGACATTCGTGGTTCTAGTTGAAGGTATTCTTCGTGATTATGTGCCGTCAAATATAATTGTCGTGTGTTTGCTAACCATGTACCGTCTCCTCCATCTTCCTCGCGTCACACGCTTTGCAACGTGACGATCCTAACCCGTCACACCCCTACATAATTACGACAGCTTCACACTGACCGCGGTAAGAAACGGCGTTCACAGCTTTTTTCCGCCACAATGAGAACCCCAACAGTAGAGAAGATCGCTGCGGAATTAGCATCCGCGAACACAGACGATCTGCTGACCTTTCAGCTGTGGACCATCCGCCGGTTTCTCCCGGACATCCGCTTCCAGAGCGAGAAATGTGGAAGGAACTCCTTGCTCATCGAGCGCGAAGACTTGTTGCGCTGGGAGCACAAGTATCTTTACGAGATTGCTTGGTATAGGGAAGAAGGGCGCAAGATATTCTATCTTGATGAAATGCTGGCCACACGGTGAGCAAGGTCTGGGCTGATAAAACAGTCAAATCGTCACGCGACGCGTTCTTGCGCGGCTTAACAACGGGGCTCAAGCAGCCGTTGCGAAAAGGACAGCGGCTGATCGTGACTCATGTTGGTAGTGAGGATGGATTTGTTGATGGTTGTCTTGATGTGTTCCTGGGAAATAAAACAGGTGAATACCATAAAAAAATGAACGGCAACCGTTTCGAGACGTGGTTCAGCTCGGTTGTCGATAGGCTGCCACCCCGAGCGTCACTGTCATGGACAACGCGACCTACCACTCCAGACGAGTGGAGGAAATCCCGTCGCTGTCATGACGGAAGGCAGTGATCCAAGACTGGGTAGCCTCGAAGGCGATCCCGTGCCATGCCGCCATGACCAAGAAGCAGCTGCTTGATACTGTGGGCACCGTCAAGACTAACTTTATCAAGTACCGGGTTAATGCGGCTGCTGAAAGTGCTGGTTTTGTTGTCCTCAGGCTCCGTGCATATCACTGTGAGTTTAACCCTATAGAACTCATTTGGACACAGATTGAGAATAGAGTGGCAGCAATGAACACCACATTCAAGACCAAAGATGTGCACAACCTTCTTGCTGAAGTGGATAAAGTGACTGGGCCAAGGCTGTGCAGCATGTGAAGGGCGTTGAAACGCACTTCAGGGAGATGCGTGAGTTTAGTCACAAGATGGAGCCAATCATCATCAACCTGAGAAGTGATAATAGCACGTCTGAATCAGAGCTCTCTGGCATTGAGCCATTGCAGTAAGCTGGAATAATACACGATGGCTGACGCACACTCCCCACATATCCTCACTGCTGCTGCTTGACTGTACCAGCTGCCACGTATCACCTCGACTACACGACGGCTGACGCACGCTCCCCAAACGTCCTCACTGCTGCTGCTGCTTGACTGTGGCCGCTGCCACGTCTCACCTCGACTACATGATGGCTGACGCACACTCCCCAGATGTCCCCACTGCAGCTGCTTGACTGTACTCGCTGCCATGTCCCACCACAACTACACGACGGCTGACGCACGCTCCCTAGACGTCTTCACCGCTGCTGTTTGAATCTGCCCGTTGCCACGTCTCACCTCGACTATACGATGGCTGACGCGCGCTCCAAAGGTGTCCTCCCTGCTGTCCTTTGTGCCCTATGCCACATTTCACCTCGACTACACAGTGGCTGATACACGCCTTCCAGATTGCTGCCACTCCTCCCACATGCTCTCCTGTGGCTCTTGAGTGCAGTGTTTTATATCCATTTTGTAGCAGGCTGCACGTTTGAACAATGGCTTTAGTCCTGTCGGTAGAGCTGTTGATCCTGTTAATGTTAGATGTTGCACAACTAAAGGCCTCCGAGCGCACGAGTGCGTCGACCATCTCGCAAGAGCAGTTGTACCACAAGACGTCAACTAGAAGATGTGGATCACATACCTTTAGTGAATTGAAGCAGTGCTCCACAGACATACTTTATAGTTCGCATTGAATCAGTGTAGACGAGGGTACAGTTCACTGCAGTCAAGTAGTGCATCCAGTCATGGCTGATAGTTTTGCTGCCTAGATCTATCGCATGTGCCACCCCTCCTAGACGCCACAATGCGACATCGATCCTCAAGCCGCTGAAATGCACCATGTGTGGTAAAGCCCATTGTGGCCCTTTTTCTTTAGGCAAGGAGGGGGGGGGCAAGAACTCATTTTCCAAGCATTTTACTCCAGAAAAACCAAGCACGAGGTCAGGGGATATCTTGCCCCCATTGTATCACTGGTGGTTTCCAGCCAGTATTAGGGATCAAACCCCACACCGCCTTTAGCTTGCCCTGCTTGAGACCCTGCACCTGCTAGTGTCAACATGCTGCCAAGCTTAACAAGTATCTTCGCATACACAAGGTCCTACTTCATCGCGTCCTCTACCTGCAAGGCAATATGAGACGGCCATAAGGACCCCACTGATGCCACT
The DNA here is from genome assembly GCF_023375885.2 of Dermacentor andersoni. Lineage (NCBI taxonomy): Eukaryota > Metazoa > Arthropoda > Arachnida > Ixodida > Ixodidae > Dermacentor > Dermacentor andersoni. Next base: position 2,202,521 of record NC_092819.1, read on the forward strand.
TGTGGCATCAGTGGGGTCCTGAGCTTACTCCTGAGCAGTGGGGTCCTGAGCCCAGCTCCTGAGCCTACTTGTGCATTGTGAGCCACTTTCGAGACTCCTGAAGGCACAAACTCAGTTCACAATGTTGTCCGAAAGTGTTGCCCACATTCATCTCTGTAGATGCACACTGTGCCGTCAGCGGCACCCATTCGGCCACTCTTCAGTGCTGTGAGTGATGCAACAGCTGGAGGGCACAGTGTCCCTCTATTCAGTGATGTGCAATGTACTAAGTTACTTAGTGAGACTAGGCTACTGCGATCATCTCTAGAACCACAGAGCTCTTTACCGAAGTACTCAACGTGTTCTTGCTGAGGACGTCAGCTCAACGTCAGTCACATACAGAAGGCAGTGCCAGGCGGAATTGCCTGCAAATCTGGTTCAAGGACTACGTCGAAAATAGTTTTTTCCTGTTTCTTTAAAAATGCTTTATGAATGCCCATGTCTCCTTGAACTAGAAAAGTGCTATAGAATGTAACTGTAAGGAATTCACTTTTTTATAAAGTGTATGGCGTAAATAAAAATGGGTCAACCTTCTTTCTTTTTGCAGGAATTGTCGTGTATAATGTAAAGGTATCCGAAGGTACCTTACTATCACTCACGTTACTTGTCACTGAACTGTCCAAGACATGTTTTCACTCGAACGACTACGAAGTGCTCAGTAGTTTCTCTTGTGAGCCAGTCAGTGCGGAGGTCTGAACATGAGTGTTTGTCCTATGTGAAGTGCTTTCTTCCATGTATACAGTAGTTGAAGACTACTGTTAAGTACTGTAGTCTGTAAGAAAGCATTCTAAATGAATCATAAGTGTCATACGAGATGTATTGTCTATGAGATTTTTTTTACTAATGCATGTAAATGAACTTTTTTATCCATCCAGGTCCCTTTCACATGTATATGTATTTAAAAGCTTACATTACTCGTACTGCAGTTACTTGTCACTGAATTGTCCAAAACATGTTTTCACTCAGAACATTACAAAGTGTTCAGCTGGTTATGTTATCACATATTTGGCCAAGCATCCGCATCGTTCAAGCATCCGCCTCGCATCCGGGAAGTGTGGGGTTCTATCCCCAGTGCCACTAGGTACCAATCGGTGATGCAATAGGTACAAGCTTTCCCCTGGCCTGGTGCTCGGCTTCTCTGGGATTAAATGCTTGAAAATGGGTCGTTAACCCCACCATGTGTAAATAAAACCAATGTGTGGAATGGGGTTCTTTGGCTAGAGGTGACATCATCAGGTGGTTCTGTTGTTAATAGGCAATGGTCAGGTGCAAACAATTTGACTCGTTTTCGTACCGGCTTTCTCCTTTACAAAGCCGCACTGTTTTCAAGCGTTTCATAAAGCCCAACTAAGGCTTTGGCCATATAAGGGCTGTTTGTCAAACGTATAGTTCTTTTTTCTACGTATATAGTAGTCAAAGGGACTGACAACCAATTTTCTTGGCACCCTTCTTTTGTGCAATGGAAAGCTTACAAGTCAGTGTCTAAATTGAAGTGCTCACACGGAAAACGCCGTAAAACATTTCTTATCAGAATTTCTCGATCTGCTGTGAGGATGTAGCCGTTCACTGGAAGCATGCTGAAAACGGTGACAGGTGAGCACAATAGCGAGTATACGCCGGCGTTAATGGGAGGCAGACAAGTGTGGCCGTGCTTAACAAAGTATGATTTTGTTTATCAAGTCGATGTACCTGCGATTCATGTTTTCTGAACTGTTGAATGATTTCTGCGATAATAGCTACGTGTTTTCGTGGTTTCCTGCCCAACTGCTTTGGTGTTTAACCAGTCGAAACGAGACCAATCGGATCAAAAACGATATACCTTTATACGTGGCATGGAGTTCAGCATGTTGCCATAGCCACGCCTACGTTTTTGATTTCTGAATAGAATAATGCGCGAGTGTCTAATAATATACAAACTGCAATTTTAAGCAATGATTGAGAAGTACTTAACAACAGTCGGCTTATGTACAGTTATCTCAATACATCCGAAGTACCGAAATTTCACCGCCAGGTCTCGCCTCTTACTGGTTTTTGAGACATTCTTTGCCAATTTAAAATTATATTTCGTATTTAATCGCGAACAACGTGCTAGATTCTGTCACTATAAATTATGTACATTTCATTTCCATCAACGTCTCGCAACACATTCTCGCCAGTTGTCAGTCCCTTTAAGACCTGTATTTTGGAAAACAAAACATTTCAAATGAATTCGAAGTGTCTTACAAGATGTTTTATGTTTTGGCGTTTTTTTCAATAACGCACGTAACGAACTTTTTGATCCATGGATAGCATACAATGCTTATGCAGACTTCCTCCAGTAGTTTCTGTTCACACGCAGCGGCTTGTAAATATTTTCCAGTGGATATAATCTTCAGTAGCTAACTACATTGGCTCAGTGGTCCTGACAAGTGGAAACTGTTGCTGCTAGCAGAAGCTTGATGTGGGCGAGTTGGTTGAGCATACTTGATGAAAAAAGACAGCGCTACGAAGACGAGGACGAAAGAACAACATGTGCGACAGACAAGGCTAGGAACGATCAAAAGTGAAAAATGTGCGATTTGGTACGGATGCATGGATAAATTCAGACCGCAAACTACTAGGACACATGGTAAGGCACAAGAAAAGACAGGACACGGCGCTACTCGCAACTGAAAATTTTATTCGAAAGGTTAACGACTTTAGAAGCCCGACACGCCCTACTTCATCACACGTCATCAAACGTCATAAAAGGAGCAAAAAAAAAAAAACGGTTACTATTAATCGGGTTAGCTCGGCAAAAACCTATTGCGCTTCATGACGACGTAAGATGAAGCAGGACATTTCGGGTTTATAAAGTAGTTAACCTTTCGAATAGAAGTTTCAGTTTCGAGTAGCGCCGTGTCGTGTCTTTTCTTGTGCCTTAGCCTGCACCCTAACAGTTCGCGCTCTGAATTCAACCATGCTAGGAACGCCCAGTTACAGAGTCCCTGAGGGCGCCCAGCGGGTCAGTTGTTTGTCCAGATACGCAAGTGCTAAGGGACCCGTTTCTCAAGTTCTTTTCAGTAGCATGTAATGAATTCCAGTGTTACGTAGGAAGACGCAGACGAAAATCTATGTACAAGTATATTTACAAGAAAATACGCTGCGCTTGGCCAAGAGGCAACGGCCCGCGCTAGCTCCTAATCGTCGTCGTCGTCTTCTTACTGCTCGGCTCTTCGTCATTGGAAATAGTGTCCCGTAGCACTACTCCCGGCGGCAAAAGCGCCGTCCCGGAGCGACTAAAGGCCGCAGTCTGAAGCAGTGTAGTAGGTCTTGAGCCTACTGACGTGCACGACATCACTAGATGCCAGAGTAGATGACGAGGTTGAGCTCACAGGAGCAATTTCGTACGTCACAGGCGTCACCTGGCGCAGCACGCGGTAGGGCCCTGTGTATCGCGAAAGGAGCTTTTGTGAAAGTCCGACATGACGAGAGGGCGACCACAGGAGCACGAGTGCACCAGGCGGAAACTGTACATCACGGTGGCGGGCGTTGTAGTGACGCTGTTGCGTGGTTTGCGAGTACGTCAGTCGAGCACGGGCAAGCTGGCGTGCATGGTCGGCGAGGGCGATGGCGTCGTGCGCATACTCGGTTGTTGAGATCGCAGCAGTAGGAAGTACCGTGTCAAGGAGCAAGGTCGGTTCGCGACCGTAGAGTAGATAAAATGGAGAAAATCCGGCGGTGTCGTGCCGGGAAGAATTATAAGCAAATGTGACGTAAGGAAGGGCAACGTCCCAGTCGTGGTGGTCCTTCGAAACGTACTTGGACAGCATGTCGGTAAGAGTACGGTTTAACCGCTCTGTCAGGCCATTGGTTTGAGGATGGTATGAGGTAGTCAGTTTGTGTTGAATAGAGCAGGAACGCACAATGTCGGCGATAACTTTCGAGAGGAAGTTACAACCACGGTCAGTAAGCAGCTGTCGCGGGGCGCCATGCACTAAGATAATGTCACGCAAGAGAAAGTCCGCGACGTCAGTGGCGCAACCGGGAGAGCCCGCGTGATAGCGTATCGGGTGGCGTAATTAGTTGCGACGGCTATCCATTTGTTCCCAGAGGATGACGTGGGAAAGGGACCGATGAGGTCTAATCCAATACGAAAGAACGGTTCCACAGGGACGGTGATCGGCTGGAGATGACCGGAAGGTAGCACCTGAGGTGTTTTCCGACGCTGGCAGGGATCACAGGCAGCAACATAGCGTCGGACGGAGCGAGCGAGACCAGGCCAATAGAAGCGGCGGCGGACGCGGTCGTACGTGCGGGTTACCCCAAGATGTCCTGCAGTGGGTGCGTCATGCATCTCAAAGAGCACAGTCTGTCGTAGATGTTTTGGCACGACAAGAAGATCAGGGCCATCAGGGAGGAAGTTCCTTCGGTACAGCATGCCGCCCTGGAGGACATATCGGCGAACGGATGCGTCGGTAGGTGTAAAGCGCAGACGCTCGATGAGTACTCGCAGCGATACGTCTCGGTACTGCTCATCGGCGATGTTAGCGAAGGCAGACACACAGAAAATGCCGTCGGCGGTAGTACTGTCGGCGTCGTCAGGCTCGTCTACCGGGTAGCGAGACAAGCAGTCAGCGTCCTTGTGTAGTCGGCCAGATTTGTAGGTGACAGAGCACGAATATTCTTGGAGGCGTAAGGCCCAGCGACCAAGACTTCCTGTAGGGTCTTTCAATGAGTATAACCAGCAAAGCACGTGATGGTCTGTGACAACAGAAAAGGGTCGGCCATATAAGTATGGGCGGAACTTCGCAACCGCCCAAACTAGGGCCAGACACTCACGCTCAGTGATGGAATAGTTGCGCTCCGCAGGCGAGAGGAGCCTGCTGGCGTAAGCGATAACACGGTCGTGGCCACGCTGGCGTTGTGCCAGTACTGCGCCAATTCCGTGACCGCTGGCATCAGTACGGACTTCGGTAGGCGCAGAAGGATCCAAATGGGCCAGAACGGGAGGTGTTGTGAGAAGGTCGATTAGAAGCGAGAATGCAGAGGCCTCCTTATCGCCCCACTGGAAAGGGGCGTCTTTTTTCAAAAGCTCGGTTAGTGGTCGTGCTATGGCCGCGAAATTTTTCACGAAACGGCGGAAGTACGAGCAAAGGCCGATGAAGCTGCGCACATCCTTGACACACTTTGGAACAGGGAAGTGCGTAACAGCATGAATCTTGCCTGGGTCCGGTTGCACTCCGTTCGCGTCAACGAGATGTCCAAGGACGGTAATCTGGCGACGGCCAAATTGGCACTTCGATGCTTTGAGTTGCAGACCGGCTCGCCGAAAGACGTCCAGGACTGCTGAGAGGCTCTCGAGGTGCGTAGCGAATGTTGGGGAGAATACGATAACGTCGTCCAAGTAGCACAGGCACGTGGACCATTTGAAACCGTGAAGAAGGGAGTCAATCATGCGTTCAAAAGTGGCAAGAGCGTTACACAAACCGAACGGCATCACTTTGAATTGATAAAGACCGTCGGGTGTTACAAAGGCAGTCTTCTCGCGGTCGAGATCGTCCACGGCAATCTGCCAATAGCCGGAGCGAAGGTCAATAGAGGAGAAATAGCGAGCACCGTGGAGGCAGTCAAGGGCGTCATCAATCCGAGGTAGGGGATACACGTGCTTTTTGGTAGCCTTGTTAAGGTGCCGATAATCCACGCAAAAGCGCCATGTGCCATCCTTCTTTTTTTACCAACACAACAGGTGACGCCCAAGGACTACATGACGGTTCAATTATGTTCTTGGCAAGCATTTTGCGAACTTCGGTGTGAATAACTTGACGCTCAGCCGGTGATACTCGATACGGGCGGCGATGAATAGGAGGGGCATCGCCGGTATTAATGCGATGTTTGACAGCTGTTGTTTGGGCCAAAGGACGATCGCTAAAGTCAAAAATATCTTGGTAGGAAATCAGAAGGCGGTAGAGCGCACGAGCGTGCTCGGAAGGCATGTCGGGTGCAATCATTTTTTGTAAGTTGGCGATGGTACAAGTTGCCGACTGCGACGGTAGAGGAGCATCGGCTGAATTGTCGGCTACTGAAATCGATGCTACAGAGTGATCCTCGAATGAGCAAAGTTGGGCCAAAGACATCCCGCGTGGCAGCACTTGTGTCGTCAAGCCAAAATTGACCACTGGCAGGCAGACGCAATTCGCTGTAATAGATAAAACTGTGTGAGGTACTGTGATCCTGTGTGTAAGGAGGACGTCTTGCACAGGAGCTGCGATGTAGTGACCGTCGGGGACTGGTGGGGATGACACGAAGTCAACGTAAGTCAGTGCCGAAGGTGGCAAGCGAACGAAGTCGACGGAACTGAGGCTAGTAGGGTGTTGTTCAGCGGGATCCAGAACAGGCAGGTCGAGGCGGAGAGTACTGGCGGAGCAATCGATGAGAGCAGAATGTGCGGAGAGGAAGTCTAAGCCGAGGATGATGTCGTGGGGACAGTGAGCGATCACTGTGAATAGCACGATTGTTGAGCGATCGGCGAAGGAGACGCGGGCGGTACACATACCAATTACGGGGGCTGTTCCGCCATCGGTGACACGGACAACAGGCGTCGTGGCGGGCGTGATAATTTTCTTGAGCCGGTTACGAAGGTCAGCGCTCATTACGGACAAATGCGCCCCAGTGTCTATGAGTGCAGACACAGAAACACCGTCGACTTGCACATCAAGGAGGTTCAGATGAGTGGGCAACGTCAGTAGAGGATTTGGCGGCGTATGGAGCAATGCAGCGTCACCTCGAGGCGCTGCATCGTCTAGTTTTCCGGCTGGGAGCGGCGTCCGAAGGGGGTCGGCGAATAGGAGCGACGGGGCTGAGGAGAGCGAGATTGCCGTCATTGGGGCGAAGGCGAACGAGAGTAGGAGCGGTTCGGTGCAGGAGAATCAGCGGCGGCGTTATCGGAGCGTGCGGCATAGGGACGAGAAGGGCCACCTGGGGGGCGAGAGTAGGCAGTATAAGTAGGCCGGGTCGGGGAACTCCAGCGACTGCGACAGTGCCGAGAAATGTGCCCGATTCAATGGCAGTGGAAACAAATGGGCTTGTCGTCAGCAGTTCGCCATTCAGATGGGTTGCGGAAACGTGGTGGGTAAGAAGATGCGGGACGGGGCGGAATCGAAGAAGCCGGGCGGGTATCAGGACGATGGGCCGAGCAGATAGTGTGAAGACCCATGTTTTCGAACTCTTGGCGGACAACTGCCTGGATCAGTGAGACCGTGACTGCAGATGTGTTGGTGGGACTGGAGTCGAAGGCAGCCGGATAGGCGGCCTCGATCTCACGCTGGACGATCTTGGTAACATCGGCAGTGTTGTTGGGACGAGGAGTGTCGGCACAGGAAGATGTCGCTGGGGTGTTGGGCAGACGGGCAAAATGCTGGTCAATACGTCGGCTTTTAGCGAGTTCGAGGCGGCGGCACTCTTTTATAACAGCATCCACCATCGCTACGTTGTTGCAAACGAGCAAGTTGAAGGCGTCATCGGCAATGCCTTTGAGGATGTGGGCAACCTTGTCGGACTCAGTCATGTGGGTGTCAATTTTGTGGCACAGAGCCAAGACGTCCTGAATGTACAGTCGCGGTCAAAAATACGCGGCCCACGGCTCCAGTCGGCGGAGCGGCCGCGAGCCGCACCGCGGCGCTCGCGTCGGCGCTGCGAGAGTTTGCGCTCTGACGACAGGTATCTCCCTACGTATCGTCCGTATCCGTTACGTATCCGCCCGTTACGTATCGTCCGTTACGTATCCGCCCGAGAGCGAGGGAGATACCTGTCGTCAGAGCGCAAACTCTCGCAGCGCCGACGCGAGCGCCGCGGTGCGGCTCGCGGCCGCTCCGCCGACTGGAGCCGTGGGCCGCGTATTTTTGACCGCGACTGTACGTGACATAGGGCTCTGTTGACGTCTGCACACGGCCGGAAAGCGCCTTCTGCGCGGCAAGTTGGTGACCGCAAGGGTTGCCGAACAAGTCTCGAAGCTGTGTCTTAAATGAATCCCAACTGGTGAGCTCATCTTCATGCGTGCGATACCAAACTCTAGGTGTGCCACCGAGGTAAAAGACTACGTTGGCGAGCATAATAGTAGGGTCCCACCGGTTATTGCGGCTGACGTGTTCATACAGGCTGATACAGTCATCGACGTCTTCCCCATCTTTGCCCGAGAATACGCCAGGATCACGAGGAGCGGGGAGAGTGATGTAGGTCGTCGAGGTGGCAGCAGGTGTCGGAGCCGGCGGAGTCGGGTTGTCGTCGCCGGGAGCCATGAAGGAAGGCTCGACGTACCGTCCACTGCGAAGCTCCGTGACGAGGTACAGGGAACGTCCACCTCCACCAGATATGTTACGTAGGAAGACGCAGACGAAAAGCTATGTACAATTATATTTACAAGAAAATACGCTGCGCTTGGCCAAGAGGCAACAGCCCGCGCTAGCTTCTAATCGTCGTGGTCGTCTTCTTAGTGCTCGGCTCTTCGTCATTGGAAATACTATCCCGTAGCACTAGTTTTGCCAGTGTGTGACATGGCGCTGCTCGGGATTTTTGTCTCACTAGAACGTTGCTCAATTATTTTGCAAAGGTTACGGTTGTGCCATTATTTATGGTTACGGTTGTATCATAATTGTACCACCATAACTGGTCGTAATTATAATATTATAATTCAGCGGGACAGCAAAAAGCAGTGCTTGCGCGGCATCGGTTTCCAGCCAGTGTGTGAAAGACTGAAGTCAGTACTTTAGTCAATGTAGTGAATTGGTAGAAGTGGGTTAACGTCGACAAATGTATTTTCTCGGCTCAAGCGCAGAGTAAATGTCAGTGCAGTCGTCATAAGAACAGTCTCTAATGTGTGCCATTTCAATTACAGTGGATTAAAGCATAGTGAGAAATGACATTTTCTACCCTTGTATTTCCTCCTCTCTGAGCAGCGGACATTGACAATGGGCAGCAAGTCAACTACATTCAGTCAGGGTTTCGCAAGGCAAGAAGTGCTATAACTTCATGTGTTGTCTCGACATGAACTAGCATTTTGTATGGATCAGTGCATCTACAATCGTCTGTGCGCTGTCTGTCCCTTGGGCGATACTCAACCATAGTTCTCAGGCATGTTCTGTACCTCCTCGTGAACCTTCTCAACGGGACCCAACGATGAATGATCAAGTTGCCAACTGATAGGGGGAGAGCTATGTAAACGCTTTACTGTCAAAGCTATGTGTGTATGTACATCTATTCATAGGTGTATGTTGTCCAAGTCTCATCCATACTCTTTTGTCACACTGAAGCCAGTGGGTCTTGAGTCTTTTTACTCGAGCCCAACACTGCATATTGTTTGAATGGAAAAATAAACATATTCCCTCTACTAGTCTGTGTCTCAAAGATGCCTTGCCACAACACTAAGTTAACACGAACGGTGAAAAGTTGACCCAGCAACATTGCCTTGTGGACTGCTATACAATGGTATTCTACATAAATTACTTTTGTTACAATATCTGATCGATGAATTAAATATTGCCTGTTTGCACCATCCAAGCGCCCAATACAGCTCAACCAAGCAACTATCTTGGGCACAAGAATTTTACAAATGTCTTATCACATGCAGCTTGATTTTTGAATGAGCAACAGTACTATTACGTTTGCAGTACTCAGTTCATGGCATTTGGCTAATCAAGGATGCTACGCCTTTCACATTTGCTGCTTCTATGAACGTCTGTGCTTATGGCTATGTATGGTATGATATGTGTGATGTTCCGCCGAAGAAGACTGAAGAGACAAGAACAATGATCTGTAGCTACGATCTGCTCATAGGTGAGCTGCGTCGTACAATGGCATCCTAATTCACTTAACAGTGTATTGTATTCTGCCCTGATATAAACACCTGCTGAATCTTGTCTCTTGAGCATTGCACATCCAAAATATTTACATTTTCTTTCTTTTTTCTTCTTCTGTGTGCTAAACCTTCCGACATGGAAGGTTTACCTTACTACCTTAAACCTTACTACCATTTTTCCCCGCTCCTGTTACAGAAATTGTATAATGATTATAGAGCTCATATGTACTGCCTTGTTCATCCAAACTTATCTATGTCCGCGCCTACTTGAACTGTGTTCTCTTGAATATGTATTCTGCCCCTTTCCTGCAACAGCCTCAAATGTGAGGCTAGCAGTATGACAGGTTTCTGGCAACTGGCGGTTCTATGATCGACATTGCTATGAGCTACCGCATGCATGTAAGCACGGTCTCCGGCATTCTGAAAGAGACCCTGCCTGCCATTTGGGACTGCCTTTCCCCACTTGTGCTGCGAGAGCCGACCTCAGAAGAATGGGAGCTCATCAGAGAGGGGTTGGACAAGAAATGGGACTTTCCCAATGCTGTCGGGTGCATAGATGGCAAACACTTCGCAATTACGTGCCCTGACGAGAGTGGTTCGGAGTATTATAAATACAAGGGGTTTTATTCATTACTGATGCTGGCAGTTGCCGACGCGAACTACCGCTTTATACTGGTAGATATTGGTGCCAAGGGCCAACTCTCTGACGGCTCTTTCTTTCAAAAAAGCCCGATCCGAAAGAGCTTTGAAGACAACACACTTAACTTGCCTTCGGGTTACAACGGGTGGCCATTGTGCATCGTCGGAGACGCAGCATTTCCGCTGCGGCCTTACTTAATGCGCCCTTACCCCGGCAGACAACTGAATGACACGAAAAGAGTGTTTAACTATAGGCTCTCAAGGGCACGCCGTTGCGTTGAGAACGCGTTTGGAATTTTGGTTTCCCGGTGGCGCTGCTTCCTGGGAACTGTTAGTGGTCACGTGGAGTTGCTAATGAACATGGTTAGTGCGGCGGTGTGCCTACATAATTTTCTGCTGTTCGACAATGCCTATTGCCCTAATGATTATGCTGATAGGGTCAGTGGCGACAGAATGCAAGAAGGCGGTTGGAGGCAGAGTATAGCATACATAAACCAGCAGAGTACTGGCAATGGCAGCCGCTCAGCTTCAGATGCCATGAGAATTCGAGACGCCATTGCAGAGTACTTCATGTCCCCAAGGGGTTCTTTGCCATGGCAACTGAGGGTAGTCAGGCGATGCTAATGCACAGCATGAAGTTGTTGCCTATAAACTGCGTTCTTTTCCATGCAAAGCAAGCAAAAATCACACATCAGCTCAAAATGTGAAACTTCATTTATCAATCTCGTGATCGGTCAGTTCAGGAGTTATACATGGTTTGCACCAGTGACATATAACATGCGTGTTGTGACGGTTCTTGTAACATTTGTGTTCCTGCTTCTAGTACAGGCATACCACATTAAGTTGTGTGCTTGTTTCATGTACCATGTTATTGAACTGTTTTCGTATATAACGTTTAGTTTGAACACATCAAGGTGTGTAGGATTATATTGCGGAAGGCATTTGACATATAAATCAACATGTGCTCTGTGAGTAAACATATGGTGGAATTTCAGCAGGGGGCCTCTTTTCCTTTTTGTTTGCCATCAATAGAAGTCTCAAAGCATGAGATCACTTGCAAGAGTATAAAGATGTGCTATTTGGTCTCGGTGATTCGAAAGCATTTTCCAGCGTAAAATTAGACAGTGTGTAGGAAACAAACACAAGCAGGACAAACACAGGACTCTGCTTTCTGCTGCGTGTGTCCCTTTCCTATGTGCTGTCTATTTCTGCGCTGAAAAAAAATGCTTTCAAGTTACCAGGATATCACACACACCTTGCATTGCGAAGAAATGAAGCGGTGAAAGAGGCAGGAGACTACTAACTACATTGAAACTTGCAATACTTGCAGTGAAACAAGTCAACAGTCAAACAACAAATATATCACAGTTATGCAGCTGACTAAAACAATAGAAACATGAACACAATGATATCAGGAAACTGCACTGCATGGCAGGAAATGAAAAAAAAAGAAGGAACTGCAATGTCCTTCAGGTTACCAAAAGAAACAAAGCGCATTGCACCTTGCATTGCATTGCACCTTGCATTGCGAAGAAATGAAGCGGTGAAAGAGGCAGGAGACTACTAACTACATTGAAACTTGCAATACTCACAGTGAAACAGGTCAACAGTCAAACAACAAATATATCACAGCTCTGCAGCTGACTAAACAATACGAACATGAACACAATGATATCAGGAAACTGCACTGCATGGCAGGAAATGCAAAAAAAAAAGGAACTGCAATGTTATTCAGGTTATCAAAAGAAATAAAGTGCAAATAATGTATTTGCTGTCACCTACGCTTCAAAAAGTATACCTTAATATTCTGCCTCATACTGGTCAAATTCTGCTAAGAGTTCCATTATTTTAACCTTAAAGCGAGAGGCAATTCTCGTTGGCATCCTGTCAAGGCTCATGGCAATAGACTGCCCGAAAGCCTCGTTTTCTGTGGCATGTTTGCCGAGCTGTGAAAGGAGCTGCTCCTCGAAGTAGTCGCAACTCCTTCCTTTCTTTGACCGTTTTGATGGTGGCTCGCTCACTGTGAAGTCTTCCTGACTGGCAGGTTGACCAGGACTAGCTGCTGCAGGCTCCGAGTCATCAGCATTGGCGATGGGCGATGGTGCTGACGAGTTGCCTTGTATTGCGTTAAAGATTTCTTCTGCTGTTGAGCCGCTGTCATCACCTCTTGGCACGGCACCTGAGCCCACGTTGCAGGTAGTCCTGAAAAAAACAGGTTCGACTCTAGTTAGTTCAGTTTTCTCGTTTCCTTTTTTTATTTTACTGCAAAAATAGTGCCAATGTCTGTCGAGTGGAACAGCGTTACACACAGAGATGAAGACGAAAGTAAGACAAACACATGAGATCTAACTACAACTGATGTATGCAATTCAGTTTGAATTCAGGGCCCACGCAATTGTCTTGCCTTCGTTTTCGTGCCTGTGGGTAGCGCTATTTCAATACGCAAAATGCTGAACGAACTGTCCCAATTGTCCACGTTAGTACCAGTTTCACAAAGCGAAAATGCTGGTGTTGTGAAACTTCGGTGAGTAAAGCCTTCCAGAAGCAGGAGCCACCACCCCGACCGATATCCTGACCCTTTGCAACCCTCGACCCACCCTCAGCGCTAACAGCAAAGCCGCAAGCCGAACAACCAAGCAACCAAAAGCCAATGCACATTTCATGTTAGCCCAAAACGAAGTCTACGCCAGTTCCAAGAATGCAGCTGAGCCGAACTCATGAAACCAAACATGCAAAAATACACAACACCAAAGCACAATTGGAAGCATGAGGATTCACAGAATTTTCGCACCATATGTCGGACCGTCCGGCAAGTTTATCTGATGGCATGTTCGGCATTACTCTATCTTTTGAAAGCTGGCAAAACGTTCATCTGATTTTACTGCGGATTCGGTCCCCTCATCTGAGTGCCGCATAAAAGCTGTGAAACATTCCGAAATGACGAGCAATTGCTGACAGACTTCTCCAGGGTCTTCTCCTGAAGCCATGCTGTTAAACGCGATACAGCGCAGCAGTTCATAGGCAGTTACGTGAAACAAAAGAAAAAGCAAAAAAAATGGATTCTAAATCCTCCAGCACGGACGGCGAAAGTCACGGTACAAAAACATAAGTTAACGAAGGAGGCTCAGTGCACAACATGTGCGTGAACGTAGCACCCAATTCATGCCGTACAACGAACACGCTTCATGCGCATACCTCCACATATCTGAAGCAGCGAAAGCAAACATTCCAAAACAAAGAGAAAACAACTCACTTTCTGGGACGACCACAGTTCTTGTAGAAGCTCATTGCATCGGCAAACTCCCACGTCTGCCTCGCGACGTAGGCGCTGCCGCTCCTCGTTGCGAGCTCGATTGCTTTGAGTTCGCGGGTAAAGCGATCTCGGAGCTTCTTCCACAACTTGTGGCACTCTTCAACTACAAACGGAAAGGAGGGACAAAAAATATTGATCAAACAGTACGGTGCATGCAGCAAGTGGCATGCTTCGGCCGAGAAACATGCAAATGAAGCCAAGCACAACTCACCTGTAGAGTGACCGCTGCTCTGCCGTATCTGTTCCCACGCGTTCTCTTTGCGCTGTTGGTCCCTGAAATGGAATCGCTTAGTGTCGTACACACAGGGGTGTTGTTTTATGGCTTCGATAAATCTCTCCACCACGCTATCCGATGCAAGTTCAACGTTTGAGCCGCTGGCGCCACTCATGTTGTTCGCACAGGCATCCGCCATTTTCCTTCGCGCGATGCATGGTGGGTTGACGTGGTCGGCGGCGGCGGCGCGCGAATGGAGCAGGAGCCAAATCTGCGCCGGGCACGTCGGGGCGCGCTGGCAGCCCCCGGTTGCGTCGGCGCTGCAGTGCGTCAGACTATAGAAGGAGTTGTTTTCGCCAACGTAACGAAGCGAGTGTGAGCGCGCGCGCGCGTTACGTCGGACTATATTTACGCCTTAAGTCTCACCCACCTCGACACCTCTTTGTCTTCGAATAGTATTAAAACTGTCCTCGACGTTCTTCCGAGTCGTCGTACTCCCAGGACCGGAGGATTCCCGTAGATTTGCAGCCTTTTCAAGATATCTGCGTCCGAGAAGGACAAAGGGACTTCATGCACAACGCCTTTTCCGCAGTCCTCCGGCATAGCGACGTACGTAGTCATTTCAATGTGCAATGTTCGATATGTGCAATGTTCGATGCGTCGAGAAAGCACGAATGCATATGTTGCAACAGAACTGCCTGTTGGCCTAGTTGATGCTTGCTAAAAGAAATTTTTTTGCTGCAAGTTAAAACACACACAAAAGGAAGACATATAGAAGACAAAGAAGACATAGACAAGAAGACATAGAAGACGTATCATGTTCATGTGTCTTCCTTTTGTGTGTTTTGCAGCAAAAAGCATGTCTTTTTTGCTAAGAAAAATGGTGCCAGCACAAAAGCAAAACACAAGATCCACGTGTTTCCACGGGCAACAGCAAGGAGACCAATCATCATGCAGAAAAACAGTCGCAAAACAGATTCCTGCGGAAGGGACGTGCAAGGGGGCGAGGAGGAGGCGAGGACATTGCGGCGACGGCAGAGTTCGAAGGGTGGCGGTACTTTCAAGTTATCAAGAAATTTTATGATGCATGCTACTCTGGCGCCATCTTGTAGCCCTCCTCTTCTTTCCGCCTCATGGTTGTGCTGGACCCTCCTCTCCACTTTCCTCTTTGCGCCTTACTCCCCCGCTGTGCTCTGCATTCACTTTCATCTTTCGCTGAATCGTTCGCTTGGTTACGCCGAGGTATAATGCTGAGGCACACCAACGCTCACCGCAGAAACGGCCGCCTAAGAGCTGCGCTCTGAAACGTCTGCGAACACAACTTAAAACTTGATAACATAGTTATCGAAAGGGCGCATCAGGTGGGAGCACACAGGGAGAGCAAAATCTGGCCAATTGTAGTGAACTTTTCAAGCTGGAAAGCACAAGAGCCATGCTACAAAGTGCGCGCAAATTTAAAGACACAGGTATCAGTCTTTTGGAAGATTTCAGTCACGCAGTCCAGGAGAAACGGCGTCTTCTCTGGAATTACAAGACTGGGCTTGTCTTTTGGTATTTCATGAGGTCCGACATATTTAAGAAGGGCACGTGTGCTGTGTCAAGAAGGCTGCTTATTCTTGCTTATGCCCACCTTGCATTGTTATACCCTGTGCTTTTCTACCCAAAGCTTTAGCTAGTGCCTCTTAACCTATTATGCAGTTCAGTTTTTCTCTCTTATGTTGCAGTTGTTAGCTGCGGTATGCGGTGTTTCTGTATATTCCTATGTCAGGTGTTTTCGTACTCCCTCAGATAGCTGACATAGGAGTGGCTTGCAGCTTTTCATTTCTTTTTATAACCATGGATTGATTATTTTGTATTGTTATTATGCCAAGAAGTGTTGACGCATATGCTACGCTCCTTGTATATTTATTTTTGTTTGTAATCCATCAAGTGAAACATGCCTACTATGGGGAGGAAGGCCCTGGTCAGGCACTGTGCCTTTCAGCCTCCTTCCTGGAGTGTATGCACCTCGAATAAAGTTGAATTCTATTCTACTGTATTCTAAAACATGTATAAATCAATCAAGGTACAGCATTGATGTTCATTTTTCTGCGAAACATAAGATAGGTCGCATATGCCCGTTAGTTGATAATTTGCTGAAGGATAAGCAAGTGAAGGAAAAATGCACTGCCAAATATGTGAACAGCTTCATCGCTTATGCTAAGCAGGTTGTGTATGCCATTCCATTACCTTGTGGTAGAGAGTATGTGGGGCAAACGAAGCAATGTGTGAATGTTCGACTTAGGGAGCATGAGCTATCTCTTCAAGGGGTTGCACCACTTCATCTCCCGGAGGATTTCAAGTCGTGCGGTTGTCACCCCGAATTTAGAAAAACCAGTGTAATTTTTAAGCACATGAGCCAATTGACAAGAAAATCACCGAGGCTTACAATATAAAGATTAGGGACAAAGCATGCATCAGCGAACCGTCTCTCACTCTTCATGAGACAAAGAACTGCATTACCTATTTCAATTTTGACTATGCGTCAGTTTGTCACAATTGCCTCGATGCATCTCTGTGTCTTGTGCATGTCATGGTTATTAGCTGGCACCTATATATATATATATATATGTTAGACATATCTTCAATGAAATATTATTTGAGAGTCAGCGCCGTGTCATCGTTTTATACCTTCTTTTGTCCTTGTCTTGTGTTGCGCTGTAACGAACCTTACTATGAATCCCAACCAACTGGCCCAACTTGCCGTCTTGATGCAGCAGATATAATTAGAGATCAATGCAACCAGTCTTGAAAAACTGCTGCATGTGCCCTCACGTGCTTGCCACCTCAATGTACCGTACTAGGAACACAGATGCAGGAGCCCCTGAAAACTGAAGCTCAACTCATTTCATGGCAAAAAAGAGGCAAAAAAAGCAATCTGAGTCACTTTTTTTTACTACTACAAAAAGAATAAATTCAGAATTCAATATGAGTGTGATATTTATTGCATTATTGGAACAAGACACATCGTTAGGATGTCCCTACATGGGTCTTAAGATAGGCTCAATTTTCTTGCTTAAAATAAAATAATGTAACACAATTTTGCAGTAATAGATTTAACAGTCCTGGGTGGCTTTTCTGGAAAATTTTCATAGAAATCAGTGATTATATTTTTAAACGTCTCTAAAATGCAGCAACTTTTGCAATTTTTTACAAATTTGGCATTTTGGGATTTTGTAACTAACTAAATAGGTGGTGTAGCTGCACACTTTTATTTTAGTTTGCAAGAAACCATGCAAAATTTGTCAGAAATATTTTCAGCTTTATGGCCTTAGCTAAAGTGGCCCAAAGGAAACCCTGCTTTCAGGGTAAGCCAGAGGCTGTTGCTCAAAAACCAATGTAGGAAATTTTTTTAAGAACATACTATGGGTGTGAGTAAATAGTACTAGAAGTTCATATTTGCAAAAAAAAATTTTGTTGGGGTACAGTGCATTAAGTTTAGAATGATTGGCCTTAAAATTTGTAAAATCTGAAAGTCATTAAAACACTCTCTTCCACCTTTAGTGAAATACGATTTCTTTCACGAAGTTGGTGCTAAGCTTCACAAGACAAAGGTTCATTCCTTTCTACAGAGACATTTTCCAACCCCACACAATAGTTTTGCTGAAAACTAAAAATAATCGGGACCCCCTTTAGTCTGTCCTAATCTGAACACATCCATCTATGGAAACATGCCTCTCAGCAACATGACCTGCCGACTAGCCGGCCAATCGTTGGCGTCGGCGTCTAGTCAGCTCAGTGTGACCAGGCCTGCAAGTCAAAAAGTGCATGAACACAGACATTTACACGGCCTGACTTGCAAACTTAAGAGGGTGCTCCATGAATGATGGTGTTGGTGGCCTTAAATTGTAAGGAGGATATTGAGAAGACAGCTTACAATATCTGCTGACTGAAGAGGCTCGGACGATCAACATATGTTCTGACAAGCAGTGGTTTCGAGTGTGAAGAAAATCGTCCCTTCGGACACCTTCGAGAGATGAAGCCCTCCAGAGACTTGTGAACAATACATTAAAATCCAGACAACACTGAAGGTCTTTGCATGTCGCTGTGTAATGAAAATGAAGTAGGTACAGTTTGCAGACTGAAAGCATTACGTTCACTTGAAAAGATTCTTTAGGTCATCGATGGTCACTTTTGCATGGTCCTCTAAACAGCTCCGAGACGTCTGCGATGATTTTAGGAAGTCAACAATGCGTTCCTCAATAGTATTCTTCACCATGAAGCGATGAATGTAGGTCTTCCTGCAGAGATACATATAAACACAAAGAAACAGCTTAATATCAACACATCTTATCAAAGCAGGTTAATGGCAGCACATCGTTATTTTTTTTTAAGCTCTAACAGGAATCGCAAATACAGCTACAGACCACACACAGTTCCATTCAAGGGCACTGTAGCTACCACAAACAAGTGTTTGCTACCAATTGCAGCTTTTCTTGCTGCAAAGTTTGTAGCTAAAATATTGTGACACATCTCTCAACTAGAATCTAAAATTATATTTGGAGCCATTACAGCCAAAACTCCCTTAGGGGAATTATGACGGTGTGGAGCATTATATGGTGGCTCCTTATTCAAATGACCAAACATTATATGGAAGGTTCAAGTGGTATCACCCATATAAGGCCCCCCCCCCCCCCACACACACACATCAATTCTTTATTTCAATTAAAAACAAAGAAATTTCCCCTATGCTGTGACTGTTTGTTGGCTTATGGTATTTTTACGCGAACGAATGATGAAGACTGGAGACTATTTACAAAGCAGTATTTTTACTAAGGATAACTGCAGCGCTGGCCAGTTCAGCCGACAGCTCAAGAGCCAGAGAGTGTTCGTCGGGACACCTGAGTGCATCGGCCACAAGAAACACGCAATATGCATGTATCATTGCCCCCGGCGGCAGAAGCACCGTCCCGGGGCATCTATCGGTGATAACAGGAGAGTAATATGGCTTGAGGCGTGCAACATGGGCAACATCAGTGGAATTTGGGGCAGATGAGGCACTGGTACTGACTGGGGTGATTTCGTAGGTAACTGCAGTCACGGCCCGCAGTACTCTATATGGGCCTGTGTACCGAGAAAGGAGTTTTTCTGACGGGCCAACGTGACGAGTCGGGGAACACAGGAGTACAAGAGATCCAGGCGATAAGTGGCCGTCTCTGTGTTGGCGATCGTACTAGTGCCGTTGCTTCTCTTGAGAGGTCAGGAGGCGAGCGCGGGCAATTTTGCATGCTTGGGCTGCCCTGGTAATAGCGTCAAGTGCATACTCACTGGTCTCTGTTGCGGCGGATGGAAGGGATGCATCCAGTGGCAATTTGGGTTCTTGGCCGAACAGCAGAAAGAACGGGGAATAACTGGCAGTGTCGTGACGTGAAGAATTATATGCAAAAGTGACACAGGGTAGGGCAAGGTCCCAATCAGTATGGTCGGATGAGGCGTACTTTTCAAGCATGTCTGTTAGGGTACGATTCAGACGCTCAGTGAGATCATTGGTCTGTGGTTGGTAAGACATAGTCAGCTTGTGCTTGGTGGAGCAGGACTACAGGATGCCGGCGATGACTTGAGAAAGAAATGTCTGACCACGGTGTGTGAACAGTTGGTATGGAGCACCATGCTGCAGAATCACGTAGCGTAAAAGAAAATCGGCGTCATCTGTGGCACAGCTTGTTGGAAGCGCTCTGGTGATGGCGTCGCGCATGGTGTAATATGTCGCCACAGTGACCCACTTGTTGCCAGACATGGATAAAGGGAAAGGGCCAAGTAAGTCCAAGCCAACACGAAAGAATGGCTCCAAAGGAATGTCGAGTGGTTAAAGGCACCCGACAGGGAGCATCGATAGTGTTTTTCGGCACTGGTATTTTTCACATGCCGCAATGTATTTTCGGACGAAGCGGGCAAGGCCTGGCAAGCATGTCTGGCATGGCAAAGAAACGTCGGCGAATCTGGTCATAGGTGCGGGAGACGCCAAGGTGACCTGCCGTTGGTAAATCGTGAAGTTCTTGGAGAACAGCTGCCTCGAGGTGCTTAGGAATGACGAGGAGTAGGGCAGGACTGTTGGGGCATACATTGTGGCGATATAATACACCATTTCGGAGAACAAACAGGTGAGGGAACGAATCAGAAGGCGAAGATTCCAAGCCATCAATGATGGCACGCAAAGTGGCATCACGGCATTGATCGTCGGCAACGTGTTGCAGCTGAGAAACAGAGAAAACACAAGCGTCGGTATCAGTGTCAGGGTCGACGGATGGTTCATCCATTGGATAGCGTGACAAACAGTCTGCGTCTTGATGTAATCAGTGCAACTTGTACACTACTGCATAGGAATATTCTTGTAGCCGCAGAGCCCAGCGACCAAGCCGGCTGGTAGGATCCTTGAGTGAGGAAAACCAACAGAGTGCGCGTTGGTCCGTGATTACAGAGAAGTGCGTGCCATAAAAGTATGGGCAGAATTTGGAAACCACCCAGATGAGAGCTAGGCATTCACGATCTGTAATCGAATAGTTGCACTCTGCTGCTGTGAGGACGCGGCTACCGTAGGCGATAACACGATCATGACCCTGTTGGCGCTGGGCTAAGACGACTCCGATACCGTGACCACCGGCATCGGTACGTACCTCTGTAGGAGAGAACGGGTCAAAGTGGGCCAGTATAGGTGGCGTGGTGAGAATGTTGGTGAGTTGGGCAAACGCAGCAGTTTGAGCAGGGCCCCACGTAAACGGCATGTCCTTCTTCAGAAGATCAGTAAGCGGTTGGGCAACCGCTGCAAAGTCTTTAACGAAGCGTCGGAAGCAGGAGCAGAGACCGATAAAACTTCGGACATCTTTGACAGACTGAGGTACACAAAAAGACGTGACAGCACGAATTTTCTCCGGGTTTGAATGAATACCAGAAGCGTCGACAAGGTGGCCCAGCACTGTAATCTGCCAACGACTGAAGTGACACTTCGAGGAATTTAGTTGGAGCCCAGCCTCACGGAAGACTTGAAGAGCAGCTGATAAGCACTCAAGGTGTGTCTCAAATGTAGGCGAAAATACGAGAACATCGTCTAGGTAGCAGAGGCATGTTGACCATTTGAACCCTTGAAGCAAGGAGTCCATCATACATTGGAACGTTGCTGGGGCGTTGCATAGACTGAATGGCATAACTTTGGATTGATATAGACCATCAGCAGTGACGAACACGGTCTTCTCTTGGTCTTTTTCATCCACAGAAATCTGCCAATAACCAGACCACAGGTATACTGATGAAAAGTAGTTGGCACCGTGGAGACAATCGAGGGCGTGTCAATGCAAGGCAAGGGGTAGACGAGGCAAGGTAATGCAGTTTAGAAGACGATAATCTACGCAGAAACGCCATGTGCCGCCTTTCTCTTTAACAAGCACCCCGAGCGATGCCCAAGGGCTCAACGAAGGTTCAACAATGCCTTTAGCAAGCATTTTGTTCACTTCATCTTGAATAACCTTACGCTCTGAAGCAGAAACTCAATATGGCCAATTATGAATAGGACTGGCATCACCAGTATTTATGTGATGCTTAACAATTTATGTCTGGCCCAATTGGCAATTGCTGAGGTCGAAGATGTCGTGGTAGGAAACCAAAAGGCGACAGAGTCGCTGCTTGTTCAGGCAATAGGTCCGCAGCAATCATCGGATGAAATGTTGCATCAAGGCAAATAGCATCCTGTGGACATGGTGAAGAATCGGAGCAGACGTCTACAGAAAACCTTGTGACGTGGTCATCTGCTATAGCACGCAACGTTGCAACCAATATGCCTTTGGGTAGAACTTCCTTTGTCAAGCCAAAATCGACGACGGGGAGGCATGTCCGGTTATCGGCGACGGTGGCGAGAGAGTGGGGCACAGTGATATTGCACATCAAAAGGACATCAGGAACAGGTGTGGTGGCATAATCACCATTGGGCACAGGAAAAGATGATAGCAAATCAACGAAAGTCAAGGCTTTAGGTGGCAGGCAGACGGAGGTGGTCGTACTAAAGTTGTTCGGCAGTTCGGCACGAATATGTGCGAGTAGAGGAAGTTCGAGGCAAAGGGTACCAGCAGAACAGTCAATCAAAGCTGAACGCGCCGTAAGGAAGTCGAGTCCGAGGATTAGGTTATGGGGACAAGTGGTCAGCACTGTAAAAAGAACAGGAACGTGGCAGTCGGCGATACTTATACGGGAAGTACACATTCCAGTGACGTCAACAGTGCTACCATTGGTCCTGCGTACGGCTCGAACAGTAGGAGGCATGAGAACCTTCCTCAGTTGATGACGGAGGTTACAACTCATTATGGACACCTGGGCTCCAGCATCTATTAACGCCGTCAAAGGGACACTGTCGACATGAACATCAAGTAAGTTCTGGTTAGTTAGGAGGGTCAATGGAGGATTTTGACAGGACGAAGATAATGCAGTACTACCTCTAGGAGTTTTCCGTCTGGGAGCGTCCATAATTGGTCGGCGACGAATAGTGGCGTGGCTGGGGCGACGGGGACCGACAGCGCTATGACCGATATGTTGTGTGCCAAGCCTAGCTAATGATTATCCCGCTTACCATCTGGCGAATGCTGTCGAATGCTACACGAACGACTTTTCAAGACATACCAAGTGGTCTGCACATACCAAACATTTTTAAGCAGTTGCGCCATTTTATTCCTTTCATCCCTTTTCACACTTCCATGAAAAAAAAAAAAGCTACGACCAAACTTGCCTTAGCTTTATTATTTGTAGGCTTTATAATGGTTGTGGTCAACAACAACAACAGAAAATGCGACTTTCGATTCTTCTCGTCTGCACTCGTGGGCACGCAACAAATCGCGAGCGGCAACAATAGTAGCTATGCTTACACTGCTACGTTGGAAGTGTACCCTATTCATACGCTGACGCTTGTAACACAGCTAAAATATTCGCCCACCCTCAGCGGAAACATGCTATATTAGGATAGTAGTGAAGACAAATGCCGCAGTTTCCACAGCGTACCCACCATGTGTTTCTATATCACTGGCAGCAAAGCACGCCCATCTCTTTTTCTGTCCCCTCAAAGTGAACATGGCTACATTATTTCCGCAGACTTGCCGATATTAATGATATTATTCATTACTGATATGGAAGAAACTGTTTCAATGCACGTAATGTACTCACGAAAAGAAAAAAAAAATCTCCTTCTGTGCGTTCGGCTTGCTCCCCGGCCGCCATTTTCATTTTGGTGTCCCGCACTGTTACAGCAGCAGCTGCCTGTTTATTGACCTGTTGTTATCCCGCAGCAAATGCGGGATGAAAAAAATTTTTTTTTCGTTTCGGAGGAAATTTAACCCGCATAGTGATCGCATCCCTGAATGTGTGGCAATTTTTTTACAATAAAGTGCAATCATTATGCGAGTAGATACAGCATTAAATATTTTGTCCAGTGTGGTAAAATGTTTAGTTATGATTACAGTGGCCGCATTGTCCAATTCTACCATCCCTTGTTTTCTTCACACTGTTTGATTTTGACCACAGGTGACGTAACCGCATCGTTGGAACAAAAGCAATTCTTTTTTTTTCTATCATCACCACAGACGATACATGCTTTTAGTTTATTTCAGACGAAGCAGGCAAGTAATCCTCCAGAATTAAATATACTGCATGCTCCCTGAAATGCCATCACTGTTCAGAACTGAAACTTGAAGAACCAATGTACCCCATGATATGCTCCACAAACAAGCACACTCTTGTATGTACAGTCACACATAATATGAAAATTAAAGTCTAGCTGGCGTGAAGAAACACTGACTCCGTCTGTTTGTGCATGCACAAATAATTGGAATGCAACCGCTACTTGGTGCTTTAAAGAAAATGCACTAGCCAAGAAAAAAAAAAGCGAATAGAGAAAGGAAACGAGTGTACTACATCAGCAGCATTGGTGGCTGTATACAACAAGGAACAGCATTTGAGGTTGAGAACCGGCAGACTTATTCAGTCTCGTCTCTGCTATGTCAAAAATGCCCTCCAATGGCACAATCACTGGATCAGTGAATGCTCCCACATTTGCGTTCACATTGTGCTTGACTACATGGTACTTCAGCTTGAAGAACAAAAGCAGCACATTTTTAAAATCACTTTAAGAAATATGGTGTTTATTCACAGTACTCGAAATACACGGTTGTGTAGCGTCCCTTGTTCCAGAAGGCATAACTGCCACCATATAATCCACAAGTTTCTATCCAGGTTCCTCTTACTGTAGTCAGAATCGATGTCCAAAAGTTTGCAGGAGCTGAATTCGCAGGCTTTGTATGATTTGTTATTATTTATTGTCTTTCATTTCTTTTTTTTTTTTCTTCATATGTTTCAGTCAAGTGCATGCTGCATATTAAGTATGTTTCTTTTGATATGCATAACACTGATCTGTGTACTGTGCGTGACTCTTTGTAATGTGTAACGTGGAGGATGCCGAGGGCACTTCAACACGATTTTTAATAAACATTGTTTACCTAAGTTCCTGCTATAATTCTCAATGGAAAACAAAGATAAAGTAACAAGGAATTCTCACCGTGTTTGCCCAATACGATGAACCCGCCCTATGGCTTGCAGCTCCTCCCCAAGGTTGAGAATTGGTTCAACGAGGAGCACATGAGTGGCTTCCGTCAGGTTGAGGCCTTTAGCTCCCAGTGAAAGAGGAAGCAGCAGCACCATGATGGATGGGTCATGCCTGAACAGTGCTAAATTATTCTGGAAACAGAACAACGTGCTCTCGTACATAATGGTGCCATTCTATATGGGGGTTCTTAGTTCCAGATTTTTGTCCTTAAAGACAGCAAAATTGTGTTCATTTCAGTTTGCGCATTTCTCACAGTCAGAGGACAAAAAAAATGAAAGAGCAGCAATGTATGCAAAGTTCTCACTAAGGCTGAGCCAAGCAATGGTGGCACTGCTTTGTCGTAATTTTACACAGTGGTTGTGGAACCCTAAAATTCTTTTAGTTATTGACCTCTTTCTTTCATTCCAATTCATTCCTCGCTATCTTTCTTCTTTTTTTTTTCCAGCTCGCACATCAGTGTCAATAGGGCAACCAACATTTAATTTATAACCAAGAAAGCTTGAGTATTACAGGTAAAGTGTTCCATCATGCCTAAGCGCCATCAAGGACGGTGGCTTATTGAGAGCAAGGTGGCCAGCCTCCCTTTGCAAGAGTATGCAACAACTCCACAAGGAAATATATGCTTGTGTAGAATGAGACGCGACTCTTACAGAATGAGTCCGACACCTTCTGCATTGTGCCTGCCTCTCCCGCAAGCATGTAGGATAAACTGGTTAATTATTTTTATAATCGGCAAGTCAGTTATGTTATCCACTCACAATATCTAAAAGAACGAAACATACAGGGCACAACAGACACCGTACTTACTCGATTCTAACACAGCCTTGATTATAACATGCACCCGCTTTCTGTGACCAAAAAAAAGGAAAAAAGAAACGCCCTCGATTGTAATGCGCACTTGTTAGCCATGACTTAAAAATGTCCTTTACAGTTGCACGCACCTCGTTCTTATATATAGAAATATAACTTTTTCTCATTTGCAAAAACAAAGCTTTACTCCCGACAGACTAAAGTTGTGAAAAAAAAAAAGTCGCAGTTTCACCCGAAAGACGAAGCATCGATTGCAATTGCAAAATAGTAGACAGCTATACGAAAAGTAAGGATAGCAGTTTTATCAAACACTCGCTTACTAGCTAAATTAACAAGCATGGTGTCGCGTGCACGCAAGCAAACATGAACATGTCTCACTCAATAGCTGTGGAAACTCTCTGTCAAAATGCTGGAGTAAGGAAGTGTGATAGCAGGAGTGAGCGAATTGATCTTTGTGCAGCCTCTCGCTTCAACATGAACTAAGCGATGAGAATACAGTGCAGAGCACTGTGATGTGTGGTGCGCGACATGGTGCGGTGGCCGGGATGGACAGGAGCAGACGACAAGGAGTGCGCGCGCCGAGTCGAATTCTGTGCTGGAAGGAGAAAAACTACAACGCCGAAGAGCGTCCAGCATGTGAACGCCCGGCGCATGAAAAGCAACTAAAAGAAGAAAAGCAAACCAATTAGGAAAGACCACGGGACGTCAGGCAGCCAATCGGAGAATGCCTAATCGGCCAGAGAGAAGAAAAAGCGTGGTGCGCTGGCAGAAGGGGGGAGACGCCAGGAGAAGGTCAACCACCGGACTGGGAGTTGAAGACGGGCCGTCGGGTTCCGGACCCGAGCCACCAGGACTTCACCCGACCGGGGCCTCCTGCCAACCCGTTCCTGTGCATCGCCAGTCTACCCTAGCGTGCCGCCAGCTGCTCAAGGCCGACGAGCTTCTGCGCCCATGGGCAGGATGAGAACAGTCGGGCTACGGGCCCGAGTTCTACGCCCAGCTGCCCGGCCAGAACGCCGCCCCCGTCTGTCGTGCCGCCTGCTGCCCGAGGCCGGCGTTCAAGCTTCTGCGCCCATGGGCAGGACGAGAGCAGTCGGGCTACGGGCCCGAGCTCTACACCCAGCTGCCCGGCCAGAACGCCACCGCCGTCTGCTCGTGCCACCAAGCCGCCTGCTTTACCTCTCCAAGCCAGAGCTGGCGCGCTCCGGTCGCCCGGTCAATAAACTTACACCACAACCTTTGGTGAGACCGGCGCAACTCCTTTCGTCAGCTTGTCGCCGCGTCGCCGCGTCGAGACTGTTATGTGTCCCGGCCGTCATGGCAAGCCCGGACTCGCGCACTAGTTAACTTCATACTAGCCCCAAGTGTGTTTCTTACTGCCGTGATGTCTTTTTGAGTGTTTCTTTCATAATTTCTATTTTCTTCTATTTATATTAAGCCTTTTTAGTTCCATTAAAAGTTTGTGTGTGTTCGAAACCAACGGCTTTGTCCTCAATTGGGTTCTCAGAGGCTCCAGCTAAGAGAACCGTTAGAACCTTTGAGTGCACGAACCTTTGTCCCCATATTTGGGCATCACAAGCACCTATATGTGTAGACTCTGCCTCTATGGGGAACCAGCGCTGGAGTTTTCATGACGCCTGCAGCGCCACCCTGGCGGTCAGAAGGTGCACAATGCAGCCGCTCCCACGGACGAAAATTGCTGCTGGTAGCGGCATTGCATGCGCTGAAAGTCTAAGGAAAACAAAAGGACGCCGACAGTACTGTTGCATATACAAGTGTAACAACTACGTTGGAATGATAGAGGATGTATTTTTCTGCGTTTTTCCATCTAAACCCTACGAACAAGAACGGAGGCGGTGTTGCATCCAAGCAGTCAGGTGAGTGGAGTAAGTTCCCGTCTTGTCGCCCTGTCAAGCGGTGTCGGGCGGGTTTCTAAATCGAATTTCGCGTGTGTGCTTGGTTTATTCAATAGTGAAGACGGTCAGCCATGGCAGCCAGTGCCAAACCGCAGAATCTGCAGTCAGCATTTCATCGGAAACAAAATGAGCAATAGCATGCACCATCCGGCATGTGTTCCAACCATTTTTCCTTCGCAATACCACCGCCAAGCTCCTTCCAATGCCACCACACCAAACAAACGATACGGAAAGGTAAATAGTTTCCATTCATTGGCAAGAATTATGTGGCAGGGAAGCTGCCTTGTAATATGAGGTGTGTGCGCATACTGCCAGCGCACGCGCGACTAAGCCGCCTATGTGTTTTTAAAAATGCGCATGCGGATGAGGACTCGGCGCTGAGATGCATCCGGTAAATTTATGTAATTAGTGCTAAATGTAGCCAGGGTTGTTACGGATCAAGCAGCAGAGCACTCAAACCTTTGCTTGCCCGAGTCAGCTGATGCGATAAAGCTTTCTTCTCCATTGACTGCTGTGGCCAAGTAACATCAGAATTTCTTATGTCTAGCCAGAGAAGTATGGAATGTCTTCAGGCCAACTAATACTTCCGAAACCATAGCGCTGCAAGACCGGCGCCGTAGCTACTAGATTTGCGAGGCAGGCTGCCACACAAGCATGGGAACGGCACACGGTGCAACCGTTAAATAAACGCACGTGCTCGCCGCGACACACTGTGAAAGATATATAAAGCTT
The DNA here is from genome assembly GCF_023375885.2 of Dermacentor andersoni. Taxonomy (NCBI): domain Eukaryota; kingdom Metazoa; phylum Arthropoda; class Arachnida; order Ixodida; family Ixodidae; genus Dermacentor; species Dermacentor andersoni. The sequence continues at coordinate 2,230,610 of NC_092819.1, forward strand.
AAAATGCTCCTTTCGTCATTTCTTCACTTGATGGCGCTAGCTTCTTTACGGAAACTGTCCACTTAAAGCGGCGCGAAAAACGGAAACATGCGAACCATATGTGCGAACTATGAAACGGCCGCGGACGTGTCGTCTGGTCGAGAGGCTTGAATATGCCACGTTTCGTCGCCAGGGCGGCGTGCAACGCACTCTTTTCGACGCGCCGCCTATCCAGTGCTGGTTCCCCATAGCAGATCGCTTTCAAGATAGGGGTCATGCAGCTGCAGCAGCCGCCAGAGTAGAACGCCTCTCCAAGGGCCGTATTCTGAAATGATCCACTTTGGTGATACTATTGCCTTGGCAATAGTATCACTGAAGTGGATCGTTTCAAAATGCGGCCCCTGTTTGCACCAGTCCCGCACGCAAGTTTCGGGAACTCCAAACGCTTGTAATGCAGCCCGATTTCCGTCCGTCTCCGCACACGTCATCACTTTCCTTTTAATTGCACCATCATCATGAACTCGGCGTGTGTTCGCAGTCGGCACTTCCATGCTGACAGAGCAAACACACAAAACGGGAAGACAGAAGGTGCACTAACCTAAGCACATGCACTACTGCACATTGAGGAATCTATGGCAGCTAGGCTTGAAACGCGTACGAGGCAGCCATTTTGAAATGCCTATGGCGACATGGTAATGCAGATTTAGGGTTGTACTCAATCCTAATGCGCATGTAATTTTTGGACCCGTTTTATCAGAAAAACAGTGCGCATTAGATTAGAGTAAATACGGCAACAATTTGAAATAGGTACACTCTAGCTGTGTATCCGTAGCCACTACTTCCATACCGCACATCATTCCAGCATGCTATGTCATGAAGGTAGAGAAAAGGTAGACTGCAGTCACCGACTAATAATTCGATGGTAGGGACCACCTCAAAGTCAGAATAATTTGGAGTCCAGAATATTGGATTCAGCAGGAAACAAGTGACCTTATTCTACAAGTGGTTGAAAAAATATGTGCCACACTGTGCCACAGGAGATCTGCTTTTTGGTAAGTGCAAAGACCAGTCTGCCAATAATTCCGGTTTCAAACATTGGAAGTGCACATATGGGGACCTCGGGAAAGAATATAACCCCTTCCGGGTGCGCCAGCATGACTTATTGCCCTAGAGTAATATAGTAATATTACTATTTGTTATGGCCATCAATCCTATTGCGATAAGCATTTGTCGGCTAGCTGCTTGGTCGCACAGGTGGCGCAGTGCATAGTGCCTTGTAAAAGTGCTGCAGGCTTTTAATAGGTAACAACTAAAACACACCCTCATTCTCTGTTGCCTCTTTGAATGGGATGACCTCTTCAAGTGCACTTTGTTTGCAGAAATGAAAGCAGCTCGCCATTGGCACATTATTTCAACAAGAGGTGCTGCACACGTGCATGGCCAGAATGAGCACGAGCATGAAAAAAAAAATTCACCAACGATTCCAATACTTCCTAAAGCAAAATTTGAGCCCAGCTCTATACATATCTTCATTTGACTATATATTGGTTGGCATGGACAATCTGTCTTGTGCAGCACATAGCAAACAGAGCGAAGTGTGGCACGACTGCCTCACTAATCGGGAGTGCATGGGACGCAGAGCGCATGGGTGACGCGTAGGTGACGCAATTCGCAGCAGCCGCTGCAGACAGACCACTCATGCAGCACTTTGTTTCCATATATGGTATTGGTCGATGCACTCTCCATATGCCATCGGTAAACAGACGACGGCGCATTACTCTGGCATCATCTCATAGCAGTGGTCACCGCAGAGCCCATCTTGCATGGCACTACACTTTTCTTCTTGCGCTATCCCAATACCCTCCCTTTTGCTTTCCTCCTCAAGCTCTCTTCGCCATCGCCATCTTTCATCCCCCACTGTTCTCCACATTTGCTCTTTCATCCTTTGCTGTGCTCGTTTGTTCGGTTACGCCAAGGGAGAATGCAAAGGGTTGATGCCAACACAAAATGCAGGAATGGGTGCCCAATAGCTGCGCTCTAAAAACCTGACTATGCAGACACTGCAGTTTGCCAACAAATGTGCGCGTACGATATAGCAAGCGTAGTGGCACAATGACCATGTGCACTTAGTAGGCGATGCACTGCGCACAAATCACACAAGACGATCAGTACCACGTGGTAGCAAGTGATGCATTTCAATGAAGCAGTGCTGGTATCACTCAACTGCAGATCATTGTACAAACAATCTCTCACATTTATAGTATATCATGTTGGGGAAATACATGTGCCTCACACTTGATATCATTACAAACATTGCAAAATCAAGCTATACAGTTGCTTACATCTAGCCCATTCCATACTAATTACAAACTCCTTCACAACAATAACATTCTCACAGTCAATAAGCTAGTCAGTTACAGGTGGCATACATTTTTCATCTCTCATGAATGAAGCTTCAATTTTGTTAATTCCAGCAGAATACCTGGTCAATACTAACAATACTAGGTTTCCTTCAGGTAACAACTTCCTTCTGCCAAAAATAGGTGCTAACTATGGCAACAAAGTCATGTTTTCACCTCTTTCATTTTGGAACGAAACTTTCACTGCTAATAAAATTATCGCAGCCTACTTACTTGTATAAAAACAATTAAAAAATTGTACATGATAGAAACAGAATTAGTGAAGCTGTTTTTGATCATTGCATGTTTTAGTGATGTAAAAAATATTGTTCTCTATTTACTGCACTGTTCTTGCTCTTTGCATATTGTCCTGTGGTAGCGACGGTGAACAACAGTGGCACAACACAAGTCACAAAGCTTACTGTTCATTGGGCGGCCCTGTGCGCATCAAAACAAGTAGCACAATGATAGCAGTGAGCAGACTTGTCGATCACCGAAATCTGATCTGCAGGTCAAGCGCATCGGCTTTTATACATGACTCGTGGAAGATTCCAGTGTAATCGCTGGTGCTTGCATACTTTCCAGAAAGTACAACACTATTCATGACGGACATACAACCTGATTACACAAGGTATGGTGAGACCATAACTTGTGTATTTTTTAAAATTTATCGCTGAGCGATAAATTTAAGCTGCTAGTCGATGAAAAGTGGTCCCTGGAAAAAGGATAAACAAATACATGTGACAATATTGTTGCAGGAAGAAAGCAGGCCCACGAGTATAAAATAATGTATATTTACAACAGAGGTATATGGCGTTCAGGCAACTGCCAGACTTCGTCTTCCTCTAGTCTAATTCAGCTTCATCCTTTTCTTCACCGCAACAATATTTTACACGTTTGGTAAACCTATTTTCTTCATTGTTTTCCTAGCTTATTACTTCTAGCATGTGCTCTCCTACTACTTACTTTAGCGCTGAGCTTTTGCTTATAATACTTGCCCTTTATTGGCTTCTTGTTCGTGTTTGTACATACTGCACTGTATACTTGCTTTTTGATTGAGTCATTCATTGGATTTCATTGTAAAGCAGTGCATAGTGTTCGGTTTATTAGCACTTTCTCTAGTTAAAGTTATCAAGCGAGACTTTGATTTGGGCAAGTTGGTTCATATTTAACTGAGGAGATTGCCATGAAAAAAAAAATTCTGCAGATCCCATACACTCTGGGAATTGATGTTTTGCTGGGATGGAAGAGGCAAGGGAGTTTTGGAGCAGCACTGGGAGCAGCAAATATGGCACATCTGAGCAGGTCTGGAGCAGGAATTGTTAGTTTTGGAGAAGATGCACATTTTGGAGCATGATAGGTAGAGCTCAACATGAGTGAAAGACAGCCAAATCAAGAAAAGATGTTCTCTAGTTGACTTTGCAGAACACTAGTTATGGCAAATCAGTTCTGCAGAAGTCCGCAAGGTGGTGGAAAGTTCGCTAAAGGAAAAGAATGCTATAAACCTGACAAAGGAAACCCATATGTGTTCCTTGGAAACCACTATTAACTTACATACTGGACATGCCAACTAAATTTGGCTAAGAAAAAAGAAGTACCATGGAATTTACGCAAACAGCACCCATTGTATGTTGATAGGCTTAATGCTAGTCAAGAGATCTTTTTTTTTTCTGCATAAGCAACTAATATTTAAGTTTAATTAGCTAACACCAATTACCACACTTATTGGATAAGGATACTTGATAATGCAAATCCTAGGTTGCTTTAAACCTAGTTATCGCTCATGTTTTACATCCTCAGGAACTTTTCAATTTACACTTCATCAATTAGGTGAGTTCATAAAGTTACCTAATTAGATGTATTCATGCACAATGAACAAGAAATACTGATTGTGACAACTATGAAAAATACCCACATAAATGAACACCACTTGCGTAATGCCCTCAGTTATGTATTAATCCTTGGTGGCATTGAGTTGGTATCAGAGTACCACAGAATAAATTCAAAGTTGCTTTGTTGGTCACTGCATGTTTGCCAGTATTCCATGTAACTTGGCGAAAGGATGAAAAAAAGAAACTGACATTTATGAAAAGAATAAAGGGAAAAAAGTGTTCAGTAGCTTTACGATCAGCGTCATCCACCAATATTTTGCACAAGCTCGATTATTAGGGCTGTCCCATAAAGCCAATGTAAAACTGCAACTGATATTTCGAATGCCAAACAATTATTTCTTAAAGCTTTTGGAGTAGATCTGCGCAAGACATGTTGTGAACATCATTGTCGCGAACGTAATTTCTGTCATTTGCACATTCTCCAACCTTTAAGACCTCCATTCGGCCGCTACAGTAGACAAAAACCGATATTACATCCTCGGTTTGAATTTTGCGGTCACAAAAGTCTGATTTTGTATTCTGTGGTTGTGCAGAATATAGAGTACCTGGAGCGCAAACTTGAGTGATGATTAGAGTTGCCATTGGATATTTCTGGTCAAGTTTCATGAGAGCAAGCAGCTTGTTTGTCAGCATGCCACACTACCATATTGGTAACCTGACGTGTGCTTGTGCGAAATATATTTTTATGTTACAGGCATGATGTTCGACCATTAATTGACAAAGATTTACCAATAGAGTGTACAAGTGAGTCTTAAGTATCTAATGACAGACCATATGCTTATCCATTCATCTGAGAGCGAGGCTCTGTTTCCTGACTGCCCCATAAAAACAGTGCCAGTTCAAATCATCCTTAGCTGGTCCGCATAATACGCAAATGCATAAGGACAGCAGAACCTCGTTCGTACGTTTTGGAAAAAAAACGTGAGAAAAAACATACTAACCGGGAAAACACACGATCCGAAGTAACTAAAAAATTTGACAGACTCGACTATTGGTGACATCTACGCAATGCAAAGCCTCGCGTAGACTGTTGTGGCACGCAATGCCGACGCACGTCGAGCTGGTGGTGCTCCGATTTTAAGAGGATGACGAGAAACTGAAACGAAATCGAGCTGGGGGGCAACGCCGGATGCCGCCGAAGTGAAACGTGATGCCCACATTACGCCGCCTGCAGCAGGGAACGGCGGCATGTCTTGATTATTGCCTACTAAATGTGTGCAGTACGCTCCCAAGCACTATGCACCATTCACTATAAAATAGATAGGTGAAGATGTTTATCACAATAGGTTTGGCGGCGATAGCTGTGAATGCGGCGTGCGATGACCTGGACAGAATCAGAATCAGTTTTATTCAAGACAAAAATGGGGATAATTACATGATAAGTATATACAGAAGGAGGTCCCGTAGTTAGAAATTGAAATGGGACCTCCCAAATGGGACCTAGAGAGATTTGCTGGAACTGGAATAAGAAGCTGTGCGCACAGTCATTCTCCCGTGAGATGGGCGATGGGCGGCTATATACTGTTCTTTATCGTGTGCACCTCGCGCATTTTCTAGTTCACATGGGATCCAACAGCCTGAAAACGTGTATGACAACAGTCTACAGCAGGGAACAGTGGCGTGTTTCGGTCCTGCTTATTAAAAGCATGCGCTACGCTTCCGGTGGCACTACAAGCTGTGAAACAGATAGGCAAAGGATAGGCAAAGATGCATATCGCAATAGGATTGGCAGTGATAACCGTGAATGCCGCGTTCAACGACCCCGGAGAAGATTTGGTGGTACCAAAATGAGAAGGTGAGTGTGCGTCGGTGTTTTCACGTGAGACGGGCCGGTGAGTATTGTGGTGAAGTTGCCCTGGCAGCCGGCTATATATTGTTCTCGGTCGCATGTGCCTCGTGCATATCTTGTTTACATGGAATCTAGCGGCCGGAAAATGTATCATATGATCGCAGTTTGGCGACGTACTGGATTCAGGTGCTGAAAAATCGTGTTTACCGGGAACACATAAACTGTTAAAAATATGAACGTAACTCTATTGTGTCATTGTTTGTGTTCTTGATTGCGAACAATGGCGCCGGGAAAACGTACATAACGGGAACATATCAACAAGGTCCTACTGTACATAAAACATTCTCAATGCAATGTATAGTAGCACAAATTATTTTCCTTTTTGTGCAACCAAGTTTCAATGCACCACCAAACATACCCAAATGCTGACACTCAAACGAATTGCTTTAGCATGGCTTATAGGGCTAAATGCTAGCCAACACATGGCTCTGTGGTTGTCACTGAACATGAACGTTCCACAAAATTTAGTGACTTCATTCGAAGTTAGTGTTTTGGCGCAAGTTGGTGCAGCTCGGTGGCTTGGTGAAAGATGGCACATTGTTGTTTCACTTCCATCCCTGCGTTACGCAAAGCATTTTGCAGGCAGCTGTCTATGTAGCCATTGTTTAGAGTTCCGCAAAGCGTGACCAGGTTGACCAATATCTTTGCGTAAATCCAGTATTTGTGAGTGTGACACGAGTACAGTGAACTAGAATTAACATGAGAGCGCATGTATGACGACAGCAGCAGGAAGACGATGACGGTGATGACGATTGCATGGTATCTACAAACGACCGAATTGATGTAAACAAGCAGCATGGAGGTGTTAGATAGTCAAGGAACGCAGAAACTGAATGCTCCCTGACGACAGCATGTGGAATCACTTGGAGGAGACAAACAGGTGACTTGAAGGCAAAACTGTAGCACAACCTGAAGCCTGTGTCCTCTTATGGCCAATCGGATAAGTGGCATGGTGCAATACTCACCTTGGCAAAGCCGTGATGATGCTGCCATAGTGGAATTCGATCCAGCGTTGTTGTACTCGGACGCTACTGCACCGTTGAAGAGCGTGCCTCAATGTTTGATTAAGTGGCCTGGTAACGCCAAGAAGGGCCAGGAAAGTCCGGTATGAGCTTTCGGAGAAACGAGGAGGCAGCACATTGCTTTCCTGCACTCGGAAATCAATGCTCATAGGAAACTTGCCTTTCAAGCGCTGTTTGAATGAATTCAACCATGAGCTGGTGTTCTGCTGTCGAGATGCCATGACCTTTTTATATGCATGCCACCTCGCTTGTGCACAGATGGCACGTGAGTATTAGAGGCGAGAGTCAGATTACGAAGCTGGAATTATGATGCAACAACAATCAAGGCATTACGAACACGAGCATATAATCATCGACCTGGGTTAGTTAGTAGACAACTTGGTCTACTGGGTCCGCATAAGTCATGTCATGCCGTGCATGCATGTCATGAATTTATCCAACTCTTGTCATGCATGCCATGACATTAATGGGAATCATGTCATGGCTTGATATACAGACCATGACATTCATGCCAATCATTTTATGACATGTCATTAATGTCTGCACATATCCAGAATATATCTGGTTAAAGGAATCCATTTCATGTCATTCAAACCATTATAGCCATCACATTTATAACATTCATGTCATGTTATAAATATCATTCATGTCATGATTGTCATTAATGTAAGTTCCCTTTTCTAACAGATTATATATCAGGGTATACATGACATGAATAAAAATTGGAGGATGCTTAAGCGTCGCCTTCAATAGTAGAACGCGATAGCGTTATCGCACCCCGTTCCCACCGCCTACTCAAATGCGCTACGCCAGCCAAACGTCGCGGTCGGCACAGATAGCCGGGTCCCGACGTGCCATGAAGGCGGACGCGATCATGGGGCGAGTGGCGCGCCATGTGTCGGGGCAGCGCCGTACATTGCGAGGAGGGGGTCTTCTGTGTTTGCCGCAAGATGGCTCTGCGTGTGCACAGAGCGCAGAAGAAATGTAGCGGAAACTTACTTCGCTACTCGTGAAACTGCGACTTCTGTAAGTTACATGGTCATAATTACCGATATACACCGCAGTACAACTTTCTACGGCAGGTTTCTAAGGCAACACCGCATTCACTAGAAGCGATTTTGTCCTGTTTCGAAGGAACGAACTCGTGGCTGAGTGGTAGCGTCTCCGTCTCACACTCCGGAGACCCTGGTTCGATTCCCACCAGCCCATCTTGCAAGATGTTTTTCATTTATGAAGTGCCTTCTGGGATTTATCACTCACGGCCAACGCCGCTGACGCCGACGACAACGGCTTTTTTGTGACACGAGCTCCTTAACGCTATCGCGTTAAAATGACATGCATCATATGAATTACATAAATGACATGAGGTGATGACATCATAGTTCTTTCATTAACTAGATATGTATCATAATATATGTGGCAACACAGGTGTGCATGACATGACAAGTATGACATGAAATGACATTGTCATTAATGTCATCTCATGTAATTCATGGCTTTCATGTGATGACACGCATGTAATTCATGTGATCACATTTATGTTATTCATGTCAGGTCATGTGTGCATTCATGCAATTCATATACAGATATATATCGAGTTAAAGAAATGATAAAGACAGCGTCTGTCATTCATACTATTTATGTCATAACATAAATGCCATGACAAGCATGTGATGTCATGACATGATATGGGCTTGTATGCTTTGTCATTCATGTCTTGATGCACACTAAATGTCATGAAATCCATGTCATATTCATGTCATGACACACATGTCAATCCTGTCATTACATTTATGTCATGTTACTCACGCTTGCCTCATGCATGCATTTAATTCATATCCTGATATACAGGGTGTGTCCAGAAAGTAATGCAATTTTATCCATAAAAAAATGTTTATTCAAGTTATCGTTACAAACGTTTTGAATTCTTCGAAGTAGTCTCCTCTGGCATCTACACATTTTTGCCAGCAACTTTGCCATTCACTGTGCGCATCCTGGAAGGCATCGATGGGAACCTCATTTAGAGCCTTTGTCACGGCGATTTGGATGGCTTCGATGGTCCTAAAACGGACTCCTTTCAGGGTGCTCTTGATTCTCGGGAAGAGAAAAAAGTATGCAGGAGCCAGGTCAGGACTATTGGGGGGCTAGGGCAGCGTCACCAAGTTGTGCTTGGGCAGGAACTCCCATACACGCAGATAAATGTGGCAGGGAGCTTTGTCATGTTGCAAGTGCCAGGTTTCGGCAATATCCTATTGCGCTCGGAGGACCCTTTTTCTGAATCTCTCGAGCACATCCACGTGGAAGACAGCGTTGATTGTCTGCCTTTAGGGTACGAATTCTTTGTGAACCACACCTTTGGTGTAGAAAAAGGCAATTAGCAGTGTTTTTATTTTCGAATTGCTCATTCTTGCCTTCTTGGGACGAGGGGACTCCGAGGTGTGCCATTCGGAACTTTTGTGCTTCGTCTCAGGGTCGTACTCAAATACCCATGTTTCTTTGCCGGCAATGACACTGTCCAAAAAATAAGGTTCAATTTGCACACATTCCAAAAGTTCGCTCACAATCCCCACTCAGTTGTTCTTGTGGTCATCAGTCAACAGTTTGGGGACCACCTTGGTGCACACTTCCCACATGTTCAAATTGTCGCTTACGATGTCATGCACGGTGGTTTTCGGAATATTGAGAGTCTGTGCTATCATCCGCACACTCATTCGACGGTCGGTGTTCAAAAGATCACGAACACGAGACACATTTTCGTCACTTTTGCTCGCTGATGGCCGTCCAGAGTGGGATTCATTATTCGTGTCTTCTCGGCCCCCTTTAAACGCCTTCAACCACCTTCGAACTTGAGAGTATAAGCAAAATTCTCGTAGGCTTGCTGAATCATTTGGTAGGTATCGGCAAGACTTCTATAGAGTTTAGCACAAAGCTTGATCACTTATTGTTGTTCGCATTGGATGCCATCACACGTTGTGACAGAGCACTATCAGGAGGTTCACGAAAACAGCGATCCTGATGCTCCCAAAGCTTGGAGCAGACTTTGCTAGACAATGATGAAAAGCGAAGAGTCTCCCCCCCACTAACCCAACCAATCTGGTCATGGTACATCTAATAACAGCGCCAGGAAAAAAATAAGAGCATTACTTTCCGGACACACCCTATATATTGAGTTAAAGAAATGACCATGACGGTAGCATGTCATTCATACCATTCATGTCATGACATACATGCCATGACAAATGTGTCATGCCACTGATGACATGACACGTCATTCATGTTATATATGCATGCATGTCATTCCACCCCATGTTTATTTTGATATACATACTGCAGAAAAAATTATGACAGCATCACGACGTAGGAGGCTATATAGATAGATAGATAGATAGGCTCAAGACGCCCGAAGTTCGCAAAGGAAGCTTCACCTTAAAAGACACGGACGAAGAAGACAAAGTACAGGGAATAAGTACTCTTTACAACTGAAATTTTATTAGAGCCAACCGCTTCTTCATGTGTGTGCAGCAGAGGCATATCAAATTTTCACACACAATCTGCCATGCCAGATCACTTGAAAATTTTATCTACCTAAAGATGCAACCATTTCATGCAATTTTTAACATCACTTATGTGAGTGCACACACATTAAGTGCCAGAACCAAAACGTGGCAAAAGCGACAAAAAAATGCCAAAAATAACACAACAAAAGAAGTACTCGTTCAGTGTACTGTGTCTCCTTTGTCTGTGTCCTGTTGCACTGCATTCTCCTCAGTTAAAGTTATACTGCACGCTGTAACAAATAACTTCTTAGTATGTTTTGTCGTGGCAATTTAATCTTTCTCCTGAATTGTCATCAGAGGAGGCCCCCTACAATCTCAAACTATGGGACCTCCTCCTGAATACGACAGGCATTTAAATATCTATAACACTACTGCACTAATAAAATTTGAAACCTGAAAAATCTGAAACATGCATCCACACATCAGGGAAAGCCGGACAAGTCATCAGCTTTGCCACTGTGTTCTCTGCCAAAGTTTCTAAATGGTGCTCGCCTTCGCGGTGACACATGGTAATGTTAGAGAGGCAGAAATTGTTTAGGAAAGAAACCTTGTTGTGCATATTTTAGGCAACATTTACTGTGGCATGGCATTTATTTCTTTGTTGCTAGCTGGGCAGCACACATCAAGAGACACTAATTTGTACTTGCTGGGTACTACTGTCTAGTGAGTACCCATATGTCTAGTGCCACGTTCCCACCAGGTACATGTTAACGTGGTTTCACTGCGACATATAAATGAACAAACGCTGGACACGCAGAGCCAACACCAGCAGAATTCACACAAGAATGCTTTACAATTAGGCTTTAAATAAAAAGAATGGAGATGTAAACAGGATGTTTTGTTTACTCCTTCACACTCTTGTTTTGCACAGCCGAACTCATTTTGCATGGGAGAAAAAAAATACCTGCGTAGGAGCACACTGCATGGTAATAAGCTGCGGCTCGATTAAAATGTTACAGTTTCACCATAAAGGAAAAGCAATGAATGCGATGGCAACATGTTAGAACATCACACGAAGTGTGAGACTCGTAGCTGTAATGGAAGTATGGATTGAAATATACATAAGCTAAGTAAAAATGAGCTGTTGTGCTAGGCGTCCTCTGTTTGAATCATGCCATCAGAAAATTTCATTTACGTGTATTAATTAAAGCCAATGTCTTTCTTAGCAACTTTACTACCACTTTTCTGTATTTGGTATATTTCAAATCTCTTTTTTGGGCCCATCTCAGAGGTAGTGCACAGCTGCAGCAATAAAATTAGATTTTCAGGTTTGAGCTCTGCTGTTGTTTTGCACTTTATAAGTATGAGAAGATTTCAGATAAAAGGTGCACGCTGTTGGTGTTTTCTTTCATATTTGTTTGTGGGCTGCCATTCTGTATATTCTGAGGAATAATTTTGTCGAGAATGTAAGACTTGGTATGAGCAACTCTAGTGATAGAATGGTGTGGCAATATAACCCGCATATACTGCATGTCATATAGCATAGCATGGCATATAGCACACATATACCTAAATACCATAGAACATTGTTCATACATTTTGGAAAAAAACGTACTAGCCGGGAAAACGTACAATCCAAATAACCAAAAAAATTTGACAGACTCAACTATTGATGACATCTGCGTAAAACGAAGTGTCGCGTGGATCGTTGCGGCACGAGATGCCAACGCGCGCCGAGCTGGTGGTGCACCGGCAGCTCGAGACGCGTCTTGTTGTTTTCCTGTTGTGTGGTGTTGTAAGAGGGCGATGGGAAAACCGAAACGAAATCGAGCTGTTGGGCAACTCCGGATGCCGCTGAAGCAAAACGTGATGCCCATATTGCGCTGCCTGCAGCAGGGAACGGCAACACGTCTGAATTATGGCCTACAAGAGTGCACAATACACTACCACTGACACTAAGCACCACGTACTGTAAAACAGATAGGTGAAGATGCTTATCACAAGGTTTGGCAGGGATAGCTGTGAATGCAGCAGCGATTACCCAGGTGGAGATTTGCTCGTACCAGAATAATAAACTGTGTGTACCGTTGTTTTCATGTGAGATGGGCGATCGTATACTGGTCTCGATTGCACGCGCCTCGCCCCTTTTCTTTTTCACATGGGATGTAGTGGTCGGAAAATGTATACGCTCACAGTCTGCAGCCGGGAACGACAACATGTTTTGGTTATCGCCTATGAAAATTATGCGCTACGCTTCCGATGGCACCACGTGCTGTGAAACAGATACGCGAAGATGCTTATTGCAATAGGATTGGTGGTGACAGCTAAGAATGCTACGTGCAATGACCTAGGAGATTTGCTGGTATCAAAATGACAAACTGAGTGTGCACCGACGTTTTCACGTGGGACGGGTGGGCCAGTATCACGGTGAAGCTGCCGCAGCGGGCAGCTATGTACTGTTCTCGATTGTGCGCAGCTCACGCATTTTCTTGTTTACATGGGATCTAGCGGCCGGCAAACAAATCATACGATCGCAGTTTGGCAACGTACTGAACATTGGTACCAAAAAAAATCATGTTTTCCAGGAACGTATGAACCGGTAAAAAACGAGCGTAACTCTATTGGGTCTTTTTTTGTGTTCTCGATTGTGAACGTTGGCACCGGGAAAACCGTACGCAGCGGGAACATATCAATGAAGTTCTACTGTACATACAAAACTTCACGGTGACAACAATGGCATAAATTCGCTTGGAGTGTCCATATAATTGCTATCACAATAAAAATAAAAGACATGCAGATCCCACACACTGTGGGAATCAGTATAAGGGAGGTTTTCTGTGCTCTTTGTGTTCATTGACAGTATTTGGCGGTGATTTCGATGGCATGCAACAGTGATGATGCGGTGTGAAATGTCACCTTGCATGCATCACTCGCCTTTGTCTAAGTGGTACACAAAGTGCACAGCAAGACATGTTTGCTCGAGCCGTTGTTGTGCGCCATTGTATGCAGTCTGCAAGAAGGTTAGCATTGTCATTCCCTCACACAGCCCATCGCATGGTTGGTAAGACAAAGAAATCCTTTGATGGAAGCCTTAGGAGAAAAACCTGCTGCCACATCCCATGCCCGATGAACCAGCACCCGCTGGCCACCCTTCCGTCACACAGCACGGTCTCCCAGTGTTGCAGGGTAGAGACATTGTGGCTGAAGGGTTGATGATGCTGGACCACCACTTGCATATAGTCATTTTGACACCGTGGTGCTTTAATGCGGCTTTGCCTCTGCATGCCCCAAGTCAGTTGTCAGCATGGACAAAGTACAGTATTGCACAGTATTTATTTTTCAGAAATAGCAGAAATGTGCCATACTATACCTTGAATTATTATTATTATTATTATTATTATTATTATTATTATTATTATTATTACTGTAGTTTGTCCACAACTGTTGCCATGTCTAGTAGTAGCGTCTCTTTTATTGGAGACCACAAATGAAGCATGATTTCTCACAGCGCCTTTCTCTTCTCCTGCAATCATCTCATGTATGCAAGCGACCACAAGCAAAAGGTGATCATTCACCTCTTTTGTCATGGCATTGGCTTTATGCATTCCCTGTCTCCTCTGTCTACCATTCTATCTCCCTTCTGCGCTGTTGCACATGAGTACGTAGGCAAGCGCTGCAGCTTTTGCAATGCTTTTGCAGGGGGCTCACATGTAATTACAGCATTCCAAAGGACATTGTGTCGATGGCCAGGGAATTCCAGAGAGCACTTTGCTTTAATAAGTGGATAAGCTTGCCGTGCTTGGCTTGTCTTGCAGTTTGCGTGCCATCACTGCTGGATCAACTAGACTTCACTAGTTTCAGTTGCGAGGAGGTGCCAGCAACATGGCTGATTACCATGCAGCGGTGATGCCAGCGATGTATAAAAGCCAAAATATTGCTATTTTCAAATTATAGAATGTTGTGCTGTAAATGCACTGTAAGACATCCTTAAAACGCTGCCTTAAATGCGCTGTAAGGTGCCCAAATTTCGGTCCTTAAGGGACTCTGGGGGAGCTTGAGCCCCACCCCCCCAGAGTTTTCCTTTATGGGGCTCAGCCCGCACCGCCACCCTTCCGTCTGTCTTTCATCCCTGCTCCCCCTAGCTAGTCATGGCCCCATATAATGCTTGTTGCTGCCATGTTGAATAAACAAAAAGTTGATCATCAATACATCTTCATTTGATGATGCTGGCGGGTCAAATGGGCAAAAAGCGGTGGTTGATCTGCCCTGAGACATGTCAGGGACAAAATTCGGCAAGGACTCCACTAGTGGAGTTTCCCAACTTGAAGCCCAAGTTTTCAGTGAGCAGCACCTGTCAGTTCCTGAAACTTCTTTTTCAAACAGCTTTCTTTTCGCTGTGTCTGGGATGTCAAGAACATGATTGACATGGCTGCAGGTGTAGCGTTAAGCTGAGACGCAAACAAGTAATGAGCCGAGTATTGAGCAACCACTACACCGCACACAACTCCACAAAGTTCGCTTGAGAATTATACTGGCATGCCAACTGTCTTAAGGCCTGCATCTGGCATGTACCACCAACAATGCATGCAAATAACTAGAGCAGAGATGTAGAGGGAAAGTATCTGTTTGCTCAATGCAGTGTGTAACACCAGACTAGGGCATCAATACAACCATCTACCTGATGAAACATTCACTCCAACGAACAACCTCAATTATTGTAAAGAAACATGATGTTGCAATGACTACCTTCCTTGATTTATTTTATTTGCACTCTTTCATGATTGCAAACACGTACTATACATATATGCGCACCATCTGCTCAGTGAAGCGCCATGCCTATATACGCCAATTGCATCACGAATATGTCAACGATTTGACCGGTACATTCGTTGCACACCTAAAGGCCAAGCAGTTAAGATACACTGGTGGAACAGTCTTGTGTAATCTTGCGTGACCCAGCCACTTGCATTCGGCATCCTTGGCACCGCCTGCCGGGACCTGTTGCTGTCGCACACTCCACATCGCACTATCTTTGCTGTGATAAAAATAAATAATGCGCAAGAGGATAATATTGTGAATTGTTAATATTGTTTAACTCTTTCCCTACCGTGCCATTGGGCATCGTTAGCCCACTGTCAATGGTTTGGAATGCCACTTTAGAGACCTTCCATGCCACTCACGGACACACTGCACCGTCAGATATGAAGGAGGAGAACTATATTTTTGTTTCCTAATCAGTTTGCACTTTTCCTACTTGGCGGTGATTTTTAGACGCGTCTCAAAGTTTTGCAATTGTCAAAGTAGAAAGCAACAATGGCCACCTCTGGAAGCAGCACATGCGCGCGTTTCAAAAGATCGCAAGTCTTGTGATTCCGCTGCGTCTGCAGCTGATTTTATCTATGAATCGAGCAATCGCGAGTCTGAGGATTCTGCCTTTTTGTTGGACTTTGACTCTTGAGAGCGACGATGATGCAAACTGGCTGAGGACATCGGCAACCGCAGCCCGGTTAGTTTTGCTTTATGCTTTGGCCCCTCTTTGTTGTCGTTTGGAGTGCTTGAGAGCCTGCCAAGATGGAGACTTGTATAAACTGCAAGAAATTCTACGACAGGAAAACCGAGAACAAGAGTTTACCGCAAGACATGCAACATTCCACTATGTTTTACATCAAGGAACTACTTCGGCACATGGCACGCTCAAAGGCAGTGCTTGCAGTTAAATTTTTGTAGTGGAAGACCTGTCCAATGAAAAATTTTGATTTTTTCAAATATAGTGCAATTAGATGGCAATACATTTTCCATATCTCATAACTTTTGTAACATTTGTTTCTTAGTAGATACAAGCATGTCTTTAATATTTTGTTCAGTTTTATCCCACAATCTTGATTCCGGCAATTTATATCTCTTTCACGACCTGTATCTTGGGACTAAAACATTTATGCGTGAAAAGTGCATTCATTCTGCTTTTTGTTTACGTATTACATAAAATATTGAGTGCAGTAGTTTGTTCTGAAAAAAAATCTGGCATAACCTACAAACAACACTTATTTTCCCCACTGTAGGGAAAAAGTTAAACAATCATGAAGACTACAAACCAATAATCTTTTAACCAATCATCTTTACATAATTTACTGCCAGCGACAACCATGTAAAGTCATGTCAGGCATTCTAGTATCTAGTTTGTATCAATTCGTGCTGCTTCACCTCAGTCTCAGAGGGATTGTGTTGCACGTGAGTCATATGTGCACCACGATGCTGGCTTTTCAACAGAAGATAGGCAGTTTCTTTCTGCCAGCACCAAAACCGTTTTGTGCAAGAAACGAAACTCCACAAGGTATTACATCTAATGCCTGCACATGTTTCTTTACACTTCCTGAGCGCATGTGTAAATTTTATTATTTTATTCTCTTCCTGATTTTGTGTTGTTATTAGTAGGCGCCTGTCCCGAGTCTCCATCCCAGCAATGCAACCATATTACGCAAGATACATGCTCTGACAGTAAGGCTTCTCGAATAAAACTGCACTTTAAGTAGCAGCCGATGGACGCAACTTAAATCTTTTGACTTACGCAGGAACCTTGTCGAAACTTGTGGCTGCCATAGATACTGCTATCGGACAATGAATACGCGGCTGATTGCGTCCAGCTTTCCCAGTCATTGCCATTGTCCACAAACTGTTCTGCAGGTAAATTGTCTCCAGTGTTGAGGCTATAATGTGTGCTCCACAATTTTAAAAGGAGGATAGACTCTCAGTATTCGCATAGAGCCATTACAGATCTGCCGAGATGACAACACAGCCAAAGCAAAAAACTTATTCTCTTCATGATCGTACTGTACACGAGCTAAGCTCCGATTGTGTGCACTAAATGAACGTCCACCAACTAAGCCCATTGATTACTGTACTAAACGTTAATTTCTTCTCTTTGTAAAAGTGCCTGCAACATCGGGGCCAGTTGACCAAACTGGAATAAGAGTGGACTTGAGCAAGGCAGGCAGCACACACTTGCTTGGTGGCGGGAGTTCACCATGGAGCAAACCAAGTGAGGACAAGTCAGTTGCATCCGGCCTTCGTTCACTTCCTTCCCAAAGCTACACATTTTCAAGAAACAAGAGTAACAGGTGCTGCCAGCAGGATTGGTTAGAAAAATTCGCACGAGTACCCTATGACAGCAAAAGAGATATAGTGCTTTGTCACGAACGCATTTTATTTTCCAAGGAAAAGGGTTGCAGACCTGGAGCAGCAGAACCAGCTTTTGTGAAGACTGTTTTTAATAACTGGGAAAAAGCTATAGAGAAGTTCTGACGCCATGACAAAAAGCCAGTTCCACTCAGATTCCTTGAACCACAACCTGTTTAGGCAGAGGGGTATCTGTGTAACACCGCTCCTAACACAGCAGTAAGCAAGCAGCAGGAGGAAGCCAGGACAGCACTATATGCCATTGTAAACTTCGTCTGCTACCTGTGTCGCGCGGGCCTAGCTCTGATTGGGTGCACTAAATATGATGAAAATCTACTTGATTTGCTTGATCAAAAGTCAGATGTTCCAGCATTGAGGAAATGGATGGCAAAAACAGACAAATTAATAAGCCGTGATGTGCAGAATGAGTTGAGATCCTGGTCCACATGATACAGCAGCAAATTGTTAGAGATGTGGTTTGTAGCCAGTTCTACAGCATAATAGCTGATGGAACAACATATGTGACAGGTGAAGAGTTTTCTATCTGCGTGCATTGGGCTGACAGGGCACACAATGTCCACGAATACTATATTGGCCTGTACAACATGCCAATAGCAGGGCTGACATGCTGTACATGGCCATCAAAGATATGATTTTGTGTCTTGACCTTGATTTCCACAACACATCCAGCTGTCTTGCAGGAATCCAGAAAAACGTCAGAGGCCTGCACAGCTCTTGCCGCACAGTCACAGCGTAAGCTGGAGGAGCGCCTCCATAGGAGCTCCATTCTTGGCAGCACGCACTACACTAGAGGGTTCATCTCTTGCGAAGAGGCACAATAATGTGTACCAAAGAGTAAACACAGGTAGCAAGACTACACAGCGCACATGTCACATTCCTTGATCTGTGGCACAATATGCCGCCGCCGCTGCTGCTGCTGCTCATTTACTTGCACCCCCTTTCAAATGAGGTGGTGACAAATAATCACATGGCCTGCTTGAGTTGACCAGGCCAGCTACATACAACATGAAACTGCTACGTGCAACTGCTATATGTTGGGACACTTGATGGAATACAACACAACTGCAATGCAAAATTTGCCTGTATCGACACTATGTGGTGCATAGGTCAAGTTGTGACAAGTCGCACGAGCTGAAGCTCATGATTATGATGATGATGATTTATTGGCATCCCCTGTGAAAGGGGGTGGTGGCAAACAGTCACCTAGCCTGCTTGATTTATTCAGGTATGCTATAAATGTTTTTTAATCCAGCATTTTTGTACACCTCCTTGAACTTCTTTTTCTTCCTCTAACCTTCTCTATCTACCTTGTACTGCTACCTATGAAGTTCTACATGGCATGCCACCTGATGTAATAATATGTAACCGCAATGCAAAGTGTGCACATATCGATGCTATGTGGTGCGCATCTCACATCGCGTGACAAGTAGCACAATACGATGGTGATGATAACAATGATTATAATTTATTGGCATCCCCTTTGAAACGGGGCAGTGACAAACAGTTACCTGGCCTGCTTGATTCAGTCAAGTATGCGATACACGTTTTTCATTCTAGGATTGTTTTACACATCTCCTTAAAATTTGCAAGGATGCTTAAGCTTCATCTTTAAGAGTGGAACGCAATAGCATTCAAAGATCCCCGACTGCTTCTCACACTTTCCGGGAACTGCATCTTATGTAACCGTAATGTTTTCCTGGAAATGCTGGTGGCGAATGCTATGCACGAAGGTGAGCTTTCTGGTTCTTCTTTTTTTATGGTGTTGCAATGAACCAAGCGGGCAGCACCGCTTCTACTAAGATAGACCTCAAACGGCAACTGAAAAAGTGTTTGTGTTTAGGTTTTCGCTTAACAGAATTATGTTTTTTCATGTATTCAAATTACAATCCGACGCTATCATATCTGTAGGTTGTGTTTAAATCGTACTTTATGGATTTTCTGGCACATTTTACTTTGGGAAAGTCAATTAGTTCAGTAATGCCTATGTGCCATGCGGAAGTCCTGCATGGTTCGAGATGGGTGGTTGGGGACGATTTTCACGGCCACAGACGCCGGATTTCCCACGACACGGGGCCCTTAATGCTATCATATTATTATTCTTTTTCTTTCTCAAACCTTCTCTATCTGCCTTGTACTGCAACCTATAAACTGCTACATGGTATGCAAATGCAATGCAAAGTACACACATATCGACGCTAAGTGGCACGCATCTCACATTGTGTGTCTCCTGGCGTGCTAGGACACTTAGTCCTAGTGCAGCTAGTGCGCCTTAGTCCTAGTGCGTCTTCCCTTCACTAGCAAGCACTGGCGTGGCTCAATGGTAGAGTACCTCACTCCCATGCAGTGGGCCCGGGTTCGATCCCGGCGGGAACTGAGATTTTTTTTTCTCGTTGCCAGCGATAGATGCGAAGGACAGTGGCAGTGGCAGCAGACACCATCGCCAACCAAAACAACTATTAGAATTAGCCCATAACAGCTTGCACTGTAAAAAATTAGTGATTCTGAGCTATGTACACCGTAGTAATCATTGCCTAGATGTTGCATTGCAGGAAACTAGTAAGAGCTGCGATATCAGTGACGATGCTTAGAGTACCATAAACTATCTTCACAAAGTCATTCTTGCATCAAAAAATTATGCAGATCCCATGCAATGTGGGAACCAATGTAAGCAAAGCTTTCCATGCTGGATGCTTTGAGTGACGATAATTAGCGGTGATGTTGATGGCTAAAGCTTAATTTCTTCAACGTTTAGGCTAACACGAGAGTGGTGAGTTGATGTTAAATGTTACCTTGCGTGCACCACTGCTGTTTGTCTGTGTAGTACACAGAACACACAGGGAGAGGTGTTTGCTTGAGGTGTTGTTGTGCGCCATATTTTATAACATCTGAGAGGGTCGAGCGTTGTCATTTCTTCACATGGCACATTGCATTGTGGCAGAAGTATTAAACTACAATTGGATTATGGGGCTGTATGTGCCAAAACCACACTTGGATTATGAGGCAAGCTGTAGTGGTGGACTCCGGATTAATTTTGGCACCGTGATGCTCTTTAACATGTCCCAAAATCTAAGTGCATGTGCATTTTCTATTTCACCCCCGTTGAAATGCGGCTGCTGCGATTGGGATCAAATCCCCGGCCTCTAGCAATGCCATAGCCACAAAGCTAATGCGGCGGGCACAGAAGTGTTGATTTGAGGGTCGACCGCTTCCGTAGTGTCTCCTGGACCTGCGGTGTGCTTTAATTAATGCGGCTCTGCTTCTGCACACCCTGCATAATTTGTCCACTTGGCATATTTTTATGGCATTCATTTTTCAGAAATAGCAACAACGTACTGTACCGCATCTTGAACTTAAGCTTATCCTGTTTCCCCGCAACCGCTGTCGTATAGTTGTGGGGTTTCCTTGCCTTCTCATGTCACCTCCCCCCTATCTTATATGGGAACTGCCTCTCCTACTCCCTCTCCTTCTTCTCCTCTTCTTCTCTCTACAGTTCTATCTGCCTCCCCTATGGCCTCGCACGTTAGTAGAAATGGATGCGCTGCAGTTTCTGCAATACTTCTGAGGGGAGTCAAAGATAATTACAGCTGTCAAGCAGCTAATGTGGCGATGGCCAGGGAGCTCCAGAGGGCATTGTGCGCATTCGACGCGGTGGGGTGAAAACGAGTTTCTCCCGTCGCCTTTCCTCTCTTACTCACGCCTGTCATCTATATACACGCTCTGAACCACCCCCTGACGCGGTGTGTGCAACAGCAGCAGCCCACAGCAGCAGCAGCAGCAGCAGTGGGAAAGTTGAAGGAAGAGACCAAGAAAGCTTCGATTTAAAAAAGCACTAAATTATTTATTCATCTATTGTTTTTCCCTCAGTACGAGATCAGTCGGATGAGCCAGAGTGAATGCCAGATAGACTTCTGGCACTTTGCCCAACAAGGTGGACAGTTTGGGTAAAGTCAATGAAAACGTTCACCGAGAACTATGCCAGGGTGCAAGAAACACTGAATGCAATCTTTCAAGGAAAAGGCTCGATGGCAGACAACAGCAAAGCCATTTTGAAAAGACACCAAACACTCCTGGAAAAGTTTGAAACTTTGTTGGGAATAAATATCTCCATAGCTCTGTTTGGTCCGTGTGAGAAACTAGCACAGGTCCTCCAACGCTCAATGTTCCATGCTGCAGGTGTGAAAGAAGCTGCAGATACTCTGTACGAGGCAATGTCCCGCCTGTGGTCTGAAGCCGTGTTTTAGGAGTTGTGGAACTACACGAGTGCTGTTGCAATGCAGCTAGGTCTGAAGGAGCCTAGTAGTGGAAAGCCTACAAAGCTACCGAGGAGGTTTGATATGTCCAACACGTCTCTCTCTCGCCAACTTACTCAATCCCAAAGCAGCATCACACAAGAAATACCTTGAGGCTATTAAGAGTGAAATGTGGGAGCACTTTGATCAGTCTGGCATGGAGCAGCTAGTGAAATTAGAAGGCACGCAGATTGACAGTGCCAGAGGAAGACAATTCTCAACTGATGACCTAAGCCCGGCATTAAGCATGCACACAGCTAATTTTGATCTAAGCCATCTCTCGGTGTAGTTCCTACTTTTGCCTTCTATTTTGTCCAATGTCGAGTCTTTATCAATTGAAAGCCTTTCGAAGACTCTGCAGGCAAAATATGAATAAGTCCACGAGCTGCTTGGCCAAGTTGTCAAATACATGCAACTTCTTCTTTCTGTACCTGTATCTCTAGCTTCGGCAGAACGCTCATTCAGCACTTTACGCCGAATGAGAATTTACTAGTGGAACTGCATGACACGAAGGAGGCTCACACATCTTCTCACTTTGCATGTTCACAAGGAAAGGAGCACCACACTCAACTTAGAAGACGTGATCAGAGAATCTGTTACCAGGACTGCTGAGCAAACAGCCACTTTTGGTCTTTGAGGTGACCAGCAAGGTGTGCATCTGTCATCATACCTTTGAAATTTGGAGCAGAATGCATGCACTAAGTACGAGCACCTATCCATCGCTCTCCTTTTCTCTCTATCTGCTCATTACCTCTGCCTTGAATTATTGGACCTGAGCCCATAAGTGAGCCGTTTAGAGCCGTATGATGAAGCAGCACTGCCTTGAATATGCTTGCGTGCATAAACAATCATTCTGCTCCGAGCAATACATACCACAGTGTCTTGTACACAGCTCTTCCCCATCCCCCTAAAAGCGCTGTTTGTTTTCACATACAGAGCAGATCTTGCTCAAACCTTGCCCTTTGCTCAGATCTTCTATATTTGTTGGCATCTTTAGGTGTTAGTGTCTATTACCTTGAAAAGCACAATGCAAGATTTTTGTACAGGCTTTTAAATTTCTAGGATCACCTTTCGAATTTTCTTGGACAAAAATAGAAAGCGGTTGGTAGCATTTCTTTCTGCGCCTCGTTGCAGCTCACTTAATGTAAGCTGTGCATAGGACATTGTTTATTCTAAGACCTTGCTATCGCTCTGCTTCGAACCTGAATTTTTCTTTTCTATTTCAAAGAAATATTTGGATCAGAAACTCTTTTTTGTATATTTTAGTTGTCAAGGTATGCCCTTCGAGTCTACGGTTCAGGATTGTTGATCGAAACTGCGCTGTTCGCAGCTAAAGATCCTGTATCTGAGCACATGTAAAGGACAACTCACAAACTGAGTGTGGGGTATTAGATACGAAAGATGTTAAGGAGGAAGATAAAAGGAAGAAAAAAATACAGAAGTTTGCTCAAATGAGATGCACAAACCTTGAAGTTTGGTCCTGGCTTAAGCATGATGTAGGACACTTCATTTTCTTCCAATGCTTTCTTCAAGACGTCAATTACAATAGACCACTGTAAGAGAGACCAAATGGAAAAGAATCAAGAGTAAATGTATAAGCCAACATATTTGACAAATTTATTTCTAAAAAAAAGTATCAATACCAAGAAGCGAAGAAAACCATGTGTGCTACTTTGACACGATAAACCGGCAAAATATATGCAATCAATTGAGAGCCAGTACCTGTCTTTCAGTGGTATCATGCACAAGTTCACAATTTAGAGCTACCACTTTGACAATTAATCTAGTACAAATACTAAATGTTTAACATAATGATGTAAAAATAAAACAAACATGATGCATACAATTGTCTTCACTGTTATACTATGAAACAAGTAATGCCATGTAATGCTTAAGTTTATACACCATACAAGTCATAATTGTATATCATGCAATGTTTATGCACTACACCATTTACAAGATATGCCGAAATGCAAACAGGAGTTCATGCAAATGCACACAGGGAGACGTCACTGTGGTCCCAGTCAGTATGGTCAGGATGGACGTATATGAAAATCATGTCAGACAGTGTGCAGTGGAAGCGCTCAGTAAGGCCGTTGGTTTGCGGATGACACGTAGAAGTAGATTTGTGCATGGTTTCACTGACCCAAAGAAATACCTTGAGAATTTGGGAAATAAATGCCTTGCCATAATCGCTAGTAGTAGTGATTATGGATTACTAGTGATTAGTGATTAGGTGGTGTCTTAGGCGTCTTTGGCGGCGGTGGAGGATCTTCGTCAGTTCGACAAACAGCAACCGCACCTCTATCGGTTGCTGCTTTTAGTTTTCCGGATATGGGCTCACAGAGCGGCCCCGGGCTGGTGATGCGTCAGCGCTGCAGCGCCAGGTAGCGGCCTGGTAATGGCGAATGGGACGTCATCGAGGGCTCCACTGAGTGGCGGCGAGGTAGTCGGTGATATCGCGAGGTCGTTCGCCAAGCTTTGGTCTCGGCGCATTAACAGCGAACCCTCGGATTCCCATCTCTCGGTATGGGCATCGACGGTAGATGTGCCCGGCTTCTCTGCAGTGATAGCAAAGCGGACGGTGATCGGGGCCGCGCCAAACGTCAGTCTTCCTTGGAATGCTGTGTTGGGTGACGGGTTGGCATGCTGGCGGCAGGGGTGGTGGCGGATGACGGAACTGTGTCGTCAGTGGGCCCTGCCGTGGGCACGGAGAGGGAACGTGACGGCGGGCTACAGCAGCATATGTCATCGCTTGCGGCTGAGGCTACGGTGATTCAGGGGCTACTTCGAGTGGTTGTTGGAGCTCCTCATGGACGGCATCGGCAATTGAAGCCACTTGAGGCTGTGATGAGGGCAACAGCTTCCGTAGCTCCTCCCGCACGACCGCTCGGATAGTCTCGCGCAGATCGTCGGTGGCAAGTGACTGATCTCCAGCATAGTTTGTTGAGTTTGTGCGGCGGTTGAATTGCTGGTTCCACATTTACAGTGTCTTCTCGATGCTGGTGGCCTCGTGAAGAAACTAATCGACGGTCTTCGGTGGGCTCCGTACCATTCCGGCGAAAAGTTCCTCCTTTACACCACGCATCAGCAGGCGGACTTTCTTCTCGTCGGACATTTCTGGGTCGGCGTGGCGGAATAGGCGGCTCATTTCTTCTGTAAAAATCGTGGTGGTCTCATTAGGCAGCTGCACTCGGGCTTCTAGTAGTGCTTGGGCTTATTTGTGGCATACGACACTCGTGAATGTCTGCAGGAAGCCGCTTCGGAACAGGTCTCACATTGTTAAAGCAGCTTCTCAGTTCTCGAACTACATCCTAGCGGCGTCTTCCAATTCGAAAAAGACATGTCGAAGTTTGTCGTCGCTGTTCCAGCTGTTAAATGCAGCGACCCTCTCATACGTCTCAAGCCAGGTTTCCGGGTCCTCAAATGTTGAACCGCGGAACGTCGGAGGCTCCCTGGGCTGCTGCAGCACGATGGAGGACGCTGGGGCTGCCACTGGGGTTGACTAGGCGACGATCTTCCTGGTCGTCTCAGGCAAAAGTCCGTGCTCCGGGGGCAGTCCTTGCAGCCTGCGGCTACCTCGCTGGTTCTTGGTGACGTTGGTGTAGTCTTCCGCATTCAGGCTTGGGTCACGGCTTTGTGGGGGCGTCCGGTACGTGAACGCAAAGCACCTCCACCAGATGTCACGTGGTAGTGACGGTGAACAAAGCAAAAGGTTAATGGCGAAACTAGCGTTTTATTGGGCGAACCTGTGCCCACAAAAGCAACTTACACTCAAAGGAGAGCAATGCTGGCGAATACGATCGGTGGTCATCGAAATATGATCAGCGAGTCAAGCGCGTCGGCTTTTATACATCAGTTGTCGAATGTTCCAGAGTAATCGCTGGGACCCGCGTGCCTTCCACAAAGTTCTACGCCATTCCCGTCACACATGCATGCAATCAGATTAGACAAGGTTCGGCAACAACAGACAGCGGATAGAAGCATCGATAACATTCTAGAAACTTCCAATACATGTAGACGCGTCCTGTGCTGAGCGATAACATTTGTTAGACGGTAAAAGCGCTCACCTGTAAAAGATAAACAAGTCCACGTGTCAATACTATACTATATTGTCCAAGAACGGGAATGCCTCGCTGTGGTGTGGGCTGCCGATAGATTCCGACCGTATGTAGAATTCACATCATTTGAGGTGCATTGTGACCATGCATCATTGGCTTGGATGTTTACAACTGAGCAGACATCGTGCAAAGTGCGACGTTGGGTGTTGAGATTACAAGGGTTCAAGTGTACCATAAGGCATCATAAAGGACAGGCCAACATCCCAGCGGATGCACTAAGCAGGTGCCCCATCCCCTCTTCCGAATCTGCTCAGCCTTGTTTGGCGGAGGACTTGTTTCCAATCAAAGTGCCACAACAAACCATTCGATTTGAACTAGCAGCCCCTGTTGACGTGACTGATGTGTCCCCATTCGCCGACACTGCAAAGTTCCAGTTGGAACAACACAAGGATCCACTGCTGCTGCAGCTGCTGCAATACTTAGAGTTCGGCCTGCTACCTGCTGACGCTAAAGAGTCCAAGAGGGTACAGGACCTAGCTGATGGCAGCGAAATCTTGAACAATGGTATCCTTATGTACACAGTCGGTGAATGTAAGGTCGCCTGGCTTCCCCAACACTTACAAGACATGGCACTGAAAATGGAGCATGACCACCCCCTAAGTGGGCATTTAGGCTTTTTTAAAACTTGGAAACATGTGAAGAGCCAGTTCACATGGCTTGGTGTCCGCTCCGATATCTCCCGTTATATCCACAGCTGCCAGCAGTGCCAGGCTTTCAAACTTCAATGGCAAAAACCAAAAGGACTGATGGACAGTTCATGGGCTACCCACCCAATGCAGCAGCTAAGTGTGGACCTTATTGGGCCACTGCCCACAACCCCTCGGTGCCACAAGTACACCCTGGTGGTGCTGGACAAGTTCACGAAGTTTGTGAAGCTTTTCCCATTACGTGCGCCTACCTCCAAATTGATCATCGATAAAATGATTTATGTTTTTTGCCAGCATGGTGTGCCTAGCTCCATCCCTAGTGACAACGGCAAACCATTCATAAGCAAACTGTGGAAAGGCACTCTTCAGCACTGGGGAATGAAGGAGAGCCACACAGTTCCATACAGAACAGCAGGACAGATTGTGGAACGCCATAACACAACAGTTAAACAATGCCTGGTGGGCTACTGCACTTTCCACAGGGACTGGGACAAAGTGCTGCTCGAAGTGGCGTTTGCAATGCGCACGTCTGAAAGTATAGTTACTGGCATTACGCTTGCCTTCTTGTGCTATGGGCGGGAACTACGGAACCCATGGAGCCATCAAAATCAGGCAGCTGGCACCGAGGTCCCCCTTTCCGCGCCTCATGCCCTTGCTGCTGAACTGGATACGTACCTTCGAGATGGCTGAGCCTCTGCACAGGACCACCAAACTTTGGCAAAAGCCAGCCAGGCAAAGTATTACAACAAAAAGTGCACTCCAGCTACCTTCCAGGTTAGAGACTTGGTGGTTCTCCGGAACACGCACCCACTAAGTAAGGCAGCCATTGGATTCATAGCCAAGTTTGCCCCTCGACGGACAGGGCCATTTAGAGTGGCACTGCACACACTGGACGCAATACCTACGGACTCAGACCCGGCTACAGGGAAACAGAAAGGCCTCGCAAATGCAGACCAGCTGAGCCCTTATCACGTGCCTTGGAAGCCCTCCTCGCAGGATAAAAGGGGAGAGGAGGGGATCTGTGAGGGTACTGGGTCGACGCCAGGTGGCGTATAGTCGCAGGCACGAGACGGTAGGCCACTGTGTAGAGTAGCAGGCACGGGACGGTAGGCAACGGTGTGTGGCGGGGAGGGAGAACATGGAAGGCGTGTGTGCATGGTCGGCATGCGGGGAACATGCAACAATGAACTGAGTGAGTAAAGTAATTGGCGGAGCAAGCCGCGTGCGGTGCATCGGGACGGAGCGCAGACTGCATGTGTGTGCGTGCACCGAGGATTTCCCGTAATAAATAATGTACTTGACAGCGCTAAACAGACAAGGACACAGGCAAAGAAGAACACGACACGGGCACTATGGAATTCATCTTTGAGTTTTGAGTTTGAGTTTGAGTTTATTCAACCACGTGGCAGGTGCATGAAAGTGCACATGGACATGGTTAGGTGTGATGGGAAAAAAGCTGCATTTAACAGCTTGACTGGCCCCATCACCCGGAAAACAACATTTCATTACAAAATTACAGGCAGCGGACTACGAAAAGCGTAGTGCTTACTACACAACCCTGTGGGACACCATTTTCTTGGACGAAGACTCAGGACAATGTTGTACCCTTACAGACTTGAAATGTTCGGTCTGATAGAAAATTGGCCAGACAGTTGAGCATTCGGCCGCATATTCCTAGTGTTGCTAGATCTTGTAATATACCATACCTCCATGTGGTGTCGTACGCTTTCTTTAGGTCGAAAGAGACCGCTAGGTAGTGTTGTTTGTAAAGGAATGCCTCACGTATGGTATGTTCAAGACATAAAAGATGGTCAGTTGTTGAGTAGCCCTTCTTGTAACCACACTGGTGAGTATCTAGTAAGTTATCTGTTTCAAGAATGTATGTCAATCTTATCTTTATAATGCTTTAATGTGATTTTTCCAGGCAACTTGTTAGTGCTATAGGTCTATAGCTGCTGGGAGTATGTGGTGACTTTTTCACTTTCACGAAGTGAACAATAACTGCTTTTTTTCCCCTCTTCAGGCATTGAAGATCTCGTTGAAGAAATGCAACAAGGCCTCTGCTAGTTTCTGGGACAACTGGGCCAGCATAGGGTAATTTATTTTGTTAGAACCAGGAGCTGTCTTCTTACCAGAAGAAATTACTCCGTTTATTCCATAGAGCGTTAAAGGGGCATTAAATGGCCTATCTGAACGTCCCGTTGTCAGAAGCTTTTGTTTTTCTGCGAACTGTTGGTGTTTTAGAAAGGTAGCGGTATAGTTTGCTGAGCTAGACATGGTGTAGATGTGCTGGCCTAATGTGTCTGCTCGTTCCTGTAGACTTGTTTGCATGCCTGGAGCTGAAAGTATGGGAATGGTGTAGGGAGCATAATCACTCCTAAACTTGCAAACTTGGTCCCACATTCTCTTGAATACAGTTCAGCTGTTCATCGATTAATTTTAACTTTATAACTTCTCCATGAGTGTTTTTCAGCTTGCCTACAGATATACCTTGCTTTTGCATTCACTTTTTCAAGTGACAGAAGATTACCTTGCATTGGGTAGCTTCGAAAGATACCCCACGCTTTGTTTTGAAGTTTTTTAGCTTCTGTGCACTCAATCGTCCATCAGGGATTTAGTTTTTTCCTTAAGAATCCAGTTTTTCGGGAATAGCCTCTTACGCCGCAGCAACTATGCAAGCACTCCTGAGGCCTCTGTGACACTGCCCCACCCTGCGTCACATCTCCATAACTTCTTCTCGAAAGGTATGGCAATTGCATTCTTGCTTCACAGAACAAGATTTTTTCTTTAACAGTTAATGCAATTACTTCCTTTTCTTTTTTCCAGCAAGGGCAAGACCGCGAGTAAGCTGGATGGTCTCCTATGCAGTTAACACAATGTGGTGAAGAAGTGCAATTGTCAGATTGGTTATCATTAGAGCTGCATTTAGCACAGGTAGTTTGTCCTCGGCATGCATGTGAAGCATGTTCAAACCTTTGACATTTGAAACATCGTCTGGCTTTCAGGATATATGGTCTGACATTTACTTTGACTTACCCTGCATCCATCAAGGTAGGCATTACGCTTGTTCCAAAAGTGAGTATAACATGTTTTATGTGGGGATTTCTCGGGCATTTCTGCGGATGACAATTCTTTGTACTTTGGTCACGCATTGTTCCTGGAAATCCTCTAGGAGTCCCTCATCACTCAAGCCATGAAAGTCCTGCTCAGATATCACACCCCTGCTTGTGTTTAGTGTTCTGTGGGCTGAAATTGTCACTGTCGCGTCACCATACTGGTAAGTTCCAAGAGCTCTTGCGCTTGATCTTTGTCATTTAATTCTAGGAGGAGGTCCCCACTAGGCATTTTGTAGGCATTGTATGTCGGTCCAATTTCGTTTTTCAGGCACTTGGCCACCAGGAATGGATAGAGCTTTCTTAGTGGTATGTTGTCTTTGTTGTGGACTACACAGTACTTGGGAAATGATGGCTACACAGTACTTGGGAAATGATGGAGCATTGCTCCAAAGGGAAAACTGGAACGATGCTTCGGTGTGGAATCTTTTCAGATGTCGATCATAGACAACAGAAGTTTGTGCTACCCTAAGAAAATGTCTATGTTCAGCAACAGAGCCGACCACCCACATCGAAGCCCAACGAGGGGACGGGGCAGAGCTTGCATACAAGTCTGCATGATGCCAGTCATATGCTGCTACTATAACCAAACATGGTGTACCCAAGGTAGGATAGCCACACAGGGTTAACCCTTGCCACCAGGGAGAAAGTAAATGGAAAAGAGAAGACAGAAAAGGCCAAAAAGTGAGAGAGAGAGGAGTATTTGAGGAAAGAGAGACGGGAAAAGGCAACTGCCAGTTTCTTGCAGGTGGGCCAGTCTGGAGGTGCTGCCTATGTGAAGCAGAGGCCAAAGAGGTGTGTTGCCTCAGCCAGGGGGCCTTAAAGGCCTAAAATCCCGGCATTGGCTCAACCCCCAGGATCCCCCTTTCCTCAGACACAGCTAAGCCACACATGGCTACACGCGGGAGGGTCCAACTCTCATCTGCTCGGGTATGTGGTGTTGCAACACACCAAACGCCTGCTGACACATACGCCCCTGCAGGGTGTGGCTGAGCTGAGAAGGCATGACATCGTGCACTGTACTTAAAAGGCCTGAACACCCGACATTGGCTCAACCCCCAGGATCCCCCTTTCCCCAGACACAGCTAAGCCACTCATGGCTACACGCGGGAGGGATCTGCTCGAGTATGTGGTGTTGCAACACACCAAACGACTGCTGATACATAAGCCCCTGCAGGGTGTGGCCAAGCTGAGAAGGCATGACATCGTGCACTGTATTCCTGCTCGTATAGTGCTGGCGGTTGCGTAATCGCAAGTATCAGAGATGCATTGCAGCGAGAGGCAAAGCATTAGCTCCCCGTTGCCAGTATGTTTCATGATAGCGTTGTGCCATTGCGAGCGACACAATCAGCTGCGAGAGTGGAGTGGACACAAATGCATGGCTGGCTTCACATTGGTACCACCAATGTGAAGATATCATTGACATGGCATGAAACCATATTTTTCGTCACCAGCTCTCAAATTCAAAAATTTCTTTTTTCTTTTTCGAATTCAAATTTTCCTTTCCCAGTTACCCATTTATTCTGAAGATCTTTCGGCCCCTTCTGTGTAAGAAAGTCTATTGGCGAGCTTACTTATTTGTGTAAAAGATGAAACTTCAATATAACAAAACAAATTGCCAATTATACTGACTTCCTTAAATCAAGGTTTAACAGTATACGAAGTGGCCCAAGCTAGTGGATAACTGGGGTCACTGAGTTAGTGTAAGAGGACAAACAGGCAGACAGATGGATGGATGTACGGACAGATCGATGGATGGACTCGAAATGCCTGAAGTAGGCAAAGAATGCTAATTGTATAGAAAAACAAGGGATAAATAATCACTTTTAACACTCCTAATTAAGACATAAGCATTTAAGTTTCGCAACACATTGTACTTGAGATGCCCCACAAATATAAAGTTCGTGGCTTATGTAATTGTTTGAACAGTCTGGGAAACATTATAATAATAGCAGTATGGCACTCTGAAAGGCTTGAAAATTTAATTTTCTACCAAGGCTGTAAATAACCTACACAGATTAAGCAATTATCGCTCATCACTCACTACTTGCTTGCCACTGCAACGAAAGATAAGCCCTCTGCATGGCATAGTTCACCAAGGAGACTGGGAAAAAGCAACATGTCTTGTATAATGCATGAAAATTGGAAGAAGGCAAGTATACAGTAATTATTTTAAAAGCACATAATAAACTTACACACTGAAACTTTCAGCACACATCACCCATAGAGTAGCCCTCATTTCTTTTTTTTGTTTCAAATGATGAAATGTCTGCCGTTTTTGGCAGACATTTCATCCCAAAGAAGATGAAAACCTTTTAAAATGTCTCATATAACACGTCTAAACGAGATGAAAAGTAGGGTTTTACAATTTTCTAACCACTAATTGACACACACACTTCAAAATTTGCTTCCATATCGCCCCTTACATTCCCCAGATTTTTTTGAAATATAAACTTCACGAGAGAAATTTTTTTTGTGCATACCATAATAACTTGCATGTGTTTTTGAGCACTTCTGGTTGCATTAACACTTCACTGTAAAAGGCGCACATGCAGCCCACTCTCTCCTGTTGATGTTACACTAACACTTTTCTGGAGCCAACAATAGGTGTGACATGCTGTCAAAAGGTATCCTCCTTTTTCAGCACAATGCCCACAGAAAGTGGCTCATCACAATCTAAGTATACTATTCATACATTGAAAGTTTGTGGTGCCAAGTTCTAACCTAGACATTTATTGCGATACCAACTATGTGGACATTCCAAGCGCATTCCTGCTATCAGCATCGCCATGAGGTTCCGTATAAAGTCCAAGGGTGATAAAATCATTACCACGCGCAGTATGCTGTATGTGCGAGTGAAAGCATGCGAGGGTAAGTCAACGATCGCGGCTCAATCTCACATATGAAAGGGAGCAAAGAAGGGAGGAAACGCGCAGTCGTCTGTTGCACGCAATGCTCTGTGGTGAGGGTAGGGAGGGGGGGGGGGGGGGCGGCATTTCACTTTGGGCTGCCCACCCGAGCCGCTTCAGATGCAGCATGAAGGTCTGTTCGCTCACTGCTGTTGCCATGCTTCCTTACTCCAGCGTTTTGACAGCGAGTTTCCACGATCGAGTGAGATGTGTTGATGTTTACTTGTGCATGCATGACATCATGCTTGTTAATTTAGATAGTATGCATACGTTTACAAGTTTACGCAGCCAATAAAGCTACTATCCTTACTTCCCATAGCTGTCCACTAATTTGCTATCGCAATTGATGTTTCACTTTCTTCTCTATCTTTCTTCATTATGTCTTTTTTTCTTTTATGGGGAGGAAAGTATTTATATGACTCTAACACCTACACATCTGGTGACAAGTTAGGATTAAAGCTTTCACAAGCATTTTCAATATGGGAACAGCACTAGAAACACAGGCACAGATGAATGCACATAGATAACGACATGTTGTGCTGACTAACAAGTGATTTATTGATACAATAAACGAGGATTTGCAGTAGAACCTTGTTCACACATTTCGCGAAAGAAACTCTAAACAAAACATATACATGCAATTCGAAGTCACTAAACAAAAAAATTTGGCAGACTCAACCGTAGTTGACATTTACGTAGTGCAAAGCATTGTGCAAATCGTTGTAGTTCAGGACACCGACACACGTCGAGCTGCTGGGGCCTGAACAGCCTGAGACGCTGTGGGGATGCGCGACTCTCGCGCTTCCCCTGATGTTTTCCCGCATAGCGCATCCCCTGATATGCTGTTTTCCCGCACGGCTCGCGTGGCCTGGCGCCCGCGGCGCTCGGAGTGGTACAAGCGCGGTGCGAGAGATGGCGCGACCGTCGCACCGCGGCGGGGTTACTCGGGCGCCGAGGGACAAGTGGCTGCCTCTTTCCCGGCGGGTCGGCGAACAGCGCTGGACGTACCGCGCGCGCGCGCGAATCCATGGTTCTGCGAGACCGTCTCGCGTGGCCGCCTTGGACACCGTTGGCGTGACTGTACACGCGAACGACCAGGCGTTGGGATCCAGCATGGGGCGAACATATTCGCTCGCTTTGCGGTCGTGGTGAGTCGGACTTCTAGATTTGTCGCGCGCCCATCGGCATGTTTTGGGGATAGCAACTCGGCTAGCTGGCATTGATCTATGAAAGGTGCAATAAATGCCCTTGTGATTGTTTGCACTACTGTGTACTGTCGTTCCTTTGTCCCAAGAGTACGGAGGAGAGAACCCGTATCTCCCACATCTGGCGCCCAACGTGGGGCTCTTGGGGCATCGGGCGATAATTTTAAGTGTTGCTTCGTTCAAGACCTTTGTTTGAACCGAAGCGTAGGCCTAGCGTGGATTTTGATCGCTAGCGTCGGCGGCGTGCTTTCTTGAGCGAGGTGGCGGTGGCTGTAGTGTGTTTGAACATGTCAACATGCTAAGCCTTTTCGCAAGTGTTTTTCTTTAATGGCATTCGTTGGTACGAGAGCCACGTGGTCTGCATCCTGGGAGAGCGAGGCTGAGCGCCCGCGGAGCAGTGGCAAGCCTGAAGCGAGTGAGTACGGAAGCCTCGTGGGTGGTCCGAATTTCTTATGTAAATAGCTTCTTCTATCTCTTTGACTCGGATGAAGTCGCGGCTCTGGAGCCGGGTGGCCGCGGGCCACGGGTGCCACGACGGGCTGACTGGTATTGCGGCCTGGCACCGGGCGCTCCGACACCGTCTGGGACGGTGGGCGCCGTCAACTCGGATGCTGTGTGCACCGAGCGGAGTAGGACCACCTCACAGAGCTAACGTCTCCTCGCGGCTGCCTGTTTTGCGCTCATTTTGAGTGTTGTTTTTGGATGCCGGTTGTTGTCAGAGTAGCGACGCTTTAGGCCTAAGGCTTTACGAAGCTGCCTGTCGCACGTGGAGGGACACAACCTGGTGGACCGTGGCGTTGAGGTGTTGCAAGTTGCTTCCCTCATTCTAGTTAGCCTCGCACGAATTGAAATTACTCGTTCGACTCAAGAAAGCGAGCTTCGTTCACGTGAACTTAGCATCTGAGTAGCTGCCCGATCTTTTGCTAGCCGAGTTGAACATCGTACCACGTGGGCGATGCGCATGCTGAATTCCTCTCCCTTGCACTACTTTAGTGTTTGCCGAGTGTTTTGAGTGTACGCAGCGTGATTGGAGTCACCCCTGGCTGGCTGTCACCTGCACATCGTCTGCGCGGCTGCCCCGGACTACGATCGAGTCACCCCGGGCGATGGTGATGCTGTGGCCAGTTCGGCGCAGCGACTTCGGCGGCCTCCTGCATCCAGCTCACAACCCTCGGCGGCGGACAAAGGAGCCAGCGGTCACCGACAGCTACGGCGGCTCTTGCCAGCTGGGCGCGTCGGCGCGAGCGACGCTTGCTCGTACCGACTACTGCGTCGTCGTCTCCGGAGTCCTGGCCTGGGATCGTGCCGTCGAGTCGCAAAGCTGCTGCGGTGACCGGCGGACGCCAGCGGTGTACCCCCAAGGACAGTCGGCTCGCATGTTATGGACAGCGTGTGGACAT
The DNA here is from genome assembly GCF_023375885.2 of Dermacentor andersoni. Taxonomy (NCBI): domain Eukaryota; kingdom Metazoa; phylum Arthropoda; class Arachnida; order Ixodida; family Ixodidae; genus Dermacentor; species Dermacentor andersoni. The sequence continues at coordinate 2,266,126 of NC_092819.1, forward strand.
TTCTCCGGCGCGGCCACTGTTGCATGTACCACCTTGTTCGCGAAGCACGTGTTGATGTTAGACTGTGTGAAATGTTTCGCCGGAATAAGAAGTGATTTAAGGTTGGGGGGATGTGGGGATGCGCGACTCTCGCGCTTCCCCTGATGTTTTCCCGCATAGCGCATACCCTGATATGCTGTTTTCCTGCACGGCTCGCGTGGCCTGGCGCCCGCGGCGCTCGGAGTGGTACAAGCGCGGTGCGAGAGATGGCGCGACCGTCGCACCGCGGCGGGGTTACTCGGGCGCCGAGGGACAAGGGGCTGCCTCATTCCCGGCGGGTCGGCGAACAGCGCTGGACGTACCGCGCGCGCGCGCGAATCCATGGTTCTGCGAGACCGTCTCGCGTGGCCGCCTTGGACACCGTTGGCGTGACTGTACACGCGAACGACCAGGCGTTGGGATCCAGCATGGGGCGAACATATTCGCTCGCTTTGCGGTCGTGGTGAGTCGGACTTCTAGATTTGTCGCGCGCCCATCGGCATGTTTTGGGGATAGCAACTCGGCTAGCTGGCATTGATCTAGGTGCAATAAATGCCCTTGTGATTGTTTGCACTACTGTGTACTGTCGTTCCTTTGTCCCAAGAGTACGGAGGAGAGAACCCGTATCTCCCACAACGCACATTGTCAACTTTGCAGCTTTGGCAATCTTACGTTTGCACTCCTCGAATTCGGCCTGGGCCAGCACCTTCTTCAAGCAGGGCACTTTGGTGCAAGCTTTTGGCATGCACACTAAGCCCGAATCATTGTGGCAGGACACGACAATGTGCATCAAGCTGGTGGGGGTCCAAGCGGCCCAAGATGCATTGTCGTTTTTCTATTGTGTAGTGTTTTAAGATGGCGATAGGAAACTCAAAGGAAATAAAGCTGGTGGGTGACACTAGAATATGATCCTGTCAGAGCAAAACAATACGCTCACTTCGGCACAGTTGGGTTATCGCCTATTACAGGCATGCAGTACACTTCCATTGACACTACACCACGCAAGCTGTGACACAGATAGATGAATATGCTTATCACAATAGGGTTGGCGGTGATAGCTGTGAATGTAGCTTGTGAGCTTTGGAGATTTGCACGTGACAAGGGCGGTTGAGCACTGCAGGGAAGTTGCTGCAACAGGCGCCTACTATTCTCAATTATGTCTCGTGTCTTTTCTTGCTTACATGGAATCTAGTTGACAGAAAACATATCATGATCGCAGTTTGGCGAAGGCTGAACGTTAGAGCAGAAAGATAGTGTTTTCCAAGAACATATCAACCGGTAGAAAAAATACATAACTGCATTGGGTTCTTCTTTGTGTTCTTTATCACAAACGTTGGTGCCTGGAACTCGTACGAAACAGGATCATATCAATGAAGTTCAACCGTAAATACACTAAAGGGCATCATCAAAGGCATAAAAAACATGAAAAAGACGATCATATCAATAAATCAGTTGACATATCATAAATGTGTGTTTGATATGTCAATCATGATGTATCGATAAATAAGTCGTTAGTCGCCACAATGTTTCATTTTTCATGTACCTTCGCCTGTGTCCATGTTTCTAGCACTGTTCTCGCATTGAAGATCACCAACCAACTACCCAATGCTGTCACTTTAACAGATTTCACAAGCAATTAGACGAAGTATGTTTTTAGTGTATCACCAAGCATTTTCTTTCAATAGTGAGATGGAGCAATAAAAATCAATGTTATGGACATGCAACATGGCTATAAAAACTCACGCTGGAGAACACAAGGGCCTTGGCATCAGGGTCATCAGCCTTTATCTCCAGAATTGTCTCAACGATGCCACCTATCTTGGTGGTGTGGCTGCCCTGGAACAAGTCACATTCTCTATGAACCATAACACAAGTAGAGTCACTGCCAAGGAAAATAAAATAGATAAGCATGGAAATTTGCTTCAAATTCCCTCAACACAAACCAAGCCAAGAATGTCAGGTTGATAATGTTGAACACCATAAAATGTGAAATAATTTTCAACACTGTAATCTCTACCATCTTCACTAAATGGTCAACAGTAAACACATAGACATATGAACTGTTCTAGCATGGTATACCTGAAATATAGCATGAAATCTACAAACATTGCAGCAGCACAATAACAATGATAAAAAAAATTGCAGAAGTGTATGCCAATATGAGCAACTCATACATGAAAGACAGCAAAGCTGTGTAAGCTAGTTCGTACACCCTTTGAAAGTATATGAAGGGTCTGTTTTACCACTGCCCACCCAAAACTACACAAATGGCTTTCCCTAAATGCGGTGCAATTCCTTCTCAAATGCTCAACTATATAGCCGAGCTAAGTACTTCTATAGCATCCATCTATCTGATACATGTTCCTCTCTTCTGCACAGAGCTTCTACCAAAACCGGCATCTAGCTGCAAATTCCAAAAGCCTTGTAGGGCTGCTTTGCAGACTGATGCTAGTGATTATTCATCACCAATGCTGGCGTCCGCCTGCACACTCTCACTGACAACCTAGCCATATGGATGCTCCCATGCAGGCTACATTGCTGGCTGATCTGTGGCTGATATTTGGTACCGTCGACTTCCAACGTGGCGCTGGTAATATGCAACATCAGAATAAATAAACTATGGATTACCGGCCAAAATAAACTGTGCAAATAAGTTATTGTCTGTTAGAGTGAGATATACGCAAGGTAACTTTAATTTTATAATAATTAATAATGATGTTCCAAAGAGATTATATGGTTAGCTGTTCTTCTATTCACACTTCATACTGATCACACTACCGGCCTTCATTAATGGCTCTCACCCCTCCACACAATACTGTCCTTAACAGCTTTACTGTAAGAGACAGACAAAAAAAGTCAGGACAATTTCTATGGATCTTGGTGAGATATGATAATCTAAAAAGGAGTAAGATGGCTCTTGCCCTATCTTGCTTTACACAGCACACTATCAGAATCACAGTAATGAAACACAGGAACATCACCTCGCAAGATGCATGTAAAGTGCTGTGGCTGTTGAGAGGACCCTAAGTGTAATACTGTAAAGGGGTGCAAACACAGTGAGATTTGTAGGCCTTGAGGCATGCCTCTTCGCCTTTATGCTTCTTCGTTTTACCCCATCCTTCTCAACGGCCCCATGAAGTGGTGCAAAGGCTCCGACTCTTTGTCTAGGGATCTTGGCTGGAAGAGAGCCATATTGTGCGAATACACGTTAGGTACACCTGATGTCAAAGGTGCAGACACTCAGGCACACTACAGTGTGGCCTCATAAATCTTGAAGGCTGCAGAATCCATTGATACCCTTCTGGACGTTTTGTTTTATGCTTATTTTGTTGAACAGTAATTTTCACATTAAATTTCAATCACGGAAAAAATGATTTCATATCTTCTGATGCTACCTTTAATATGACCCATTAAAGTACATCCTGTGAAGCAGGAGTAAGGTCATACTGAAACTTTCTCTGTAGGGGTGTGCGAATACCGAATAGTAGATCTCAAATCAAATATCGAAACTTAGAAGATTGATCACGAATGAACATGCAGGGAAACATGATGGTGCATATGCTTGGGAGTCTACTAACATTACATAACAAAAATGTTGCAAGCTATCAGTAACTTAGGAACCAAAATGTACAATATTGTTGTGTTTCTAAAGTAATAAGTACACTGATAACAAGACAATATTGGCATTTAAACAACGTCATAAAGAAGAGGAAATTGTAGTGCGCGGTATTAGAAGACTGTCCTGGTTGTTTCTGCCGACCAGTACTTTCGACCGCTGAGTTTCCAACATCACAACATTGGTGGAAATGCTGGAGCCTTTAATTTGATGCTCAGAACTCCTATAAGGTGCCATACACCTAATAAGAGTAAGATCTACTCTTATTGGAAGCCCAAATTGTAAGGGATCCGTATGCATATCCCAGACATCCTCATGCGTATCCTAGGCAAGCAAGTTGCATTATTTTCGAAATGCTTTTCTTTCACACAGTGTGGTCAGTGATTCGGTTAAGTACAAGAAATGAGAAGTTCTTTGACAATATGAAGGCCTGGTGGGGAGCAACAATGGCCCACAAATTTTATGCATGCACTTGTCCTATCTTAATCTGTGCATAGAATTTTTAGTGAGCCCTCCCAGCAGTTATGGTAAACACGATCCTTAATGAGGTAGAGGCATGCCATGAGTCCCGGGGCCACAATGTTCTGTGCATGGGAGAGGTGATCGTCTCCCCCCTTTCGATCTGCCACCAGCCCTCCCCTTGCTTTCACATTCAAGCTTTCCCTTTCATCCATGTCGCTGTTTCAGAGCCCAGCTCCTGAAACTTTTTGTTCCGTGGAAAAGGGAGGGGAAATTTGTGAAAAAATTCTGAGAATTCTGTAAATTTGTGAGAAAATTTTGGGGGGTTTTGAGCCCCCCCCCTCCTCCCTGCGACGCCAATGATGGTGAGAGCTGTGCGTTGATCTCTGATGCAATGGATCTAAGGTTTGCACGAATCATCGGCTGCACTGGCACCATTTTCACCAAAAGGTTCGGTTCCATGTAAGGGCCACACATCATCAAAATTGTGAAAAAAAGTGCGACCATTACGTGGGTCCATGCAGCATTTGCCCGGTTCTAACACAGCCTCGAATCAAACATGCGCCCACTTTTCATGTGTCCAAAGTAGAAAACTAAGGCAGCAATGACATTAAAGCTCCTAAACAAAGTAGAAATCTAATGCTCACCCAATATTTTAGTAAGAAATGCTGTAGCACAATGGTGGCTGGTTACCTAAATTCAGCTACACCACACAGTCGTTTTAAAGGGACACTAAAGGCAAATACTAAGTCGGCGTGGACTGTTTACATACCATTCCAGAAACATTACAATGCTTGTTTTGTACCAAGAAAAGACTTAGTTTATGAGAAAATTGCACCTAAAGGGTCCGAATACCTTTTTAAAAATTCAAAACTCACACCACCCAACCGAGGGAGTAGTGACGTTACATCATCATCATCATCATCCTGTTTTATGTCCACTGCAGAATGAAGGCATTTCCCTGCGATCTCCAATTACCCCTGTCCTGCGCCAAAGATTCCAAATGGCACCCGCAAATTTCCTAATTTCATTGCTCCACCTAGTCTTCTGTCGTCCTCGATTCTGTTTCCCTTCTCTTAGTACCCATTCTGTAACCGTAATGGTCCAATGGTTATCAAACCGGTGCATTACAAGACCTGCCCAGCTCCATTTTTTTTTTTCTTGATGTGAATTAGAATATTGTCTATACCCGTTTGCTCTCTGATCCAAACCACTCTCTTTCTGTCTCAATGCTATGCCAAGCAATCTTCATTCCATCGCTCCTTGTGCGGTCCTTAACTTGTTCTCAAGCTTCTTTGTCAGTCTCCAAGTCGCTGCCCCATATGTCAGCACTGGTAAAATGCGCTGATTGTACACCTTCCTTTTCAATGATAATAGTAAGCTTCCAGTCAGGAGCTGGCAATGTCTGCCGTATGCGATCCAACCCATATTATTCTTCTATGAATTTCCTTCTCATGATCAGGGTTCCCTGTGATTAATTGACCTAGGTAAACCTTTTATTTTTATTTTATTTTATTTACAGAATACTGCAGGCCAACTTGTGACCCAGGCAGGAGGGAATACGTTCATACAGTAACGTAATTAAATACGTTCAAAGAAAAGAAGTGCATATGAAATATTAAATACATGGAATCATATGAGGTACATTGAAGGATGATATAAATACATAAAAAAACACATTCTACAAGCATACAATGCAAGGGATTGAATTGAAAGGAGAGAAATACTTACAGTACCAGTTTACACAGGCTTTTTTTTTTTTTTCATGCTAACACGCATGAAAGTACTCATGTGGTCACACGTTTATTTGAAATGCAGTTTTTCAATGGCATGTAATATGTTATTGGACAGGAATACATCGGTCGGCAGAGAGTTCCAATCATTTATTGTTCTAGGAAAGAAGGAATATTTAAAGCAATTTGTACGTGCGAAAATAGGGGTTATTTTGTAGGGGTGATAATTTCTGGTAGCTCTAGCAGGTAGCGGCTGGAGACAGGGTGAATGACCAAGTTGTAGTTCCCTTTTCCAAAGGCGGAAAAGCAATTTTAGGCGTGCTATCTTCCTTCGGGATTCTAGGGTGGCAATATTATTTTCATTAATCAATTTAGAGGGAGAGTCCTAACGTCCATAACAATTATACATGTAGCGGACGGCAAGCCTGTTTATGTTTTCCAGTTTTTTAATATCTTTTTTCGTGAATGGGTCCCAGACGACGCAAGCATATTCTAATCGCGACCTTGCGAGTGTGTTGAATGCCAATTGTTTTACGGATGGAGGAGAATGTTTAAGCTTGTGTCTCAGTAGGCCGCGTTTACGTCGAGCAGACGCACAAACATTATCCCTACTCCTTACTCCTTCACAGACTCTAGAGGCTGGCTGGTGATCCTGAACTCTTGTTCCTTTGCCCGGCTAGTCATCATTATCTTTGTCTTCTGCATATTAATTTTCAACCCCACTCTCACACTCTCTCTGTTAAGGTCTCCAATCATTTATTGTAACTTGTCTGCATTGTTGCTGAATAGAACAATGTCATCGGCAAAGCGAACGTTGCTGAGATATCCGCCGTCGATCTTTACTCCTAGGCCTTCCCACTTTAATAGCTTGAATACTTCTTCCAAGTACGCAATGAACAGCATTGGAGAGATTGTGTCTGCCTGTCTGACCCCTTTCTTTATAGGTATGTTCCTGCTTTTCTTGTGTAGAATTAAGGTAGCTGTAGAACCTCTGTAGATATTTTCCAAGTATTTACGTAAGTGTTCTGTACTCCTTGATTACGTAATGCCACTATGAATGTTGGTATCTCTACTGAATCAAATGACTTTTCGTAGTCTATGAAAACCATATCATCATCATGATCATCCTGGTTACGCCCACTGCAGGGCAAAGGCCTCTCCTATACTTCTCCAACTACACTGGTCATGTACTAATTGTGGCCATGTTGTCCCTGCAAACTTCTTAATCTCATTCGCCCACCTAACTTTCTGCCGCTGCCTGCTACGCTTCCCTTCCCTTGGAATCCAGTCTGTAAACCTTAATGACCATCGGTTATCTTCCCTCCTCATTACATGTCCTGCCCATGCCCATTTCCTTTTCTTGATTTCAACTAAGATGTCATTAACTCGCGTTTGTTCCCTCACCCAATCTGCTCTTTTCTTATCTCTTAGCGCTACACCCATCATTCTTCTTTCCATAGCTTGTTGCGTCGTCCTCAATTTAAGTAGAACCCTTCTCGTAAGCCTCCAAGTTTCTGCCCCGTACGTGAGTACTGGTAAGACACAGCCGTTATACACTTTTCTCTTGAGGGATAATGGCAACCTGCTGTTCATGATCTGAGAATGCCTGCCAAATGCACCCCAGCCCATTCTTGTTCTGATTATTTCAGTCTCATGATCCAGATCCGCGGTCACTACCTCCTCTAAGTAGATGTATTCCCTTACCACTTCCAGTGTCTCGCTACCTATCGTAAACTGCTGTTCTCTTCTGAGACTGTTAAACATTACTTTAGTTTTCTGCAGATTATTTTTTAGACCTACCCTTCTGCTTTGCCTCTCCAGGTGAGTGAGCATGCATGGCAATTGGTCCCCTGAGTTACTAAGCAAGGCAATATCATCAGCAAATCGCAAGTTACTAAGGTATTCTTCATTAACACTTATCCCCAATTCTTCCCAATCCAGGTCTCTGAATACCTCCTGTAAACACGCTGTGAATAGCACTGGAGAGATTGTATCTTCCTGCCTGACGCCTTTCTTTATTGGGATTTTGTTGCTTTCTTTATGGAGGACTACGGTGGCTGTGGAGCCGCTATAGATATCTTTCAGTATTTTTACATACGGCTCGTCTACACCCTGATTCCGTAATGCCTCGATGACTGCTGAAAGCCATATAGAGAGGCTTATTATACTCTGTAGACTTCTCTATAACCTGATTAATGACGTGTATGTGATCCATTGTAGAGTATACTTTCCTGAAGCCAGCCGGTTTCCTTGGTTGACTAAAGTCCAGTGTTGCCCTTATTCTATTGGATATTATTTTGGTAAATATTTTATATAATACTGGGAGTAAGCTAATGGGCCTATAATTTTTCTATTCTTTCATGTCTCTCTTTTTGTGGATTAGTATAATATTTGCATTCTTCCAGTTTTCTGGGTCCTTGCAATCAATAGACACTTCGTATAGAGTCCTACCAGTTTTCCAAGCATTATGTCTCCTCCATCTTTGATTAGGTCGACTGTTATTCCAGCTTCTCCTGCCGCTCTTCCTCGTTTCATGTCTTACAAGGCCTTTCTGACCTCATCGCTAGTTATAGGAGGAGTTTCTGTATCCTGTTCATTACTGTTTCTAATTGAGGTATCCTGACTCCTCTGGGTACTGTACAGGTCGGTATAGAATTCTTCCGCTGCTTTTACTATATCTTAGAGACTGCTGATGATATAACCCTGCTTATCTTTCAGTGCATACATCTTAGTTTGTCCTATGCCAAAGTTTCTCTCTCACTGATTTCAGGCTGCGTCCATTTTTTACGGCTTCTTCATCCTTTCTCACGTTATAGTTTCGAATATTACTTATTTTCACCTTGTTGATCAGTTTTGACAGTTCCGCAAATTCTATCTTATCTCTTGAGTTGCACACTTTCAATCTTTGTTGTTTCTTTATTAGGTCCTTTGCTACTTGGGAAAGCTTGCCTATTGGTTGCCTTGGTGCTTTGCCTCCCACTTCTATTGCTGCCTCTGAAGCCAGCCTAGTTACGTTTTCATTCATTACCTCTATCTCATCTTCATCTCTCTGTTCTAAGGCTGCATATTTGTTTGCAAGTACCAGCCTGAATTTGTCTGCTTTTACCCTTACTGCCTCTAGGTTGGCCAGTTTCTTCTTGACCAACTTTACTCTTACTCTCTTCAAATTAAAGTGAATCCTAGCCCTCACTAACCTATGATCACTGCACTTTACCCTACCGATCACTTCTACATCCTGCATTATGCTGAATGCTGGGATCAGCAGAAAGTATGAAATCAATTTCATTTCTTGTTTCACAATGAGGGCTTTTCCAGGTCCACTTTATGTTGCTATGCTTCCTGAAAAAGGTGTTCATTATTTGAAGTTCATTCCTTTCTGCCAATTCTACCAGCATCTTTTCTCTAGTGCTCCTAGAATCAACGCCGTAGTTGCCAATTGCTTGTTCACTAGCCTACTTTTGCCCCACTTTTGCACTGAAGTCGCCCATTACTACAGTATATTGAGTTTGAACTTTTCTCAATGCTAGTTCAACATCTTCATAAAACCGATCTACTTCCTCATCATCGTGACTTGATGTTGGAGCGTAGGCTAGCACTACCTGTAATCTATACCTCCTCATTAAGTTTTATTACGACTACAGCTACCCTCTCATTAATGCTGCAGAATTCGTCAATGTTGCCTGCTATGTTCTTATGGATTAGGAATTCTACCCCACATTGCTGCTTATCTAGGAGACCTCTATAGCAGATGACATGTCCGTTATTCCGCAATGTATAGGCCTCACCAGTTCTTCTAATCTCACTAAGGTCTATGATATCCCAAACAATGTCTGATAGTTCCTCAAAGAGTCCTGCTAAGCTTGAGAGGGTTCGGGTGTTAAATGTTGCAAGGGTCAGTTTCCATTGGCGGCCTGTCCGGACCCAGAGATTCTTAGCACCCTCTGCTGTGTTACAGGTCTGACCGCCGCCTTGTTCAGGTGCTTCGCTGTTGCTGGGGATTGAGGGCCATTGGGTAATTGAGTGAGCCATTTGGGAGGGGGTGGCCAAATACTGCACCAGGGAGATCAATTCCTGTTCTGGTGAGGAAGTGTCTTGTTGAAGCTTAGTGGGCTTTCCTAATTTGGTTGTACCTGGATTAGTATAGCCCCACTCACTCTCGGCATCTTTTGCCGGTGACAGGCATCACTCGAAGCCTGCAGATGTTGTTCATTGGAGGAGGTGAATTTCAACCTCATCATCGTAAAAAAAATAAACATTAAATTTTATGGCGGGATTTGAACTTCCAACTATGGCAACCGGGCATTCGACATAGCTCAGCCAGATAATCCCACAGGCGGCAAGCCTACCTTATCGCCAACAAGTACAGCCCCAAGGGCCCTACATGCCTAAAAACTTCTTTGATTTATCCATGATAGAAGTGTTTTCCTCTCAATATAGAACGATTTCTAAACGGTTCTGGCCTCATAGTTCTGCAATCGCATGTGCGCGGATGGCCGTGAACTCAGCTAGGCAAAAACTATTATTCAGTAGTGTTTCCATTCTCCAAAACTATATTTAAATAAAATAAATCTTTCTCTAGGAAAGGAATTTCTGTGCTTGAATAATTTAAAGCTACTTCAAGAAGGATCTCATGCCTTAAAACTTTTACCACTGCAATGTTCATGCAGGGAGACATGAGCCACACTATGAAATGTGCTGTCAGCACATTTCATTGCAAAGTAAAAGCTACACAGTACAACCGTTACAGCTCCCACACAGCACCGTCTAATGTGGAACCTCAATTATACGACTTTCTCGGGACCACGCAAGAACATTGTATAACCCAGGCATTGTATAATCTGACCAACAAGAATTATGTATATAATACACGATTTCGTATGACAGAGTTGCACGGAGCTTCAATTTAAATTATATAATAATGCTCTGCAGGGACAGCATGTGTGAACATGCGTATCCGATATGATCTGCATGCCGTCCGGTAGATAATTGGTTTGATCTTTGCACATGCTTTCGCACTTTCAGAGTTACACTTTTTGTGAGACTCAGTGCTGGACGAATCAAAGTATACAGCCAACAGCGCTCTTGGCATTTGTGGGGTTCTCCTCCCGTGCTCTTGGCACAAAGGAACGACAACACAGTAGAGCAAACAACCACAAGGGCATTTATTGCACCTTTCATAGATCAATGCCTGCTAGCCGAGTTGCTATCCACAAAACATGCCGATGGGCACGCGACAAATCTAGAAGTCCGACTCACCGCGACCGGATAACGAGCGAATATGTTCGCCCCATGCTGGATCCCAACGCCTGGTCGTTCGCGCGTGCGGTCATGCGAACGGTCGTGCGTTCGAAGGCGGCCATGCGAGACGGTCTCGCAGAAGCATGGATCGGCGTGCGCGCGGGACGTCCGCTGCGTTCGCCGGCCCACCGCCCAAGAGAGCGAGCCTTCCTTTTTCCGCGGCCAAGTAGCCCTGCCGGTAGGCGGCGTCAGCAGCGCAACACTCGCGCCATCTCTCGTACGGCGCTTCAACCACTCCGACCGCCGCGGGCGCTAAGCCACGCGGCGAAGCCGCCCTGTAGGAGACGAGCTATGAAAACTAGATCTCAGGAAACGCGGGAGAATCGCGCATCCCCACACATTGCAAAGGTAGCGAGTTTGGCACAGTGCCGAAAACACTGTCAGCCGTGCACATGGAGGTGTCTGGTGACAGGAGCAGGCACTTAAAACGTAGAGAGAAAAAGTGCAAAGGAGACGGCAACGGAGACAACAGCAGGTGGCAGTTGAGCGACACTAAGAGGGGGAAGGAAAAGGAATTATGGGAGGGCAATGAATGTGAGGGAAGGAAAAAACTTAAGCAGAACACTAAGAGTGATTGTTAACATAAGTGAATAGCTCGAACAGACAGATGAAGGAGCGAGCGACAGTATACCCCTCCTTTCTGCCAATCACTGCAACTTGGTTGTCCGAGAGCAAGTCTCCCATCAAAACGATGCTCATTGTCTTCTTTGACGCCCAAGAAATCATACATTTTGAGTTTGTACTGCGGGGAGAAACTGTCAACTCAGCCTTTTACCTGGAGGTGCTCAAGAGATTGAAATGCTGAGTTGCGCGCGCGAGGGCTGACACCAAAGACACGGTAAAGCTCCAGCATGACAATGCCTGGAGCCAAACGTCCTTCATCGTTATCAACTTCTTGGCCTTGAGCAACACGCCGGTGGTCGCCTATCCCCCTTACACTTGGCTATTGACTTGGTTATTGGCAACTTTTCTTTGTTTCCCTGACTGAAGAGAGCACTGAAAGGAAAGCACTGGGAGACCGTGGAAAACATCCAAAAGCATGTTACAGCGTTCCTGGGAGACATTCCCGTTGAGGACTTTCAGGGTGCCTTCCAGGTGTGGCAGACACGTCTCCACAAGTCTAGTGATGCAGGGAGGGAGTATATTGAAGAATTTTAACCATTTAGCAGGTTCGGCCAAAAAATCTATTTTTCCCAGAAAATGAATAGTACTTTTATAATGAAAACCCTGTAAATACCGTAATCAGAAATCGTGGGCTACAGTTATCGCTTTAAAATCTTCCTAGGGCGGCCCAAAAATAGGCATTTTTTACGACAGATTACATGTATTCAATGCTCAATTGCTGCTAGAAGCAAGTGAAAATTGCTGCTGATTGAGGATGTTATCAAAGTCTATCAACAGTGCTGAAATGGAAGGAGCCTCCTCAGAATCTTTCACTATCGAGGACATATCTGGGTTCCTTGGTGTTGAAATTTTTCTTGATTCTTCTAAAGCCAGGTTTTTAATCTAGTTTGGCATGGAAACATTCTAGTGGTACTCAATACTTTAGAACGATGGCCTAAAAACATTTCTAAGCTTGCTACTTGGTCAAATTTGCAGTTTGGAAACCACATTCTTAGACACTTAGCCAGATTAGTAGCAGACAGGTTTCCACAAGGCAGCTCGTGTTGTTCAGATACATGAAGAAGAAGCACAACGTGCGTACTTGAGCTGGTAGTCTCGGGTGACCAGCAGAGACCCTGTGACAGTGCCCCCTTCTTACTTTTGATATGCTTCATTGCATGACCAATGTGATTCACCACTACATTCTGCATGCATCACTGCATAATACGCCTGTGCCACAGCGCAGCTGACTTAGAGAACCAATACAAGCAATTTTTAGAGGTTCGAATATGTTGAATAGTAACAGTGTCTTTCGAATCGAATACAAATACAGCTAAGCCTCGGTATAACAGTAAAATCAGTAAAATCAGCAAATTACCCTTGTTATATCGAATTTTTTAAAATTTAAATTAGATCTTTCATGCAAATAAGTACAGTCGCCGATGCAGTTTTCCTACACGGAAGTGGCTGCAAAATGTTCCGAATTATCGGGCAATTGGAAAAATGCAAATCTGAATGAGGAAAAAATGATTTTGTTCAATTTGAGAGCCGGCAACGAATGATGCGGTTTCATGCCGTGTCAATGATATGTTTCCATGAAAAACGTAGGCAGCGGGGAGCGAATGCTTCTTCTGCCTCTCGCTACGATGCAAATCCTAAACTCAAGATTACGCCACCTCCAGTGTTAAACGTGCCAGAGGACAGCCTACGATGCCACGCCAGTCTTTGCACATGCAGCAGATCACCTCTAAAACAGGGCACACAGGCTGTCAATGTGCTCAACCTGCACAGCCACGGCCACGCTAGAAAAAGAGACACGCATCGAACTACACCCCCATTTCCTTCCCCCACCTTCGCGTGAGCTCGATTGCATTACTGCGAGCTTGCAGCCCATCCCCTCCCTCACCTTGCTTGTGAGGGAAGACTGCGCTCATAAAACCAACGTCCTTTACAGCTCACCCTCGCAAGCTTCCACTCGAACCTAAAGCATAAAGTGCGTGGAGCGCGATAGGATCTTGCCACAGTTGGACATTATACTGCACATTACGCTGCTCCTCTTTGGCGGTCGATTTCAGTTAGGTTCGATTTGAAAGGGGCGTTCACAAGCAGCCACATGTAATTTAACCATCCAACTATCTGCATCTGGGCAAGCTTCCATTATTTGTCTCAGCATTCCTTTGTGGTGGCCATGAAATTTTATTCTATTGAAATCGTGTATAAACACACTTCATTATATTGAGGTTTAAAACAAGTGTCCTAAGCACGATAAGTTATAAAAAGTTAAATGCTTCATTACATAGAAAATTTTTTTATACTGAAGTTCGTTATATAGTGGCTTACTGTATATACGAAAGTATTTGCATGCCACCAGCTGCCAATGCAATGCAGTTGTGAAATAGAGGTTCAGCACCTGAATCACCAGCCATGTGGCTGTTGGTTCTAACCCAACTAATGCTGAGTATCTTTTTCTTTTTTATTTATGCTAATGAAGTGTTTGAACATGATGTTACACAGATTGTGCAATTCCTAACTTATAAGCAGGGCATTAATATATGTTACTCTGTTTGGCATGACTTACGCTTGAGTACAATTCCTAACTTATAAGCAGGGCATTAATATATGTTACTCTGTCTGGCATGACTTACGCTTGTGTTTACCTTCTTTTATTTATATTTTAGCGCCTGCCAGCATAATAGGTGTCCATTTTTCTCCCCTCCAGATAAATATATGACCTACCACTGCTCCCATTTTTAGAAGTTTGCTCTCCATTATGTAACACCCTGCAAAGTACCTTTCAGGGAGTGTAAATGACAACTTCCTAGCTGTGGCCACAGTTTCTGTGAAGCAGGACAACTCTGTGGCCACTATGCAGGGGAAACGGTTTTTGGCACACACTTGAGGTCGAGAGAGGAGGTGGAGCTGGGAGAAAAAGAAAGGAAAAACGAACAAAAGGAAACCACCAGATGTGATGACAACCTTACGTCGAACTATCACCGCAGCTCGGTTGACGCATGTTAGAGACCTTTATTAGAGGCTTCATCAACAGTCGGCATCATTCAACATCATTTTGCGAATAATAGAGCCTGCAGTGTTGGCTATGAGTGTTCTATCTGAGTTTATCATTGCTAAAGTTGCTCCTTTTCATATGTGTGTGTGTGCCTGAACAGTGCATACAAATGTTCGTAGTGTGCAGACAGACGTTTCCCTTCGTGCAATGCTGCTGCTGGTGCAAAGCCTGCTCATGCTACCGAATCAAGTGAACATCTCGTTAGGACATTCTTATCAGCGTGCTTAATCGTGTTACTGAAGTGATAAAGTTTATTCATTGTTCCCTCTATTAAACCGGTGCATCTAAACCATGTCTACTTTCCTGCAGTGCTTCTTGATTTTACCGTTTTTGCGCCTACATGTATGATGACACAATCGTAATACAATACGATCGTCATATATGTGACGATTCACAGTCGGGTAACAATACGCACCTGTTGCTTCTAATTATTCTATTATGTTAGTATTTTCGTGCTAGGATTGGCTGGTTATGCAGAACAACACTGAAACTACTTCAGCTGAGATTTCTAGATGAACGGAATTTTTCTTGGTATTTGTTGTTATTTTTCTTGTTTTTCGTATTGACCACGAACTCAAGGTATACCCACTCTTCACATAGACTAAAATATATTTACTCACCTTTAGTCTTGTCAATGACTGAGTGGAACGCCCTTCCGCCATTCATTGTCAACATTAAGGAATTATCTTCTTTTCAATCGGCTTTTATTTATTTATTCATTCATTCATTCATTCATTCATTCATTCATTCATTCATTCATTCATTCATTTATTTATTTATTTATTTATTTATACAACTACCTGCAGCACCACAAGGGCATTATTGCAGAGGGCTTTACTAAACTACCTTAATGAGCAAGCCTGCCATCCCAGCTGATCTTTTCTAAACTACGATGCTATCCTGCTTGAGCACCCTACTACCTTTGATCACTGTCAAGTATTTGTTGCATTATTCTAAATATTGTTGTAGTTCGATCTTCTGTTATTGCATTATATAATCATTATGCCATGCTACTACTAGATGCACTGTATCTTCTTAATGCTGAAAACAGTTATGTTTTTTATTTTTTTATTTTGTGTTTTAATCTTCATGCTTATAACCCCGCTTTTGAAGTTTCTTGTTGTTGTTATCCCCCCCCCCCCCCCAATGTAATGCCCTATTCTGGGCCCTTAGGGCAAATACATGAAATGAAATGAAATATACAGCAGCTAAGAACTGCAGACCACCTAATTATATTAGTGCTCACTGCAAAAGCCAAATGTTATTGCTCTGCTTGCTTTATGCAAACATTGAGATACCCGGCACTTACCCTGAAGTCTGGCCAGGAAGATTTCTACAATTTTTATGTGCATTCTGGCTGTAAACATATTTTTTTTTCCTAATTGGACCTTTACTTTATTTTTAGCAAAGGTATAGTTGCATCCCAGTCACCATCAGTTCTTGTCTGCACATTGGAAAGACAAGAGAACAGCCTGCTTCTGTCACAACTTATGTATAATTTTGTTTGACATGTTTAATCATCATTTAGTTGTTGCAGCCATTACACAAACACAGTCTAAAGAGCATTGCATAGTTCAGCTTTCTAAAGTGCATAATTCGATTTTATACACTGGAGGAACTTTGTTGCTTTATAAACATGATTCGCCACGCGAATAAGAATGTGCTAACAAGGTGTTCACTAGACTCAGAAGAAGGGTGGGCTCGGCGGCTGTGCACAGACGCAGATCGCTAAACCATTCACTCTTGTCATGCAGGTGTTTCAGCGCGCATTCGTGCGCCTGTTGCTTCCAGTCCTAGTGACGGCTTCCCTGGCAGCCCCGCTGCAATATCGTGCTTCGTCAGGTGAAACTGACAGGATTGCCTGTCACCCCTCCTTGATGTGCACCCCTGGTTTTACAACTGCACCGCCCTTCAAGCCCCTGGATTTCGTCGGGAGCGGCGGATCTGTGTTTTCGATGACACCGCTACTGAAGACGGTGGTGCTCGATGCAGCATGGACGAACCTGTCGTCATCGACATCAACCTTACGGTCAACTACAAAAGAGCAGGCACTACCGGTGGCGCCTTGTGGGCTCGGCGGCTGTGCACAGACGCAGATCGCTAAACCATTCACTCTTGTCATGCAGGTGTTCCAGCGCGCATTCGTGCGCCTGTTGCTTCCAGCCCTAGTGATGGCTTCCCTGGCAGCCCCGCTGCAATATCGTGCTTCGTCAGGTGAAACTGACAGGATTGCCTGTCACCCCTCCTTGATGTGCGCCCCTGGTTTTTCAACTGCACCGCCCTTCAAGCCCCTGGATTTCGTCGGGAGCGGCGGATCTGCGTTTTCGATGACACCGCTACTGAAGACGGTGGTGCTCAATGCAGCATGGACGAACCTGTCGTCATCGACATCAACCTTACGGTAAACTACAAAAGAGCAGGCACTACCGGTGGCGCCTTGTCGGCTCGGCGGCTGTGCACAGACGCAGATCGCTAAACCATTCACTCTTGTCATGCAGGTTGGTAAAGCTTAGTCTTTTTTGTAAGAAGTCTAGCAATTATTTCCTGCTTCAGCTGCCGAGCCCGCACTGCTGCCTTCTTGTCGCACTTGAGTGCTCTCATGTAAATCGTGCCTTGTTGATGATGTCGGGCGATATTGAAAGCAACCCGGGGCCGGACTCCGACGCTTTACTAGTTGAATTGAAGAACTTGTCTGCTGGACAGTCGCAATTAATGAGTCAGGTTCAAGACCTGAAAGTTCATTTATTGTCGACAGACAAAGCTATTGCTGATATGGGCAAACGCATGACTGATCTAGAGGGGCATTATCAAAATCTTGTCTCCCTGCGCTCTGACTTTGAAACCGTCAAAATGTCTACCGCTCAAGTGGCCACCGTGGTACACAGGCTTGAAACACGTATTGATGACGCCGAGA
This sequence comes from Dermacentor andersoni, assembly GCF_023375885.2. NCBI lineage: Eukaryota > Metazoa > Arthropoda > Arachnida > Ixodida > Ixodidae > Dermacentor > Dermacentor andersoni. Next base: position 2,283,834 of record NC_092819.1, read on the forward strand.
ACCAGTCACGACGCAATAATCATATTTTTTACGGCCTCCCTGAATCAACCGAATCAGAGGCGTTTGCCCAGACCGAGCAACTTATCATCAAGCACTGCCACGATCATCTGAATATTAGTATCGAGCTAAAGGAAATTAAGCGCGCACATCGTCTCGGTCATCGCACAGGTACTAACCGCCACCGTCCTGTCATAGCAAAATTCACCTTCCATAAAACAAAAGAATTGATTCTTTCTAACGGCCGCAAGTTCAAAGGAACCAGTTTCAGCATTGGAGAGGATTTCACTCGTTCAGTACAAAACGCTCGCAGGCACCTCATAACTGTCACGAAAAGCAAATCATTACCTTTTTCTTTGTGATTCAAAACACTGCATATGGGCCATAAGCGCTACGTCTACGACGAGCAAACGCAGTCTGTCAAAGAAATAATATAGCAATTTCCCTGTCGTAAAAATTTCTGCTACACTGTCAAGCCCAAATCTAACATATCATTGTCTGTAATCTTTGCCAACACACGCAGTTTCTTTCCCAAACGTGACGCTTTTTCTAACCTTGTTTTATCATCCAACAGTAATATAATGGTGATAACCGAAACGTGGCTAACAGAAGATATAACAGACACAGAAGTACTAGCCAACCTACCGGAATTTCATGTCTACCGAAAAGATCGCAAAGGCATGCGGGGGGCGGTGTACTGATTGCTGTGCACCAGCAGTTATCGTGCTCCGTAGCCAAAAACATCACTTCTGATCTTGAAGTATTATGGCTAATTATTCATGCTTCCCCCCATACTATCATTCTAGGTGTTTGCTACAGGCCTCCGAATAATATTCCAGATTTCTCATTTAAACTTAATAACAGTTTGAGTGACCTTAGTAATCAACACCCGCAAGCAGAAGTCCTCCTTTTTGGTGATTTTAACTTTCCTCAAGTAGACTGGAGCAATGACGTCCCCATAACTATGGGCAGTGAGCCTGCCAGAGATGTTGTGGATTTCTGCCTTAATTTCAATTTAACCCAACTTGTATCAGAACCTACACGCGTTGCACTGAGCACTTCTAGCATCTTAGATCTCATCCTAACCAGTAATCCGGAAAGCTTATCATCAATAGCATATCTACCTGAAGTCAGCGACCATAAAGTAATTCACGCCACATTTTCGTTGCAACCCGTGAAACGCCATTTAGTCAGCAAAACCATCCGCCTGTACAATAAAGGTAATTATGATGCAATTAATAAAGATCTGAGCACATTTCTTCCTACGTTCATGAGGTTATGTTCTACGCGCCCTATTAATGAAAACTGGTCAATATTTAAAAACAAAATAGGTGATCTCGTTGATAAGTTCATACCGAGAATAACGTTCCGCGGAAATCGTAACAAGCCATGGTTCACTAAAACGCTTAAGCGACTTGAAAACAAAAAGAAACGTCTCTTCCACTCAGCCAAACTAAACAGACACCGCTCTGCTTGGGAGAAATATTTTGTGGCCGAGGACGATTATCTGAGGGCTATACGGAAAGCTAAATTCTGCTTTTTCCACGATGAACTGCCTAAAATGCTTACGAACAGCCCTCGTCAATTTTGGCAAATAATAAACCCTCGGAGGCGTGCATGATCAGCGTGTTAAATGAACATGGCGAAGTGGTCAGCAACAGCGAGTATGCTGATATTTTTAACGCAGTCTTTTTCTCTGTATTTGCTAACAAGACTTCAACTCCAGATCTTCCCACATCTACTATAACATAACTGCGCGTATGTCGCCAATTATATTCTCGGCAGACGGAATCACTTCGATTATTGATAACATCAAGCTTTCATCGTCAGCAGGTGTAGATGATATTAATTCCAAACTCTTAAAAAATATTAACCATGTATCTGCTGCGTACCTAACTTTGTTGTTTTCGCAGTCACTCCCTACAGGCATCTTACCATCCGACTGGAAAGTGGGCAAGGTCGTTCAAGTCTTCAAATCAGGCAACAGAGACACCCCATTAAATTATCGTCCTATATCATTAACTAGTGTCCCCTGCAAAATCATGGAACACGTCATATACTCGCATAACATGAACTTTTTAGACTCAATCTGTTTTTTTCACCCTTGTCAGCACGGATTTCGAAAAGGCTACTCTTGCGAAACACAGCTGGCAATTTTCCTTTGCAACCTGCATGTTAACCTTGACAGTAACCTTCAGACTGACGCCATATTCCTGAATTTTGCAAATGCATTTGACACAGTTCCTCATAAACGTTTGCTGCTAAAATTGTCTCAGTTAAATTTACACCCCGATGTACTAAAATGGATAGAAGCATTCTTGACTAACCGCTCTCAGTTTGTTTGTGTTAATAACCATTATTCTAGCAGACTCCCCGTAACATCAGGCGTCCCCCAGAGATCCGTCTTGGGACCACTTATTTTTTAAATTTACATTAACAATCTACCAACGCAGGTATTATGCAACATTCGCATGTTTGCAGATGATTGTGTAATCTACCACAAAGTTACTAACACATCTGACCACACACTCATCCAGAACGATCTCAATAATGTACAAGAATGGTGTAATCGCTCGCTAATGAACCTAAATCCTAACAAATGTAAACTCGTGCCTTTCACTCGCAGCCATAACCCCCTCACATTTACCTATACCATTGCTGATGTTCCAATAGAATCAGTCCAATCATTCAAATACCTCGGTGTCATCCTATCTTGTGATCTGTCCTGGCGCTTGCACGCTACTAACATCATCTCAGCTGCTAATAGATCACTGGTATTTCTTAGGCGACATTTGCGTCATACCCCACAACAAGTAAAAGCGTTGGCCTATAAATCATTTGTAAGATCGAAACTTGAATATGCATCTCCCATCTGGAATCCACATCATATTTATATCATAAATGCACTTGAGGCTGTGCAAAATCGTGCTACTAGGTTCATTCAATCTTCATATTCATATGATATCAGCATTTCATCGATGAAAGTGCAATCTGGCTTGGAAACGCTTTCTTTCCGTCGACAGGTTGCCACCCTCTCTCTTTTCTGCTCATTTTTTTTTTCAGCTCCCTAAATCGCCCACCGTACATCACGCCCCCTTCATACATATCTCATCGCACCGGTCATCCACTTCAAGTTGCACGCGCACGTGCCCGGACCACCACTTTTCAAGCATCATTTTTTATTCGAGCATCAAGGGACTGGAACGGCCTTCCACACGCCATCGCAGCCATCACAAGCAAATCTGCCTTTACTGAAGCTGTTGTAACCCATATCTCAAAATGAACGCCTGTTTCTAATGCTTATTTTATTAACCACCCCTTATGTAATACCCTTCTAATGGGGTTTTTAAGGTAATAAAGTGAAGTAAAGTGAAGTGAAGCATGAGAAGTGTTTGCACCAGAAGCATCACTGCATAAAGTTAGCTTTGCCACAGTACAGTGTGTTATGCGATGAAGCATATTAAATGCGGAAAGGTTCGAATACGAAATACATATGTGTGTGTGCGTGCATGTGTGTGCGTGCGCGCGATAGACTCAATTGTAGATGCAACCAAGCCAGCCAAACCCTTTGCTTCAGCTAATACAATAGCGACCAGAAAAGCTCCCAGTCAACACGCTTGGCGCTCCAGCCAACCATGTGCGGCGTCAAATCTGCAGAGCATGAGTGCCCTGACTTTGATGCAAAGCGGCTTCTCAAGAGGCGAACTGATCTCCAGGTTGATAATTCAGTTATACACAAGCGAGTTTGTGAGGGAATAATCCAAGTTCTGTGGTCTCCATGTGACATTCAAAATGACATCAACTGACGTATATGGGTGCCGGCACGACATGATTAGTTTATGCCAGCACGGCACGGCACAACAATGAGCTAACCTGGCTTGATAGCAATCAAAAGTGTGCCGTGTGATACCCATATCAGACTCCCACCCATAATTGTACTCATCTTTTTCAGCCTCGATATACGTGCTGACTCATTGGACAGGTTAACTGCTGCAAGTTCTCAATCAATTGACACTCTCGAATGAATTGAGAGTGCCCTCACTCTCCAGGTATCCTATCCACTGCCCATTTTCTTTCCTTGCATTTTTCTTTTTCAATATTTCCACGCGATCTCATCTTCCTCACAATGTTCATCTGCTGAGACAAACGGTGCTCCTTGCGCAAGACTAGCCATGTTGTTGATGTGGTTTCAAATTACTGTTGTAATTCAGCAGTATAACTTGTGTACCTAATATGTGGAGGAGTGCGCATAAGAGGATAAGATGAACGCCCAAAAACTGGACCGCCAAAGGGGACTTGACCTCTGCCGAGAGCACAAGTGTGTAGAATGTGCTAAAGTCGGGTGGAAACTCTCCGGGCCTGTCTCTTACCTGGTTAATCTTTCCCGAACGCTTCCTTCCAAGCGTTCAATGCGATCGCTTTGCCGGCAGGTAAACCATGTCTCCTCACAACTGAGATGTCAATCAGTCTCATATTCATGCAGCCCTTCACTCGACCCATGCCATGACGATTACACTGACTTCCCGTATGACGAGTCATTGCTTCTACAGTCAAAGGCTATTCTGTGTTGATTTTATACTCCTGGCCACTGGTATGTTAGTATAAAGTTATACAAAGTTAAGTGCGCATGCCTCTTAAGCTTCCTTGAGAGACCTCTGCACACTGTTAATTGGCTAGAATAGCAGCTTGGGCATGTTGGTTTTCCATCCTGCTGTTAACAGCGCAAAATGTAGACAAGAGATGAGACAAGAAGACACCACAAGCGTTGTTTTTTTTGTATTTCTTTTTTGTCTTCTTGTCTCGTCTCTTGTCCACATTTTGCACTGTTAACAGCAGGCTGTTAATTGGGAAGCTTGCAACAACATCGCCATAGACTTTGTGTGCTAATGCCATGACATACAATGAGCTTTTGCTGACGGAATAAGTAAGACGTCAGAACATTCACAATGCATTCCATGAATTAAAGGCACAAAAGCAATATATGTGCCGTTGTAAACTCATTTTTTAATTATAAGCTTAAATAAATATCCTCATTTTGAAGCTATAGAGATGGACGCACTGCAACGAACTCGCTCCGGGTAGACCTTTCCTGCTCTTTACTTTGCAATAGCACTGACGAAGTTATTTAGGTGCAATCATGGTGCCATGTAAACACAGCACTGATATAACCCGCTGCATCTACAGTAACGGCTGCCCTCGCCACCTGTGTTGCCTCTCCATGCTAAGGGCAATCCGTTCTGTGCGTTCCTTTATTTTAAAGTCTTATTTTAAACCACCCGCGCCTTCAGACGTCACGTGGGTGTGGAATCATGTGACTTCCAGTTAGCTATTGGCATTTGTTTTTCTTCTCCCTTCTGCTTCTCTCAACATCAAGTGTGTGTCGAAAACTGTCTCCCACCATGCAGGGTCACAGTGGCCAGACAAGATGAGGCACGCACCTTGAGGGAAAACCTGGACTGTGGGGCCGATGGCGGAGTGGTCTGGACATAGAAGACATCCCCATGAGCACAGCTGCTTCTGCAGACGGCACACAACAGGCTGCCACTGCGCATGGAGGATGGAGTGCTGCACACCATCTTGATGCAGTCCAGGCAGAAGTTGTGGCCACACTGCATCACACTCCAACGGGTGCCCAGTGGATTCCGGCAAATGGGGCACGGCTCAGGGTTGCACTCACCCGCCCTGTGGCTGCCAGCCTGTGGCAGCAAGGAGACAAGCACAGGTGCAAGTTTTGAAAGCCATCAGTGCATGGGATACAGAATTTCAAGCTCAAGCTAATCTGAAATTAGGAAAAAAACCATGATCTTGGCTCAAACCAGACCTGAACCAGACCTGAACTGGAACATCACATTACTTTCACACCAAAACAAAACTGAAAAGAAAAATATTACATTCTTTAACTTGAATTGACTGCTTCTCTACAGCTTTTCCTCAAGCACTGTACACACTTGGGAAACAACTGTCGCCATGTTTCCAGTCCTTCTCCTTTCTTTGTCACCCTGCTGATTGATGTTCAGGTGTCATGCACATGTTAGAGCAATCAGCAGGCTTTCCTCGTCTCTGTCAACAAATCTCACTCACTCAACTGTGCTGTTGATATCAACGCAATTGTTTGAGTCAATGGACATTAGTACATACATAGCATGAATATGCACAGTGAACAAATTGCAAAGAAAAATATTTGCGGATTCCATGCGCCCTGGGAAATGGTTTAAGTGAAGCTCTCATTGCTGTTTATGAAGATTGCAGTTCTTGTTTAGTGACTATTTGCAACTACAGAGCACACAACCACATCTGACACATTTTCACAGGGAAATGCCTCACATAACATAAACTTGCAGTGCTTGAACATGATGATGATGGAATGACGAGAAAGTAATGACGACAATGGTGTGACAGCAGCACAACAACTGTATGATGATGATGAAATGACAAAGACATAATGACAATAGTACGATGCCGGCTGCACAATGATCGTAGAACGACCACAATGGCATGATGACAATGTTATGATGATGACAACATGGTGACTGTAGACGACAGAATGACAACTGCTTGATAATAATGGAATGACAACGGCATGATTATGATGGCATGACAACAAAGGAATGATGACAGCGGCGTGATGACTAACAACACAGTAACGACAGAGTGAAGACAGCGGAATGATGATGAAGAAATGAAGGCGATAAAAGGAAGACAATAGTGTGAAATGAGTGTGTTAGCACTGAAGCTCACGTTTGTGCTGACGTGCGTCTGTCAGCCTAAGCCACCTCTGTTAGCACTCCAGTTAAACTTCACTAATGAAGTCAGTAAAATCAGTCATGTTTTTCACTATATGAAAATTTTGCCAGTGAAATTCGACCTTTCGTGCAAGGTACAGTCACCGCCAGCTTATTTTTTAATATTTTTATTAATTTTTATTTATTTATTATTTTTTTAAAGGTGTCGTAAAATATGTTTGTATAATCAGACACACACAAAAACAAACTTCAGCAACAAAAAAAAATTTCGTTGAACTTCAGGGCTGGCAACCACTTGTACGGTTTGATGCTACATCGATGAAGTTGTCTTCAAAGAAGCCGTATGGCACAAGGAGAGCAAATAAAATATGCAGCTCCAACACACTGTGGTGACCAGCGTAAGCGAAGCTTTCACATTCCCTGTGGCTGGCCAACATAACCTTTGGTATCACCAAAAGTACCTTGACACCAAATGTTACGTTCATTGAACCAAGCCGCTCTCCACAGAAACTGATCAACGTAGCATCAAAGCCTGTCTGACACCCCAAAGAATCTTCACTTTAAGATTGCAATTAAGTGAGGCAACAACCTAAACTACAGCTACTTTGTTCATGGCCACCACATCTTGTTTAGCAACATTGCGCACACATCATGTCCAAAAAATTGAGCAGGATCTGGTACGATATCAGAAATTTGGGTCACCGTTATGCATTCATTCAACAGAAGTCTTATAAGTGGGTTTTATCACACAACACCCACATGGTTCTGTGCACGAGTAAGTGCCAGCACCTTCGAAAGATAGGTCGGCTACTCATATCCAAAATTTGTTGGAGGAGCATTGCAGTAATCGAAAATACTTCAATTTGCGGTAGAAGCATCTGTTAGTTTCAATTGTTCAATTGTTTTTGCTGGAAATTTGTCCTTTTCTTCAGCAAGTCAAGGATGTGCAGTTGTGTCTCTTCTTAGTTCTTATTTGATTTTGTGCCTCAAGCCTTTTCTAGCCTTCCTTAAGTAGAGAATAGCTTCTTTTGACTTCAAGATCAATCATGAGCTCTGGGTATCCCAAAACAAGCAGCAGCCTCCTTTTTCTCACTTGCCAATCCAGATTGCTTACAGTATACTAGTTTCATCCTTAACCCCTTACCTACCACGAAAAATTCTGAAAAAAGTTTAGCAGTGCGACAAAAATTGGCAATAGTTATTGTGTATATTTTCTTGTCAAAATTACAAGAAACTGAACACATACACATATGCAATAATTGCCAAAAACTTACAACGAGTTAACTTATCATTGGCACCAGATGGCGCTCGTTGTCATGGCAAATTGTCTTGTCATTGGCAGTTAAGGGATATGATGTGTCAAGCACGGGAGTGCCACGATTGGAGTGGGTCAGCCATGCAAAGATGATGGCGAGACACTACAGTTGCACGTGTGCACGAAAGAAATAATTAGAAGATGACGACAACAAAGGTGGCAACGGGCATGAATTCAAAACCTCCAGCGTTTAGCTAATGAGTGGCCTGCCCAGGAGTGCCAAAGGCAAAAAGAAAAGAAGAATTCGGCCCAATGGTGAAGAACAAGTCACCATACTATGGAGGAAGGAGTTCACCAGTACTACAGGCACAGGAGTGAAGTCGTCACATGCTTCGTGCCTCCGACTGGACCAGGGCGACCTGCCAGAGGCATGGTCACTGCATTCTCCCTATCGCACGCAGGAAGGTGCTGATCAACATGGGAGAAATGAAGCCCATGCACCAGGAGCAGAGATGAAGCCATTGGACTTGGTGTCTGGTGCCGAGACCTCTACCATGCCAAGACCGTGTCTAACTGTGCCCATGTTCCCAAAGTCACAACCAAACTTCGTGCTGCATCATTGGATCCCTGGTGTTCGCCTGGGGGCGCACAGGAATTTACTTTGACAGTTTGTAGCTTCGCCACTCCTACTCAACTCAAGCACCTCCTCCATCGCTGCCTCCAGTTCACCTCGCAACTGCAGTGCAGACCATGAAACTGTAGACCCTGTATCGTATCTGGCGCGGCGCTGGCTTCGCATCTATGGCACATGTGACGTGACAGATATCCGTACCGCCCATGACACATGGTAGTGAGGGAACACACCCTCTCCCACTTAGCATATATATACACGACTGTTGAATAAACGGGACGCTTTCCGCTCCCCTTGCTTGGAGCCTCTTGTCATGTCTTGCCTGCGGCACCGCACGATACATGGTGTCAGAAGTGGGATGAACGCCGACGTCCAGTCTTGGTGAACCGACGATTATACTACAAGACCAGCCCCATGGACTTCCTGAAGCCACCAGACCCGCTGAGCTCGGCTGGCGAAATTGCCAAGAACTGGCAGGCATTCAAGCACAGGTTTGAATTTTTTCTCGCCGCGTCAGAACAGCCAACCGGCAAGCCTCGAATGGAATCATGCAAGACAGCACTTCTACTGAGCGTTGCAGGCAAGGAAGCCATCGAGATCTTCAACACGTTCAACTTTGGCGAAGACGAGAGCAGGAGTGACTACGCCACTGTCATTGCGAAGTTCGATGCATATTGTGCAGCTCAGCAGAACGAAGTCCATGAGCGCTACGTTTTCCGTACGCGAGTCCAGGCCCCTGGTGAGCTTTTCGAACCTTTTTTGCGAGACTTAAAGAACCAGGCACGAGCATGCAACTTTGGCTCCCAAATGGATGCAATGATTAGGGACCAAATTGTTTATGTAACTAATGACGAGAAACTTAGAGAAAGGTTGCTGCGGGACACTACGCTGAATTTACTGAAGGCTGAGCAGGTTGCTAAAGCAGCTGAAGCGACGGCAGCGCAACAAAAAGTTTGGGCACGGGACGAAAGCCGCATTGACGCGATGCATAAGGAACACCCAAGTAAACAAAGTGAGTTGCCCAGGCATTACAAGTGTCCTAAGTGCACACGTATGCACCCGCCACAAAGGTGTCCTGCATTCGGGAAAACATGTCGCAAATGTCAACGCCCCAATCATTTTGCTATCTGCTGCAGACGATTTGCCAATATTGGCGAACTTCAGGGTGGTGAAGATAACTTTGACATTTTGGACGTGTCAAGCTGCGCAGGAAACCAACAGGACTGGACAGTTGTCGGCCAAATCAAAAACGTACCACTTGAATTCAAGGTCGACACAGGAGCGCAAGCAAATCTACTACCTCTCGGATGCTACCGTAAAATTCGCCCGAAACCGCCCCTGAAACCAAGCAGCGCTGTGTTACGTTCGTATGGCGGAGGGGTTATCAAGCATGATGGCGTCATTCGTACAGAATTAGCACTAGGTGATCGTTGCGCCGTCCTCGACTTCTTCGTGGTGTCCAAGGGGCATCAGGCCATCCTGGGCTTACAGGCTAGCGAAAATCTTGGACTTGTGTCCCGCATAGACGCAGTATCTCGAAACAGTTCCGAGGAAGTCGCAAGGAACTTTCGCCACTTGTTCACAGGAACTGGGTGCGTTGAAAGGGTCTATCGAATGGTTCTACGTGACGACGCCACGCCAATCGTCCAAGCAGCCCGACGAGTGCCGCTGGCTCTACAGGAACCCTTGCGAGAAGAACTGGGACGCATGGAGCGCGCAGGCATCATAACCAACGTCGCCCAGCCTACGGACTGGGTAAGCCCATTGGTCATTGTTAGAAAGAAGGATGGGAAAATTCGGGTATGTATCGACCCCAGGAGGATTAACCAATGCATCAAGAGAGAACATTACACAATGCCGCGAAGAGAAGACATAGAGGCAGAGTTAGTGGGCGCTACAGTTTTCACCCGTCTTGACGCGAACTCTGGTTTTCACCAAATTCTGTTGGACAACGAAACCTTACGAATTTGCACCTTTGCAACGCCATTCACACGCTACAGATTTCTGCGCTTACCGTTTGGTATAGCATCGGCGCCTGAGGTATTTCAGAAAACGCTAAATGAAATTGTTGAATGCCTTCCTGGGGTCAGAGCATACGTTGATGATGTACTCATGTGGGGGTCGTCGAGGCAGGAGCATGACAGGCGCCTGCAGTCGGTACTGCAAGCAGCAGAACGCGGTGGTCTGACATTTAATCCGAACAAGTGTTCCATTGGTGTCGGTAAAATCGAGTTTCTTGGTGACGTCATTGACCAGGAAGGCATCAAACCAAGCCCGTCACTGACAAAATCAATGATTCAAATTCCACAGCCGACCGACAAGCTCGCAGTACAGAGGATGCTAGGAACCGTGAATTATTTCAGCAAATTTATGCCGTCACTGGCCCAAAGGACGATGCTCCTCAGAAATCTTATAAAGCAGAATACTGCGTTTGACTGGACGCCTAATCACGCTGAAGAGTGGAGGCAGCTTTGTGAAAGTTTAAGTAGAGCGCCTTTACTAGCCGTGTTCGATCGAACAAAAGCAACAAAGGTGTCATGTGATGCATCGCAAAACGGAATCGGCGCAGTGCTATTGCAGTGCCACCAGGATACATGGAAGCCAGTCGCGTATGCCTCGCGGGCACTTACAGAGTGCGAACAACATTACTCGCAAATTGAAAAGGAGGCCTTGGCGGCGGCATATGGATGCGAGAAGTTTAACCATTTTGTCTATGGTCGGCCGTTTATTCTAGAAACTGATCACCATCCCTTGATCGCCATCTCGCAGAAGGCCATTGGCGACATGCCCCCGAGGTTGCAGCGATTTTTCCTGCGCCTTCTTCGTTATGACGTAAAACTTCAGTTCACACCAGGGAAGCAACTGCTTCTCGCTGACATGCTGTCACGTGCAACAACCGGACCCATCGCGGAAAACGTCATCAACGACGACACTGAAGTGCACGAATGAAGTGTTGTCTCTTCACTTGTCACCGGTAACACCTGGAAGAGGTTGGCTATGGAAACTAGTCGGGATGAAGAATTAAAGCAAGTTCTTGTGGACTTGGCGGCAGGAAAAGCCCTCCAAGGCCATTGGAAATCTTTTGAAGGAGAGCTTTCTCACGTGAACGGAGTCCTCTTAAAAGGGTGCAAAGTTGTAATTCCGGCTACGATGAGGAAAGAAACTTTGGAACGCATTCATCAAGGCCATCTGGGCATCAATAAATGCAAATCACCGGCCAGGTATCTCGTCTTCTGGCCAGGAATAAACCGTGACATAGAAACTTTCGCACAGGCGTGTTCTGCATGCAAAACGTACGCGTACAGACAGCCCCAAGAGCCGTTAAAGTTACGCCCAGTACCTGATAAACCGTGGCATCATGTCGGCATCGACATTTTTGAGCATGGTGGACGGTCATACCTGTGCGTCTACGACGCATTATCAAACTTTCCTGAAGTAGAGCTGCTAAAAGATACTACCGCAAAGACGGTTATTGAAGCAACAAGTGCAATTTTTGCTAGATATGGCATACCAGTTGAAGTTTGTTCGGATAATGGCCCACAATTTTCTAGCCACTCTTTTGCTGCATTTGCCCGAAGGTACGACTTCAACCAAACCACTTCCAGCCCTCGGTACCCCCAGTCCAACGATCTGGCGGAAAAAGGCGTGCAAGTAGTTAAGAGGATTTTAAAGAAAAGCACTCAAATGAATCACGATTTTTGGCTTGGTCTTCTTGCCTACAGATCTACTCCAATGGAATCCGGACCATCAACTGGCAAAGTACTTCAAGGAAGACGACTACAAACAACGTTGCCCGACGTCCGGCCCTGCCCAGGTCCCAGCGTACAGAAGCATTGTCAGACAGACCGTTGCAGCCGACGACTACCACCACTCAACCCCCGAGACACGGTACGCATCAAAGAAGGGGAGTGGGCCACCAAAGGTCAAGTGGTTCAAGCTGCGACATATCCCCGGTCGTATAACATAATCACTGAAGACGGCACATTCCTGCGGCGCAATCGGCGACATCTGCTGCCTACAAGAGAAGCTTTTCGACAAAGAGGCCTTTGTGACTCCGAGGATGACCTCCGCCAAGGGGCTGACGGAAGACCTTCACCATACAGCAGCAACAGTGCCGCCGAGTCACCGGCCACAACTGGGCACATTCCCGCCTCATCGAACGCTCCTGCATGCTTGCAGCAGAACCAAGAACCTGCGTTCAGAAGGTCAACCCGAGAGCGAAGGCCCCCACAGAGGCTTACTTATAATCGAAGCTTTGTGCAAGTTCCCTAAATCGCGTTCTCAATGTTCGTTTCTACTAATGTTCTTTCCTGTGTTTCTTTTTTCCTCCTTTGAAAGAAAAGGGGATGTATCGTATCTGGCGCAGCGCTGGCTTCGCATCTATGGCACGTGTGACGTGACGGATATCCGTACCGCCCATGACACATGGTGGTGAGGGAACACACCCTCCGCCACTTAGCATATATATACACGGCTGTTGAATAAACAGGACGCCTTCCGGTCCCCTTGCTTGGAGCCTCTGGTCATGTCTTGCCTGCGGCACCGCACGATACAGACCCCTTCTGACTTTTTTCCTTGTAGACTTCTTTTTGTGTGTTTGATTACTTTGTAGCATTTTGTTTTCTGTGCTGTATTTTGTTAAATGAATGGCTTGTTGTCGGGTAATAAATGACTTCATCGCTTCATGGACTGAGGCTGTGCCTTAGCAGTGATAAATTCTTTGAAAGAACTTCATCATAAGGGGTTAATGCAAACTGCATTTAGTACTACAGTTGAACCCACTTATAACAATATTCAAGTGCCAAGAGAATCCCATTGTTACAACAAATAATTGTTATAATCGGGTTGCACAAAAAAGAAAAAAGGCAGGGAGGACCAACATCCAATGATTTTAATTAGACAGAGAGAACTACAGTCGAATCCACTTATAGCATTACCTGTTTTAAGGAGGGACATGCGGGAGACAAAAATATTACTAAAAAATCAATGTTTCATTACTATAATATTTCTAATCTACATATCAAGTCACACCTGCTGAAGAAAACAAAAAAAGGAAAAGTAGTTTAAAATGATGCATAGCTGATGAAGAAAACACTGCTTTTATCGTAAGATATGTTCAGTTTTGCCCATGAAAGTGCTGAAAATGACTCGTTTGGCCATTCACCATTCCATAACAGCGAGTCGGCCTAGTTGGAACAGATTCATCTTAAAACTTTTTGTGTGCAAACAAACAGGGACAAAGAATAGGGGCAACACAAGAACGAGCGCTCGTCCTTGTGTTGCCCCTATTCTTTGTCCCTGTTTGTTTGCGCACAAAAAGTTTTAAGATCACCATTCCAAAATCGCTTACCAGAGCCACACCATATTGGTTTCATTTAAAAGAGCATCTTTTATGGCTTGCTTTCCTGCCATAAACGCTTGCTTTCCTACCAAATTTGCTTGACTCAGGGGAATAAAATGCTTTTTTCGCACGATGACTGCTTTTTCCCACATTTTTTAGATAACTCCTTTTGGCCATCAGCAATTTTCCGAGAGGTGTAGTTACTCTCCTAATCATCTAATTTTAATAACATTTTTTTAATCCAATAACAAGGTAGTAAGTCTATAGGCAACCCCAGAATCTGTTACTTGTGCTGGCAAGACTGTCAAAATAAGCAAACACGGCTACGACATCCAGGTTCATGGTGGCTCTTTCACTTGGTGCTACGCTCATACATTTCTCATTTGTGGTGTTGAGTCGAGGTGTTTCGTCAAAGCCGAAAGGGCCCTTGCTGCCGATTACCTTATTTTGATCGGTCTCAAGGTTATTAGCAATGAAACCACGGAAATCATTGCGCTGTGCATGCCAACGTCTGGCCTGCCCAGTGAGCCACATCAGACTTTTTTTAAAGGATGAAAAGGCTTTCATGCGTGCCTGAGGTTTAAAAATGGGAGGTGTTTGTGCATAGCGGGACTTCAAAATGTGCAAGCACTTGTTTGTGACATTTCTCCACTGGTACAAGTAGGATACTCAATGGTTTTCGACCTTCATAGGTAACTCCGTACTGCCACTCGTGTTGTAGTATATCACATAAAGCATCTCACAATATATAGGCGGTAACATCTGTCTTAGTTTCAGAAGCTAAATACAGATATGCTGCACTGAGTAAAAAAACTGTAACGTTATGTGGCCATTGTGCCCTGGGATAAAAGCAAATGAGAGTTCTGTTAATGAGTCGGGGCCAAAAAAATTTTTTTTTAAGGTTAGCTGGTATGTGTGATGATTTCAGTCTTATGATCCGAATCCGCGGTCACTACCTGCCCTAAGTAGATGTATTCCCTTACCACATCCAGTGCCTCGCTACCTATCATAAACTGCTGTTTTCTTCCAAGACTGTTAAACATGACTTTAGTTTTCTGCAGATTCATTTTTGGACCCACCCTTCTGCTTTGCCTCTCCAGGTCAGTGAGCATGCATTGCAATTGGTCCCCTGAGTTACTAAGCAAGGCAATATCATCAGCGAATTGCAAGTTATAAGTCCTCTTATAAGAATCGCAGTGATAAGGTCATCTGCGTCTGATGACTGGTGCTTCTTCATGCTTGCAGCAAGCAGTGCAGTGCTGTGTTCGCTTGGGCTTGCGAACACAGCAGACACCCACCACCTGTAGAAATTCTTGAACCCTAGTCAAACGCGAGAAGTGAATGACAACCTATCGGACCAGGTAGAGTTTCTTCCAACAGGTTTTCAAAATTTAGCGTAGGTTTTCTTTCTGACAGACACTTGTATTCATGTATATGCATGACTCAGAAATGAAATGAACCAGTTTTAGAATTTAGGTGTCTGCACAGTGGAAAGCAAACTAGCGGCGCTGTGCGCAGGTCGAACGCTGCAAAGCTGGAATGAGTGCTGTTTGCTGTTGCTCCTAAATTTCTTGTGAGCTAATAAACTGACAACTCAACGTGTTCAATGAGAAAACAATACTTTCTGCTTGCATCGCTAAACTAAAGCTTGCTATAAAAACGATATGAAGCCTCACGCCATAACGTACGTCATGATCTACTACAGACCTTCCGAGGCCGTTAGCATTTGACGTAACATTTCTGCGGAAACCCGCAAGGTGGAGGGAAGTAATTAATGAAGGGAAAATGAGACATCCACCCAATCGTAGAAACTGCTACAAAGGAAACCCATATGGTTTCCTCGAAAGAAAAGCCTTGCAGTTAAAGAAAAATTCGTCCTGGTCCGGGACTCGAACCCGGGACCACCGCCTTTCCAGGGCAGTTGCTCTACCATCTGAGCTAACCAGGCAGCTAGCAGATGGCAAGGCAAAGTCGTCCTGCCATCTAGATCGAAGCAGTTCTAGATCGGCCAACTGTAGCTTGACCGAGAATGAGTCAAGTCATTTGAACCATTTTAGACGTAAAGGACAGCTAACCTTTGTATTTTTTCTAGTTTTTCTGCATTTCCCCAAGTAGGAGGGACTGAAACAGCACTGCCATATTCCAAAGATGGTCTAATAAGTGTTTTATAAGTCATCAACCTTAGTGAAGGAGAAGAGCCATCTAAATTATGGTTTAAGGGGGGACGTGGCCCTTGAAAACCAAAACATCACAAAAGATATGATTTTTGAAAAACCTTATTTTCGGATTGTATATCTCGTAAACTACCTAATCTGTAATTATCAGCACCTAATTCGACTGCAAAGTACTAAAAAAACATTTCTGAGGCCACTGTGGCTTCCAAATCTTGCAGAAACACCAAAATAAAACTGAAAATTGCGTACGTGCCATTCCCGGCACACATGGCCGGTTGCCGCCATCTTGATGTTGTTTTGTACATGAATTCTTCCTCTCTCGTTTGCCACCTTGCAAAATGGTGTCGGTAGCATGATCAAGGTGTGGTCAGCATTTCCCCGCGTTGAAATGTGACACGCTTATTGGCCAGAACAGTGCATTCAAGTCCCATGGGCTAAAGCGCAGCTACCATTGGCCTAATTCTTTTCGGGCTCTGTATGGGCCCGTCCAGTTAAGATTGGACGTTAATGTCAGACCTAAATATTTGCATCTCTGTATGTCTTCAACAGGGTTGTTATTTATGTGGCAGACAAAACAAAGTTTGTTGATCTTATTGGCAATACACATTGGCTCACTTCTTGTGTAGTTAATTATCATTTCTCATTTATCGCAGCAATCAGGCGGGTTATTCAAAGTGTTATATAGAGCAATTTGGTCACCGACAGCATTGACAGGTGTAAAAATGATGCAATTATCAGTGAATAATTAAAAAATACACACAATTCCACCACATCTACACTGTACATATAAAATAGGCGTGGTCCTAGAACAGACCCCTGCAGAACACCAGAGCATACATCTAAAAGCCGTAAACAGTATCCGTCGACATCAACATACTCTTTGCGGTTGGATAGTTAAGTGGTAACCCAATTTGTTATTTGACGTGGCAAACTGGCTCCTTTCATTTTTGTTATTAACTTTGAGTGTACTATACTGTCAAATGCTTTGGAAAAATGGAATACAGTAAAACGCAGCCATATCGAACTCGCAAAAGAACGCATATCAGTTCGTTATAGAGCGTAATTCGACATAAGCCTGCTAAAGAATTGGATGTCATAAAAGCCCATATCCTTTATAAAATCACTTTATTGATGAAACTAGCTAAGTTTAACATGAAACAGTACTGTATTTTCTTCTGCTTGGGTAATTTCACTGCCCATGATGCACGCACTTCTCCACATTCTCTAAGGAGTCGGAGCAGTTGAGGCTGCAACCTTCCACGTTCGTGCAGAAGCACCGTGTTGTGTCATCACCTCTTAGATAGAACCTGTAGTGGCACTCTGACGTCACTGAAGTCTTGAATTGTGTATCTTAGATAGAGCGCACGTGCTTGTGCGTGCGTGTGTGTCTGTGATGTCACTGATTAGTGGCACTGTATAGCTATATAAGACGGCCACGTAAGTGCCGTGTGGTTCTTTTCCGTTGTATTGCAAGTGGCAATAAACATGTGTTCTTGCAAGTAGGCTGCTGCGTACTTGAAGACACAACAGTAGCGACGAGGGTGGGACCTCATAGCGGATGATAACCAGGCCACGGCTGAAGCGCTGGTTGCGGCTCCAGCAGTTTGGGAACAGCAGGCGTCTAGGCGGACTTCCACAGCATGGCTTCCTTCGGCCACTTCGAGCCGTTCACGGAGGAGGGAGACGAAGACTTCGAATCTTATGTGGAACGCTTTGAACACTACATCCGTGCCACCAAGGTCAGCGACGACTTGAAGGTATCTGCTTTTGTGACGGCCATTGGAAAACAGACCTACCGCACGTTGAAGAATTTGTTGGCCCCAGTGAAGCCCGAAGCCAAAACATACGATGAACTGGTCAGGGCTCTCAAAGGGCACTATTCACTGAAGCCCTTGGTGATAGCGGAAAGGTTCCGGTTCAACCGTAGGTCGCAGCAAGAAAACGAACCAGTTGCTACGTTTGCATTAGAACTAAAAAGGTTGGCTGCATCCTGTGAGTTCGGGCAATTCCTGGATGACGCTTTGCGGGATCGGTTCGTGGCCGGTCTGAGAAATGAAACAGCACAAGCTGAGCTCCTCAAGAAGAGTACCCTGACGTTCCAAGCTGCTTATGACCTTGCCAAAAGCGGGGAACTCGCTCGCACCGAAACAAGGAAGATTCATCCTAAAGACCTCAGCGAGGTGAACTTGGTCCAGCAACCCCAACAAAGAAAACCCGAGGCCACCGCATGGACAAGACGGGCAGCGAGCAAGAACACATCCGAATCAACTGACTGTTTCCGTTGCGGATCAACGCATACCGCCGCAACCTGCCCCTTTCGCAAATATTGATGCCGGGCCTGCAAAAAGGTGGGACACCTGGCAAGGGTCTGCAGAACGACGCCACGTTCGGTACACGCCCTTGAAGAGAGCACTGGTTTCGAAGGCTCCTGTGACTCGGACAGTATATGTGGTGAGGACGATATTTTGCTGAGCCATATTTTTTCATGTAACAGTAATGACTGTAGCTACATTGTGAAAGTTAGGGTGGCAGGTAGGAATGTCAAAATGCAAGTTGACACAGGAGCATCTGTGTCTATCGTACCAGAAAAGATGTACCGGCAATATTGGTCTGATTTACCTCTAGAAAGTTGTAGTTTACGGCTAAAAACGTACGGAGGTGTTCCGCTGGCAATTACAGGCAAGTTGATGGTGCGCGTAGAGCACAATGGCCAAACAGCGACCTTGCCTTTAATTGTAGTCCAAACACCACAAATGTGTGACACTTTGTTGTTGGGACGTAATTGGCCAGAGGCTTTGAAGCTGGATTGGACGAGCGTGTGTAATATCGGTCTTGATAAATCAGCCGCTGTCATCGAAAAATTTTCGGAAGTGTTTGAGCCGGCACTCGGACTGATAGCTGACACATCGGTGAACTTAGTGCTAAAAGACAGCAGTGCACCTGTTTTCTGTAAGCATCGACCTGTGCCATTTGCACTCAGGGACGCCGTAGCACAGGAATTGCATTCACTAGTTGAATCGGGAGTGCTGGTGCCTGTACAGCAAAGCGATTGGGCTACGCCCCTAGTAGTCGTACCCAAGGCTAACAACAAAGTTCGCATATGCGGAGACTACAAAGTGACCATAAACCGTTGTCTGAGAACCGATTATTACCCTTTGCCAACGTTGGAAGATGTTTTTGTCACGCTGCACGGATGCAAATGTTTTACTGTTCTTGACCTTTCTACAGCGTACCAACAGTTGCAACTGCACCCTGATTCGCAGCCTTTGGTCACTGTGAAAACCCACCTAGGCCTTTTTCGATTCACTCGTATGCTGTACGGAATAACAAGTGCTCCATCTATTTTCCAAGCAGTGATGGATGACATGTTAAAGGGTTTAGACAGAGTTTCATGTTATCTTGATGATGTGTTAATAGCAGGGGAAACAATGGAAGAATGCTATAATAAGGTCGAAGCTGTGCTGACACGGTTCAAGGAACGGGGTGTGAAATTGCGGAAGGAGAAATGCACGTTTTTTGCGAAGGCGGTGACCTATTTGGGTCACGTGATTGATGACAGAGGAATCCGTCCTTCAGAAGACAAGGTGCGCGCCATCAAGGAAGCACCAACGCCAAAAAATAAGAACGAGCTACGCGCCTACTTAGGCTTGCTAAATTTCTATGGAAAATTCGTGCCGAACATGTCAGCACAGCTTAAACCATTATATGACTTGCTAGCTGAGAATGTTAAGTGGAAATGGACGGCTTCCGCAGAAAAAACCTTCAACGAATCCAAGGGCTGGCTGCTCAGTGCATCCGTACTCACCTACTATGACCCTTCCAAGGAGCTAGGGTTGGTTTGCGACGCGTCTTCATATGGTTTAGGCGCAGTCCTTTTCCACAAGGAAGGATCTGAAGAAAGACCAATCGCTTTTGCGTCTAAGACTCTGACTAAAACGGAGCAGGCGTACGCCCATATCGAAAAAGAAGCCCTGGCTGTCGTGTACGGGTTAAAGAAGTTTCACGAGTACCTTTTCGGGCGAAAATTTGGGATCTACTCCGACCATCAACCCTTAGTGGGGCTATTAGGACACGGTAAGCCAATTCCTGCTATGTCAGCGGCACGCGTGCAGCGTTGGGCCTTACAGATTGCTGCTTATGACTACAAATGGGTTTATCGCAAATCGCGGGATATCGGCAATGCTGACGCACTTTCACGCCTGCCGCTTCCGAATACAGCTGGCGGGTGCACAGATGACGGGTGTGACGTGTACATAGGTTTTTCTACGCTGGACGAGCTCCCACTCTCGGCAGAAGACATTAGAGGGGAAACAAGCAAAGACAAGCTGTTATCAAAGGTGTTGTTTTACACGCAGGTCGGCTGGCCTTCAAAAGTGTCTGATGACGCTTTGGCGCCATATTTTGTGCGACGAAGTGAGCTTTCTGTTGACAGAGAATGCGTGACGTGGGGAAATAGAGTGATAGTGCCAATGTCTCTTCGCGGAAAAGTGCTATCGTTGTTGCATGAAGGCCATCCTGGAATGGCACGTATGAAAATGCTGTCTAGAGGCCACGTCTGGTGGCCCTGCCTTACGCAAGACGTTGAACAAACAGTGAAAGAATGTGTCACATGCCAGTTGACCCAAAATGCGGCACCCAAAGTTCCTGTAATGTCATGGGGAGTATCTAGGCGCCGGTGGGAGCGTGTGCACTTGGATTTTGCTCATCGTGACCAACATTGGTTTCTAGTGCTAGTTGACTCCTATTCAAAGTGGGTTGAAGTGTTTGTTATGAAGTCAACTAGTAGTGAAAAGACAATAGAGAAGCTGCGCACAGTATTTGCCGCGTACGGGTTACCGGAAGAAGTGGTCACAGACAATGGCCCGCAGTTTACATCAGCACTTTTCGAGACATTCATGAGACGGAATGGCATTCGGCACACTAAATCGCCTCCTTATCACCCAGCATCAAATGGCAGCGCGGAACGTTGTGTACAGACTTTAAAAAAAAATCTTCTTAAACAGGTCATGGACGAACAAAGAAATGGGCAGATAAAGTCTCTCCAGCACCGGATCGACCAGTTCCTATTCAATTATAGGAACACGCCAACAGGAGTCACTGAAGACACACCAGCCCAGCTATTCTTATCGTGGAAACCTAGGACAAGGTTGAGCCTTCTCCATCCGGATATTGAGCAAAGGATGAAAGAAAAACTTAAGCGAACAAATCAGTCGGCAAATCAGCGACGAGGTGCGTGGAGGGACTTTGAGGAAGGAGAAGGCGTCCTTGTACAGGGTCTACGACCCGGGGAAGGGGAGTGGTTGAGCGGCAAGGTAAAGAAACGTGTGAGTTCAAGCACTTATGTGGTCGGGATAGGGAACGAAGAGCGGTACGTTCATGTTGATAATCTGCGACCGCGAACATTTCAGGACTGCTTCCCGCAATTGGTTCATGCACCATCTCCAAACACGCCAGCATGTAGCCAAGACATTGTGTCTCGCACGTCTCAAGCTGCACACCCTGTAAACGGTGGTGGAGCGCGAGAGACGGTTCAGGCGCCGTCTCCAAACACCGAACCGCCAGTATGTAGCCAAGACATTGTCTCTCGCAGGTCTCTAGGTGCACACCCTGTAAACGACGAAGGTGCGCAAAAGACACCTGACACCGATCAAGTAGATGAGAAGGCAGTAACTACCGACAAGCTAGCCACCCCTCCGGCCCCATCGTCTTCAGGCGGGGAGTCCAGCGGTGGCGCATCGCCATCTTCCCAACAGGAGCTTCGACGCAGCACCAGGCAAAGACGACCGCCTGATCGCTACTAAGAACACTTCGGGGGGGAAGGGAGTGTTGTGTCATCACCTCTTAGATAGAACCTGTAGTGGCACTCTGACGTCACTGAAGTCTTGAATTGTGTATCTTAGATAGAGCGCACGTGCTTGTGCGTGTGTGTGTGTCTGTGATGTCACTGATTAGTGGCACTGTATAGCTATATAAGACGGCCACGTAAGTGCCGTGTGGTTCTTTTCCGTTGTATTGCAAGTGGCAATAAACATGTGTTCTTGCAAGTAGGCTGCTGCGTACTTGAAGACACAACACACCGGACTAGTGCGAGTGCACCAATCACCTCGGAGGATGGGAGCAAAGGACTGTCGTTGCTTTCCTCATTGTGCCCACTTTCACTTGTGCTTGGAATGATGTTAGCAGTCTTCGTTTTCGGGCTCTCCCATGGTCGCGACACCATCATCCGCACTCACAAACTCGTCGACCGTTGATTCATCAACGGCTTCCGGAAATTCTGACAGCTCGCTCCAAACTTCGGCAACACTAGCAATGGCTTCGCCGCACTCATCAGAATTTACAGTCATCACCAGGCACGCAGAAGCCGGCACGTCTGAAGCAATTTTGGATGAACCACTTGTACATGGCCGTGCGTACGCGTTGGACGCCACGAACACGGGGTCGTGTTTTTTTTTTATGTGAACCTTCATTCAATAAAACATGATTACATTCAAAACACTGTTTGAACATAATCGCTTTAGCCCTAATCTCCCCCTTATTCTTCAAGATCGTGCTGAGAGTGCCCCTCGGAATCTTGCCCTCTGCAGTGCATCTGACTTCTCACCGCGTTTGACCCGATTTACGATTTCGAGCTTCACGGCAAAAGGCAAATTCTGCCGCTTCATCACGGCAGCACTGCGGGAGAAGGCCCACAAGGCACAACCACAATGAACTCAAAAAGCAGCGAGACAACTCGCACTTGCGCCATCTTGCACGACGAGGGCACAAGAGTCTCCGATTAGCTGTCTGAGCAACCGCCGCGGGTAGGCCAGGATCATTTTTTGCAGGGGGATGTCAACGGCTCGCTCGACGCAGCGCGGTCACGGTAAGGAGAGCGGTTTGATGGAGCCGTGCCACCGGCCTTCCCTGCCACTGCAAGGGAAAGCTAAGTTCTGGGGGCACTTTTCCGCCACTTGACGTTCTATATATCGGAGTCGCTGCTATTTTTGTTTGATGTAGGCATAACTTTTTGCTATATATGGTCATTGTAACTATATCGTGTTCAGAAATTGTTAGATATAAAGAATAATTTGATGTAAACAGGTTCGAAATAGTCGGGTTCGCCTGCAGTATTAAATCGATCTGGCCACCTCTGTCAAGAACCTTAGAGAATTCATTAACTGTTGTAATTAACTAAATTGTTGTCAAGTGTTTATGCCAAAAACCATATTGCGTGCCAGTTAGAATGTTTTCTTGCATTAAAAGGTTGTTAATGCATTTTGCTAATATATGCACAAGCATTTTACAGGAACTAGAAATGAGGGATATAAGACAATAATTATCGATTTGAAATGAAGAACCCTCCTTAATAACAAGGACGACTCTTGTGGCACGCCAATCATCAGGTAGTGAAGCAGAACCAATGTACTTCTGAAACATTATTACTAATAGGCGAGCCATTTGGTCACAATATCTTTTTAGGAGCGTATTTAGAATATTGTCCAGCCCAGGCGACCTTTGAGTGTCTGAGCAAAATAGAAGTTCAGCAATGCCATCAAAAGAACATCAAAAGTTCAGCAATGCCATTAATATTAACAGCCGATGCTGTTAGTATTTTCATTATCATTGGATACTACGGCACGTGAGGTATTTCGGCACTTTGAAAAAAATGTGTTGAATGTGTCAACTACTTTTTTATCCATAAGCAGACAGTCTGGTACAGAAATTGGATTTACTTCGTTATTTACTTTGTTAGAGTTTTTGTGAGACAGAAATTGCCAAAATTTGGTCGAATTTTCCTTCACAATGCGACCAAGCTTAACAGTGAAATAGCACTCCCTCGATTCTTGCAATTTTAAGTCTAAATGAAGCGCCAAATTTGATATAAATGTCTTGTCGCTTCCTTCCTTACGATGGCATTTAATTCTACGTTCTAAGTGAACAACTTTTGTTGAGTTAATTGAGTTGACACAGCACGCCACAAGATGGTGCCAGCTGCTTCACATGCACATCACCCAGGATCACGTTCTATAAGCATCCAGAGAAAGAGAGAGAAAGAAAAAGGTGAAAAGTGAAGTGAGGCAGTGCAGTGGCGCCTTGCCCTTTATACAACCTCTCTCCCTCTCAGCGAGCATGGAAATGCACCACAAAAGCAGGCCCAAAGCTACAGAGAGCACAGTCTTAGAAGATGGTGCAGACAAAACACAAAGTTGTGTCGCTTAAGATGAGCCTGCAACAACCATGGCTTTGTACCTAAGACACTATAGTCTACCATATCTATAGATCTATCATACCTTTGCAAGGTTTTGCAGGTAGAAAAGCTGTCCCAGTTTTTTCTTGAGATTGTTCTTGTGCAGCTCTTTTTCATGGAGAAGCCTTGACCACTGCTCTGGCACCTGTTGGAAAAAAATGATATGTTGTAACCAAACCATAGAGCATCCAAGTATTAAATCCTCAGTTGGTATTAGTGGTTAATCCAGCAGAAGCACCTAGCACAAATGTGTTTGGGCATACTCTCCTCTCCCAACAGCATTATTTTCACAGTGCACACTTTTCAAGTGCATTAACATGAAGCTGTGACCAGTTAGATCAAACAAAATTTAAAGTTCACGAAAAATGATCAAATAGAATATGGCCTTAGATGGTTATCAGTGAGAGGTGACAAAGTGAAGGCATCTGAGGGCGGAAATAGTAAGACGTCACTGAGGGCTGGGGAAAAAACAACATAGGGGGCATTACATCTATTCTTAGTTTAGCCTAGCAGTGCATAAAGTAGTACAATAAAATATGTTTAAAAAATTCATCAGCTTGTTACCACGAACGATAAATGTTAAAGTGGCCTGAGCTACCCTTTGAAATTAATGAGTAAACACATTCGATAGCTAACGCATGGAGCTCTCAATAGTACGCCAGCCAAATTTTAAACATAATTGGTACATGCAGTGCACAGGGCTAACAAGCGGAACATACATAGTTTTCCCTTTTGCTGTTTTCTTGAGGCACTCTAGTTCACGCACACTTGCACACTTATTTGGGCCTGTGGTCCCAGTCCAACCTGCAGCTCGCACGTACGGCTCACATTACACTGCGTACCACATGTATGAACAGTGCCATATGCCCCCTCAGCCTCCTTTAAAATTCGAGAAGTGCAGATGGTTTTGCCCAGAAGATTTACCTTCAGCGCACTTGGCTATTAACTATGCCCCTCTCACTATAGCTCACTAGCTCCCATAACCACATGAGGCTCACTATGGTTACGTGTGGCTGAGCAGGCTTCTTGGGAGCCTGCTCAGCCATGTACTGGGACTGCACCCAGTGCAGTCCCAGTGCGTGCCCCTTTCTCCTCTGGTTTCGACAGGGCCATCCGTGTATCGCCACAGAGAAAGAAATCCAACAGGAGGGGACACTCGGCGAAAACTGGCAAAAGGAAACGCGTCACTCCTAGTGTTAATCACATCTGTTAGTTGACGCGAGCATCGGGAAAAAGAAAAAGAATGTGAAATGAACTTAAAGACAACGCTTTATTTTCTTTTTATTCTTTCCCGCTAAAACAAAAAAGTTTAGCGTATAAATAAACTTATACTTCGCGACCCATTTTTTCTTGCGTTATCTAGCAACAAGCTAGTGGCACGCCAGACGCGCCATATGCATGCGTCAGCCATGCACCCATGCACTGGGACTGTCACTCCAGTGCCATAATCCTTCGTTGCATCTCACTCTTACACTTATGTGCTAGTGCTCTCTGTACCTTGGGAGCGACCTAATAAACTCGCTGTGACACCCTTTCGTGTGGGTCATGGAGTGTGGATGAGCTACCTATCCCACTTTACACACCTTACCCAGCTGGCACCAGGCACATTAGCCTGTAAACACACCCGCAACACCAGCTATTGGGACAATCTTCTTTTTTTTTTCGGCCACAAATTACCTGTTAATACAAATTTGTGTACACGTGTACACCCTTTTGGATCTGGCAAGAATTACCACAAAATGAGTAAGCACAGCTATTAACACGTCCTGCCAATGCAGTCATAATTCAGTCATTACTCCACAGTTGCTCTCAAGCATATATATGAAGGAGAAATGTGCAGAATATAACCAACCCTTATATATAGCTTTCATTGATTACGAAAAAGTGTTTGATTCAGTCGAAACCTCAGCAGTCATGGAGGCATTACGGAATCAGGGTGTAGATGAGCCATATGTAAAAATACTGGAAGATATCTATAGCGGCTCCACAGCCACAGTAGTCCTCCATAAAGAAAGCAACAAAATCCCAATAAAGAAAGGCGTCAGACAGGGAGATACGATCTCTCCAATGCTATTCACAGCATGTTTACAGGAGGTATTCAGAGACCTGGATTGGGAAGAATTGGGGATAAAAGTTAATGGAGAATACCTTAGTAACTTGCGATTCGCTGATGATATTGCCTTGCTTAGTAACTCAGGGGACCAATTGCAATGCATACTCACTGACCTAAAGAGGCAAAGCAGAAGAGTAGGTCTAAAAATTAATCTGCAGAAAACTAAAGTAATGTTTAACAGTCTCGGAAGAGAACAGCAATTTACAATAGGTAGCGAGGCACTGGAAGTGGTAAGGCGATACATCTACTTAGGGCAGGTAGTGACGGCAGATACGGATCATGAGACGGAAATAATCAGAAGAATAAGAATGGGCTGGGGTGCGTTTGGCAGGCATTCTCAGATCATGAACAGCAGGTTGCCATTATCCCTCAAGAGAAAAGTGTATAATAGCTGTGTCTTACCAGTACTCACCTACGGGCCGGAAACCTGGAGGCTTACGAAAAGGGTTCTACTCAAATTGAAGACGACGCAACGAGCTATGGAAAGAAGAATGATGGGTGTAAAGTTAAGGGATAAGAAAAGAGCAGAATGGGTGAGGGAACAAACGCGAGTTAATGACATCTTAGTTGAAATCAAGAAAAAGAAATGGGCATGGGCAGGACATGTAATGAGGAGGGAAGATAACCGATGGTCATTAAGGGTTACGGACTGGATTCCAAGGGATGGGAAGCGTAGCAGGGGGCGGCAGAAAGTTAGGTGGACGGATGAGATTAAGAAGTTTGCAGGGACGACATGGCCATAATTAGTACATGACCGGGGTTGTTGGAGAAGTATGGGAAAGGCCTTTGCCCTGCAGTGGGCGTAACCAGGCTAATGATGATATGTGTCACAGAACCACCCTGAGAGGCACATGCCAACCTCCAGTGATTGGCCTCAGGTGTGACTGAATTGAATTTGAGTTGAATCTTTATTGTTCTTTGTTGCATTACAGAATGTATGTAGACATTGCTTGGACCCATTCCCAGCAGCTAGTAAAGGGATGGGTGTGGTGGTGTGACCATGCCCCAGCTGAGGACCTCCTCTCCCAACATTGTGGCTGCAGCCAATTTGAACAGCTGGAAGGTTACCATAAGTGCAGCACAAAAAGAGAGAAAAATAAAATACAACAAAGCTGGGTGGCAATAGGCACACTAGCTCTCTAATGTACATGCATGAGTCGGTTATAGGAAGGATCGCGGTCGTCATGGAGGAGGCGTTTTTTATTTTAATTCATGAGACAGTCGACTACCGGAAGCTTGAAGTTGATGTTGGCCAAAATGAGTCAATATGGGTTCAACTTAGGTTGCAGAATGGGAAATCTCTTGCAATGTGTTCGTTTTATCGCCCACCTGGAAGCCCGGTTAAAGTGCTGAGTGACCTGTCTGATACCATGGAGACAATAGACGCCAATATCTTATTCGTAGGAGGTGACTTTAACTTACCTGAAATTTATTGGTGCCGACCAAGCATTACAGGTAAATTAGGAAATGTGTCAAGTAAAGAAATGATAAGGATATGCCACTCTTTCGCATTATCTCAACTGGTGCTAGAACCCACTCGAGGAAATAATATATTAGATTTGCTGTTCACTAACCTTGCCACGGTAGTGCACTCTACAACGATAGTACCTCGAATAGGGGATCATAATGCTGTTGTTTGTAACATGAACCTCACATACGCTAAAATTGTTAATTGCGGCCAGCAATGCATATATGCTTACAAAAAAGCTCGTACACTTGACATATGTCGTGCACTAGACGCATATTATGATGTTTTTGAAACCTTATCAGAATCTAATGACGTGCATGAACTGTGGCGCATATTTAAAAGCAAAATCTTTGAATTGCGGGAACGATACATTCCATCGTGGTTGATGTCGTCACGGCGTGGCAAGAGTAAGCCATGGTATACTAAGGAAGTACACAAAATCGCCAAACGAAGGCAGTATGCTTACGCTAGCTACAAAATGAACCGGTCGGCCACAAGAAAAGTTAAATTGCATCAACTTACAAAAGAAATGAAAACTGCAGTGAAACAGGCTAAGGAAAAATTTTTCGGCTCTTTCCCCTCATGAATTAAAAACCAGCCTAAAGTATTCTGGAAGCTTATCAAAATGAATAGAAAGGATGAGTTATCGATTCCCCCCTTAGACGATGCTGGTACCCTTGTTCACAAAAATCTGGGCAAACCAAGATGATTCAACTCATTCTTTGCTTTGGTGTTCTCTGCACGTGGAAACAGCAGCAAAATCAATACGAATTTTGGCAAAATGGGTGGTGAACCCATGGAAGACGTTATAATTGATCAGAGAGGAATTGAAGTGATACTAAAGCAGCTGGATGTTGGTAAGGCTTGCGGTCCTGATGGCTTACCTGTTGCATTACTATCATCGTGTGCTCAACTCAGTCTCAAAATATCTTCGCGTTATTTTTGATAAGGCATTACAAGAAAGTGCCTTACCTGATGATTGGAAAACTGCAAATGTTGACCCTGTGCACAAGTTGGGACCCCGTAACAGTGTATTCAATCATAGACCCATTTCTTTGACATGTATTGTTTACAAAGTGTTTGTACATATCCTTTTTACTAGCATTATAAACCACTTAAACGGATACTGACTGCTAAGTCCTCGGCAACACGGATTTTGTATGGGTTTTTCCTGCATTACCTAGCTAACAGAACACATGATATAGCAAGTGCATTAGATAACGGCTGCTCTATATATTCGGTATTTCTCAATTTTAAGAAAGCTTTTGATATTGTTCCCCACGATTTATTGGTAGAGAAGTTATCATGGTATCATTTAAACACATCATTTATTGCTCAGATTAAGGAATATTTAAGCTCAAGGCACCAGAAAGTAGTTTTAAACAGCCAACACTCAGATGACATCGAGATAACATCAGGAGTACCACAGGGATCCGTCCTGGGCCCTCTCCTATTTTTTATTTACATGAATGACACATGTGTTGATATTTCATCTCCTGTACGTTTATTCGTAGATGATTGTATGTTATATAGAGTTATTCATATTGAAAATGATTGTTTTGCCTTACAAGAGGATCTTAACAAGGTTACGGATTAGTGCAAAAGGTGGGGCATGCGTATAAATTTGCAGAAAACTGTTCACCTGTCTTTTACAAGAAAACATACTCCTCATCAATTTAAGTACAAAATGAGCACTCAACAGCTGTCATCTGTATCCGAGTTCAAATATCTTGGTTTTTTTACCTCCAATCTGTCATGGCACCGTCATATTGAATATGTTTCAGCCAAGGCGTGTAGAGTACTAGGTTTCTTGCGACGAAATGCAAAACATTTTTGTGGTATCCTGTGTTGGCTTCTGGTTTCGGTTTTGGGTCGTTTACGTCAGGGCGCCACTCAGCGCCAAACGCTGTAAGTTGCCTCCTGTTTCCCCTCGCAGAAATAAAAATCCATTCTTTGTCTGGTCCCCGACAGTAGCACTCCAGCTCTTTCTTGCGGCGCTGCGTGCCCCGGCCACTTAGACCTCATGCCGTAGATCCTCCGTCCGGCCGCCCCGTCGAAGCTACAATTTTCCTTCGGAAACTAAGCAACTCCTATATATTACGAATGTTAGATCTGTCCTCGATTATGCTTGCACTGTATGGGACCCTTGGCTAAAGGTTGATGTACAAAAGTTAGAAAGAGCGCAAAATTTAGCAGCTCGTTTTGTGCTCCGTAATTACTCTAGGCATTCCGGCGTATTACGTGCATAAGAGAATCTTGGCTGGGAACTATTAGAGGAAAGAAAAAAATCACTCAGGTTAAAGTTCTTTCTAGGACTGGTATTGAATGTGATAAGTACATATTTAAGCCCGATTATGTATCTTTACGTCTAGATCATGTGAATAAGGTAAGAGAAATAAAATGCAAAACCGAAATGCTAAGAATGCCTTTTTTCCCTAGGACGATTTCGAACTGGAACAGGTTACCGCAGGACTCTGTAACAATTCTGTCTAACGATGCATTTTTTTCTTTCTTGTTATAACATGTTCTTTTGGTGACTGAAGTTGTGCTCTCAGGATTAATGCTGTCTAATGATGTATCTTTCTTTTTCTTCATTGTTATAACATATTCTGTTAGTGACTGAAATTGCATTCTCAGGATGTGTATGTTGTGCCGTATATTATTTTGCATTTATTATGGAATGCCTTGTACTGTTTGTTGCACATGCTATTTGAACCTCCCCCCCCCCCCCCAACTGTAATGCCACACTGGCATTGTGGGTTCTGTAATAAATAAATAAATAAATAAAATAAAGTATGCATATACTTTGAGGGCAAACTAAAGAACAGGCAGGGCACTGCTACTGGCAACTACCCCACTTAAAACAAACAAGTCGAAGAAGAACAGCAAAAGCAAACAGTGCATTGCAATATGTCTGCTCCCAATAGGTACATTCGGAAAAATTACTTTGAAAATAGTGTCACGTATGCTCCTATTGTAGACAGCCACCTTGATCACCGCCTTGCTATCGCAATTTTTGTAGCACCACAATGCGCTAACAATGTCAGATTATTCGTGCGTCCTGAAAGCTGTTGTGGTCGATCTGTTGTGGTCGACAGATGGGTGACAGAAATCTGCAAAGCAAAGCACAATTTCTTTGCTTATGGCGAAGTTTTGAAGCATATTCCCGAAATCTGATGCCTTAAAAACAATTGTCCATATATGCTCATCGTATATCATCATAGATACAGAGAGACGGCTTTCCAGCAAAATTACAAATAGTGAACATTTGTCACTTTTCGCAAAGACCAAGTTGACTCACGACGCAGAGGAGTGATGATTGTGATAAGGAAAGAATAGAAAGTCAGCTAAAGTGAATGATGTAGTATTTACTGCATATTATCATCTGCCTGCCTGCACTGACGAAATTAACTTTATTTTTAACGAGTCCATTTATCAAATACTATATGACGCATTTCGTAACGCAATTATCATCCTGTGCGGAGACTTCACCTTCCCCTCTATTGATTGGTTTACATCATCTGCCAACAGCATAAATAAACGATCACAATACCTTTATTTATTTTGCTCAATTCTCCTACTCAACTCAACACAGATATTTCTCGAACCCACGCATGGTGAACATAACTCATCTGATGTCTATTTTTGCAACAGGCTTTCCTAATAGCTTTCGTAATCACACAACTAATGAAAATTGGACAATGTTTTGTGACAAGCGTAAAGCAATAGAAGCTTCGTACATACCTAAATTGACAGTCTCTTCAAGAATTAATGACCCATGGTTTACCCATGACGTAAAGAAGCAGCTCAAGCAGAGAGCCTGCAAGAAAGCCTCTAAAACTTGATTCCCCAGCAGAGTGGGGTAAGTACAAAGAGGCCTCTAAAATTGCCAAAACTGCTGTTAGCGAAGCTAAAGACAAGTATTTCAACTATACACTTCCTGCCTTGTTAAAGACTGACCCACAAAAGTACTGGTGCACAATTAATTAGAAGGATCATCAAGCTTCACTGGGCCTGACAACAATGATGATGGTAGTGCAATACCAATATATGAGTGCGCAGAACAGTTTAGCTACTACTTCTCTGAGGTACATGTATTCACATGCAAGCTTCCACTTGACAATGACTCACAAGCTATTACTCTGATGTCTATTGTTACTTTTCAAAATGATGTCGAGCGCACCACCGAAAGGTTGCCCTTGAAGACTAGTCTTGGCCATGATGGTATCAGTGCCAAACTTTTAATGTTAACCCTTTAACTGGCAGCTTAACAATATTGTTGACCTAACAAAAACATCTGCAAAAACGAGACAAATCTAAATAATAATCTGTGCCTTTCAATTTACATCTGTTTATGTGCCCGCTGAACAGTGGCATTCACAAAACTGTCAATCATGAGCAGCAGCAGATGTTTTGATGACAAAACTGGAAGACTTCGTCATTCTCTTCATAGTGCACGTGATGGTCGTGTCCTCGACAACGCAATTTTTTTCCCTTTGTTTAAACAAGCTGTTATTTTTTATCCCCATAGAGGCGTACCTAAAAAACACGCATTGGCCTAGCCAAAGTGAGTACCAAACACCAGTTTTTGACCGTACATTTACCTTCAATTAGCTGGTCAACAATATTTTTGACCTGTATCTCGCTCAGTTCTTAGAGGAACTCTTCAATATTTCATGTGGTGTGTATTTGAGCAATATAAAGAAGAAATAGAGTAATAAAAATATTCTCGGCCAAGTCTTTCTTACCTTGCCAGTTAAAGGGTTAACTTGCCCTAAATCTGCCTTTACCCTATCATTATATTTTTCAGGAGTCCTTAGATACTGCATGTGTGCCAGATGATTGGAAGTCTGCCATTGTAATTCATATAATTAAATCAGGTGATTGCAATAATTCTGATAATTACAGGCCCATCTCGCTCACGTCTATATGTTGTAAACTGTTAGAGCACATAATACACACACACATAATGACCCACATGAATCAAGATAACTTGGTTCTTGAAAATCAACACTGCTTTCAACGTCACCAATCATGCCAGACCCAACTGTTCGAGCCCATCATGGATATCCACCTTCCACTTTTTATGGCGCTCTTTGGCCACACCTGGCCCTTGCGCCATTAAACACCACATATCATCATCATCACCATGCACTTCATAGGTCTATTTCCATTGATGCAATTTTTACTGACCTTTCGAAAGCCTTCGATCGCATGTCTCACAATCACCTACAAATATATAGGTAACCTCCAGCTTGATGCAGCACAACGCAATGGATCAAACAATTTGCCACGAACCAAATTCCCTCAGTTAAAATAGACCACTTAGTTTCCAGAAGCCGACAAGTCATATTCGGTGAGCCTCAAAGATCAGTTTTAGGCCCCTTATTGTTTCCTAATTCATATTGTTACGGAAAGAGGAAAAAAGAGAGAGGAAGAAGAAGATCAGAGACGCTGGCTGCTGCGTGTTGTTGGTGGTCAGCCATCTTAACTACTCTGACTCAGCCTGTATATATATTGCTACGGAACAATATTTGCGATGACAAAGAGGCGAGCAGGGTGAAGACAACGACGATGATAAGAGGCTAGCGCGAGCTGTTGCCTCTTGGCAAAGTGCAGCATACATGTATTGCCTTGTAAATATACTTGTATATAGCTTTTCGTTGGCGTCTTCCTACATAACATACCAGGTGGAGGTGCACGTTCCCTGTACCTCGTCACGGAGCTTCGCAGTGGACGGTACGTCGAGTCTTCCTTCATGGCTCCCAGTGACTACAACTTGACTCCGCCGGCTCCGACACCTGCTGCCATTTTGACGACCTACATCACTCTCCCCGCTCCCCGTGATCCTGGCGTATTCTCGGGCCAAGATGGGGAAGACATCGAGGACTGGATGAGCCTGTACGAACACGTCAGCCGCAATAACCAGTGGGATCCTACTATCATGCTCGCCGACGTAGTCTTTTACCTCGGTGGCACACCTCGAGTTTGGTTTCGGACGCATGAAGATGAGCTCACCAGTTGGGATTCGCTTAAGCAAAAGCTCCGAGACTTGTTCGGCAACCCCTACGGTCACCAACTTGCCACGCAGAAGGCGCTTTCCGGCCGTGTGCAGACGTCAACAGAGCCCCACGTCATGTGCATTCAGGACGTCTTGGCTCTGTGCCGCAAAGTTGACACACACACATGACTGAGTCAGATAAGGTTTCCCACATCCACAAAGGTATTGCCGATGACGCCTTCAACTTGCTTGTTTTCAACAACGTGGCGACAGTAGATGCAGTTATAAAAGAGTGCCGCTGCCTGGAACTCGCTAAAAGCCGACGTATCGACCAGCAGTTTGCCCGTCTGCCCAACACACCAGCGACATCTTCCTGTGCCGACGCTCCGCGTCCCAACGACACTGGCGATGTTACCAGAATCGTCCAGCATGAGATCGAGGCCGCCTATCCGGCTGCCTTCGACTCCAGCCCCTCCGACGCACCTGCAGTCACGGTTTCCCTGATCCAGGCAGTTGTCCGCCAGGAGTTCGCAAACATGGGTCTTCACACCATCTGCTCGGCCCATCGCCCTGATACCCACCTGGCTTCTTCGATTCCGCCCCGTACCGCATCGTACCCACCACGTTTCCGCAACCCGTCTGAATGGCGCACTGCTGACGACAAGCCCATTTTTTTTCACTGCCATCGAATCGGGCGCATTTCTCGGCACTGTCGCAGTTGCTGGAGTTCCCCGAACCGGTCTACTTATACTGCCTACTCTCACCCCCCGAGTGGCCCTTCTTGCCCCTATGCCGCTCGCTCCGATAATGCCGCCACAGATTCTCCTGCGCCGAACCGCCCCTATTCTCGTTCGCCTTCGCCCCAACGACGACAATCTCGCTCCCCCCAGCCCCGCCGCTCCTAGTCGCTAACTCCCTTCGGACGCCGCTCCCAGCCGGAAAACTAGGCGATGCAGTGCCTCGAGGTGACGCTGCATTGCTCCCTACGCAGCCAAATCCTTCACTGACGTTGCCCACTCATCTGAACCTTCTTGACGTGCAAGTCGACGCTGTTTCTGTATCTGCTCTCATAGACACTGCGGCGCATTTGTCGGTAATGAGCGCTGACCTACGTAACCGGCTGAGGAAAATAATCATGCACGCCATGACTCCTGTTGTCCGTGTCACCGATGGCGGAACAGCCCCCGTAATTGGTATGTGTGCCGCCCGCGTCTCCTTCGCCGATCGCTCCACTATTGTGCTATTCACAGTCATCGCCCACTGTCTCCCCGACATCATCCTTGGCTTAGACTTCCTCTCCGCACATTCTGCTCTCATCGATTGTTCCGCCATACTCACCGCCTCAACCTGCGTGTTCTGGATACCGCTGAACCACAGCCCAGTCGTCTCAGTTCCGTCGACTTCGTTCGCTTGCCACCTTCGGCACTGACTTACATTGACTTCGTGTCATCCCCACCAGTCCCCGAAGGTCACTACATCGCGGCTCCTATGCAAGACGTCCTCCTTACACACGGGATCACAGTACCTCATACAGTTTTATCTATTACGGCGAATTGCGTCTGCCTGCCAGTGGTCAACTTTGGCTTGACGACACAAGTGCTGCCACGCGGGATGTCTCTGGCACAGCTTTGCTCATTCGCGGATCACTGAGTAGCATCTATTGCAGTAGACGACACTTCATCCGACGCTCCTCTACCATCGCAGTCGGCAAATTGTACCATCGCTGACTTACAGAAAATGATTGCGCCCGACTTGCCGTCCGAGCACGCTCGTGAACTCTACCGCGTTCTGTTTTCCTACCACGATATTTTTTACTTTAACGATCGTCCTTTGGCCCAAACTACAGCTGTCAAACATCCCATTAATACCGGCGATGCCCCTCCTATTCATCGCCGCCCGTATCGAGTGTCACCAGCTGAGCGTCAAGTTATTCACGCAGAAGTTCACAAAATGCTTGCCAAGAACATTATTGAACCATCATATAGTCCATCGGCGTCACCTGTTGTACGGGTCAAAAAGAAGGATGGCTCATGGCGCTTTTGCGTGGACTATTGGCACCTTAACAGGGTTACCAAAAAGGACGTGTATCCCCTACCTCGGATTGATGACGCCCTTGACTGCCTCCACGGTGCTCGCTATTTCTCCTCTATTGACCTTCGCTCCGGCTACTGGCAGATTGCCGTGGACGATCTCGACCGCGAGAAGACTGCTTTTGTAACACCCGACGGTCTTTATCAATTCAAAGTGATGCCGTTCAGTCTATGTAACGCCCCTGCCACTTTTGAACGCATGATGGACTCCCTTCTTCACGGTTTCAAATGGTCCATGTACCTGTGCTACTTGGACGAGGTTATAGTATTCTCCCCAACATTCGCTACGCACCTCGAGCGTCTCTCAGCAGTGCTGGACGTTTTTCGTCGAGCCGGTCTGCAACTCAACGCATCGAAGTGCCAATTCGGCCGTCGCAAGATTACCGTCCTTGGACATCTCGTCGACGCGAACGGAGTGCAACCGGACCCAGGCAAGATCCATGCTGTTACGCACTTCCCTGTTCCAAAGTACGTCAATGATGTGCGCAGCTTCATCGGCCTTTGCTCGTACTTCCGCCGTTCCGTGGAAAATGTCGCGGCCATAGCACGACCACTAACCGAGCTTTTGAAAAAAGACGCCCCTTTCCAGTGGGGCGATAACGAGGCCTCTGCATTCTCGCTTCTAATCGACCTTCTCACAACGCCTCTCGTTCTGGCCCATTTCGATCCTTCTGCGCCTACCGAAGTCCGTACTGATGCCAGCGGTCACGAAATTGGCGCAGTACTGGCACAACGCCAGCGTGGCCACGACCGTGTTATCGCTTACGCCAGCAGGCTCCTCTCGCCCGCGGAGCGCAACTATTCCATCACTGAGCGTGAGTGTCTGGCCTTAGTTTGGGCGGTTGCGAAGTTCCGCCCATACTTATATGGCCGACCCTTTTCTGTTATCACAGACCATCACGCGCTTTGCTGGTTATGCTCATTGAAAGACCCGACAGGAAGACTTGGTCGCTGGGCCTTACGCCTCCAAGAATATTCATACTCTGTCACTTACAAATCTGGCCGACTACACAAGGACGCTGACTGCCTGTCTCGCTACCCGGTACACAATCCTGACGACGGCGACAGTAGTATCACCAACGGCATTTTCTCTGTGTCTGCCTTCGCTAACATCACCGATGAGCAGTACCGAGACCTATCGCTGCGAGTACTCATCGAGCGTCTGCGCTCTACACCTACCGACGCATTCGTTCGCTGATATGTCTTCCAGGGCGGCATTCTGTACCAAGGGAACTTCCTCCCTGATGGCTCTGATCTTGTTCTTGTCGTGCCAAAACATCTACGACAGACTGTGCTCTTTGAGATGCATGACGCGCCCACTGCAGGACATCTTGGTGTAAGCCGCACGTACGACCGCGTCCGCCGCCGCTTCTATTGGCCTGGTCTCGCTCGCTCCGTCCGCCGCTATGTTGATCCCTGCCAGTGTCGGAAAACACCTCAGGTGCTACCTGCCAGCCATCTCCAGCCGATCACCGTCCCTGCGGAACCGTTCTTTCGTGTTGGATGAGACCTCCTTGGTCCCTTTGCCACGTCATCCTCTGGGAACAAATGGGTAGCAATCGAAACTGATTACGCCACCCAATACGCTATCACGCGGGATCTCCCTACCAGTTGCGCCACTGACGTCGCGGACTTTCTCTTGCGTGACATTATCTTACTTCATGGCACCCCGCGACAGCTGCTTACTGACCGTGGTCGTAACTTCTTTTAGAGAGTTATCGCTGACATTGTGCGTGCTCCATTCAACACAAGCTGACTACCTCATACCATCCTCAAACCAATGACCTGACAGAGCGGTTAAACCGTACTCTTATCGATATGCTGTCCAAGTACGTTTCCAAGGACCACCACGACTGGGACATTGTCCTTCCTTACGTCACATTTGCGTACAATTCTTCCCGGCACAACACCGCCGGATTTTCTCCATTTTGTCTATCGTACGGTCGCAAACCGACCTTGCCCCTAGACACGGCACTTCCTCCTGCTGCGATCTCAACAAGCGAGTATGCACGCGTCGCCATCGCCCTCACCGACATGCACGCCAGCTTGCCCGTGCTCGACTGACGGCCTCGCAAACCACTCAGCAGCATCAGTACAACACCCGCCAATGTGACGTACAATTTTCACCTGGTGCGCTCGTGCTCCTGTGCTCGCTCTCTCGTCACGTCGGACTTTCAGAGAAGCTCCTTTCGCGATAAACAGGGCCCTACTGCATGCTGCGCCAGGTGACGCCTGTGACATACGAAATTGCTCCTTTGCATTCAACCTCGTCCTCTACTCTGGCATCTAGTGATGTTGTGCACGTCAGTAGGCTCAAGGCCTACTACACTGCTTCCAAGTCCGGCGTTTAGTCGCTCCGGGACGGCACTTTTGCAGCCGGGGGTAGTGCTACGGAATAGTATTTGCGATGACAAAGAGGCTAGCGGGTGAAGATGATGACGACAATTAGAGGCTAGCGCGGGCTGTTGCCTCTTGGCCAAGTGCAGCATATTGCCTTGTAAATATACTTGCATATAGCTTTTCGTTGGCGTCTTCCTACATAAAAATATTGTAAATATAGTCTTTCTAAACTCGCAACATCCCCGTAACATATTGTTGGGAGGTGTGGAGTACCACAGCTGGAAACGGAGCTCTGCAGTGGACGTCGCAACATCGTCTGCACCATGAATGACGGTGAGTACGTGGGATCAACGTCGTTGCCGCCTCCAATGTCACCATCGCCCGCTACATCACTGTCCCCTTCGGTTGTGGTTGTGCAACCCAAGGATCCCGGAACTTTCTGGGGGACTGATGGCGCCGACGTTGAAGACTGGGTGGCCATGTACGAACGCGTGAGTGGAATCAACAGATGGGACCCTATGGTTATGCTAGCTAACCTGTTGTTCTACCTAAGAGGCACGGCAAAGGTGTGGTTCGAAAACCATGAAGAGGAGCTGATCAGCTGGGACACATGCAAAGAGAAGTTAACGGAGTTGTTTGGCAAACAAGCTGGCCGTAACATTGCCACGAAGCAGGAACTGGCCTCTCGTTCCCAATTCTCCACAGAATCCCATGTTTCGTATATCCAGCACGTTCTGGCGCTTTTTCGTAAAGCCAATCAGGACATGACAGACGCTGAGAAGGTAGGGCATGTGCTCAAGGGAATTGCTGATGACGCCTATAATCTGTTAATGTGCAAAAGCTGCTCTACAGCTGATGCTATCATCAAAGAGTGCCGACAATTCGAGCAGGCCAAAAGCCATCACGTCCTGTACCTATTCACCAGACTTCCCAATACTGCCGCAACGTCGAAGTGTGAAGATCAGCCCGCACAGCAGCATGCGTCGCCATCAGAGGACGTGGTGCGAATCGTTCGATGTGAACTGGACACGATGGCGCCCGCAGCTTTCTGTTCATGTAGCCCTGATATTACCCCTTTTTCAGTTCGCCTCGTGCAACCCATCGTTCAACAGGAACTTGAAAACTTTGGCCTACATTCTGTATGTGCTGTCGCCCATCCCAGAGCTAACCAATGCCCTTCTACTATTTTTGCTCCCACCCCGACGCTTCTCTCCGAATTATCGCAACTCGACTGAGTGGAGAACTGTGGACAACCAGCCGATCTGTTTCACCTGTCGCCGCATTGGTCATGTCGCCCGATACTGTTGCAACTCATGGCCCTCAACACCTCGCACGCCGACCAACCTGAGCCGTTTTAACGCAAATGCCTGCAATGTTGCACCCGCCGCCGAGTCTAACAGAGCCGACAACTCTGCTAGGAACACGTGGTACAGTCGCTCACCATAGCTGCGCAAACACCTGTCTCGTTCACCACAAACATGTTGTCCATCTTCTCGTTCGCCACAGCCATGTTGCCTTTCGTCCCCTGTGGCGTTTGGCCGCACCCTTTCGGAAAACTAAGAAATGCAGCCCTCAGAGTTGGTGCTGCATTGCCTACTGCCGCAGCAAATTCTCTGTCTGTGCCCACAAGGAGAAGTGTAATAGACGTTGAAATAGACAGCGTACCTGTCCAAGCACTCATCGACACTGGAGCCCACGTTTCTGTGATGAGTGCTAGCCTACATAGATGTTTAAACAAGGTCTTCACCCCAGCAGCTGCCTAAGTGCTTTGTGTGGCCGACGGCGGCGTGGTGGTTGTTCTTGGAATGTGTACTTGTCTTTAATTATAGCCGGCCGCCCTACTTCTGTTCTCTTTGCAGTGATCGACAACTGCCCTCACAACGTTATCCTTGGATTGGACTTTTTATCCACTCATTCTGCTCTCATTGACTGCGCCACCGGCATTCTTCAGTTGGAATTAACTGCCTCAACTCGCCGATGCTCCGAGTACCGCCCCACCACACTTGTGCTCGCTTCACGATGTGTGTCTGTCCCTCGAGGCAGTTACTTACATCACTTGACTGCCCAGCCACAGGTTCCTGACGGTGAATATGTGCTTTGCCCCATCACTGACGTGCTTTTGAACCGGAACGTTGCTCTTCCGCATACGTTGGTCACATTTACTAACAACGACATTGTTCTACTGCTTCCGAATCTCAGCCTGTGCCTTCAAGAGGTTCCGGCCGGCATGTTCTTGGCCAGCGTTTCTACTGGTTCCAAATTTGACATTGAGTGTCTGAATGCCGAGAGTGGTGTCAGGAGTGACTAGTGCAAACAAAGAAAGAAAACGAGAAAGTGATACTACGATCGAAGGCATACAAGAAGAGATGGGAAAGAAAAAAAAAAGGAAGAGGGAGTGAAGCGAGCGCGTGGAGCGGCCATCTTGGAGAAGGGGCGCGTGCATAGAAGGACGTGGTGGCCAGGGGCGCAGCATTTCAGGAGAAGACGGCCGGAGATCGCCACTCTGGCTCCTGCC
Source organism: Dermacentor andersoni (assembly GCF_023375885.2). Classification (NCBI taxonomy): domain Eukaryota; kingdom Metazoa; phylum Arthropoda; class Arachnida; order Ixodida; family Ixodidae; genus Dermacentor; species Dermacentor andersoni. The sequence continues at coordinate 2,324,729 of NC_092819.1, forward strand.
CAAGTACCTAGCCGATGCAGCGGCGTCCTGCCCGAGTACCAGGCTCGGCGAGCAGATGACCAATGCCTCCGGAATTACTGCTGGCCTGGACCTACCTGCCAGGACATGTCAGCGTTCACGCCGCTGAACATAGACGCGCGAAGGCTGGCTGCAGCCAGTCACCATCATGTCTAGCGAATTAAGCTGGGCCGGTGTGCACCAGGAGTGCCAGCCGGCACGAGTCCCGCTCTGTCAGAGCGCAACAGCTCCTCAGCGACTGTGCCTTCGTCATGTCAACCGGGGCATCGGTTACGCCAGACACCAGCGACGAATGAAGCCGACCTGATTGCAACGACGGACCACAGACCGGCGGACGCCGATATCCGGCCCGAACAGAACTGGCACTGTAAGCGCCCCTACGATAACGTATAAACGATACCCGCACAGACGTTGGTTAACGCGGTAGTGCTAGCGTAAAACATAGCAAGGGAGGATGCAGTCCGCGTGCAATAAGTGTTGAATGTTACAGTGTGCTACTGCTGTTAAAATTCCATATCGAATTAATGTGGTGTGTGCTGCACCTTGCATTCATGTGTTCATTCTGCCTGCTCAAGCAAACGTACCAGGCGTTAACGTATGCGTGACAACATTCACGAGCCTGCCAGGATCCCTTTAACTTCATCACGTGCCTCGGGGTGTCTTGAGCAGCAGAATGGACCTTGCACATTTGATGACTGCTGGGAGTGCCGCAGGCATGTCAGCCGAGGCCATAATGGCACTGTATCATGAGGAGCAGAAGTGATTAAGAGAAGAACGTGCAGAGGCGCGAGAGGCTGCGAAGGAAAATGAGGACAGAGCCAAGGCAGCTGAGGAGAGAGCGAAAGCTGCGGACGAGGGTGCGTATAGGAACTTGATGATAGAAAAAGAGCTTACGGAAAAGAAATTGCAGTTGCCGCATGAGTAACAGTGGAGAAGAGGCAGGAAATAAAAGCTCAGATGTGGTTCCTCAGAGGATAGCAACAGTGTGTCCCCAGAAGCTGATCACCCCATTTGATGAAAGGCGAGATGACCTAGATGCATACACACAGCGTTTCGAGCGAATCGCAGCTGGACAAAGCTGGCAGAAGAGTAACTGGGCCACTGGATTGAGTATGTGTCTTGTGGGGGAAGCGTTGACCGTTTACAGCCGGATGTCAGCTACTGACGCACTAGATTACGACAAGGTGAAGAAGGCTCTCCTACAACACTTCAGACTAACAGCCGAAGGTTTGAGGGATAAATTCCGAAGCTCCAAGCCATACGAAAACGAGACAGGCCAGCAATTCGCCGCTCGAATCTCCAACTACTTTGATCGTTGGTTGGAGATGGCTAACATAGGGAAGACATTTGAAGACTCGAGGGACAACATGATTGCAGAACAGTTCCTAGCATCATGTCATCAGGGCGTGGCAATATTCCTGAAAGAGTGCAACTTGAGGACAGTGGCTGAACTATCTGAACATGCCGACCGCTATTTAGAAGCCCAAGGCCAAAAGTATTTGGGAAAGGGCAAGGACAATAAGAAGATACCAGATGAGAGAGAACAGACCCGAAGCACAATCAAATCTTTTATGTGTGACAGGATAGGGCATCGAGCTGTGAATTGTCCCTTGGGTCGCACTCGCAGTTCGATGTTGAGGTGCGAGGGGTGCGGACGGCATTGACATACAATACAAACCTGCCGAGCTAAATCAGAAAATAAGACTGCCTGCATTGTTGTGAGCGAAAATCCCAATGATGTTGACAGTTCACAAATGGAACAGAAGGAATCCAGCGACAAGGGAAGCGCTGTCACGACAGCTCTGAGGTCGGAAGACCCGGAAACCTCGATGCCAGTAGAAGTGGGAAAGCTGCAGAGATGAAAAGTGTCTGTACTCAGACACACTGGGTCCAACATTGTTCTGGTATACATGGTGGTATCCAACATCCATGGTGCCGGAAAGAGATATCATTTCAAAGAGATACCAAAGAGATCAAAGAGATACCAAAGAGAACTGGTATCAAAGAGATACCAGTTCAATTGGCGGATGGTACAGTACAGCGAATGCCTGTGGCTTGTGTATTGCTTTTGACGCCTTATTACTGCGGTTGGATTGAAGCCCGGTGAATCAAAGAACCGCTTTACGATGTCATTCTTGGGAATGTGCCTGGAGTCAAAAGAGTCGATGATCCAGATCCCCTCTGGAGTTTTTCCAATACCCAAATTACAAGTAGGACGGAGCATGAATCCACCGAAGCCGTTGGCAGAGACAATGAAAGAAGTTCGGATCCGTATACAGGGGAAGCTACCATATTGTCAGTGGACAAAAGCACAAGGAACCAGGATAGGAAAGATGTACATATAAATAATACTTCAGGCTCACCAATGCTGTGACGCATACGTTAACTCCTGGCACGCTTGTTTGAGCATGCAGAATGAACACATGAACGCAAGGTGCAGCACACACCACATTCATTCGATATGGAATTTTAACAGCAGTAGCACACGTAACACTCAACACTTAATGCACATCGAGTGCGTCCTCCCTTGCTATGTTTTACACTCGCACTACCGTGTTAACCAACGTTTGTGCGGCGATCTTTTATACGCTATCATAGGGGTGCGCTTACAGTACCGGTTCTGTTCGGGCCGGATATCAGCATCCCCCGGTCTGTGGTCCGTCGTTGCTGCACACCATCCAGCTTAGTTCCCTAGACGGGACGGTGACTGGCTGCAGCCAGCCTTCGCGCATCTACGTTCAGCGGCGTGAACGCTGACGTGTCCTGGCAGGTAGGTCCAGGCCAGCGGTAGTTCCGGAGGCGTCGGTCATCTGCTCGTCGAGCCTGGTACTCGGGCGGGACGCCGCTGCATCGCCTAGGTACTGGGGCAGGACCCAGAGTGACGATCTCTGGCTGTCTTCTCCTGAAACGCTGCGCCCCCGGCCACCATGTCCTTCTGTGCCTCGCGCCCTTTCTCCAAGATGGCCACTCTACATGCTCGCTTCACTCCTTCTTCCTTCTTTTTTTTCTTTCCCATCTCTTTATCCGTGCTTTGATTGTAGTATCACTTTCTCGTTTTCTTTGTGCTTGTCACTCCTGACAGTGGCTTATTAGCGCCAATTGCAGCTCACAGCTCTGGTTTCTTAATGGATGAATTCGCGAAAATGATTGCGCCTGACCTCACCTCTGCACAGGCCACGGGCATATGTCACCTGCTTGAATCGTACAGTGAAACCTTTGATTTCGGCGACAGGTCTTTAGGCCAAACATCTGTTGTTCACCACCGTATAAACACTGGAGACATGAATCCTATTCGTTGGCGTCACTATCGGGTACCACACGCTGAATGTCGAGTCATTCAATCAGAAGTGGACAAAATGCTCAGCAAAGGGGTCATCGAACCACCAGCCAGTCCTTGGGCTTCGCCTGTCGTCCTTGTGAAAAAGAAAGATGGTACCTGGCATTTTTGCATCGATTATCGCCACTTAAACAAGATCATGCGAAAAGACATCTACCCACTACCATGCTTCGATAATGGCTTGGACAGCTTGCACGGAGCTAAATACTTCTCGTCCATCGATCTTCGATCAGACTACTGGCAGATTTCAGTTGATGAAATTTACCACAAGAAGACGGCCTTCATCACGCCGGCCTGATGGCTTATATCAGTTCAAAGTCATGCCCTTTGGCCTATGCAATGCTGCTGCAACATTTAAACGTATGATGGACTCTCTTCTGCGAGGCTACAAATGGACCACCTGTATTTGTTACCTTGACGACGTTATTTATTTATTTTCAATACTGCCAGTCCCATGAGGGACCATAGCAGGCGGACATAAAGAAATGAAAGACATGGTAATAAATGTGCACATACAAATTGCGTGTCGATAAGCCAAACAAGGAACGTAAGGGAACAAGGCAAGAATACATAAAAAAACAAATATAGATATCACATTTTTAGGAGACATGCGCAGCAATAAAGAGAATACATCATGAAAAGAGTAGCAAACGGGAACAAAAATAACAGTAAACACCTTCATGATAATCAGCATGGCTTACAAGAGTTGCAAAGCATATTATGTGAATAAGCCTGCGTTACTGATTACTTGATGTGGATTCTAACCGTGATGTGAACTGAGATAATGAGTCTGCAGAAATGACTGACAGATCGAGGCGATTCCATTCCCTTATTACGAGGGGCAAATAAGAGTACATGAATGTGTCATTATGGCATGAATGTTCTGTTAAAGCGTGTGCATGTTTATGTCTCGATGATCGTGACTGCGAAAAACAAATGTATTTTTTGTTAGGTCAATCTTATAATAGTTGTGAATCAAGTTAAATAAAAATTTGAGCCGAGCTTGCTTCGCCCTTGATGAGAGCATCGCTAAAACCGATATAGCCGCAAGGTTAGTGGGTGAATCTGTGCGCTAATACTTGTTGTGAATAAACCGCAGCGCTTTTCGCTGTACTTTTTCCAGTTTCGTTATGTTAGTTACTGAGTGGGGAAACCAAACTGTGTTACCGCACTCCAAAACCGGTCTAACGAAAGTAGTATACGCAAGAAGCTTAGCCCACGTTGGTACGAGGCAGAAACATCTTCGGAGATAAAATAGCTTGCATAATGCCTTCGAGGTCACGTTGGCAATCTGTGCGTCCCATCTCAGGTCAGAAGTTAGAGTGATGCCTAAGTATTTGTGCTGGTGAACTTTCGTTAGCATTGTGCCGTTAATAAAGTACGGAAAGTCGTAAGTTTGTTTTTTTCTTGTTACCGTCATGCAAACTGATTTAGTTGTGTTTATCGTCATTTGCCATTTTTTGCACCATTCATTTAGCTGGTCTAGTGTGTTGCTATGCGAAACATGATCTTTGTAGGTGTTAATTGTTTGGTAGAGGATGCAGTCATCAGCAAACAGTTTGATGTTACAGTCAATATTTCTGGTTATGTCTTTAATGAAAATTAAAAATAACAGTGGCCCCAACACGGATCCTTGGGGGACGCCTGATGTGACAGGCACTGTCGCAGATTCCACATGCTGAAATAGTACGAATTGTGTCCGGTTTGTTAAGAAATCTGGTACCCAGTCTAAAATTTCCCCATCCCCAATAAAACCTCGTAATTTTGTGAATAATTTACTGTGGCATACGCGATCAAATGCATTATTTTTTCTCCCACGTTCGCCAGCCACCTTACCCTAGTTGCTGCAATTCTTGCGGTCTTCCGAAAAGCCGGCCTTCAACTGAGCTCCACGAAGTGTCAATTCAGACGCCGTCAGATTACCGTGTTGGGACACCTCGTTGACGCATCCGGTGTCAAATCAGATCCGGAAAAAGTTGGCGCCGTACCCAATTTCCCTGTCCCACATTCTGCTTATGACGTGCACTGCTTTGTCCCCCCCAGCCTGTGTTCTTACTTTCAACGTTTCATCAAAAACTTCGCCGACGTTGCTCAGCCTTTAACAGATCTTCTAAAGAAGAACATGCCATTCTCATGGGGCCTGGAGCAGGCTCACGCGTTCGCCGCTCTCACTGGGTTTCTGACCACCCCTCCCATACTTGCCCACTTTGATCCATTTGCACCGACGGAAATGCACACTGATGCAAGCGGCCATGGCATTGGCGCTGTTCTCGCCCAACAACAGAATGATATTGAGTGTGTGATAGCTTATGCCAGCTGCCTGCTTTCACCTGCCGAGAGAAATTACTCCATCACCGAACGGGAGTGCTTGGCTTTAGTTTGGGCTGTGACCAAGTTCCGGCCATATTTGTACGGCCGCTCGTTTTCGGTCGTCACAGACCATCACGCACTCTGCTGGCTGTCTTTCCTTCAGGACCCAACTGGACGGCTTGGTCACTGGGCTTTGCGGCTCCAGGAATATTAATATAGTGTCCATTACAAGGCTGGATGCCTCCACAAGGATGCTGACTGCCTCACGCGTCACCCCGTGGATCCCCCCGATCCTGCTGCGCATGATCCGGTGACCTGCGTGATGGCTTTGACTGAAATGACCGATATGCGCGCTGAACAACAACGCGACACATCCTTACAGTCTGTCATCGCCGGAGTGTAATCCGGCCGCACCGACGGCACAGGCCGCATGTTTGTGCTGCATGACGGCATCCTCTACCGCCGCAATATCAACCCTGACGGCCCTGAGTTGCTCCTTGTCTTTCCTCGTCATCTGCGATCCCTCGTTCTCGAACAACTTCACGATGAACCGATGGCGGGACGCCTTGGAGTTTTGCGTACTGTGGGAATGCGCGACTCTCACGCATCCCCTGATATGCTGTTTTCCCGCACGGCTCGCGTGGCCTGGCGCCCGCGGCGGTCGGAGTGGTACAAGCGCGGTGCGAGAGATGGCGCGACTGTCGCGCCGCGGCGGGGTTACTCGGGCGCCGAGAGACAAGGCGCGTCCTCTTTGGGTTCGGGAAGCGAGCGGGACGGACGTGCCGCCCGCGCGTGCGCCGACCATGCTTCTGCGAGACCGTCTCGCGTGGCCGCCTTGGACACCGTTCGCGTGACAGTACGCGCGAGCGACCAGGTGTTGGGATCCAGCATGGGGCAAACATATTCGCTCGCAATGCGGTCGCGGTAAGTCGGACTTCTAGATTTGTCGCGCGCCCATCCGCATGTTTTGGGGATAGCAACTCGGCTAGCAGGCATTGATCTATGAAAGGTGCAATAAATGCCCTTGTGACTGTTTGCACTACTGTGTTGTCATTCCTTTGTCCCAAGAGTACGGAGGAGAACCCCCGTATCTCCCACAGTACATACAACCACGTACGACGCCGGTTCTACTGGCCGGGTATCTACTGCTCTGTGCGTCGTTATGTCACAACTTTCGAATTGTGTCAGCACTGGAAGAAACCTCTCCTCGCACCTGCCAGACGACTCCATCCAATTGAAGTTCCCTCTGAACTGTTCTTTTGCGTAGACCTTGACCTGCTTGGCCCTTTTCCAATGACGACTAGAGGGAATAGGCGGATCGTCGTCGCTACTGATTATGCGACACGCTACACGACAACAAACGTGCTGCCGACTACGCTTACTGAGAAACCAGAAGAAGCGCGATTACGAAAGTGCTAAGTGCTTGCGCAAGCAAGCAGCTTGGGACACCTACAAGGAAAGCTTGAACATTTACTGTTCTGCCCTGTCTTCAGCTAAAGATAAATACTTCACTCATGACCTACCATCTGTTTTAAAATCTAATCCCAGAAAGTTTTGGCACATTATAAGCCCAGATCAGGACCACACTAACATTTCTTTACACAACAATAACACTCCCATTCCAGATAATCAGTGTGCTTCTACTTTAAATACTTATTTTGCTTCTACATTCACCACAGAAGATCAGGCTGATCTGCCAGATGCATCGGAGCTGAACTATCAATACATGTCACCAATTGCAATAGCAGTTGAAGGTATCGCATGCCTGATAAATAACCTCAAGCTAACCACATCCTGTGGCGTTGACAACATTAATTCTAAAATTCTGAAAAACACCGTCACAGCATCTAGTAAAATTCTGTCTCACATCTTCAGGCAATCTATAGAGACTGGACAGCTGCCTTCAGATTGAAAGATGGCAAAGGTCATACCCATATTTAAGTCAGGTAATAAACCAGAACCTGAAAACTACCGTCCAATATCATTAACATCTATATGCTGTAAAATGCTAGAACATGTAATTGCATCAAATGTCTACAGTCACCTGGAAGCCAACAAATTTTTCTTTTCTAACCAACACGGATTTCGGAGGAACTTCTCTTGTGAAACGCAATTACTAGAATTAACAACTGACTTGCATGCTAACATGGAATAGGGTCTCCAAACTGATTGGGCTTTTCTAGACTTCTCAAAAGCATTTGACCTCGTAGCACATTGCCGTGCTCTTAAATTATCTGCTCTTAAATTAGATTCTTTTACAATAACATGGATTCGCAATTTCCTTTCTAATCATCAGCAATTCACAGCAGTTAATCATTTTTTCCTCTACTCTTTCGCACGTTACTTCAGGTGCACAACAAGGCAGCGTTCTTGGGCCATTACTATTTCTAATATACTTTAATGAGTTACCCAATAATATTTCCTCACACGTGCGCATTTTTGCAGATGACTGCAGCATTCTTTATCGTTTCATCAAATGTGCCGATGATCATGCAATCCTCAAAAAAGATCTTGAACTTATTTTTCTTTGGTGTAAGACTTGGCTAATGAAGCTTAACGTTTCTAAATGTAAAGTTACCTCTTTTAGCCACAAGCATACTAAATCTACATTTCCTTATCACATAAATAACATCACTATTTTGCATGATACTCAATATAAACATTATTACGATATTATCGGGAGATACTCAAGAGAGGAGCCGCCGCAAGAACGACGAAGTTGGTCTGTGCCTTGGCGCCGGCGAGCGTCGGCCTGCTGCCTGGTTCCAGTCTAAATAGCCTGTAATTTGCCTCTTTCGTCTGTGTCTTTCTACACGTAACATTCTGGTGGAGGTTAGCAATCCCCGTTCTCACCACGGAACTCCGTAGTGGTCGGTACATCAAGCTTGTCACCATGCCTCCCGGTGACAAGACCGCCTCTGCAACAGCTTTGGCTTGTCCAATTGCTCCAATCGTCACGATTGCCCAACATCGCAACCCTGGTGTGTTCTCTGCCCTGGAGGGACAGGATGTTGATGACTGGATCAAGCTCTGTAAGCACGCCAGTGCTAATAACAGGTGGGACCCAATAATTATGCTCGGCAATGTCATCTTTTATCTTGGCGGTACACCACGTGTGTGGCACCAGAAGCATGACGACGAGATAACCAGTTGGGAAAGTTTCAAAGAAAAGCTACGGGAACTGTTCGGCGACCCTACTGGCCACGAGGTTGCCGCGAGAAAGGCTCTTGCGTCTCGTGTTCAGACATCTATGGAGCCGTACGTTTCATACATCCTCAACGTCTTGGCTCTATGCCGCAAAGCTGACGTTGCTATGTCTGCAGCAGATAAAGTGTCACATGTTCTAAAAGGCATCGCCGACAACGCATTCAATTTGCTTGTTTTCGGCAACGTCTTGACAATCGACGCCATCATTAAAAAATGCCATTGCCTTGAACAACCTAAGAGCTGCCGTATCACACACTACATCACGTGGCTACCCAACACTGCTGCTACGTCGATATGTGAGGCTCGACCGCATCAGGCCACCACCTGTGACGACGTCACCCGTATTGTTCGCCGCGAGCTCGAGGCTGCCTGTTCACCAGCTTTCTCCACGATGCCTCCCGATCCGCCAGTAACCACGATTGCGATGATTCAGGCCGTCGTCAGACAGGAATTTGAAAACATGTGTCTCGACTCCGTGTGTTCATCGTCTACACCCACGGTTCCCCAGTTCTATAGCAGCCCTCCTCGTCACCGGCAGTCCTTTTCTGCCACATCTCGCCACAACCCGTCCGAATGGCGTACCCCTGATGACAGGCCGATCTGCTTCCACTGCTGCCGCATTGGCCACGTCGCTTGTCACTGCCGCAACCGATGGCCACCACCCCCTCAGACATACGCTGCCACTTATTCCCGCACCTTTGGACCTTCTGTTCTCTATGCCACTCACCGTGAACCCACTGCCGCTGATGATCCTGCTCCGAAGCTTCACTACAGCCGCTCGCCCTCACCTCGATGCCATCAGTCTCATTCGCCCCAACCCCGCCACTTCTCTTCGCCGCCTATCGCCTCCCGGACCCCGCCGGAAAACTAGGCACTGCAGCTTCTGGAGGTGAAGCTGCGTTGTCGACCCTGCCCCCAAATCCTCTGCTCATGTTGCCTACGAACCAAAACCTTCTTGACGTTGACGGTTATCCTGTCACTGCACTCATCGATACGGGCGCACATCTTTCTATTATGAGTTCTGCCTTCCGACGACGACTCAAGCAGGTCCTCACCCCAGCGTCGGCACGCATCGGCCATGTTCCAGATGGCAGTACTGTGCCTATCGTCGGCAGGTGTACGGCACGTGTCAGCATCGCCGGCCGCCACACCGTGATTTCTCATTGCCCCCACGACCTAATTCTCGGCCTCGACTTTCTCTCCGCGCATTCTGCCCTTGTTGACTGCTCTGCCAGTACCCTTTGCCTTGAGTTGCCGATTGTCGCAAAACCTTCTGACACACCCCAGTGTCGCTTACGCCCCACCGGCTTTCTTCGCCTGCCGCCAAAGTCGATAGCCTTTATTGAACTGTTGTCTTCCCCACCAGTTCCTGATGGCGAGTACCTCGTCACTCCTCTGCCCAACATTCCACTACAGTATGACGTTACCGTGCTCACAGTATGCTTACTATTACTGCGAACTGCACTCACATGCCTGTCTGTAACTTTGGATTGGCAAAGCAAATTCTACCGCAAGGTATTTGCCTTGCCAACGTTGATTGCCTCGGCGACCATCACGTGGCAGCGTTATCAACCGATGGTTCTTGCGAGCTTAGCAGGCCCCTCGCGCCAGCCTTGGGCGCCGATCTGAACATAAAGAAAACGGTTGCGACGAACCTGTCCTCTGCCCAGGCTGAAGACCTTTGCCAAGTATTATCGTCCTACCGAGATATTTTCAACTTCGCCGATCGCCCTTTAGGCCGGACGATCGCGGTCAAGCATCGAATTCTTACCGGCGATGCTACGCCTATTCACCGACGACCGTATCGAGTTTCTGCATCGGAATGCCGAGTAAATCAAAGTGAAGTGAACAAAATGCTAGATAAAAACATCATTGAGCCTTCTTCGAGTCCCTGGGCGTCACCTGTGGTGTTGGTTAAGAAGAAGCACGGCACATGGCGCTTCTGTGTAGACTACCGTTATCTGAACAACATTACTAAGAAGGATGTCTACCCGCTCCCACGTACAGACGACTGCCTTGACTGCCTCCAAGGTTCCAGCTATTTCTCTTCTATTGATCTTCGTTCTGGATACTGGCAGATTGCTGTTGACAATATGGACAGAGAAAAAACCGCGTTCATCACACCTCATGGCCCATACCAATTTAAAGTAATGCCTTTTGGATTATGCAATGCCTCTGCCACCTTTGAGTGTATGATGGACTCCTTGCTCCAAAGTTTCAAATGACCCACATGCCTCTGCTACCTCGACGATGTCATCGTCTTCTTGCCAACATTCTACACTCACATTGAGCGTCTAACAACTATACTTGGTGTATTTCGAAAGGCGAAGCTGCAACTTAACTCGTCCAAACGTCGTTTTGGCCACTGTCAAATTACTCTTTTGGGCCATCTCATTGACGCTTCCACAGTACAGCCTGATCACGACAAAACTCGTGCTGTCCGAGACTTTCCGGTTCCGAAGACAGCCACAGACGTCCGAAGTTTTGCAGGGCTATGCTCGTACTTTCGTCATTTTGTTCCAGATTTTGCGACATTGCTAGACCCCTCACTAATCTTTTAAAGAAAGACGTACAATTCTTTCGGGGCACTTCAGAAGCCGCCACCTTCTCTCGTCTCGTCACTCTTCTAGCCTCACCACCCATTCTCTCCCACTTCGACCCTGCCCCTGCGGAGTTGCTTACAGTTGCCAGCGGTCATGGTGTAGGTGCCGTCTTCGCCAAGCGTCAGCGTGGCCAGGATCCGGTTATTGCTTATGCGAGCCGCATTCTAGCATCATCAAAGCGCTACTATTCCATTACGGAACGAGAATGCTTTGCTGTTGTCTGGGCGGTTGCGAAGTTCCGCCCTTACCTTTACGGTCGCCCTTTTTCCGTAGTCACTGACCATCATGCTCTCTGCTGGCTCTCATCGCTAAAGGATCCTACAGGCCAGCATGGTCGATGGGCTTTGAGGCTACAGGAATTTTCATATTCCGTGGTCTACAAGTCTGGCTGCCTGCACCAAGATGCTGACAGCTTGTCGCATTACCCTGTTGATGACCCTGACTCCTCCAATATTCCCAGTGCTGCTTGCGTATTCTCTGTATCACAGCTGCTTCATTTCGCCGACGAGCAATGTCGTGATGCCTACATCAGAGCAGTCATTGACCGTTTTGAACACTCTCCGGCCGATGTCACATTACGCCTCTTCGTCCTCCGCGACAGTACTCTGTACCGTCGTAACCTTCATCTGGACGGTTTTGAGTTCCCTACTTGTCAAACCTAAACACATCCACTCAACCATTCTAGAAGAGCTTCACGACGCACCAACGGCAAGACACCTCGGCGTATCTCGAATGTATGACCGTGTACGTCGCCGTTTTGTCTGACCAGGCCTTGCCCGTTCCATACGACGCTACGTCGCCACTTGTGAACTTTGCCAACGACGCAAGAAGCCTTCCCAGCTCCCCTCTGGTTACCTGCTGCCGCTCGACATCCCTGCCGAGCCCTTAGATCGTGTTGGCTTAGACCTTCTCGGCCCATTTCCGGAATCTACATCAGGAAACAAGTGGGTTGCAGTAGCGGGTGACTATGCGACCTGCTACGCCGTAACCTCCGCTCTTCCGACCAGTTGTGCAACTGATGTTGCAGACTTCCTTCTACATGATATCATTTTGATGCATGGTTCTCCGCGTCAATTGCTAACAGACCGTGGCCGTACGTTTTTGGCCAAAGTTATTGATGACATCATGTGGGCCTGCTCCATACAGCATAAATTTACCACCTCTTACCACCCTCAAACGAACGGCCTCACTGAGCATTTGAACTGCACCCTTACAGACATGCTATCAAAATACGTTTCAGATGACCATCGCGACTGGGACCTGGCTTCACCTTACATTACCTTTGCGTACAACTCTTCCCGTCTCGAAGGAGGAAGAAATAACTTTATTGAGTCCTGAAGAACCCCTCCCCACCCACTCTTGATTTAGTGGTCGGCAGGGGTCGCGGGCCGCACCCACATTGGGACAGGAAGCCCGTGAGCCTCCGCCCTTTCGTGAGCCCTCTGGACGGCCCAGAGCTGGTTCTGGTGGTCGTCACTTCGCAGGGCGTTCACCCAGTCTTCCTCTTTACTGAACACGGTGCCGCTTAACACGGAGCATTAAGCATCTCGAAACTGCTGGTTTTTCCCTATTTTACCTCTTGTATGGCCGAGAACCGACGCTACTACTAGACACTGTGCTTCCGTCCACCATAGCTTCAACTAGCGCTTATGCCTGTGATGCAATCGGCCATGCTGACCATGCTCGTCAACTCGCGCATTCGTCTACAAGTGTCTCAAGACAAGCAGAAGCAACGCTACGACCTCCGTCACCGTGATGTCCATTTTGTGCCCAGCGCCGTCGTGTTGCTTTGGTCACCATTGCGTAAAGTTGGCCTTTGTGAGAAACTTCTTTCCTGTTATACAGGCCCATATCGCGTGCTCCGCCAGGTGACCGATGTCACTTATGAAATTTTTCTAGCCACGCCCACTACGTCCTCCGCTGTGACAACCAGTGACATTGTCCACGTCGCCCGACTCAAGCCCTACAACTCTCCACGCGCGTTGGATATTTAACAGTACCGTGACGGCGCTTTTACCGCCAGGGGGTAGTATTACGATATTGTTACGTAGGAAGACGCAGACGAAAAGCTATGTACAAATATATTTACAAGGAAAATACGCTGCGCTTGGCCAAGAGGCAACAGCCCGCGCTAGCTTCTAATCGTCGTCGTCGTCTTCACACTGCTGGCCTTTCGTGATCGCGCATATTGTGCCGTAGCACTACCCCCGGCTGCAAAAGCGCCGTCCCGGAGCGACTAAAGATCGGACTCGGAAGCAGTGTAGTAGGCCTTGAGCCTACTGACGTGTACGACATCACTAGATGCCACAGGAGAGGACGAGGTTGAGGGCACAGGAGCAATTTCGTAAGTCACAGGCGTCACCTGGCGCAGCACGCGGAAGGGCCCTGTGTATCGCGAAAGGAGCTTCTCTGAAAGTCCGACGTGACGAGAGGGCGACCACAGGAGCACGAGCGCACCAGGTGAAAACTGTACGTCACGATGGCGGGCGTTGTACTGACACTGCTGAGTGGTCTGTGAGGCCGTCAGTCGAGCACGGGCAAGCTGGCGTGCATGGTCAGCGAGGGCGATGGCGTCGCGCGCATACTCGCTTGTTGAGACCGCAGCAGGAGGAAGTGCCGTGTCTAGGGGCAAGGTAGGTTCGCGACCGTACAGTAGATAAAAGGGAGAAAATCCGGCGGTGTCGTGCCGGGAAGAATTGTACGCAAATGTTACGTAAGGAAGGGCAATGTCCCAGTCGTGGTGGTCCTTGGAAACGTACTTGGCCAGCATATCGGTAAGAGTACAGTTTAACCGCTCTGTCAGGCCATTGGTTTGAGGATGGTATGAAGTAGTCAGTTTGTGTTGAATGGAGCAGGAACGCACAATGTCAGCGATAACTTTCGAGAGGAAGTTTCGACCACGGTCAGTAAGCAGCTGTCGCGGGGCGCCATGAAGCAAGATAATGTCACGCAAGAGAAAGTCCGCGACGTCAGTGGCGCAGCTGGTAGGGAGAGCCCGAGTGATAGCGTATCGGGTGGCGTAATCAGTCGCGACGGCTACACATTTGTTCCCAGAAGATGACGTGGGAAAGGGACCGAGCAGGTCTAATCCAACACGAAAGAACGGTTCCACAGGGACGGTGATCGGCTGGAGATGACCGGCAGGTAGCACCTGAGGTGTCTTCCGACGCTGGCAGGGATCACAGGCAGCAACATAGCGTCGAACGGAGCGAGCGAGACCAGGCCAATAGAAGCGGCGGCGGACGCGGTCGTACGTGCGGGTTACCCCAAGATGTCCTGAAGTGGGTGCGTCATGCATCTCAAAGAGCACAGTCTGTCGTAGCTGTTTTGGCACGACAAGAAGAAGGTCAGAGCCGTCAGGGAGGAAGTTCCTTCGATACAGAATGCCACCCTGGAGGACATATCGGCGAACGGATGCGTCGGTAGGTGTAGAGCGCAGACGCTCGATAAGTGCTCGCAGCGATAGGTCTCGGTACTGCTCATCGGCGATGTTACCGAAGGCAGAGACAGAGAAAATGCCGTTGGGGCTACTACTGTCGGCGTCGTCAGGCTCGTCGACCGGGTAGCGAGACAGGCAGTCAGCGTCCTTGTGTAGTCGGCCAGATTTATAGGTGACAGTATACGAATATTCTTGGAGGCGTAAGGCCCAGCGACCAAGTCTTCCCGTAGGATCTTTCAGTGAGCATAACCAGCAAAGCGCGTGATGGTCTGTGACAACGGAAAAGGATCGGCCATATAAGTATGGGCGGAATTTCGCAACCGCCCAAACTAGGGCCAGACACTCACGCTCAGTGATGGAATAGTTGCGCTCCGCGGGTGAGAGGAGCCTGCTGGCGTAAGCGATAACACGGTCGTGGCCACGCTGGCGTTGTGCCAGTACTGCTCCAATTCCGTGACCGCTGGCATCAGTACGGACTTCGGTAGGCGCAGAAGGATCGAAATGGGCCAAAACGGGAGGCGTTGTGAGAATGTCGATTAGATGAGAGAATGCAGAGGCCTCGTTATCGCCCCACTGGAAAGGAGCGTCTTTTTTCAAAAGGTCGGTTAGTGGTCGTGCTATGGCGGCGAAATTTCTCACGAAACGGCGGAAGTACGAACAAAGGCCGATGAAGCTGCGCACATCCTTGACACACTTCGGAACAGGGAAGTGCGTAACAGCATGGATCTTGCCTGGGTCCGGTTGCACTCCGTTCGCGTCAACGAGATGTCCAAGGACGGTAATCTGGCGACGGCCGAATTGGCACTTCGATGCGTTGAGTTGCAGACCGGCTCGCCGAAAAACGTCCAGGACTGCTGAGAGGCGCTCGAGGTGCGTAGCGAACGTTGGGGAGAATACGATAACGTCGTCCAAGTAGCACAGGCACGTGGACCACTTGAAACCGTGAAGAAGGGAGTCCATCATGCGTTCAAAAGTGGCAGGGGCGTTACATAGACCGAACGGCATCACTTTGAATTGATAAAGACCGTCGGGTGTGACAAAAGCAGTCTTCTCGCGGTCGAGATCGTCCACGGCAATCTGCCAGTAGCCGGAGCGAAGGTCAATAGAAGAGAAATAGCGAGCACCGTGGAGGCAGTCAAGGGCGTCATCAATCCGAGGCAGGGGATACACGTCCTTTTTGGTAACCCTGTTAAGGTGCCGATAATCCACGCAAAAGCGCCATGAGCCATCCTTCTTTTTGACCAGTACTACAGGTGACGCCCATGGACTATATGATGGTTCAATAATGTTCTTGGCAAGCATTTTGCGAACTTCTGCGTGAATAACTTGACGCTCAGCTGGTGACACTCGATACGGGCGGCGATGAATAGGAGGGGCATCGCCGGTATTAATGCGATGTTTGACAGCTGTAGTTTGGGCTAAAGGACGATCGTTAAAGTCAAAAATATCGTGGTAGGAAAACAGAACGCGGTAGAGTTCACGAGCGTGCTCGGAGGGCAAGTCGGGGGCAATCATTTTCCGTAAGTCAGCGATGGTACAATTTGCCGACTGCGATGGTAGAGGAGTATCGGATGAAGTGTCGTCTACTGCAATGGATGCTACTGAGTGATCTTCGAATGAACAAAGCTGGGCCAAAGACATCCCACGTGGCAGCACTTGTGTCGTCAAGCCAAAGTTGACCACTGGCAGGCAGACGCAATTCGCCGTAATAGATAAAACTGTATGGGGTACTGTGATCCCATGTGTAAGGAGGACGTCTTGCATAGGAGCCGCGATGTAGTGACCGTCGGGGACTGGTGGGGATGACACTAGGTCAACGTAGGTCAGTGCCGAAGGTGGAAAGCGAACGAAGTCGGCGGAACTGAGGCGACTGGGGTGTGGTTCAGCAGGATCCAGAACAGGCAGGTCAAGGCGGAGAGTACTGGCGGAACAATCGATGAGAGCAGAATGTGCGGAAAGGAAGTCTAAGCCGAGGATGATGTCGTGGGGACAGTGGGCGATGACTGTGAATAGCACGATTGTTGAGCGATCGGCGAAGGAGACGCGGGCGGTACACATACCAATTACGGGGGCTGTTCCGCCATCGGCGACACGGACAACAGGCGTCGTGGCGGGCGTGATAATTTTCTTGAGCCGGTTACGAAGGTCAGCGCTCATTACGGACAAATGCGCCCCAGTGTCTATGAGAGCAGACACAGAAACACCGTCGACTTGCACGTCAAGAAGGTTCAGATGAGTGGGCAAAGTCAGTAGAGGATTTGGCGGCGTAGGGAGCAATGCAGCGTCACCTCGAGGCGCTGCATCGTCTAGTTTTCCGGCTGGGAGCGGCGTCCGAAGGGAGTCGGCGAATAGGCGCGACGGGGCTGGGGAGAGCGAGATTGTCGTCGTTGGGGCGAAGGCGAACGAGAATAGGGGCGGTTCGTTGCAGGAGAATCAGTGGCGGCATTATCGGAGCGTGCGGCATAGGGACGAGAAGGGCCACCTGAGGGGCGAGAGTAGGCAGTATAAGTAGGCCGGCTCGGGGAACTCCAGCGACTACGACAGTGCCGAGAAATGTGCCCGATTCGATGGCAGTGGAAACAAATAGGCTTGTCGTCAGCAGTGCGCCATTCAGATGGGTTGCGGAAACGTGGTGGGTAAGAAGATGCGGGACGGGGCGAAATCGAAGAAGCCGGGCGGGTATTAGGGCGATGGGCCGAGCAGATGGTGTGAAGACCCATGTTTTCAAACTCCTGGCGGACAACTGCCTGGATCAGTGAGACCGTGACTGCAGGTGTGTTGGTGGGACTGGAGTCGAAGGCAGCCGGATAGGCGGCCTCGATCTCACGCCGGACGATCCTGGTAACATCGGCAGTGTTGTTGGGACGAGGAGCGTCGGCACAGGAAGATGTCGCTGGGGTGTTGGGCAGACGGGCAAACTGCTGGTCAATACGTCGGCTTTTGGCGAGTTCCAGGCGGCGGCACTCTCTTATAACAGCATCCACCGTCGCTACGTTGTTGCAAACGAGCAAGTTGAAGGCGTCATCGGCAATGCCTTTGAGGATGTGGGAAACCTTGTCTGACTCAGTCATGTGGGTGTCAACTTTGCGGCACAGAGCCAAGACGTCCTGAATGTACGTGACATAGGGCTCTGTTGACGTCTGCACACGGCCGGAAAGCGCCTTCTGCGCGGCAAGTTGTTGACCGTAGGGGTTGCCGAACAAGTCTCGAAGCTGTGTCTTAAGTGAATCCCAACTGGTGAGCTCATCTTCGTGCGTGCGATACCAAACTCGAGGTGTGCCACCGAGGTAAAAGACTACGTTGGCGAGCATAATAGTAGGGTCCCACCGGTTATTGCGGCTGACGTGTTCATACAGGCTGATCCAGTCATCGACGTCTTCCCCATCTTGGCCCGAGAATACGCCAGGATCACGGGGAGCGGGGAGAGTGATGTAGGTCGTCGAAGTGGCAGCAGGTGTCGGAGCCGGCGGAGTCGGGTTGTCGTCGCCGGGAGCCATGAAGGAAGGCTCGACGTACCGTCCACTGCGAAGCTCCGTGACGAGGTACAGGGAACCCAGCACCTCCACCAGATATGTTACGTAGGAAGACGCAGACGAAAAGCTATGTACAAATATATTTACAAGGAAAATACGCTGCGCTTGGCCAAGAGGCAACAGCCCGCGCTAGCTTCTAATCGTCGTCGTCGTCTTCACACTGCTGGCCTTTCGTGATCGCGCATATTGTGCCGTAGCAATATTATCGGGAGATACTCAAGAGAGGAGCTGCCGCGAGAATGACGAAGTTGGTCTGTGCCTTGGTGTGTGCGAGTGTCGGCCTGGCTGCCTGGTTCCAGTGTAAATAGCCTGTAAATAGCCTCTTTCGTCTGTCTTTCTACACGTAACAATATTTTGGTGTTCACCTAACTTCGACTCTTTCGTGGTCAATGCACATTGCATACATATGAGCTAATACTTCAAGACCATTAGGGTACATAAGACGCAAGTTGCATAATTCTACTAAAGACATTCGTAAACTAGCTTATCTAACATTTGTTTGACCTCAGCTTGAATACGCCGCATCCGTCTGGTCTCCCCATCAGAAATACTTGATCAAAAAGCTCGAATCTATCCAGGATAGGGCTGCGCGTTTTATTTCACATTGTTATGACTATAACAAAAGCATAACACAAATTAAACTCGACCTCTCACTACAGCCCTTGCATTATCGTCATGATATAGCCCTGCTATCATTATTTCATAAATATGTCCATAATACAGCACCATCAGTCCTGCCTCTTGAACCTGCTCATTACAGGTCACACTGGCTGTACAATCAGTTCAATTTCATGCGTATCAATGGGAAGACTAATTCATTTAACTACCCCGCTCTTCCAAGAACCATTCGCCTTTGGAACAATCTTCCTAATGGCATCGCTTATGAGAGTGACCAGGAAAAATTCCAGCATCTTCTAGCAACGCATCTTTCAAAGTCTACATAACCTAAACGTGTTATTTTTTCTTGAGTTTCCTGTTATGACTATGCTACTACCCCTTAAATACTGTTTTATTATAGCTAAATATTATCCCGCTCGCTCTGTAACTCTACTGGTTATATTTTACTTTGTGAAAATTTCTTGTTCACTGACCTCCCGCGTTCAAAAGCATTCGGTCTTTCTTTTGCACAATTTTTTAACACTACATTACTGCATGTTAGTGCATTTCTTACACTGTATCTTTTGTATATGTATTCACATATGTATTCTAATTATTGTGTAACCTTTGAGTGCACTCTCCCCCCTTACACAAAGCCTCTAGGGGCCTGTAAGGTATCTTTAAATAATAAAATAATAATAGTTGCGCAACAGACGTCGCCGATTTTCTCCTCCAAGACGTCATTCTCCACGACGGTGCACCTCGACAGTTACTTACAGACCGCGGCCGCTAGTTCTTATCTCGAGTTGTCGACAACCCCGCTCTTGTGCCACTGAGCACAAGCTGTCCACCGCCTACCACCCACAAACAAACGGTCTTACGGAATGTCTCAACCGAACAATCACAGAGATGCTGTCGTTGTACGTCTCCAACGATCACCGCGACTGGGACGCCATGCTAGCTTATGTGATGTTCGCGTATAACTCGTCCCGACATGACACCGCAGGGCCCTGTGGCGAAGCACGCCAGAGCACATGATGGACGGAGGAGGTACTTGCTGGAGGGGTTTGCTGGAATGTGTCTTCAGGCATAGTTGAGCGTAGGGTACAGGATCGAAGTTCCAGGATGGACGTTGTAGGCTGAAGCACCCTCCACCACTGGTAAAGGTGTTTATTAGTCGCCAGCGTTTGGGACTGACCGTTAGAGCAGTGTCTTGTGTCATCGATCTCAGGGCATGCGGCTGTTATGAGAGATGGGGTTGGGAGACGCAGAACAGCACAGCAAAGAGATTTTAATTAGACTGTAAACTCAAGAACTCAAAGCTCAATTGACTCAAAATAAAACTCAATGAAGGAATGGTAACACTTATGTAACCTAAACGTGTACTTATCCCTGTCTATGATAGTCCTAGGCGTTTTCTATGTGAAAGTCAGGCAACCCTAGCCTATGGCTGCGACGCTATCAGAAAGGAGCATTCTTACAGACTTGTGTTGCCGCACGTATCTTCGATGCCTGATGCGTGTCAGATCTTCGTCATAGTCTGTGTTCTCGCCGACTCCGTAAACGTTGCTGCCTTGGTGTTGACCAGTCGACTCGTCTGTCTCTGCAGTGATGCCGGTGTCCCGAACTCCATTGGTGATGTGGCACCCCGGCCTCACCGGTTAGGCCTAACTCCAGGTTCTGCCGCCCCTTCTTATTCGAGTGCCGACGAGACGCCCCTGGGACTATCATCAAATATGCTGGTCTGCCTCTGAAGGGTGATCTTTCCTGGAGTGCCTGGCACTGCTGTGAGAGGCTGCAGCAGGTTCAAGGAGCCTCCCTCCAACGTCACTGAAGTCGACGGCCACACCCTGGACTGCCAGCGTCACGGACTTGACTAAACCTTGTGGGGATGCGCGACTCTCACGCGTCCCCTGATATGTTGTTTTCCCGCACGGCTCGCGTGGCCTGGCGCCTGCGGCGGTCGGAGTGGTTGAGGCGCAGTACGAGAGATGGTGCGAGTGTTGCGCTGCTAACGCCGCCGACAGGCGGGGTTACTTGGGCGCCGAAAGACAAGGCGCTTCGGCTCTTTGGTTCGGGACAGCAACCAGTGCGGACATGCTGTGCCGCGCGTGCGCCGATCCATGCTTCTGCGAGGCCGTTTGGCGTGGCCGCCACCGTTCGCCTGACCGTACGCGCGAACGACCAGGTGTTGGGATCCAGCATGGGGCGAACATATTCGCTCATTATCCGGTCACGGTGAGTCGGACTTCTAGATTTGTCGCGCGCCCATCGGCATGTTTTGTGGGTAGCAACTCGGCTAGCAGGCAACATATGAAAGGTGCAATAAATGCCCTTGTGATTGTTTGCACTACTGTGTTGTCGTTCCTTTGTCCCAAGAGTACGGGGTGAGAGAACCCCACAACCTCCATGGCTCCCGTCGCCAATGCGATACTGACGCTACAACCTTCTTGGCCCAGAGCCACGTCGATAATGCCAGCTCGGTGCCGCTTCTTGCTCGATGACAGCTAGGGTCATGCGCCTCGAGGGCTCGTACGGTTCGGACCGCTATGTGCACATCATCCTCTTCTTCCTTTCGGTGCTGCATGCCTCTTACATATGACAAGCAGGGCACAGACTCCCGATTTTAGAACTCTTTACCGCGGGTGCCAAACGAGGTCGATCCACCTGGCGCCAATGACTGTAGTGCTGACTGTCGCATTATGCGCGTCCCCCACATTTTTCCATCGCTCAGATTGGCCTTAATGAGTCGATAACCCGCAGAAATCACCTCCCGTAAAGATGAAAAATCCCTAATGTTTCTTGGAAAAAAAATGGTAAGCAGAAGTTTCTAAGCAATAGAAGATTGCCATTAAGCACAGTATGACCCACTATTAAACTGAAAACCTAATTGGTATTTAGGACAACTTCACTATTTCTTCAGCTTTGGAGGGAAAAAAAAGCACTTGACTCTATTCTACTGAAATTCTAAATCTAAAATATATTTTCCAGAGCTTCATATATGAACTGAGTTGCTATCAGTGCTGGCATATACAAACTTTGTGTTCCCTTTATTAAGAGCAGAGTATACTATACATCTCAATCCCCAGATACCTAAGTTACTGATAGCTAGCTAGATTCTTGTTATGTAATCTGCGTAGCCTCTTGAGCATGTACAGCACCATGTTTCTTGCACAAAATATGCAAGCATAAAAGCTTGTGTTAAATTTTCTGCTATTCTATATTTGATTTGATATTCAGCTTTCTTTCCCTTGATTCGATTCAATATTCGATTCAAAATGTACTACACGATATTTGCACATCCCTAGTTACAAGACATCTGAGCCCAACGTTACACAGATCACCAAATTCCTAGTTCACAAGCACTTAGCACAGTGAAAGAGCGATGCAGCAGTCTGGTGACGTGTACCGACCATCTCTAGTGTCCCTCATCGAACAGTTGTCAACAAGTAAAGCACACATCACCTCCCATGGCCTAAGGACGTTGACAGGCAAAGGTGGGGCATCCTTGCCCACCTCCTCGATGGGGAGATGGACTTCCAGGCGGACAGTCGCCATCTCAAGTTCATCAAGGGCTCCCACAAAATCCCTGATGTTCATGTATACTGCTCGCATTGCCTGGATAGAAGAAATAAAGATGGCCTTCCAGCAACAGCCCTGTGAGCAGCAACAGATTAAGCATGTAGGAATAAGGCGTCTTAAATCACAACAGTCCGGCTGATGGAGGTTGCTGTAGAAAGTGTTGATAACTGTATGCAACTGCAGCTCTAGAATGCAACACAGCTGTCTCCATATAAAACCGCACACTCAATGTAAAATGCAACATTTACAGAGTAGAACCCATTTATAATGAAATCCATAATTCCACGTAAACCGGTTGTTGTATTGGTAGTTCATGACACGTGGACTCGCCATTCAAAACGCCCAAAAATTAACGGCACTGCAGCTGGAATCAGCACTTACAATTTGACACCACTTTGGTTAAAAAAGAGAATTTTCGGTACCTTCATTTTTTGCTCATCATGCTTTTCCACATCTAGCAGCAAGTTTCCGTTAAAACGTCATTTGTATGCAGTTTGTATGCTTTATTAGATTTGCCATCATTAGTTCTGTATAATGTCATATTAGTTTATCTTATATTATATTTCGATCAGTTTACTTTCTTTCTGTTAGTACTTGTTTGTTGTGTGAGTAACAACCTTACGTCCTTGCTGCATTTACGTTAACCTGATTTATTTCTTAAACTTTGTACAGGAGATCTCCCTACAGCCCAGAGCTTTGGGACCTCCTATTGTACATTTTTTGGCTTCTATATTGATACATGTACTTATCTTTATCGGGCAACCACGTTTGGCCGCCTAACAAATGTTATCGCACAGCGCGGGACGCGCCTGCATGTATCCGAAGTTTCTGGAAAGTTATCGATGCTTCTAACCGCTTTCTGTTGTCGCCGAACCTTATGCTATCTGATTTCATCGCCTGACGCGAATGGTGTAGAACTTTGTGGAAGGCACGCGGGTCCCAACGATTAGTCTGGAACATTCGACGATTGATGTATAAAAGCCGACGCGCTTGACCCGTTGATCAGATTTTCGACGATCGCTGACCGTGTTCGCCGCTATCATTGCGCTATAAGCGTAGCCTGTTTTTGTGGGCACAGGTTCGCCCAATAAAAGTTAGTTTTGTCTTTCACAGTATTGCTACTGTGTTCGTCATACGTCACACTACGTGACAATATTTTCACAAGTGAATGAATCAACAATCTTCTTCTTCTTAAAGAACGAAATGCAAGCGACATCGTAAGTCCTTCGAATCAAACTCAGCCAGTTCCAGTCACCTCTTATTCTAAAGCTACGAGCGCGTCCACCGCCACTTTTTCTTAGAGACCTTGTAATTAATTTTGCTGTCAGCAGGACATGAGTGGATCCCGCAAAGAATAACAAAACATTCTAGTTCACTGGAAGCAGGAACAACTGCGGCGTACCATCATTTTACAAAGGACTTGTCATTACGGTTGCAGATTTGGTTATGCACAAACCGAGAGCTGTGAAGATAAATTTTTTTTTGTTTCTTTGGCCGAAAAAGTGTGACATTTGAAAGGTAGAAAGCCATCACAAACTGTTATCAGCAAAAACGTAAATGAAGCGACGACACACCGTAAGCACCGACACTGCAACTTTGTGTGGCAGCGGTGCGTCGTGCTGCATGAATATCGATAGCACCCCTTGAATGGTCATTGGTTCAAATTGGTTTCAATCGTCCAAATAGAGTACATAATGTAGTGCACACGGTACCACGCAGTGAACTGCGCAAGAACGAGAGTGCCACCGCCATAGCTTCTGAGATTGCACACAGTGTTACCAAAGTGCAGCACAAACCGTGCACTAGAGTGCTGCTGTCATAGCCTTCGAGATCAAAAGCCACGGCCACTGTACACAGTACTGCATTGCTCTGATGCATGCTGGAGACATGCCTTGAAAGCACGATTACACTAGTATGGTTGAAAGCAAGCGACTTTCCATGTGGCTTCTGAAATGCGTGCACAGTGCTCACTCATCTCAGTGGTCAACTCTTCACCGAGGTCGGAGTGGATCAAGGGGGGAGGGGGAGGTCACACATCCGTGCTTCGGAACTTCACGTACGCCATCTTTTTATGCAGTGACCCGGCTTTAACCCTTAGACGATCAATGACGCAAATATACGGCACTGCAAACAAGTCCGAAAATGGTTGATGCCGTATATTTACGGCGCTGTCTGTACATTTAAAAAGCACACCAATTTCCTAACTCTTTCTTTTTTGTCATGTGCTGCCACTATGTGGGGATACAGGGAATTTTTTTGCGCACCTTCCTCTCTTGGTTTTCGTTGCATGGTTTGTTTTAGCACTAGTTTTCTCCCGCGCATCTATATACTACCGCTTGCGCATTGGCGTGCGCACGGGCGGGCGGCCGTTTGGATTTTGTTTCGCGGGCGGTTTTGGCTTTTTGCGCTTGTGAAACTGATGGCTATCTCTTTCCTAATCACTCAAAGGGCAACCGCTTGTTTCTCGCTCATTTAGTGCTCACAGGGGTGCGCATAGGAAGGATGCCGCCGTGCATGCGTTTA
Organism: Dermacentor andersoni; assembly: GCF_023375885.2. Classification (NCBI taxonomy): domain Eukaryota; kingdom Metazoa; phylum Arthropoda; class Arachnida; order Ixodida; family Ixodidae; genus Dermacentor; species Dermacentor andersoni. The sequence continues at coordinate 2,349,878 of NC_092819.1, forward strand.
CATTTCTTTTCTTTTTTTAAGACTCGCGAAAACTAATTGCCCTAGCTGGTTGGCAATAAGATGAAGATTAGCGGAAGTTAGTCACACGTGTTGGTTTTTTTTTTTGATGGGCACACAATCAGTTTTCTTGAGTGCGCACACCCACGCAGTTCGATTACGCTATGGATGTACAGTGCTCACGGAATGAAATAGGACACGGAGCATTTAGTAGAACCCTACATATGTGCAAAGTACGCGAGAGCACCATGTCATGTCGCTAGGAATTTGGTCACCAAAGGTGAAGAGGACTCCGATGTAAGTGTACGCGCCACAATTACGTCGATAAGACACGAACTGCAGCCGGTTGAAACGAAAGTATGCGCATTACTTAGCCCTAAATTGACGCGTTTCATTCCGTGAGCACTGTACGTATTAGTGTAAGAGCAGGAGAGAGAGAGTAAAACATCTTTATTAATAATATTTGAATGGCGAGAGCAGTGTGGGAGGAACCCTCAGTCCAGGGTCCCTAAGATGATTCCGGCGATGTTTCAAGCCCGTTGTATCACAGCTCGAAGGACCTCGGGAGGTCCGTCGCGGAGGGCATCGTCCCACAGCTTTTTGTTGCGTAGGGGGTAAAGGAGAGTTGGCAAGGGAGGAAAGAGGTTTGCAGTGCACTCAATCATGACGTGGAAGATTGTGGGTGAGCTGCCACAGCCAGGGCAACGATCTGCATAACAGTGTGGGTAGAATTTATTGAGAGAGACAAGATTTGGAAAAGTTGCAGTTTGTAACTGGCGTAATGCCACTGCTTCCTCCAGCGAGAAGGACGGCGGTGGTGCTGCGTGGGTGCGACGAATGCATGTATAATGACGGAGTATGTCTTTGTAACGGAGCAAGGAATCCCCCCACTCTGAACTAGTCACCTCATCACACCGAGTCGCCCGGAGGGAAATTTCTCAGGCAACCACATGTGCGCGTTCATTACCCGGCAGCGAGGTATGACCAGGGGTCCAGAGTAAGTGGATGCGGGGAGGTGTGGTTGGTGCATCTTGTGGGATCTGTTTGAGAATTTGGTGCGCCGCTCTCGGGATGCCATGTCCTGATAGGAATGCCAGGCATGCCTGTTGCGAGTCCGTCAATATATACACTTCCTCAGGAACACGGATGGCGTATCAAATTGCAACAGCAACACCGAGAATTTCTCCATAAGCGGCATTTGTTCTGCGCATTGCAGCAGAGTCTCTCAGGGATTCGGTGCCATCCAAAACTACCGAGGTATAGCCCTCTTGAGTGCGTGATGTGTCCGTGTATAAAGTATGTGTTTCCGGGATGTTTGCAAGTGCGTGGCCAATGTATCGTACACGGGCTTTGCGCCGCCCTTTGTCATGCTCGGGGTGCATATTACGTGGCAATGAATGAATACTTAGTGCTTGGCGTATCACTGACGACAAGATGGTTGGACGGGTTTCAGACTCAAGGGGTGGGATAGAGTATCCTAGCCGTGTGAGAAGATTGCGGCCAGTAGGAGTGAGTAGGAGGCGCTGGCGATGGCTGACCCAATGTGCCTCTAGCAGCTCGCCTAGTGTGTTATGTGTCCCTAAGTTAAGGAGACGGTGTGTGGAAGTATAATTCGGGAGGCCATGGGCCAGCTTCGTCGCTTTGCGAATCATTGCATCTATGCGAAGTTGTTGCGCTTGGGTCACAGGCTGAAATGGGAGATGGTATGTAACGCGGCTGATCACGCATGCCTCCACCAAGCACAGCAGGTCCTCTTCTCGAAGGCCCGAACGCCTGTTGGAGACCCTCCGGATCACGGCCAGAATTTGCTCAATCTGTCTGGATAGAAGGGAAACAATGTAGTTTCACCTGCCATCCGCTTGGACGTGTAGGCCGAGGATACGAGCATGATTAACCTGTGGTATCGGTGTGCCATCCACGTGCACAGTGATAGGGGGAGTAGAGGAACGGCTCCAGGGGCGAATGATTATGAGCTCTGACTTTTCCAGAGCACATCTTAAGCCGCATTTTCTCGAGTACTCGGAAACTGTATCGACTGCTTGCTGCAGTCGGTCCTGGATGGCTCCGTCGGAACCCCGTGTCGACCAGATAGTAATGTCGTCCGCATAAATAGCGTGGGCGACATTAGGGATCTGGTCGAGTAGCTGGGGGAGCCCTACGAGTGCGATATTAAATAGAGTAGGGGAAAGAACAGAGCCCTGGGGTGTCCCACGTCCTACAAGGCGAATCGTACCGGATCGATACGGTCCCATTCCTCGAAGAAATGTGTGGATATAGTTGTACATACGAATTCCACAGTGCGAATGTGCAACATTGCGAAGTATGAGGTCATGTTCAACATTATCGAATGCCCCTTTTAGGTCTAAGGCGAGGAGTTCTCTCGTTTGGGCGCATGACTGAGGTCCTATGACTTCCTCCCGCAAATTGTAAAAGCACATCTTTGGCAGACAGATGAGCTCGATATCCAAATTGAGAATGAGAAAAGAATGATTTTTCTTCGAGGAAGGGCTGCAGATGCCGCAAGAGTAGATGCTCCATGAGCTTACCAATGCAGGATGTTAGGGAGATGGGTCGTAAGTTTTCAACCTTAACAGGCTTGCCTGGTTTGGGGATTAGTGTGATGTCGGCGTGTCGCCATGCTTGGGGAAGCATCCCCTTGCGCCAGCAATCATTGAAGATATTGGTGAGGTGGTTAATATCCGCGTCACTGAGGTTACGAAGGGTGGCGAATCGGATGTGGTCGGCTCCCGGTGCTGTGTTGGGGCGTAGGTCTTGTAGGACCACCCGCACCTCGTCAGATGCGAAAATCTGCATCGAGCAATTCGTTCGCCTCGCCTACATAAGGATAGTCAGGGTACTGCGGCGGCGGGCCTGTGGGTATGGAATGCTTCTCTAGCTCTCTGAGGAGTGTCGAGACATCGTCCCTGCACTCGTGCATTAGGATGTGCAGCTGTTGAAATGTTTTTCCCTTTATTGTGGTGGGATCTGTGAGTGAGCGAAGAATCGACCACGTTTTTGCTGTGCTCAATGTGCCTGAGAGGCGATCGCAAAATCCTCGCCAGTTATTCCTCGTAAGGATCTCTGCATACTCCTGAGATTCCCGTGTAATTTGATCTATACGTTTCCTAAGTTTGCGGTTGAGGCGTTGTCGTTTCCATCGTCGTGTCAACCCTCTGCGGGCGTTCCAAAGATGAAGTAAATGCGTGTCTATGTCTGGTGTCTCAGTTGTGGTGCACAGTGTGCTCGTGGTGGCCTCTAGATCTTGTGCGAGAGAGTCAAGCCAGCGTTTGTACCCTTGGCGCTCAGGTGGGTCCTGGCGATGTTCCCTGATTTTCGCCCAATCCGTTATACGCACATTTCACTCGGGCCTGCGCGCACCCCGTAATGACAAGGTGGTCGCCACAATGTAGTGGTCACTACCAAGGTGCCCCTCTAAAGGCCCGTGCGCAACGACTGGGCCAGTATTGCGCACGAAGGTAAGGTCAGGGCAGGTGTCACGAGATACGCTGTTGCCTATCCGAGTGGGGTGCTCTGGGGCGGTAAGCAGTGTGTATCTCATGTTACAGATGGCATTCCATAAGCGGGTCCCTTTAGCCTGCGATTTAACGTAACCCCATGCAGTATGCGGAGCGTTAAAATCGCCGGCCACCACACAAACCCGTCCAAACCTACCAAATTCTGTTAGTAGGTGCTGAAAACAGTGCATTGAGTATAAACAGACTCTTGCTGCGTTTACCTTGCATAATTATTTCCAATATTTGGTGAGGAATGTCAATGTTAGTGGTATGCATGCAACATGTAACATGTTTCGAAACTAAGGCTCCCACAAGAGGAGAGACATCCGAGAGCGTGTTGTAGCCGGATAAAGAAGGGGTGCAATTGACTTCCTGTAAGACGATGACATCGGGAGGGTTCGTGAATGTGGCAATATACAGGGTGTCTACCAAGTTGACATTTCCAAATTCCCTGAGTTTTCCAGGTTTTCCCTGAGCGCCATTGCAAATTCCCCGGAGTGATGCAGAACTATGGTTTATGTCAAGACGGACTGAAACCATATCGCCCGATGCTGTCACTCTCTAGTAAGCACATGAAAACAATAAAAACATGACTTAATCCAATTTGAATACTAAGGAGCAGTGTTTATGTTATTCAAAAAGAGATTAGCATGGGTTAGTAAAATGCACAGCAAATAAAGTGTCTTCGAAAAAAATTGCAAATAGGGTTGGACATTATCCAATACGAATGAAAAGGAGATGCATATAGAAGCAAATATTTTCGAATATGAGCTATTTCTATCAACTGATAGCAACCTCAGTGGGATGAGGCCCGAACTCTGTCACAAATGAGATTCTCTCTCAACAGCTCGTAAACCTCAACTGTCCTGACATACTCTCAGCCCGCGCACGACGCCCGAGTATTGTGTTTCACTGCTTTAAAGAGTTTATTTTGGTTTGGATGAGGGACACCTGCACCTCGGAATCAGCCAAAACTTTATTTTTTGAGCTCAAGCTCCTTCAAAACGGCGGCAGCAAGCTTCCATTCCCGTTTATTCCTCAATGCGTAGGTCATTTCTCTTCTTGTCCACCTTCCGCCACTCATTCGCCCCAAGGACCATTTGGAGCATCTTGGTCAGTTGCGCAGTCCACGACCGATTTTTCGAACTCCCTAGGGGCCGCGAAAATGTCCGAAAAATCGGCCAGTTGGAAAAAAATAAATCCGTGTCATTTACTGCTCTTAGGGGCTCAAACCGCCACAGGCACGTTCGAAAACGCTCTGAAGGCCTGTCGGTACACATATTAGGCATATCGGTGCTTCTACTGGGACAGGAAATACCGGGTGCCTGCGTGTATAATTAAGGAAAACATACTGTGCTCCGTGGTCCCTTCTCATGTTTGTTATGCTTCACTGCAATATGTTTCCGTAAGCTTTACCAAGCAACATTTCTGTAGAGAGGCAAAGCTGACTTTCAGGACCCAGCATTATGCAACGCACCGTGTTTTCTAAGTTTCTAAGCCAATCGCGAGGACCACAAATGTGGAGTCCGTGCCATTGCTGACAGCAGCTAATTCTTTCAATAAAAAACTCGGCACCCAACGGCAAGAAGCTTCATAGCAAACGTCGAAGCAGCTAGGCCTAGCGTTGCCGCAGTGGTGGCAACGGCTGCCAGCGGATCTGCGTGCGAGAATGCCGGTTCGAGGTGGCGAAGTAATCAAAATGGCAGTGTTGGTGCCTTTGATTATTGCCGCTTCGGACCTGCGGTCACGGCAAAACGTCCGGAAATTCGGACGGCGAAGAGTTCTTGCGTCGAAAATTTCACACGTTTCTATACGTTGACTCTATGGGGTACGTGGCGGGGCCGCGAAGCCGTCCAAATTATCGGGAATGCGGAAAGTCGCTCGTCGACTGTACACTGGCAACTCCTCCTGCCGACGACAGGGCATCAAAGACGATTCCATTACGATTCCTATCTTTTAGTCGATCCAGCATTACCGCGACTTTCGACCCTTTCAATAATATTGCCGCTAATTTTCCCTGATAGAGGCCCAAATTCCCTGAGTTTTCCCTGACTTTTTCCAGACTACTCAAGATCCCTGAGAATTCCCGGTTTTCCCGGTTTTCCCGGTTGGTAGACATTCTGAATATACTGCTGTAGGGAACCTCGTTTTCGGCGGAATCCCCTACAATTCCACTGCCACACCACTAGTTGCTCCGCGTTACGCGGCACCATCATCATCGCGAGAGGAAGAACATTTGAGGCTTGCTAAATATCCTCGTGTGCGGATTTTCAAAGCCTTGAACTATGTGCATAAAAATGCATAAAATTTTTAATTCCGATAAGCTTATTTCCTTTTTCATTGTTGTTATTCATGAATGAAGAGTGCATATATACCAACTCAAAATATTTTTTTCGCACTTTACGGTCACCCTAGAAAAATTACGGTAAATTTTTTTCTAAATAAGTCCCTAAGAAGAATCGCAATCTGCTATAAAGAATATTGACCCTGGGCGGTCGCATATGTCGAAAAAAATCGGCCCTCAAAGGGTTAAGTGTTCCTTCTAACAGTAGGGCGCTTTTGAAGATGTTTGTTATATTTAAACGCAGTTTCCATAGACAGGGTCAGAAAATTGTAAATACTGAGAAATGTTATTGCTATTACCGATAGATTGTTATATGTGGGATAGTTATAAGTGGGTTTGACTGTAATACGAACAACCTTTCCAAAAAAGGCAACAACTTATGGATGCAGCTCAACAATGTGACAAAATATGTTGGCTCCTACTAAATGCAAGCCATAATTTGTATTGGCATGAGGCACAGTACAAGACACTGCTGTCTGCTCATTCTTCCAGTGATTAGTGGTGCAACCTTATGATGAGTAAGCTACAACAGGCCAGCAGGTGCTCTGCTAGGCCTATCAGCTTAAGAAAAGCAGACTGGGCACTCACAAATCAGACAGGCAAACATTATCCCTCCCTCTCAACATGCTTAAGTAACAGCGGCTTCATCCCAAAATATGTCACTATCGCAAGCATAGTAGCTATTAATACATGGCATGATGAGTCACCAGAACTTGAATAAAAGTGGAACAAAGCTGCCTTTCAACAAGCATTTGCGATTTCCAGGGGCTTTCCTGTGTAAAGGAGTGCTATGTAGCATACACTATTTGCAGTATATGTTAGAGACATATGTTACAGCATATACAGACAGATATGTCACTACTTTAACACTTACCCGAAATTCTTTCTTCAAAGCAGCAAACAGCTGGACATGCACCTGACCATCACTGCACAGGGCTGTGTCACCTACGCAGGGTTCATACAGAACATTCAATTCAATATACAAGGACAATTCAAGACGATGAGCAAAACGAGAACAAGGTAAAAGCGGGACCGAACGTTTCAACAAGTAGACTTTTTCAAGGAGACATATGCCTTCCTCGGCACAGTATATATGGGTAGAGTTCTTCTAAAGGGGAGAGATGGTAACACGGGTGGGTGCGGCAACGACCAAAGGTGTAGAATTGAGAATAAAAGGGTGTCATACACAAGGCCGGTGACACAGCCGTGTGTCAGCCGGCGTGTCAATGGCCATGTGCACAGCACCCCTCTGTTATCTGCTTTGCTGGAGGTAGTGAGCTATCATGTCTCTGAATGAGATAATAAAAGGAGCAGCATAAAACGGTGCCCACGACGAACAAAATACTGAAATGGAATAAATATATAACTAAAAGAAAAAGAAAGGGAAAAGAGAGCAAAAAAACAAACATTAATAACGAAACTAAGTATTGTTGCCTATAGCTTGAAATTTAGCATAGCGAATAGACTCTAATGCTCACTTTGAAACGTTTATGCCTATTGGTTGCAATATCTTGAACTTAAAGGGCCCCTCACCAGGTCTGGTCATTTTGAGCTGACAAGCGCAGAGCATACATTGAGTGATAACGATCGTGTCTGCAAAGTATCTGCGTGGCTGACTTCACACTGCCAATGTGAAGATATCGACATGGCAAGAAACTGTATCTTTCATCACCAACTCTCAAATTCAACAAAATTATTTCTTTCTCATTCAAATGTGGTTTTCCCGGTTGTCCGATAATTTGGAAAATTCTGCAACTCCTTCCGTGTAAGAAAAATTCATCAGTTATTGTACTTATTTGCATAAAATATCGAATTTCAATACAGCCGAACCTCAATATAATTAATTGATACTTTGTGGGGAGCACACGCGCCCATCTTCCCCCGCGTCGTCGGGGTCATGTCGAGAGCTGGCATAGACATGGGAGAGGTGCACTACGCCCTCTCCCGCTTCTCCCTCGCTCTCACGACGTGCGCGCACCCTTCCTCCCCGACTTGCGGGAAGGTAGCTAACGGGCGAGGAGGACATTCCCCTTGCCAAGTGTGATAGCGCAGCACGTCATGCCACACGCGTACTGGGCGGGCTAACTGCCCTGATCCATGTGACGTCACATAGTGATATATATACGTACGCCGGCACTGAATAAACTGACTCCCGGTTTGGCTGCGTGATGACATTATAACTGGCGACGAGGGTCTTACATACCCACGTAAGCGACGGTCTTGGGCCTGCACGGGTGGACAGGCACAAACGGAAGCAAGCGAGCGGAGCTTTCGTCCAGCTTCAAGGCGCTGTACGGGCTCCCAGAGTACAGCATCGCCCACTGAACACACCTGCTAGCATCTGGAAGGCATGGTCATTGATGCCTTTCATGATGGGCTTGATCGTGTCATTTGCGTCCATAGATGAGTTGACGTGCTTGCAGAGCTGGAGCATATCTTTAATATAACTGGTGCAGGTCTCGTCCTGGCGTTGAGCTTGACCACGCAAGTACTGCTCAGTGCGAAGCCAGCGAATGGCGGGACGGCCGAAGACTTCTGCCAAAGTTGTGAAAGCCAACCAGGTCGTAAAATCGGCCTCATGATTGTGGAACCATAGGTTTGCAATGTCAGTCAAGTAAAAGATCACATTTGTGAGCTTGGCGCGGTCGTCCCATTTATTATAGACGCTTTACATAATCATATTTGGCGAGCCAGTCTTCCACGTCATGGTCGTCTGTGTCGATAAATATAGCCGGATTGCGCTGCCGGATGATGCCAGAGCAGAAGATGGCCGGGGGCACGGAAGCAGCAGCCTGGGATGGTCCTAGATCATCAATTGCAATAGCTGGTGGCAGTGTCCGACTGCGGAGTTCCAGTATGTCGAAGAGAAACCCAGCAGCTCCACCAAATACAACGGGAGTGTTAGCCTAGCAGCACTAGTTCTAGGTTTGTAGCAGTAGGCTGAAACAGGTTGGTGCTATAGCGAAACGTGGAAGCAAGCGCTTCTTGTCATCTTCTTCTCTTTCACTAGCACCATGCCCACTGCCCAGTGCCTTCAGTACAACACATATTGGAACACTGGCCAAAAGCTCAGAAGGCTATTTATGGAAGGAGAAAACTGTCGCAGGTTCCAAGGAATGGTGTTACTGGGCACTGAACCAAAGCTGATGGGCTTCTACTGCACGAGACAAGCTAAATGCTGATGTGACCTGCTTCTCGATTCTTGGCACACCAAGAGCCTCCGACATGACCTGGCACAGCCAGTTGAGACCATCGCACATGGCAAACACCAGCACATCCATTTGAGACTGGCACATGTGGCAAGGTAATTACATGATTCTGGACAGCCAGCAGAATGACCTTGCTCCCATCGCAAACCAACCACACCAGCATGTGCCCCCTCTTAGTACTTATCTCTGACAATCCAATGCACCTCCTCATCCCTCTCTTGGGGCGTGCAAAGGGCGCTTGCAGCAACAGAATCATTTTACTGACTTCTGCTCCTTTCCTGTTAATGCTTTGTATGGTTGTAACATGCAAAACATGGCGACTATGTAGGAGAGACGTGCAAGAATGACCTGTGAGAAGTGGATGGCAGAGCAGCTGTGACATCTCTGGTGCAGTTGATCAATTCACCACTGAAAGGTAGCACCACAGCTTTTAAAGCTGTAAACATCACTTTCATTGCAGAAATGGCAGCAGCCTCGGAGAAATTGTGCAGCAATGTACTGAATATAACAAATCCTGAACAATCATATCTTTAGCACTGATGACTTGTATGCTGCCTTTGCTTATGCAGAACTATGTTTGTACCTTTGCAAGTAGGCATGCTTAGTTGCTCTTGCAGTCGTTTCCTTTTTTTTTATCTAACAATATGGTACCATGACTTCTTCCTCTTGGGCAAATGGCTTCAAGAATTGATGTTGTGATGAAAAGCTTCCCATCACATGCAATGCTATAGAAAGTCGAGGTGCATATATCCACCTTGTAGCCCAAAATTGGACAGGTCTCAGGTGGTTGACTGGAGGCGCTTTCAAACCAGAACTTACACGAACCCAGTACATCTTAACCACATGTTTCTGGAATTATACCCTGATGCCAAATGTAAATTGTGTGATAGAGGAGCCACCCTAGAGCATATACTCTGGGATTCTGAACTGCAGTAGAATCTCGTTACAACGAACTTCGCGGGACCACCCAATTTAATTCGTTAATTTGAATTATCGTAGTACCAAAAAACCAATATTTTCACGTCAGTAATGTAACACAACAATGAAAATTACATACCTTTGCAGCAGATGCGCGTGTTTGTACGTAAATAATAAACGAGAACGCTGGGCACAGTTTAACTAGAATTTATTGCTTGAAGAAGTCTGTAATCTTCTTCTGGTGAGCAGGCAGCAAGCGCTGCAGGACGAACGCCTCCATATCCTCGACCTTCCTCTGAACGTCATTGGAGACATCTTTACAGCGCCCGAGGAATGATCGCGTCTTTTCTAGAAAAACTTAAATATCCGAACTGGAAACAGTCTTTTCCTCTTCGTGTGTTGATCTAGTGTCGGCATCGTCTTCGTCACTACTGCAATCTTCTTGTTCACGCACTTTATTCACGATGTCTTCGTTGGTGAGCGCTGCGGATGTAGCTGTCACTGTCAATGTAATCATCAAAGGTCACCGCGGTGTCGACGGGGAGCTTCTCGGTAAGCTCATTCACAGTGCTGGGTTGAGCTCCTCTGTGTCCTCGCAGTCTTGTGGTGTAGGTGAAGCCTCTAAAAGGCCTGCCTTTCACTAGCAGTTGCTGATCGTGCTTGCCTTCACATTCCACCACGATCCTGTAAGCATTTCTGCAGCTCCACGGATGTTTATCTGTGTGGGCAGCTTAAGTCAAATATTGATCAGGAGGCGCTGCACAAGATGCTTCTGAAATTCAGCCTTCACATATCTGATGATGCCCTGGTCCAAAGGTTGGAGCAAAGAAGTACAATTCGGGAGCATAAATTCAAGTTGCACATTGCTCAATCGCATGTTCACAATATGCACCGAGCAATTGTCAACGATGAGGGTAATTTTCCTGTCTTTCTTCTTCATTGTGTCGTCAAGCTGCAGCAGTCACTGAGTGAACAATTCTCGCGTCATCTACGCTTTTTTGTTGGCTCAGTAGTCGCAAGGCAACGAGACAACGTTTTTCAAGCAGCACAGCTTAGCAGACTTGCCAACAACTAGCGACTTCAGTTTTTCTGTGCCTGTAGAGTTGCAGCAGAACAGAACTGATACGCGGAGACGTGATTTCCTTCTGCCCTTGCACCTGCCACCCTTGAAGTTCATTGTTTTATCAGGCAACAACTGATAAAAGAATGCTGCTTTATTGCCATTGAAAATGTCATCTGGAGAGAAACATTTGATGATCTCTTGAAAGCGCTTGTTCCGCCAGGCAACCGCACTCTCGGCATCTGTTGCCTTTTCTTCGTCACAAGGAACCTGCCACACAATGCCATTCCTTTGCCGGAAGCGGTAGACCCATCCAGCACTTGCATCGAAACCAAAGATGTCCAAGGCGGCTGCAAACTGTAGCGCCTTGTCTTGAATAATCAGGCCTGACAAGGGCACATCATTTTGTCTGGCAGCCTTAAACCAAGTGAGGACGGTGTCGTTGACGTTCTGGTAGTTGACAAGCCGCAAGCGTTTTTTTGAAGGAGCCAGCTGTGACTCTCGATGCAATTTCATGATCTTTTCCCGATCCTTGAGCATTGCTGCCACTGTTGACGGGGGAATATCACGCTCCCTGCACAGGTTGACTTGCTTTCTTCTAGCATTCAGCTGCGTCAAAATGTGCACTTTTTCTTTGAGCGAAAACTGGCGTCGCTTCTTTTTAACTCGGGGGCCAGGAAAACTCATTGTCAGCAAAGCGAACGCACAACACAATCACAGCACTGATAACTTTGCAGCTCCTGCCAACCGCTATCAATGTGGTGATGCTAGGCCTACAACGTAGTAGGAGAGTCCGAACATGGCCATACGCAACACTCACGCTGATGCCTATGCTGCTGGGGCTGTACCCACTGAAACGGGTTCCCCAGCGCATGGCTGCTGCTGCTGCTGCAGGTGATGATGATAGGTGTAAGCCTCAGGGATTCGGTACCGAAACGTCAACGGAACGTCATAATAACGAAGCATCTTGGTGATTACGGGACTAAATTACGTACGTTATTCTGAAATATTCTGTAATTTGAAATTCGTAGTGCCAAAAGTTTTTTACATTGAAAATATAGGCATTTTGACGGGGACTTAAAAAAAATTCGTAAATCTGAAAAGTTCGTTAATGTGGTGTTCGTAGTAATGAGATTTTACTGTAGTTCAGAGGAGAATTGCAGTCCCCTCGGATGATCTAGAGGCGCGATGGAGAGCCGCACTGACTAACTCAGATCTTCAGGACCAACTTTGAGCCATCCAGCAAGCCTGGCAAGCTACCGAGAGACAGGGTCTCTCTGCAACCCCCGGCGCAGCCTAGACCCAGGCCATCAATTGCAGGATAATTAATAATGTTTTCACACACACACACATGTACTTTCAACAACAGAGCAAGCAATGCGAGTATAGAGGTTGCACCTGCAAAGAATGAACTCTTGCTCAAGCTTTTGATGATCTTCTCCAAGTTGCTGTCCCCCCAGTTCCCACGACGGAGGGCACCAAACAGTGCATCCTCCTTGTCTTGGGCCTCCTCGTGTGCAGCATCCTCAGAGAAGCAGAACAGGCGACTCTCGTACAAATTGAACAGCTCGTGCACAACACAGTAGTTGCACCTGCAAAGAACAGGCGAGTGTAACCACTGCAAAACAACCAGGCATAAAAGCAGAGATATAATGTCCTGCATACACACAAGATCACAATGATTTTGGTGCAGCTTTCATAGCAGCACTGAAGTTTTGTGGCTGGGTGGAGGCCACAAGACACAGTGCAGAAAGAAAGAGCAGACCATCTACACCACATACAGTGTGCTTAGGGCTCTCATTTGCTAAAATCATGTAACACATATGTGGCTTTCTTGCACGATATATAATCTCAATGCAACCATTCTCTTAAACACTTCACTCTGTAAACTTTCTGGAAGCTTCTGCAGCATACTAAACCTGTAACAAATTTTAGTAAATTTTAGGATGGCTCTAGTGCCTGTGTGATGGACAACAAATGGTAAAAATGTCTGCTTTCACTAGTGTGCAGCGTGTAGGTCGCTTAGAGCATGAGCATAAGCGTATCTTGTTAGAATGAGGTGTTTGCACTCTATTTCTCCTATTCAATTACAGTAAAACCTCATTAATTTGGATTTCAGGGGACTGAAAGAAATGTCTGAATTAACAGAATATTGATTTATCGAAGGTGTCAAAAAAAAAGTAAACGAATGCTTACCGTATTTACTCGGTTGTAACACTAGTTTTTTTCATAATTTTTATTGCTTGAACTTGACCCTCGCGTTACATTCAATTAACGTCAAAATTTACTATTTTAAAACAAATGTTCCAAATTGTGGGGTTTGTAACGTTACGTTGGCAACCTATACCTTTACATTTTGATTCAGTACATGCACAAGTAGACCGAAATCAAAATTTTTTTTTTATGCAATTGACGCCATTTTCACTGTGCTTGTGACTGGGGTTACGTTTAGGACATTTCATCATCCTGCGGCTTTTTGCACTACGATGCCGTTCATTTGCAACGTTATGCCGATGCAGAGCATTCGGTATGATGGCTGCTTCGAGAGACCAGTAATTTTGGTGGCTGAGGAGCTGGGAAACTGCGGTGCCGGTCAGAAGGGCCTCGTAGTGGCCTGTTACTGCCCTCTAATGAAATGGTTATGCAGTCTATTAAGCAGTACTTGATCTCAAACGAGCTCAACGGTACGGATAACTTGATTCACGGGCGATCACTTTCGGAAATAGTTTTGCTTTCGCGAGACTTTTCTCGTTTCGGCACCGAACCCCTCTAAGTATAGGGCCGGCAGAGCTCTTGGCATTGATAAAGAACTTGGCACAGTGGCAGAAGCACTTGTCAGGGGCACTTTAGGCGTCGAGTCATGCGAAATTTCACCAAAGAGAAATTATCTCCCAAAGTGATCTCCCAAGACTATTGCGCAAGGAAAGCTCCGTGTCCTACTCAGACAACGATGATAAGTGAACTCGTTTCCTAATTTATTCCTTGTATAAAGTACCATTTCTCTTTTCGTTTATCTTGCTTAACATTCGCGGTTTTATTTCTTTTTATTTCACAGACTGAAAAGTCGACCCTCGCATTACAATCGTGTTTGCGTTACGTTCGAGTAAATACGGTACTACATCAACACACTTTTATTTACTGAATGAATCAGCAGATCCTGTTTCTATTTTCCACAAAAGCAGTGCGGAAGCTGCAATTCTCATCATCTCCTGACTGATTTTCAGTGCTAGCAGCGATGAAGGCCTCGCTACATCCTTTGCAGCACAGCCGTGGTGCATGCCTTCATCTGCATGCACAACCGTGCACACATACTAATTATTTTTTCGCCAGTGAGCTGGTCGCTAACAGATCATCTGCCCATCTCAATAAAACTGGCACTCTTCATCTTCAACAGGTTTGAATGGAGTCAAAATGAAGTTATTGTCTGCAGCAACCGCGGCGGACGAAACCGCAGTCGCTATCGACACAATCATGGATGGCGACTGTGCAGTTATGAAGGCACACGGCCAACACGGTGTTAAGCGCGGCAGTAAATGCACGCATAAGGGCCTTGAAGGCATAAAGAAGCGTTCACCCATTGCTGATGGCTAGGGCGATGCGGACTCTGCCACTTCGTTTCAATTGCATGTGAGCACCATTTTTGCTCTTTTGCATCACATATTTGCGGTGCTTCGCGCTCACCAAGCTTTGAGAATTGTCAGAATTAACTGATGTGCAGCCAAATGCGCCTGAATTAGCGAGAGTTTGATTGCATTAAATAATGCATATGTCTCCCAGGACCAGAGGACGAGTCCGAATTACATGATTTTCTGAATTGTCGAGGCTCGAATGGACAAGGTTTTACTGTATCTACTTCTCATCTGTGACACTGAGTGCCAGATCCCAATGATAATAGCAGCACAGTTACTATTTAAGCAGATGATAAAGAGCAATAAATAAAAGGTGAAGACAATCATTACAGAACCTGGGCCGCGGTTTCTCTCCTTTTAACTCAAATGCCTCTGCACCATAAACGAAATGCTAAGAGTACCTTCTTGCCATCAGTTTGCTTCAAAGCTAAATTCTCACAGCTGTGATAGCGATGCTGTACTGCTACTTTAGAAACACACAGTATTTCCAACAGAAAAATAAATAAAGACAGAAGAAGAAAAGTTGCGTTATGAGCCTGTGGTCTAGTTCAGCAAATATTGCACTGTGGAGCAGGTTTGGAACATGAATTGTCTGTTTTGGAGCAGTAAATACGTGTTTTCGACCAGCCTAGTAAAGGTCAATATGAGCGAAATACAGGCATATGAAGAAAAGGTGTTCATTATTTGACTTTAGGGAACACTATTAGGTTGCGGCAGATCAGTTCTATGGAAGACCGAGCAAAATTTGTCACAGAGAAAAATTGTCATCCACCCGACGGTAGCATGAAGCTATAAAGAAAACCCATATGGGTTTATCAGGAACCATTAAATGTGCCAAGAAAAACAGACCTGAAGTTTTTCTGCAAGATGTGCCACTCTATGTTGATAGGCTTGTGTTAATGCTAGGCGAGCTTTTTTTTTTTTTCATTGTGAATAATCAACTAATATTTTATTTTAATAAACTAACATTTGTTACTTTATTATTCAATAAGGTGTCAATGCAAAGGTTGTGGAACATGTCAAGAAATTACTGGTAACAGCGTATATAGCAACCTAGGTCTTGTAGGCCTATTATTCAGCAAAATAAAGCAAGAAAAAGGCTGGAATTTTTTTTTTATCCACGTGACAATGCATTCCCGCACAAGTAATATAAGCAGTCTCAGATGTAAACATCATCATCAGTGCATGTCGTATGTAAGAGGCATGTGGCGCAGAAAGGAAGAAGAGAACAATGGGCACATAGCGCGGTCTGAACAGCACAAGCACTCGAGGCGCGTGACCCAAGTTGTGATTGAGGGAGAAGCGGCGACGAGCTGAGATGATCGATGTGGCTCTGGACCGAGAAGGTTGTAGAGTCAGCATCACACTGGCGACGGAAGCCACGGAGGTTTGGTCAAGTCCACGACACCGATGGTTCAGGGTGTGGCCGTCGACCTCGGCAACATTTGCAGAGGCTCCTTGGATGTGCCGCAGCCTCTCACAGCAGTGCCGGGCAACCAGAAAGGATCCCCCTTCAGAGGCAGACGAGCACTTATGACAGTTCCAGGGGCGTCTTGTCGGCACTCAAAGAGCAAGTAGCAGCGAAACCCGGAGTTAGGCCTAACCGGTGAGGCCGGGGTGGCCCGTCATCAACAGAGTTTGGTACACCAGCATCAGAGACAGACAAGTTGATTGGTCAACACCAAGGCAGCAATGTTTACGGAGTTGGCAAGAACACCGACTGTGATGAAGATCCGACACGCTTTGGACTCTGAAGATACGTGCTATGACAAAAGTCAGTAAGAACAGTCCTTTCTAGTAGCGTTGCAGCCATAGGCTAGGGTGGCCTGACTTTCGCATAGCGAACACTAAGGACTAATTTGGCCGGTAATAGGGACATGTTTAGTGATTATTAAGTAGGCTGCATAAGTGTTAATATTTTATCATTGTGTTTTAGTTGGAGTGAGTTTTATTTTGAGTTTAGGGTACAGTAATTAAAATCTGTTTGCGGTGCTGCTCTGCGTCTTCCAACCCCATCTCCCATAATATCTGCACGCCCCCAAGATAGGTGACACACGACAGTGCATCATGTAAATTACAAACGTGTAAACCTGGGCCACGGTTTTGTAACAGTTTGGAAAGTGAACCGTTACAAAATCTCGCTAATTTGCATTTTATAGGGACCAAACTTGCATGCCAAAAACTGCTGAGTCGGTGAGAAAAAAGCCGCTCATTCTTATTGCTCCTATTTGATGAGGTTCACGTAAAAATTTATGCGATCTTTGGTGCGCAGAAGCGTTGTCATAGTCACAGCAGGGTTTTTATCATCATCATCATCATCATATTATTATTATTATTATTATTATTATTATTATTATTATTATTATTATTATTATTATTATTATTATTATTATTCACAAATCCTAGGTTGTTTTAAATGCTGTTATCAGTCCTTTCTCAACGTCATCCACAACTTTTTCATTGACACCTCACCAATTAGGTAAATTTATATATTTAGTTAATTAAATTATTCATGCACAGTGAATGCGAAATACTCAAAGGTAGTGAGCACCGTTCGCATATACCCTCAAGTAATTTTTTGATTCTTTGCCACCTTCAGTTAAGATAGCAGAATACCACAGAATAAATGTCGTGTGACATTTTTTATTTTATTTATTTATTGATACTGCAATCCCGGTATCGGGATTATAGCAGGGTGGGAAAAAGAATTAAGCAGTTTCACAAAAATGGCAAAATGTAAACAAGAAATAAGGGTGCAGGTTGAAGCTCTGCAGCCAGCATCAGGAATACATTTGAACAAGATATCAAACAGTAAAAAAAATAAAATACACAATAGAACAGTAAAGTGATGAAATGCAGTAACACAGACTAGGCAATATGTTGGGCAAATAACGTCAGTGACGGTTGCAACACTTCATTGTTAGTGAGATTATTCCAATCGGTAATAGTTCGTGGAAGAAATGAGTATTTAAAACAGTTATTACGGATGCGAAAAGGAGTTAAAGTTAGCTGATGTCGTTGTTGGGTCGCATACCCTGACGAAAAATGAACTAAATGGATGATTTCAGTTCTGTAGTGTCCTTTAATTAATTGGTACATGAATTTAAGTCTTGCAGAACGATTTCGCTCATTTATTGTCGGCAGACCAGCTTTGATTAAAAGATGTGTTATCGATGTACGTCGGTAATTATTATATATGTATCGAGCAGCCCTCCTTTGAACCCTCTCTACTTTGTTTATGTTAGTCTTAGTGAATGGGTCCCAAATGATAGCAGCATAATCTAAGGTAGGCAAGACAATACATTTGCAAGCAAGGAGGCGGACAGATGGAGTGGATAACCGCAATGCCCGTCTTAAGAAAAACAATTTACGATAAGCGTTACACATTGTGAAATCAATATGTTTGTTCCAGCTGAGATTGTTAGTGACCCAGAGCCCTAGATATTTATATTCTGTTACTTCTGCAAGTGTCACATCATTAATACTGTAATCAAACGGTAAGACATTCTTTTTGTGAGTAATCCTCATCAATACAGTTTTTTCAAAATTAATGGACATTTGCCATGATTCACACCATGCAGAAACTTTCTGCAACGTGTTATTTAGTAGTATTTGATCTGAGACACTTCTTACTTCTGTATAAATGACACAATCATCAGCGTAAAGCCTAATCTTCACAGGAATGTTAGACACAATATCATTAATATATATTAAAAACAATAGAGGCACAAGAACAGAGCCCTGAGGGACGCCAGAGTGAACTGTAAGCTTGTCAGAACAATGATTGTTAAAAACGACGAATTGTTCTCTGTTTAAAAGGTAGGCTGAAATCCACTTTACTAATTGTTTGTTATGAAGTATTGTGTCTAACTTATAAATTAACTTTTCGTGAGTGACCCTGTCAAAAGCTTTCGAGAAATCCATAAATACGGCGTCAATCTGTGTTCCATTGTTAATTGAAGAGGAAAAATCATGTATAGTTTCTACTAGCTGTGTACAAGTTGAGTAACCCCTCCTGAATCCATGCTGATATTTAGTAAAGAAATTGTTAGCTTCGAGGAAGTTTGATATGTGATTGCGAATTATGTGCTCAAGTAGTTTACAAGCAGTCGATGTTAGCGAAATCGGGTGGTAATTCTTGATCAATCGCTTGTCTCCACTTTTGTGAAGCGGTTTCACTCTGGCAGTCCCCCAGTCTCTTGGGATTTGACTTTCACACAAGGACCTTGTAAATAAAACAAACAAATATTTAGATGTCCATTGTGCATATCTTTTCAAAAAGGCATTAGGTATGTTGTCCGGTCCAGGTGATTTCTTTACCTCAAGGTTAAGCAGCATACTTAAGATACCATGCTCACTAATGACAAGATCCTCCAAAGGCGGCAGTGAGGCTTCAAATTTTGGAAAGATGTTATTGTCGTTAGTAAATACGGACTTAAAATGTTCATTGAAGACATTAGATAGTTTGTGTGCATCACTGACCAGAACACCTTTGATTTCAAACTGATCATGGGTCTTTGAGGTTGGGGAAACCGAACGCCAGAATTTCTCAGGAGACTCTGATATAAATTTGGGCAAAGATTTTTCAAAATAATGCTGTTTGTCAATGGCCGTTTGCTTTTTGAGCTGAGAACTAAGCAAAGCTACATTTTGTTCCAATTCCGGAGAAAGAATGTTTTCTTTTCTTTTCTGCTTCATGCGCTTCAGTTTTCTTTTCAGCTGCAGTGTCGCCCGAGAAATCAATGGGTTTTTTGTTTTCTTTTTAACAATAACCGGCACGTGACATTCAATACATTCATGTACCATGGCCTTGAACTGGTCCCAGAGTTCTTGAACACTTGCAGTGTTATTACAAAATGCATCAAAATTAAAGGAAAGAACATCAATAATCGAAACATCGTCAGCACGGGAGAAGTTTCTAAAATGCATTTTAGGCCAAACCTTATCAAGAGTCATGCCGTAAAGGGTCAGGAGAACAGCCTGGTGATCGGAGATACCAGGTATCACTACACACTTAGTTGCATCGAGGATTGTTCCAGAACAAAGAAGAGGTCTAAAATGGAAGAAGAGGTCTAAAATCATCATAGACATACTGGACATTGCACATTTACCAGTATTTCCCACGACGTTTGTCGAGGAAAAGCTCTAAGATATTTTTAAAAACAATAAAGGGATAAAAATTTTCACTGGCTTTCCAGTCTGCGTCGCCGACCAATATTTTGAATTCGCTCCATTATTCGGGCTTGTTCACGGTTCCACTACAGGCACTATAAAGCCAGTGCCAAACGACAGCAGATGTTTCGTGCACCGAACGATGGTTTATTCAAATTTTTGGACTCAATCTGTGCAAGTCGCATCGTGAACATCATTCCTGCAAACGAAATTTTAGAGGTTTGCAGTTTCGCAGGACATTTAGTTATACGGTTGACTAAATACAGAGCTTTACACCCTTGGCTTGCTTTCTACAGTGGTAAGAGCCTAATTTTTCTGTGGCATGGCCAGGCAGAAAATACTGTACACCGAGTGCAAATTTCCAGTTTCCAATTAAATTTTTCCAATTAGAGATATGCATCTCGTGCATGATCTGCGGTGGTGCTGCGTTGACGAAACGTGCAACCCATTGCTCGTGAATAATCTCGCTGCGCGCAAAATGCAGAGCACCGGTAATTGGCAAACGACACTTTTTTTTTTTTCTTCGATAACAAACATTTCACATTAGGCCATACATGCTGGGGCATGTAATAGGGGCATACTAGCTTGTTAACTGGTAACCTGTAAATACTTCATTATATTCTTGAATAAATCAAGCTGTCTGTTTTTCTCAACACAAGCTTTTAGCTCGCCTGATTGTGGCGACATTATTACACCTGTAATTTTATTATATATATATATATATATCTATATATATATATATATGCCTCGGCATTGCACTGAGCTAAGTGTTTCTTTTTTACCATTTTTCGCAAAACATGGTATTTGGTCACTTTGCTTGTTTGCTGTATCAGTATCTTGGGATCTAGGACAGCTAGAGCTATTATTTCTTTTGCAGCACAAAGCTAAATGTATTGAGAATGCAACGCTGAGAGCAGAGTTTTTTATTTTCAGCTCTAAATTCTTTTTATGTATATTTACATTTGCTCTTACTATTGATACCGTGAACACAGAACTTCAATGGGCTGTAAAATGACAAATAATTGTTCAATTTCAAATCTGTTTCCAGCGTTGCTATCCTTATGCACTCTATATCCAACTATATGTTGTTTGCAACTTTCCCATTAGCAGGTAAATTTTGTTGCAACAAAGAATAGAAGGTAATTATTAGTTACCTCGGCTACTACTATGTATATGCAAAATATAATTCGATATTTAAGATAAACACGAAACACTGAATGAGCACGTGCAGTTTTATCAGATTTGATCAATAAATAACAAAGCCATCTCCATAACCCATGTCCTCCCTTAAAGACTCCACTGGACGATTGGGTAGATGGGTGTTACGACTCAAAGAATATGCATTCACTGTTTTATACAAGTCGGGCTGTTTGCACAAGGATGCCCACTGCCTCTCCCATCATCCTGTCGACCACCCTGAATATGATACTGTCACGTGGTGGTGACGTTGAATAACACAGCAGCAATACTGTGAACGACAAAACTAACCTTTATTGGGCGAACCTGTGCCCACAAAATAGGCTACACTTATAGCACAACGATAGCGGCGAACACGCTCGGCGATCGTCGAAAAACTGATCAGCGGGTCAAGCGCGTCGGTTTTTATACAGCAGTCATCGAGTGTTCCAGACTAATCGTTGGGACCCGCATGCCTTCTACAAAGTTCTACACCATTCATGTCAAGCGATGAAATCAGATAACACAAGGTTCGGCGACAACAGACAGCGGATAGAAGCATCGATAACTTTCCAGAAACTTCGGATACATGCAGGCGCGTCCCGCGCTGTGCGATAACATTTGTTAGGCGGCAAAACGTGTCGCCCGATAAAGACAAGTACACGTGTCAATACCCCCCTCTTAAAAAGCATCGACCCGATGCTGCAAGCAAACGAAAGTAATAAAAGAAAAGCACTCCTAACAAAGAAAACAACAAAATAAGGAAGTTCGTCAGCGTTCGTAAAAGGGTTTAAGATGCACCACGTGGACCACTTCAGATCGTGCGCAGCGTCGCTGTGAATGCGAAATGCCGTCTGGCACGACCTCATAGTCCAGTGCGCCAATACGTCGGATGACCTTGTAGGGTGCGAAATATCGTCGCAGTAGTTTTTCACTGAGTCCTCGTCGGCGTATCGGGGTCCACACCCAGACAAGGTCGCCGGGCTGGTACTCGATGAAGTGTCGTCGGAGGTTGTAGTGTCGGCTGTCGGTCCTCTGCTGGTTCTTGATCCGCAGGCGGGCGAGCTGTCGGGCTTCTTCGGCGCGCTGGAGGTAGGTAGCGACGTCAAGGTTCTCCTCGTCAGTGACGTGCGGCAGCATGGCGTCGAGCGTCGTCGTCGGGTTCCTGCCGTAGACCAACTTGAACGGCGTGATCTGTGTTGTTTCTTGCACCGCCGTGTTGTAAGCGAATGTTACGTACGGCAGGACGGCATCCCAGGTCTTGTGTTCGACGTCGACGTACATTGCTAGCATGTCGGCGAGGGTCTTATTCAGCCGCTCCGTAAGACCATTCATCTGTGGGTGGTAGGCAGTTGTCCTCCTGTGCCTTGTCTGACTGTATTGCAGAATGGCCTGGGTGAGCTCCACTGTAAAGGCCTTTCCTCTGTCAGTGATGAGGACTTCTGGGGCGCCATGTCGCAGCAGGATGTTTTCGACAAAGAATTTTGCCACTTCGGCGGCGCTACCTTTCGGCAGTGCTTTAGTTTCAGCGAAGCGGGTGACGTAGTCCGTCGCCACGACGATCCACTTATTTCCGGTTGTTGACGTCAGAAAGGGTCCCGACAAGTCCATCCCGATCTGCTGGAATGGTCGGCAAGGAGGCTCGATTGGCTGTAGTAATCCGGCTGGTCTTGTCGGTGGTGTCTTGCGTCGCTGACAGTCTCAGCATGTTCTGACATAACGGGCGATGTCGGCGGTCAGGTGCGGCCAATAATATCTTTCCTGTATCCTTGATAGTGTCCGGGAAAATCCGAGGTGACCAGCGGTCGGATCGTCATGTAGGGCGTGCAATACTTCTGGGCGCAGTCCTGACAGGACAACACGAAGGTAGTTGGCGCGCACTGGTGAGAAGTTCTTCTTTACGAGTAGGTTGTTTTGAAGCGAGAACGAAGATAGTAATCCTCGCTTAAATGTCCTAGGAACAACGTCGGTGTGCCCTTCCAAATACTCGATGAGGTTTTTCAACTCCGGGTCTGCTCGCTGCTGTTCAGCGAAGTCTTCTGCGCTTAAAACGCCAAGGAAGGCGTCGTCATCTTCGTCATCTTGCGGCGGCGAGTCAATGGGGGCGCGTGATAGGCAATCAGCATCCGAGTGTTTTCGTCCGCACTTATAGGTCACAATGATATCATATTCTTGCAGTCTTAGGCTCCACCGCGCCAGCCGTCCTGAAGGATCCTTTAAATTCGCTAGCCAACACAAAGCGTGATGGTCGCTGACGACGTTGAATGGCCTGCCATATAGGTACGGGCGAAATTTCGCTGTAGCCCAAACGATGGCAAGGCATTCCTTTTCGGTTGTAGAATAATTGCCTTCCGCTTTTGACAACGACCGGCTAGCGTAAGCTATGACGTGTTCATGACCATCTTTTCTCTGGACTAGCACGGCACCGAGGGCTAGGCTACTGGCGTCAGTGTGGATTTCGGTATCGGCGTGCTCGTCGAAGTGCGTAAGTACGGGCGGCGACTGCATGCGACCTTTGAGTTCTTGAAATGCGTCGGCCTGCGGCGTTTCCCACTTGAACTCGACGTCACATTTAGTTAGCTGTGTCAGCGGCTCAGTGATACGTGAAAAGTCCTTGACAAATCGCCTGTAGTAGGCACACATGCCAAGAAATCTACGCACTGCCTTCTTGTCGATGGGCTGCGGGAACTTTGCGATGGCAGCTGTCTTCTGCGGGTCGGGGCATACTCCAGACTTGCTGATGACGTGGCCTAGGAATAGAAGCTCATCGTAAGCGAAGCGACACTTTTCCGGCTTCAGAGTGAGCCCTGATGACTTGATGGCCTCTAATACTGTCGCAAGCCGCTTAAGGTGATCGTCGAAATTTCCGGCGAAGACGACGACGTCATCCAAGTAAACAAGACAGGTCTGCCACTTCAATCCTGCTAACACCGTGTCCATGACGCGCTGGAATGTTGCAGGCGCCGAGCAGAGTCCGAATGGCATGACCTTGAACTCGTACAGGCCGTCTGGCATGATGAAGGCGGTCTTTTCGCGATCTCTCTCGTCGACTTCTATTTGCCAGTAGCCAGACTTGAGATCCATCGACGAGAAGTATTTTGCGTTGCAGAGCCGATCTAATGCGTCGTCTATCCGTGGTAGGGGGTATACATCCTTCTTTGTGATTTTGTTCAGTCGACGATAATCGACGTAGAAACGTAAGGTGCCGTCCTTTTTCTTCACCAAGACAACAGGGGATGCCCACGGGCTTTTCGACGGCTGGATGATGTCGTCGCGCAGCATTTCGTCAACTTGTTGTCTTATAGCTTCACGTTCTCGCGGCGAAACTCGGTAAGGGCTCTGGCGGAGTGGTCGAGCGCACTCCTCGGTTATTATGCGATGCTTGGCGACTGGTGTTTGCCGAATCCTCGATGACGTCGAAAAGCAGCCTTTGTATCGTTGGAGCAGACTTCTGAGCTGCTGTTGCTTAATCACGGGGAGACTTGGATTGATGTCATAGTCTGGTTCGGGAACCATGGTCGTTGGGATAGATGCGGCGGAATCCGAGAGGACAAACACATTACTGGTTTCCAGAATTTTTTTTTGATGTACGCGATCGTCGTGCCCTTGTTGATGTGCTTGAACTCCTGGCTGAAGTTTGTCAGCAACACTTCAGTTTTCCCTCCATGCAGTCGAGCGATCCCTCTTGCGACGCAAATTTCACGGTCTAGCAGTAGACGTTGGTCACCCTCGATGACGCCTTCTACGTCGGCAGGCGTTTTGGTGCCTACGGAAATGACAATGCTGGAGCGAGGCGGGATGCTGATTTGACTTTCGAGCACACTTAAGGCATGGTGACTACTAGAGCTCTTCGGCGGTATCGCTCGATCTTCCGACAGCGTTATGGACTTTGACTTCAGGTCGATGATTGCGCCGTGTTGGTTCAGGAAGTCCATGCCGAGAATGACGTTTCGCGAACACTGTTGGAGGATAACGAAGGTGGCAGGGTAAGTCCGGTCATGAACGGTAATTCTTGCCGTGCAGATTCCAGTCGGCGTAATGAGATGTCCTCCAGCGGTCCGAATTTGGGAACCCTCCCATGCAGTCTTAACCTTCTTCAACTCGGCGGCGATGTGTCCACTCATTACGGAGTAATCGGCCCCTGTGTCGACTAAGGCAGTGACTGCGTGGCCGTCGAGAAGCACGTCGAGGTCAGTGGTTCTTTGTCTGGCGTTGCAGTTGGGTCTTGGTGTCGGATCACGGCTGCGTCGTGTTGAACTGAAGCTGGAACGTCGCGTCGTCAAGTCGTCTTTCGTCGGCGTGTTCTTTCCTACCAGACTTCGTTGGGACGGCGGTGTGACGTCGTTGTTATGTCGTCGAGGTAGTCTTTTCGGCGTCTTCGTCGGCGGCGGAGGATCTTCGTCAGTTCGACAAACAGCAACCGCACCTCCATCGGTTGCTGCTTTTAGTTTTCCGGATATGGGCTCGCAGAGCGGCCCCGGGCTGGGCCGGTGTGTGGTCGGCGCTGCGGCGACAGGTAGCGGCCTGGTGACTGCGAACGGGACGGTCGCCGAGGGCTCCATTGAGTAGTGGCGAGGTAGTCGGCGAAGTCACGTGGGCGCTCTCCAAGCTGTGGACGCGGCGCGTTGACGGCGAACCCTCTCAGTCCCAAGTCGCGGTATGGGCATCGGCGATACACATGGCCGGCTTCTCCGCAGTGATAGCAGAGCAGGCGGTGATCGGGGGCTCACCAAATGTCTGTCTTCCTGGGGTAGCTGCGCTGGGCGACGGGTGGGCGTGCTGGCGGCGGCGGCGGCGGTCGACGGAATTGCGGCGTTGCAGGGCCCTGGCGCGGTCGTGGAGGGGGACCTTGACGGCGGGCGACGGCGGCGTAGGTCATCGCTTCTGGCTGGGGCTGCGATGATTGTGGTTGTAACTCGGGAATTCCAAGCGATCGCTGAACTTCTTCTTTGACAATTTCGGCGACTGTGGCCACTTGAGGTTGCGATGAAGGGAAGATCCTTTGAAGCTCCTCTCGCACAACTGCCCTGATGGTCTCGCGCAGGTCGTCGGTGGCCAGTGACTGAACTCCAGCGTAGTTTGTCGAGCTCGTGCGGCGGTTGAATTGCCGGTTCCGCATTTCGAGTGTCTTCTCAGTGCTGGTGGCCTCTCGAAGGAACTCTTCTACGGTTGTCGGTGGGCTTTGTATCATTGCGCCGAAAAGTTCCTCCTTTACACCACGCATCAGCAGGCGGACTTTCTTCTCCTCGGACATTTCCGGGTCGGTGTGGCGGGACAGACGGTTCATTTCCTCAGTGAAGATCGCGATCGTCTCATTCGGCAGCTGCGCTATGGTCTCCAGTAGAGCTTGGGCTCGCTCTTTTCATACGACGCTTGTAAATGTTTGCAGAAAGCCGCTTCGGAACAGGTCCCACGTCGTCAAGGTGGCTTCTCGAATCTCGAACCACAACCTGGCGGCGTCCTCCAATGCGAAATAAACATGTCGCAGCTTGTCGTCGCTTGCCCAGCTGTTAAACGTAGCAACCCTTTCATACGTTTCCAGCCAGCTTTCCGGGTCCTCAAATGTAGAACCGCGGAACGTCGGTGGTTCCCTGGGCTGCTGCAGCACGATGGTGGATGTGGAGCTGCCATTGGAGTTGCCTTGGACACAATCTTCTTGGCCTCAGGTAGAAGTCCATGCTCCGGGGGCAGCCGTTGACGACGGCGGCTTGTTCGATGTTCCGGGACGGCGCTGGTGTTGTCTTTGCGGTCCGGGCTTGAATTACGGCTTGTGGGGGCGTCCGGTACATGAACGTAAAGCACCTCCACCAGATGTCACGTGGTGGTGACGTTGAATAACACAGCAGCAATACTGTGAACGACAAAACTAACTTTTATTGGGCGAACCTGTGCCCACAAAACAGGCTACACTTATAGCACAACGATAGCGGCGAACACGCTCGGCGATCGTCGAAAAACTGATCAGCGGGTCAAGCACGTCGGTTTTTATACAGCAGTCATCGAATGTTCCAGACTAATCGATGGGACCCGCATGCCTTCTACAAAGTTCTACACCATTCATGTCAAGCGATGAAATCAGATAACACAAGGTTCGGCGACAACAGACAGCGGATAGAAGCATCGATAACTTTCCAGAAACTTCGGATACATGCAGGCGCGTCCCACGCTGTGCGATAACATTAGTTAGGCGGCAGAACGTGTCGCCCGATAAAGACAAGTACACGTGTCAATACGCATGACACCGACTCTTGTGTCCTGGCCATTTCTAATCTGCACGAAATCTGCACTGAACAACAGTGTGATGACTGCTTCTGTGTTCTCATTGATCGTCTCAATTCTGGACACTCAGAGCCCGTACTGCGCCCGTTCGTGCTCCACGAAGGCGTTCTCCACTGTTGCAGCTTACGCCCTGAAGGACCCGAATTTTTACTCATTGTACCCCGCCATCTCTGGACATCAGTTCTTGAGCAGTTGCATGATGCCCCGACTGCAGGCCACCTCTGCGCTTCACGAACTTACGACCACGTACGGTGACGCTTCTAGTGGCCAAGCATGTACCTCTCTGTGCACCGCTATGTTGCAGCCTGTGCACTGCTATGTTGCAGCCTGTGCACTGCGTCAGTGCCGCAAAAAACCTGCTGTGCTTCCCTGCTGGACGCCTTCACTCCATCGATGTGCCCTCAGAACCGTTCTTTTGCATCGGTCCCAATCTTCTCGGCCCTTTTCCGACGTTGAAATCTGGCAATAAGTGGGTCGTTGTCGCAACTGGTTACACAACCCGGCATGGGATCACCCGAGCTTTGCGCACAAGCTGTGCAACAGGTGGCAGATTTCCTTTTACATGACGTCATGCTCCATCGCGGTGCTTGCTGAAGACTCCCACTGAATACTCTCAAAACATCTTCACCCAAGCTCGCACGGCATGCCAGACTGCCGGCTCCCTGCTCACCGAGTCTCAGGCCACGCAGAAGATCCAGTACGACAGCCGACATTGGCACGTTCCATTTCCTCCTGGCTCTGTTGTCCTCCTGTGGACACCATGTAACCACATCGGCTTGTCTCAAAAGCTGCTGCCATGTAACACAGGGCCCTACACAATACTGCGTCAGCTTGGCAATGACAACTACGAGATCGCTCCGCGGGACTCGTGTATTCCCACGGTCATTGTGCATGTGTCCCGGCTGAAGCCTTACTTTGCCGTGAGTTCACCTCCCTTCCAGTTAGCGCCGAGACGGCGCCTTTACAAGCAGGGGTTACCATATTTACTCGCATAATGTTCGAACTTTTTTGTAAAAAAAATTCTCGCAAATTCAGGGGTGTGATCATTAAGCGGGTTAAATTTTCCACGAAAAGAAACATTTTCTTTTTTCATCCCGCAGCCGCTGTCAGTGCAGGACACCAAAACAAAAATGGCGGCCGGAGGAGGAAGCTGAACGCGCCGAACGCGATTATCATTATTTTTTTTCTCGTGAGTACATTATGCACATTAAAACACTTTCTTCCGTATCAGTAATGAATATTATCGTTAATATCAGCAAGTTTGCGACAATAATGTAGCCATGTCCACTTTGAGGGGGCAGAAACAGAGATGGGCGCGCTTAGCTGCCAGTGACATAGAAATACATGGCGGGCATGCTGCGGAAACTGCAGCATTTGTTTTCACTGCTATCCTAATATGGCACGTTTCTGCTAAGGGTGAGCGAATAACTTAGCTGCGTTACAAGCGTTGGTTTATGAATAGGGTACACTTGTAATGTATCAGTGTAAACGTGGCCACTATCGTTGCCAATTGCGATTTATTGCGTGCCCACGAGTGCAGACGAGAAGAATCGAAAGGCGCCCTTTATGTTGTTGTTGACCAAAACCATTATGAAGCCTACAAATAATAAAGCTGAGTTTGGTTGTAGCTTTGTTTTTTTCAAGGAAGTGCGGAAAGTGATGAAAGGAATGAAATGGGGCATCTGCTTAAGAATGCTGGCTGCTTGCAGACCGCTTGGTATGTCTTCAAGAGTGCTTCGCGTAGCATTCGACAGATGGTAAGTGCGAACATCATTAGCAAGACTTGGCACATGACATGTCGCTGCAACAAGTGCAGGGTGCAATCATTACACGGGAAAGAAAAAAAATTAAATTTTGATGACAAAATTGTAGCGTAAGATTATCTTTTCGAAAGATGGTTACAAATCCAAGGTTTTCTTTATTTTTTATTTCTTTTCACCATATACCTTCTCGTTAAGTTCAATTACCTTGTTTGAATAGAAAGTGTTAGCGTTGTCAATATCATATTTGATGCTACTAAATATAAAAAAAGATTATGGTTCTTTTGATTACAACCTGCACTCAGCGCTTTAATGCTTTGTCAAGGGCTAATTGGAAGGCTTTTCGGAATGAAAAAAGAAATTGATAGGTGGTCACTTATATCACTTACTATTGTACCTGCCATAGTTGTCTTTTTACCACAGTTCGTCAAGCACAAGTCTACCTGCATTTCACTGGAAGGTGGAATACATGTAGGTGCAGTGATAATGTTAAAAAAATTCAGATTAGAGCACTATATCATTAAAGTTAGTAGATGAAGCAGACATTTGAAAAAGATCAATGTTTAGGTCCCCCAGAAGTATCGTGGGCAGCTTTGGAGTCGATAGGGTATCTAATAAAGATTCTAGAAGTGCAATTTGTCCTCTGACCCCGTGAGAGTTCTGTGGGTTACGGGAAAAAGAAAGGTATCAGTTCTGATAAAAGGTGATTCATAGTTTAAGTCTAGAATGGTTAATTAAGAAATGACCTCATAAGAAAAGTTACCTTTTACGTAAAGAGCAATGCCCCTCCTCTTTTGCTATTTCTGCAGAGCGTTTAACATTGATAATCTTCAATCTGAATTACATCACAGCGAGTACAGTACCACGTCTCACTGAAAACAAGCACATTGAAATCGTGATTTAATGAAGACAAAAAAAAAAAAAGATTCGCTTCTTCTTTGTTTCTCAAGCTGCATGCATTGGGTCAAAGAAGCTGTGTGCACTTCAAAAAGTACACAATGAACAGTTATAGATTCCATGATTTAACAGGCCTTAATGTCACCTTGAAGATGTTAAAGTCTTTAATCGGCCACTTACTTGTTCCTTTTTTTCTTGCTTGGCCTGAGATGGCATTCAACCGCTGATACAACCTCGTCAGCTGACGGGTTGGCTGAGAGAGCCTTGACTGTGCCGAGCAGGTTCTCCCTGGCTGCCTCCAGCTGCCTCAGCTGGGTGTCTATCACGTACTGTAATCCGTGAGCTGTGTTGAACCTGCAGGCAGTTAAATCATCCCATTATAATGAAGGAAACAATTATCACTCTCGGGCAACAGCACTCTGACCACTGGTCTTGCCTGAAGCTCTGCACATTACAATGCCAGCTGGACAATTCAGCTGCACAAGCAAACTTTTATGGCCAATATAAGTTACAAAAAAGCTATGCCTACTGTGCAAGCTGCACTATTTGGCCAAATGAGTGCTCAATGTGTAAAAAATATGTGTTAATTTATTCACAATATCATGTTAAGAGCACACAAAGCCAACTGTATGAGTACGCAATGCCCGTCTTGCCAAAACCACACACAAAACAGCAGTCACAAGCAGGCTGTCGAACCGAAAAAAATACCAGTTGGGTTTGGGTTCGGGTTCAGTGTGCTATTTCATTCTGGTTCAGTTTCAGTACAGAGAAATAAAAATTGATAACAGTTCCCAAACTGGTTCATTATGCAGAAGTGGCTCACAAACTGGTTCAGCACAGTCAACTTTATCCTGCCCCATGGCAATATGCTGCATAGTACTATCGACTTGTGTAGATGCACAAGTTTCATCAAGAGGAGGCAAAAATTCAGGAATGACTTACACAGATACATGGTAATTTTTATGTAGGTATTGAAGACAGAGGTAATTAGCGAGAATCCCTGCATCTGCATAAGGTCTGCATAGCTTGCACGCTCATTACTTTGCCAACAGAAGAATCTATTAATTTTCCTTTTGCTACTGGTTTTTACTACAGGACTGGTGGTGACAAACTGTGGCATGTGATGCACACTGTCACAGACAGCATGAATTCACATTTTGTAAAGGCGTTCATTAGTAATCTGTGTTTGGGACTGACCATAAGAGCAGGGCACTGACTGCCACAGCATGAGCAGCATTCACGAGCAAAAGCGCTGAAGAGGACAAACCACTATGTCATTCCAATCCTTCTCTACAATTACCCCCGAGAATGAAAAGGGAGCCACCCGGCGACCTAACAGCTTGTCACTATGAGTGGGTCATAGTAGGTCTTGAGACAGTCAATGTTGACAATGTCTTGTCCACAACGGCGCATGTCCGAAGACGGTTCAACGAGCTTGATCCCGTAGTTGACCGGAGATGTGCGTTCGATGACGCGGTACTTGGGCAGTAGTTTCAATGAGAGTCCAGGTGCAGCCGAAGGAACCAAAAGCCACACAAGTGCTCCGGGGACGAACGTGGGTGCAGAGGTGGTGTCAGCGCGAACGCTCTTCTGGCGCTCTTGGTCATTTGAAGTAAAGGCCCGTGTGAGATAGCGACACTCTTTGGCATGTCTGGTGCACACTCGGATGCATCCGGCTTGTATGGAAGGATTGTGTCGATTGTGTGCGCCGGGTGCCGGCCGTACAATAAGAAAAAGGGTGGAAAGCCAGTGGTGCTCTGAGTGGCGGTATGGTAGGCATAGGTTGTGAAGGCCAGAATGACATCCCAATTTGTGTGGTCGGAGGCTACATCACCAAGCGTACATGTCGCCAAGCGTACGGTTAAAGCATTCTGTGAGGCCATTGGTCTGGAAATGGCAAGCAGTAGTTGTGCGGTGCCCAACGTGGCACTCTTTGAGGATGGCTTTGACGACTTCCGACAAGAAGATACGTCCGCGATCGTTGAGCAACTCCTGTGGTCGACCATGACGCAGTATGGTCGACCATGACGCAGAGGCAACATCGTGCACTGTAGCTGCTGGGAGAGCGGCAGTTTCAGCGTATTGTGTGAAGTGGTCAACAGCCACGATGGCCCAGTGGTTACCAGCAGATGTCAGGGGAAATGGGTAATACAAATCGATGCCGATGCGCTCGAATGGCTGGGTGGGGCAAGGTAAAGCTTGCAAACCAGATGGCGAGAGGCGTGGTGAGGATTTTCAACACTGATAATCGGGGCATGAGTGAACAAACTTCTGAACACAACTGTACATATTGTGCCAGTAGTACCGTTGTCTAATGCACTCGTAAGTATTGAATATGCCCGAGTGTGCACACTGTGGGTCAGAGTAAAATGACACACATATTTTAGGACGCAGACTGCAGGGTACTACTAGCAACCACTGGCGGCCATCAGCGGTGCAATTGCGTCGGTGGAGTAGGTTGTCGCGAATGGTGAAATGGTGGGCTAAATGGTTAACGTAACGCACAAGTGATTGGCTGCGCCGATGAATCGGAGAAAACGTCTATCAGCGAAGTGATCCAGTGGTCCTTGCAATGTTCGGAAGCGATGGTGCGAAAGTCGATGGAAGAAACAGCAAGCTGGAATATGGAGCAGCAGGCATTGTTGTCAGGAAAGGGAGAGCGCGAGAGTGCGCCGGCGTCAGAGTGCTGGCGGCCGCTGCAGTAGAGCACGTGGATATCGTAGTTCTGCAGGCGAAGTGCCCATTGGGCGAGACAGCCTGAGGGATCTTTCAAGGATGACAGCCAACGTAGTGCATGGTGGTCCGTGACTACATCAAATGAATGGCCATACAAATAAGGCCTGAACTTGATGAGAGCCCAGATGATGGCTAGGCGTTCTTCTTCTGTCACAGTGTAATTGGTCTTGGCTTTCGTAAGCGTATGAGTTGTATAAGCCACGGCATATTCAGGAAGCCCCTGCTTGCACTGAGCAAGAACAGCGCCGAGGCCAACACCGTTGCCATCTGTGTGCACCGCGGTAGGGGCTGTCTGGTCGTAATGGCGCAAAATTGGCGGAGACATTAGCAAATGACCGAGCTTTGTGAAGGCCTCGTCGCACTCGAATGACCACGAAGTGAAGGGCCCATTGCTTCTAAGTAGCTTTGTCAGGGGCGATATGATGGCAGCAAAACTGTGAATGAAGCGTCTGAAGTAGGAACACAGACCAATGAAACTGCGCAATTCTTTGACAGAGACTGGCTTAGGGAATTCGGCGACGGGAAGAAGTTTGGGTGGATCGGGGAGAATTCCATCCTTGGATACGATGTAACCTAGAATAGTCAACTACCCAGCAGCAAATCGGCACTTCTTGAGGTTTTGTTGCAGCCTTTAGTTTGTTAAACATGTTAGAGCAGACCGGAGCCATTGAAGGTGCATGGTGAAGTCAGGAGCAAAAACAGCAATGTCGTCAAGATAGCACAAACATGTGTGCCACTTCAAACCGCACAGAACTGTGTCCACCATGCGCTCAAACATTGCGGGCGCATTACAGCTTCGGCGCACGTCTGACTTCGTCGTCGTGGCTTGTCCCGACCTCAAGGACACAGCGACACGTCTCTGTTTCCCCACTCACCGAGTGGTCAACGTTGTGCTCACGAGTCTTTCGACGGGCCTTCAGGGCGCAGGCTCCTTTTCTAAGCTAATCACCCTTGAGGAAGCCAGGTGCCAGGCCGGGGGCACGCTTGTTCCCATTACAAGAGTGAGATTCAAACCTGCGACCTCCCGCAGTCGAGGCGAGCACTTTGCCACTCAGCCACGATTGCAAATTACAAACTCAAACTTCTAGTCTGTAGCAAAGAAAGAGGCCAGTATTTGACAACGCATTCAGCCTGCTGCTTTTTTAGAAGCAGGTGACGACATTGATGCACCTGAATGATGAACAAGGATGGGTTGTGCTGAATCATACGTTGATCTTTAATTTGCCCATTGTGCACAGTCTTGCACTGGGCAAGGGCGGACAAAGAAGTCAAAAGCATAAGTCAGCAAAATAAACTCAGACTCGCTCCCAAATTATATTTTTTGCTTAGGGCTCACTTGGGCTCACACTCACCAAAAGTCTACTTAAGTCGGGCTCACTCGGACTCACACTCACCAGAATTCTACTCAGCCGTGCTCACTCAGACTCACTCACCAGAATCAGACTCAGGCAGGCCTACTTGACCTACAGACTTTCGGACGCGGGCTTTCCCGTGAACTGAACCCATCACTGATTAAAAGAGCTTTATACTAGACTAATATATTGCACATGCAGAGGGATTATAAATGCTGAATGTTTAGAAAAAGATATGCACAAGATGGTAGTGGTGGTGGTGTAGCAGCTGGCAGGGTTTGTACACTTTACCACATAACAAGACTATATTGCCATGAAGCTGACTTTGTGGGCTATGCATTTTGCCATGAAGCATTTGTTAAACTTAGCAACCTGTACTGATCTTATCCATGTCTCCATGTGTGGTGCACTCATTTGTGCAGCTGTTCATCACAAGGCTCAGCTAGCACAGCCAGTGTTGTAAGGCAATATCACACAGCCTAGCTGCTATTGGCTGGGAGCAAAGAACAGTAGCCATTTTTTAGATGAAACACCAGTTCACCAGTGTTAGTCCTATAAGCAGAGCCAGTGCTCCTGTACTTGTGCCTTCAGTTAGTTGTGGTCATTTATTTCTGTATGTCACAATTAAACGATAAAGAAAGACCAGCCCTAACTTGCTGTGTTCGCCTGTCCTGACACAAAGTGTCTAATTTCTTCCTCTGCGACCCTGAGTGCCTGTGAGCATGTGCTCATTATGTGAATTTCATTCAACGATTTGCTCCTGAATAACTGCCGCCATCTCCTTCTGCTCGAATTTAGGCTATAAATAGTGATGCTCAACACAATGTTGATTCTAGCTGACAAAGAAAAGTCTGCCTAGCTTGGCTAAACAATGTATAGCAAGTGTTGAAAAATTAGGGCAGAACTCATCTCACTACCACTGTCAACGGTAATGCGAATAGTAGAGCTGCGCGAAAGCAAAATTTTGAGCGCGAAGCGATTTCGAATATTAAAAATTGAGTGCAAATCTAATAGAATATTTTTTTAATATTTTGCGAATCGAATCGAATAATTTTCAAATATTTTGTAAATATTTTTCCGAATACTGCCAGGTTAAAATTATAGATGAAAAGTTCTAGGAAACATGGCTGGAAAAAAAAATCTATTGCAAAACCGATTTTTCGCAAATGTACTTTCACATAGTTGTTCACATAAAAAAGAACAGTCCCAGTGTACCAGTTCTGCTGAATGTATGGTTGAGAGTTGAATTACTTCATGTTGTCATAGAGGAAAGTGAGTTGTTCAACATGTCCAGGATGTGGGCATGCTCTTCTACTGCTGACAAATGCACCGGACACTGAGAACAGGCACTCACTAGACACACTTGTGGCGAGTATGGGTAGGTATCACTTTGCAAGCCGAGCTAGCAAAGGGTAAGCTTTTGCCACTTGCTTTCGCCACCAGCGGCAAGGGCCCTTCTTTCAGTCCAGAATCGCATCTTGCAAGTATCTTTCTATTTCTGCTTCTAGCTGTGAATGCTGTCACTGGCTTACAAGGGTGTCAAAATTTTTTCCACAGTCCTGAGGTAGATTGCACAGCTTCCTGGGCCACAAACATGGGACACTTGTGTGCTATTCGGTACGCCACTAACTTTTTTGTACATTTTCAACTACCAAGTTCTTCATCCAGTTACCCATTGCTCCATTCTCTTGGTACATCACCAGTTTGAAATGAGGGTCCAAGAACATTGCCAAGTTTGCTGCTTGGTCATCTTTGTAGTTGGGAAATCTTGTTTTCAGGCACTTTGCCAAATTAGCAGAAAATACAGATGTTGCAAACTGTTGAGTCTCAGCATTGCTTAGGTGTGTGCGTAAGCAGTAAAGGATGGGTATGAGAGCTGAGAGTGTTGGGTAGCTATCAGCTCAAGCTCCAGCTATGGTTGTTGCTCCTTCAAGAAGTTTCAAAGCAGCAACATACTCATTCATTTCCCTCCATTCTGTTGCTGAAAAGCTTTCAATGTGTTCATCTGCAGATGCAAGGTCTATGGTTATCGCCTCTCAGCTCCACAAGCCTGAAAAACATTGCAACTTCACTATTCCACCTTGTTTCAGCATCTTGAACAATCCAAAGGGGTGGCTTGTTTAGCTTTTCTGGCAACAATTCAGTCTGTCAAGTGCCTTTGGGCTGTGCTTGTAACGCCCAACAATGGCTCTTGCATTTTTTACAAAGCAAAGAAAGGCCTGGGGTCATCTCCTTGGCATTGTTGATAGCCAGCTGCAAGGTGTGGGCAAAACAGGTTTTTTCAGACCAAGAAAGAGCATGCACGGCTGCCCTGATATTGCACACATTGTCAGTGACCACATAATTTGGAAAAGCATGCTCTGGAATGTCCCATTCGGTAACGAGACCTTCAAGCATTGAAGAAATTCTAGTTGCTGTGTGCTTTCCTAGAAAATGCGCAGTGCTCAGGTTGTAACGCAACAGCTTGAACAGGGGGTCCAAGAAATGGCATGTGAGGCTGATGTAGCTTTCATTTTCTCTTGATGTCCAAATGTCAGAGGTGAATGCAAGTGATGCAATGCCATCCTTGAATGCTTTGTGCAGCTCCAGATGAACCCGCTCCCTAGTGTCATCGTACATGTTTGGCACTAGCATGCGAGACAGCATTGTTCTTGATGGTGGCTGATAACCGAGAACTGTCTCCTTCAACAGGTCCTTGAAACCATGATCTTCGACAATTGCATACGGCTGCAAGTCGAATGCTATCATTCTGGCAATCTTTAGGTCCAAGGCGAGTCGCTTCGATTCCTGCAACGTTGCTTTCTTTTTCTGAAAGTATTGACGATGCTTGGTTGACTGGAAGCGGCGTCTGCTTTAGCGGCATTTTGAAACTCTGCATACAATTTCTTATACCACTTCAAATGGTTCATGAGAGTGGTGGTCATTGCTGTTTGTGTCTTCAGTGTGTTTCTGCCTGAGAGGCAGACTGCTTCGGATTGAGAAACTTGTTCAAGAAAGTTCCAAATCGTGCTTCTTGCACCTATGGTTGGCAGGCGCGGATTCGGTTTGCTCTTCCATTGCAACGTTGAGCCTGGCACACAGTCAAAGGGGAGAAAACGAAAGTATGTTCGCTTAACGTTTTCGTGCGGGACTCCGTCAAGCTAGCGTGCACAGCCAAAGGTGCGAAGATGAAAGTACGTCACGTAACGGCATGCACTCGTAGAGCCAACCCGCACGAAGTTCGAGGAAAGCACAATGGCACAGCAATTTGTGCAAGGCTCTGTAGCACTAGCGCGCACAGACAAAGGCATTCGCACGGAACTCTAGCTACTCTGTTAGCAGCGTGCACTGCATCGCTCATAGCCATTGCATGAAAACAAAAGTATGCCAGTAGCCGCCGTGTAAAGGCGCAA
Source organism: Dermacentor andersoni (assembly GCF_023375885.2). Classification (NCBI taxonomy): domain Eukaryota; kingdom Metazoa; phylum Arthropoda; class Arachnida; order Ixodida; family Ixodidae; genus Dermacentor; species Dermacentor andersoni. Next base: position 2,387,314 of record NC_092819.1, read on the forward strand.
CGTTTGCACGGTACTAGGAAAAATTCTATTTCCGTCGTTTTTAGGGTGATGCTAACGGAATTTTATTTCACCGACTGGTTTTGCGGCACCACAAGATTACTCAAGAATAACACTTTTCGAAATGCCCAGAGCACGAGATCTTGCTTCGGTTGGAAATTTCGGAGTTCTACAGGGTCTAATAAGACCGCAGTTGTCGCTACCCTACGCAGTTGTCACCACTCTTTGCGGGACTTGGGAAAAATATGCAGGTTTTCTCAGTGACTTTGTGCAGAATTTATTTCGATAGCGCACTTCGTTCGTGCCACTTACAGATTAAGCAAACCTAAATTTTGTATTTGAACAAGAAATGAGAGTTGTGCAATAAATTTGAGTTAGTGACGAACGAGTGCGCATGCTTTTGCTGGCGTGCAGCGAAAACATGCATAGCGATGGCAATCAGCGTGAAGATGGCTAAAAGCGCCAAAAATAGGTTTGTACACTTTGGATCTTTTTGCGCCGAATCAAAACGATGTACGGCATCGCATTTTTGGCAGTGTGTCTTACGTCACAGCACCCACCATGCAATTACAGACAGATGCTGCGTTCCGCACTTCTCTGAACAGTGCGCTGCCGCGCCGAACTCAGCGTCGGTTTTCGGTGGCGGCCTTCAACCCTTTCGCTAGATAAGGCCCGACGAGGTTCGTGGCGAAAATTGGGCTAGTGTGCTCCATTGAAAAACATGGCGATTTGACTCCTGGCATATGAAACCAACATATTTATTTTCCGAATGTTCGAATAATTCGATCGAATAGTTCGAATAGTAAAATGTGGCACGGATCGAATCGAATAGCAAACGCTATGCGAAAAATATTCGAAAGTTCAAATATTCGCACACCCCTAGCGAATAGCAATCAAGCAATGTAGCGACAGATCATATTGCTGAAGTCACATTTATTTTACACATGTACTGATAATTCTTCCGAGTTTTGTTGCTTGGACTATATGCCACATATCTAGACATGTCCCACTTTGCTATGGCACTTGCTTGCCAAGGTCGCGCATCAGCATGGAGGCATGATGACGACCATATGACGCCGATGCAGTGACGATGAAATGATGAAGGAATGATTTTGATCAAATGACAAATGCACATAACAATGATGGCATGATGACAATGAGATGTAGATTTCTAAATTATAGTGATGGAATAATGACAACAACATGACGATGATGACATGAGGACAGTGAGATGACGACCGTATGGTGACAATGGGGTGATGATGGTGGTATGACGACAACCAGAAGTGGGAATGACGACAATGGCACGACAAAAACAGCATGACAATGATGGTATGACAAAGAATGCATGATAGCATGTACTATGTGACAACGCAATGACGAGGATGGCATGACAACGGCGGCATAATCACGATTGAACAACGACAGCATCATTACGATAGAATGACAAAAGAAGCCCACGATAGACCCCGAAAAGTGCACCGCTTCTTCGTGTATTGCGGGCTTTCTTTCGAGCTTGGGGAAAATCTTTTATGACATGAAAACTTTTACATAGCACGTATTGAGCAACAGAAAGGTGGATCACAAATTTTTCAATATGGTCTACAATTTCCTCCTTCACACTTTTGCTCTGAATGTAATATTTGAGCAGTTGATTAATTAGTAATAACTAATTATGTAATTGTGTATAACCCTGTATACACAATGCCTCATGACCTCGAGCGTACCGGAATCTTGGAAGAACGCTAACATAATCCTAATCCATAAGAAAGGGGATGCCAATGACTTGAAAAATTATAGACCGATCAGCTTACTGTCCGTTGCCTACAAAGTATTTACTAAGGTAATTGCAAGTAGAATCAGGAACACCTTAGACTTCTGTCAACCAAACGACCAGGCAGGATTCCGTAAAGGCTACTCAACAATAGATCATATTCACACTATCAATCAGGTGATAGAGAAATGTGCGGAATATAACCAACCATTATATATAGCTTTCATTGATTACGAGAAAGCGTTTGATTCAGTCGAAACCTCAGCAGTCATGGAGCCATTGCGGAATCAGGGTGCAGACGAGCTGTATGTAAAAATACCGAAAGATATCTATAGCGGCTCCACAGCCACCATAGTCCTCCATAAAGAAAGCAACAAAATCCCAATAAAGAAACGCATCAGGCAGGGAGATACGATCTCTCCAATGCTATTCACAGCGTGTTTACAGGAGGTATTCAGAGACCTGGATTGGGAAGAATTAGGGATAAGAGTAAATGGAGAATACCTTAGTAACTTGCGCTTCGCTGATGATATTGCCTTGCTTAGTAACTCAGGGGACCAACTGCAATGCATGCTCACTGACCTGGCGAGGCAAAGCAGAAGGGTGGGACTAAAAATTAATCTGCAGAAAACTAAAGCAATGTTTAACAGTCTCGGAAGGGAACAGCAGTTTACGACAGGTAGCGAGGCACTGGAAGTAGTAAGGGAATACATCTACATAGGACAGGTAGTGACTGCTGATCCAGATCATGAGAGTGAAATAATCAGAAGAGTAAGAATGGGATGGGGTACGTTTGGCAGCATTCGCAGATCATGAACAGCAGGTTGCCTTGGTCCCTCAAAAGAAAAGTGTATAACAGCTGTGTCTTACCAGTACTCACACATGGGGCAGAAACCTGGAGGCTTACGAAAAGGGTTCTACTTAAATTGAGGACGACGCAACGAGCTATGGAAAGAAGAATGATAGGTGTAACGTTAAGGGATAAGAAAAGAGCAGATTGGCTGAGGGAACAAACGCGCGTTAATGACATCTTAGTTGAAATCAAGAAAAAGAAATGGGCATGGGCAGGACATGTAATGAGGAGGGAAGATAACCAATGGTCATTAAGGGTTACGGACTGGATTCCAAGGGAAGGGAAGCGTAGCAGGGGGCGACAGAAAGTTGGGCGGGCAGATGAGATTAGAAAGTTTGGAGGGACAACATGGCCACAATCAGTACATGACCGGAGTAGTTGGAGAAGTATGGGAGAAGCCTTTGCCCTGCAGTGGGCGTAACCAGGCTGCTGATGATGATGAATCATGTAATTAGGTGTACACAAGACCACCAGACTTGTTCCAAGCAATGGCAAACAACATTACCTTGGTTATGTCCAGCTACTTGGCTCTTGCATATTTTTAAGCTTTGGCACATGATACGTGGGTCACATGGTATATATATGTAAACGCACAGTTGGCCAATATTCAGGAAGAATTACCGTATTTACTCCAATCTAAAGCACACCTTTTTTCCGATAAAACAGGTCCAAAAATTGCAGGCGCGTTAGAATCGAGTACGACCCTAAATCCGGGTTACCATATTGCCATCGGCATTCGAAAAATGGCCGCCTCATACGCGCTTCTAGCTTAGCTGCCGTAGCTTCCTCCATGTGCATACCTCCATGTTGTGTACCCCAGTCTTTCTTTCTTTCTTTCTTTATTGTTTCCTCAGACACATTCTAAGAGGGGGCGGAGGCTGAAGGCGACAGAGCACCTGACAAGGGCCCCAGCCCCCTTGCACAATATACACAGACAAAATACATCAACAAAGTTCAGTAAGACAGATATCATAGGTTCAGACAGTGGGCAATATTAAAAAGGGGGACAAGTCACCACTCGAATATAAAGTCAGCAAATAATTGGTACAAAATATTGTCACGTGGTGGTGACGTTAAGAACACAGTAGCAATACTGTGAAAGGCAAAACTAGATTTTTATTGGGCGAACCTCTGCCCACAAAACAGGCTACACTTATAGCACAACGAAAGCGGCGAACACAGTCGGCGATCGTCGAAAATCTGATCAGCGGGTCAAGCGCGTTGGCTTTTATACAGAATCGTCGAATGTTCCAGACTAATCGTTGGGACCCACGTGCCTTCCACAAAGTTCTACACCATTTGCGTCAGGCGAATAAATCAGATAACACAAGGTTCGGCGACAACAGACTGCGGATGAGAGCATCGATAACTTTCCAGAAACTTCGGATACATCCAAGCGCGTCCCGTGCTGTGCGATAAGATTTGTTAGGCGGCGAAACGTGGTCACCCGATAAATATAAGTACACGTGTCAATACCCCCCTCTTAAAAAGCATCGTCCCGATGCTACAAATATAAGACAGCGAAACACAAAAGGACACTTATTAAACATAAGTAACAAAACAATGAAAAGAAATCAAGTCCAAAGGTCAGTTACGCGAAATCCCAAAGTTCGTCAACGCTGGTAGTACGGCTTGAGTCGCACAACGTGGACAATTTCAGGTCGTGAGCGGCGCCGCTGTGACAGCGAAATGCTGTCTGGCACGACCTCATAGTCCAGTGCGCCAATACGTCGGATGATCTGGTACGGTCCGAAATAGCGACGCAAGAGCTTCTCGCTCAGTCCTCGTCGGCGTATAGGGGTCCAAACCCAAACACGGTCACCGGGCTGGTACTCGATAAAGCGTCGTCGGAGGTTGTAGTGTCGGCTGTCGGTCCTCTGCTGGTTCTTGATCCGCAGGCGGGTGAGCTGTCGGGCTTCTTCGGCGCGCTGGAGATAGCTAGCGACGTCAAGATTTTCCTCGTCAGTGACGTGCGGCAGCATGGCGTCGAGCGTCGTCGTCGTATTCCTGCCGTAAACCAGCGTGATCTGTGTTGTTTCTTGCACCGCCGTGTTGTAAGCGAATGTTATGTACGGCAGGACGGCATCCCAGGTCTTGTGTTCGACGTCAACGTACATTGCTAGCATGTCGGCGAGGGTTTTCTTCAGGCGCTCCGTGAGACCATTCGTCTGCGGATGGTAGGCAGTTGTCCTCCTGTGACTTGTCTGGCTGTATTGCAGAATGGCTTGGGTGAGCTCTGCTGTAAAAGCCGTTCCTCTGTCGGTGATGAGGACTTCTGGGGCACCATGTCACAGCAGGATGTGCTCGACGAAAAATTTCGCCACTTCGGCTGCGCTGCCTTTTGGTAGAGCTTTAGTTTCAGCGAAGTGGGTGAGGTAGTCCGTCGCCACGACGATCCACTTATTCCCGGATGTCGACGGGAAACGGCCCCAACAAATCCATCCCAATCTGCTGGCATGGTCGACGAGGAGGTTCGATCGGCTGTAGTAATCCTGCTGGCCTTGTCGGTGGTGTCTTGCGCCGCTGACAGTCTCGGCATGTCTTGACGTAACGGGCGACGTCGGCGGTGAGACGCGGCCAGTAATACTTTTCCTGTATCCTCGACAGCGTCCGGGAGAATCCGAGGTGCCCAGCGGTTGGGTCGTCGTGTAGGGCGTGCAGTACTTCTGGATGCAGCGCTGACGGTACAACAAGAAGGGTCTGCTCGCTGCTGTTTAGTGAAGTCTTCCGCGCTTATTATTCCAAGGAAGGCGTCGTCGTCCTCGTCGTCTTGCGGCGGGGGATCGATGGGGGCGCGTGATAAGCAGTCGGCGTCGGAGTGTTTTCTTCCGGACTTGTATATTACCGTGACGTCATATTCTTGTAGTCTGAGGCTCCACCGGGCCAGCCGTCCTGAAGGGTCCTTTAAGTTAGCTAGCCAACACAACGCGTCATGGTCGCTGATGACTTTGAATGGCCTGCCATAGAGGTAAGGGCGGAATTTTGCTGTAGCCCAAATGATAGCGGGGCATTCCTTTTCAGTCGTAGAATAATTGCTTTCCGCTTTTGACAGCGACCGACTAGCATAATATATCACCCGTTCAAGTCCGTCTTTCCTCTGGACTAGGACGGCACCGAGGCCTAGGCTACTGGCGTCAGTATGGATTTCAGTATCGGCGTCCTCGTCGAAGTGTGCAAGTACCCGCGGCGACTGCATGCATCGTTTGAGTTCTTGAAATGCGTCGGCCTGCGGCGTTTCCCACTTGAACTCGACATCACATGTCGTTAGATGTGTTAGCGGCTCCGCGATGCGTGAAAAGTCCTTGACAAAGCGCCTATAGTAGGCACACATGCCAAGGAATCTGCGCACTGCCTTCTTCTCGATTGGCTGCGGGAACTTTGCGATGGCAGCTGTCTCCTGCGGGTCGGGGCGTACTCCAGATTTGCTGATGACGTGGCCTAGGAATAGAAGCTCATCGTAAGCGAAGCGACACTTTTCCGGCTTCAGCGTGAGCCCTGATGACTTGATGGCCTCTAATACTGTCGCAAGCCGCTTAAGGTGATCGTCGAAATTTCCGGCGAAGACGACGACGTCATCCAAGTAAACAAGACAGGTCTGCCATTTCAATCCTGCTAAAACCGTGTCCATCACGCGCTGAAACGTTGCAGGCGCCAAGCACAGTCCAAATGGCATAACCTTGAATTCATAGAGGCCGTCTGGCGTGATGAAGGCAGTCTTTTCGCGATCCCTTTCGTCGACTTCTATTTGGCAGTAGCCAGACTTGAGGTCCATCGATGAGAAGTATTTAGCATTGCAGAGCTGATCCAATGCGTCGTCTATCCGTGGGAGGGGGTATATGTCTTTCTTCGTGATTTTGTTCAGTCGACGATAATCGACGCAGAAACGTAGGGTTCCGTCCTTTTTCTTCACTAAAACAACTGGAGACGCCCACGGGCTTTTCGACGGCTGGATGATGTCGTCGCGCAGCATTTCGTCGACTTGTTGTTTTATAGCTTCGCGTTCTCGTGTCGAAACTCGGTAAGGGCTCTGGCGTAGTGGTCGCGCACACTCTTCGGTTATTATGCGATGCTTTGCGACTGGTGTTTGTCGAATCCTCGATGACGTCGAAAAGCAGTCTTTGTATCGTCGAAGCAGACTTCTGAGCTGTTGCTGCTTAATCACGGGGAGACATGGATTTATGTCGAAGTCTGGCTCGGGAACTACGGTCGTCGGGGTAGATGGACTAACCTAAGTAGATGGTCACAATCTTCTTGGTCTTCTCCGGTAGAAGTCCGTGCTCCGGGGGCAGCTGTTGAAGACGGCGGCTTGCTCGATGGTCCGGAACTACGTTGGTGTTCTCTTTGCGGTCCGGGCTTGGATCACAGCTTGTCGGGGGCGTCCGGTACATGAACAAATAGCACCTCCACCAGATGTCACGTGGTGGTGACGTTAAGAACACAGTAGCAATACTGTGAAAGGCAAAACTAGATTTTTATTGGGCGAACCTCTGCCCACAAAACAGGCTACACTTATAGCACAACGAAAGCGGCGAACACAGTCAGCGATCGTCGAAAATCTGATCAGCGGGTCAAGCGCGTCGGCTTTTATACAGAATCGTCGAATGTTCCAGACTAATCTTTGGGAGCCGCGTGCCTTCCACAAAGTTCTACACCATTCGCGTCAGGCGAATAAATCAGATAACACAAGGTTCGGCGACAACAGACTGCGGATAGAAGCATCAATAGCTTTCCAGAAACTTCGGATACATGCAAGCGCGTCCCGCGCTGTGCGATAAGATTTGTTAGGCGGCGAAACGTGGTCGCCCGATAAATATAACTACACGTGTCAATATATACATACGCAACATAATGCCTGCAACATAAATACAGAACACAGCGATTCAGTTACCAGTCGGCACGTTCAACAACATCATTCATAGCCATGGCACTCATCACAAAAACCAAGACACAGAAACCAAGCACAATTTCACAGCCATGTATCAAAATTGCAGTAGCTGAGAGGAGCATGGCAAGGGAGAACAAAGCACACTATTTGAGGTAATTTACAATAATGAAAACATAATGTCACTGTTCACAAGAAACTTCCTATAGTACAGTCTAGCCCGGTTATAACGAAGTCGGCGGGTATTGGAAATAACTTCGCTATATCCGCTATTTCGTAATATGTGGACTATGAAAAAAAATGCAAACATGGGCATACCGATTTATTGCCGCTGAAAGAAGTGGTCCAGCGTCCCCTGAACACGGTTCGCGAGAGCGGACTTCAGGATTGCGGCTTCCATACCATTCTTTCTCGTAGCAGTGGGCGATGGTCAGGTGCTTCACATCACTCCAGGCTCCGCTTGCGAAGAAAATCGCCTTTACCTAAGGCACCTTCATGCCGGCCACGTTGTCGGCAGTGTGAACATCAATCAGGAGGCGCTCGATGACTTGGCGCCGGTAGTGGACCTTAAAGTTGGCAATAACCCCCTGGTCCATGGGCTGTAGCTTGGCGGTAGTGTTTGGGGGCAGGAACAAAACCTCTACAGCGCTCAAGTGTGCGTTGACGGTGCAAGGACGGCGTAACATGAGACCGGCGTAACATGAGACCGGCGTGCCATGCGATGCAGTGAAGCAACCTTTCGCTCCGCGGGAGAGCAGACGACGCCACGAAAGGACGCCGTCAGCCGAATTTTCCTCATATTTCCGCGGAAAAAATCGCCTCAAGGACGCAAAAATGTGTTGATTGACAGATTATTTTTCGGTTGGTACTAAATCTCTTCATTATATCCGCTGACACGCTCTTATTTACTTCGTTAAAATTGGACCCAAAATGTATTGAAAATGCAAAAATGGGAATGGGAAATTGAAATCTCTTCGTTATAACCGCTATTTCGCTATAAGTGGCTTCGTTATAACCGGGCTAGACTGTATTTCTTAAATGTATGTACACCTTTATTAAAGTCCACTTGCATATCTCTTCTGTTTAGAGCATTGGCTATTTGAAAAGGTAATGCTTGCCTTCCATAGTTGGTTCTAACTTGCGGCATTTTTCATTTTGGGTTTCGGGTACTGTATGAACATGAGCTGGGCACTGCGGAAATATGTAACTTGTATTTATTGATCCATTGCGATAGCTTAAAGTAGTACATCTGGTCAGCCTTACATGTTATATTTGGTAAATTACGGCTGTGTTCTCAATAACAGCTTGTTGCTTTTAATAAAATTTTCCAGTATACGCAAAATTTGCTTTTGTAATACATTAAGTTTGTAGCAGTTAGTAGCTGTTGTGGTTCCCCAAGTCAAGATTACATAGCTCATTCTAGAGTAAACCAGTGAATAGTATAGTGCCTGCTTTATACGTTTGGGTATTAGATGTTGTACTTTGTAAATGCACCCAATGGTGCAAGAAAGGCTTGATTTTAGTTGAATAACGTGAGTATTCCATGAGAGGTTGTGGTTAAACCAGACACCTAAAAACGTTTGTTCAGTAACCTGTTCCAGCAAGCGTCCTTTAAATCTAATGTTAACCGGGTAGCAGTCATGTTTATTAATTGGCTTAAAAATGACGTACTTTGTTTTACTTATATTTAGACTCAAGTGATTTATTTGAAGCCATGCAGATAACTGAAATAAGTAGTCGTTAACAGACGTCACTAAACATTGCATGATTTCTCTGGTGAAAAAAACATTAGTATCGTCTGCATACATTATTAATTGCGGGGATCCATGTATTGCTATAATATCATTTATATAGATAAGAAAGAGTGGGGGTCGCAGAATAGAGCCCTGGGGAACGCCCTGTTGTACTTCGAGTTTGCTGGAGGACCAATTGTTAACACGTACATATTGATAACGTTTCTCTAGATAACTCCGAATTAGTTTTATTGCCACTCCTCTAATACCATATTTTTCTAATTTTCTTAACAAAATTTTATGTTGAACAGTGTCGAAGGCTTTGCTGAAATCTATAAATAAGCCAAGAGTTAGCAATTTTCTTTCTATATTTTCAATTATCTTATCCTTTATGTCAACGAGAGCGATCTCTGCTGATTTGTTTGCTTGAAAGTCGCACTGAGCTTCTGTTATTACTCGGTGTTTATTAAAGAAACCGCTTAGCCTATGATTGATGACGTATTCAAATACCTTTGAAAACACTGTCAGAACTGAAATGGGCCTGTAATTATTAATGTTGGTCTCACCACCACCTTTGTAGACAGGTGTAACTTTCGCGATCTTCAAATCATCTGGAAAATCTCCGCTAAGAAGCATCTGATTTATTATATGCAATAATATGGGGCTTATCAAGCATACCACATGCTTAATAGGCAAAACCTTTATCCCATCGTCACCACAAGCGACTTGGTTTTTTAGATTTCCTATTATTGTTTCAATTTCATGAGATGTTGTAGGGACAAGCATGATTGACTCCATCAAGCTATTTATATGTACGCAGTCACTGGAAGTGCCATGCCGTCCTGAATAAACACCTACTTTAACGAAATGCCGATTCATTGCTTCTACTAAATTGTTCCCAGTTAAAAGTACATTTTCAATGCAGATTTCCTTCAAACCACAGTCAGCTTAATTTCTTGCTAATATGTTGTTTAGTAGCTCCCACGTCTTCTTGCTGTCATTTTGAACGTCCTGGAATTTAGTTTGGAAATAACTGGACTTTGCGGATTTTAGATCCGAGTTCAATTTGTTTCTCAGTTGTTTGAATTCATTCAGTACGCATTGGTCTCAGGTTTTAAGAAACTGTTGAAATTTTCGGTTTTTCTCTTTTATTCTTCGCTACAGCTCACTAGTAACCCATGGTTTTCTAATCCGTTTACGTTTCTGGGCACTTTCTCGGAGTGGAAAGGCCAAATCGTAGCAATGCTGAAATTTCATCAAAAAGACCTGGTAAGCCAGTGTGGCATTGCATTGCTTGAACACATCATCCCAGTTCTCTTCTGCTATATAGTTATGAAACGTCATCAAGGTTTCATCAGTTACTGCTCGATACAAAATTTTTTCTTGAGAAAAAACATAATTTTTCTCGGAAGGAAAGCCCAAGCAGAACACTGGAAAATGATCGCTGGTGTCATATCTGAGAACACCAGCCGTAACATTTGCATCATCTATGTTGGTGACACACACATCAAGACACGTGGCAGTATCTACTGCGACCCTGGTTGGCACTGATATCAGATTAGAACAGGCATAGGAATTTAGTATGTCATGAAAGTCTCTTGCGCATGGACTATCTGATATGGTGTCTATATTGACGTCACCAAGAAGCATAAATGATCTTGTTACAGTCTGTAGAGTGCGAAGAGCATTGTCGATGAAGTCGATAAATTCCATCGATTTGCCTGCGGGCAGTCTGTAGATCGCGCCAACAGTGACATTCGACAATCTGACAAACAGGCTTTTAATAACTTGATCGCATCTAGTCAGGTCGCTCAGCACTTCGTACTGTACACTCTCCTTTATAATGATTGCTATACCACCACCCCTTTCTATATCCCTACTAAGGCTTACGCACTTGTAACCAGGAAGGTGCGGTATCGTGTCTGTGTGTGTTAGCCAAGTTTCTGTTAATACTATTGAAGAAAACTTAATATTTAGGGACTGAAGAAGTATTTCAAGACTATCCACTTAGTTTTTTAGGCTTCGCATGTTTATATGTATAACTGAAAATTGTCTTTTGTTTGACCTATGCTTTTGATTAAAAGTTTGGCAATCGTAGTACCGGCAAACATTTTGTCCTACCATCATTTTTCTCAAGAGTGTAGAACAGATGGGTGCACCATTATCCTTGGTTTATGTTCTCCAGATCAGACTGTTTAGCAATTCTGACAGCAACCCAGCCCTCGTCTTTTCGAGCAAGAATTTTCCCTCCAGAGCAGCACACGAACTTCCATCCTACAGACTTTTCCTTGGCGATCGCGGCCCCCAGAAGCCTTTTGTTTAAAACAGTCAAATGCTCATTCACATATACCGGAGAAGCTTCTCCTCCGTAGTCAAGGTCTTTCGTAGTTATCCTTTGTTTTTTGCTTTTTTGCAGGATTACATTTCGCTTGGTATGCTGGACAAAACGAACCACTATGCTTTTCTCCTCCGAGTTGTGTACAGGGACGCGATGACAAACGTCAATATCTGTGTCAACGATTGGCTCACCCAAGAAGACGCCAATTTTCTTAACGAGCTCTGTAACATCTCCTTCTGTTGGCACACCCTTGATTTCCATAGTGTTAGATCTCTGATGCTGTTCCAGCTCTTCGACTCTGTTGCTCAATTTGCAGTTCTCGGCTGCAAGTTCTTCATTTCTTTTCACTAACCCTTGAAATTCTTTTCGCAATTCCTTCAACTCTTGCTTAATATCATTTACCCCGTCACATGTGCCACTGCAGAATTTCACACTTTCTTTCAAAGCCCTTAGGTCAGCCCGAAGTTCGCGCTTCAAATCATCAAGGGCCTTAAAAAAATCTTTGGCGTCCTTAGTCATAACTAGGTCGAAAGCGGGCAGCTAAGACAAGTAGGGTAAGGATACAAGGACAGCGCACAGTAGGCTTTCGTTCAAAGAGAAACAATACGACACTTGTGGCACACGTTGTGTTCGGCAACAGTGCAAGAATAGTAAGGATCTCTTTGAGGATAGCGAGTAGCCTCACCTGCAGTGTAACAGGAAAAGATTAAGTCCGTGTTCCCTGTGCACTGTCACCGAACTGTAGTCGCAGCTGGCTGTCGTCCTCCTTAAGTATGCTGGTGTGGCGCCGCCGTCGTAGCCAACTTCTCTATGGAGCATGTATGCGCCAGATAGCTACCCGAACGACGACCGAAGATGATGAGATAGCAGCCGTCTTTACTGGACGAATCGGCCCTTCACAGCAGTTGATTCGTGGTACGGACGTTGTGGTCCATTGTCATTGCCATTTTCTGCGTTTATTCAATCAGCATGGAAGTGCCGACTGTGAAGACACGCCAAGTCCACCATGATGCCTTTTTTAAAAGGAAAGTTATGTGCGTGGAGACGGATGGAAATCGGGCCGCATCACGGGCGTTCGGAGTTCCCGAAACTTGCGTGCAGGACTGGCGCAAACAGAAGGAGAATATTTTTGTCAGCAAAGCAAGCAACAAGGAAAGGTTTCAGGGGACCGAAGCAGGGCTGCTTCACCGAAATAGAAGAGCTGCTCGCGGAATATGTGCCAGAGCAGCGAGCAGCATAGCGGCCTGTGAGGACCAATCTGCTCAAAGTACGGGCAATGCAGTTAGCCCTACAGAAAGGGCAAGTGCGGAGTAACTTCAAAGCGAGCAGGTGCTGGTTATCAAATTGTATGAAAAGAAAAGGCTTTTCTCTTCAAAGGCGAACAAGGATATGCCAAAAATTGCCCGAAGAATATGCAGAGAAATTACACAGTTTTCAGCGGTACATTTTGAAGTTGCACCATAGAAACGGCTACCAATTCAGACAGATTGGAAATGCCGATCAGACGCCTCTCTACTCTGACATGCCTGTCACCACAACCGTTGAAAAGAAGGGGGCGAAGCAAGTGCGCGTTTTGTCTTCCGGCGACGAAAGAACTAGTCACCACAATGCTTTGTTGCACTGCGGATGGGCACAAGCTGCCCCCATATCTTATCTTCAGACGGAAGATGCTCCCGAAAGGAATCGTGTTTCCGAGTGGCATGATTGTACGCACAAATGAAAATGACCACGTACTTGGTCGCTGACTGGATTGATAACGTTTGGCGGAAGAGACCCGGTGGCAGTTTGGGTCTGCGTGGGATGCTTGTGCTCGACGCACTGAGGTGCCACCTTGACCAGCGCATCAAAGACAAGCTGGCTGCATGCAACGCCGACTTTGTCATGATACCCAGTGGCATGACATTGCAGCTCCAGCCACTCTATGTTTGTTTGAACAAGCCAGTGAAAGATAGAATTTGGGTGCTCTGCACCAAATAGCTTGTCAGTGGCTGCCACGAATTCACGCCCGCCAACAAAATCAAGCCTGCCTCGCTGCAGGACTTTGCTGCTTTGCTGAATGGGTGAAAGATGCATGGTGCACGATCCCACCTGCCATGGTCAACAAGGCCTTCAAAAGGTATGGGGATTTCGAATGCCATGGATGGCACCGAGGATGAAATGCTTTGGCCTGTTGATAGCGATAAGGAGTTGTCTGACAGCGACGACGAGTGATATCTATTGCCCTACGAGACTCGTACCGGCGCAGTGAAAATCTTGGTGGCAAGGTACGCTGCTGCCATTTGTGTTTTTATTCATCGCAAGTTTAGTGTATTGGGAATAAATCTGTTTTTTCCAAAAGAGAGAAAATAGTATTTGTATATGAAAGCACGAGATGCGCGGTATGGTACTCTTTTTTTTTTGGTCATGGAAAACGGGTGCACGTTACAAACGAGGTTTTCATTTTTTTATTTTTTTGGTCACGGAAAACAGGTGCGCATTACAATCGAGGGCATGTTAGAATCGAGTAAATACGGTATTTGTTGAGCAAGTTGGTATTGCATAGCGTAGCCTTTGTCTCCCTTTCTTGCGTCTGTGTCTTTTATTGCACCAATTTACTTGTTCAGCTGCCAATATTCAAAACGGAATAACATGATCAAAGCAGCAGGCGACCAGTCAGTTTCTGCACACAGGTGATTACACCTACGTATCAGAAGGCATCATCATCATCATCATCATCATCATCATCATCATCATCATCACGGGCAGGCAGGGTCAAAATGGCTGAAGTAGGCACAGAATGCTATTCGCTTTAAAACCTAGGAGGTAAGAGACAAAAGCAATGCATACACTGTGGGCATGCTGGCACATTTTTTACCTATCCAAATACCAGCTGCAAAAATTTAATTCACATAGCTTCAGCAGCAATCTGCAGCATTGTCTGTATTCCTATTGCATGTAAAAACATGATTTTAGTGTGTATTGCTGAAATGGAAACAATATCGGTTCGTGCTGGTCAAGTGTGTTTCCAAAACTCTTGCTGCATTTCTTTGGCAAAACAAGGCTGCTTAGTAAAAAAAAAATAGAGACCAAATGTTCCTATGGAAATGGCATCAGTGAGCCGTCAGTCTCACAGCATTGCATCATCAAGTGTTTTGGCCATTTCAGTGCACGAAAAGTTATAAAGGCTTGCCATGTTTAGTCCTTGCTTACTTTTAAATGTTACATTTTGTTTTTTTCCTGGTTAACTCGGCTAGCCCCAAGCAGAGGCTGTCAACACCTATGATGTCACAGGGATCCAGTGCAGGCATTTTAAGGCAGCTTTGCCTATCTGGCCTTTGCTCAAGGTAAGACTGACTTATCTAGTGTTACAATCTCAGTAGCATTTCTCTTACATCCCATATTTGCAGTCTTGCTGCGCACACCTTAGATGGTAAAAAGCACTTACTGGTCGGTGACTGATGAAGACTTTACATTCGACTTTTTTGCTTCCAAGTCATCCTTAATCTTCCCAACAAGCCATTCATCTTTATTGCTTTCCATGCTTGCATTCAAGAGGGTGCTCCACCATGGCTGCCTCTTGGGGAGTGAAAACTTGTTGACTGTTTCCTTAACTGCCTGGGTTGCCTGCATGAACTGCTTCTTCGTAGCGTGAATTGTGGTCAGGTAGCCTTCCAGGTACGACTCTCGCAACTTAGCCGCTTCCTCGTGGAGCTGGTCATCAATAGGAGCCTGTGGAATGTAGGCAACTTTCGGAGTGATAGAAGTTGTCGACTTCATTAAATCAGCTGTTTTTTCTGTCCATGCAACAGCAGGCACACTGGTGCAGAAAGTTCTATCTAATAAACCAGGGTTTCTTGCTGAACCACAGTTACCAGTGTTCACAGTCCCCCCTGGTAACACATTTGGATTATCACGGCAACCAGCATTCTCAGCACAGCTTGAAATCATACTACTGTGACTGCAGCTTTGGGCACTGCTTTCAGGGTTGCAGCTACTGGTAATCGCAGTACTGTCCAACACTGTGCTAGCAGGATGAGCAAGTTCACTAGAGCCAAGCGTGGATGTAGGATCATAGCTATCTCCACCTGCAGTGCACACAGACATGGTGCTTGTCACATCAGGCTCACTTACATTTGCAGTACCATCTGAAGGCTCACTTGCACTGTCACAGATGCCAGTGTTGCCCATACGATCAGGTACCAAACTTCTGGGACCACAGTCACCAGCACTCTGAACACTGTCCAATGTTGAGGCACAAGTGCCTGCAGTACTCGTTGATAAACGTGTAACAAAATCCAGCTGAATTTTGGTGTCTTGACTGCTTTGCAAGCATTCCCCACTGTGGTCAAGTGGCATCACTCCCTCAGTTCTGCAAGCATCCAGCAGCTGGGCCAGATTGTGCAGGGCATGCAGCTGCTGCAGCCGGTCTGTCTTGATGTTCCTGCTGTGATCCTTCACCGACCAAAGCACTTCTCTGTAGGCGTCGGCGGCCTCCCTCCTTTCATCCCGGATTATGTGGATGCCTGCGATTCCTGTAACATGCAGATAGCCAAAATCACTCAAAATTCATGGCAACAAAACTTCAAATTATTACTCCTTGAAATATTTAAGACAAGGTTGGCATAGCCAGTGGGCTACTTGTCTTATAAACAAGATCAGTGCAACTGGCCTTAGTCTAGAAACATCCCAGAGCAACTTGCAACATAGAAAAAACTGTTATAGTAAGACTGCTTTGGGGATCATGTTTAGATGTCATGCTGTGAAAGTGCATAAATGCCCAAGCGCACAAAGAAATAAGTAAAAGAACGCAAGCCACACAAGCATCAACTTATCATAGTTTATCAGTCTATATGTGATTGTTTACAAGTACAGTAAAACCTCGTTAAACCGTACCCGCTTAAACAGTAGTTTCATTTTAAAGTAGTAAAGTCAAATCCCCAACTCAGCCGGCATTGAACATTTCATTTCATTTCATTTTTATTCCTTAAAGACCCCGTAACGGGGTATTACATAAGGGGTGGGTTACACAGAAATAAGGAGAAACAATGTGTTAATCTATGGTAAAAGGTGATTGGTGACGCTTTCTATGAAGGTGGATGGACAAGGGATGGCAGCGGTGTCGCCCGGAAGGCCATTCCAGTCAGCAGCTGTACGAGAAAAAAATGACGTAGAAAAAGTAACGGTGCGTGCACGTGGGCGCGCGACTTGAAGAGGATGACCAATGCGGTTTGATATGCATGTTGGTGAAACAATGTATGGCGGGATGCCCATCGAGTTATGAAAAAGTTTATAGAATAAAGAAAGACTGGCGATACGGCGGCGACACGAGAGAAGGGGTAAATTAGATTCTAATTTTAGTGATGACACACTCACATCATAAGAATACGAACGATGAATGAATCTAGTGGCACGGTTTTGAAGTGACTCAAGGGCGTCTTAATATAAGCTTGTCGCGGGTTCCAAATTGGTGAAGCATATTCCAATTTTGTTCACACGAGAGTTTTATAAGCTAACAATTTTACGTTCTTAGGTGCGTTATGTAGATGACGTCGCAAAAATCCAACTGTTTTATTTGCAGATGATATGACGTTAGTGACGGGCAAAGCCCAATAAAGGTCATGGCAGAAAGTGACTCCCAGATACTTAAACGATTGAACTGCTTCGACAGGAACGCTGCTAATCGCATAAGAAAAAACAAGTGGAAAGCGGCGGCGGTTGAAAGATAAGGTTTTGCATTTGTGAGGGTTAAGTTCCATGAGCCAATCATCGCACCATTGTTTTACATGGTTAAGATCACTTTGAAGGGTTAATTAATCAGAGGCATTGGCAACAGTGCGAAAAATAACACAGTCATCGGCAAACATTTGGATATTACAAGACACATGAGTTGGTAGGTCGTTAATGTATATAAGGAATAAAAGCGGGCCAAGGACGGACCCTTGCGGAACGCCTGATGTTACTGGAAGGGAAGCAGAGGTAGCATTGTTCACAAAAACAGCCTGAGAGCGGTTATTTAGAAATTCATGGATCCAATTTATGATGTCGGGGTGAAGATTTAACAGTGAAAGTTTGAGTAGAAGGCGTTTATGGGGTACTTCGTCAAACGCTTTCGCAAAGTCCAGAAAAATGGCATCAGTCTGAAAATTGCAGTCTAAGTTCGCATGTAAGTCCTGCGCAAACATGGCCAGTTGTGTTTCGCACGAAAAACCCCGGCGAAATCCATGCTGCGCAGGATTGAAGAAATTATTCGAATCGAGAAAGTCCATGATATGTGTGTAAATGACATGCTCCATGATTTTGCACGGGATACTGGTTAAAGAAATGGGTCGGTAGTTTAGCGGTGATTCTCTGATACCTGACTTGAAGACTGGAATGACCTTTCCGTATTTCCAATCAGCAGGAAGCTGGCCCGTGGAAAGTGACTGTGAGTACAGTAAACACAAAAATGATGCACAAATGTTTTGAGTGTTCCTTAGAAATTTTGAGTTAATGTTATCAATCCCGGCTGATGAAGATAGTTTAAGTTTGTCAATTATGGCAGAAATTCCAGATGCGACAAAGAAAATTGGCGACATAACAGTTCCGAAGACATTGGAGTGTACAGGGGGTGGCATGTCGGTTTCTTTACTAAATACGGATGAAAAGGCGGTGTTAAACATATTAGCACATTCAAAGTCAGTGGCCACTTCACCTGATTCTTTCGTAAGAGCGACAGTGGATGCGTGGTTTGGGTTTATAATCTGCCAGAATTTTCTTGGGTTGGTAGTCAGCATTTTCGGCAAGTCAGCGTGGAAAAAAGAATGCTTAGCGTTGCGAATTGCTGTTAGATATGTTTTTTCAGCTGTATAATATTTCAGCCAGGCGTTTTCATTATCCCGCAGCTTTGCGGAGCGGAAGAGGCGCTTTTTTCTTGTTTTATAGTCTTTTAATTGTTTTAGTAAACCATGGTTTTTGAGAGCAGGCACGGAAACTAAATTTAGGGATGAATTTATCGACTAATATATCTATTTTATCCTTAAATAGCGTCCAGTTTTCATGCACTGAGCGACAATGAAAATTTTCTAGGAATATTGGAAGAAAATGATTTAGTTCGTTATTTATAGCGGTGTAATTTCCCTTGTCGTAGAGTCGTATGGTCTTTTTGGTGGTTTGTCGTTTTAGTGGAGTAATTATAAAGTCGGCTTGAACTACTTTGTGGTCACTTATTTCTGGCAAGTATGAGATGGATTTTATTGTTTCAGGGATACTGGTTAGTATTAAGTCTAAAATGCTTTCACAATCTTGGGTTACACGGGTTTGTTTGGATATGATTTGAGTAAGGTTAAAATTAAGGCAAACATTTATAAACTCGATTGCCTCGCTGTGGCATCCTCCGTCAACAGTTAGGTTAGGCCAATCAATGTTTGGAAAGTTAAAGTCACCCAACAAGATTATATGTGTACTAGGGTGCTTGGTTGAAAGTTCACTTTGTACAGAATCAAGTTTGCCAGGGAAATCAGGGTTTCTTTGCGGGGGTCTGTAGCACACGCCTAGTAATACGGATCGGGGTGTAGCTTGACATTTTATCCATAGTGTCTCGAGATCGGATGAAAGATTAATCAATGTGGATGGTAGTTCCTGGCTAACCGCTATGAGCACTCCTCCTCCCTTTCTGCCATCGCGGTCCTTGCGGAATACTTGAAAATTCGGTAAGTCAGCCAGGATCTCGTGATCAGTGACGTCACTATTAAGCCATGTTTCTGTTAATACGAGTAAGTTGCTGCTGGAGGATGAAACAAGATTAGAGACGAGTTCACGTTTTGAAATAAAGCTGCGAATATTCGTAAAAATTGCGGAAAGATATAGGGTAGTTTGCGGTGCTGATTGGGGTGTGTTTGAGGATAATTGACATCGTGGTGATTGCTACGTTAGTTCCTTTACTGTCTGGGAGGATTCATCATATACGTAACGTTTTGAACCGATGAACAATGTTTTGAAGCTCAACTTAAATGCTGTAGATTTTGTTTTGGCAAAGGTTACTAGATGCTTTCGGGCATGCCGGACTGAGGGTGAGAAATCTTCACCAATGCTGTAATTTGTGTCTTTGAATTTCTTTCCTTTCGATAAAATTGAGTTTGGCTTTAAATGAGTTAAATTTTACGATCAAAGGCCAGACGCGATCAGGTGAATAATGTGTTTTGTATCTGCATAAACCGTACCAGCTCATTGCGTACGTATCTGTTAACACGTAGTGTTTCCACTTTTCGTCGCGCAAACACGGCAGTGCATCGTCTCCATCGGGCAGCCCGGCAGAACAAGAAGCCTCAGAGATCGGAACAATGGCCTCCAAGTGCCCTGTGCGTTTGCGCGTGAAGCCACATCAACATCAACATCATTTCAGCACCATGCCAGAGAGCATTGTGGCATCGTGCAATCAAGGACTCGCGTCATGCCGAAGCTCGGATAAAAAAGATGCCGGGTGCTCAGCATAGAAGAAAAATTAGACATCGTTGTTGCTATTGAATGTAACACGAAAAAGTCGGCACTGGCACGCGACAGGGATCTGCTGTTGACTACGGTGTGTGGCGTTTGGAATGCGAAGCAGTTGCTCGGCAGCGCTGCTGCAACCGGGAAGAGATGTCGGCTACGAGGTTCAGCTTTCTGCTATCATTGCCTCTGTTGTTGCCTAAGTGTCAACTGGCGACAGTGATAAGGACGACATGGAAAGCGACAGCACGGGCGATTCAGGCCCAACAGTGGCAGAAGCTCCCCAAAAACGAATCCACAAGTGCCAGTGTAGTGCAGCCTGCATGCGTCTTTCATTGCTGGCATTGTCCAGCATGTGGTGTGATTGTATCAGGAATGACCATTTTTGTTCAATTCGTGGCTGCAGTCCCGTGAGAAAATTGACATTGCCTTTCCAGCGCTCCAACAGCAAACATGGGTAGTACAGTAGACTTCCGTTAACTCAACTTCAGGTAATTAATTAAGGGAAAATGAGACGTCCACCCAAACATAGCAACTGCTACAAAGGAAACCCATACGGGTTCCTCGAAAGAAAGGCCTCACGGTTCAAGAAAAATTCGTCCAGTTCCAAAACTTGTACCCGGGGCCACCGCCTTTCCGGGGCAGCCGCTCTACCATCTGAGCTAACCAGGTGGCTAGCAGCTGGCAGGGCGTAGTCGAATTTGTCAACAACTCGAAGCCAAGACAAGGCTTTGACGTAAGAGTTCTGCGGAAACCCGCAAGGTGGATCCACCTTGCGGGTTTACGCAGAACTATTACGGCAAAGCCTTTGCTTCGAGTTGCTGACAAATTAGACTTCACCCTGCAATCTGCAAGCCGCCTGGTTAGCTCAGATGGTCCCAGGTTCGAGTCCCTAACTAGGACAAATTTTTCTTCAATTGTGAGGCCAATAAGCATACTCGCAACCATTTACAGTTGTTCGTAACATTGCTGTGGCAATCTGAGCCCTTGTTTCACTTGCTGTGTGCCTCTTGTATACGAGACTGTTAATGAGGCTTAGTACGCACTTCTTAATTATACGTGTGTGCACGCGCCCTGCAACAAGAAGTGCAAAAAAAAACATCTATGTTTTGGGAAAGCTAGCAAAAAAGAAAGGTGCTAAGATGAAAAACTCCAAACGTCAAGAGGACATTTAAAGCCAACAAAAGAGTGGGGGTCTAGCCAGTAAACTTATTAGGCATCTCAATGCTCATACTGTGACCTGAGACAGCACATGTGCGTGCGTAGTGCACATGGCTATCCATCGTCTGTTTGCAGATACCGCATGCATTTACCATCGCACTTATAACTTTTGCTTTTTCAAATAAACTTCAGTTGTTAGTCAGCACTCATCATGTCTGTTCCTATTTCACTGAGTATATTGTTTGTCCACTGATCCAAATGTTTTTCTGCAACTGTCACAGCACGTCACATTGGGCAAAGTTGTGCATTTGTTACTATGGTCACCATTTCACACTTCGTACAAGAGTGCACATTTTGTTTTCATTACCTACAACATAGGAGAAACAAGAGGAATTCTTGATAGGATCACAAAAGTGCTTACCATTCATAGCCGACACCATTCGTCGATGTGCTTCTTCACATTCCACTGTTGTCTTTTTGATCAGCGATGCCAACAATTCGTCCATGGTTAATGAACTGTGGAGAGAAAAGTTCACACGAACTGTCACGCTGGCACATAATATTGCACAGTAAGCCTCAGCTGTTTGCAAGATATTCTTCATTTCACTTTATTAGAAAATTTAAATACAAATTGAACAGTTTTTGCTGTTTTATTCAGTTCAATATTTCACTATCCAAAATTGTTGAATATTCGTTTCTGTTTGCATATAAGGAATAAGCACAAAACAAAGGTGACGGCAAGGGCAAAGGAGCCAGTGCTTGTCAAATTGTGTATGTGTGTATAGACATATCACATGTTTATGACAAATTGAAAGAACCATCACTGATTTCTTCAGCAAACTTTTTTTATTACTTTTAAGGAAAGCTTAGCATCTACAGGGCTCAACCCTGTGGTGATTATGTGACATACACAATGAAACAGATTTCAAAATAAAAATTTTTGCCTTGTCACCATACCTCAGTCTAACCCTTTCAGGCACCGCAAACAAGTCCGAAATGGTCGATGCCGTATATTTACAGCACCATCTGTATGTTTAAAAAGCGCATCAATTTTCTAACTTCTACTTTCCAGGCATGTGCTGCCACTATGCAGGAATACAAGACATTTTTTTCTCGCGCCTCCCTCTCTCGGTTTTCGTTGCATGGTTTGTTTTAGAGCTAACTTGCTTGCTCCGGCGCATCTATATACTACAGCTCGCGCATTGGCGCATGCGCGGGTGGGCGGCAGTTAGTTTGGGTTTTGTTCCGCGGGCGGTTTCGACGTCTTGCCCTCACAAAACTGATATCTGTCTCGTTACTAATCGCTCGAAGGGCGACCGCCTGTTACTCGCTCATTTATTGCTTACAGGGGTGCGCATACGAAGGATGCCACTGTGTATGCGTTTCCTTTTTTGGAGACTCGCAAAAACTAATGGCCTCTGGTTTGCGATAAGATGAAGGTTGGTGGAAGTTTGTCACATGTTTTGCTTTTTTGACAGGCATACAACCACAGTTTTCTTGAGTGCGCTCACCTAGGCAGTTAGATTCCACTACGGACATAAATATTAGCGTAAGAGCAGGAACATTTGAGACTTGGGAAATATTCTCGTGTGCACATTTTCTAAGCCTTGAACTACTATGTGTACATTACATCAAAATTTTATTTCGTATAAATTTATTTCCTTTTGTTATTGCTGTTATTCATGAATAAACTACATATATACCAACGCAAAATATTTTTTTTTCTCACTTTACGGTTACCCTAGAAAAATTATGGTAAATTTTTTTCGAAATAGGTCCCTCTGAAGAATTTAAATCTGCAATAGAAATAATCGACCCTGGGCGGTCGCATATGGCGAAAAAAATCTACCCTGAAAGGGTTAGGTACTGCTGTGCTGGAAATACTGATAAAAACACCAAATAGTGATCATAGGCCCCCCTAAGCAGCAAGTCAAAAACAACTGTGGATCATTATTATTTTTTATTTATTGTTTCACAATACTGAAGGTCAGATTGGCCCAAGCAGCAGTGGAATATGATATAAAAAATAAGTTTTAAAAATATGGGTGCCAGAAATACAGCACTAATAAACAAAAAATTAAGAAATATGATTATCCACACTAACAAATGAACAGGGCTATATCTCTGAACCTGTAAAAACATAAATTCAGACTAATGTAACAGCATATGTTCAAGTGCCTTGCAAAAAACAGTGGCATCAAAAACAGCTTTAGAAAGGGCATTCCAGTCGGAAATCGTCCATGGGAAAAAACTCTTTTTAAATGCATTTTGTTTTTGCAGAAATCAGTTTCAGCACATGATCATGTGCGTGGCAAGTCCTACAAGTACTTAAGGGTTCGACATATGAAGCTATAAGTATGCCTTGTTTACCTTTTAGTATATTATGCAAATACGCTGTGCGAGCATATCTTCTACGCATTTGTAATGTTAGAATGTCATTATCACACATACGCTTAGTAGGGGAGTCACTGCTTTTATATTTCCCATAAATAAATCTGACAGCTTTCTTTAGTAACATCTCTAGCTTTTGTATATACTGTTTAGTTTGGGGATCCCAAATCATGGAAGCATATTCTAGTTTAGACTTGACGTACAGGGTCCATTATAAAAGTATTGTGCATTCTCTGGGAAAAATAGATTGATTGACCAGACCTGTACAAACAGTTAATATTCTTCTAAACACTCTTCCCCTGCATCAATACACTCGCGGAGACGTGTCTGCCATACCTGGAAGGCACCCTGAAAGTCCTCAAGGGCAATGTCTCTCAGGAACGCTGTAACATGCTTTTGGATGTTTGGATTTGGAATGATTCCACAGTCTCCCAATGCTTTCCTTTCAGCGCTCTCTTCAGTCGGGGAAATGGAAAAAAAGTTGCACGGAGCCTAGTCGGGACTGTAAGGGGGATGGGGGACCACCAGGATGTTGCTCTGGGCCAGAAAGTTGGTAATGATGAAGGATGTATGGCTGGGGGCATTGTCATGGTGGAGCTTGACCATGTCTTTGATGTCAGTAATCACACGCGCGACCCGGCGTTTCAATCTCTTGAGCACCTACAGGTAAAAGGCTCAGTTGAAAGTTTCTCCCTGCAATACAAACTCAAAATGTACGATTCCTCGGGCGTCAAAGAAGACAACGAGCATCGTTTTGATGCGAGACTTGCTCATTGGCGCTTTCTTGGGGCGGCGGGATGATTTTGTGCGCAACTTGCTGCTCTGCCTTTTCGATTCTGGGTCGTACTCGAACACCCAAGATTTGACTCCAGTTACGACAGAGTTAAGAAAGTCCGGCTCATTTTGAATCAAATCCACTGATTCTTGACAGCGCAAAACTCGAAGTTCTTTATGATCTTCCATCAACACCTTGAACACAACCTTCACACAGACCTTGTGCATTAGCAGATCCTCAGTCACTATCCCATGTACCGCAAATGTGGACATGTGTAGGGTAGAACCCTCACCACATTTCCCGACCGGCTTTACCGTGCTGCCATGAATAGTCGCGTCATAATAAAATCATATGCATTATTTTCATAATGGACCCTGCAGGTATTGCATACCAATAATCTGAGCTTTGTTGGAGCTCTTCCTAATTTCCCCCATAAAAACACAACTTCCTAAAGGCTGATGCACAATTGTCAGAAACATGAGCTGACCAGGAAAATTTCGAAGAGAATGTAACACCTAAATATTTGTGTTCAGTTACTTGTACTATTTCTTGATTGCAATGTGTATAGGCATAAATACTAGGATCTACTTTGCATGTGATACTTGGTAAGACAATTTTTTAACAGTAACTTCCATGTCCTGTGTTTGACACCACTTCTCAACTTTCAACAACTGGTCCTGTAAAACAGCATGGTCACTTTTGCAAAATACCGTATTTATTCGAATCTAGGCCGATACTTTTTTTCACATAATCATATTCCAAACTCTAGGGTTGGCTTAGATTCGAGGATTTTAAAAAATGCGCCAGTTTTTCATTGAAACTGCTAAATATGGTGCATAGCTAGCGCCATCTAGAAAAGTCAGTATCGCAGCCGCTACTAGCCGTGCCAGTAGCCAGCCATACACAAGCGAGGTTGCCATTTTGACCTGTGTCGTGTCGGCCGTATTGGTGTGCGGCATGATGTTATCGTGATGGCACCAAGCAGGAGATGCCACTACAGTGCCACTTTCAAGCAAAAAGTTGTGATAGCCGCAGAGGCATCGTCGAACTTTCAAGCTGGGCGAGACTTCGGCGTTGACAAGAAAAATGTCCGTCGTTGGAGGGGACAACGACAGCAGCTTTTTGCATGCGCCGCAACGAGGATGGCATTTAGCTGACCAAAGAAAGGCCGGCCTGTCACCACAAAATGGAGACAGTTTTGGCCGACTTTGTTCGGGCGGGCTGGGTAGTTGCAGCGGGGGACGACATCCCAGGTACTTTGATCGTGCACGCCTTTACAAAGTGCAGCATATCTAATGCGCTTGACGGTACCGAAGATAGTGCACTGTTTGAAGGTGACAGTAACAAGGAACACAGTGATGAGTCTAGCAGCGACGACGACGTTGAATGAGATCTGCACATGCAGATTCAATAAATGCTGTTTGCATTTTGTGAACGCTGTCCTCGTTTTTTTTGTTCGGCCTACATTCAAGGTAATATATATTTTTTTGTTGGATTCGGACTTTAGGGGGTCGGCTTAGAATCGGGGTCTGCTTAGATTCGAGTAAATATGGTATTTCTTTATATATAATTCAGTAATCTGCAAAAAATTTTACACACAGTCAGACATTAATTCTATAAAGTCATCTACACTGGAATCTCGTTGATAAGATCTTCGCGGGAAACAAAAAATAAAACGTATCACCCAATAATCGTTTTATCCAAAGCAAGCTCCAAAAAGTAAGAACACAGGCTTACTTAGTTACAATCTCTCCGACAAAGTTTTCTGTGGCATTCAGTAATACTGCTTCGCATAACATGAGCGTTATGCACAGCAGCATCCCTCGACATCACACGAACCACAGCCAACACACTTTCATTCAGAAACTTTAATACAGCTCATCAGTTTTCGCTGAACTTTCTTTAAGTGCAGAGCATTTTAGGGGCCCGGGATGTCGTCCGTCCACCGTCATTGGGTGTCACGCACCCAGGATGATACCGAAACTAGTCAAGAGAAGGCACCACAGCACCCAGGCTGACACAGAAACTTGTCGAGAGGGCGCCATAGCCTCTCGAGTGTCACGCACCTAGGCTGATACCGAAACCATTCAAGAGAGGGCTCCACAGCCTTTTGGGCATCACGCATCCAGGCTGATACCAAACTAGTCGAGAGGCCACCACAGCACCCAGGCTGATACTGAAACTAGTCAAGAGAGGGTGCCACAGCCTCTTGGGAATCAGGCACCCAGGCAATACAGAAACTAGTCAGGAAAGGGCACCACAGCCTCTTCACTCTTAAAAAAGTTTACATGCTTTGGGGCATATCTTGTCCCACAACAATAATCACTATCTTTGTTGCCCGCATTTCCTTTCTTTAATGGTATGAGCCCGGTACACTTCCAAGTCACGAACGGCATATGCATTATCAGCGTGACATAGTATTCTCGACAGGAAAATTGCGAGCGCAGCATTTTCAAGAAAGGAAGCGCAAGCAAGGCAGATTACGATTATTGTTGTGGGACAAATATACACCCCAAAGGGTGCAACTGTTTTAAGAGGGGTGTCAGGCAGCGAGGGTGATACTGAAACTAGTCAAGAGAGGGCACTACAGCACCCAGCCCGATACCGAAATTAGTCAAGAGAGGGCACCACAGCCTCTTGGGCATCACGCACCCAGGCTGATATCGAAACTACTCAAGAGAGAGGACCACGGCACCTGGGATGATACCGAACCTAGTCAAGAGAGGGCACCACAGCCTCTTGGGCATCACGCACCCAGGCTGATATTGAAACTAGTCAAGAGAGGGCACCACAGCCTCTTGGGCTGATTGATTGGTTGATTGAAACATTTATTGGAAGGGATGGCCCGTGGCCTAAGATAGGGGTGGGGGTCAGGTGAAAGGAAGGATGCCTGCCTCCTTCGCAAAGGAGAGCAAAGCGTTGATTCTTCTGGTGGCATCTGCTTGAGGTGCGACCCAGTCTTCGTACGATGCCACTTTTAGAGGTCGGGTGTGCTTGTCTTTGAGGGTGGTTGTAGCAGGACAGGACCAGATCATATTGTTACGTAGGAAGACACCGACGAAAAGCTATTTACAAGTATATTTACAAGGCAACACGCCGCAGTTGGCCAAGAGGCAACAGCCCGTGCTAGCTTCCAATCGTCGTCATCGTCTTCTTACTCCTCGGCTCTTCGTCATTTGAAATACTATCCTGTAGCACTACCCCCGGCGGCAAAAGCGCCGTCCCGGAGGGACTAAAGGCCGGACTCTGAAGCAGTGTAGTAGGTCTTGAGCCTACTGACGTGCACGACATCACTAGATGCCAGAGTAGATGACGAGGTTGAGCGCACAGGAGAAATTTCGTACGTCACAGGCGTCACCTGGCGCAGCACGCGGTAGGGCCCTGTGTATCGCGAAAGGAGCTTTTCTGAAAGTACGACGTGACGAGAGGGCGACCACAGGAGCACGAGTGCACCAGGTGAAAACTGTACGTCACGGTGGCGGGCGTTGTGTTGACGCTGCTGCGTGGTTTGCGAGTCCGTCAGTCGAGCACGGGCAAGCTGGCGTGCATGGTCGGCATTAAGGAGGACTTTCGTGGATTATGGTGGATTAAAGTTAACGAAGGAGGATTAAGGTCGATGAATGTGGATTCGGTGGATTAATGTGCATTGGGAGGATTATGGTACACTAATCGGTCTTAATACTCAATGAACCCTAATTCACCTTAGTCCACCCTAATCCACCTTAATGCTCCTTCATCCACCTTAATCCAGCTTAATACTCCCAATCCACCTTAATACAACCTAATCAACCTACATCGCCCCTAATGCACCTTA
This sequence comes from Dermacentor andersoni, assembly GCF_023375885.2. Taxonomy (NCBI): domain Eukaryota; kingdom Metazoa; phylum Arthropoda; class Arachnida; order Ixodida; family Ixodidae; genus Dermacentor; species Dermacentor andersoni. Next base: position 2,415,477 of record NC_092819.1, read on the forward strand.
GCCTACCCTATACGGTCTTAATCCTCCTTCATCCACCTTAATCCTTATTCATGCACCTTAACCCAACTTAATCCTGCTTAATAATCCCAATCTACCTTAATACACCCTAATCCACCTCTATGAAACCTAACCCAGCTCCATGGTCCCTAATCCACCTTAACCTATGCTAATCCATTCTAATCGGTCTTAATCCTCCTTTATAAACCCAAATTCACCTTAATCCACATTAATCGACTGTAATCTACCTTTATCCACCTTAATCCTCTTTAATCCTCGTTCATTCACTCTAATCGGTCTTAATACCCTTTCATCAACCCTTCACCTTAATCCACCATAATCCACCTTAATCCTCCTCCACCCACCTTAATCTTTAATCATGCATCTCAATCCTTAATGCACTCTAAGCCACCTTAATCTTCTTTAATACACTCTAATCAACCTTAATCCTCCCTAATCCAGCTTATGTCAATCACTGATGATTCATTAATTAACTTGTGTAATCATTCTCTTATACAGGGGTGGAGATGCTTTGGGTCACCTCTGGCCTTCCTTGGGCCACGTGATACTTCCTGTTTACAACGCGACCTTGAAACAGAGATCTAAAGGCTTTCGCCTTAAAACTTCCCACAATTTTTTTCAGGGTGCAAAGCAGAATCTATAATGCTGCACTTCCGACTGAATAACAAGAGTTAGCGACGTGCTAGGTGGTGGAGTTGCCCCAGAATATTAAGCATACTGAGGACAACCGCAACAAAAACGCTGGTGAGCAGGCCGGAAGAATGAAAAAAAAATGCAGCATTACGGGATGCTTTGCTACGAGCTATGGAAAGACGCCTCAGCTCGCAAACAACGCTGTTCTTTGTCGGAACAAAGTTCTTTCGGCCAATGTCATGCAGCCACTGCTTCCTGCGCAAGCCGTCACGCTTTCCTTGTGCTATCATAAAAACTGCATAACCAACTTCAGGCTTCTTGCTGCAGTTACATGCGCAACAGCCCGCATAGCGCTAGCACATAGAGCAGGAAACACAGCTTACAACGTTCGCTACGCCGAGCTAAAGCACTGAGCCAGCCGTGCTCAGGAGGAAAATGGCGCGAACGAAAAAGAAAAACACAAGCAAAACTTAAGATCCGCGTGTTTCCAAGGGCAACGGCAGGGAGACCAATCGTCGTGCAGAAAAACAGGGGCAAAACTGGTTGACGCGGGGGAACGCGCGACGGGCGAGGAGGAGGCGAGGAGGTTGCGCGGCGGCGGCAAAGTTCAAAGAGTGTCGCTACTTTAAAATTATCAAGGGGCTTTAAGGCGGGGTAAGCACGCAGCCGAAATGAGCGCCTCGCCAGCCTCGCGTCGGCTGCATCTCTACCACCCAAGTGAAAGTGAGCCTGTTTCGGGTATCGCGCGCTTTCTGTGAGCGTCAAAGAATGAGTCTTTATCATGAAAACAATGTTATGTCAGCCCAAATCATTACTCCTGTGAAATTTTACGGGCCCAGTTGGCACTGTATCAAGATTCAAACGCGTTTTGTCTGTGCGCATTTCGTGAGCTGGCTTTGGGTGTTAGGAGCTAGTGGGGGCTTCGAAATAATTTCGACCACTTCGGGTTCTTTATCGCGCACTGACATTATACGGCACACGGGCGCCTTGCATATCGCCTCCCTGAAAATGCGACCATCGTCCTCGAGATCAGCAGTCAATCACCCTATGCGTGCCGCGAGACCTGTAAACTGCAGACATTACCTGATAAAGTCTGGACGTATTTACAAACCACTTTTTGTCTGCGCTTGCAGACCTGTAGCATGTCATTTTGATGCTCATATAAGGAATTTACTATGATTGCAGACAGTGAAGCAACATATCTGGTCATGAAATCGTTTATTTACAAGTGAGCAAAAAAATTTACAACGCATAAGGTTTCACTGTTTTTCGTTTCTTCTCACTGCTCTGCTGATTGACACCTTTAAGCAAAAAATGAATCCTTGTGAGGCAATAAAAACGTATAACTGAGGCTGTCAGGGTAGCAGAATGGTCTAGGCAACCAATATTTGACATCTAACCAATTGACTGCAAAATCTCAGCCACAGCTATCGCATGCTAGCGTGTTAAAACTGAATTCAAAATTATGGGGTTCTACGTGCCAAAACCACTTTCTGATTATGAGGCACGCCGTAGTGGAGGGCTCCGGAAATTTTGACTACCTGGGGTTCTTTAACGTGCACCTAGATCTAAGTACACGGGTGTTTTCACATTTCGCCCCCATCGAAATGCGGCCGCCGTGGCCGGTATTCGATCCCACGACGTCGTGCTCAGCAGCCCAACACCATAGCCACTAAGCAACCACGGTGGGTGTTACACTGAATAAACGAGTGAATTTGTTTTCATTGTCCAGCTTATATAACGATTCTGAGGGATATAAAAGGCCCTCAAGGTCCCACTCTCTGGATGCCTCTGGTGGAAGCTCTCTGGGGATATTGCCTTTATGGTGCTTCGCAGTCTTCACAATGTGTGGGCAAAACACGTCTTCTCGCCACATAACCTGCAATGTAATAAACTAGCCGTGTGTCGCTGCGGTGCTCAAAATAACTTTGGTGGTCCACAGCATCTCGCCCTCGAATGACGGAATGTCGGGAGGAACACTCCAAAACAGGCGACGAGACCAACTGACAGCAGAGGGCGCAGGCCAGCGCGGGGGTACCATGCCATAAAACCACGCCGCGAGCAGCAGCGCCACGTTCCCCCTGGTGGCATCGGTGCGCAAGGGGGTCACGCATGTCCGAAGGAAAGTGCCGCCGATATTCACGCCTCCCCTTCTAGCCACCCTACCCATGGTAGGACAACGACTGCAGCGCCAGAGTTCCCTCTAGTAATTTTTGTAGGAAATTCTATGCGCCACAGCACCTAGGCTGATACCAAAACTCGTCAAGAGAGGGTGCCACCGCCTCTCTGAATAGACCCTGCAAACAAAGAGCCGGTCTTTCTCGCCATGGACGCGAAACAGTTGGCACGGATCGAGCAACAATGGGCACTTGAAGCACAGGGTACTCACAACAACAACACAAGGAAAACAGTGGCAAATCACTGCTCCGTACTCCCGACAGCTTTCATCTTGAGTGGAACTGCATCCACTTTTTTTCAATGTCCAAAAACAAGTTCTTTTGGAAGTCAAATAAAGAAGCCACCGTTTCCTCACTAAAGTGAGCATTTGCGATGAGGCCCCGAAGAGTGTCTAATGCTGTGAGTGCATCCCCAGCAGTTGAGCACTGGTCGCCGCAGCTGTCACCACCTCCTTCGGTTCCGTCATATTAGTCATCACCATCGCGCAAGCGATAGCTGACGCAAGCAGATGATACTAGACGTGAGTACGAAAATAGCAGCCGGGCAGGTCCGCATGACACGTTTCCCGCGCTTTCATCACTGAAGGAGCAGCTCTTATTTGTCTCCTTCACTCGCGGCTCGTATGCCACTGTGCCGCAATTTAAATCATTCCAGGACTGATCCCACCCGCGGCACGAAAAACCTGCTTCGCGGGAGCTTTCGTGGCGCACTTTTCCCACTAGCCTGGCCGGCCCTTAACACGTTCCTGGGTTGTTGGAATGTAATTTAATCTAGTATGCATGAATATAAAGCTACAAGTTTCAGAAATACCACTTTGCAGTCACATTATCCAATTTCAGGCAAAAATTCGATTATATCAACCGTATAGAAATTTATTGCTCCTATGGGGTGTTGGCCGGGAAAAAAAATATATTATCCCAAAAAATTTATTATGCAGAATCGTATCAACGAAATTCTACTGTACATACATTAAAAACATCGAATGACCCAGTACACTGCCCTGCAGCACACTAGAAGAGACAAGAAGGATATCGTCTCCAGGCCTCCCAAGCAACGCATCACCTCCAGTCAAAGAATTGTGCAAGGCAGATGTTGCAGTCGAACCAGTACACAGATTGTGGACCCAGCAAAAATTTCTTGCTGCGCAGCAGGAAATGATTATGATCTGATTCATGCTGTTCTAGTTGCATTGCTATATGACTGAGGTAGCACAGTGCCAGAAGTTCTCAGGCTTAGAATTCCACTTTTGAGAACCTGAAATCGTCTGATCCAGCTACACTCGCAAATATACTGACATACCTTTTGATCTGACTGATCCCTAAATATCCCCTGTCAAGCTCAGTGCTGGTGCAATTGAGTGCCCTTGATGCAGGCTTATGCCCAGTCTGGCTGTGAGCCCGTTCTCCTGGTAGCTTTTATGACTGAAAGTATTTAACAAAATAACTTCTGGCAACACGCATATTTCCACATTCTTTCCCATTTGTTAAAGCATAGTGCCATATACCACATGCTAAGACTATTTAGATGATGCCAGAAAGGGCATGACTTGCGCTATGCTAGGCACAATGCATGTTCCTGTGGCCATGCCATCCAAAGAACTAAAAATGGGGGGCTAACAGCAAGAGCTTAGCAGATTTTAGAAACATAGTTGCTGGCTGCAAAGTCTGGAGACCTTCACTTGAGAACTAACTGGAGACTGTGAAAGCCTGAGACGATGCAGCTTGTAGCTGCCCACTTACTCAGTCCTCATTGGCAGGAAGGCACCCCGTACAGCACGTGGATGGCAGCAGGCCTGCCGCAACCGAACCAGTGGCTGCAGGAGCTGCAATCCAGAACAGTAATACATTTGCAAGGCCAGCAGACTGCAGCAGTGACAGCATAGTGCGAAATGCAGGAGCTTCGCATTTCATGTCTAACACGGCATACTGCCTCTTATATCAGTCACACGGACACTTGCAAAGTCCTTTGAACCAAAGATCCTTTACTTCAAGGGAGAATGCGCGCTGTCACATAGGCACAGCAAAGGAGCCCTACTGGAAGGGAGCTTTGAGTCAAAGGAGTGTGTGTTCATCCTTTGAAACCTCAAGGGAATACTCTCGAGCCTAGAGGGCATCCCACAGCAGAAAAAAAAAATATCTAAAGATAAGGAAGTTCAAATTTTACCTCTTCAGAACAAGCTTATAGGTATTGAATACTATTACTAAAGCACTGAACACTTTCGTGACACCCGCAATCTCCATCATGAATGCGCCGGTACAGCAGCGCCGGCACGGCCTGTCGTCAGCAGCAACATTGACACAACACGGGTTCCATCTGCGATTTGGTTCTTTGGTTAGCGGCTGCTAGGCATCCCAGTCTCCTCGGCTTTTTTCTGCGTGTCTTCATCCCTCGTCACTTCAGTTTTGTAATTCCTTATTTAACCGCGTTTATGCATACCTACTGCTGCCTAGCCATAAGGAATGAAACAAAGCAGCTGAAGCAAGCGCAACAACGAATAATTGACGCCAACATGTAGTGTACGAAGCGGTAAACATGGTGGCCATGATTACAATAAATACATCTCTATTTGGCAAAGTAATGCCTTTACTACATGTGCATTTTGTTTTGATGTTTCTATGTATTAGAAAAAATAAATATTGCTGAAAAAAATATGACAAATTTATTATAACATGCATTTGCGCCATATTTCTTTATTACTTTCGAGGCGATGGCAGTGCTAAGGATAAGTTGCGGTTTCTGTTAAAAGCTTCAACGGAGACCATGTGGAAACCGTGTAGCACCGACACATATCCCTTGAACTAATGTGCCTTTGAAGGCTCAATGCTCCTTAACTTCAAAGGACCTTTGGCATGCTCATGTGACTGGGGTATTACTGTCACTATCCCCCAAATTCCTGCACTACAACATTTAAACTCAACTTGAATCTGTATGAAACCCCTCAACGGAAGTGGTCGTTACACTTTAGTAACATTCCTCTAAAATTCCCAAGCAAAAATTCCAGAACCAGGCACTCTGAAGTGATAGCACTGGAGCAGAGACATGTTTCTTACGTAACTGCTCAATGCTGGAATCGCTAAAATACATTAGCAAAGCAACTTTGTTGACTTGAGCTGATCAGCAGTACTCTCCTACAGTCGATGGAATGAAAGATATTCGATTTAACACGCAAATACAGGGGAACAAATGTACAATAAACTTTCTTCGTGGGACAAAAACATGATACCCAGCGTTAAACCATCTGGAGTTATGGCACCAAAATTCATAGGGAGTCGAACCCTCAACCTTTGGTGAGAGTCCCACCCACTACCTGTGCTTTTACTTAAGGCACATTTAATTAAGACCCACTACCTTTGGTGGGAGTCGAATCTTCGACCTTTGATGGGAGGTGAACCCAAGACCTTTAGTGTTAAGACGAATCAGGCCATCAATTTCTTTATAAGAAAGCATGAAGCCAAGGCAAAGAAGAAGCGTCAGCTCGACCTGTGGTGTTAAGTAAGGAAAATTTAAATAAGGCACAGTTAATTCAATATAGTTAATTAAGGCACTCGAACCCAGGACCTTAGGTAATATTTGAACCCACTTGGAGATGTGGCATACCCGCCATATCTCCAAATTGGATTCCAATTGCCATCGCAAATGTTGAGAGTGAAACCCACTACCTTTGGTGGGAGTCAAACCCTCAACCTTTGGAGGCAATGGAACCCAATTGGAGATATGGGCGAACTGACCATATCTGCAATGGATTCCAATTAACATTGCGAAGGTCACAAGCCATACCAACGACCTCTGGTAGGAGTCAAACCCATTACTTTTGGGGTTAATAAGGCGAAGTTAATTAAGGCACTTGAGAAAGTCGAATACTCGACCTTTGGTTGAAGACTAACAGACAACCTGTAGGGTTAATTAAGGTGAAGTTAATTAAGGCAAATTTAATTAAGATATATTTAATTAAGGCACATTTAATTAAGATATAGTTGACTCTTTCCTTACCACGGAAAACAGCCGTTTTTTGCTAAGCGTCTACATATTTTTTTTCTTGGGAACATTTTGCTGCACAATGAATTGTTATATATGACAATGTAGCTGATTGTTTTGCCTTTCCAATATAATAAAATACAAAGTAAGCACTGCCACATTATTCGATATTTTATTGCTGAAAGTTGAAGAAAAGGAAGGAAATCATACATGCGAAGATACGAAATTGCTGCTATACTTCCCCACACATAGAATAAAAAGAAACTGGAATATACAAATGATTGTCCGTGTCCTCAGGTACGATTCCTGCAAATTTGAGCACTCTAGGTAAGAAAGCACATATTCAAACGACCTTTGACCTCAGCGCCCATGACGCATGCGCCAATCAGCAAAATAGTTGCGCGTAGTGGTAAAACAAAGGTGCGTTTCACAGGTGCTGCAAAAATTTTTTGTCTTACTTCTTTCTTGGTATTCTCACAGCACTGCTTGCAGTTTCTTCGTTTGTCAACCTTTTCAGGCTTGTGGCAAATCCAGTCGGGTGGCAGATAAGATATGCTAGCTGGTTGATCAACATCAAGATTCAAAATTTGCTTGATGAGCATCTCTCGGAAAGAAAGCTGGTCAAAGCGGGCACTCAGACGTAACTCAGAAGTGTTGGGGTGCTCATTGCGATGCTATTGAAGTAGAATAAAACTATTTGCATGAGCGATATCTATGCAGTGGAAAAAGAGCGTCTTCCACCAGCGCACAAATTTACGAAGGACATTGTACGTGCCAATGATCTAATCAGATTTGTCAACCCCCAGCATACCTGCGTTGCACTCGTGCACCAACAAGGGCTTTTTTATGGGCCTCTCGCTCCATTTGTTGCCCACTTTTGCACGTCTCTTTGCAGGGACATGTTCATTGGCTCTATGAATGGTGCTCATTAGACTTAGAGCCCGACGGTCCTTCTACTGAAGAAACAAGACATTTTCTTCCCTGACCCAACGAATGTCTCCACATTGAGCTTTCTTTTCCCATTTTGAATTTTTCAGATCACCAGAGAAGTCTCGACGGTCTTTTCTCATTGTTCCACATGCCAGCGTTTTGCACTGAAGGAGGTGTCCGAAAAGGTGCTTCGAATTATAAAGATTGTCCATGTAAATTCTGTACCTTTGTCCAAAATATTTATCATAAAGTTTACTGACTACATCAAAAGTCAAGCCATGCAGTCCCACTGTCTCCCACTTACCAGTGTAAATGAAGAAATGCAATGTGTATCCAGTTTCCAACTCAGCTAAAACTCACAATTTGTAACCCCACTTTGTCATCTTGTCACGAACATATTGCCTGATTCCCAAGCATGCTTTAGATTTGACCATCTTTTCATCGACTGCAATGGCTTCCCATGGATGAAAAAATCGTGCCATTGCCTCATTGATCTGTCGAAGCAGCACCCATACTTTCTGCAGTTTGCCAGCTAAAGCAGCACCATCATCCTCAGGGTCCGAGACATGCAAGAAAGCAAGTAGGGACAAGAAACTCTTCCTGCTCATGATCTTCCCTGGAAGTAGACCGCCGTAGATAGTTCCAGTGTTCCAATACAAATGGAGCGAAGTAGTTGCACGATGCCCATGTAAATCAACAGGGCAATTAAACGCAACATCTCAGGGGGCATGACCTCTAGCCAAGAACCATCTGTCTGAGCATAGCTGGGCTTCTCAAAAATCTTCATCCATGCATACTTGTTGGTGTGTGCACAAAAGTGGCAATCATGTCAGCGGTAAAAAACATCATGAACATGTCCAGTGCACTGAGAAACCTCCGTGTCTCACTCCGGTGCGTCACATTCAGGTGTACACCAGGTGCATGTTTCAGTGAGAACTACTTGACTTGGCACAGTGTGCTTGGCAAAATATCGCCTCCATATGTAGTTGACACCTTAAAAGAAAAATTTAAACAGGTGTCGTCACTTACAAAACACGTACACCGTATAACAACACTCCTGCTAGTAACAGCGCAAAATGTAGACAAGAGACGAGACAAGAAGACACCACAAGCGCCACAAGATACCACAAGACACCACAAGCGCAGCGCTTGTGGTGTCTTCTTGTCTCGTCTCTTGTCTACATTTTGCGCTGTTACTAGCAGGATGGAAAACCAACAAGCCCAAGCTGCTATTCTAGCGAAATAACAACACTGACATCCGAAACTATGCTTACCTTGCCACACTAGTTGAAGGTCCGGGCTGCCTAGACGAATCATCGCTGTCGGAGTCGAAATCAGAGAATCCAATGTCCTCTATGGACGTCTCATTACCGCTCGCATCAAGACTATCAGCATCAGAAGCAGTGGAATCACTTTGAGAAGACTTCTCCTTTAGCGATGCGCGACTCGTTTTCGGCAGCATGTTGCGAAAACTCCGCACTATCTCCTCTGCTGATTTTTTATTTTTTCCGCAGGAACCTTCACACCGGAATGCAAAAAAAAAAAAGAAAAGAAAGAAAATGCGCAGTAGTTCTCCTATTACTGGCCAGATGTGTTAAGTGTCCGTAAGCACGGAGTTTAATCTTTGGCAGGGCATTCAAAACCATCGATCCATAGTGATCAATACTCTATGGCGCAGTAAGGAAAGAGTTAAGAGAGAGGTAAGCAAAGGTAAGGAAAAATGTCTCGTGAGCGGGCAAGCTTTTGCCTTCATCCTCTTTAGCATAGGCTAGAGTGACTGTCAACTTTTCTTGCTGGGTTGCTGTAATTGGCGATGCGGCTTATACCCAGAAAACATGTATATTCATTCGTTACAAATACTGAAATTCGAGCCAAAGCGAATATAGAATATCACAGTAACATTCGAAATATAAAATAATGCATGCCTGCTGTGAACCTTCCCAGTGGTACTGAGCTTTGCCTTTGAGAGTGGAAAACAATACCATTCAAAGATCCCCGACTACTTCTCGCACTTCCCGGCAACTACAGCTTATGTAATCGTAATGTTTTCCCGGAAACGCTGGCATCGAACCCTATGCACGAAGGCAAGCTTTCTGGTTCTTTTTGCTTCTTTCCCACCCATGGCCGGCTCCACTGCGGCCGCAGATGCATGGAGACGAGTGCCATCTCGATGGTGTTGCAAGGAATCGAGTGGGACGCGCCGCTCCTACCAAGACAGACCTTAAACGGCAGCTGGATAAGGGGGTTCGTGGTCAAGTTTCCACGCACAGAATTATGTTTTCTCATATATTCAAATTACAATCCGAAGCTATCATATCTGTAGGTTGTGTGCAAATTGTACTTTACGAATTTTCTGAGCAATTTAATTTGACAAATTCAATTATTTCAGTAACGCCTCTGTGCTACGCGGGGAGCGCTGTGTCATTCGAGATAATTTTTCTCTAACGGACAATGCCACCAACGCAGACACCGCATTTTCTGCAACGTGAGGCCTTTAACACTATTGCGTTAAAACTAAAGCAGCAATATACTGTGACCCAATAACCAACAGGGCTTGTATGCCAATATCAAGTCTTGTGCCTGAAAATGGGTCACAGTCGCCCACTAAACCTACTGGCTGTTCCAAGGTGCAGCCATCCCAGCAGCAGAGGTGGTACCGGTACCACTTGGCCTTGCTCAGATGGTAGTTACAAGAACATGGCAGATGACCCAGACGAAATGGAGCCACTTTTGCAATTATAGAATAAAGCACTCCAGAAAGCAGAGATCAGAGATTCAGGTCAGTACAAGCCTACAAAATGACAGAAGTCTTACCAAGTGTTTTTTTTTCCTCCCTATCAAGAAAATGAATATCTGCTCAAGTGCAGAAAATGCTCAAAATAACAGCAGCAGATTAACTCTTTTGTTACCGCGAGAAAATGGTCAATTTTTATAAGTCTCAGAAAAAAATTATTTACCACTACAAATAATATTCCAGCACACTGCAGCAAAGCATACTGTACATAATGAAATGCTCTATCTAAAAACATACATTGCCAGACAAAAACAATTTATTAGGTAAAACAAAATATTCTAGAAAGCCCCATTTTAGCTGCCAGTTGATAAAAACAAAAAAAAGAAAGCACGATATTCTTACGGAAGGATAAAAGAAGAGAGAGAGGAAGAAGATCGTGAGACGCTGGCTGCTACGTGTTGTAACTAGTCAGCCATTTTTAACCCCATTGACTCTGCTTGTATATACCTTGTAAATACGGTCTTATATCCTCAACATCCCCGTAACATATTGGTGGGAGGTGCGGGGTACCACGGCTGGAAATGAAGCTCCGCAGTGGACGTCGCATCACCGTCCGCACCATGAATGATGGTGAGCACTCGGGATCAACGTTGTTGCCGCCTCCCACGTCACCATCGCCCGCTACATGGCTGTCCCATTTGGTTGTGGTTGTGCAACCCAAGGATCCCGGAACTTTCTGGGGGACTGATGGCACTGACGTTGAAGAGTGGGTTGCTATGTACGAACGTGAGTGGAATCAACAGATGGGACCCTACGCTTACGCTAGCTAACTTGTTCCACCTCAGAGGCATGGCAAAGGTGTCGTACAAAAACCACCAAGAGGAGCTAACCAGCTGGGACCAATGCAAAGAGAAATTGACAGAGCTGTTTGGCAAACTGGCTGGCTCTAAAATTGCCGCAAAGCAGGAACTGGTATCCCATGCCCGAGCCCCCATGGAGTCCTATGTTTCGTATATCCAGGACATTCTGACGCTTTTTCGTAAAGCCGATCATGACATGACAGAAGCTGAGAAGGTAGGGCATGTGCTCAAGGGAATTGCTGATGATGCCCTTAAAGGGATAGTGAATAAAAAATTTGTCGCCGAGATTTCTGTCTCCAGTTATAGCTGTTGCACCGAGAGCAACCAAAACAACACTCTTTCTGAGGAGAAGTGAGCGAAAAGTAATTCATTTAGTGCATATTTCTTAAATCATAACACCTACCAGCCTCCTCCGAAAGCTCCGGCAAAACCGGATATCATGTCACACTTACCCACCTCGAGGCCCATTGCAAGCGATCATCCATACCGAGCGCGCGAAGGGGGGAGTTGACGTTTGCAGCAACGTGCTTTGTTTGTTCGACCATCCTATTCACACTTCCTCGTGTGAGCTGTTTGAAAACCCCTCGTCTTTCATCTCGTGGACTTGTGGTTTGATGTGTGGAGCGGCCGTGTCAACGCCGCAGAATGCCGAGGGTCTGCTGTGCGCATGTGAAAACGGCAGGTAGCGGTAGTCTTTTTCTCACGTACCTCTCATGAATGCTTCTCCCGTGAACCGCTGGCTTGTTCACGCTGTAGTTTTGCGCACAGGTGCCGTTTGACCGTAATTTGTCGTTTGTACGACGTTCTGAGCCAGATGTTTGGCCAATTCTGCCAGAATGAATCGAGATCCGCATCGTCTGAAGCGACGGCTGACGAAAAAAAATTCGCCGACATGAGACTGGTGGCGCCATCTCGTTTGCACCAAGGGAAGAAGTGCTCGGCTGCGATGAAACAACGGGACGCTGAAACCGCTGCGCATGTACTCGTTCACTCCGTGAATAATAAGACGCCCCCTGCTTATAGAGGCGCATTTCCGTCACTGCATATGCCTGGCTTCAATCCTCACCCATTGCTTCATCACATCTATTCTCAATAACAGCTACTTGCACGCATCAAGCACCTGCCACGCGAGAGCCGGCAGCCGACTGTTATGCTCACGCCACCGGCCACACCTGCGCCGATGGTGTAGGTATAGGGAGGTCTACACGCGTCAATATCTTCAACGATTTCTACGTTTTTTTTTCGTTTTTTTTTTTTTTGTACAGTGTGTACTCACGGCACCTGTATTGTGCATTGGTAGCTTTCATGCTTTACGCGCTAGCAGCTACCAAACAAGCGGGCGGAGCAAGCCACATTGCGCAGAACGCAGAGTAATTTCCTTACGTCGCCTGACATTGCATAGCCTGAGGCATAAGCGTCCTCGCTCTGTTGAAACCAAACATGGCAAAGCGTTTGCGTGAGTGAATCACGCTGGGCGCACCACCACGGATGCAACACTGTCAATGAGGCGTGCGCCTCTCGTCTCGCTAACTCATTTGTGACAGGTGCGAGCTTGCGATCCGTGCCGCAGGAACCGCGTTTATATCTGGTTTTCACTTATGATGCCGCCCCTGATCTCTGGAAGCGTACGCGTGTACATGGAATGCACAGTGTAAGCACCACTTTGCTTGTCCAGACCACCTCGGCACCGCAGAGGGGGACTGCTGCGGCGGGTCGGCGTCAATTTCGCTTGACGACGCGGACGGATCGTAGGCATATGCCTATATCGTTCGTGGTCGTTTAGTAGGCCGCTCATCCAAGGCGTAGTCATAATCTCTGCTCATGCTAACACTCTGACTAGAACTTTGCATTTCGCACTGCACAAGGCGAGGAAAACAAAACTGTGCAGCCGGTCAGTTCGCTCCGCGGCTGCTGAGGGTAGGTGTGACGTCAGATCCACCGGCTTGTTGTCGGGAGCGCTTTGCGAGTGACGTGGTGGCTGCTCATAGAACGTCAAAAATAAGCCATCCGCTCAAAAGTAACCCACTTAATGACTATATACTATAGCAATCGTGTCTTAGGAATGCAATTGTGGGGCTTTCTCTATATTCTTCGATTTTTATTCTGTATCCCTTTAATCTGTTCATCTGCAAAAGCTGCTCTACAGCTGATGCTATCATCAAAGAGTGCCGACAATTCGAGCAGGACAAAAGCCGACACATCCTGCACCCATTCACCAAACTTCCCAATACTGCCGCAACGTCGAAGTGTGAAAATCAGCCCGCACAGCAGCATGCGTCGCCATCAGAGCACATAGTGCGAATCGTTAGACGTGAACTGGATGCGGTGGCACCCACAGCTTCCTGTTTGCATAGCCCTGATGCTACCACATTTTCAGTTACCCTCGTACAAGCCATCATTTACCAGGAACTTGAAAACTTTGGCCTACATTTTGTCTGTGCTGTCACCAACCCCAGAGCCAACGAAAGCTCATCTACTATTTTCACTCCCACCCCAACGCTTCTCTCCGCGTTATCGCAACCAGACTGAGTGGAGAACCGCGAACAACCAGCCGATATGTTTCACCTGTCGCTACATTGGTCATGTCGCCAGATACTGTCGCCACTCGTGGCCCTAAACACGTTGCACACCGACCAACCTGAGCCGTTTTGATGGAAATGCCCGCGATGTTTCGCCCATCGCCGAGTCTAACAGCGCCGACAACTCTGCTGGGAACACATGGTACAGTCGCTCACCATCGTATATAAGTATAGCCGGTCGCCCTACTTCTGTTCTCTTTGCTGTGATCGACAACTGCCCTCATGACATTATCCTTGGATTGGACTTTTTATCCCATCATTCCACTCTCATCGACTGCGCAACCAGCATTTTTCAGTTGGAACTGCCTCAAGTCGCTGATGCTCCGAGCACCACTCCAATGCACTTGTGTTAGCTTCAAGATGTGCGTCTGTCACCTGAGGCAGTCACTTACGTCGCTTTAACCGCACAGCCACAGATTCCCGACAGTGATTATATCCTTCGTCCCATCATCGACGTGCTTTTGAACCAGAAGGTTTCTCTTCTGCATATGCTGGTGATGATTGCTAATAACAACATTGTTCTTCCGCTTCAGAATTTCAGCCTGTGCCTTCAAGTGATTCCGGCCAGCATGTTATTGGCCAGCGTTTCTAGTGGGTTTGAATTTGACATTGAAAGTCTGAATACCGAGAGTGGCCTATCAGTGCCAATTGCAGCTCACAGCTCTGGTTCCTTAATGGATGACTTCGCGCAAATTATTGCACCTGACCTCACTTCTGCACAGGCCACGGACATACCTCTCCTGCTTGAATCATACAGTGACATCTTTGATTTCGGCAACAGGCCTTTAGGCCAAACATCTGTTGTTCACCACCGTATAAACACTGGAGACACAAATCCTATTCGTCCGCGTCCCTATCGGGTATCGCATGCTGAACGTCGAGTCATCCAATCGGAAATGGACAAAAATGCTCCGCAAAGGGGTCATCGAGCCATCAGCCAGCCCTTGAGCTTCGCCTGTCGTCCTAGTGAAAAAGAAAGATGGTACCTGGTGTTTTTGCATTGATTATCGCTACTTAAATAATATCACGTGAAAAGACGTCTACCCACTACCATGCATTGATGACACCTTGGACTGCTTGCATGGAGCTAAATACTTCTCGTCCATCGATCTCCCATCCGGCTACTGGCAGATTTCAGTTGATGAAATGGACCGCGAGAAGACGGCCTTCATCATGCCGGATGACTTATATCAGTTCAATGTCATGCCCTTTGGCCTATGCAATGCTCCTGCGACATTTGAACGTATGATGGACTCTCTTCTGCAAGGCTACAAATGGACCACCTGTCTCTGTTACCTTGATGACGTTATTGTTTTTCTCCCACATTCGGCAGCCACCTTACCCAACTCGCTGCCATTCTTGCAGTCTTCCGAAAAGCCGGCCTCCAACCCATCTCCACGAAGTGTCAATTCAGGCGCCATCAGATTACCGAGTTGGGACACCTCGTTGACGCATCCGGTGTCCAACCAGATAGGGAAAAAGTTCATGCCCTACGCAGTTTCCCTGTGCCACGTTCTGCTACTGACATGCGCTGCTTCGTCCAGCCTGTGTTCTTACTTTTGCCGTTTCGTTAAAAACTTCGCCGACATTGCTCGGCCTTTGACAGATCTTCTTATGCGGAATATGCCATTCTCATGGGGCCCTGAGCAAGCTCATGCGTTTGACGCTCTCATCGGGTTTCTGACCACCCCTCCCATACTTGCCCACATTGATCCATCTACACCAACCGAAGTCCACACTGACACAAGAGGCCACGGCATCGGCGCTGTTTACGCCCAACAGCAGAATGGTACTGAGGGCATGATAGCTTACGCCAGCCGCCTGCCGCCTGCTGAGAGAAAATACTCCATCACTGAGCGGGAGTGCTTGGCTTTAGTTTGGGCTGTCGCCAAGTTCCGCCGCACGTTTTCGGTCGTTACAGACCAGCACTCCCTCTGCTGGCTGTCTTCCCTCCGGGACCCCACAGGACGGCTTGGTCGCTGGGCTTTGCGGCTCCAGGAACTGCGTGATGGCTTTGACTGACATGACCTACATGCGCAATGAACAACAATGCGATGCATCCTTACAGTCCATCATCGCCGGAGTGCAATCTCGCCGCACAGACAGCACGTGCCGCATGTTCGCGCTCTACGTCTACCTCCTCTACCGCCGCAATATCAACCCTGACGGCCCTGAGTTGCTCCTTGTCCTTCCTCGTCATCTGCAATGCATCATTCTCGAACCACTTCACGATGCACAGACGGCGGGACATCTTAGAGTTTTGCGTACATACGACCGCATACAACGCCGGTTCTTCTGGACGGGTCTCTATCGCTCTGTGCGTCATTATGTCGCAACTTGCGAATTGTGTCAGCACCGGAAGAAACCTCCCCTGCCACTTGTTGGCCGACTGCATCCAATTGAAGTTCCCTCTGAACAATTCTTTCATGTAGGCCTTGACCTGCTTGGCCCTTTTCCGACGTCGACTAGAGGGAATAAGAGGATTGCCGTCGCTACTGATTACGCAACACGCTACGTGATAACAAAGGCGTTGCCGACTAGTTGCGCAATTGACGTCCCTGATTTTCTCCTTCACGAGGTCATTCTCCGGCACGGTGCACCTCGACAGTTACTTACAGATCGAGGACGCTCGTTTTTGTCTCGAGTTGTGGACAAACTCCTGTGCTCTTGTGCCACTGAGCACAAGCTGTCCACCGCCTACCACCCACAAACGAATGATCTTACGGAATGTCTCAACCGAACACTCACAGAGATGCTGTCAATGTACGTTTCCAACAATCACCATGACTGGGCCGCCAGGCTGGCCTATGTGACATTTGCGTATAACTCATCCGGACATGACACCACAGGATATTCACCCTTTTATCTTTTGTATGGTCGCGACCCCACTTTGCCCTTTGACACCATCCTACCTTCTGTGCCCCGCATTGCCACTCAGTACGCTCGTGAAGTCATCGATCAGGCCCACATGGAGCGTCAAGTCGCCCGATCTCGCTTATTAGCCTCGCAGCATCTGCAAAAAGAGCGTTACGACCGGTGCCATCGCGATGTTGAGTTCGCCCCAGGTGCTTGGGTGCTGCTTTAGTCACCATGTTGTTGGGTCGGCCTCTTTTAGAAGCTTCTCTCTCACTATATAGGAGCTTATGAAGTCCTACGTCAAGTTAACGACGTCAATTACGAGATCGCACCGTTACAGTGTCATCCATCCTCAAGTCCGCTGCCTGTTGACGTCGTGCACGTTTCGCGGCTGAAGCCATACTTTGCTCGCAGTTCTTTGCCTACCATGCGCCAAGACGGTGCTTCACCATCTGGGGGTCCTGTTACGGAAGGATGAAAGAAGAGAGAGGGGAAGAAGATCACGAGACGCTGGATGCTGCGTGTTGTTACTAGTCAGCCATATTTAACCCCATGGACTCTGCTTGTATATACCTTGTAAATACAGTCTTATATCCCCAACATCCCCATCACAATATCTACAAAAACATTAATACCAAAGGAAATTCAGAATACACATTTCAAAGATAAATAATTCAGGAATAGTGTCTGAAAAAATAAATGGTCACTGCACCGCCGTTCTTCAGGCACAAAAATGAAACTAAGACCAGTTAATCGCTTATGCTATGCGGTGAAGCAGTTCCTGGATTTTGTGAAGCATAGGTGCACTTCACACTTCTCCCACAAAAGGTCTGGTTTTTGTTCAACTTTGCGGTCCTTGTAACATAGTTTGCAGTTGCGCTTTTTCGGCATCTTCTGAGGATAGTCCGATGAGAAGTCCAAGGAACATACTTCACCAGTTCGTCTAGAGTCATGCACCTCTTCCAGGACCGATCACTCTCAGTGTAGCTGGGCAACTACAAGATTATGCATCCAAGCATATCTGTTTGCATTTTTGTAGAGTGTCTTTATCACCTCTGCACAGAAGAAGAGCAGAACAAGATCCTGTGCCACTGTAAACTCTTTTGTGCTGATTTGTAGTGCTGGGCAGAGCTGTGACATGGGTGGCCTTCTTGGGACGAATGCAAGTTTCCTTGCTGCCGATGGCAGCACATCATAACCAAGAGAAGTATGCACCCTGAAGATAATCAGTAGAGCTCTCAGGTTGCGCAAAAAGGTCGATAGATAAGCACGTACAAGGAAGGAGACTGCTCACGGCCGTAAAGGAAACTCACCGGTGAACAGCTGCAGATGTCCCATGCTGACTCAAAACATCGTCGTCATCAGA
Source organism: Dermacentor andersoni (assembly GCF_023375885.2). Lineage (NCBI taxonomy): Eukaryota > Metazoa > Arthropoda > Arachnida > Ixodida > Ixodidae > Dermacentor > Dermacentor andersoni. The sequence goes on from NC_092819.1 coordinate 2,433,606, forward strand.
ACTTTAATTTTCATTGCTGTCATCTTCAAAATCATAACTCGAGTCCTCCTCATTAAATTGAAGTGCGTGTACAGCATAGTTTAAAGCACGATGCTTTTCTCGCGACGCAGCCGCACGGGACGACGCCATGGGAGCGATTTTCAGCAACTGCGCAGTGACACTTGCAGCACACCTTGCCGAGATTTTACGAGAGAAAACTCCTGGCAACTGGTTGAAAATGTCAGGACCACATGTTGAACATGTGACATACCTTCAGAAATATATTTTGGTGGAATAAAATGACTCGGACTCCAAAACCAAGCTCGCTAGTGAACAGCTGGCGTCATTCTCGGTTAAATATCCCCGCTCAGCACTGTCAGAGGGCAAAGCCAGCAATATAACTTAATTCTCGACTTGCTGGGAGTCATTTGCTTACAAAAGTTTGATGCTAGTGCATTGTAATCATGAGCGGCATGCTTTTTTCTTGAGCACGGCAGAAAGTGACAGCCACACCTCTTTTGCTACAACATCCACACATTAGTTTGCAAAAAGGTCCATCAAAAATCGCAACATTGCCAGAGAACAAAAATTTAAACTGGTTCCGAAAGTGCAGTGCCTGTAGCAACTACTGGATGACCTAAGTTGATAAGAAACGGCTCCAACATGTCGAAATTGGTGACCTAAAGCATCGATCACCGGTGATCAATTTGAATAGACGTGGTAACAAATGAGTTAACCAGATGATCCAGTGTCTTTGCAATTGTTTTTGCAGCTTCATGCTTCGGTATATTTGTAGGAGTGTCTGAATACTCAGATCAAATAGTGAACGTCCAAAAATTTCATTCCCAAAGTGAATCGTAGCTGCATCTGCTACATAACCTAAATTACTGTGGCCATCGCAGGGTGCCACGATGAGCCCACTCGCTGAAATCACTGAAGCTCACTGAGGACAACTGCATGCTCCAAGTGGCCTCTGTGGGCAACATGTCTCCAGGCACGTCACCCACAGAGACCACTCAGGTGCGTGGCAAGCCTGCTCGAGCACCGATGTCCGAGTGGAACAGGTCATCTCCTTCCCAAGTTGCCCACCTTCAAGGAGTGTCACCATCATGGTCAAAGCTTGTTATGAGCGAACATAGAAATGATATCCCTTTCGATGCTTGGAAAATGTGCAATTGTCATAGGGATAAGCACAATAAAAAATGTGGTAGTTGCCACTCTGTGCAAGAAAGCCGCACGTAGCTATCTAATACACTGCAGCATGTAGCACAGCATACCGTGAACTCCACCCTAAGTTGAGGGATAGCCACCAAGTTTGATGCGATGTGGGCACCAAAATCGGAAGTAGTGGCCCCTACGTGAACAACAAAAATCAAATTTGAACTGTGCCCCACAATGATGGTCAGTAGGTGGAGCACTGTAGACATACCCTGCCCTGCCATAACCTTTTCAGTGCAAGGCATTGATGGAGTGGCAGCACTGTGAAGTTCATCATAGGCGATCTTTGATTGCCAATAACTCCGCTTCTACTGAATGCATTGAAGTACTCTTTGCGGCAAAGTATTTTTGAAATAGCCTACTTTAACTTCAAATGCATTTCTCAACTTCAATAAAAAGTGCTTCAGGGCCCCTCTAAGTGTTTGTGTGTGTCCACATGTGTACTGCTTTAAGAGGGACCCCTGTCCTTGCGAATGAAAATTGGCCCAAAATTCAAATTTTGAATTTTAATTTTCTGTGTTCCTGACGCATTTCCATGCCCATCTCCGAAATTCAGTTACAAAATACCATGTAGTTCTTCCATTATCGTGACCTAAAGATGCAGATCTGCAAGTGTTGCCCTTTAAATTGGGGACCAATCGTGCCCGATTTGCGTCGCACATAATTCGATAACTACGCGCTCTGCCAGCGCCATTTTGGTATAATTCCAAAGCTCATGTTTCTGGCTTTCTTTATTCATCGGTTGGCAACACTGCCAGCTCTGCGGTCACGAAAAAAACAACAGAAAAATAAATTCACAGCACACGCTATTATTGGCCAGTTTGAGCATGTGACCAAGATGGCAAGTCATGATTGGCTCCAAGGACCACGAGCGCTCAAACAATGAAAACAGCCACCATTTTGGCGACTGCAATGCTGGATATGCTGGAGGTCCGACAAGGTTTCGTTCCGTGAACCGTTACAGGCGGAAACATACGAGACGCAATAAACTTCTCAACTTCTCAAAGCAATTCCATCGTCGCAGTCGGCACAGGATACCTGGCAGCTCGCCGCTGATGTTGTACTGCCGCCGAACGTCGATGCCTTAACTGTTTTGCAGGATCACACATTTTCCACACGCCGATTATACTCACGTAAGAATTAAACATGGCTGTTGTATCTGAAGAGGAAGTGGATAAGATAAAAGCACATGGGAAAGCTATGCTTGACAAGATTGTATTTACGACGGCCACGAAGCGGAAGATTCAGCGTTTTGTAGAAGATTCAGCCGCCGATAGTGCAACAGCCTCGGTCGCGAAGCCCGCTACTCCGTACATTGTCATCGGACTTGCAGCAGTGAACAATCGTCTCGGCGTTTTCCCGTGTAATACTTGCAGTGGTTCTGCTAGCTGGTGTGGAACGATCAGGATTACGGTCTCGCTGCTAAACTGACTGTGCTTCGCGAGATCTGCGGTAAAGTTGCATCGGGATGGAGCTCGCAGGGAATTGAGGGCTCAAAAATGTGTAATCCTTTTGAAGTGCACGTACTCACAGTGCATGCTATGTCATTGACCTGCAACGGCCAAACGGCCATGAATTATACCTAGTGCCTACTGATGGCCGTTGGTGCTGTCTTTTCAAACTTTTTTTCAATATATCTGTTGTGAAATGTTTTTTGTTGTTTTCTCAAAACCACAATTTTGATGATGATGCCGTATTGGAGGTGCATTGTCTCTGCTTCTGCTTGTGCTATCACTGTACAGTGAAACCTCGTTAAACCGTAGTTGGGCGGAGCTCGGAAAAAGTATGTACTAAAGGGTAGTACTGCTTAACCGAAATAGCATGAGATTGCCCACTTACCTGTCAAAAACAGAACTTGGGGAGAGTGCGATGAAAGGGGAAAAAACATGCAGTATTTATTTACTTCGCGTGACAAACATGTTATTTTCGTTTGATGCTGCAGCGGCCTAGCAGTGACGACAGCGGCCTCAAACTTGCTGAAGCTACGTGCCATCTTTTCAGCCAGCCCCCTCTTCTCGGCAAACACTCGCATGGCAGATTCCTCGTTGGCGTTATGCATTCTCCGTGCACGCGTGCAGTAGAGCTGCAGAAGTTGTGGGGCACCTTTTTTATTGAGGGGTCTGTTCTCGTCATGACGACTGCATTCATGAGGCTGACATAATACGTAGCTTCTATCACTGTTGGGGCTGAATCGCCCGTGCTGTCGTTTTCCATGTCGTCCTCATCACTGTCACTAGTCAACACTTTGGATACAACATAGGCAACGACGGCAAAAAGTCGAACCTCGTAGCCAACATCTCTTCCCGGTCGCAGCAGCACTGCTGAGCAACTTCTTCGCATTCCAAATGCCACACACCGTAGTCAACAGTAGACCCATGTCGCGTGCCAGCGCTGACTTTTCCTGTCACATTCGACAGCATGAACGATGTCAAATTTTTCTTCTAAGCTAAGCACCCGGCATCTTTTATATCTGAGTTTCAGCATGGCACGAGTTCTTGCTTCTATGACGCCACAACCCTCTCTGGCACGGCGCCGAAATGATGTTGATGTTGGTGTGGCTTAACGCGCAAACGCACAGGGCGCTTGGAGGCCGTTGTGCTGATTTCTGAGGCTTGTTGTTATGCCGGGCTGCCCGATGGAGACGACACACCGCCGTGCTTGCACGACGAAAAGTGGAAACACTACGTGTTAACAGATACGTACGCAATGAGCTGGTACGGTTTATGCATATACGAAACAAATTATGTTCAATGGCGGCTGAGTCGGGGATTTGACTTTACTACTTTAAAATGAAACTACTGTTTAAGCGGTTACGGTTTAACGAGGTATTAGTATAATTCTCTTTTCTTTCAGAAAGGCAAAGCTGTGTAGAGTTCAAATATACGAAATAATGTTGTTGCGTGTATTAAAAAAAAAATTTTGAGGTTTCTTTTTTTTTAGCAGTTAGATTTCTCTCACTGAAGTCTGCAATGTTCTCATTTGGAATAATATTGGGTTAGAACACCATACTTGCTTATTTGCACTCTGTGTTAGTTCCACATCATTTTCGTATGTTCATACTTATTATGCAATGTATAGTTTGGTAGATAGCTCACCTCCAAGCAAATTATGCAATAAAGCTGAATTTCTTCAATTTCTGGAATGTTATTTATCCTGCAAGAAAACTTGATGTATATTTAAAATTAGCACATTGAAATACATACACTCCGAAAGTTTCATCAAAATTGACAAAGAATTTAAAAAATGTTTTCAGGCACAGGGTCTCCCCTTATTGATGAGAAAAAGATCAATGATAATAATGACAGGATTAGAATAATGGTGCAACGAAGGCATGCCTGCTCACATATCAAAGATGTCCTGGTCCTGGAACTTAAAACGAAGTTCTGCCCAGGAAACATGATCATAAACATAGTGATCATGCTAGTTACAGCCATAAAATCTGGATGAAGAATCATTAACAGCTAACACTACCAAGATGTACAAAATATGAAAACTACACTATCTATCACTGAATTTATTACAAATATAAGCTTAGACCTTCCAGACGTAACATACTCAATCCAGGCACTACGTCATTTATTCCCAGTGCCAACCAGAGATGCTTGAAGAGAATAGACGACTGTCATATGGAAGTGATAAGGTAGTACTATAATCTTGTGTGGCACCGCTTTCTGAGCAGGTAAATTCACAAGACTGAAAATAGAAAACATGATATCCTTTTGCCCATAACTGTACATACACTTACTGCCCCTGGTGCTCTAATAACCCAGCGAAGTAAAAGAAACACGCAAGTATTGCTGCACAAATTCACCATCATAATGGTGACTTTCTCAGTTACAGAGTCCATCATGGTGGGTGACGCCCAGAATGCCACAGTAAATATAACTCTATCATAGCTGAACTCTTAAAAGATACGCGATTGTGTTTCTTATAGTCTTCGGTACTGTTATGCTTTAGAGTCGGGTGTCAAAGCTATCATTGTGTGTAATCACTGTGTGTCATGTGACACTGTCCTTAAGCCGCTCATCATTTCCAAAACACTGAGAGGCCTCTTGTTTGCACATGTGCAAGTTAGCAGAGGCAATGGACACGGAATGAATTCTCGACCTTCAGCTTGTCTTGGTTGACATACACAAGCCTGATGACTGACCCTACCACACCTGTGACCCTGGAACCCCCGAGTCAGTTTGAGGCTATGATATTGGTGTTGCTGTTGTTGTGTTGCCTAGTTTACGTGAGTACAGCAAAGCACAGGACGATTTCACATGCTGCTGCATCAGCTGATGACCGAAAACAAAGGACGTGGATCAGTTCCGCGAAGAAGGGATGTGGGAGACACTCCCGCGTGGAAAGAAATCGGCTTAGTGGTTGCGTCGTAGAAGAGGCGCCAAGTCTGCATTCTCGATCGGAACAAAAGGGAAGATAGTCCGAGCTGAATGGGAGCATTCAGAGAGAGGGGCATGAAGATAAGAGGGAAGGGTGTGCTTGAGGTCACTGCCACCACTAACGCCCATGCACTCCCCACATGTCCCATTGACCTTCTCGCTCATAACCTCACTTTGTTTGCAGGCCTCTTCACCGGACTGGGAAGCGCAGTCACGGAAAGTAGGCGATGTGACACATGCCCATCCAGTTTCAGTGTCATTGTTTGGCATCCGCGCGCACCTTTTGAGAATGCCTTGTGAAAACAGCGCTATTTTTACAACCACTTAGCTGGCTACGACTGATGAATGCTTTTGTGCACGATCGCCATAGGGTCCCAATTACAGTGCTTGGAGCGTTCAAACGAACCGGCCCACAGCTGCACGGGGGACCGAGCTTTCTTATTACTGACAGGACAGCCCACTGCCCGGCAGACATGCCATCAATAAGCTGGGGTTTTGTGGAAACATTCTTGCTGCTTGCATGGCGGCTTCTTGCAGTAGAAAAGGGGAGGACATCAAGGCCAATACTCGGAGCCTAACATAGGGGAGAGGAAGATGACACGTGTCTTTGAGCAAACCTATCCTCTTGCGTGTTGTAAAGCTTCCACCACTCTTGTGTGTTGTAAAGTTTCCACTGTTTCCACCAATGCAGTGTGCGTCACGAATGTTCTTGTGTTATTGGTTGCAACGGTGTGAACCCGCATGTGTGATTGGCTGGTTTGTGACTCTTTTGTTCAACTGAGGGTTTGAAAAGTCATGTTTTGGTTGTGTGGAAAAGAGTGGAGGTTTGGACTTGGACCCAGATAGATGCCTTGACATTTGATTAAAGCGTCCCTTTACCATACAATGACTCTTCCTTTGTGCTGCCACCATGCACTCAAGTCATCGAGGGGCACCGACTTCGGACCTTAAACACCCTCCTTCCTTAACTAGTGTTGAAACTGGCAGAGGATAAAAGGAAAAGGAAATTAACTCCCCGCATTCCTTCAACTCACCAGTCCAACAGAGTGCCTGTCCAGTTGTTCAATTCTGATGCTATGGTCAGGAAATTTGCAAACTTGTTGCCTGAAGAGCGAGGCACATCGGTCAGCTTGTCGTTCGTAGAAAACTTCTTCGACAGGAGAGAAGGTGAGAGTGTGTAAGATGCTTTCCTGAGGTGGAACGCCAATCTGAAAAAGGTCACACATTCTTGTGCTTCACACGTTACCCATTATAACACACCATAACATGGCTTAATGTACACTCAATGCATAAATTAGAGTTAAAGATTTACCTCCAAGCTAGGAGCTTAACCATGAGAACAGCAGCATTTTGATGTCAGTTTTTGAATTAGCCATTGCTAGCTTTCTTCAAACTAATGTTCTTTTTGTGTGCATGTGTGTGTATTCATTTTTTTATTATTATTATTAGACAGAGTATAGTATCATATTACAGTCGGAGGTTCCAGTTTAAGAACTGTCAGGGGGACCTCCTCATTCAATGTGTGTGGAAATAAAGTAGTAAAAGAACAGCAAGTAGTAGGTAATGTATGTTTAGTATGTAAATTGTACGTTTTGAAAAAACTACAATAAACAGGCAACATACACAAGCAAAAGATCACAGAAGTTATTGTAAAAGCATTAAAAATTATACCATAGGTGTAGTACATGTTACAGGCAAAACAGGGGGAATAACCCCATATTCTCAAAAGATCCTCCACTTGAAGCTCTTGCTCCACTCAACTGAGTTGGACACGGCAGCGCCCTTCGGCTGGTAAAGATGGCACTCTTCTCAAGAATTGCCGTCGAACGCCAGTTAAGAGCAGTGACCAACTCTGTCGAGGGGCAGCGCATCATCCACTTTCCCGAGTCGAGGTGGAGTGTCGAGTGGAGGAATGTTCCAGGACATGGGGATTAGTCACCCAAGGGTTTCAAGGAACAGTCAGCCACTGCACAATTCGGACAGGCAATGTAGTGCTTTTGTAACAAGCATGCGACGCCCCCTCAGGCACAATCTTAATTCATTGGCCTCGGTGGCCTGCCAGGCTCGGTGGGCAACATTGGGTGCTGCCTGAGCCAGCCTCGCTACATGCGGCACCCATTGGGCCGGTGTCAAGTCCGGCACCACTCACAAGCCCTACCACTGCGGACCCTCAGGACGGAGCGAGGCTGGCTCAGACAGCACCCAATGTTGCCCACCATGCCTGGCAAGCCACCGAGCCTAGCGGGCCAATGAAGAGTATACCCGAGGGGGCATACTCTTGTTTTGACCTTACTGTGACATGTGTCACATGCTTGTTACAGCTTTGTTTAATACAATTAGTGATTTTCATAGTAAATAAATTAAACGTTCCAGCACAGCAAGTATAGTGGTCTGTGCGATCCTCTCCCAAGCAACGCACCTCTGCACCACCCGTAGCAGATTTTCTGTGCTCGTCAAAGCAAGAAAACATTGAAATTTATTTCAACGGGTACCATAGCGAAAAAAAAAAAAAGAACACATGCCCTTCGTCATGATTCTTCTAAAGTAGTTGTACTGGCACAGCTTAATGATTACTATAGAACTAAGTGCAGCCCTACGAAACTACAGTAAAATCTCATTAATATGCAATTGGTGGGGAACATGGATCAGGTACGCAGTAAGCAATGTACTAATTAACCAACTACGGCAAATGGGCAGCTATAGACTTACCGACCAAAAGAATGTGTTAATTTTCACTCAAACACACACGCACACAAGCTTTATTTGTGAGCATGCAGCAATAAATCTGCGATTTTAACTTGTCACCGTGGCGGCCTTGCAGTGATGATGGCATCCTCAAACTTGGCAAGGCCACAAACCAGTTTCTCCATCAAGTCCACATCTCTGCAAATGCCCTCATGACAGTCAATGCAATAGTCGCGTCAGATACAGGAGGGCTATCATCCAGGTCATCCTCCATGACGATGACATAGACATGCTAGAAGCTGTGGGAGCAGGAAACACATCATGGCTACCATGTTTTGACCTTACTATCAGTGCCGACTGCAGTTCGAGAAAGGTCCGTGGGCCACAATTTCGTTATCTATGGTCTGCACACACAACATTCCATCAATTCCATGCTTGTGCGCACCAAAAAATGAAGTAAATGCTATGCACTAACCGTTTGACACGTGTTAAGTGACTGCAGCTTAAGCAGTCAGCCAATACATTAGGTTCTATGGCGACAGGGCAGGGGATTCATCACAACTATATTTAAACCGAAATTATTTATTAAGAAGGTACATATTAATGAGGTTTTACTTTAAATAACTGGGTGCTTCACATAACTTGAACCAAGCTTTAAAAGAAAGAGGAACATCTTAGGCACGCAAGACCAATAACATACTGTTCATAGGCAACTTGAGTTTCTCTAAGCATTTAGCCAAGGCCAATGGCACAAATTTTTAAATATATATTTTAGGGCATAAGTATGAGTGTGAAAGTATTACGGCATGCTCAGAAGCACCCCATGAAGTTGTTTCGACTACATTATCTTCTAGGTGGTTCTTTTTTCCTTTTCATGCTATCAAAAAACATGCAACATACAAAAAGTGGCTGGGGTTCAACGTGGCTTGAACTTAGTTATGTGAGCGAAAGCTCTGCTAAGCATGGTTAGACACAGTTTTTCAGTGGTTCTTCTTACCGCGCTATACCGGCAGGGTGCCCAGACTTAGCCTGGCTCAGACTTAGCTAATATGTTATCGGCGTGCGGGCGAGCATCGCTCGACGCCACGCGCATCAGAGCCCGTTGGCAGCTTCCAGTTACGCTGGTTGCACCAGTGCGTCCAACCACAAACCATCAGTCAAACTATAGATACCGTTCTCGCCAACGTGACATAATGTGTGCCCATGCTCAAGCTACGTCAGTCTATATTTCGTCCTTTAAACCCTCACCTAGTCACGTGGTACACAACGGCGAGGCTTTGTTCTTTGAAAACACATTTGAGAGCGCTACAAACCAGACATGCAAGCAGGTAGTGATGCCACTTTTTCGTATTTTGTGAGCTTTTTTCAGTGTAGTAAAAAAAGACCACATAAAAGATATCATCATGAATACAACTTCATTGAGGTCCTGAGGATGCTCTATAACTTTTTCAATCAAACTTATGCCCTAAAATGAATATTTAAAATTTTTTACTTCAAGTATCACTTCAAAAATAAAGAAAAATATAATTGCACTTCCAAAAATACGAGTAACTCAGGACAAATACGAACAATGTACCATTGGATTCAATCGTCTAAGATGTACCACTTTTAATGCAATTAGCATTCTTTGGGAACTTCATCCAGTTGCAGTATGCATGTTTGTCTCCAGCTAACCTCTCTCCACCAACTGCGTATTCCGTGGTCAACTGTGTAGAGCATGGGGCTGCTGTTCCAAGAAGCAGGTTTAAAACTAACCGGCAGAGCAACTTGGGTCACTAGGTATGGTGCAGTCTTCAATGAGAGAAAGATCTTTTAAAATTTGGCCACTGCAGGGAGGAATCAAACCCGCATCATATTTATTTAGACATTTTTGTCTAAAGCACCAAGCACGAACTTCACGGCAGGGCAGCATGTCCAGTGAGAAGTGCAGGTGACAAATTTAGCCGCATACGCACCTTATACATGATTCATTTTGATGTTAGCAATACAGTGCACAGCTACTGCTTCAATGCTAATTGCATTAATATAGCTAAATGCCTCCCTTTCATACAGTCACAATCGTGCGGACCCCTACCCACTCTGCACTCCCAAGCAATGACACCGACCATGCCCTGACCCCGCTGTCACCAACAGGGCCACGGAGGAGGAACACTATCGCACCCTCCAGGAAATCATGCAACACTATTATACTATTTACGTAACAATATTATAGACTAGATAGGAGGACCTTCCACTTACCCAACCAAATTAGCCCAAACAGCAGGAAAATACATTACAAAGACTTCAAACTAACGCACTTCCTGCTGCTCTTCCCTACACAATACTCCCCTGGGCGTAGGCTCTGTGGTAAATCAAGCACTATACCACAGCCTATAGGAGTGTAATCAGAAGCCCGACCCTTCCTGTGAGCAGTGGGAGAGTGTGTTGTTCATGAAATCGAGGGTTCGACAGAAGCCCGTCTGGTCGGGATGAAGCATTGAAGAAATAAAACGAAGGTCACCGACCAACAGAAGTGCTAAAAAATGAATAAATCTAAAAGACGTTTCGGCTTTGCTACGGAAGCCTTGTTCACAATGGGATGACAGAAGGTTCATGGAAGCTTATGTATACTACAGAACGTGACGTAAGCAGCGCGTGTATGACGGGTGGAGGGTTCCCTCATTTCGATTGAGTGTGTGACGTGTTTTTTGTATCTCCAGTGATTCCAGATACAGCCGCGATTTCAGGTTTCTTTCTTGGCCGATAATTCTCGAGCGATCCCAGTCGATCTTGTGCCCCATTGCATCCGTGTGCTCGGCAAGGGCATTCGACACTGTACGTTTCTTTTCGACATCTTTCTGATGCTGCCTCAGTCCCTGTTTGAAGTTGCCCGATTCACCGATGTATGCGTAGGCGCAATCTGCGCAGGGTATCTTATAGACCACACCAGGAAACGATTCTCTCGGAAGCTTGTCCTTGCCGTCGATGAGCGCTTGCCTCAGCTTACACACGGGCACGTGCTCCACCTCAACGTCATAACTGCGTAGAACGCGAGACAAGGTTTCGCTTATCCCTGGAACGTAAGGTATGGCAGCACACTTTCTTGGCCGGGGATTGGCCGGACGAGCTGGACTGGACAGACGGCGTTCCACAGCACTCAAAAAGGATGTGGGATAGCCGCTTGCCGAGAGATCACCTCGCACGTGGTCCAAGTCAGTGGAACGACTTTCTGCTGTGGTGCAAATGCGGTTCGTACGGTTGAGCAGTGAGGCAGCCACCAACCTTTTGTGAGCCTCTGGATGAACGGATTGAAAGTTCAGGTAGCGGCCAGCGTGTGTGTCCTTACAGTATACGCTGAACGAGAGCCGTTGTAGGAGTTGTCGGACGATCTCTCCGCTGCCACCATTTGAAGGAGTTGAAGGTCGTAGAGAGGAACTCGGTGAACAGGATTTATTTACATTATTTACATCTTACACAAGACATATATCGACAGTCTAGCATGACTCCCATATGGAGCCCGCAAGACTAACATACAGCAAACAGCTTACGAGCACACAGCTCACGAGTACATTTCGAGCATGACAACGAGCACTCAGCTCACTACGATGAGCACGCACTAGCAGCCGGCAATCACTGCTTATAAGCACTTGGTCCCCCCCTTGATTCCAAGCGGACGGAAACGTTCGTCCAGTCATCATTCGACGTCACCGTTCGACGTCACCGTAGATGACCCGCCCTTTTGGAGGAGGCGGGCTCACATACATGTGTTGCACACACACACAGGTGTAATGGTGCGGAGCCGACGTCAGAGGGGCTTCGTAGAACTCTGAGCCGTTCCGGGTAGCACATTGTCTTGCGTGTTGGTCGGAACGCGGGAAAAAGCCCCTGCCGGCGTTCCCGCGGCAACTCCCCCACTCATAGCAGAACAGGGCGGCGTTGTCGTGTTGCACACAAAGCCTGCTTCGTCGAACTCCTTCACTCGCAACAGCGACGAGGCTAGAGGTTGGCGGCGGCGTTCCAAGATGAGGTTACCACCGCTGGCGTAACTGGCTGGCAAACTTGCACTGCAGCTGGCCGTTCTTAACACCGTCTATCGCGTCTGGTGACAAGTACATCTAAAAAGGAGAGTCTGCTGTCGACCTCTGTCTCAACTGTGAATTGGATGGCCTTTTCCTGATTGTTTAGGTGTGCAGTGAACGAATCCAAAGCGCTGCGCCGAATCAGACAGAAACAGTCGTCCACATAGCGCAGAAAAACCTTTGGCCTAGGACTGAAGGACGCGAGAGCACGCCTTTCCAAACATTCCATTGTAAGATTGGCAGCAGTAACAGAGACGGATGCACCCATTGCCGTACCGTGGACTTGCCTGTAGAAGACCTTGTCGAAACAGAAGTATGTGTTTCCAAGGCAAAAACAGAGGAGCCTCTTGAGGTCGGGAACGTCAATAGGCGACCTGTCTGGCAAGGTCCTGTCAGATTCCAGAGCAGAAGTGCATGCTTCCACAGCCAAGTCAGTCGGAATTGAGGTAAACAGCGACACCACATCGAACGAAACCATCACCTCATCATCGTCTAGAGACACGTCACGAACTTTTTCAATAAAGTCACAGGAGTTGCTCACGAGCGTGGAGCTTTTCCCGATGAGTGGAGCCAGAAGCTGGTGCAGGTATGCGGACAAATGCGGTCTATAAGATACCCTGCGCAGACTGCGACTACGCATACATCGGTCAATCGGGCAACTTCAAACAGAGACTGATGCAGCATCAGAAAGATGTCGAAAAGAAACGTACAGTGTCGAATGCCCTTGCCGAGCACACGGATGCAACGGGCCACAAGATCGACTGGGATCGCTCGAGAATTATCGGCCAAGAAAGAAACCTGAAATCGCGGCTGTATCTGGAATCACTGGAGATACAAAAAACACGTCACACGCTCAATTGAAATGAGGGAACTCTCCCCCCATCATACACGCGCTGCTTACGTCACGTTCTGTAGTATACATAAGCTTCCATGAACCTTCTGTCATCCCATTGTGAACAAGGCTTCCGTAGCAAAGCCGAAACGTCTTATAGATTTATTCATTTTTTAGCAATTCTGTTGGTCGGTGTCCTTCATTTTATTTCTTCAGTGTGTTGTTCAGCACACATCTCGTTGACCAGATCACCTTAATCGAGTGAGCAGCCTGTGCCAGGATTCCCAATGGACTAGTACTGGACTAGGAAGCAATCGCACAATTGATTTGCTTTATTTTGCCACAATAAGGTCTTTCTCTCTCTCTCTCTCTCTCTTAACATTCATTGTGAATTGGGTTCTGGCTGAACTTTTTTTAAAGTTTGATTGAAGTTATGTGAAATGCCCAGTGCAATGCTATACAGTCACTGACATGCACAAGATGACACGCAATGATACAACTAATGATTAATGCGCTAGCATTCTTTTCAGCTGCCTCTCCCAGACACAAAAGCAGGGCACAATGCAGATACCTACAAGAATTGACTGGCAGGCTAGTTGGCTCATGAACACAGAAAACTGGTGGTATAGAAAAGAGCACACAGCACAGTGTCTGTGCACTCGTTCCTACACTGTCTTCTAGCTATGGTTTTCAGTGAACGTTAAACTGCTACCCACCGCTGCAGTTGTCAAGGACAACCCCAGATGTCAGTGCAATACTGGTTTGACCCATGGCAATTTTCATTGCTTAACTACAATGCTTAGTAATGTTTATGGTGCTGTTGTGCATAAACAGCTTTGTGATTATTCAGAATGCATTTTTACTGTTTGTGTATCAAGTGCAGGAACAGCCTCTCCTTTGCATGCCATCGTGTGCTTGCGTTTGTGTGCCTGGAACTTACCTTATCTACATATCATAATGACCTCAAATAAAGACGGGGACAGAGGAAGAGAAGCAGTTGAAAGTTACCGCCCGTGTTGTTTTTGTGTTCTCTTCCACTGTCCCCGTCTTTATTTGCGGTCAATATGATATGCAGTAAACACAATTAGGCCAAACTGAAGTTCTTCTGAATCACTTATCTATTTCATGGGCTATCATTACACTTTCGTAAAAACCTTAGTTCTTGTTGCCTAGCTAGGTTTTTCTGCCACAAATGAGACAATAAAGTAAGGATGCCTGGTCTAACTCAGTTCTTTGCTTACATGCAGCAGAAGAGACTAACTTATGCACAATTCATGCATTATAAAGTTTGTGAACAAGCGACAATTTTGGTAAACACTAGGTGGTCTTTAAATGCGACATGTCGAGCACAGCCCCTGAAGACCTTCAGCAGCTTAGACATGTTGCACTTGAGTGGCAAGGATCAGTCAGAAGAGGAGACATACCTGTTCCAAGACATTCCTCTTCATGGTCCTCTTGAAGCATCTTGAAAGCACAGTGACAAGTGGATCAGTGTCCCCATGGCAGTATGGCAGCAAAAGGCATTCGTTCCACCATAATTTGACATTGTACGGTTCCTCATTGAGAAATAGGAGCAGACCATACATGTCTATGCAGAGGGGGAAAATATGAAGCATAAATTTTAAGACTGCCCATCCTTGCACAGACTTGTTTCAGTGTTGTCCTTCTTAAAGATAAGCACCAGCCAGACTCGCTTTTCACCACCTCATCAAATGAGAATAGCAGGAAACAAGCATAACCCTATTTCAAAGAGTCATGCATGAGGTTTGGTGCCTTAAACAAGCCCTGCAACAAGCTTCGGGAACTTGCAATAAAGCATAACCACTTTACAAGTCTCCTGCAAAAGGTATTTTAAATGTGCAGCATACCCATGATAGAGCGTACAAGCACGACTTAACGAGGACATAGAAAGAAGCAGATACACAGAGACAGCGCTTCACTTTCAACTATAGGTTTTATTTTCGCATGCATCGATAAATATATACCGTACGAGCAGAAACAAACGTGACAGCAAAAAAGAACATTCAGTGATGCATTTCGATGAATAGTACACATGTGCAAGGCATGGTGAAAACATATACTGCAATGGTTACAAAGATAAACCGAGGAATCGTATCTCTTTTTCAGATAGTGACACTGATGGCTTGCTCACGCACCTTTCCTTTAATTTTGCAATTTCGTAGGCCTCCAAAATCTTCCTTGTCATCCTGCTATGAGCCCTATGCAGAATCGAAGTACGTACTTTCAAACGTGGGTTTGCAGGAACAATCTCGGCAATGAATACCCAAATGACCTGAGATTACCCTAGTGACGTTATATCGATGTTCTTTTAATCTCTCATTGATGCATCTGCCTGTTTGACCAACATATGTTCTTCTACACGAAACCAACTAGCCCACCAACTTGTTTTAACCAAATATGCAGCATACTATGGCAGCTACCAGCCTATCCACACACTGCCTTTTAGGTACACTTGGTCTGCTCCACAGGGGCGTGAGGTGGCACCTGCAATGCTCTACCCATCATACTGCTGTGACATTTGTCACGTCACTGTGCTGTGACGTTTGTCTTGGATAACACGATGGTCACTACTTCAGGCTTTGGGGCCAAGCTAACTCAAAGGTTCTTGCTCACTTTGCTATTAAGCCATCATGTATGCTTCCATAGAGAGCAACAATACAGTAACCCTAGTCAGCAGTGCAATCCACTTATAGCGATACCACATATAACAATATATCGGTTATAATGATGAGCCGACTGAAGAGCGCCAACTTAGACATTAGGGCTATAAGAAGAAAACCCATATATAATGATATGTTATTCGCAACATATTGAATATAACGATCAAAATTGTGCCTTCTGAACGGCGTTTTCCACGAAGAATAATTGTGAAATTTGCGTTCCTAAGTTTCCCTTAAAGGAACGATGCCCAGATGGGGCGATATGTTTGCCTACACGAGTTCATATCTGCCACATTTAACCGTGTCCCGCCTGCGCGCCGATTGCAAAAGCCACGGAAAGCATCGCTAGTTGGTGCAGCACGCAACAAGACGGTGCCAGCCGCCTCGCCCACGAAAGGTGCTCCAATACCGTACTTCAAGGGCATTAGGACACAGTGGAGTGCTCGAGTACAGTTCCTATACCGGAAATATGGAGTTCCCAGATCACATGCTGATGACACCAGACAAAGCAGCGACCAAACAGTGCTAAAGTGGGTAAAGGAGGCAGAAACCTCCCAGTGGAGAACTAGCAAGCAGGCAAAAGTAACACTTGTACTGTACCAAGCCCACAAGGAAGAAATTGCCATGGTACCCCTATATGACAATGGTGACGGCGGCGCTTTGCTCTTTGAGGCCTGTGTGGCAACGCTGCGCACTCTTGTATACAGCCAGCATTTTGACCCTACCCCCGACATCCAGGTGGCAGCATGTAGGGCATGTGGGCAACACACGGAATCAATCGATCATCTCGTCCTTTACTGCAGGAAGCTCTCACCATACCCACAAGGGAACACCAGTTTACAGTAGGCGCTTGGATTTGTGACAGACAGTGGATGCAGCACAACCGCCAGGTCCGTCACAAAGCACAGACTACAACAGTGGTGGAAAGTGATGCAAATCAGGACGGCAAACCAGTGAAGTGCTGTGTCAGCGTGTGTGTGTTCTCTTTTTCTCCCTCGGCTAGGATAAAAATGTTGTGTCTGCCCAATAAAAAGGGTGTGGCCACAGATCACCATCATCATCATCACGATCGAGCTACGCATAAGGATAGAGAGAAAAAAAGAAAGGAAAGCGAGAAGCGAAGCGGCAGCCACCCTTTGCCACCTTCTCAGCAAGCACAGAAATGCGCCACAGAAGTGGCAGTGGACAGCCCGGTTGATAGAAGAGGGTGCCGACAAAGCGCAACATTGTGTCGCATGAGATGAAGCTGCAAATTTTGTAAGGCTTAAAGTGTGGGCTCGCAAAGGAGCACAGCGATCATGGCAGCTGCAACCAGGGACCATGCCAATCAATGGAAAAGACAGGCTCTGTGCACCTGGGTGAAACCCCTAGAACCAACACAGTGGAAGCTGCTGACATTACTGTGCTCTGAAAGCATGCTGCTACTGACGATGAAACAGGTGGTGCTTCGATGGCGGAATTTCTGAATGCAGATAGTGCTGCCTCATTATGCGAAGAGATCTCCAACGGGGTGATCACTGTTGCGACAGACTGCAGCGTTGTGTGACAGGGGCGACGAGATTGACAATGACTCGTCTTTGACACCAACCCCGATGTTCACGCAAAGTGTACTGTCGTCGATTGAGTCGCTCAATGATTTCATACATGCTTAATTATTGCCGCTAGTGTTCACACAGCAGCTGGACACCGCAGCTGTGAACCTGAAACTCCCACAAAAGCAAGTGCGAATTTCTGACTATTTCAGCACACCTAACAGTTGATACGCTGTTTTGAGGTATGAATAAACATTTTATTTTTCACAGTCTACTTTATACATCTATTCTATAGCGCAAGTGGTAAATTTGGTTTTCCAGCTACAAAGGTATGTTCAGAAGCTTTTTTTAAGGCAGCACAGATATAGCAATGATCAATTATAACGAAAGGATTTTTCATTCTTCTTGATATCGTTATAAGTGGACTGCACTGTACTATGCATTAAACACTGAATGGCCACAAGAATGTGCGCATGGCACATTCTTCACTTGGGAAATAAGCAATGTTTATCACATGCGAACAAATACATATAAAATAACGTGATGCAAGCCATAATGATCACAGCAATGGGGCTTGCTTACAGACCTTGATAGCTGTAGCAATGTGACTAGCTCATACGATGTTGGCAGCCCATACTGCTATAATTCTGTTTGCTGGAGCTCAAAATTTTGAGGTTCCAGCATAGAATTTGGTATCACTATTAGCACGTTTGCAGTTGAAGGCACTCAAGCAAAAGCATGGTAAAGATCTGAGCACAAGTAAGCCATTAGCTGTAGTTAAAACTGAAAAAAGAAAAAGTTGTTGAATGTGTTCACTCAAGTAGTTTTTTCTTCTAGAGACCGTTCAGGTGACACCCCTGAACATGGGCGAAAGTACCTCCAAAACCTGTGTGGATTGTTAGTAATGAGGTCAGAGAATGTTGTGCTGAGTAGTGATGCTTTGCGTGCTTTAACTTTCCTCTGAAGCCAGCGAGAACGAAGGTCAGTTTATCTTTTAGAGATTGATACGGCCCCCTTTTTCCTTTTTTTTAATGGTATGTCCAATTCTTTTTACTTTACGCTTTGCTTGAAGGACCTCGTGTGATATCCATGGGTTTTTCTTTCGTGGTTTGCAACGTTTCATTGGAATAAGTTTGTTGTGCAGTGTAGTACAAATTGACTTAAATTGATGCCACCAAGTGTTGACCTCACAACACATTTCTGAAGCTGCTTGGAGAAAAACATCAAACTTGTGTGCTAGGTGAGTAAGAATTTTGTTAATTATTTATTTTTATTTAGTTACATACCCTAAGGGCCCCTAGGGGTATTACATAGGGGGGAAATTTACACAATCAAAAGTTGCATCACATACAACAGAAAAGAGAAAGGCACGCACAGAAAACCGGCACATCGTACAGTTGCAAAAGGAAGAAAAACATCATTCGGCTTGGCATAACACAATTCGATAATTATGTACTCTGCTAACTTGGAAATCATACATGAATTGAGTCACAGTCTTTACATTCAAATTACTGCACTGTTTTTGCTTCAAGATGGGCAAGTAGGGCTTTCTGGAAAGAAGCAGTTTTCCGTTTTGTCACAACGCTTTCCGGTAACGCGTTCCATTCCTTATTTGATAACAAAAGGGAGGAAGTTTGATATTTTACTGCTTTTGCGAAAATAGGTGATACCTTGTGTATGTGATCGGTACTTGTGGAAATATGATGCCCAGGAACAATGCGTGTAGCCATGAATCCAGAGTCACCAAAATATAAAGAGTGGAAAAAATACAAGCGTAAAAACTTGCGCGTAGCGTCAAGGTTTAAAAGATTAAGTGTGGGCTTTGAAAGGGAAATGCTGGTGTATGTTGAGTAAGAAGGTAAAATAAACCTAGCAGCCTTATTCTGAACTGATTCCGGGCGTTTTGTGATCTGCTCTGCAAAAATCAAGGACAGCAAGCTCCAGGTTCAGTTTCAATATGTTGCTTTCTAGGGAGAGCTTACATTTAGAGCTTACACTGTCATCATCTGATATACCATTGACAATAGTCATCTCAATTGCGAGAAGTGGGAAATGGTCACTTGTGAGCATGACATTAACTATGCTATTCGTAGAGCCTTGTGAACAGCATGGTTGAGTCTAACAGCATGGTTGAGCGATTCCACCAACAACTCAAAACCTCATTGACAACTCAAACGTTGACAACTCAAAACCTGTAGTGCAATACAGACTGACACTTCCTGCTGTGCAGCGGAGCTTGTGTTCGGCACAACCCAAGGCTTCCTGGCCAGTTCTTCGATACTTGATACTGCGATGGCAGCTCCATCGCTCGACATTGGGGACTCTGCCAGTTGCCTCAGGATTGCCACGAATATCATGTCTCCTGTTCAGATCCGTCAGCACTCACGACACACCTTCATAAGTCGTGCTCTCGGCGACTGCACGAACATCTTCCTGCGGCACGATGCAGTCTGAACACCTCTACAGCCACCTCATGACATACCCTTTACGGTCATCAGCCACTGCCCTAGCATTGGGTCCTCTTCCTGAACAAACACAAACACAGTACCTCCCTGGACAGGCTCAAGCTGGCCTTTCTCCAGACTGACACCATCGTCACAGATAACAATTGACCCACTACCACCTGACACATCGGTTTTGCCACTACGGCGCAGTCACCTACCCAGCGCTCTTCAGTATCACTTTGTCGGAGCTAATGCAAAGAAGACCCAGCTCCAGTAGCACTGAGTTTTGAACTGTTTGTTGTATTTTTATATCACGCTCCACACACTGCGCAGCTGGGAGCTAACTTCCTCCTCCTTGATGGGCGCTGCACATGGAGCAAGTTGTGGCCTGCGGCCCAGGCCCGAGGCAAGGGGCAGCCAGAGGAGCCGCCCAGTGAACGTGCTTAGATGCGGCCGCCCAGAGTGACGAAGGGATGGAAGCCACGTTGAGTGGAAGGATTGCGAGCATAAGAGTGGCAATATAGGCAGGTTTGAGTCGGTCAGCAGCCAGAACGTCTTCGCAACCATTAATGTCCAGCGTGAACATCTTAGGTCTACAAAGGAGTATGCGGAATGGTCCATCGTAGGCAAGAGTGAGGGGTGGACACACGTAGTCATGTCGAATGAAGACATGGCTGCAGGAAACCATATCCTGGCTGACAAATACAGACCGATGGTGTCAGTCAGCAGGAATTACAGGAGCAAGGTCACGAAACATGGCGCACAGCTCCCGGATGTAGGTGGAAGCATCATGGGTGCAAGGTGGCGACGACGGCGCGAAGAATTCTCCAGGAAGGCGCAAGGGAATGCCACAGACAAGTTCATCCAAAGAGCAACCTAGGTCAGCCTTCAGTGCTGACCGGATACCCAGCACGAAGAGAAGGTGGATGAGCCAATGTTCCGTTGGCTGATAATTGGTGAGGGCAGCCTTCAGTTGTCGATGAAGTCGTTCCATCATGCCATTCACGGAAGGATGGTAGGCAGTCGTATAGATGAGTCGAATGCCCAGGATGTTGGCAAGTGTGGTGAATAGTGCCGATTGAAATTGACGGCCTCAGTCAATGGTGATGGCAGAAGGGCATGAAAGCCATAGCAACTGTCTCTGCCGTAGTGTCTGTAATGCGAAACACCTCTGACCATTGGGTGAAGCAATCCACACATGTGAGCGGGTAACAGGCTCCACGTGATGACGGGAGAGGGCCGACAATGACGAGGTGGACGTCGGGAAACCTCACGTCTGGAGGCCAAAATGGGGAACTATACGTGATGGTATGGTGAATGTCTGCATTGATGCTAGGCCAAAGAAAGTGAGTGGTTACTAGCTTCTGGGTCGCATGAATACCGGGGTGGCTGATGGTGTGCTGTTGATGAAAAATTGCGCGACAAAAAGCCAAAGGCCCGGAGGGTCGAGGAACACCAATGGATGTCTCGCACATTATCAACGATGAAGAAAATGGAAGCGGGCACTCAGTCAAGGACAAGGACATGGATGAGGAACAAAGGTGATGCAGCTCAGGGTCGTTGCGCTAGGCGGCTGCTAGCTCCTTCATGTCTACTGGTGGTTGGGCCGCCAGGGCATCGACATGGGAGAGTGCATCAGTGGCAGCATTTTCTGCCCCATGCACGTGATCGAGATCCACTGTGAACTCGGAGATAAAGCAAAGTTGTCGGATCTCCTGTGCAGTGTAGTTGCTGTGATTCCAATGGAAGGCAAACATCAGGGGCTTATGGTCTGTGACGACGTGAAAGTCCTGGCCCTCCATAAAGCGGTGAAAATGCTTGATGGCAAGGTACATCACAAGGAGTTCTTGACCAAATGTCCTGTATTTAGCTTCAGGTGGCTTCAGTTTTTGGGAGAAAAAAGTCCAGAGACTGCCAACCAGATACGTGTTGCTCGAAAACTGTGCCGAGTGCCATGCTCGATGCACCGGTGATGAGATGAACTGGGGCACCAGGAACGGAATGTATGAGCATGGTGGCGCCTGCCAATGCCTTCTTGGCAGTAGCGAAGGCAGATATGGTGTCCTCAGTACACTTAAGTGGTGCAGCCGGATCCTTTCTGACAGCCAGTAGGTCGGTCAGAGGGTTCAGGAAATTATTACACTTCGGAAGAAAACGACGATGAAAGTTCAGTGCGCCCAGGAATTCTCTGAGTCTTCTTAGTGAAGTCGGGGGTCGAAAGTCTTGAATTGCCTTCACTTTGCTGGCGAGAGGCCAGATACCTTGTGGGGTGATAAGGTGGCCTAAGAACTCAATAGTAGCTATGCTGAAGAGGCACTTGTTCAGATTAATGACAAGATCGTAATCATCAAATCGTCGGAAAAGGGCGCGCAGGTGAGTTTCATAATCGGAGCCGGATGAGCTTGCGACGAGAAGATCATCAAAGTAGACCAACACGAAGTCGAGACCTTGCGTGACCTCGTTGAAAGTGCATTGAAAAGTCTGTGCAGCGTTGCGCAATCTAAAAGGCATCCTCACATACTTGAAGAGGCTGAAGGGAGTGGTAATGGCCATCTTCGGAAGGTCAGCGGGTTCCAGAGGAATTTGGTGATAAGCTTTCACTAAGTGAATTTTAGAGAAAATCGTACCACTAGCCAATTCGATGTGAAGTCTTACATGTGAGGAAGTGGATAGTGACCTGGTAAGACGTTGACATTCAGAGCATGGTAATCTCCACATGATCTCCAGTCACCAGGATCTTTCTTTGGCACCATGTGCAATGGCGATGCCCAGTTGCTTGAGGAAGGTCACACAATGCTGAGTTCAAGAATGCGCTCCAACTCAAGGCAAGTGATGGCAAGGCGGTCTACAAACAGGCTGCGGGGCCAAGTAAAGACAGGAGGTCCAGTGGTTACAATGAGGTGAATGATCCGAGTGCTTCACCGGTGACTCTCTGATATGCGGGGTCATAAGATTGGGAAAATCAGTGAGGATTTTTGCGTACGCGAAGCGGGTGCGAGAGCTTGAAGCCCCATCGGCGAGGTGGTGCAAAGTACGCCATTGATGGAGAGGCGTGTGCTGAGATCGATCAGGCGATGAGCACGCGTGTCTACCACAAGGTTGAAGAAACTGTGGAAGTCAGTGCCGAGAACAGCTTGTGAGACATCAGTTTCCCAGTATGTGCATTCATCATGGACACTATCATTACAACAAAGCGAGGTTCATATTCTCTACTAAGTTAACCCATTTCTTCTCTCAGAAGCCTCTCGTTTCCATGAGAAAATCTGTGCTATGTACAAAAACATGACGTTATCATTCTCAGATGGGGTTGAGCACTACGAAAGCACACAGTGTGCAAGCATTTACGTCATATGTATAAGCGAACACCAAGCAGCTCACCTGCTCGCATCAACGATTGTACTGTCCGATACGGCATCGTCATCACTTCAAAAATTAACACGTCTTTGTGCAATGCACTTCAGATCAGAGCTTCAAAAACTTTCATATTTCGGAGTACGAATCAACACTTAGGTTTATTGCTGTACTTGCAAGATTGAAATGAATTTTTTGCTACCTTTTCAGCAAGAAAGTGCACCTCAGGCAATAACCAGAAATGTTATTTCAACATAGGTAATGTTAGAATTTAGAATTAATGTTAAAAGGCGCCATGCTTCAAAACTGTGCAAATGAACTACAAAGAGAGTGAGCACACAGTTTATGCAATATTCTGTAGATTGAACTGCTGAGGCACAAGGTGGCACGACAAGGTGCAATGATGCCAATAAGGCATAGTTAATGAAAGCAAGGTTCTTTGGAAGAGGTTGTAAGAGACAGTATTGGAACCTTGTCAAAGCATAGCCTCTTAGATCGCAGCTTTACCTGTGTTATAGTAGCATGCTAAATCCCCTACTTGAACCCCCCTCACACATTCAATGCTATCTATGACTGCGAAAAGTGGGGTCTGCTACTGTCCCTGCAGTGTCTACTTACAAGCATCAGTGCCGCCACAACATTATGGCAGAGAGGATGCGAAAAATAAGTGTGCAAGGATGGCATCTGCAACATGGTGCATAGCAGTGTGTCCATCGCAACCCTGCACTTGCTACCGTTCACAACATGCACACGTACAATTCTAGTGCAAGTATTTTGTTGCCATGAAAATTCTGAAGGTAGCTAGCTCACCGTGCAGGTTTTTCTGGATGGGTGTTCCAGTGACACACCAGCGGTTGACTGCGGACAGCTTGAGGGCCATCTGGGCTGCCTTGGTGGCGGTGCCTTCCACCATCTGGGCCTCATCTAGACAAATTCGCCACCACATCAACGCTGTCAATGGGCACGGCGTAGGCAGGAACTTGCGTGGCTTACGGAATGACCGGCCGTTGGTACCTGAGGTAAAACAACCAAAGAATTGTGGTGCAGAAGCATTAATCACGGCATCCTCAAGTGTATGCTTCTACTGCAACAGCTTCATGCCATGTAGCATTACCTTTACAAAAACTAATTCCTTTTATCGACAATCCTTGTACAGTTAAACCTTAATAATGAACTTCAATATAACGAAATTCTCAACATAACTAAGCATTTAACTTTTAAGAACTTCTTGTCCATATATTTAGAACTTCAATATAATGAAGTGTGTTTATGCACAATTTCAAAATAATTAAATTTCACTGCCACCGCAAAGGAATACCGAGACAATCAATGGAAACTTCTGTGCAGGTGGTGAAATGGTTGAATTACAAGCAGCTGCTTGCCCGCCACTTCTCTTCACCGTCTATCGCCTCCCGGACCCAGCCGGAAAACTAGGTACTGCAGCTTCTGGAGGTCAAGCTGCGTTGTCGACCCTACCCTCAAATCCTCTGCTCACGTTACCTACGAACCAAAACTTTCTTGACGTTGATGGCTATCCTGTCACTGCACTCATCAATACAGGCGTACATCTTTCTATTATGAGTGCTGCCTTCCGACGACGACTCAAAAAGCTCCTCACCCCAGCGTCGACATGCATCGTCCGCGCTGCGGATGGCGGTGATGTGCCTATCGTTGGCATGTGTACGGCACGTGTCAGCATCGCCGGCCACCACACCCCTGTCCTCTTCACCGTGATTGCTCATTGCCCCCATGACCTAATTCTCGGCCTCGACTTTCTCTCCGCGCATTCTGCTCTTATTGACTGCTCTTCCAGTACCCTTCACCTTGAGTTGCCAATTCTCATAGAACCTTCTGACGCACCCCAGTGTCGCTTACGCCCCACCGGCTTTCTTCGCCTGCCGCCAAAATCAATAGCCTTTATTGAACTGTTGCCTTCCCCACCAGTTCCTGATGGCGAGTACGTTGTCACTCGTCTGCCCGACATTCCACTACAGCATGACGTTACCGTGCCTCACAGTATACTTACTATTACTGCGAACCGCACTCGCATACCTATCTTTAACTTTGGATTGGCAAAGCTAATTCTCCCGCAAGGTATTTGCCTTGCCAACGTTGATTGTCTCGGCGACCATCACGCCGCAGCGTTATCAACCAATGGTTCTTGCGAGCTTAGCAGGCCCCTCGCGCCAGCCTCGGGAGCTGATCCCAATATACAGAAAATGGTTGCGATGGACCTGTCCTCTGCACAGGCTGAAGACCTTTGCCAAGTATTATCATTCTACCAAGATATTTTCGACTTCGCCGATCGCCCTTTAGGCCGGACGATCGCGGTCAAGCATCGGATTCTTACTGGCGATGCTACGCCTATTCACCGACGACCGTATCGAGTTTCTGCATCGGAACGCCGAGTAATTCAGAGTGAAGTGAACAAAATGCTAGATAAAAATATCATTGAGCCTTCTTCGAGTCCCTGGGCGTCACCTGTGGTGTTGGTTAAGAAGAAGGACGGCACATGGCGCTTCTGTGTACACTACCGTTATCTGAACAAAATTGCTAAGAAGGATGTCTACCCGCTCCCACATATAGATGACGCCCTTGACTGCCTCCATGGTTCCAGCTATTTCTCTTCTATTGATCTTCGTTCTGGATACTGCCAGATTGCTGTTGACGATATGGACAGAGAAAAAACCGCGTTCATCACACCTGATGGCCTATACCAATTTAACGTACTGCCGTTTGGATTATGCAACGCCCCTGCCACCTTTGAGTATATGATGGACTCCTTGCTCCAAGGTTTCAAATGATCCACATGCCTCTGCTACCTCGACGATCTCATCGTCTTCTCGCCAACGTTCTACACTCACATTGAGCGTCTAACAACTATACTTGATGTATTTCAAAAGGCGAAGCTGCAACTTAACTCGCCCAAATGTCATTTTGGCCACCATCAAATTACTCTTTTAGGCCATCTCGTTGACGCTTCCAGAGTACAGCCTGATCCTGACAAAACTCGCGCTGTTCGAGAATTTCCGGTTCTGAAGACAGCCGCAGACGTACGAAGTTTTGTAGGGCTATGCTCGTACTTTCGTCGTTTTGTTCCAGATTTTGCGACATTGCTAGACCCCTCACTCATCTATTGAAGAAAGGCGTACAATTCTCGTGGGGCACTTCAGAAGCCACCGCCTTCTTTCGTCTCATCACTCTTCTAACCTCACCACCCATTCTCTCCCACTTCGACCCTGATGCCCCTACAGAATTGCGTACAGATGCCAGCGGTCATGGCGTAGGTGCCTTCTTAGCCCAGCGTCAGCGTGGCCAGGATCGCGTTATTGCTTATGCGAGCCACCTCCTAGCACCATCGGAGTGCAACTATTCCATTACAGAACGAGAATGCCTTGCTGTTTGGGCGGTTGCGAAGTTCCGCCCTTACCTTTACGGTAGCCCTTTTTCCGTAGTCACTGACCATGATGCTCTCTGCTGGCTCTCATCGCTAAAGGATCCTACAGGCCAGCATGGTCGATGGGCTTTGAGGCTACAGGAATTTTCATATTCCGTGGTCTACAAGTCTGGCTGCCTGCACCAAGATGCTGACAGCTTGTCGCATTACCCTGTTGATGACCCTGACTCCTCCAATATTCCCAGTGCTGCTTGCGTATTCTCTGTATCACAGCTGCTTCATTTCGCCGACGAGCAATGTCGTGATGCCTACATCAGAGCAGTCATTGACCGTTTTGAACACTCTCCGGCCGATGTCACACTACGCCTCTTCGTCCTCCGCGACAGTACTCTGTACCATCGTAACCTTCATCCGGATGGTTCTGAGTTCCCTACTTGTCAAACCTAAACACATCCACTCAACCGTTCTAGAAGAGCTTCGCGACGCACTAACGGCAAGACACCTCGGCGTATCTCGAACATATGACCGTGTACGTCGCTGTTTTGTCTGACTAGGCCTTGCCCGTTCCATACGACGCTACGTCGCCACTTGTGAACTTTGCCAAAGACGCAAGAAGCCTTCCCAGCTTCCCGCTGGTTACCTGCAGCCGCTCGACATCGCTGCCGAGCCCTTCCATTGTGTTGGCTTACACCTTCTCGGCCCATTTCCTGAATCTACATCAGGAAACAAGTGAGTTGCAGTCGCGGCTGATTATGCAACCCGTTACGCCGTAACCCGCACTCTTCCGACCAGTTGCGCAACTGACGTTGCGGACTTCCTTCTACATGATATCATTTTGATGCATGGTGCTCCACGTCAACTGCTAACAGACCGTGGCCGTACGTTTCTGGCCAAAGTCATTGACGACATCATGCGTGCCTGCTCAATACAGCATAAATTTACCATCTCCTACCACCCTCAAATGAAAGGCCTCACTGAGCGTTTGAACCGCACCCTTACAGACATGCTATCGAAATACGTTTCAGACGACCACCGTGATTGGGACCTGGCTCTACCTTACATTACCTTTGCATACAACTCTCCCCGTCTCGAAACTGCTGGCTTTTCCCCGTTTTACCTCTTGTATGGCCGAGAACCGACGCTACTACTAGACACTAGCTTCCGTCCACCACAGCTTCAACTAGCACTTACGCCCGTGATGCCATCGCCAGTGCTGACCATGCTCGCCAACTTGCGCGCATTCCTCTACAAGTGTCTCAAGACAAACAGAAGCAATGCTACGACCTCCGTCACCATGATGTCGATTTTGTGCCCAGCACGCTCGTGTTCCTTCGGTCACCATCGCGTAATGTTGGCCTTTGTGAGAAACTGCTTTCCTGCTTTACAGGCCCATATCGCGTGCCCCACCAAGTGACCAATGTCACCTATGAAATTGTTCTAGCCATACCCACTACGTCCTCCACTGTGACAACCAGTGACATTGTCCACGTCGCCCGACTCAAGCCCTACAACTCTTCACGCGCCCTGGATATTTAACAGTACCGTGACGGCGCTTTTGCTGCCGGGGGGGTAATATTACGATATTGCTACGGAATAGTATTACCAATGACGAAGAGGCGAACAGTAAGAAGAAGACGACGACGATTGGAGGCTAGCGCGGGCTGTTGCCTCTTGGCCAAGTGCAGCGTATTACGTTGTAAATGTACTTGTATATAGCTTTTCATCTGCGTCTTCTTACGTAACATATCTGGTGGAGGTGGACGTTCCCTGTACCTCGTCACGGAGCTTCGCAGTGGACGGTACGTCGAGCCTAGCTTCATGGCTCCCGGCGATGACAACTCAACTCAGCCGCCTCCGACACCTGTTGCCACTTCGACGACCTACATCACTCTCCCTGCTCCTCGTGATCCTGGCGTATTCTCGGGCAAAGATGGGGAAGACGTCGAGGACTGAATCAGCCTGTACGAACACGTCAGCCGCAATTACCGGTGGGACCCTACTATCATGCTCGCGAACGTAGTCTTTTACCTCGGTGGCACACCTCGAGTTTGGTTTCGTACGCACGAAGAGGAGCTCACCAGTTGGGATTCGCTCAAGCAAAAGCTCCGAGACTTGTTCGGCAACCCCTACGGTCACAAACTTGCCACGCAGAAGGCGCTTTCCGGCCGTGTGCAGACGTCAACAGAGCCCTATGTCAAGTACATTCAGGACGTCTTGGCTCTGTGCTGCAAAGTTGATGCACACATGACTGAGTCAGACAAGGTATCCCACATCTTCAAAGGCATTGCCGATGACGCCTTCAACTTGCTCGTATTCAAAAACGTCGCGACGGTGGATGCTGTTATAAAAAAGTGCCGCTGCCTGGAACTCGCTAAAAGCCGACGTATCAACCAGCAGTTTGTCCGTTTGCCCAACACCCCAGCGACATCTTCCTGTGCCGACGCTCCTCGTCCCAACAACACTGGCGATATTACCAAGATCGTCCGGCGTGAGATTGAGGCCGCCTATCCGGCTGCCTTCGACTCCAGCCCGCCCAACGCACCTGCAGTCACGGTTTCCCTGATTCAGGCAGTTGTCCGCCAGGAGTTCGAAAACATGGGCCTTCACACCATCTGCTTGGCCCATCGCCCTGATACCCATCCGGCTTCTTCGATTCCGCCCCGTTCCGCATCTTCTTACCCACCACGTTTCCGCAACCCAGCTGAATGGCGCACTGCTGACGACAAGCACATTTGTTTTCACTGCCGTCGCATCGGACACATTTCTCGGCACTGTCGAAGTCGCTGGACTTCCCCAACCCGGTCTGCTTATACTGCCTACTCTCGCCCCTCAGGTGGCCCTTCTCGTCCCTATGCCGCACGCTCCGATAATGCCGCCACTGACTCTCCTGCGCCGAACCACCCCTATTCTCGTTCACCTTCGGCCCAACGACGACAATCTCCCTCTCCCCAGCCCCGTCGCTCCTTTTCGCCGACTCCCTTCGGACGCCACTCCCAGCCGGAAAACTAGATGATGCAGCACCTCGAGGTGACGCTGCATTGCTCCCTACGCCGCCAAATCCTCTACTGACGTTGCCCACTCATCTGAACCTTCTTGACGTGCAAGTCGACGGTGTTCCTGTATCTGCTCTTATAGACACTGGGGCGCATTTGTCGGTAATGAGTGCGGACTTTCGTACCCGCCTGAAAAAAATAATCACGCCTGCCACGACGCGTGTTGTCCGTGTCGCCGATGGCGGAACAGCCCCCGTAATTGGTATGTGTGCCGCCCGCGTCTCCTTCGCCGATCGCTCCACAATTGTGCTATTCACAGTCATCGCCCACTGTCCCCACGACATCATCCTCGGCTTAGACTTCCTCTCCGCACATTCTGCTCTCATTGATTGTTCCGCCATACTCACCGCCTCGACCTGCCTATTCTGGATCCCGCTGAACCACACCCCAGTCGCCTCAGTTCCGTCGACTTCGTTCTCTTGCCACATGCGGCACTGACTTACGTTGACCTAGTGTCATCCCCACCAGTGCCCGACGGTCACTACATCGCGGCTCCTATGCAAGACGTCCTCCTTACACACAGGATCACGGTACCTCATACCATTTTATATATTACGGCGAATTGCGTCTGCCTGCCAGTGGTCAATTTTGGCTTGACGACACAAGCGCTGCCACGCGGGATGTCTCTGGCCCAGCTTTGCTCATTCGAGGATCACTCAATAGCATCTATTGAGGTAGACGACAATTCAGCCGATCCTCCTCTACCATCTTAGTCGACAACTTGTACCATCGCCGACTTACAGAAAATGATTGCGCCCGACATGCCGTCAGAGCACGCTTGTGAGCTCTACCGCGTTCTGTTTTCCTACAATGATATTTTTTACTTTAACGATCGTCCTTTGGCCCAAACTACAACTGTTAAACATCGCATTAATACCGGCGATGCCCCTCCTATTCATCGCCGCCCATATCGAGTGTCACCGGCTGAGCGTCAAGTTATTTACGCAGAAGTTCGCAAAATGCTTGCCAAGAACATCATAGAACCGTCATGTAGTCCATGGGCGTCACCTGTTGTACTGGTAAAAAAGAGGGATGGCTCATGGCGCTTTTGCGTGGATTATCGGCACCTTAATAGGGTTACCAAAAAGGACGTGTATCCCCTACCTCGGATCGATGACGCCCTTGACTGCCTCCATGGTGCTCGCTACTTCTCCTCTATTGACCTCCGCTCCGGCTACTGGCAGATTGCCGTGGACGATCTCGACCGCAAGAAGACTGCTTTTGTAACTCCGGACGGTCTTTATCAATTCAAAGTGATGCCGTTCGGTCTATGTAACGCTCCTGCCACTTTTGAACGCATGATGGACTCCCTTCTTCATGGTTTCAAATGGTCCACATGCCTGTGTTACTTGGACGATGTCATAGTATTCTCCCCAACGTTCGATACGTACCTCGAGCGCCTCTCGGCAGTCCTGGACGTTTTTCATCGCGCCGGTCTGCAACTGAACGCATCGAAGTGCCAATTCGATCGTCGCCAGATTACCGTCCTTGGGCATCTCGTTGACGCGAACGGAGTGCAACCGGACCCAGGCAAGATACATGCTCTTACGCATTTCCCTGTCCCGATGTGTGTCAAGGATGTGCGCAGCTTCATCGGCCTTTGTTCCTACTTCCACCGTTCAGTGAAAAATTTCGCGGCCATAGCACGACCACTAACCGAGCTTTTGAAGAAAGACGCCCCTTTCCAGTGGGGTGATAACGAGGCCTCTGCATTCTCGCATCTAATCGATGTTCTCACAACGCCTCCCGTTCTGGCCCATTTCGATCCTTCTGCGCCTACCGAAGTCCATACTGATGCCAGCGGTCACGGAATTGGCGCAGTACTGGCACAACGCCAGCGCGGCAACGACCGTGTTATCGCTAACGCCAGCAGGCTCCTCTCACCCGCGGAGCGCAACTATTCCATCACTGAGCGTGAGTGTCTGGCCCCAGTTTGGGCGGTTGCAAAGTTCCGCCCATACTTATATGGCCGACCCTTTTCCGTTGTCACAGACCATCACACGCTTTGCTGGTTATGCTCACTGAAAGATCCTACAGGAAGACTTGGTCGCTGAGCATTACGCCTCCAAGAATATTCATATACTGTCACCTACAAATCTGGCCGACTACACAAGGACGCTGACTGCCTGTCTCGTTACCCGGTAGACGAGCCTGATGACGCCGACAGTAGTACCGCCAACGGCATTTTCTCTGTGTGTGCCTTCGCTAACATCCCCAATGAGCAGTACCAAGACCTAGTGCTACGAGCACTCATCGAGCGTCTGCGCTCAACACCTACCGACGCGTCCGTTCGCCGCTATGTTCTCCAGGGCGGCATTTTGTACCGAAGGAACTTCCTCCCTGACGGATCTGATCTTCTTCTTGTCGTGCCAAAACATCTACGACAGACTGTGCTCTTTGAGATGTATGACGCACCTACTGCAGGACATCTTGGCGTAACCCGCACGTACGACCGCATCCGTCGCCGCTTCTATTGGCCTGGTCTCGCTCGCTCCGTCCGACGCTATGTTGCTGCCTTTGATACCTGCCAGCGTCGGAAAACACCTCAGGTGCTACCTGCCGGTCATCTCCAGCCGATCACTGTCCCTGTGGAACCGTTCCTTCGTGTTGGATTAGACCTCCTCGGTCCCTTTCCCACGTCCTCCTCTGGGAACAAATGGGTAGCCGTCGCAACTGATTACACCACCCGATACACTATCACGCGGGCTCTCCCTACCAGTTGCGCCACTGACGTCGCGGACTTTTTCTTGCGTGACATTATCTTACTTCATGGGGCCCCGCGACAGCTGCTCACTGACCGTGGTCGTAACTTCCTCTTGAAAGTTATCGCCGACATTGTACGTTCCTGCTCCACTCAACACAAGCTGACTACCTCATACCATCCTCAAACCAATGGCCTGACAGAGCGGTTAAACCGTACTCTTACCGATATGCTGTCCAAGTACGTTTCCAAGGACCACCACGACTGGGACATTGCCCTTCCTTACGTCACATTTGCTTATAATTCTTCCCGGCACGACACCGCCAGATTTTCTCCCTTTTATCTACTCTACGGTCGCGAACCGACCTTGCCCCTTGACACGGCACTTCCTCCTGCTTCGATCTCAACAAGCGAGTACGCGCGCGACGCCATCGCCCTCGCCGACCATGCACGCCAGCTTGCCCGTGCTCGACTGACGGACTCGCAAACCACTCAGCAGCGTCAGTACAACGCCCGCCACCGTGACGTACAGTTTTTGCCTGGTGCGCTCGTGCTCTTGTGGTTGCCCTCTCGTCACGTCGGACTTTCACAAAAGCTCCTTTAGCGATACACAGGGCCCTACCGTGTGCTGCGCCAGGTGACGCCTGTGACGTACGAAATTGCTCCTGTAAGCTCAACCTCAGCATCTACTCTGGCATCTAGTGATGTCGTGCACGTCAGTAGGCTCAAGGCCTACTACACTGCTTCCGAGTTCAGCCTTTAGTCGCTCCGGGACGGCGCTTTTGCCGCCGGGGGAAGTGCTACAGAATAGTATTACCAATGACGAAGAGGCGAGCATTAAGAAGACGACGACGACGATTGGAGGCTAGCGCGAGCTGTTGCCTCTTGGCCAAGTGCGGCGTATTACGTTGTAAATATACTTGTATATAGCTTTTCATCTGCGTCTTCTTACGTAACAATATTATCTGGAGATACTCAAGAGACGAGCCGCCGCGAGAATGACGATGAAGTTGGTCTGTGCCTTGGCGCAGGAGAGTGTGGGCCTGGCTGTCTGGCTCCAGTGTAAATAGCCTGTAAATAGCCTCTTTCATCTGTGTCTTTTTACACGTAACAATATATACAGTAAAATCTTGATATAACGAACTTCAATGGACCACAGAAAAGTGTTAGTTATTTTGAAAGGTCATTATATTGAAAGCCCCAAAACTAACCATTCCACTCATCAAAATGCCAGTACATCAGCTGTAAATGTATGGGCTGTCCACGAAAATGTCCGTGTTGGCTCTCGGTCCACACTGTTGCTATTTTCCAGCGATTTAACCACCACGCACCACCGACACACCGTTTGGTAACAGCAGCACGCGTAAAAGAAACGACACCTACAAAACCATGACAAGGAGCAAGTTCCATGCTCCCTCCGAAGCGCAACATTGCTTTTAAATGTTTTTTTTCTCCACACCCCTCGTGGCAGACACTGCAACTGCCTCAGTGGAGGCAGACACCTCAACTATTCCAAAACACTAGCACAGTGTAAACGACACTGTCTGAAAAGGGCAGGCCATCTGGCATCCCCACGAGCATTGTGGTGACATTTTTTCGTGAATGTAATGGCTGCAGAAAGAAATGCAAAAGAAAGAAGGATGAAAGATGGAGGACGAAGGAAAAGACAGGCCTCAGTGGCAAGGTAACACTTGTTATCTGGGTGTAGCATTTACTCGAATAACCTGATGCATCATCGTCCTAAAGAAGAAAGAAAAGTCCCCTACAAAGCCATCTCAAGTTTCCCAAGCCCATGCGCCGTGACATTGTCTGCTAGCCTACAGCTTCGCCTGCCGTAAAGAATACACTGTTTTCAAGAATCCCCGGATTTCAGAATATGAATTTGTAGTACTGAGGAGTTGTTAACATGAAACAATATGGTAAGATGAAACGAATAACAATCATTATTCTGATAACTTCGGCATCCTGAAGTTCATAGTACTGAAATACTTTTACATTGAAACTACATGCAGTCAGCAGGGGATTCCTCAAATGTTCGTTAATCGGAAAGATTCATTTATGTGGTGTTCGTAGTAACAAGCTTTCGCTGTAACTAGCACACACTTGACCTGTGGGGTTGAACGTCTCATCGATTTGGCTGCACTTTCTGAACTAGTTTGCACGACAGCCAAGTTTTAAGGCGACTGCCACCAGCTTTGTGACAATGGCGTTCAGTAGGATGTTTTTGTTGTTCACAATGCCGACGACTTGTTTATAACACGAGGAAATGACTGCATTTACCAGCACCTAAGTGACATTATCTGGGTGCCTCAAGAAGCATGTGACGAGCTTTCATAAGCCCTCTCTCATTATGCTTCTCATCATTGCTCATATCCTTCGGTCAATTGCCTACCCCCCTAGAAAATCGTCATAGATCAAAAGTTACTGCTCCTGTTTTTCTTTTGTCTTTCTTTTTGGGGGGGGGGGGCACTACTGTAAACTGCTTTCTGTTTAAGTAGCTGCAGCTAGCCTTATATGCCAAACAACACTACTTGCTGCTATTGCTGTGATTTAAGTGTTGCTTGTCCTTCTGAGACAGTTTCACCTTCGGTACGTGAGATATCAATGTCGAAGTCAGCAATAGCATACATGAAGTGACATAGGCGCTATAACAGTGGTAAGCCAGCAGCAGTGCTTTTCCATAACCGTCGGCAAAGCCAATTCTAAGACACCTCTCCCATGCCATTGCTGTATTCTGGGCTGGCTTGCCCCAAGGTCTAAGCTTAGTCGGGCACAGCTTTAAGCAGATAAGGCTGTGTCAGCCTGGATGAACATTATCTGATGGCATGATGGAACAGCAAACGAGATGTGAGCATGTAGTAGCAGACTAGAGCAGCAGATAACAGATTACACTGTTCGCGTGTGATACTACCTAGCATACAAAAAAATGAGGCTGGTAAATTGTTTTCTTTCACTCATAACTTTTGCTGCAAAGATTACATGTTGCGAGAGTAAAAGATAGTGTTTAGTATAAAACATACATTTATTTAAGAGCCAGAAATGTTCTGCTATTAACCCTTTCAGGGCCAGTGATGTAAATATATGGCGCCACAAACAAGTTCAAAATGGTCGATGCCATATATTTACAGCGCCGTCTGTAAGTGTAAAAAGCGCGCCAATTTCCAAATTTTTTCTTTCCTGGCATGTGCTGCCACGATGTAGGAATAGAGAGAATTTTTTTTCTCGCACCTCCTTCTCTCGGTTTTCGTTGCATGGTTTGTTTTGGAGCTAGTTTGCTCAGCAGTGTCTATATAATACCGCTCGCGCGTTGGCGCATGCACATGTAGGCGGCGGTTTGGCTTTTGTTCAGCGGGCGGTTTCGGCTTCTTGCGCTGTCTCGTTACTAAACACTCAAAGGGCAGCCACCTGTTTCTCCCTCGTTTAGTGCTCGCAGGGGTGAGCATAGGAAGGATGCCGCCGTGCATGCGTTTCCTTTTCTTTTCTTTATTTTTTGGGAGACTCGTGATATCTAATTGCCTCTGGTTGGCGATGCGATGAAGATTAGCGGAAGTTTGTCACACGTTTTGCTTTTTTTGATGGGCACACAACCACACAGATTTCTTGGGTGCGCTCACCTATGCAGTTCGATTACGCTATGGACGTAAATATTAGCGTAAGAGCAGGAACATTTGAGACTAGCGAAATATTCTCGTGTGCGCATATTCTAAGCCTTGAACTATAACAATGCATCGAATTTTTAATTCTTGTAAGTTTATTTCCTTTTTTTATTGTTATTGATGAATAAAGAGTACATAATACTAATGCAAAATGTTTTTCTCACTTTACACTCACCCTAGAAAAATTATGGTTGATTTTTTTCTAAATAGGTCCCTCAGTAGAATTTTAATCTACTAATTTCTACTACTAATCTAATTTTGGCAAAAAAAAAATCGACCCTGAAAGGGTAAATGCATGATTCCCTACCAAAGTGATGCAATCCTCAGCTACCTACCTACCTACCTGCTCAGCAACTGGCTGTGCTCTCACATCCATTCTTTCAAATTTTGCCTACTGCTTGTTCCGTGACGTAGGAGGCAAACCAAATGTTAAGAAAGCAAGCAGTTTGCCCAATCGTGTCCCAGTGCTTTTGCAAATGGAGCATGCATGGCAACCTCCAAAGCGAGATAGGTTTGATAAAAACTAAGACCCGCACTTGTAACTCCAATGCACAAGAGGCCTCATGCTGCAACCAACATGCCTTGATGATGGTGACACTGACAGGCAGACAGCAGGTTTCTCTGGCAAAACTGAGACATAAAATCAAGGTTCTTTTATTTTATTTTATTTATT
The DNA here is from genome assembly GCF_023375885.2 of Dermacentor andersoni. Lineage (NCBI taxonomy): Eukaryota > Metazoa > Arthropoda > Arachnida > Ixodida > Ixodidae > Dermacentor > Dermacentor andersoni. The sequence goes on from NC_092819.1 coordinate 2,470,251, forward strand.
GATACTGCGATCTTTTACAAGATCTTAGCAGGGTGGGAACATACAAGTACATTTATACAAACATACAGTTCAAGCAATCATGCCGACACTTGAATTCAAAATGACAAAAGGACAAAAGGATGATCATGGTGGATGCTGGAACAAAGCCTGACTAAAAAGAAAGATGTGTCAACTCACTATTGGCGTGTGGCAAGTCAGTGAAGTTGAGCTCCTTTTTGAGCACCTCATAAGTGGTTAGCACAATGTCATAGTTGGCAAATGTTGGTGGTGAGACAAAGCCATGGCTCTGCACACCTCGGTACTCCATCACGTGCAGCCTGTCATCCTTCTGGTGTCGTTCAATCTCTTCCAGCCACTGGAAGCTGATGCTTGATGGCGAGACTATGAGAGTCGTCTTCACTCTGATCTTCTCCTGGCAGAAAGAGTTGCAACAACAAATTTTAAGCTACTATTTCATGATTTTGCAGCCTACTGGACTGTTTGTCTTAAATGTTATTTTTACCAGCTTAGTATCCTTATGGCAAACATGTTTTCTGCTTCTCCATTTAAAACTGAGGGCCCTGCTGCCTCATTGGTTACTATGCTTCAAGACCACTGCTCAGCAATTTCTGAAAGTAGTTGCAGAAAAAAATGCCCATCCAATCCACTGTTTCAGAGCACACGCCTGTTATGTCAACAGGTTGGTTAGTTGTTGGCTGCAGAAGTGACAACAGAGTGGACGAAACAATCTCGCTGCACTCACAATGACATTTTACTCTGAAAAAAACTGTCTTATACAGTCAAACCTCATTATAACAAAATAATGGATATAATGCTGTAAGTGAAATTCCCCTTGAAGTCCCCCAAAGAGATTAATATTGCAGCACACATAATAATGAATATAACGAAGTAATGGATGTAACAAAGTAATTCTGGCTCAACTTAAACTTCGTTATAACAAGGTTTTACTGTATATCTGCACCAGTGCACCACCATATGACAGAAACTCACCCTTCATAACAAAAGAACCATACGAAAATTCCTGTCCGTTTACTCCAGGCTTTACCACTTTTCATGCTGGCCTCCCAAGTAAGATGATTCATGCTTCTGCAGCATGATTGATGGCTGGCTGTGTCATTGCATTTGGAAATATAAAATTCCTCCAAGATTTCCCTTGCTACCATATAAACTGGCCAAAGTCTTTTTCCAAAAAAGAAAGCTGCAGTCATCCCTCATCTTGTATAGCAGTCTTTAGCACATTGTGAGTTTTGTCTGGCCAAGTCAAGGTCAGGGGTCTTTACCTTGTAGTTCAAGAATATGGTGGTCTCCCAAAATGTCAGCAAGACTGCCACACTTAAAAGAATGTCCCTTTATAAGCAAATGAATATTATTCTGTGGTGAACATCTGTGTTCTGACAAATGCGTATTTACGTAACGACCGGTTCGAGTAATGAACATCAACAATTGACAGAAGCAAACAACGTACTGGAGATGTGTTATATTTATGAACAGTGATAAATGCTGAATCTTGCATTTCCCATCATCGACTCAATGACAGCAGCCTACGGTGTAATTGAGCACACACTTTACCAAGCTTATTGTGTGGATAAAAACACATCTTGAAGTCATGCCTGCAAGCTACATTTGTAAATTTATGTGCTAACTTGTGAGCATACAGTATTACAACTCACTTCTTTTTCTTTCAATTTATTTATCAATGCACTGCCTTTTAGAGTCCTTGCGCACACAGGCATCAAATTTCTGCACTGTTCTGCACAATATATGTTCTTTGCATTGTGCACTTAGTAACCTGGTTACCTGGTTTTGAAAACTTTCGTTAGTTTTTCCAGGAACGGTTTTGCCAAAGCCCTGCACAAACAACAATAAACAATGCCACTTTTGACTACTTTTGGGTGCCCAGAACTGCAGCTAAGGAGGAGTTTTGCGGAGTGTGGACCCCTAGACTTGCATGGTAGTCAACAGTATGACTGAAAATTGTATTTACCCTTCTTCGGGCATCTCATAAGTAAACACCAGTCCCTGAGAATACTCTCTGAAAAACTTTAAACCATCGCTCGCCATTCATCTGGAAGAAAAAAAATCAACGAAATTCGATCGACCCAACCCACTGACCAACCGGACCGTACTGAGACTGGTCTTATGCCATGTGAGCCGATTGTTGTCTACTGACCGACTGACCGGATGGACCGCCCGACTGACTGTCATATAGTCGTTGTCAGGCCATCACTGTCATACAGTTGTCATCATTGCATTGTCACCAGGCCACCACCGTAACATTGCTGTCGCACTATTGCCATCATTTCAGAAATGTCATCCAATTTTTCTTGCACTGTCGTCGTGATACCAACTTCGTTGTTCCATCAAAATAATTTCTCCTTAATTCCATCATAACTGTGCTATCGTAAATCTATCGTGAATATACCATCATCATCATGGCATTGTAATTGCATCGTGGTTATTTATTGTGATCACTTTTGAATCATCCCATCGCATAATGCCCTCATCCTCATAATGCCTTTGTCATTCTATCTACATCATTTCTCCTATATAATTGCATCGTCATCACTGCACGTGCCGTGAGCGTACAGTGCTCATCCTACCATCGTGAGATAACCTTGGCAAGCGATGGTCATAACAAAGTGGGCCAATCACGAAGAACGACAGACCAACAATTTGTCTAATGAAGAAAGCTCCTAGTAGCAGTGTATTATGGTATTCCTGAAAGCCAATAGACCAGAACATATAAATTTACATTTGCACCAAGTTTATTGGCTTGAGTTCCATCATTGTCCATCCCAATGATTATATGAGATTCAAAAGTGAGACGAAATGGCTGGTGGTATGTAGGGAGTGCTCACCTATGCCTTTGTGATGTGTGGTGCGCGACATGGTGCGGTGATCGGGACGGTCAGGAGCAGACGACAAGGAGTGCGCGCGCCGAGGGAAATTCCGTGCTGGAGACAACGCCGAAGAGCGTCCAGCACGTGAACGCGCGGCGCAAGAAAAACAACTAAAAGAAGAAAAGCAAACCAATTGGGAAAGACCACGGGGCGTCAGGCAGCCAATAGGAGAACGCTTAATAGGCCAGAGAGAAGAAAAAGCGTGGTGCACTGGCAGATTTTCAATAGATTAAGCACCAAAAGTGACGGCACACAAGAAGAAATACAGACAGGACAAGGCGCTACTTGCAACTGTTTATTGAAATGACAGGTGGCTGATTATATAGCCATGAGGAGAGGGGAACGAAAAAAGGAGGGACACTAAATATGTGAATGCGCACGTGCGAGACCACTGAAGATAAAGGGAATCACGCTTAATCTAAATCTAAAACTTATCTAAAAACATACTTTCATTCGAGTATATATTCAAAGACGGGGTACTGATGCAGTTGTCCCCTCTTTTCTTAATCTCGTTGGCCTCCAACAATTCCCGCGCAACAGAATCTCTACTTTTATACATGATTGTCGTATCATGAAGCCTCGCTTCACATACCCGTTCATCCTCATTTCCGCAGGCCTTGCAATGAAGCGGCAAGTTTGAACCATATCCATTTTTCAATGATAGCTTATGCTCCCGCAGGCGTTCATTAATACATCGCCCAGTTTGGCCGATATACTCTTTTCCACACTTCAGTGGTATGTGGTATACTACCCCTTCTTCACACTCAACGAAGGGGTTCGTATGTTTAATAGAACACCCTACTTTTTTGGAGTCATCCGGACCAATCAGGCGGCACAAAGTAGAGTAAAGTAGAGTATATCGGCCAAACTGGGCGATGTATTAATGAACGCCTGCGGGAGCATAAGCTATCATTGAAAAATGGATATGGTTCAAACTTGCCGCTTCATGGCAAGGCCTGCGGAAATGAGGATGAACGGGTATGTGAAGCGAGGCTTCATGATACGACAATCATGTATAAAAGTAGAGATTCTGTTGCGCGGGAATTGTTGGAGGCCAACGAGATTAAGAAAAGAGGGGACAACTGCATCAGTACCCCGTCTTTGAATATATACTCGAATGAAAGTATGTTTTTAGATAAGTTTTAGATTTAGATTAAGCGTGATTCCCTTTATCTTCAGTGTTCTCGCACGTGCGCATTCACATATTTAGTGTCCCTCCTTTTTTCGTTCCCCTCTCCTCATGGCTATATAATCAGCCACCTGTCATTTCAATAAACAGTTGCAAGTAGCGCCTTGTCCTGTCTGTATTTCTTCTTGTGTGCCGTCACTTTTGGCACTTAATCTATTGAAAGCTATGCACCAACTAGCCCCACAACGTGTTTTACTGCACTGGCAGAACAGGGGAGACGCAGAGGAGATGCCGGGGAGACGCCGGGAGAGTTCCAGGAAGCGACGCCAGGAGGAGGTCAACCACCGGGAGTTGAAGACGGCCCGACGGGTTCCGGACCCGAGCCACCAGGACTTCACCCGACTGGGGCCTCCTGCCAACCCGTTCCTGTGCGTCGCCCATCTACCCGAGCATGCCGCCAGCTCCTCAAGGCCGGTGAGCTTCTGCGACCGTGGGCAGGACGAGAACAGTCGGGCTACGGGCCCGAGTTCTACGCCAGCTGCCCGGCCAGAACGCCGCCCCCGTCTGTTGTGCCGCCTGCTGCCCGAGGCCGGCGTTCGAGCTTCTGTGCCCGTGGGCAGGTCAAGAGCAGTCGGGCTACGGGCCCGAGCTCTACACCCAGCTGCCCGGCCAGAACGCCGCCGCCGTCTGCTTGTGCCGCCAAGCCGCCTGCGTTACCTCTGCAAGCCAGAGCGGGCGCGCTCCGGTCCCCCGGTCAACCAACTTACACCACGACTTTTGGTGAGACCGGCGCCACTCCTTTCGTCAGCTTGTTGCCGCGTCGCCGCGTCAAGACTGTTGTGTGTCCCTGCCGTCGTGGCAAGCCCGGACTCGCGCACTAGTTAGCTCCATACTAGCCCCAAGTGTGTTTCCTTCTGCGATGATGTCTATTTGAGTGTTTCTTTTATGTTTTCTATCTTCTTCTATTTCTTTTAAGCCTTTTTTTGTTCCGTTAAATGTTTGTGTGTGAGGTCGAAAAGAACGGCTTTGTCCTCAATTAGGTTCTCGGAGGCTCCGCCTAAGAGAATCGTCAGAACCTTTTGAGTACACGAACCTTTGTCCCCATATTTGGCCATCACAGCCTTCTATATAGTATATTGCTGCACAACTATTTAGAAAATGTAGTACAGCCGTTAAAGCATCCGTTAAAGCATGAGCATGGTGATCAACTGTTGTACTTTTCTATATCTTCCTCCCTAAATGTGAGAAGCTGTTGTGCCATTCCCAGTTGCTATTGCCAGCCTGATCCCTCCCTATTTTCCTAACTGCCCATGCGTATGTGTGTTTTCATACCAAATATTCAAATAATAATCTGTGTGTGTTCGGCTAGCAATGAAATGAAATGGAATGCTTATTTCTCTCACAGTTAAAGTAGGTGGCAAGAGGAGATGCAGGGTAAAACGCTGCAGCGCCTGGTGCCCGTCGATCACATGACACTAGCTTCCCAATAACCAAGAGCTCGACCTAGCTTCATGTAGGCTTAAGGGCTAATGGGCCGAACAGAAACAGGCTGGGCCTGAATCTTTCGGATCCAAGCGGAGTACAAGCCAGGTTTAATATCGCTGGGCTGAACTCGGGCGGGCCAACACCTAGTACTTTTGGGGGGCTCGTGCTTGCGCGACTCTCACGCGTCCCCTGATATGCTGTTTTCCCGCATAGTCTCCTGTAATCCGGCTTCGCCGCGTGGCCTGGGCCCCGCGGCGGTTGGTGTGGTTGAAGCGCAGTACGAGAGATGATGCGAGTGTTGCGCTGCTAACGCTGACTCACGGCGGGGTTACTTGGGCGCAGGCAAGGAAGGCTCTTCCTCTTTGGTTCGAGGTCGGCAAGCAGCGTGGACGTTCCACGCGTGTGCCGATCCATGCTTCTGCAAGACCGTCTCCCGTGGCCACCTTCGAACGCGCCACTGTTCGCGTGACCGTACACACTAACGACCAGGCATTGGAATCCAGCATGGGGCGAACCTATTCGCTCATTATCTGGTCGCGGTGAGTCAGACTTCTAGATTTGTCGCGCGCCCATCAGCATGTTTTGTGGATAGCAACTCGGCTAGCAGGCATTGATCTATGAAAGGTGCAATAAATGCCCTTGTGTTTGTTCGCACTACTGTGTTGTCGTTCCTTTGTCCCAAGAGTACGGGGGTGAGAACCCCACAAATTCAAGCAGGAGAGGTATGTCCGTGGCGTGTGCAGAGGTGAGCTCAGGTGCAATCATTTGCGTGAAGTCATCCGTTAAGGAACCAGAGCTGTGAGCTGCAATTGGCACAGATAAGCCACTCTCGGTATTCAGACTTTCAATGTCAAATTTGGACACACTAGAAACGCTGGCCAAGAACATGCTGGCCTGAATCACTTGAGGGCACAGGCTGGAATTCCGAAGCGATAGAACAACGTCATTATTAGTAACTGTAACCAACGTATGCAGAACAGCAACGTTCCGGTTCAAAAGCATGTCGATGATGGGGCGAAGCACATAGTCACCGTCAGGAACCTGTGGCTGGGCAGTCAAAGTGATGTAAGTAACTGCCTCGGGTGACAGACGTACATCGTGAAGTGAGCACAAGTGCGGTGTGGCGGTGCTCGAAGCATCAGCGAGTTGAGGCAGTTCTAACTGAAGAATTCTGGTCGCACAGTCGATGAGAGCAGAATGAATTGATAAAAAGTCCAATCCAATGATAACATCGTGAGGGCAGTTGTCGATTCACAGCAAAGAGAACAAAAGTGTGGCAGCCCGCTATACTTAAACACGCAGTACACATTCCAAGAACAACCAGCACGCCACCGTCGGCCACACGAAGCACTCGGGCAGCTGCTGAGGTGAGGGCCTTTTTTAATCGTCTACGTAGGCTAGCACTCATCACAGATATGTGGGCTCCAGTGTCGACGAGTGCTTGGACAGGTACGCCGTCTATTTTAACGTTGCGGGGATGCATGACTCTCATGCGTCCCCTGATATCTTTTCCCGCACAGCTCCTGTCTTCTGCAGTGCGGCTTCACTGCGTGGCCTGGCGCTCGCGGCGGTTGGAGTGATTGAGGCACCGTGCGAGAGATGGCACGAGTGTTGCGCTGCTAGCACCGCCTCACGGCAGGGTTACTTGGGGGTGCGGGGAAGATAAGGGGCTCTCTTTGGCGGCAGGTCGGCGAGTGTCGCGGACGTCCCGCGCGTGCGCCGACCCATGCCTCTGCGAGACCGTCTCGCGTGGCCGCCTTCGAACGCGCCACTGTTCGCGTGACCGTACACACGAACGACCAGGCATTGGAATCCAGCATGGGGCGAACCTATTCGCTCGTTATCTGGTCGCGGTGAGTCGGACTACTAGATTTGTCGCGCGCCCATCGGCATGTTTTGCGGATGGCAACTCGGCTAGCAGGCATTGATCTATGAAAGGTGCAATAAATGCCCTTGTGATTGTTTGCACTACTGTGTTGTCGTTCCTGTGTCCCAAGAGCACGGGAGGAGAAGTCCACATCTGGTGCCCAACGTTGAGCTCTTGGGTTGCGGACCGGCCAGCGCCGCGGATGTCCCGCGCTGGCGCCGATCCATGCTTCTGCGAGACCGTCTCGCGTGGCCGCCTTCGAATGCGCCACCGTTCGCGTGATCGTACGCGCGAACGACCGGGCATTGGGATCCAGCATGGGGCGAACATATTCGCTCCTTATCCGGTCGCGGTGAGTCGGACTTCTAGATTTGTCGCGCGCCCATCGGCATGTTTTGTGGATAGCAACTCGGCTAGCCAGCATTGATCTATGAAAGGTGCAATAAATGCCCTTGTGATCGTTTGCACTACTGTGTTGTCGTTCCTTTGTCCCAAGAGCACGGGAGGAGAAGCCCACATCTGGCTCCCCAACGTGGGACTCTTGGGGCATCGGACGATAGTTTTAACAGTTTTGCTTCCTTCGAGACCTTTGTTTGAACCGAAGCGTAGGCCTAGCGTGGATTTTGATCGCTAGCGTCGGCGGCAGGCTTTCTTGAGAGAGGCGACGGTGGCTGTAGTGTGTTTGAACTTGTCAACATACTAAGCCTTTTCGCAAGTGTTTTTTTTTTTAATGACATTCGTTGGTACGAGAGCCACGTGGTCTACATCCTGGGAGAGTGAGGCTTAGCGCCCGTGAGCATTGGCAAGCCTGAAGCGAGTGAGTACGGAAGCCTCGTGGGTGGTCCGAATTTCTCATGTAAATAGCTTCTCCTATCTCTTTGACTCTGATGAAGTCGCGGCTCTGGGAGCCGGGTGGCCATGGGTGCCACTATGGGCTGTCTGGTATTGCGGCCTGGCACTGGGCGTTCCGACACCGTCTGGGACGGTGGGCGCCATCAACTCGGATGCTGTGTGCACCGAGCGGAATAAGACCACCTAACAGAGCTGACGTCTCCTCGCAGCTGCCTGTTTTGCGCTTATTTTTGGTGTTTTTGGATGCCGGTTGCAGTCAGGGTAGCGACGCTTTAGACCTAAGGCTTTACGAAGCTGCCTGTCGCACGTGGAAGGACACAAAGTGGTGGACCGTGGCGTTGAGGTGTTGCAATTTGCTTCCCTCATTCTATTTAGCCTCGCACGAATTGAAATTACTCGTTCAACTCAAGGAAGCGAGCTTCGTTCACTTGAACTTAGCATCTGAGTAGTTGCCCGATCTTTTGCTAGCCGAGTTGAACATCGTACCACGTGGGCGATGCACATGTAGACTTTCTCTCCCTTGCACTACGTTAGTGTTTGCGGAGTGTGTTGAGTGTACGCAGCGAGAGTGGAGTCACGCCTGGTTTGCTGTCACCTGCACATCGTCTGCGCTGCTGCCCCGGACTAGGATCGAGCCACCCCGGGCAAAGGTGATGCTGTGGCCGGTGCGGCGCAGTGACTTTGGCGGCCTCCTGTATCCAGCTCACAACCCTCGGCGGCGGACAAAAGAGCCGGCGGTCACCGACAGCTACGGCGGCTCATGTCAGCAGGGCGCATCGGCGCTAGCGACGCTTGCTCGTATCGAGTACTGCGTCGACGTTTCCGGAGTCCTGGTCTGGAATCGTCGTGCCGTCGAGTCTGCAAAGCTGCTGCTGTGACCGGCGTACGCCGGTGGTGTACCCAGGGACAATGTCGGCTAGCATGCTACGGACAGCGTGTTGACATTTCTTCGGGGTGACCACTGTTGCATGTACTACCTTGTTCGCGAAGCACGCGTCGATGTTAGACCGAGTGACATGTTTCGCCGGAATATGTAGTGATTTAAGGTTGGGGGGGATGTGGGGATGCATGACTCTCACGTGTCCCCTGATATCTTGTTTTCCCGCATGGCTCCTGTCTTCTGCAGTCCGGCTTCGCCGCGTGGCCTGGCACCCGCGGCAGTCGGAGTGGTTGAGGCGCAGTGCGAGAGATGGCGCGAGTGTTGCGCTGCTAGCGCCGCCTCACGGCAGGGTTACTTGGCGGTGCGGGAAAGATAAGGGGCTCTCTTTGGCGGCGGGTCGGCGAGTGTCGCGGACGTCCCGCGCGTGCTCCGATCCATGCCTCTGCGAGACCGTCTCGCGTGGCCGCCTTAGAACGCGCCACCGTTCGCGTGACCGTACACGCGAACGACCAGGCGTTGGGATCCAGCATGGGGCGAACATATTCGCTCGTTATCCGGTCGCGGTGTGTCAGACTTCTAGATTTGTCGGGCGCCCATCGACATGTTTTGTGGATAGCAACTCGGCTAGCAGGCATTGATCTATGAAAGGTGCAATAAATGCCCTTGTGATTGCTTGCACTACTGTGTTGTCGTTCCTGTGTCCCAAGAGCACGGGAGGAGAAGTCCACAACGTCGATTATACTTCTCTTTGTGGGTACAGACAGAGGATTTGCTGCAGTAGTTGGCAATGCAGCCCCACCTCTGAGGGCTGCATTTTCTAGTTTTCCGAAATGGTGCGGCCAAAAGCCACAGGAGACAAAAGGCAACGTGGCTGCGGTGAACGTGTTTGCGGTGAATGAGACTGGTGTCCTCGCGGGAATGGTGAGCGACTGTACCATGTGTTCCTGGCAGAATTGTCGGCACTGTTAGCCTCGGCAACGAGCGAAACATTGCGGGCATTTCCATCAAAACGGCTCAGGTTGCTCAGCATGCGAGGTGTTGAGGGCCACGAATTGCGACAGTATCTGGTGACATGACCAACGCGGCGACAGGTGAAACATATCGGCTGGTCCTCCATGGTTCTCCACTCAGTCAGGTTGCGATAACGCGGAGAGAAGCGTCGGGGTGGAGTGAAAATAGTAGAAAGGTGTTCGTTGGGCTCTGGGGTTGGTGACAGCCCAGACAGAATGTAGGCCAAAGTTTTCAAGTTCCCGGCGAATGATGGCTTGTACGAGGGGAACTGAAAATGTGGTAGCATCAGGGCTACGCGAACAGAAAGCTGTGGGTGCCACTGCATCAAGTTCACGTCTAACGACTTGCAGCACGTCCACTGATGCCGATGCATGCTGCTGTGTGGGTTGATCTTCAGTGTGTCGACGTTGCGGCAGTATTGGGAAGTCGGGCGAATGGTTGCAAGACGCGTCGGCTTTCGGCCCACTCGAATTGTCGGCACTCTTTAATGATTGCATCAACTGTAGAGCAGCTTTTATACATGAGCAGATTAAACGCATCGTCAGCTATGCCCTTAAGCACGTGCCCGACCTTCTCAACTTCTGTCATGTCGTGATCGGCTTTATGACAAAGTGCCAGCACGTCCTGGATGTAGGAGACATAGGACTTCACGGGGGCTTGGGCATGGGAGGCGAGTGCCTGCTTTGCGGCAATTTTAGAGCCAGCTGGTTTGCCAAATAGCTCTGTCAATTTCTCTTTGCACTGGTCCCAGCTGGTTAGCTCCTCTAGGTGGTTTTTGTAAGACACCTTTGCCATGCCTCTGAGGTGGAACAACAGGTTAGCTAGCATAAGCGCAGGGTCCCATCTGTTGATTCCACTCACGCGTTCGTACATAGCCACCCACTCCTCAACGTCGGCGCCATCGGTAACGCAGAAAGTTACAGGATCCTTAGGTTGCACAACGAGAACCGAAGGTGACAGTGACGTACCATGCGACGGTGATGTAGGAGATGGCAATGACATTTATCCCGAGTGCTCACCATCGTTCATGGTGTGATGCGACGTCCACTTCAGAGTTCCGCTTCCAGCCGTGGTGCCCCGCACCTCTCACCAATATGTTACGGGGATGTTGGGAGGATAGAAGGTTGTATTTACAATATATACACAAAATTAGTGAGATCAGATAAGATGGCTGACCACCAACAACACGCAGCAGCCAGCGTCTCCGATCTTCGTCTTCCTCTCTCTTCTTTCATCCTTCTGTAACAATATGTTTGTTTCAACCCTAGGTGAAAGCTTATTTTATTTTAACCATTAATAGATGTACTAATTAATCACTTCCTTCCACAGTAATTGAGCCTTCATGCCAAATTTGATTACAGTCGCCGATTGATCTTTCGGACTCCGAAAATTCAGACATGCTCGATTATTCGGCCTGCTTCACGGCACTGCCATTCTCCTCATAGACCATAATGTATAACAACTGCCAAAAGTTCGGACACCTTGCAACCTCTCGTCTGATTTTTCGGACACACCTTGAGCCAACTCAATCGAGAGCACCATGCACCGACTCTGACTGGTGCACGATTCAACTTGCTGAACGCCATCTTTATTTTGAACAAAGCCTCCTTGCTGCCCTACAAAGTGGCACTACTGCAAATCCCCGATCATCATCATCGTTTCTGCCTGGTTCGTAGCTACAGCAGTTCTGGTCTCAGCTTAGTAAGCCATGTCAAGACAATCCAGCAGCTGATTTGTTTCTTGGTGCATAACGCTGCGAGTAGGCCATGTTTTCGTTTGTGCGACTGGTGTCAGAATGATGGCATGGTGTGTCGAGGTTGCGGTGATGCAACGCGGCATACGGAAACATCGCGTCAAGTGTCTAATGGCACCGACAGTGCCCGCGCAGACTGCGCTGGGAAATGCCAGCAAGCGGGTGCCGGGAGGCCTAGGATTTGTCGCCTTCCGATGTGCTCCCTACTGATGCCGAAAATGTTCTGCCGAGACCTGCGCAGTGGTCTCATCTGACAGTTTCACAGGTGCTTATACTGCTGTACTGACATGTGCAGAACTCGATGACGGCGAGATCATTCGTCAGGTTTCTGCTGCGCCGCCGGACGATGACTCCGAGTCGGAAGATGATGCACCATGTGCTACGCTGCCGTCGCATGCGGAGCCTGTACAACCAGTGACTGTGCTTTCAGCCGCCTATCGTGACCGTACGACCCTCTCCGAGATTCAGGCTTATCTGATTGTGCGTAAACGGAACAACGTGCAACGGCGCAGTCACGATTTCTTCAAGCCTACTGCCGAGCCCAAATAAGTGTGTGGAAATAAATGGTTTCTTTTTTTTTCTTAATCTGCTTTTTCGGACACCTGTTTATTCTCACATTTCTGCAGTCCCCGTGAGGCCCGAATAAACGGTTGGCGACCGTACACGTACCATAACTATTATGTCCAGAGCTGTTCACTGAGGGCACAAGCAATACAAAAATGTTTGTCAGTACTATTGAAGATACTATTTCTTTGCTCTAGGTATGTAATACATTCAAAAGCTGCTGAAACTAAAATTTTCACTTTATATTGAAAACGCTCTTATATTTTTTTCAATGGCAATGAACTACCTAGCAGCCCATTTCAAAACTGGAGAGGGATTGTCCTGTACTCCATGGCTACTTTGCATAGCCCCAAGCATTTTTTGTTCTGCTTTTCTCCGGTAAACTGAATGGTCTTCAACGCAAGTGAGTTCTGATACTGACTGCATTCTCATCAAGGTCAATACATAACCAGTCGTGACAATGGTAGCAAATCCACAGAGTTCTGCCCAGCCTAAGGCCAGCAGAAGGACATCACAAGTTGCATTCAATAGCTCAAACCATACCATGTGCACCTCCTCACAGCGTCCACTGCAGCTAATTTTTTAGCAAAATGCTGGGCAAGATCTAGGTGAGCAATTGACACTGCACTAAGAACCAATCAGTGAAAACAGCAAGCCCCCAAGTGATTGCATGGCGCAGCTCTGCCTGTGCTCACCTTTGCAGAGTCCACCCAACAGTGAGGACAGAGGTATTTCTCGCCAGTACGGAGGCCGCCACTGGTGGTGCACGCCAGGTGGTGGTAGACACGGCAGTCAGGGCAGCACACCACCTCTTCAATGTCTGTGCCGAGGGCCAAGCCACCACACAAGCACTCCACCCGGGTAGCCACAGGCAGATCGGCCAAGCCCTCAGCACAGTGCCCATCGTCATCGGAAAGCTCATACTCCTCGGTGTCACTCGCCCCGGCCTGCGCGCATGCAGTCAAACTTGGTCACTCCGAATTCACACTGCCCAGGGGTCTTGAACGCAAGTCAGGCGTACATGCAGTGCACACAAGGGTCATGCTGTGGCACACACAAGGGACAGCTAAGAGAGCTGCCTCAGACAAATGTAAGGAAATGGGTGACGACTCAACGGGGCTTTGCAGGCTGCATGCCTGACATACTGGTGTTAACAGCGCAAAATAAAAGAAAAAGAAATTATGGGGTTTTACGTGCCAAAACCACTTTCTGATCATGAGGCACGCCGTAGTGGAGGACTCCGGAAATTTCGACCACCTGGGGTTTTTTAACGTGCACCTAAATCTGAGCACACGGGTGTTTTCGCATTTCGCCCCCATCGAAATGCGGCCGCCGTGGCCAGGATTCGATCCCGCAACCTCGTGCTCAGCAGCCTAACACCACAGCCACTGAGCAACCACGGACAGCGCAAAACTAGACGAGACACGAGACGAGAAGACAACACCACAAGTGCTGGAAACACCAGGATGTAAAGCCAACAAGCCCAAGCTCCTATTCTAGCGAAATGCCTGATATAGCAGTTTTTATTTCATTACATAATGAACATTTATATAATTGTATTAATGTAACCAGCAAACATAAAACAAATTTATAAACATGCAGCTGCATCAAGCTGCCCTAGAGCTGTACAGTCGTCAAGAGTGTGAGCAAACATAAAAGCATGTCCTTTGAGGAGATTGGTTTGCACGAGGCTCTCCCTACGAGCGATGGTCAGGAAAGGGCACAACGCTCCTCCACTCCGTAATGCAGAAAGGCGCTACGGCAGGGTTTGTCGACTCTCCAACACGGCACAGAGAAGGCGCCAGAGTCAGATTGCCAACAAAGGCAAGTTTATTCACCCAAGATACAGCACAGTGCGACAGCCACGGCGCTTACGGGCAAAGGCTCACCGCAAGACCAATCGAGTATGTGCGCCCGCTGCGCTAGGGCTAACCGGTAAGCAGTCCACCAAGCACGAGAATGAGAAGTTGCAGGAGCAAAGGCCCCAGGAAACCAACTCGTTGCAAGCCTGTGAGTATTTGCCGCAGCACTAAACTGCTCAGCGGAACAGAGCTCGGGTGGAAAGGGTGCCCGGGGGCGGCCACTCGAGAGGCCAATCAGGGCGCGACCTGGTGACACTTGATCGTGCAGTGATTCGAGCTGGGCAGAGAGAAGCACGGTTTGCACGGAAAATAAGCTCTGGCGCGCTAGCCATTTCCGCCATGTTGCCATAACAGGGGCGGTTCCTGGAGATCGAACTAAGCACAACGCATGAGCTGGGGGAAAGAGGCGCGGGAGGCACCTCGATCCCCGCACTTTAAAGACGAAAGTTCTGGTCAGTTTTTCGTTTCCTTTTTCAAAAAAGAGGCCCGGAGAAAAACTCACATGCATGACAAGCTCACACTCATTGTCTCTAATATACGGGCAGCGTGCACGTCGAACTGCAATAACGTGCTAACTTGGGCTCGTTGATACATGTGTGAAGAAAACAAGTAATAGCACTGAACAATGGGAGGCGACCTCTCCCTGTTGCCTGTTCAAGCCACTGTATATATTGCTATGTGCACAATAAAATATTCGTTGAAAGTTAACACTTCGTCTGTCTCAGTCACGTCCCGTTGTTCAGCGCTGTTACTCGTTTTCTTCATGCACTTGAGTTTTTACAATGTACTGCACCAATGTGCCATTGCACAAGGTGACCTGCAGTGGAAACTGGCAGGAGGCAGGTGGAAGGAGCACCACGTTTTCTTCCAGTTATCCAATGTCACTGCCACACCACAGTGCGCGCTTCTACCAGATCCACGGTAAAAGGGACAGTGCCTTTGGCAAGGAGGACGGCCGTCACGTTTGGACCATGTGGAAACAATGTAAGAGTAAGGCTCAAAGTAGGAGCACATTTTCTCTTGCCCTCCGCACCTTCGGGTGCATAACCTGCCCTTGCTGTACGAACAAGCTCATTCTTCAACCACGTGTGACCACAAGAGGTGCGCCGCCACTCACCTTCACGTGACTCGTTCATCAAGTAGATTCACACAATGCCAGTTCGATTATTACTCAAGCAATAATCTTGCGTATGTGCCATTCATGCCTTACTTACTCAAAGCTGCAATGGTTGGAATTTAGTTGCAGTACAGTTTGGTAATATTGTAAGCACTATTAACGTACTTCGTCGTTTTCATTTGTACATAGCCATCATCATCTTCCCTGTTCTTCTACTTCTTCGCGCGTGAGCTGGGGCGTTGCCTTTTTTGGAATAAACAGCGCTGGACAAGTTGATCGGTCTCGGTATTATAAAGTGGTGAAGGTACGTCAAGACCCCGACGTCCTCTCACGTTCCCGTCCTCCCTGGAGCTCCGTTCCGGTCGCCGCCTGCACCCAGCTACCCCTACAACAATGGACACTTCCAACCCCGGGCCTTCCGGCGTCTCTAACCCTACCACACAGACGACCCCGCCTGCGGCGCCCTCTTGGACTGTGACGAGCCCTCAGCGCGATCGTCTTTGCGGGACTCTGCGGTGATGTCGTCGACGATTGGATCGACCACTACGACCGCGTGAGTTCTTGCAACAAGTGGAATGACACCCAGAAATTGAGGCACGTCGCCTTCTACTTGACCGGTGTTGCAAAGACATGGTATTTCAACCACGAATCCGACATCGCGGATTGGTCCACGTTTACCTCCAAGCTGCGGCAAATCTTCGCTTCCTCGTCTGGCTGTGCAGAAGTCGCCAAACAGAAGCTGGGAACGCGCCGCCAACTTCCCCAAGAGTCTTATACCTCATACATAGAGGATGTCTTGGCTCTGTGCCGCCGTGCGAATCCTAGCATGACGGAAGCCGAACACGTTCGCCACATCTTAAAAGGCATTGGGCCTGTCGCGTTCAATGCCTTAATCGTGCAAAATCCGGCTTCTGTCCAAGACATCACTTCAACGTGTCAACGCCTCAACGAGCTGCAGTCTATTCGTGTTCCACATGACAGCAGCGATCCTGAGGTTCCCCATTCTCCAGATCTACGTGCTCTTATCCACACGATCATCCGCGAAGAGCTTCAACTACAACACCTGAGGCGTCCACCTGCTGCCTGCGCCCCAACCCCCACCTTCGACTTGCGCGAGGTCGTAAAGCAGGAGTTGACAGCGATGACTACACCCACGGCGCATCTTGCTCCGGTAGCGCGCTCCACACCTACCTACGCGGATGTTGTTTCGCTACCCACCCCTACCGTGACTTCCGTGCCTACTGGCGTTTCCTATGACCATTTGGCTTCGATGGGAACCAGAGCACTTGCTGCGCCATCGTACCCTCAGTGGCGTCCACCTTGTCCGGTTTGTTTTTACTGCGGTATACGCGGCCACATATCTCGCTTCTGCCGCCGTCGCCAGCAGGATGAAAGACGAGGCTATACTGAGCACGAAAGAGACCGCACTCGCCAATCAGACGACTACTATCCCGGATTGTACTCGTTCCCTCAACAGCGTTCTCCGTCTCCTCCAGCTGCTCCCAATCTGCCTCATAGTTCCCGTTCGGCCAGACGTCGTTCTCCATCGCCTTACCGGCGCTCTACATCACCGCCTCGCCCCACTTCCCATTTTGTCGACCAGCACTCGGAAAACTAACTGTTGCAGTTTTTGGAGGGGGAACTGCTTCCTATCGGTCTTCAAAAATTCCTCCTGTTCGCCCGGCCAACATGCTTTCTGTGACTGTCGAAGGTGTTCCCGAGTCAGCTCTCATCGATACCGGTGCCGCCGTTTCTGTTCTTCAAAGTGATCTGTGTTCCCGGCTCCGTAAAGTAAAAACGCCTTATCTTGGACCTTTTTTGGATGGTGCTAATAATGCATTCATTCACCCTGACGGACAGTGTACTGCTCGTGTTCTCATCGACAGCATACGCCACCACATTGAGTTTATCATCCTTCCAACATGTATCCATGAACTTATACTGGGTTGGGACTTCCTACATTCTGCTTCAGCCGTCATTTCATGTAGAGAGGAAGTTGTCCACATCACGGATACAGAGCTTGAACCTGTTGCGGACTCTTCACTTTCATGCGTGAACTTGGCCATCGCTGCAGACTACGTCCTGCGTCCTGGTCACGAAGACGTTGTAGCCGTAACATCCAGTCAGATCGCCGACGGAGACGCCCTAGTCGCCCCTTCTTCCCACTGTACTTCTCACGGAATTCTCATTGCCACTTGTCTCGTCTGGTTTTCACGCGGCCGCGCCCTTTTGTCTGCTTGCAACACGACCCCAGATCCTGTTATGCTGCCCAAAGGAATGACTGTGGCAACCCTCGCTGACACTCAACCTATCTCTATAGTCACGCTTTGCCCTTCTTCATCGCCAGCACCAACCTCAGGTTTGGATGATTCTTTCCCTCCTCCAGCCGTTCTTGGTTCTGACCTAACAGCCGCCCAGTCCGAAGCCTTAATGGTGGTCTTGGCAAAACACAAAGCCTGTTTCGATAGCTGTTCCCCTGTGTTGAGCCAAACTCCTGCGGCTGCACACCGCATCGAAACCGATGGTTCCGCTATAATACGACGACGCCCCTATCGTGTATCGCCGTCCGAACGAAAAGTCATTGAACAACAGGTTGCTGACATGCTTGCGCGGAAGATAATACGACCTTCTTCTAGCCCATGGGCTTCTCCCGTGGTCCTGGTAAAGAAAAAAGATGCCTCCGTTCGCTTTTGCGTCGATTATCGAGCGCTCAATAAGAACACACGCAAGGACGTATATCCAATACCTCGAATTGACGACGCTTTGGACACACTACAAGGGGCAGAGTGTTTCTCCAGCCTTGATCTTCGATCAGTAATTGGCAAATTCCGATGAACGAGACTGACAAAGAAAAGACCGCATTCGCTACACCGGATGGCCTTTATGAATTTAACGTGATGCCTTTTGGCCTTTGTACTGCTCCTGCCACATTTGAGCACATGATAGACAACGTACTTCGTGGTCTAAAATGGAAGACATGCCTCTGTTATCTGGACGATATTGTAATCTTTTCGTCTGACTTCAGCCAACATCTTCATCGATTAGACGAAGTTCTCAAGTGCCTTGCGAATGCTGGTCTCCAGATCAATACAAAAAAATGCAAATTTGCAAGTAAGACGATAAAATTATTGGGTCATGTCGTCTCAAAAGATGGCAACCAGCCTGACCCCGAAAAGATTAGTCCCGTTCTCCAGTTTCCTCACCCCCAGCAACAGAAAGATCTACGTAGTTTCCTCGGCTTGACGTCATATTTTCGTAAATTTATACGCAACTTCGCAGCAATAGCAGCTCCTCTACACAAGCTACTGGTTACCGGTGCCTCTTTCACATGGACTAGCGACTGTGAGTCGGCTTTTCAAGCTCTTAAGCGGCATCTTACTTCCGGACCAGTGCTTCGCCACTTCGATAATCGAGCCCCCACCATACTCCATACTGACGCAAGCGCACAAGGTATTGGCGCAGTACTTCTGCAACGTAATACAGCATCTAAAGAGCAAGTCATAGCATATGCCAGCTGAACACTTTCTCCAGCTGAGCGGAACTACACCATTACAGAGCAAGAGTGCCTGGCTATCGTTTGGTCGATTCAGAAATTTCGTCCATACCTTTACAGCCGCCACTTCACCATAGTCACCGACCATCATGCTCTGTGTTGCCTGTCATCAATGAAAAACATGTCAGGACGCTTAGGACGCTGGATACTCCGCTTGCAGGAATATGACTTCACTATAACGTACAAGTCTGGAAAAAGTCATCATGATGCAGACGCATTGTCTCGCTGCCCACTCTCGCTCTCTCCCAGCAATGCGCCGTCGTCTTCCCCACCAAGTCACTCCGATGCTACGCCTGTCTCGCAGCAGCTCTCGATAACGCCCCTGGACCAAGTTACGCTTTCATCACGCTCTGATTTCATCTCGCTTCAGCGGGCCGACTCCTACTGTCGAGCTCTCATGGATCGCCTTAGTGGGTTTGCCGAACCACCCAACAGCCGCTTGCGACGCCAACTTCGACAATTCCGCCTTCAAGGTGGCGTGCTACACCGCTATGTTTACCACCCAACAGGTCACCGATGGGTCCCAGTTCTACCTCGCTGCCTTCGCTTGCGGGTATTGGAGGCACTTCACGACGACGTATCAGCTGGCCACTTAGGCTTCCACAAGACTTACGACCGCATAAAGACCCGCTGCTTCTGGCCTGGCCTGTCCACAACAGTGGCCAAATACATTGCCTCTTGTGCGTCATGTCAGCACCGCAAACTCTCGACATCCCTTCCTGCCGGTTTACTACAACCTCTCCCTTGCCCGGACGCACCTTTTGAATTTGTTGGCATTGATTTATATGGTCCCTTGCCGTTGACACCCTCCGGTCATCGTTGGATAGTCACTTCGGTCGACCATTTAACAAGATATGCTGAGACTGCCCCTCTGCGATCCGGCACCGCTTCTGAGGTCGCTGACTTTTTCTTACGCGCCATCGTCTTGCGCCACGGGGCTCCTCGCGTTCTTCTCAGTGACCGTGGCATGGCGTTCATTTCACAAGTTCTCGAGGAAGTTCTTCGGGCCACTAATACCGTCCACAAATCTACTTCTACTTATCATCCGCAAACCAATGGCCTTACTGAGCGCTTCCACCGTACGCTGTCTGACATGATTTCCATGTACATCCGTCCTGACCACACTGACTGGGATAAAATTCTTCCTTTTGTGACATTCGCATATAATACTGCTATTCAACGGACTACCGGCTATAGCACTTTTTTCCTTGTGTATGGATGATTTCCTTCCACCATATTCGACAGAGAACTCTTTTTCGCACCTTCTTCGCCTAACGTGTCGCTTCCAGAAGATTTTGCTGCCCGAGTTGCACATTGCCGTCAAATCGCCCGGCAAAGTACAGAAGCTACCCAAGCTGAGCGCAAGCTTTACTGTGACAACAAACGCCGTGACCTACGTTTTCACCCTGGAGACCAAGTCCTGCTTTGGACTCCAGTCCGCACCCCAGGCCTCTGTGAGAAGTTCCTTCCACACTACATTGGCCCATACACCGTTGTGCAGCAAACAACTGCAGTGAACTATCTCGTCCGCCCAGTACACTCCGTCACTGACCGGCACCGCCGGAATGCCGAAATTGTTCATGTCTCGCGGATGAAGCCCTTCACCCCCCATTTAAATAATCTCTAATCTGCGGCCAGGCTGGCCGCTTCCATGACGGGGGGAAGTTAGTGTAAGCACTATTAACGTACTTCGTCGTTTTCATTTGTACATAGCCATCATCATCTTTTCTGTTCTTCTACTTCTTCGCGCGTGAGCTGGGGCGTTGCCTTTTTTGGAATAAACAGCGCTGGACAACTTGATCGGTCTCGGTATTTTAATATCTTGTGGATCAACAGAGTGTGCCGGGAACCAAAGCTTATTTTCTGTACTAGTTGCATGCCAAGCATACCCCATACGTACCCTGAAGAGAGCGTACAGAAAGCCAGCATGTGTACAGCATTTAGTGCTCTTATGCAAGGAAATTATTCTACAAAACCAGGCCAGCAGCTAGTGGAGGTTTAACCCACACAACCACACAGCGTTACTAGTGGGAAGCATGATGAGTAGTTCTGACGATGCTGTTCACATTTGTGTGACACCAAGAAACTCAACAAGGTGCACCAATAAAGAGAAACAGGGTAAACCTGAAGCAATTTAACTAAATAAGTTGGACACTGTCCCATTTAATGTTGGCAACAGCTCCATCACATGCAAACATTACCTTCTACAACCAGCCTGGCCTCCTCACTGCCACATTGTGTATAACAGTAGCACAGCCACACATGAGCCCTTCTGAGCATAATAAACTCACTGATTTGCAGTAATGGCAACCTGGTATCTTACATCATCACTGCTTAGTAGAGTAAAACATGTTGAGATCTTGCTTGGTTGAGCACTGATAAGTGTATGAGTGTGGAACCCCTTTGAACAATACAGACATGCTGTATATTAATCAGCATGAGGATGGTAATAAAAGACTGCACTACTGAAAAACATTCTTCCAGCCAGGCCTCTGTGGCCCTTTCAGTTACAAGAGAGAGAGAGAGAGATAATCTTTTTGAAAGCAGGCAGAGAGGTCGACCTGAGCTAGCGCGCTCTAGCCTGTTACTCTGCACAGAGAGAGGGGGAGCGGGAACATAAAGTTGTGATGAGCGATCATAATGACATTGTGGGGACGCATAACGACGCTTTGGGGGTAGTGCCAAGAGCGCATGCGTGTGGAACAACCCGAGTCATCTTTGAGAGGATCGCAGCCAATAAAAGTTCACTTGTTGTTTGGGATATGTGATGTTCATTCGCCTTGCTCTGCCAAGAAACACGTTCCAACACTGGTGACACGGAATTGTGCTGCAGCATCGGGCTGGTGCACCAACGTCACTATGACTTCGGTAACCATGGCTGACGCCCACCCCGACAGTCTTCTCAGTCGACGATAAGCTGCCCCCCTTTTGGACTGCGGACCCTGCACTCTAGTTTATACAAGTCGAATCGCAGTTCACAGCACGACGCATCACAGCAGACCTTACAACATACCACTACGTAGTAAGCAGTCTCCCGCCAGCTATAGCCAGTGAAGTAAGGGTTCTTTTGCTTGCAATGCTTGCCAAAAATTCATATGCAAAGGTGAAAGAAACCCTTGTCCGCCGAGTTACGCCCTCCGCACCGCAGCGACTGCAGCAATTGCTTCGCGGCACGGACCTCAGCGACCGTACTTTTAGTCAGCTCTAGCGGCACATGCAACAGTTGCTTGGCGAAACAACAAATGCTCTAGACGGAGCATTGCTCTGAGAACTTTTTTTGCAAAAGCTACGTTCAAATGTCTGCATGGTCGTCACTGCATCAGAGCAGAAAGATATACCCGCAGTCACTGAGCTTGCCAACCGGCTGGTAGCGATCACCCCATCCACATCACTGGCTGCCATGCAAGCACAACAGTCTCGAGATGAACTTTAAGAAATGCATGATGAGATTTCAAGACTCACTGAGACCCTGTCAGCTTTGTGTGCAAGCAGAAGGGCACAAACATTAAGTAAGCCAAACACACCGCTATCACAGCTTCAGCATCAGACTACATGCTGGTATCATCGGCAGTTTGGAAATGCTGCGCATAACTGTGTTCCACCCTGCATGCACTCAGGAAACGGCCATGGCAAGCACTGAGACCGACCAGTGCTCCTACAATGCCTTGAAGTTGTCCTTCGGTATTCGTTATTACTGACCACAACAACAGAGTTCATTTCTTAGTCGACACAGTCACCGAGGTGAGCATGACACCGGAGTCACAAAACCGAAAGGAAGATCTCCAAGGCATCACCACTGCAAGCCGCCAATAATGTGGTAATACCAGGGACATACCAGGGGGGAGACTTCAGCCCCCCCACCCCATCCCGAAATTTTTTCGTGTTGTCATGCACCACCGACCAAAGCAATCGCCGGCGCCAGAAATTGTACTGGATTTTGTATAGAATGTCTTTTTCACGCTTGAAAAGACATTTCAGCACGAACATTGCAACCTCGGTCTGAATTTCGCGGCAACACCCATGCACCAGTGGCGTAGCCTGAAATTTCGTTGGGGGGGGGGGGGGGGGGCTCACGTTGTGGCTCGGCCTCCTCCTTATAGAATTTGTCGAGGGATAAAATACATTAATAATAACTGCATTGCCATTGCAAAACATGCTGCAAATGAATTCTTGGACACGACGCACCGTCAAGACAAGTAAAATATGTATTTTTTCATAAAATAATATACTCATATGTCTCAAAAGTGCTCGAACTTACTTATATGAATGCTTCCATGCTTTCTGTCAATTTAATATGTAAAGGAAATAACAGACGAACTTTAGAACTATATCAGTTTGAAACCAGCAAAGCAGTGCATGCCGCTGATATGAAAAATGTACAGGCCATGAAATGAAGAAGTTGAGGACAAATTTTTTTAATGAAACTTTGTTAACGCCCCTGCCTTTCTCTCCATTGCATCTCTCTCTCTCTTTTTCTGTCATCCAAGAACCTTGGTTACATTTTTGTACATATGCAATGACCAGGGGAAAATCTCAGTGACGCTGTCCTTTGTTACAATCTATTGCGCAGGAGCAGCTGTCATCGGCCGTGTGTTGTGAGTAACTGCACCGAAATTAGAGTCGCAACAGAGAGCACATGTAAAAAGCAGGAGTTCTGCAAATTATGCGAGGGCGAGTCAAATGAAAGTGAGCCAGTGCGAATGTATGACTAATGGCCTACTTTGTTTAAAAGTAGTATCCATCAGCATTTAGACATTTGTCGCACTGACTAACGAGTCACTGATTCCCGTCTCATAAAATTTCTTAGGTTGCTGCTTCAAAAAGCCTCTAACTGATTCTTTTCCACAAATCTGGTTCCCTTGAGCTGTTTTTTTTTTTTTTTTTTTTTTTTTCAGATGCTCCAAAAAGTGGAAATCACAAGGCGACAGATCTGGGTTGTATGGCGGATGCTGCAGCGTTTCCCACTTGAACTTTGCCAGTTTTGTGTTAACCACATCAGCGATGTGGGGACAGGAATTGTCGTGGAGCAAGATGACCTCATTTCTCATTTTTCCACGTCGTTTGTTCTTGATTGGGACACGCAGCCTATCCAACGTTTTACAATATCAGAAAGGATTGATAGTTTTTCCAGGTTTAGAAACTTTCATCAATAATGGCCGCTGACAACCGAAAAAAAGTCAGCAACACCTTTCTGGTGGAAATGACGGCCTTTGCTTTCCTTGGAGTTGGTGAATTGAGATATTCCACTGTAAGCTTTGCCGTCGTGTTTCAGGTTCGTAGTAGTGGCACAAGGATTCATCCCCGGTCACAATTGCAGACAAAAAGTCGTCACCCTTATTGCGATACTGGATCAGATGAGTCAAGGTAGCACCGAACTTCTCCGTCTTCTGGCGGTGGTTCAAAATCTTGGGCATCCATTGCACACACAAGAGCCGATAACTGAGGTGTTGATGAATTATGGTGCGACCTGAAACGGTTACTGATGTTCACATGCCCTGCCAATTCATCGATGCTTATCCTCCATTCTTGTCTAATCAGCCTTTACAATTGTGTTGGGGTGATTGCACGGTGGCTTTGGCCCTGTCTTGGATCGTCTTGCAACGTTCATGTCCTTTGAACCGTTTTCTCCAACGCTTCACAGTGGCCAATGAAATGCAATGTTCAACCTACACGGAAGCCATATGGTGACTAATTCTTTGGGGGGAAACATCTTCAGCTGTCAAAAACCTCACTACACTATGCTGTTAAACTTTTGGAGTGTCCATTATGCCACGAAACCAAGTTCAACCCAGTGTACGAGAGCACTAAAGAACGCTTATCCTCACACTTGCGTGTCACTTCTTTAAGTAAGAGATGACTCTGTGCACGCGCATGCCTCACACATAATGAAATGAGCCATTATTGCGCGGGGTGGGTTGGCTCACTTTCATTTGACCCGACCTCGTGTATTATATATGCGAAAATATAATGGAACATACAAATGCGAAGATACAGCTTGATAAAGGGCAAAAAAATGCCACTGGAAACAAAGTTCACTGCACGTATACACAAAACCTCGCAACAAGATATTTAAATATACGTATAAATCTCCAATAAATCTGCGTATCTAAGGAAAAGTCACTGTATATAATGTGCCAAACAAGGCGAATAAACATCTTGCGCAAAAACAAATTCAGAAAGCATCCAAAACTATGCCAGGCAAATATTCACTCAGCCAGAGAAAAACGAACGTGCACGAAGTGCGCCGCGCGGTGGCCGGGGCAACACGAGAAAAACACATGCGCTCTCGCTGGTTCCGGCAGCCCGTAGGTAGCAAGAAAAAAAAATTGCAAGAGGCTCAATGTGTCTTTGCAAATAAAAGTCAAAGTAGAAAAATAAATAAAACTGTAATTACCTTTGCTGGCTTTAATGTCTTGACATGGATGCTTTGGCGTAGGTGAAAGAAAATGTTGATATCTTTTTCTGTGACATAACGGCACAAATGAACCACCACAACGCTTCATCTTATCCGACCTCGCTGCTTGCTTTGTCAGTTTGACTGATAGTGTGTTGAGTTGGCTTGTCTTGTTGCATAATCCAATGTACGACTTTAGAAAAGTCAATGCACCACTGGCGTCAAATGTTTGTAACAACATTAAACCCACAAAGTTCTGGAGCTGAAAATGTAAAGCACGACTTTGGAAATGTCAATGCACCTCTCGCATCAAAAGTTTATGAAAGCTTCATACCCATAAAGTTTCAGAATTGAAATCCATGCGCTCAGTAGATTCTGCGGCCTTACCGAGATGCTGCGACGAGCCCTCTCGCCATCAAATCGCCTTTGAAACTTCGTGCTCAGATAGGGCTCCTTGTATTAAGATATGTAACTCCCAGTGCATGGGCGTTGCCGCAAAATCAACCCCGATTTCGCAATGTTCGTGCTGAGATGTCATTTCGAATAAGAAAAGGACATTCTAGACAAGATCCAGCATGATTTTCGGCTCCGGGGGTTGTTTTGGTCAACGGCGCACAACAGCACGAAAAAATTTCGGGGGGGGGGGGGGGGCTGAAGCGCCATAAGCCCACCTCCCCTGGCTACGCCCCTGACCGGGAGTCACATAACGCAACGAGCCCCATCCGAGCACAAAATTTCAAGGGCGTTTTGATGGCGAGTGGGCTGGTTGTGGCATCTCGTGGAATCTACGGAGTGCATGGATTTCAATTCCTAAACTTTATGAATATAAAGTTCTCATAAACTTTGATGCAAAAGGTACAGTGACATTTCCAAAGTCGTCCTTTAGATTTTCAATTCCAGAACTTTGCGGGTTTAATGTTGTTACAAACATTTGACGCCAAAGGTGCACTGACTTCACAGTCACACATCGGACCATACAACTAGACAAGCCAAATAAACACACTATCAAACAAGTTGATAAAGCATGTAGCAAGGTCTGATGAGACGAAGCATTGTGGTGGTTAATTTTTGCCGTCCTGTCACAGAAAAGAATATCAACTTTTTCTTTCACCTGCGCCAAAGCATCCATGTCAAGACACTAAAGCCAGCAAACGTAACTACATTCTTATTTATTTTTCTACTTGGACTTTTATTAGCGAGGGCAGATTTGAGCCTCATCAATTTTTTTGTTCTCGCCACCCGTGGGCTGCCGCAGCCAGCCAGAGCGCATGCGCTTTTCTGGTGTTGGCCCAACCACCACGCGGCACACTTTGATGCATGTTCGTTTCTCTCTGGCCGAGTGGATTTTTTCCTTTCTGGCTAGCAGACGAGAAAAAGAAACAATGGTCTCTCGCCGCCATCACTTCGGGGACTCGAGGTGTTGCAACGCATTCGCTTGAGCATAACCTCTACGAAAAATTTTGTCTCGCAAGTGTAGTATACCAAGCAGTATGCCTATGGTTCTCTATGGACCAAGCATCTCACATTTTCTTCTATATTCCTTTGGTAGCCACATTAAGTGCCCAAAGTAGGCATTCACTTGTGGCCAACATGCTTTCCTCTGCATTTCTTATTTTCGTGCCCCCCCCCCTCCCCACAAAAGAAAGAAAGACATTGTTGCAGTGCCGCAAATTGCCGCATGGTGAAAGTGCGATTTTGTGAGTTATTTTTTAACGGAAAGAAATTAGTCATGGGACACTTCAGTTACCGGATACTCTTACTATATTATTATGATAGCAATTATATGGAGACTCCAAGTGAAATTCTGCCTTCGCTGTTGCCCTCATGTTTCGTATAAATTCCAAGGGCAATAATATTGTGATCGCGCGCCGCATGCTATAATATGCAAGTGAAAGTGTGGTGGGGGGGGGGGGGGTGGCATAGGTGAGCCAATGATGGTGGCTCAGTCTTGTGTGCGCAAAGAAGAAATGCGGGGAGGAAGCACTCCACCTCCTGTCTCGCGCGAAACAGCAGCAGGAGTGGAGAGAGAAGTGCTGTGATCTGTGAATCTGTGGTTGCGGAACATGTTTATTTGCCTTGTTTGACGCATTAGATACAGTGACTTTTTCTTAGATACTTAGATTTATTGGAGACTTATACGTATATCTAAATATCTTGTTGCAAGGTTTTATGTATACGTGTAGTGAACTTTGTTTCCAGGGACACTTCTTTGCCATTTATCAAGCTGTATCTTCACATTTGTATATTCCATTGTATCTTCGCATCTCTATTGTACGAGGGCGAGTCAAATGAAAATGAGCCAACCCATCCTGCGCAATAATGGTTCAGCTCATTATGTGCAAGGCATGCACGTAGCACGCAGGCATCTTTCATTTGTAAAAGTGACACGAAGGTGTGAGGATAAAGGTTCTTTAATGCTCTCATACACTGGGCTGAACATGGTTGCATGACATAATGGACACTCCAAAAGTTGAACAGCGTGGTGTTGTGAGCTTTTTGATAGCTGAATGTGCTTCCTAAAAAAAAATTAGTCGCCGTATAGCTGCCATGTACATTGAACATTGCATTTCATTGGCCATTGTGAAGCATTGGAGAAAACGATTCAAATTAGGACGTGAAAGTTGCAACGACAATCCAAGACCGGGCCAAAGCCACCGTGCAATCACCCTCAACACATCTGCAAAGGTTGATGAGCTGACTAGACAGGAACAGAGGATAAGCATCGATGAATTGGCAGGGTCTGTGAACATCAGTCACAGTTCGGGTCACACCATAATTCATGAACATCTCGGTCATCGGCTTTTATGTGTGCAATGGATGCCCAAGATTTTGAACCACCGCCAGAAGACGGAGAGGTTCGGCGCTGCCTTGATTCATCTCATCCGGTATCACAATGAGGGTGACGACTTCTTGTCGGTAATTGTGACCGCGGACGAAGCATGGTGCCACTACAACATTCAAATTCACCACCCCCAAAGAAAGCAAAGGCCGTCATTTCTGCCGGAAAGATGGTGCTGACTTTTTTTTCGATCGTCAGGGGCCATTCCTGATTGAATTTGCTAAACCTGGAGACACTATCAATCCTTTCCGATATTGTGAAACGGCAGATGGGCTGCATGTCGCAATCAAAAACAAACGATGTGGAAAATAGGCGAATGGGGTCATTTTGCTCCACGACAATGCCCATCCCCACGTCACTGATGTGGTTAACACAAAACTGGCAAGCTTCAAGTGGGAAACGCTGCAACACCTGCCATAAAACTGAGACCTGTTGCCTTGCGACTTCCACATTTAGGGGTAATTAAAAACGCAGCTCAAGAGAACCAGATTCGTGTTGGACGATGTAGTGAAAGAGTCAGTTACCGACTTTTTGAAGCTGCAACTCGAGAAGCTTCATGAGACGGGAATTACGCGACTCGTTAGTCAGTGGTGCAAATGTCTAAATGCTCATGGAGACTACTTTTAAACGAAGAACCTCGTTTTTGATATAATCGCATTGGCTCACTTTCATTTGACTCGCCCTCGTATATTTTGCAGAACTCCTGCTTTTTTTTTATATGTACTCGCTATTGCAACTACCCGCCGTGGTTGCTCAGTGGCTATGGTGTTCAGCTGCTGAGCACGAGGTCGCGGGATTGAATCTCGGCCACGGCGGCCGCATTTCGATGGGGGCGAAATGCGAAAACACCCGTGTACTTAGATTTAGGTGCACGTTAAAGAACCCCAGGTGGTCAAAATTTCCGGAGTCCTCCACTACGGCATGCCTCATAATCAGAAAGTGGTTTTGGCACGTAAAAACCCATAATTTTTTATTCCAACTATAATTTCAGTGCAATTACTCACAATACACGATCGGTGACAGCTGTTCCTGCACAATATATTGTAACAAAGGACAGCGTCATTGAGATTCTCCCTGGCTGTTGCATATGTACAAAAATATAAACAAAGTTCTTGAATGACAAAGTTTCATTAAAATATTTTTCCTCCACTTGTTCATTTCATGGCCTTTACATTTTTCATATTAACGGCATGCACTGCTTTGCTGGTTTCAAATTGATATAGTCCTAAAGTCTGTGTGATATTTTCTTTACTTATTAAATAGTGAGAACACATGGAAGCGTTGATATCAGTTATTTCAGGCACAATTTTTGAGACATATGGGTATATTCTTTTGTGAAAAAATACATATTTTACTTGTCTTGACAGTGCATAGCATTCAAGAATTCATTTGCAGCATCTTTGGGAATGGTAATAGAGTTATTATTCATGTATTTGATCCCTCAACAAATTCTATAAGGAGGAGGCTGAACTGCAACGTGAGCCCCCCCATCAAACAAAATTTCTGGCTATGCCACTGGGTGATACCAACATATGGACATTGTTCGCTCATGCTGAACTTAAGTTTAAGCAGAACGTTTAAATGAGTGTTCACAGCGCCGCTGATGTCAAGTTCACCATATTAGGCAGACTTTCTGCAATACTTCGGTCTGTTGGTCAATGCCTGCAAGAAGCGGCTTTAGGATCCCGTTTGTCATGGAGCGGTACAAGGCAAGCCATGTTGGCACCCTCCCTTCAGCCCGACCTTGCTCAGTCCATCCGGAGAATCGTACTTCAGTGCCATAACACAAGAGTTCCCCGAGCTGACGCTACAGCCACAGGCATCCACCGAAGAGAAGCACAGGGTTCAGCATCACATCGAAACCACAGGCTCATTGGTCTACGCGCGGCCACAGCGCCTTTCACCCGAGAAGCTGGGGATAGCACGACAGGTGTTTGCCCTCATGATGGAACTCGGATAGTACGTCCTTCATCGAGCCCATATGCGTCACCTCTTCACATGGTCCCCAAATCAACAGATGGCGATTGGCGCACTTGTGGGTCTATTGAGCACTGAACCGAGTGACCGTACCGGAATGTTACCCAGTGCCGCATGTTCAAGACATGACCTCCTGCCTGCAAGGTGCTAACATATTCTCATAAATAGATCTGGTACGAGTATAACATCAGATACCTGTAGCGCTAGAGGATGTTCCCAAGACCACAATAGCAATACCATTTGGAATGTTCGAATTTCTTTGTATGCCTTTCGGATTATGAAACGCAGGCCAAACTTTTCTATGGTTCATGAATGGCATTATCCGAGACCTCGACTTTTGCAAGGTATGACCTGCCAATTGCCAGCCGCACTGCCAAAGAGCATGAGAGGAATCTACACTGCGTGCTGCAGCGACAGACAGAGCACAATATTGTTATCAGTATGGCAAAGTGTGTGCTTGGGGTACCGTAATTATCATTTTTGGGCCACAATACTTCAAGCGCGGGAGTAAAACCACAGCAGGGCAAGGTTGAAGTACGACGGTTTCCACAGCCGAAAAACACCCACCAGCTTCAAGAGTTTCTGGGACTCATAAACTTCTACTGTAGGTTTCTCCCGAAATGTGCCAACATCCTTCATCCTCTCCACAGTCTACTCCCGCCATCAGGAAGTAACGCAAGTGCCATTCAGTCAAACGACCAAGCCATACAAGTATTCCAGCAGATTAAAGAGGCTCTCGCTAATGCTGCCCTGCTCGCATACCTACAGCAGAGTGTTCCTCAATGCGTAATGGTGAATGCCTCCGATGCAGCTATTAGAGCCGCACTGCAGCAGAAGTTGAGCAGAATGTGCCGACCAATTTCCTTCTTCTCCAGAAAATTGAGCCCGTCTGAACAACAGTACAGCGCCTTTGATGGGGAACTCCTGGCCATATACGCTGCTACACGACATTTCCACCGTGATGTAGATAGGCGAGAATTCAAATCGAATCAAATCAAATCAAAAGCGAATTTTATTACACAATAATATGAAAAGTGCGTACAAAGACATTTGGTCCCATAGCCTAAAGCGGCTAGTGATGGGTCCCCCCCCCCCCAATACAAAATATGTATTGCAATAATTAGCAGTCTTATACAAACAAAATAGTGAAAGTATCATACATAAGAGCTAAATACTATATATAATTGCAGAACTGCGCTAAAAACGAACAAGAAAAAAATAACAAATTAACATACACATGATTTTTTTTCTTTCCCCCCCCTTTTTTTTAATATAAGAATCTCAAGAATGTGCTTGGTAAGATCAGAAGTGGCATTTGCATGTCAAAATTTCTTGCAAGTTTTATTTCGAGAGGCAAATTATTCCACAGCTTGACACCAGAGAACTGAATTAGTCTTTTGCCGTACACATTCAAACATAAAGAGAGATTAAGATTACAGTTGCATGCATGCCGTGTGTTTAACGACAGATATGTGAAAATGGTACGCAGCAGAGGAATGTTTATTTATTGTTATTATTTTATTTACTAAGCAGGAAATCTTGGAGTCCCGTATGTCAGTAAATGGCAGTATACACAGCCTCTGAAATAGAGGATTCGAGGAATGATGCACCGAGGAGAAAGTAATCGCACGAACAGCTCGTTTTTGTAATCGGAATAATAGAGTAAGGTATGTTATGTACGTTTGGCCCCACGACTCGCAACAATAGCTATTGTTGCAAGTCGTGTTCGTAGCAATGTCAAATCAAAGTATTGACGTGCTCGTATGAGAGTGTAACAGCTGAATGACAACTTTTTGCAAACAGTATTGATTTGGTCTCTCTAGTTAAGGTTACTGTCAAATATAATGCCTAGATATTTAACAGTTGGAACACATTAAATGGTTCGATTGTTTAATGATATGCTAATTGAAACGTAGTTCAGAGTTTTCATTCGTGAATGGAAAATAACGTATTTTGTTTTGTCGGCATTTAGTAACAGTTGATTTTCATGAAACCACATTGAAATAGCTAGTAGTTCATTGGATACATTATATTGCAAGATTTCAAGTGAACTACCTGTGAATAAAATTACAGTATCGTCCGCATACATTAATGCTATAGACGACTGTAGAATTCACGGGAAATCATTAACGTATAGAGCGAATAAAATGGGACACAATACGGATCCTTGCGGTACACCACATGTGACATTCCTAGATTCAGATAGAAAACCATCAATTAGTGCTTTCTGCTTTTGCGATGTGAGATAACTGGAAAAGTCATGAGCGCGATCAATAATACCATAGCACTTCAGTTGTTTCAGTAGTGCCGAGTGACAAATAGCATCAAACGCCTTTTTTATGTCGATAAAAATTCAATAACAATCTTTTGATGATTGAGGGCAGAGTTGAGTATTTCAGATAAAGTAAGCACAGCTGTTGATGTGGATTTCCCTGGGATGAAACCATGCTGTTCCGGGCAAATTACGTTATTCTTGCTAAGTAAGTCCTTTAGCTATTGAGCGATTAATTTTTCAAAAATACTGTTCACTATACTCAATAGGAATATCGGTCTGTAGCTGCCGGGAACATTATGGTTGCCCATTTTGTATACTGGTACAATTTCGGCCATTTTTAATACATCTGGATAGGAATTGACATTTAATGAATGGTTAAATAAATGACAAAGTGGAGCACTCAAAATATCTGGATTGTCTTTCAGTATCCTAGTTTGTATACCATCAATCCCTGTGGCTTTGTTCAACTGTAGATTTTTTATAGCGGACGTCACCAGCGCTTCTGTTATGACCTGAAAGCTAAATCTGTTTTTACTTTTTTCAACATAAGCGGTGGGCTGTGCAGCACTACATTGTTTTGTAATGTTTTTGGCAACCGTGGCAAAGTAATCATTAACATCATTTGTAAGGCTAGTTGTGACATTGCCAGGGAGAATTTTCTTTTTGTTATCGAGCCCTGTCACTTTTCTGACTATTTGCCATGTTTGTTTTGTATCACAACGGGTAACGAGACGGGCATAATTTTGTCACGTGGTAGTGACTGAAAGCATCCAGACTGAGAAAGACGAAACGTTTTATTGGGCGAACTTGCGCCCTCAAGAACAGGCTACACTCAAAGAACAGCGAGAGCGGCGAACACAGTCGGCGATCAGCGAAAATCTGATCAACGGGTCAAGCGCGTCGGCTTTTATACATCAATCGACGAATGTTCCAGACTAATCGCTGGGACCCACACGCCTTCCACAAAGTTCTACATTATTCGCGTCACGCACACATGCAATCAGATTACACAAGGTTCGGTCACAGACAGTGGATGGAACCATCGATAACATTCCAGAAGCTCCCCACACATGCAAGCGTGTCCTGCACTGTGTGATAACATTTGTTAGGCGGTGAAACGTGTCGCCCAATGAAGACAAGTACACGTGTCAATATGCCCTTTTTGATTTACGCATTAGCCCAACTGACTGATTTTTGAAGTATTTAAATTGAGCCCTGTAATATTCATTTGTTTTGTTTAACTTCAGCTTATTGTAATAGTAATCTTTTTTCTTCAGTAGTGCTAGAATAGGCCGTGTTATCCAAGGTCATATGGCGTGATCATACCTACGTTGTGTGCACGTATACGATGACTGCTTTACTGCGTTCGTGATACTGTAAATAATGTTATCACATTCTACTTGCACGTCGTCGTTATACAGCATTTCGAACATAGTGTGTTGCAAGTTGTGTTGTACTTGCAAATAATTAACGCGTGTGTGATATCTCAGGAGCAACTTTTCTGTTTTACGAGTATGATATAAGTATGACTGTGGCATGAAAAGAAAAGTCAGGTGGTGATCAGCAATTGTAAAATCATAAACACCAGCTTCTATGTTAGTATCAAGACTGCACAGCATGTGATCAACAAGTGTGGCAGAATTTTCAGAGAAACGTGTTTGTTTGGTTATAACATTTCGAAGATTAAAAGATTGTAGGAGGAACAAGTAGTCGTGGCACTGATCCTTTAGCAGATCTATATTGAAGTCACCACAGATTATTATCTGGGAATGCGAGGTTACACGTTGAATCAGCACACTTTCCATGACGGATATGAAGTCATCTACGCTTGAGCTTGGGGGGCGATATACTACACCAGCTATGACTCCACATTCAATCGTCGCAAATAGCGTTTCTGCAGATTGCTGAGTGCTCTAGATATTATTTAGACGCTGGAAACTGAGCTCGTTCCTGATAAACATCGCTACTCCACCGTTATGTGTCGCATGCGCTCTCGGCTGTGACAACATCACATGTACTGATGTTCCTTTAGGTATGTTTCTGTTATTGCGATTAGTATATCGTATTGAAATGAACGTTGTGACAAATAGATTAGTCGCTGGTCGAAATTTTTCTTTATGCTGCAGATATTGCAATGGAACACTGATGTGTTTTTATGTTTGTGCCACGCCCTTTCAACCTCTGCGTTATTAATCATCTCGATCAGTAAATGTACTCTATCGAGGTCCTCTGCGCACGTTACGTGCAGAACCTTCTCATTTTCTGTCTTGCGCAATTAACACTTTGCCGTCTGACACCCAGGCAAACTTCAAATTTTTTTCGCGTTTTGCATTCAGTGCTTTTGCTAAAAGTATCTTATTTGCTGGACAAAGGTGTTCATTCACAAACAGTGGCGAACTATCCTTGAATCCCAAGGTGGACATGTTCAGCCTCTGCTTTTTTGCTGCTCTCAGAACCCAATCCCTCGCTTTACGAGAGTGGAATTTTACTATGATGTTGGGTTTCTCTTTGGTCTTCGACGGGACTCAATGAATTACTTCCATGTCAAACTCGGCAATCTCAGAGCCAATGCAAGTTGAAATTGCTTTCATTGTCGAAGTTAGATCTTCGTCTTGGGCTAAAAGTATTCCTTTTATTTCCAGGTTGGTCTTACGACTGTATTGCTGCATGTCAGTTCATTCTTTCTTAATGTCTCCCAAGTTCCTTTACAAGACGAAAGTTCTTGTTTTTTATTTTCTTATTGTCGTCTTTAACTATGGTTATTTCGCTCTTTAGTGTTTGCATTTCTGCTCGAAGTGCCTCAAAACTTTCATTGATGAAGTTCATTGCTTGTTTTACAGGGTCCAGCTCAGTTCCTATCAAGCTCATCAGGTCGCATTTCATTTCATCATATTTCTCATCAAGTCTACTAGACAAGTCTACCAAAGCCTTGGCAAGTTATTTAACGGTCGTAGGAGCCTTTTCACTCAATTGTGCACACAGTAGGGTGCAGTCCGGCAGCCTAAGTAATGATTACTTAAGTAACGATATGAATAGAACATACCTGCACAAAATAAGTACTTCGTTAAAGGCCGATTGTTTGTTGTGGCTGCCTGGACTGCTCCTGTGTGATGCCGCTCTCAATTGAGGAACCATTTAAGCGCCCAGCTAGTGATGTCAGGGCTCATGAGGATGCCCAGAAGCATTTGGTGGTCCGGCAGGTTCCTTACAATGGTCAGTTGGATGGTCCCCCTGTCGCTGCGTGACCTGACAGAGTGACTAGGCGTAGGCGTTCGACTTAAATCGGCGACGGGTGCTCTGGCTGGTGACATCAGGGCTCATGAGGATGTGCAGAAGCATTTGCTGGTCCGGCGGGTTCTTTCTAATGGTCAGTTGGGTGGTCACCCTGTCACTGCATGACCTGGCAGAGTGACTAGGCGTAGGTGCTCGACGTAAATTAGTGACGGGTGCTCCGGCTGGTGACATCAGGGCTCATGAGGATGCGCAGAAGCATTTGGTGGTCCGGCAGGTTCTTTCCAATATCAGTTGGATGGTCCTCCTGTCCCTGCATGACCTGGCAGAGCGACTAGGTGTAGGCGCTTGACGTAAATCGGCAACAGGCGCTCTGCAGAAAGTAAGTACTTTGTTAAAGGCCGTTCATTTGTTGTGGCTGCCTGGACTGCTCCTGTGTGATCACAGACATTGTACTTTTCTTTGTACTCACGGACCTAAAGCCGCTGATGTACACGTTGCGTGCGAAACTGGTGCACACATGGCACAGGAGCTCCGCGAGATGTCATACATCGCAGAATTCACGACAGATATACACCATGTCAGCGGGCTGGAAAATGCTGTTGCAGGTGCCTTTTCGCGCAGCCCAGTGAATGCCGTCAGTCTGCCGAGCGACGTTGACTTCACCACACTAACGATGGCTCAACGCAGTGACAGTGAGCTGAATCACATACTGAAGTCTACTACCAATGCCTTGAAGCTGCAATGGCCGACTGAACCCACAGGATCTGTATGCTGTGACATGTCCAAAGGCAGGGCCAGACCATTCGTGCCCACGAATCTTTAGTACAACATTTATGACTTGCTGCACAGTGTCACGTGTCACCGATCTCGGGGATGGGGAGGTGCAGATGTTAGGAGAGATGGGGTCGGGAGACGCAGAGCAGCACAGCAAACAAATTTTAATTAACCCAAACTCAAAAACTCAAAATAAAACTCGTGTAACTAAAACATCATGAAGAGACGCCAGCACCTAAGCCACCCACTTAACAGTGACTAAGCCATGACTTACTGAACTCCAGACCTGCACAGATTTGATCAAGATGCCAGCGAAGATGCCGTCTGCCCCAACACCCAGCAAAACATCCTTGTTATCAGCACACCCAGTAGCACCAATGCAGAAAAATACAGGAAGCTCGAGGCCATCAGGATCGGCGACCGCCAATATGAGGTCAACGCGTACGAAGCGGCACCCAATCATATGGGCAAGGGGGTCATCCGAGACATACCGCTCGAAGAAGACACCAGGACCATTAACACTGAGATCGTCAATGACAAGAACCCAACAGCCCTAGCAGCCAAGCATCTTAGCAACACTACGACAGACATCATTGCCTTCGAAGGCCTGAAAGTACCTACCCTCATCAGGTTACGGAAGCATTCTGCTTTGCTGCTCGCCGTACTAAAAGCAGGTCGACATCGGTCACCAATGCGGTAGACTGGGCCCCCGTATGGACGCCTGCCCAAACCCCTAGGACAAGATCTGAAAGGACTGCGGTGCCAAGAACCCATACCCCCATCACCAGTGCACCCCAAAATGCAGCCTATGCGGAGGGGAACACCCTTCTTCAGAGAAGGGTGTTCCCACGACAGACAAGTCCTGCCGAGCAAAGTTCAAGACTCCATATATCATCAAGAAACGAAGATGGGAAAGGAAAAGAGCGGAAGTGGAAGCAGAACTCGAGGCGGTCAAGGAACCCAGTGGAGAGCAACCCCCCGCCCTGCGAAAGCCAAAGTCCAGATCCAGAGATCAGGCCAGGTCCAGATCGATGACAGCAACCGAGGCCCCTTGATCCCGCCAGCGAAGCTGGCTGAGGAGCTAAGCACGCAGCCATATCCCGGGACCAGGCCGAGCCAGGTCGAGATCCAGCCGCCACCGCCAAGGCACTCGGGAAGACCAGGCCATCCGCGAAAAGGTAAGCTGGGCAGATGTGGCCAGTGTGCCAAAGCGCAGGGTCTCCAGGGTAACTGCCTCAGAACCACGAGTCACCAATAACATAGACAATGAGGTTTTCGCAGAAATTAAACATGAGAATGCGATGCTCAGAAGCCTAGCACAAACAGGTAACCCAAAAGGTACGCGAACTGAGAAAGGTTGCGCCTCCTGCGCAACCCCCTACACCCACTCCTGTGAGCACACATGCTCCAAGCAACAATGGCGAGGAACAGGACAAAGCAGCTCCACCCGCAAAAGGGCGAGCTGCGCTAAGCCAAGAAACCAGTCGTGCCATACATGCGAGATTGGAAATTAACGCCATGCTCACCGAACTGCAAAGCGCAATGAGAAATCTGTCTTCGGCCATATCCGGCCTCAAGACCAGAGTAGCAAAGCTCGAGGAATGTGCGATGTGGGCACTGTCTCTGTCGCTATCACCATGGCCGAATGCGGCAACTCGTGATATAAATCCAGTCATAATCCCAGATGTTCTTATGATGAAACCACAAGCAGCTCCAATTTCTCAACAGCTACTTCTTTAAGACTCCAGGATGGCCAGACATGATAGAGAGCTATTGGTGTGGCAGTGGAACTGCAGAGGGCTAGCCGGTAAAAAACCGGTCCTACAACAATACATAAGAAACATCCAACCCAAACCCGATGTGATAATGCTATGAGAAACCTGGGGCACATCGGCCAACATCCCGGCCTACCGCGCCCTCATCCCTAAATTCCTAAAAGATAGAGGCATTGCCACACTAATCAGAAATGGCCTAGTACCTATAGAACATGAGATTAAAGGCCCGCAGGCTGAGAATATTATGATAGAGATTATTCCTAACAGAATGCAAAAGAGTAGCATCTTTCTACTCAACATATACAGTAGCCCATCCAAGAAACGGCAGTATTTTCTCTCCCTGCTCAGAAAGACGGCCGAGCTCGCTGGCCTGAACACGTTAATCGTGGTTGGGGACTTCAACGCTCCGTGCCATACTTGAGGATATGGCCACACCACAACCAAGGGCAAACAGTTATGGCAGAACTCGCAAGACTTGGAATACACGCTCATCACGAATCTCGTGAATGGGCAACTTGGTTGCAAGAGATACCACACCGGACATAACTATGATCAAACCATCGAGAGGGCTACCTGGAGAAACACCCTAGAACACCTAGGTAGCGACCACATGATCATCGAGATCATGAGCGGGAACCACCCCCTTGTCAAAAGCTTCAAATGGACAGACTGGGAGAAGTTCCGCAAGCACCGGGACATCAGGCTAGATGATGAGCCCATCGGCGAAATTGACACATGAATCGCAGACCTGACCAGAGATGTCGAGGAGGCCACGCAAACCATCACTCCCGAAATCCTGAGGGAGAAGATCGACCTATGGGAAGCCAAGAAATCCATACAAACCTGATGGCAAGGCCAGCGGCTCAATCGAAAGCTGAGGAAAAAGATTACTGAACTAGACAAACAAATAGAAGAGCATTGCGAAACCTTGAGCAAGCAACAGTAGGACGAAGTATGCAATGCCGCGGAGAGCCAACTCCACAACGGAAGTACAAGGTATCTGCTGAGGCACCTTCTGGACGAAACCCAAAGCAAATCCAAGCAAAGAGACGACATGCAGAGACTTCTGCACAAAGAAAAAGGGGCGGCAAGCGAGAACCAAATCGTCAAGAAACTCTACGACAAGTACCTTTCACAACGACCGACGGTTCATCACAGCAGGTGCACTGGCAGTCATAATCCCAGGTTAGATGAAGACTTTAGTGAGGTTGAAATCAGAATGGCACTCCAAGGACTCAATGGCAAGTCAGCCCCAGGACCGGACAGGGTTAACCACAAAACGCTTAGAAACCTGGACAACAGATCCGTCACCAAACTCACGGGCATATACTGTCAAACCTTGATATAGCGAACAAGGATATATTGAATTATTGCGTACATCGCACACTTTCTATATATCACCGAGAAAATCTCATGCATTTTTTATTTTTTTTATTTCTAATGGGTAGGGTAATCTCAGGCTACAACCATTACGAGCTGCTGTCATACACTTCTTCTTAGTTCAACATACCTCTTTGTCCCTTTTAATATTAGCTTTTCTGTACCTTTTCCAAACTACACATTTATGCCCACCCTTTTGCTCATTATCATGCTTGTATATTGCTTTGCGCTGCTATGTATCATGTGACAATTCCTTTGTGTATTTCCTGTTTGCTCCCTGTAATCCTCCCGTCGGGAACCTCGAGGGTAAATAAATGTTTCAATTATGATGACAGTACACTGGAATCACAAGACCCATAATTGCTACTGCATTTTAAAAGAACTTTTGCACGTACCAAGGTTTGATCATAGATGGGCATTGGGTGCAGAAGGATACACGCAAGCAGCTCCACTGTCTTGCCAAGTCCCATTTCATCAGCCAAGATGCCACCAGGTGTGGCAGTGCCCACAAAGTCCATCTTCTTTTCAACAAAGCTGCAACATTGTGCACGTATAAGAGTCCTGCATGCTGCATTCCACTGAAAACATTCTCACATCACAGTGCTTGGCATATTCCTGGCTCATAACAGCCCTAAAGCAAGAGGAGCACGCACTGACATGCATCAATTTAATTCATTTGTTTCTAACCTGTGCCTTTGCTTTTCTTCATTATACGAAAGAAGCCAGAAACAAACTAAGTGAAGCAATATTATTATAAATGAGCAAGCCACATGGTCATTGTTAGAAACACATATCCTTTGGTTGAATGGCTGCTAATAGAGCCAATACTAAAGAGTTTATCTCAAAGGCTATTTCCCTGTAAAGATTATTACAATGTGTGAGCAACCTGTCAGACTGTACGGCTGCAACAGGTCTGACATTCTGAGCACCACAGTCACTGCATGCCTATTCAATAATCACAACCTATTCAAGGCTAGAACACTGGAGGAAACCACAAGTACACTCAGAAAGGATTTACTATGTTTGCAACTAATGCTTCAAGCAGTTTGGCTATCTGTGCAGGTCATCCCTAGGGGGTTTCCTTGAAAGGCATACACTGGTAAAGCGGGAGATTCCCACTCATTGGCTGTCGTATGGGTGGCTCTGCTGCAGCAGAATGCAAGTCACCACAATCTACAAGCAGGACGACACTGACATGCTCATCGCTTCATCGCTCATCAAGCAAGGTGAGCAGGAGTTCATGTGACTCGTACCGAGGGCACTACCTGCATGTAGCACACAAGCTCTCACTCTCTCCCAAGTGTGCAGGCTGGATCACTTAAGAAAATGTGTTCTCAGAAATCTGTTTTCGTTAATAAATATGTAAATTAATGAAATTTATGCAGAATTAGAATAAAATCTCCTGCTTTAGAATAATTTTTCAGTTTTTCAATATCTTATCTGGTTATTTTTCTGTGACCCCTGAAAGTGGGAAAAATAGGGTCTCTTGTGCGATGTCTGGGCTTCATACCAGGCATAGGAAAAATTAAATTAAATTATGGGGTTTAACGTGCCAAAACCACTACCTGATTATGAGGCACGCCGTAGTGGAGGACTCCGGAAATTTCGACCACCTGTGGTTCTTTAACGTGCACCTAAATCTAAGTACACGGGTGTTTTCGCAATTCGCCCCCATCAAAATGCGGCCGCCATGGCCGGGGTTCGATCCCGCGACCTTGTGCTCAGCAGTCCAACACCATAGCCACTGAGCCACCATGGTGGGTCAGGCATAGGAAAGTGTTATAAAATATCACATATTGCTCCTTATGAACAACTAATTGCAAGGAAACTCAAAAATAACTTTCTTTTTTCTTTGTCATTTAAAAAAGAGTTTTTAATCTGTGCTATTATTATTAAGAAAAGTGACGAGTGGTTTCTTAAGAAGCCCATGATCAAAATTATTAAAATACTAAAAGATCAAAATATCTGCATTTAACACATCCTAGTGCATGTGCATGCAAACTTTGCATGAGATTTAATCAAATTAAGGTGAAGGTATCACAGCCGCCATCTTGTGTGTAGTTCAGATTCTCCCACCAGGCGATGCCACTCAGCCATTTTTGGAAAAAGGGGGGAAAATCTGCTCTTAGCCATCGTAGCATGCTCTGGTCTGTCCCTGTTGTGACACTGCGACAGGTGATCTGCTGTAGTTGAGAAAAATGCCCCCTCCTCCTATCTTTTCAGGACGAGCTGTGCCTGGCACTATTGTTTTGTTGCTGCGCGTGGTGGCCTTCACCCCACTGATACTTTCAACAGTGGCTCGGTCGAACCTTTCTCCATGTAAAATGGTTAGTGCTGCTGATGGTGGCTATAGACATGGTAAGTGCTTCGTCACTGATGGTTTTGACATGGTTGTCATGTGAGTGGGGGCCACTGCTTCGAAAACCATATTGGTAGATGGCCTGCAGACTGCAGTGCTCACCACGTCAATGAAACACAACACTTGTATTAATAAAGAAAGATTGCGAGTTAAATGGATGGAACCTTGAGTGACATTGATTGTCAACTAATTTTGTTTCTTTTTCTTCCTAGTGCCTTTGTTCTTCTATTCTTCAGCATTCTGCAAAGTATGGGCCCGCTGAAGGAAGGCTCTAGGCTTGAAATGGTAAATGTAGCGTTGTGCCTATGAACACATATATAGGGAAAGAAATTGCTACTGACCCCAGTAAATGTCTAGCACAGTCTGCTGACACCTGGAGAGCGGTCAGCAGTGGAGGAGGGGTGGCGATAAAAAAGCAGTCATAAAGGTTAGTGTCATGTCACTGCTACACCACTGCCAGCTCCATGCCCATAACAATCTTTATTACGGCGAACGTAACATATACAAGAGCGCTGTGGCGCCATCTGTCACATGTGGCCTACGTCACGTCGGCAGTGCCATCGATTGCGAAGGCACGACACTACATCTAGCCCTCCCTCAACAAGAGAACGCAGGTTATATGCATACAACCAAAAAACCGTCACTGCTTGTGGCAGCCAACTAAATTATTGCACTAACAAATTGATAGTAAAGTCACTGGTGGCGATTGCCTAATAAAGTCACTGCAATCAGTAAGTTCACTGCACATAATCCCTGAACTTTGTTGAAGGTCTTCGCTCCTGTGTAGAACAGCGGAGTGCTGACTCTACTGGTTGATGAGAGTTTTCCGATTTGCCACCACGATCAGCACACAGTCCAGAGGTCATGCTTCCAGCTAGTGGGCTCCCTGGCCATGCACATGGGCTTGGCGTGCAAGGAGGAAGTGGTGACAGCAGCGATTCTGCAGACTATGCTTCATCAGGCGTTGGTGTTCTTTGGATGCGGTGCTCTGTGTTCTTGAGGACAGTGCCCGAGTTCTAGTGTTGCCTGCTGGCATGTCTATGTCCATGTCCCCCCGCAGGGATTCTTGTCTCGCCATTGTTTCTTGTACAGCTTCAGGGGCGCAGCGGACAATTGAGAGGCGTTCCACGCCCGGCCATCCTACAGGTGAAATGACCAACGTCCTATGTGTTTCAGGATTTTTAATGGCACCAAAACTGGGGGTGCCTTTCATTGCAGGTAGAGCACGTTTGACATGCACATAGGCACCCACATTGAATTTGGACTCCCTGGCTGCTCTTTGCTTGTTCGAATACGCCTTGTTTCTTTGTTGGTAATCGTATACATGATGCCGAAGTCTACACAGTTCCCGGGCGGGGTGGGTGCCGAAGTCTGTGGTTAGCTGGCCGATGACATCTAACAATCTCCTCATGTGACGTCCATGGAGCAACACTGCTGGGCACAGACCAGTGGCACTGTAGGGGGTGGCGCGGTAAATACTCAGGTACTCCATAACGGTGGCCTTGATGAGTCGCTGCTCCAGTAGAGAGAGTTGTATATACGATTTAAGGACCCTGTTGAACCTTTCCACCGCACCATTGGCTTGAGGGTGGTAAACTGCAGAGAAGAAATGTTTAATACCCCTGTCCTCTAGGAAACACTCGAATTCACTTGACGAAAACTTTCGGCCGTGATCCGAGACTAGTTCTATAGGGTAACCCTCTCATGCAAAGAGTCCAAGGAGGATGTTTATCACAGTGCGGGAAGTGATGTCACCGTAGAACGCAATCTTTGGCCATCTGGAGAAGAAGTCCACCACCACGATGACAAACCGACAATCAGTTTGTGCACATTCAAAGGGACCCATGATATCTATTGACACTTTGTCCCAGGGCCTGTCAGGCAGTGGAATAGGCTGGAGCGGTGCCTGTAAGTTCTTTGCACACTTGTCCGAGGCTTGGCAAACAGTGCAGCTTCGGATGGCGGCCTCCACTTGCTTGTCAAGGCGCGGCCACCAGTACTTTTCCCTGATGCATTGCTTGGTCTTGACTATTCCCGAGTGGGACTTGTGGGCTAACTGGATGAAGGTATCAGTTAGCTTGGCAGGTACCACAACACATTCTGTGCGCAAAACAAACCCATCCCCTACAGAAAGCTCCTCCCGTACATTATCGTAGGGTGTTAGTTCCATCGGAAGTGTTTTCCAGGTTGGCCATAATGATTAGATTAATTGCGTGACTTGCTGTAGTATTTCATCCTCAGCAATAGCAACCCGAAGATCCTCTAGATGTACAGGCAATGTAACTAAAGACACAACCTCTTCATCGACTTGGAAGCCACCCTCTGTTTCTGGAACAGGCAGTCGGGACAAGGCATCTGCTACTTGGTTGTGGGCTCCGCTGCAGTACTGGACTTTGAAGTTGTAGCGCCAGAGTCATGCGGTCCCCATTGCGATACGAAGGGGTCACTGTCCTGTACTGCGGGACGAGAGCAAGGCGACCAGACCTGGTGATCTGTCAATAGGGTAAACGGCCAGCCCCAGAGATAAACGTGCCACTTCTCACAGGCCCATAGACAGGCCAGAGCTTCACACTCTCTAGCTGAGTATTTTCGTTCTGTCTCTGTAAATGTTCGTGATGCAAATGGCACTTGTTGCAATACGGCACCCAGACCGTATGCACATGTGTCGATTGAGACAATGACGGGCAACGTCGGGTCAAACATTTGTAGGACCTTGTGGGATGCTAGGAGTCTCTTTATCCTC
Source organism: Dermacentor andersoni (assembly GCF_023375885.2). Classification (NCBI taxonomy): domain Eukaryota; kingdom Metazoa; phylum Arthropoda; class Arachnida; order Ixodida; family Ixodidae; genus Dermacentor; species Dermacentor andersoni. The sequence goes on from NC_092819.1 coordinate 2,514,974, forward strand.
ATTAAACTTTCTTTAGCGGCATTGTCCCAGTAGAAGGTTATGCCTTTGCGTAGTAGACGGCGCATTGGCTCTACCTCATCTGCCAGTCATGGGACAAACTTGGCCTAATATTCAAGTAGCCTTAAAAAAGAGCATAGCATGGCTGCATCTGTAGGCGCAAGAGCCTTAACGATCGCGTCAACCTTGGTCTGGAGCGGTGCTATACGCTCTGCGTTGACCTGATGTCCTAAAAAAGACAGCTCCGATGTTTTGAAGACGCATTTGTCGTTGACATTGAGCCCAGCTTCCGCTACTAGTTCCAAGGACTTGCTTTAGGTTCTGTGTGTGTTCCCTCTCAGTCTTCCCAAAAATGATTATGTTGTCCAAGTAGCACAAGACCCCTTTGCAGCCTTCAAGAATCTTCGTCATGATCTGCTGGAATGCAGCTAGTGCTGATGCCAACCTGAAGCAGACACTTTTGAACCTGAAAAGGCTCTCATGCATAATGAGCGTAGTTAGGTCTCTGCTTTCTGGGTGGAGCACAACTTGATAGTAGGCCGATGCCAGGTCTGCCTTGGAGAAGCAGCATGCTCCATTCAGGGCATCGAGCAGTTCCTCCATCTGAGGCAAGGGAAATCTGTCTGCTACTACAGCTCTGGTAAGCTCTCGTAGATCGACGCACAGTCGAATGCTACCATCTGCCTTGCGAGCTGCTACGATTGGAGACCCACTCGCAGGCGTTAATTCTCTCGATAACATCTGCTGCAAGTAGCTTCTTGATCTCGTCGGAGACTGACTGGCGGACAGGAAATGGTAAGGGCCTTAGCTTCTGCGAGACCAGCGTGACTGAGTTTTTCATTGTGACCTTATGTTGCACGCCTTTGACAAGTCCCAAGCCAGGCAAAAACAAATGGCCAAACATGATCCATAGTATTGGCGGCATACCAAATTTGGGAGGGCCTAGCACTGCTGTTGGTGTGGCGTTTTGAGGTTGAAAACCAGGGCTCATGGCAGAAACTTCTGCATGTCCCTCCGTGGACATGTGCAGGCAGCGCAATTCTCCCATAATACGAAGGTTGAGGGCTTGAACCGCATTCAGGCGGAGGAAACATGTCCCACATGGCGTAACATGAAATGTTATCATGGCTACTTTTCGTTTGTACCAGACTCAAGCATGAAATACCCCGAGAACGGGAATTTTCAAATGCGCAAAGGTGAAACACCTTTGCGCGTTCATCGTCACAACATATAAACAGCGGCACAAGCGCCTGCATGAACTCACTCAATTTAAACAATGTTATGGGTCACAAAAAAAGGAGAATAAGAAACGAAACTGAAGTTCGGGCCTCCAAGATTCGGCGGTGTGCGCGACCATCTTAGAGGCTGGTGCGTTTCGCCGATTCCGCTAGGTGCGCTAAGAGCCAAAGTCGGCCGCAGGCGCCTATGGGAGTGTCCACTCTTTATGTTTACTATGTTACTATGTTACTCTATGCCACAACCTCATACTTGGCAGCGCAGAACCAAAGCCACTAAGCAACCACAGCAGGCCAATTACAACAATTTGTCCACTAAGATTGACTAAATATGGAACTTGACATCCTCAGCTTGCGTTCTGTGACGGCAAGAGCCTGATCTTGTGTGGTGTGGCCAGGCAGAAAATAGTGTAGCCTGAGTGCAAATCTGAGTGACGATTGCAGTTGCCATTGGATATTTGTGACCAAGAACTTTCATCAAAGCAAGCAAGTCATTTGTCGGCGTGCCACACTATCATCCAGGTAAATGGGCGTGGTGCATGTGCGAAATAGATTTAGAACATCACACACCCAGTGTTAGCCCATGAATTGACGCAGATGTACCAATAGGGCGGAAAGTCGTGTGCTAAAATTTATAACGAAACTAAAATTATCGGGTTTTATGTGCCAAAACCACTTTCTGATTATGAGGCACGCTGCAGTGGGGGACTATGGAAATTTGGACTACCTAGGGATTAACGTGCACCTAAATCTAAGTACACGGGTGTTTTCACATTTTGCCCCTATCGAAATGCGGCCGCCATGGCCAGGATTCGGTCCCGCGACCTCTTGCTTAGCCGCCCAACACCATAGCCACCAAGCAACCACGGCGGGTGTATAACGAAACTGATGAGCTACACGCTGAGCAGACTGTACGACCTTACTCATTCAGCGCGACTTTGCTTCCCGACTGCCCCATGAAATGAGCCCCAGTTCAAATCATCTTTAGCTGGTCCACATATATGCAAACGAGTAACACCTCCATATAACATTCGTAACGCGTCTACACCACAAAACAGTTTTCATTTTCTTGTGGCCTGGTTACAATTATGCCGCTAAACACTCCAAAGACGCCAAAGCTGAAACGGATTGCTTAGGCTTAGATTGCAGGGCTAAGCGCTAGCCAATGCATGTCTATGGTTGTGTGCTTGCCACTAAACACGCATATCCTGCTAAATTTGGCTACTTCATTCGAAATTAGTGCTTTGGCGTAGGTTAACACAGCTCAATGGTTTGGCACAAGATGGTGCAATTGGCACACCACTTCCATCCCTGTAATCATTCAATCATCATTGTGCCGCCTGTATCATACCATAATCGTCAGGCAGTCACTATCATGCTTCCATTGTCTGGCCATCATCGTAATGCCGTCTTGGTAATGCTATTATCGTCACTCCAGCTTCGTGATTTGACACTCGTCATGCCGTCATCGTCACGTCATTATCATACAGGTCTGTAGGAGGATGGCACGAAGGGGTAGATGCCGTAGCCACAATTTAGGCTGGCCAGCCATGGTGCCGTTGGATCTCAGGAGTGGCCGACACCGCAGCCGCTCAGGTCGGGCGCTTGCGTGTTTATTCTGGCGCTACCTGCACATGAGCCCTGTTCTTTTTCAAAGGCTTTGGAGGCGATATAGTCGTGCCACTACAGGGCCCTCCTCCTAGTGAGAAGCACGACTGAAATAAAGTCCAGTGATAAAGTCTAGGAGAAGTGTGCAGATAGTCTCGCCGTTGATGGTATTGGGTTGACGCAATCCAAGAGAGATTTACCAGGCAGCACCGGCAGTGTACATCGTGAGCAAGGCGCAGCCACAGCGATGCCGTATTGTGAAATTGCAACCTGCCGCAGGTTCTCGTAGATTCCCGGGCCTGTAGAAGTCGGAGCTCCAAAACCAGACCGTCTGGTAGCTCAGAACTTGCTTGGAGTGCGCGAAGTGTTGATCACTCACAATGCAGACGTAGAAGTGATGCTCAAGCTGAAGGAACCAGATGGCAAGGCTGCTCCTGTAAAACTTCGGTAGGCCATGCATGTGGGGAAGATGTGAGCAAAGAACATCAGAAGGATCACCTGCTGCTGCTTGCAGTGAAATCTCAAATGCAGATAGCATCAGGGTTGCGGTGGTCCCTGAAGGCATTGCGAAGGTTGTGCTTGTGGCATTGCCATGCCTGCGAGAGCGAAATTTATGCCTAGTGGAACTGGTGGCAGAGCCTCTGAATCGGTGATAAGTGAGGTGCCCTCGAATGGAAAGTGGACAGCTTGCGGAAACGTCCAAGGAAAGAGAGCAGGGGGCCGTAGAATAGCTGAAAGCACTTGCGTTTGGCCCACGGAATTCCTTGGAAAGAGTCATCGCGCAGCTGCCTTTGAGATGAGGAGGAGGCTCATAGACCGAGTTGCGGTTTGAGACCAAGTTGAAGTTTGATGCTGGGGCCGGTACATGCTGACAATTGGCATGCGGGGACGTAAGCGATGGGAGACGACAAGATGTGGAATGACATGACAGTTCAAATAGCAAGACCTGTTGTGACAGAGCGCCAGCTGTAAAAGAATGAGCACTCGAGGTGGCGTCATGAGCAAGGATGGCTGCCTGCAAGTCATTGTAGAAGTCGGGGCCGGGGAATGACAGCTGGAGCCTAGAACACAGTCAGAGCCTGAAACCTTGTTGAGAAGGAAGTGGCTGTCCAGTTGGATTAACCAGATGTCCAGCACATCGATGTGGAATTCCCGTACACCCTACAACCGTGGGACGTCTGCTGAACTGTGTGAGGCCACATCACTCACCTTGGTAGAGTCGGTGCGTCAACCCACCAATTTGTGGGTTGACACATGCATGGCTGGGCTCGGTCATCCGGGTCACCAATTTGTGGGAAGGCTGGGTTTGGTCATCCGAGTCACCAATTTGTGGGGTACGGTACGAAGAGGTAAATGCCGTGCCCATGGTTTATTTAAGCCGGCCGGGCCAAAGAGGCACAATATCCCGGAAGCAGCCGGCACCGCGGCCGCTCAGATCAAGCGTGCTAGCGTGTTCTATTCTCACGCTACCTGCACGTGAGCCCATCTTCTTCTTCATCTGCTTTAGAGGCGATAGTCGCGCCGGTACACGTCGTCATCCTACCATCATCGTCGTCACTTCAGTATTGTCATCCCATTATCATCATGTCATCACTGTCATACCACCTTTGTTGATCCATCAACGTCATTACTTGTTCGTCATTCTATTGTTATCATGTTGCCATCATGCAATCGTGATTATGCTGCCGTTGCCATGCCATAGCCATTGCATTTTCATCACACAAATGCCATCATGCATCCGTTGTCATACCGCCGTCATGCTGTCTTAGTCGTGCCGTCATTGTCATTCCCTCTTCTTCATCCGGATGACGTCATACAGCTGTTATCTCATATGGTGGCTGCCACTATGTGCTGCACATGTGCTGCCACTATGTGGGAATACAGGAAATTTTTTTCGTGCGCCTCCCTCTCTCATTTTTCGTTGCATGGTTTGTTTTAGCGCTAGTTTGCTCCAGCGCGTCTATATACTACCGCTCGCACATTGGCGCACGGGCAGGCGAGAAGTGGCTAGGGTTTTGTTCCGCGAGCGGTTTCGGCTTCTTGCAAAACAAACTGATGGCCATCTCGTTACTAATCGCTCAAAGGGCGACCGCTTGTTTCTTGCTCGTTTAGTGCTCACAAGGGTGCACATAGGAAGGATGCCACCGTGCATGCGTTTCCGTTGCTTTTTTTTTTTTCTTTTTTTTTTTTTTTTTTTTTTGAGGCTCCCGAAAACTAATTGCCTTTAGTTTGTGATAAGATGAAAATTCGCGAAAGTTTGTTACACTTTTTTTTTGACGGGCACACAACCACACAGTTTTCCTGAGTGCGCGCACCTACGCAGTTCGATTACACTATGGATGTACATATTAGTGTAAGAGCAGGAACCCTTTGAGTCTTGCGAAATATTCTCGTGTATGCATTTTCAAAGCCTTGAACTATAACAATGCATAAAATTTTCAATTTTTATAGGTATATTTCTTTTTTTATTGTTGTTATTCATGAATGAAGAGTACATATATACCAACGCAAAATATTTTTTTCTCACTATAAGGGTCACCTTAGAAAAATTACGGTAAATTTCTTTCGAAATAACTCCCTAAGAAGAATTGGAATCTGCAATAACAAAAATCGACCCTGGACGGTCACATCTGGCGTAAAAAATCTACCCTCGAAGGGTTAATGGAAGTTGACTATAATTTGGTTAATTTCGCTACTTAAAAATGCCCACTTACAGCTTACTGCTTGTCAGTAACTTTTCCCCTTCTTATTGGATGGTGGTGCATAGCTGCCTGAGTGTTGTGCACATAGGGACTGCACTCTTCATACGCATCGTATACATTTGCACAGTGAGCATCTGTTGCTTGTGCAGCACTAATGTGTGCAGACAACATCGGTTGAATTGTTCCGTTCATATTTTGCATGAAAACCCAGTAGCTGTCTTCATCACATAACCTTATGTGGGATGCGTCGTTCTTGCAGCAAACCAGATGCCATCTGCGCCACCTCTGCGTACTATGTGCCACTGACAATGAGTGGCAAATAACACTAAAATAAAGGCTCCAAATGGGGCAAGGCATACATTTTTCTAAGCAGACACATTTAATTGTTGCTTGCATATGAACTGCACCAAGAAAAGTTGGACCAAAATTTATGAAAAATAAGTACTGCCTCTAAACAAGGATATATGTTATTTCCTTGCGGATTATAGTAACTAATGCAAGCACCAATGGAGTTGTAAGCTGTCACTTCTCTTTCCCCATCTGTATGTAATCTAGACCATTGAATCCTAGCAGAAAGTCAGATTAGTCACATTGTCTACAACTACAACTAAAACTGAAGAAGTGCCAGCTGCGAACCATCAAATGCCTTAGTAAAAGCTTTCGGATGGAAAAGACGGTCTGATGCAAACCTTACAAACCAGAAAAACAAAACCATTCTCACAAGCCTGCGTATTTGTTGTAGTAGAGCACTTTCCCATAGCAGTCAACCAGTGGCATGTACAGGAAATTGTCCACCGAGATCTCAGCAAGCGGCTGCTCTCGTTTCAGCATCCACCTGACCACTTCCTTTTGGTATGGCCGCAGTGTGGGCCGCAATGCTGCATGCTGAACATCGTTCACGTCCTCATCTGCAGCAGGATGCAGTGACTGGGCAGCAGCAATCCTTGCGTAGAGCAAGTCAAAGTCCTGTCTCCGAAACTTCTCCGTTTCAATGTGCCCTGTTAAGACAGCAGATGAGAGTGGACAAAGGTTCACAGACTGACTGCATGAAATATGCAGTGCAATCCACCATTAAAGGGAACACATGAGAGGCCATTGTCTCAGCTAGGCCCCTTCTACAGAGGAAAATTGCTCTATGATTGTGTGTTCCTTTGAACAGTGGACCATGCCGTACAGTAACTAGCAAACAAAAGTGCTTATTATGTCGATCACTATATTCGCATTTCACCATCTAAAGGTAAGCATAAAAGTTCCATTCTAAGAATCCAAAGGCATTTCTTTACAAACTGAAGCTCACACTTGAAAAGCCAAACTAAATTGCATCAAAATTTTAATCATTACTGTGCTGTTCCAGAATGACCGTGCTTCTTGGCAGCATTCTGCAAGACCGTTCGAGGTTTTGCTTAACCCTTAACGGTTGAAACAAACGGCATGAAATATTCTTGGTGTGCCCTTTAGGTTAGTTCTATCATGTGCAATCAAATGCCATCCGCAATTCTGAAGGCATGGTGCAACGTAGTGATTTCGACAATTGCTCAGTACTTGCAGAAAGAATTGCAGCAAGACAAAACCAACACAAAGGTACATGTGTTCACAAAGGTAATGCCAGTCCTGTATTCATGTCTCCTAAATGGCAACAAAATTTTGGAACATGCAAAAAGCTTAGTTTCAGAGAGAGTAGCTATTGAACACCTCTCGTGTGAAATTTTACACTTGAAATACATGCCTTACGAAAAGATCACATAAATACATGTTTTTGATACTGAAAGCGAAAGGCCATTATTAGAGGTGGCTCATCAGAATGGCCTCTCACATTCGGTGGCGCACACTGCAGCGAACTAAAAGATGTAAGAGGTCACATGCTGGGACTTCGGCATATACTAGCTACCAAGTGGATGTGCCGTCCACTTAATTGCTGTTTAAAGGCAGCCAATAGAAAAATTATACAGTTACCAGCCCTGCAGCATCGCCAAGATTGCTTCAGTAGTATAGACTACTCATCTATCACCAAGCTTTAGCTTGAGGGCTCCTATCTGAATACATGGGAAAAGGGAAATAGTTTTTTTTTCAGCAACCACTGCACCAACTTTGACGAGGTTTGTTGCATTTAAAAGTAAAAGTTAAAATCTAGTGACCGTTGGTAGTAAATTTTCGATTTAGGCCCTCAATTCCTTTTCATAAAACTTGTTAGAAATCGCAAATTTTTAGAACTCCGTAACTATCAAGTGCACAACACTAACTCTGCAATAAATTAAAACAACATCGGAATTCCATAAATTGTATCAAACAGTACATATAAACTGGAAAAAATTGATGCATTATACATAGCTCTCAAGTAGACCATTATTATGTGAGGATTTTTGCACAATGCTTGTAAACAATGTAACAAATTCATGTAAAGTATAAATTTACATACTGAATTTGTTTGTTTTGGATGCTCCAACGGATGCAGTTTACAGAGCTGCGATAGCTTTTTTAGTGGAGGGCTACGTATTTGTGAACTTCGTGCTTTCATTCTTTTCAAACTTACAAATTTCTGAAAGCTTCTTTTAAAAATTCGGGCCCTAAATCAATACCCTGCTTCCAACACTCACTAGAATTTAACTTTCCCTTTGAAATGCAACAAATTTAATTAAAATTGGCCCAGTGGTTATCTCAGAAAAGTGTTTCTGTGTTTTACATGTATTTGAATGGGCGGCATCAGAGTTGGGCCTGAGCTAAAGAGCTTCTTCTTAAGTTACAGCTTTGTCCCATTGGAATTATTTCCACAAGCATGGCACGACTTTTGCAACAAGTTTTTTAGGTCAGACTACATTCTCCACCTTATTAATTCAAGCGACATTAGTTTAGTACAATGCAAAAGCCAAAAATCATTGTTACATGAAGTCAATATGAAATAGTGAAACATCTGCAACAGCATAAATTAGAAGCAAAGCAAGGAGCAAACTAATATGAAAAAATACAATTTTGTGCACCCACTATGCTTATTGTTGTCAGTCATCTAAATTTTCGAACAATTGATGCGTAGGTATAAGGCATCAGAAACAAATGATGAACAATTCAACTGGAAGGACTTGTGCTCGTGCGAGTCACATGTTTGTTTCAGAAGCTTTAATGACCCTTTCGGATAGCACACACACATTCTAAAAGAAAGAAAACATAATAGGCAGGTCCTCCTAGGCCACATCCAACATCCCAGCAGGGCATTTAAATGCACTTTTTTTGTCTTGATTTATGTCTTGGTTTCACATTTTAAGTGCTATATTTTGTCTAGGTACCTCTATAATGAGATTTAGCATATACATTCCTGAATGCGCATAGGGTACAATGATCTATGCACACTTACATTACCTCTAACATATATTAATAACATAACAAGCACTTCTAATAAAATTTGAATAATTCAAAATGTTATGTTTTCATAAGAACGCATTCTGCACTAAGTAACAAGCCCGATAAGCTATACCATTATAACTTTCGCAAAAGGTTAGCGTGTGAAAAAATCCTGCACAAGAAATGCAACAATGTTCTTTGCCTTACAAAAAAGATAGAGGTTACATAAAAATGAAATAAGCTTATGAAGAGGAGAACAAATCCTTTATAATTACTTAAAGTTTCATAATCGTAGCTTTGTTAATGAGAAAAAATGAAATTCCATGGCTGATTCTTCTTACTCAAGTATCGACAACTATTCTGTGGCCATCAAAACTATGGTTCCTCACAAAAGAATGTCATTGTATTGATCCATCGAAGACAAATTTGGCAAAGCCCCAAATAATAGTGTTACAGGCCATTCCTATATGTGCTATTTCAAATGTATATTCTATTATTTTTCAGACCACCATCTACATTCATATTAAATTACCAAAAGGCTTGTTACTTTTTATATGCATGAGCAGTCGTATCTTCTTCAGGCAAAACTCAATCCAGTGACAGTGTTGTCACCTTCAATGCCCCACACTGCAGTAATTATATATGCTTCCCAAAAAGACAGTGGCAATTTAGAAGTAAATGCGAGAGAAATGTGTTAGCACTACATTGCACTTTCAGGTCCCAGATCTACAATTTAAACCATGTTCATTCCATTGAAAAGGTTGTTCAGGAGCAACACACGTCCTGCCTCTTCGAAGCGCATATATATATATATATATATATATATATATATATATATATATATATATATATATATATATATATATATATATATATATATATATATATATATATATATATATATATATATTCAAAACGAAGTGTTCGCTGAACCCAAGGAAATAATCAACACCAGAAATACGACCATTTTAACATTTGGGCCAGTCACCTGGCCTTTATCAGAGTGAGAACACGTTTGTTTCCAAAGCGTAAGAAAGGGGGAAAACCCGTGGGAAGGACACGTGGCTCCAAATAAAGTGTTGAAGAGAAAAATTCACGACTAAAGCAAATGTTTATTTTTTACAGCGAAACTGTCTATGGCTACACTCCGGAAAAAATTGCGGTGGCAAACAGGAAATGCCTTGCAGCAAAGCCAACTTTCTCACAAATGCTCTGTAGTTCTCAATCTAATGTGGGTATCTTGGAAAAAATCATACTGAAATTGACCGCAAAGATGACTCTAGTAAGTTAGTAGTAGTAGTAGTTAGTAAGTTCACAGTCAAGTTGCAAACGTTACAGAATTCCCATCTGCTGTCAATACATGGGCATCTATAGAGAGAGTATGGTTACAGAAAACGACTAACTTTTGTTTTATCAAAACTATACCAAAACAAATTATTTGACATTAGCCACTAAGATGACTCCAACATTACACCGAGTTTCATTTCCATTTCATAATTACATAGTTCACAGTGAAGTTGTAAATACTGTGGAATTCCCGTGTGCTGTCAATACATAGACTTCTACGGGAGGAAAACAGACAGCCCCATGTTTGTCTGCTAGAATAAAGCCCTAGCCTTTCCAAGTTTCATTCAGCTAATTAACCAGGAAGTATGCTCAATCACAAATTACAAACAAACGTGTTTGTTTGTACGTCGAGGGCCAGTTTAACAGCCAATTGCGTCTAAACAGCACTCCGTCACAGCTGCGTCAACAACACCGTCTTGAAAGCGGTGTCGTAAAAGCCCTTTGGCGTTAGCTCTGTGTATGTATGACGTACTGCGTGACATAGTGCGTGACATAGTGTGTGCCTGATAAGGTGACCAAGGGGAATTTTGGTAGCATAGTTACCAAAAAAACTTTATACCAACATAATTTATACCACCATAGCAGCTTTAGTAGTCAACCACCTTCACAGGGTGGAATGGCTTCTAAATTTTTTGCACTAAACAGGGAATTAACATATCGAGAAAACACAACGCATGGGTGGCTGCTATGAGCCACAGACAAGGCAGTGTTGTCCTTACCATTGAAGAAGCGGGGGAAAAAAAAAATATATATATATATATATATATAAATGGTTGAACCTCAATATATCGAACAGCGCGGTGATTGCAAAAAAGTACGATATATCCAGAATTCGATATAGAAAATCACGTAAAAAACGCGTCAGAAACATCTGCAAATCAATCAATGAACCGGGGCACAATCGGGGATCATTATTCGGAGGACGCATTCGGTTGCGAGCGTGCGGTCGACTGCGCCGGACGCAATTAGCCAAAGCAATGCCTCGTCTAACTATGGGAGGCGTTGGCCTAGGCTGCACCAACTTTGCACGGCTGACAAAGTCAGCGCAGCCTAGGCCAATCACACATGGCGCAACCGAATGCGCGCTCCGAACGATCCCCAATCGCGCCCCAATTGCGGTGCAGTAAATACTCACTTGAAGCTTCACATGAAGTATTTATTTATTTGGCTGAAAGTACTGCAGCAGTGTAGCCTGCTCTTTATTGGTAGCCGTATGCAAACACGGAGTCCTCAAGATAGTCTATAAACGATCTACAAGCAATAGGCCGGTGCCTACAGCCTCAGTTGAAGCTGACTGCTTGAAGCTGACTGCTCAGTTGAAGTTGACTGTTTCGCTCTGCATAAGTTTGGATGGAAGTGACAGGCGAGTCCCACTGGTTATCAGCAAAAGCACCTGACCCAGATGCTTTAAAGGGACACACAGAACGCCTGTGCAATACATGGCAAATATGAAAGCATGGATGACACAGGGCATATTTAGTGACTGGGTGAAAGAGCGACAAAGACATCAAGAAACAAGGCCGCAGAATTTGTCTATTCATAGACAACTGTGCTGTGCACTATGTTGAATGTCTCGAGCTGTGTAACAGTAAACAGCAGTTTTTACCCGCAAACTGTACCTCACTCAATGAGCGCCTTGACAGAGGAATTATTAAGATTGTGAAGTGTTCCTATCAGTGCAGAATAATCTAAAGGCTGCTTCTGAGCATTACTTTCAGCGGGAAACAAAGGTGGACATTTTTCAAGCAGTTGAGATGCTTGAAGCATCCTGGCGGGAAACAAGTGCAGACATTAATATGAACTGCTTCAGCAAGGCCCGGATCACAAAAAAGGTTCAGGCTGCGGAAACTAACAGTGGAGAGGAAGAGCTTTCAGGCCTGCCCGATCTCGCCGAAGGTTGGGTTTCAATGCGCGCAAGTTGAGCAGCCCCCGACGACGCGCAGCTTTGTGATTTTTGGTATGCGGATGACTGCGCCACCACTATGGAAGAGATCTTGGATGAGGTGCTGGTGGAAAGTATCTGACATGACAGTGATGATGATGGAACTTCGGAGGTCGATTCATCACATGCTTTGCCTTCCGTGAAGGAAGTGCTCAATGCCAGTGACAATTGGCACCCCGTCACGGGCTCGCCAGATGATGATGGAACAGCGTTGTGTACCTCGATGTCTTACGAGCATCCCTCACGAACAAGCAACAGAGCAAAATAACAGCTTTTTGCCCCTAAATAAATGCATTTGGGGTAAGTACCTCCAGTTTTCCCTTTGTTTAATTTGTGCATTTTTTTTCGGATTTTCATGTTGAAACTGCATATAACGAAAACCTCCTTGTAACAAAAATTTTCGAGCATTTGTCAATTTCGTTAGATCCATATCTAGCTGTACCCGTACGTATATATATATATATATATACCTCTACCACGTGACCGGCTTTCCACACTTCACACACATAGATTTTTCCCTTTGACACTCCTAATACTCGCGCATCAAACGCAGAGTTGTGTGTACGACACAACGCTATGTTTGCCAAACCCACTTGTATGCTTTCTATGCATGGCATCCAAGCGGGTTTCTGTGCAATTGGCATTGTTTTCTTTTTCCTTTCCTTATCTTCTTCTTATCTTTATTTTTTATGTATTTGTTTGTATTTTATTGTAGCTTTGTGCTACAAGTCAAGTGGATGTTAACTTTCCCTTTTGTGAACTTTCAGCCACCTAGCAGACTTCCACAGAACTGATTTGGTTTCTTTTCCTGTCGGTGTGCGATGAGATGATGTTTTTGCACACTGCATGTTCTCGTGCCAGAGTCTTCCCCCAGGGCAGTGCATGGAAGGAAATGTCTCAAAGTTGCAAAGGTACCAGCAACAAAGGTCCCAAGCTTACAACTGCTATTCACTGTTTGACCTGTGTCAACCAACATGCACATATCTGGGAAAATTATTTACACAAGAGCTGCTAAGGGGAGTTCCACATGGCTCGCATGCAGCAATGACAATGAAAGGTGAAGGCAGCGAAATCAGTATGAAATGTTAATCAACGAAGAGCCAGCAAGGCAGCCTGCATCGGAGAACCAAAGCAGCCGCATGCAGAATACCAGATCACACGTCGGCTATATAGCAGAGACTATAAAAGTGCTGAGCTCAGATGTAGTGAAGCATGAGAAGAGACTTTGTTATGGTGAGGAAATTGCACCGAACACAGTCAAGTGTTTGCTAAGTCTTTTCGAGCAGTGGCAAACCAGACCTCTAGTATACTTCCGAATGGCATTAAAGCTCCCTTACACAGCTGTGCTGTCTTTGATGTGTTAGTTGCACGAATTAGTGCACATCTTGTTTAGTGAGTGTGTTATCTCAGACGGGGCCCTTGCATTTTGTACGACAAAGGATACTGCATTAGGCCATACACTGTCACATGCAACCAACAATGGTTGCTACATAATAGCGAGGGAAGAAATTTTCTCCGGCAATTCAGTGCAAGGGGAACCAAATGGTTTGGACATTTTTCGATAAACAGCAGCGTGGCGTGACACATCATGTACTGTAGATCACTTGAGTCTTTTCCTACGAATGCTAGGGCCACGGAAATAGCCAGACAACTTTTGCTTGATATATCCTCAAGTGCAGAAAGTTGTAATTCAAAAGCATGCGTTGTCTTCATATATGAATAACACTATCGTGAGCAGTTAAAGTGTGAATAGGAAATTACGAAGCAGAGCACATCTTAAGAGTAATAATTTGAGAGTGCACTTTCACACTGCTAGTTTTCTTGCTGCCAAAGATGGTGTAAGGCCACAACCAATTCATAGCGGCACTCCACAAACTAACAGAACATGAAATGAAAGAACGAATTGTAGTTATGCTTGGCTTATTTATGTTTCATTTGTTCAGAAATGTATGTTACTGAGACAATATTTCGGCAGATTGCTTTCTGCAGACAAACACAGTTACAAGAAATCACAAGTGCAAGCAAAATGAAAAGGCTTTGTTTGTTTGAGCTGTTCCTTCCTACGTTAAAGATGTCTTATTTCATATTCATTTTCTCCGGATGTAAGGCCAGCAGGCAGCTTTGTGAATTACATAACACCAGCACCAGGTGTCTCTACTGTTAGAGCATAACTCAAGCAGCTACCACTGCTATAGTGAATTTAAATTTGTAATCAAGCACTCTTGAGTGTCCAGTGGATCAAATAAGCACACATCATAGGTGCACAACAAAGCATGTCTGTGATTCGACATGCTGGACACAACTCGGCTCTCTTCAACACATGGCAACCACCATGCACAGCAAACACCACCAGTGTATACAAAGCACAGCGGGACATACTTGAAGTGTGACTGATGCCGAAGAAATGGTGAACGAGAGTCTGCACTTCCCAATTTACAGAGTTGCGTGGCGAGTCACTGGCATGACTAAGGTGATAGACATTTGTTGGTGAAAGCAGCACATCCAACACAATGCAATAGTCCTCCACCTTTGCCACCTCAAGAAAGACAGATTTTCTGTGCGAGAGGATGAGCCGCACACCCTCATCAGCAAGCAATGTTGCATCAAAGCACAGCCACTGAAAGGATAAAATACACAGCACATGAGCAACCCAGTTGCACTCAAAGTGCAGAAGAAAGGAGAAGCAAAGAAAAAAGGCAATGAATGGACAGAATAACAGTGCGCCAACTGAACCCACAATTTCACTAAGCAGAGCATGATTCCACAGACTTCGCCATATAAAACTCGTGTGAACTGTAGTCTCGGCAGTGCAGTGTAGTGTACTGTTTGCTCCATGTGCGATGGGAGAACACCTTTTTATTACATGCCACATGGCCAAGTTTGCTAAGGAAAACCCCTGAAAGATAAGTGCACATCTTTATTAAAATAACTGCAGGTATGCCTAGCTAAATGTGTGTAAAATCACATACATATTGCATTTTGCAATGTTTCAATGGTAAATAACTGCCATGCACAAGACATAAGCAAAACCCGATAGGAGTGAATGCATGCGCACCATACCTGGTCACTGCAGTTGTAAACCACACGACAGTCAGTCTGCTCAGTTTTGCACCCAATAAAAAGTCTGTAGCTACGTTTCAAGGCATCTTCCAGTCTCCTGCCATCCGATACTGGATGTGCAGTTAACTGGACTTGGCCGAGACAAAACATGATGCAATCTGCATGCTCATCTTGACGCTCCACTTGCAATGCATAATCACAGCCTTCCAGAAGGCTCTCTAGTTCTTGATCTAAGAGCAGTTTCTTGCTCCTGCCTGAAAAGAAAATCACAGAAGCCTTAGGAAGTACTATATAATTTGCTGCAGGCTGGAGTCTGATCACCAGTCACTTTGTCAAGCTTGAGTGAACGTGGATAAGGCTCATCTGTGTGATCAATGGGAATTAATTGTAGCACACAGCGCTCACACTGTGTAATTTGTTTTGTCATTTAGCACACCTCATTTGCTTCATCGTCCCAGTAAAGTAACAAAGCACCTAGCCTTCAACAGCAAATAAGTTCAAACAGCAAATAAGTTCAAGCTGGTTTGACTTCTATACTCATTCACATTTTGTACTGCAATTCTGAGACAGCTTGACAGAGACAGATTCAAATAAGAATATTCATTGAAGTCACTTTCCCTCAACCTTTTTAGTGGTTGTCACAAGTACTCCACTTATAACACACATTCCAGAAGACTCTATAGATGTGACAGCAATTCTACAACAACTTGCTGTGACAGCAAGTTTTCATGGACGCTCGGCGGGTGCTGCTGTCTTGCCAGTCGTGCAACTTTCTTGGCCAATCCCCCAGAATGGGCGCGTGCCACTAGCAAGGTGCTCAGCAGACAAGGAGAACAAGATACAAGAAGTGAAATAATGCTAACGCATTAAAAGCCATGAAATGTAGCAACAAAGAAGAAGTAGGCGACAGAAGCAGATGAGTAGGGAGCAAGTAAAGCAAGACCAGAGCATGCATTGAGCTATACAAATGGAAAGATGGTGATTTGAAGTGAAGACACCAAAGAAGGCTTCACTTATCGCTAGAGATTGGAACTTTAGGCAAAATGCCTGTTTTTTTTTTCCTTAAGTACTTATCATGCGTGTTTTCCGTGTTTTGTCTTTGCCTCATCTTGGGAAATGTGGCTGAAGGCAACCAATTATTACCACAAACGCTTTGCCGGTGTAAAGGCTGTTATTAACATTTTTGCAGCAGACTTGAGCATTGCTGTGAGAAGGGCTCACACAGTTCTTCGCAACGATACACTTGAAAGTGACTTAGCGTACTTGTGTGCTCACTTCACATTTTTACCTGACGTTATCTAGAAACTTGAATGCCTGGGCACAGCTCTGACCCCGAGTGTGGGGCTCATTTTGGACATTCAAGAAAAGTTCGAATACCATTCCCAATGAACCTGTTGCTGATAGAGTTAGTTCAGAGCTTCAATGTGCCTAGGACAAGTAAATTCAATTTCCAGTATTGAAAAAATTGCCAAAGTTTCTGACCGGCAAATATTGAGGTATTCCAGAAGGCCCTGAATCACTTACAGCTCCAAGTTAAAATTTTGTGCAACACACATCAGTGGATGTTTCGTGTTCCTTTTCTCCATGCAAATACTCAGTGAAAAAAAGCACAACATAAAACCCCAAAAGCTTGAAATGGTGCTTGTTTGTGACTGCTTCCCCATCTTTTTTTGTGGTGCCTAGTCACATAAGATTTCAAATAAATCTTGTAGCTTAAGCTACCTGCCTCAATCAGTTTTATCGCGAAAATCAAATAATTTCACAGAATACGGGGTCTAGTTGGCTGTGTTCCTCAGAAAATTATGCTTCATCCTTATATGAACAGCGTAAGTTATTAATTGTGCTTATACATGCGTAAAAGTCAGTAGTTGGCACTTATATATGCTATATATATGGCAGCTTTAGTGCTTGTCATAAGCGCCTCAAACAGCAATGTTCATTGCCTAAACATCTCGTCTTTACTTATCATTGATTATCACATATGTGTGGGATCTGCAGATTTTTCTTGCTGTTGCGTCACTGAAACTGGCGTGCAGTTCCAATCCTCTACATTGAACTCAGCGAGTCACACATGTGCCTCCATCTAGTATGTGGCATTCATATGTAAAAATAGGTGCCACATTTTTCAGCCACTATGTTCTAAAAACAGAGAGTGACTTTTCGAGGAGTGGTAGCCTTTTCTTAGCAATGACCAACAGTGGAATATTGAACACAGACAGTAAAGGTAGCATAAATAAAACCAAGCAGACATAGATGAAAAAGTAGAACACAAGTTGAATGAGGGTGCACTGGTGTTAAAACAAAATGGACTAGGGGTAATGGATTAACGAAACTAAGGGCGCAAAGAGAAGCAAAATGAAGGAGTGAATTTAGCGAGGTAACCACATAGAACATCGACGATCGATGCATGAATAGCCTATTCTAGTGCGAGCGTCGATAGGGGCACCCTAAACAGGAACGTTAAAAACAATGAAAAGCCGAAATATTGGAGTTTCTAAAGCTCCGCTTTACTAAAACGGGGTCTTAGACAAACGGAAAAACGAAAGGAAAAAAAATCTAGACAGTGTCCCTTTCCTTCCCTGTCTTTCACTGGTTACTCGCAACTTGTATGGCAAAAAAAAAAAAAAAAAAAAAAGATTAGAATAGTTTTACGTTACAAATTTACGCACACTGAGAAATGCGCGATGAATGAGAGCAAAGCGTGGTAGAACATTATCGAATAATGCTTTCGAACTCTGTAAGGTTGGCCCGCCAATTAAGGTTGTGTACAGCAAGGGAGCACTCACTTTTTCGTTTTTTCGCAGGTGCTGGCAGACAAGAATCATTACCACCAGATTCGTCTATTGTGAAACTGCCGCTTGCAAGACGTTGAAGTGCACCGCTTTGTCCGCACCGCGCAGCGTTATCTTCCTGCACGCCGAGCCGTCTCGGTGCTGTGCCTTTCCTTCGAGAAGACATCTTTTCGTCGCTAGTTCTTTCTCCCGGTTTACATTTATGTTGAGCAGAAGTTTACATCATGGAACTATGGTCCCTAAAATGGAACGGTGCGACGGTCGCAGGGATAGGTCGCAGGAGAGAGAAGAGGGTGGAGGTATTGCAAAGCCTTTAGTGACATGTATCCGCGCGCTAGATCGGACGCAAGAGACAGGGAAGTTGGTGAGTTAAACACGTTAAACAGTCTGCCAGCGGAACAAAGAAGTGCTTCAAACAAAATGCCGTGGTAATAAGTTTACAATTGTCTTGCAACGTTTATAAATAGCTTTATCCAAGACACGTCCCGCGCGCGTGCCATCATAGCTCAGTGGTTAGAGCACTGGTCTTGTAAACCAGGGGTCGTGAGTTCAATCCTCACTGGTGGCTGCAGTGTCCTCCTTTTGTTTTAAGGTTTTTTTTTGTTGTTTTCGCGTAAGCGTAACAGTCGAGCTCTTCAAATCGGCGAATATGTGTTTGAAGCCACGTAGCAAATGAACGAAGAAAGTGCCTGGAGGTGAAGAAATAGCATAAGAAGCCAACAAATGACACCAACGCGAGACGTTCATTTGAGAGATCGCCAGTAGAGCTGTGCACGGGCTCGGGCCATTTGGAGATTCTCTTACTCGGGCTTGGGCCGGGCCCGGGCTAGGCTGCCACGCCGGGGCCGGGCCCGGGCCAAGGAAGCCACGTACCCAAAACGTGCTCTTCTTGCTTAGAGGTTATTAGCCATTCCGGCCACCAGTTCAAGCAGTGAACGAAACTTCAGCGCTGCCGGATTCATAATGCAAGAGCGCCGCACTTGCCTTAACCCTTCATCAATGGACCACTTGTTGTTTTTGCACAATAGCTTAGAATAACAATTCTGTGCGCGCGATGCATCTGTATATATTCACGATTTTGTGATATGGAATGCAAGAGTTCTATAAGGTCATTTTAATAAACTGATTTTCCTGATCTTTCTTTTTGTGTCGGCGTCGCCTTATTGCAGGTCGGGCCGGGCCCGGGCCGGGTCGCCTGTGGTAGTGTAGGGCCCGGGCCAGGCGCGGGCTCAGAATTGCGGCCCGTGCACAGCTCTAATCGCCAGTCGTTTGTACGCAGGCGCGAGAAAGAGAGGGCGCGAGAGTGAAAAAGTAGTACTTTGCAGTAATGTGGAAGGTTGGGCTAATTGGTTAGTAATCATACCTCGCTGGTGAAGCAGAGCACTACCTTTAATCAAAGTGCCTTTAATCTTGCCTTGATTTTCTTTCACGCCTGAGGGTGCGCAGGTATATAAATATGAAGTATTTGTTCTGCGAGTGTCGTCTTTTCTTGTGTGTCTTCACCACGTCTTCACTGTGTCCGTGTCAGTGCGCTGCTTCACCAGCAAGGTAGGGGCTTTTGCCCCTTGAATATGTGACTCTGCCTAGGCACTGCGGAGGCGCTTGTTGTATGCGTTTGTCCCCTAGACATGCTAGCTGGCATTGCGGAGTGCGGTCGAGTTTGTTTACACTCCGCCGCTGGCTGCCCGCGCGGTGAGGCAGTGGGCACGGACGCCCCATTTGGTGATCGTTGTGTCTGAAGGGTGTTGTGCCATGCTACGAGCACTATGAGGCTACTACGAGGCGACGGGAGCTGCCATATTACGTGCACCACGTGGCTACGACGAGGCGACGGGTACTCCCACTTCTGCGCGACGAATCAAGAATTCGACACGGGAGGCGACTTGAAGAAGCGCACAGCCATCTCCGCGACGAATCGAGAATTCGACGACGTCATCAGCCTGCCCCGCCTGGTTCCTGCCAACGCCGAAGGGATTTGAGGGAGAAGAGAGAGTCGCCTCCAGCCGCCCAGTCGGTCTGATGCGCTCTTACTGCTACCTGCAGGCTATCATCCACTATCTGTAAATATTGTATAAAGTTTTTCGTTTCTTCTTCGTCTGCGGAAAGAGTCCGTCTTTCGTCCTCCACCCCGAAGTCACAACAGTGGATCGCAAGCTCTGGGATTCGAAGCCAGATAACGCCCGCTATACCGCTCAACGACAGCCACAAGGACCACCGGCGTCAACTACTTTGGAGGGGGTGAGTGTCCAAAGTTTACCTTTCGCATCGCCAGACCTTTGTCGCACAAGTAAATGCTAAGGACCATTGCTCAAGTATTCTGAAAGGGTTGTAGTGGTTTTGTCTTAGTTCGCTTCAGGCCTTGCATAGACTTCCGGCTTCGGAAGCAAAGCTAATTTAGAGGCAAAACCGGAGACGAGCCGCCAGATCGCGATGGAGAAGCTCAGGACGCAGGACCATCTTGATGTTTGTTAGAAGATGGGCATTTCGGTTGCCGCAGCAAGGCGAAAGAAAGCCATTCTGGACGTTATGAGGGCACAAGAAGTAACTGAGGAGGAAGTCGAAGAGGTTTGGGGAGAAATTCTTGAGGAGAAGCGAGAAAAGCATGCGCGACGAGGCAGAAGAAAAAAGAAAAGGCGTGAGGAGGCCGAGGAGCAAAAAAGGCGCAAGTAGGCAGAGGAGAAAAAAAGGCGCGAAGAGCGAGATTGTGCTCTTAAAATGAGTGAACTGGAAATAGAGCAAATTCGAATAAGCTCGGTGCGTTCAAGTCCTCTTTCCGGTGGAGACGATACGCCTAAACTGAGAATACATGACCTGATGCTACCGTACAGGATAGACCCGGTGTTATCTCGCTTTTTCTCGTGAATTTCGAACGTACGTGTGAAAAGATAAGGCTGGACGAAAGCCTTTGGTCTCAAAAACTTCTTTCGGTTGCCGCAGGAGAGGCCGCGGAAGTTCTCGCACACTTGTCTAAAGAAGACTACGAGAACTATGGAAAGGTAAAAGCCACGCTCTTCCGCAAATACCTCCTCTCTGCCGAGGCATTTCGACAGCGGTTCAGACAGGTAAAAAGGGGCAGCAAGTCGCACACTGAGTTCGCGTACGAGTTATAGTCTAACATAAAAGAGTGGCTCAAAAGTGCAGAAGTGTATGGCAACCACGACAAGGTGCATGAAGGCATAGCACTGGATCAGTTTTACCGAGTTCTTCCAGAGGAAGTTAGACTTTGGCTGCAGGACAGACTCCCAGAGGTAGACCTAGAGAAGGCAACATGGCTCGCGGAGGAATATTACACGCGCCGAAACTTCCAAGGAAAACCGATTCAGGAAGATAAGCTAGAAACAAAGGACTATTCTGTAAAGCGGTTTTCCCATCGCAACCCAGTTTTGCCGAATAAAAAATCATCCAAGAGCGACGAGTTCAGCAAGGGAATATCGACTAAGGCTGAGCTGGCGAGGGAAGGGCTAGCAGAGACAGCCCAGTCGGCTGGGACCGCTAAAGCTAAGGCAGACGTAGAGCGTGCGTTCGAGTCCCGGATACCAACTATCTGCTTCCGTTCCAGAAAGGAAGGCCATATTTCCTCAAATTGCAAGGAGCAAATCGCGTTCGCCAGCATTAGCCAGTCGGACGAAAATCTGAGGCTGCTCGAGCCATATATGCAGGATGTTGTGGTAAACGGAAAAAGGTGCAGGGCACTTCGCGATTCAGCCGCCACCATGGATGTTACACGTCCGTCCTGTGTTTCTCCCGGAGACTGTACAGGAGAATGCGCCTGGATCCGACAAGTCGTAGAAGAGCAGAGCGCGTGCTTGCCAGTTGCCAAGAGGGCGCGTTTGGAAGGTTGCAAATGGAGGCAGCCGTGAGTCCAAGTTTATCCGAACACTTTTCATATCTTTTTTCAAACGAATCTCTGCCAGTGTCGCCTGCATGGCATTAACGCGATCGCGGTCACGCGCCCTCAAAGAAAGCTCACCTTCAAACGAGGAAATTACTGACGATGTAACGTCCTCACAGCGGCAGTCTAGGCGGGGAGATACGGCTGATGACTCAGACTAGTGGTGGATCAATTACCGGGTCAGTGACAGTAGGTGAGGAGCCTTTCGAGACTCGGGAAACTGGGGCGCCTAGGGTTGAAGTGGTAGGTCCACTGCTTAGTCCCGCATCCTTTTGCTGGTAGCAGCTTGGTAGGGTTGAACGAAAGGCACTTATCGCAGCACAGAAAAGTGACGTACCCTGCGCTAACTGTGCTGCAGGCAAATGTAAATGAAGGAGTGGCCCGAAAGAACATCTCGTTCTGCACTAGGTCAGGTCTCAGGTACCGGAAATATCAGGATTTCAAGGGTCGGACGTACAACCAACTACTCGGGCCAGAAAAGTACCGACCACAGTTTTTAGAGTCAACGCATGGGAATGTTTGGGCGGGTCACTTCGCTATCAAGAAGACAAAGGCTAGGCTAGCGCAAGATTTCTTTCGGCCAGGATGCTGGAAAGAGGTTGAAACACTTGTTCGGTCATGCAACGCATGTCAGCAAGTTGGTAAAACTAATGACAAGTGACAGAATTTTGCTCGGAGGGAGACAGGGCAAAATATGAATTTTCTTCGATCGGCTCAGCTGTGTCTTGCCTGCCCGAATGGCTGTTAAGAATTGCTTTGCAATCTATTCTTTAGCTGTTATTCTCTTTGAATGTGTCTTCTTTGAGAGCACTATTTGTGGATGTCTGTATCCCGGGCTCTTTATCGGGTGCGTGTTTCGTGTTTGGTACAATAACCGTAATGGTGCTGTTGAGAGCACAGAGGGGGTTAGAGCGTTTGTTTTCATGGAGTTTGGTTTGGCGCTGTGGAGAGCATGGGAGGGTGCTCACTTTCACCGAAGCGATTGACATTGATTTTCGGTCACTCCGTAATATTTCTCAGATCCAAAGAAAGGAAAGACCAGCGAATGAAAGGGCGGCAAAGCCATTTCCTTGGCCCCATCAAGGACGTCACTCAATCAGCACATCGCATACGTCGAGCCGCGTCGAACAGCTCGACTTCTGGATGTATTATCTGGCGGCGGGGGTGCTGTTGTGCCATTCTGCGAGCACCACGTGGCTACCACGAGGCGACGGGAACTCCCACTTCTGCGCGACGAATCAAGAATTCGACGGGGGCGATGTCATCACCCTGCCCCGCCTGGTTCCTGCCGACGAGAACTCGCCCAAACTGGTTCCTGCAGACGAGGGGTCGCCGAAGGGATTTAAGGGAGAACCGGACCACTGTGAGAAGAGAGAGTCGCTTCCAGCCGCCCAGTCGGTCTGATGGGCTCTTACTCAGTGGCGTAGCAAGAGGGGGGGCCGTGGGCCCCGGGTTCAAGGGGCCAGTGGGGGGGGGTGTCATATACGTCTGAAGACACCCCTCTTTCCGCCGGATACACCTGGGGGGTGGGTGACAGAAGACCTATGGGCCCCGGGTGCCAGACCACCTAGCTACGCCACTGCTCTTACTGCTACCGGTATGCTATCATCCACTATCTGTAAATATTGTATAAAGTTTTTCGTTCCTTCTTCGTCTGCGGAAAGAGTCCGTCTTTCGTCCTCCACCCTGTTGCGTACTTCAGGGTAGCGTATCCTACTGCTGCCGAGTTGTAGCGACGCCTGTTTATTGAAGCTCGACCGACGTTACTATTGGGCAGCGTGGCGTTGTCGGCGGGCTGCAGGCATCCGGTAGACCATGGCGAGCAGGCAAGGACGAGACGATTTCTAGTGCGAAACTTGCACGGTTTATTCAAAGGTTGGTGAAAAATGAAGAGAAGAGAATGAAGTGATCTAAAAAGTACATTTCGGAGCCCTTTAAATAGGCTCTCTACAATCGTAGGAGGGATCTTGCTTCCGTCGACGTCACGTGACAGGCAGTCTGGTTTGTCGATGGGCGTCCCGCGCCTCCGTAGATACCAAGCCGCTGCAAGGAAAAGGGCGTCCCGCCTCCGGTTAGGCCAAGCCTCAGGTCCTGGAATTGTAGACGCTTGTCCTTCTCTTTGGGCGTTGCTGGTTCGCGGAAGTTCCCCCGTAGAGCTTGGCAGTTCGATGAAAGGGTCCATCTAAAGTCGCACACGCAAAAAAGGGCCTGTAAACACTGCGCGGCTTCCACCAGACCGGCATACACTCGAGACAACCATGGCGAATTAGGAAGTCACACTTCGCTTCGATGAGGCGTGGTGGGCGAGAGTCCTTTCTGCACGCGTGGTGCTAAACGCCAACCGTAACAACTCCGAAGTCACAACAAAGGGCAAGGTTCTGACTGGTGTTGTATAAGTCGCGGGTCGCTTTTTTTCGTCGCGACTATAGCTTGGATTGTTTACAAGCACTGCTCCAGGAGGGCATATGTAACCGGCAAAAGGAGGCCTCAAGAGAGCACCTGAGTTTATAATAACAAAGCAGGCAGCGCAGGGTTTGCAGGGCACCCAAAGGGTAGCGGGGGGATCAAAGCTAGTAGCCCGTGGGTGGGGGCCGCGGAGGCCGAAGCATGCCAGGAGGTGTGCGCATAAAAAATTGGCTGTCCGCTATCGCGGACAGCCTATCTTATACACCCCTGGCACGCAGAGACCTCCGCGAGCCCCAACCCACGGATCAGGTAGGCCTCCAGCTTTGGTGTCTCCGTTACCGCTATAGTGTCGTGGAGGCGCCGCCAATAATGCGAAACAATGGCACGTTGTTACAATTAGTAAAAAACACGATAGAGTAAATATAGATAGTCCAGCCGCCAAATTGTGACGCTAAGTTCAGCACTATACCGCGCCACGCAACTTTTGCAACACGAGTGAGAACTTTGCCTCTGAAGTACGCCGGACAGGCTTTCTCGGACAGAAGGCGCTCTGCCTTCTAGATTTTCAATATTGGCGGCGAGGAATTACGGAGTCGCCATCTATCGGAAGCGCCTCGCTGGCGTAGTATGAGGGATCACGCGGCGCGCTCCTCATAGGTTTTGCTGTCAGCGCTCACTGAAAACACCACGCACGAACTCTCCCGGGCATTTCTGTAAGTACTTTCGAAACGAAAGAGGTTTTTTACTGTCTAAATAATAATCTTGGGCAAACTGAAAGCACAGAATCGTTTACAGTGGCTATCTCTTTACCGAATACGTACAGTGAATGCCACTGCACGCGGTCGCCGCGATGGAGTCTCGCTAACCGGCTTCTTGCGTGAAAGGTAGGTAAACGCTGCGAGCAAACTATGTGAAATGTGTTCTTATAGTGTTTGTATAACTAAGTGGAGCGTAATAGAATGAAGCCTCAATGCAGTGATCGCACAGATTCGCAGCGACCGACTGCGCGTCTGCATGCTTGTCCGCGCACTGTTTCGTTTTCGCCGCGTGCGCGTTTTCGCACCGTGCCATGAGCTTTAGGCCGCAGAATATGGGCATTTGACAGTATACAAGCAACCATTGTTGCGTGGGCGCTATCAGAGTGGTTCAAAAATAATTTCATTGTAGAGACTTCGACGCCTACGGGGACTGTGATGTGCCGTCGCGACGATCCAATCTTTCTTTTTTTCTTCTAAATTCTTGGACGTTTTAATATTATTTCTCGAGTTGCATCGCACTGTATGTTTATCGGTGTTATCAGCGTGCGATTTCCCGCTGCTTCTTTTTTGTAATCCAGTGCATTAATTCATAACACAAACATGACCATATGCCATGCATTTTTTTTTTAATGTGCTTCTTAGGGCTCCCTTTCCACTCCAGTGAACTTGCCAGTATCTATAGCATCGACAAGTTCATAGACCAAACTGCCACGACATTAGACTGGCAGCGGAATCGGCCCCACTCCGCAATGCCGGCACGCCTAGGGACAAAAGCCTACAACACGCGCTAAGAAGCCTCCTCCGTAGTACCTAGGCATGAGTCATATATAGACAAGAACGGCACCGAGAGCGGCGCTGCTGCGCCGGCGTTGAAAGCGCCGCATGCGAAGCAAAATTCTATTAGCGGGTGGTACCCCTCTCCCATCTCTCGTTCGCGCTGCCTTGATTGCCTCCTGCACTGCGCCTGTTTGGGCACGTTTCGCGCCGCGCGCGGAGTGTACCTACGTGTGTGCGCGTGAAGGGCGGTGTACAGTCTGTTTCACATTTAGGGGAAAACTCGGAGCGCTTTGCATCGCGATGCGGCGAGCGCTTGAGTCAGGCGGCGGCAGCAGCTCGCGCAGGTGCTCAAGGGGCGGGATCTTGAACGGCGTCGTCTGCAACGACGGCGCGCGCTGGCCGCATTGTCGCTAAACGTCCTACTATCAGTTGCAGGGCGCCGATCTCATCGTTACGGCGTGAAATGAGCCGGTATTCTTTACTATGCGTTGTGCGACGCCAACTGATATGCCTCAAAGGTAAGTTCATCGCTGCAGGGCAGTCATAGACGACGTACTGATTCCATGCATTCTTGACGGCCCGTTTCTGGAAGGCGACTATATATTCTAACGCGATAGGTCGCCGATCCACACTGCTCGTGTGGTGCAACAACTGCTAGAAGAGCGCACAGTCACTCTCTTAGAGTGGCCGCCTCAATCCCCGGGCGCCAACATCATTTAAAATGTCTGGGGCTCGTTGAAAGTATCGCTGGCACACCATCCCCTCTATCAGTCGCCCGAGGATAGGCTTCGATCCACCATCGTCAGCGACTGAGACGTGCTGCGAATGAACACATCCCTGATCAAGTCATTCTGCACTTCACTGCCTTCCAGGATGAGCGCTGTGCTGTCATCGCTGCCGCTGGGGACATGACGAGATACTAACTGAAGTTCCGTGAGTGACGTTTCCAATTCCCCGCCGGCGGGCAGAGTCTGTCTGGTGTAGCGAATGATTGTCGAGAAAAATCATTTCCAGCTCATTGTCTGAACCTAAAACATTCATTTAATTGTATCCGTTTGTTTCATCGTGTTCGACTCCCATAGTTGTCATTGTTGAGTGCTTTGTTTTCCTTTCGAGTCAAACAAAGACTGAACACGTTGCGCGCACATCTTAGTGCGTCTTGTCGCTGCTTATTACGGTAGCACACACAGTGAAGAAATATACGTGCACTGCCCCTGACAGTAGCACGCTTCCCGACAATGCGGCCAGCGCGCGCCGCCGTAGTAGACGACGCAGATCACGAGTCCGCCCCTCGAGCGTCTGCGCCTGCTCGAGCTGCTGCCACCGCACGACTCCATTGCTTGCCGCATCGCGATGCAATACGTTCTGAGTTTTCCCCTAAGTGTGAAACAGACTGTACACGCTTCTATTTGCCTTTAAGAAGATCGGTACGCTTGACGATTATTTTTATGGCTGCAATGCGGCGAAAGGGCAGCGTCTGCTTAACCATGTAAGTGACGCTGAGCAGGTGATTGGAAACGACATCGTATGTATACCGCCGGAAAAATCGTCAGCACATACGATGCGGCACATACATACGGCACATACGAGCTAAAGTCATTTTTGAAGTTTCTCACAATATGTTTGCTACAAATCCGTGTTGTCTCTGATGGCGACAACGGTCTTCCATCGACACTGTGCGGAAATAAACAAAATATATCGATGACTTAAATGATATTGCGCGACAAAAAACGACACGGACGTGAGAGACGACACACCAAGCGCATGTCGTCGACACACCAAGCGCTTGGTGTGTCGTCTCTCACGTCCGTGTCGTTTTTTGTCGCGCAATATCATTTAAGTAATGGATTACCAACTTGCCCGGAATGCTGCTCTCAAAAATATATCGCTGCATAGCACAAGTACGACATGCGAACACAACTTCAACTAGGGCGTCCCCTACAATGTGGAATAGAAGCAGCAGTGTAGACAGCTTGGCCATTTTTTAACAGTGCTCAAGAGACGGAAGTTGAAAGTATTAGTAATCATTCCTGCTTCAGCAATGCCGGCGCGACCAAGACGCGGGCGTGTATCGTCCAGCAACTCGATCGATCGGTGCAGTGGTGAAGCGGGAATGAACTCTGGTCATGCTCAATGCATTGTGCACATATTCAATTTCTCGGCATGCGTGAACTTCGGCCACTGCTAGCGCATACAACAGAAGTGGTTTCCATTCTTGGGCAGCGCACACATAAACGAAACACGAGAAAGAAGACAGGACAAGCGCTCGTCGAACAACTTAAAGTTTTTATATGAATAAAAGGATTATGTACCGAGTAATTATTAAATTCATGTGGGTTACATATAAAAACCGTCATAAACTCAGGAGTGATCAATGAACGAGCTCGCTTCGTTTTCTAGTTGTTTACTTCGCTCGGCGCACCGCAGTAATCCATGTGTGTCGTCTGCTTATTTCGTACCATTTTCTTGTGAATCGGCAGAATTTCACTGGTGGCATCAACCCTTTCGTGATTACATTGCTGTCGTGACAGTTAACAACACAATAACAATTTCCGGTCATCCGAAGAGGCGCCGTCGCAAACAAGAGACGTTTCGCGCGCAGCGCGAACTGAACGCGGGCGCGACCGCTGAGGGAAGCGGCGGCGGAAACCTATACCCGTTGGAGATGAAATCGTTCCGCCAGGGGAGAAACGAGCGCTGGCGTCTAGCATGAAACTTGGCGTGCGGTCGGCTATTCAAGGAGCAAAAGCTCCCAGGTTTTCTCTCTCGCGCCCGCTCTTACTCGCGCCTGTGCACAAACGACTGACGATCCCTCAAACTACAGCGTACACTACCCCAAACCATGCCTCAAACGAACGTCTCGTTACAAGAAGGTGCAGTTTCGCGGGCGGCACTCGATCCCGCGTGGCTCCGGCAGCGTCGCCAGTAGCGGCGGCGCTGCGATCGACTGCTCTTGAAAAGCAGCAGACTAAACGCTCGCGCGTGCGGCGCAGGAGGTTCTGTTCATATTTTGGCTCAAAGCATTTCGCTTATTTGGTCTGTATTCTCTGCTTACGCTCAGACAATGAAATGCGTATTGTTTTTTTGCAACAGATGCAGGTGGTTCTGTTCGTATTTTTGCTCAAAGCACTTCGCTTATTTGGTCTGTATTCTCTGCTTACACTCAGACAATGAGATGCGTATTGTTTTTTGCAACACACGCTAAAACAGTTTCCGATCGCCGCTGGAACCTAGCCAAGCTGTCGAGAACTCGAGTACTTTCGATCGCAATAGAGTCCCGTCCGGATGAACTTTTTCAACATGATAGAAAATACGTTCAGCAACCAGGATCGAGTTCGTATAGCTTACAGCTTGAGGGCGCAGACGACAGTCTATACGAACTCGAGTGAGCAGATTCAGATTGTTCATAATCGCAATCGAGTGACCGCGTAAATAACAGTGGAATTATACGTGATAGTCGCCGCCACATCTAAAGTGAGTGTAAATCAAGCTGTTAGGTTGCAGGTTCGTTAATCTCTCTTTGCCACACCTTTCAACAGCACATTATAGGCAACGCCTTGGATTAAAACAGAAACTGCGCTAATGAATAACGTCCAACAGCCGGACTTCTTGCTCCTGACGCGAACAGAAATGCCCAGGAATTGAAAAGCAGCAGAGAAAACTTGCACGTACTGATTGGAGTCACAAACGCCCACAGAAGCCATTTATTCTGAAAAACTCTCTGAAATTCATCTGTGAAAATCATGTCGCGCTCGCACAGTAAACGTGAATTAATGAGCAGGACTAGCATGACAATGATGCCGGAAGCCAAGCGGTAGCTTCGCTGAAACGGAAAAGCAGCTCATTGTTGTACTTATGGTGACCATGCGTAGGCGATGAGCAAAACGAGCACAAGGTCCGCTTGTCGAAATGTTGGCTCCCGCTTTTACCTTGTTCTCGTTTTGCTCATCGTCTTGAATTTCCATCTCCCGCCTTCGCCGTGTGATCCCATGCTTTGGCAAGCAGTTTAATGACAGAGAAAACACTTCGTCCATAGGACACCCGAATCATGTCGCAATGTCCATGCACCATTTCGCATACAAATAAGGCATCTGGTAGACGTCAGTCTCGGATATCCCGCATGGATCCTTTCTTTTGACATGCACGTGAATATTTATCCTCCAATTGAAGCTAAGCCTGACGAGTTTCCTCGTAACAAAATTATATTTTTTCGCATGCTCAAATTACGATCCGAAGCTATCACGTCTGTAGCTCGTGTTTTTGTCGCCCTACGAAATTTCTGTCGCAATTTTCTTTGAAAATTTCAAGTAGTTCAACAAGGCAGCTTGGCGCAAAGCCTATAAGAATGAGGAGTATGCTGCACTTCCGCACACGCGCGCATAACGTGTTAAAATTAATTAAATTATGGGGTTTGACGTGCCAAAACCACGATCTGATTATGAGACACGCCGTAGTGGGGGCACTCCGGAAATATCAACCACCTGGGGTTCTTCAACGTGTCCCAAAATCTAAGTACACGGGTGTTTTCGCATTTCGCCATCATCGAAAATGTGGCCGCCGTGGCCGGGATTGAATCCCGCGACCTCATGCTATATAGCAGCCCAACACCACAGCCACTAAGCAACCATGGGAGGTAGACTTTTGAAGAGTGAAATGCTCAGACTCCATGCACTTTGTCCATGTCTGTTGCACAGCTCTTTGTTTCCGTCGATGAAAAGACTCTTCAAGAACAGCAGACGCTCCGGAGGCTCCGGTATCAAGTACGACGCCATGTTGGAAAGGGCGCATGAAGGCGATTTTGTTTGCTTCTGTGATTGACTGGCGGAGAAACACAACCCACGTGGTCCCTGTGCCTTGGTTGCCAACTGCTGCTCTTTTTAATATTGTATGCCAATACAGAAATCTTTATTTTACACTTTTGCTTGTTTACTTGTTCTTGGAAGTGTTCTTCCTGCGCGAGACCATTTGATGTGGTTCCTTGTTTGCCAAGTAAATGATAGGTGTATCGCAAGGACGTACCTGTGAGATACACCTTATTTCATTTTTCTTTTGCGGCTTTAAGCGTCCTTATGGCGAATGGCGGGCGTTATTCACATTTGTACTAGTAAAGGTACCCCCCTCCCCCTTATTTGCATAGAAATGTTACCTTGGGTCGGGCCTCCCCCGAAAAAGAAAATCCTGGGTACGTGCCTGGGTCAGATTATGGGTGATGTGTGGTTCACAGTGAGTGGATTAAGAGCGGCCTTTGCAATAAGTTACGCACGCAAGCGCCCCGAAGCGTCGTAAGTGTGGTTCACGAAGAATGCTGAATAAAATCCGCTGCCCTGGGAGAAGTGTGGATAAAGAAAGGGGTAGAAGGGAGGGACATTATGTGTACTTCCAAACAAGTGCTCGGAAGTGTTGCATGCGGACAAGGTTTCAGACAGATCAGCCACATATGGACGACGTTTTAATGTAATTTAACTATGGGCAACTGAAATTGTTATTGCAACTGCTCGACCAATAGAAAACAGCTTCGCTGAACATTGGGTTGTAATTCTATAAGGTCGCAGAAGTCTGCTATTCTTTCTTTTTCTAGGAAAGGCTCCGTAACAGGGATGACATGTTGGCAGCCGGCGCGAATCTGCATCCCATAAAGCGCGGACACGAAATTGGCACTATTGTATTTGGCGCCTTTTATGCCTACTACGTTAGACTCACACCAGATGGCGCGACGAGTTCGCTGGCTCTAAAAGAGGAAAAAGCGAAATCTGGAAATAACCATTTATGATAACTCAAAGGGAAGCTCATTACTTTTCGAAGCGAGATCGGGATGCCTTAGAACACGCACCTATAAAGCTAGATATAAGAAGGAAGAAGAAGCATGTGTTTGCTGCGGTAAAGCTAGGGAAACGACGGAGCATATTTTATTAGAATGTCGATTTATTAGAAGGTCGATTTAGGCACCACTGGCCTCCTTGAAACCCTTGGGTTCAGCGGGAGCAGTGGTAAAGCAAACAGGTCCGCAATAGACATTAGTAAGAGGCGATTGGAGGATTGGTGGAAGAAAAGTAGGGAAACGACAAAATACGGAGACGTACAAGGGCACAGTTCGCAATAGGGGATCAGAAAGTTTGGAGGTGGTAGTTCATAGTGTTTCTTTTTCTTTTTTCATTGGTTAACCTAGGTAGGATATTAGACTGCATAGTAGCAAGGGCTTGGTGGCGCAACCCACCGTCCCGTTCCAAAGGGGACGCTCATAACATCCATCCATCCATCCTCTGCCTTGGCATGCCTTGGTGCGGCCCGCTCGCGACTCGTCGCCTGTTGGGTGTCAGAAGCTCGCTTGCACGTTTTGAAATTATGCGACGTGTTTGTACACATTTTGTCCCCAATGCAGTGCTGGAAGCGCGACAGTTGAAATGTGGCGGTGGGCTGCCGACGCCCGCGTGCGGCTTGCTGGGCGCACTCAAGTAGTCGCGCTTCGGCATCGTGGATTTATGTCCCTTGGTGATTTTAGCTATGACATTCCTCGTTAGGCGTTTTACTGTCGGCCCGACGAAGCAACGATCACAGACACAGATAGTACGCGCAGCGCAAGCATCGCGTGGAGTTTGCGCTACTTCATCTACCGCAACTGTTTTCACGGTCGCCGCGAGTGAGCTCAGGTTTGAGAATTTCCCTACGTGTTACCGGCGTAGCATGGACGCGCGTTATTTATAGTTCTTTTTTACGCACACAATCACACTTTCCAAGAGTGGTGTTTTTCTGGGCGCGCAACGGAGACGTTGCGCAACCGACCTTATCTCGAACCCGAAGCAGCGGCAGTAGCCGCGCCTCGAAATGTTTACAGCGCCCCGGTTTGTTCAAGGCCGAGCGGCGATATCGTTTGGCGACCACAAATCGTCCGACACCTCGTGCTAACACCGGCGGAAGCGAAGTACTATCTGTCCGCTGTAATAGTGCTGCTGCTAATAGTAGTAGCTGCTGTAATAGTGCAACTATACTTTTCAGCATCCCATTTCATTTTTTCCTCCCCTTCCTTCGGCCGTGATGTAGAGCTAGTCGCGATGTGTATTCGTACGCGTCGTTATGTACTTACGTTTCCTCGGCTTCTCGTGTTGCATACTACAAATACCAACACCACCGCAATTAACGTTATCCCGTCGGCTGACGGCTCTTTGTCATCCCTCTGTCACCAAGGGTGTTCGAAACGTAGACTGACGTCGGAAGTCGCCGGAGATGACGCGCAAGCTACTAAATAGAGTGCAAAGCAGCACGCATTGAGGACACTGGTGACAGTATCGTCATTGAAATATATTTCTCCATGGTATCGTGATGCTGGGGGCTCTCACTGGGACCCGTCAAGGCACGGCATCCGGAACGAGAGCCTCGGCGCATAAACCCCGCGTTTCCGCGCGTCGCCCTCCATCGCGGCGGCGGGCCGACACGATGGGAGAGGGCGAAAATCGCGCCTCGCACGGTTTCACCAATGGGCGACGACAATGAGCTGCCAGTCACGGCCCCGCCCCTGCACGCTGGCCACACCGCTTGGAAAGTTTCCCGCTGGCGGCAGTGGCGTTTGTTTGCAGGCGCGACTCGCTCGTGAGCCATTTGGTCGGTGCGGCCTTAGTGTACGTTCGTCTAGTCAGCGAGCAACAGCCGTCGAGGCCGGTTGGATGCGAGCGCTGTCGGCATCGCGGATGTGCGGAGGGAGCATGCCGCAGCACCGCGAGAATCGAGTCCGGCCCGCGGACGAGCACGCGGCGGCGCAGTACCACCACCCAGCAGCAATGGAGGTGTGCTGCGTGCCGACGGGCTGTCACCTGCTGGGCGAGCCGATTCGCGTGGACGACCTGAGCGACGCCGTCAGGGTGATCTGCAACAACGAGCAGTGCCCGCAGAGTCCGTTCATGCACCGCACCTGCTTCGAGGAGTGGGAGAGCTCGGTGCTGTCCTTCCTGCGCTCGACGGGACGCGCGCGCTCGTGGAGCGAGAAGCAGCGCCTGCAGAATCTGTGGACCAAGAAAGGCTACGACTTGGCGTACAAGGCGTGTGGCTGCCGCTGCGGCAAGGGGCACCTGCGCAAGGACCTCGACTGGATTCCTCCGGTGGCCGACCGGAAGAAGAAGCAGCGACGCAGAAAGGGAAATGACAAGCCCACGCTGGCCCTGAACGGCGCCAAGCCGCCGAGCAGCGGAGGCCTGCCCGTGACGCGGCTACGCAGCTCGAGCATGTCGAGCACCGGCTCCGGGGGCAGCCCGCCGAGCTCGTCGTCCGAGTTCCCGCCGTCGCCGACGCACGCCAAGCGCGGCCTAGCCGACCGCGAGGGCTCTGGCCTGTTCTCGCGTCGCCAAGACTACTCGTCCTTCAACACGCTGCCGCGGCACAAGATCAACGCGTACCACATTAAGATGGAAGACGAAGGCGACGACATCCGTTGCTTCATTCTGACCACGCTGAGCGCCAACAAGATGTCGCGCATCCCGTGCATCGTGTGCCAGACGGCGATGAGCGTGTTCGACCGCTACCCGCTGGTTGACGGAACGCTGTTCCTCTCGCCGCGCCAGCACAACCCGGGCTCGGTGCTGGTGCGCGTCGACGAGCGGCCCCAGTACCTGAACGCCGTCTGCATGACCTGCCTGGAAGGCTGGCAGGTGCGGCTCGCTTGTCGCGGCTGCGGCGCGCGCTGGAGCGGCCGCCACCTCATACTGGGCACCATGTACGCGTACGACATATTCGCCGCCACGCCGTGCTGCGACGAGCGGCGGCGCTGCGTCAGCTGCCGAGAGCCCGTCATCAGCGCCGACCGGTCGCTGCCGTACTTCAGCGACTACAGCCACAGCATCTGCTGTGCGCACTGCGGCGCCAGGGACTACCACTTCGTCAAGTCGCTCGGCACTTACGCCAGGGTATGAAGTGGCTTTTTTTTTTTTTCGAAGTCGCCGCTTCTGTTTTGTTTTCAAAGTTTATGTACTTGGTTGGTTTGCTGTTCTCCCCCTCCTCCCCCCCTTTTTTTCCCCCGTTAGCGAATCCCGGTGCTGTTGTGTGTACTCGCCAAGGGCCAGCCATACAATCATTCGCCTGACTACTGTTTGTTCTGTGTTGTGTCGTTTCAACGGAAAGCGATGTGCCCGGTTTTGGACAAGTACAAAAGATATTCATCACAGCATAACGCCATCTCTGAGTGTTTGTTGCCGCGGTGCTCAGTGTCGTGTGTACATAGCTTTTCGAATGCAAAGCGCGTCAGTTGACCATCTCATTGTCACTGGACGTGTAACTATTGATCACGGCTGCTCACATTGCCCCGTCTAACGCACAAATGTCAGAGTAGCCCACCGCGGGCAGATTGTGAGCAAGCCTGCGAAGTGTTGGTCTTCGCAGAGCCGTGAGAAGGGTGTCGGTACCCTACTTTCAGCAGCTCGATGATTTCTCGCTGGCCGCGGTATCTGTGTGAATCACGGTTTCCGTGCTTCGGCTACTGCTGTGTCTGCAGCCGTCGCGCTTCCGCTGAGCGTGCCGCCCTCACGATTCAGCCAAGCTGACTGAGGGTATTGTCTGTAGCACTGATTTGAATATTTAGCTGCTGTCGAATGGGCGGTATGCCGTGGTGTAGTGTTGCAACCAGTAAGCGTCGTTATATCAGGAAACGCGCAGAGCGCCGTTCCGAGAAGACCTCGTGACAGTGCGATCATTCCTCTGGCCACTTGTGTTGCATGGATTGTGCTCAGACTGCGGGTTTGTACAACTTTTCCACTTTACGGGCATATAGTGGCAACTGTGGTTCACACGAGAGTAATTATGCAATAAAACAGTATATTTTTTTCCCCGTGTGAATCCAAAAGCGGAACGACGCTACTTGATGCTAAGTGTTCATGGTGCTGCTGGCATGGCTCGTGATATATCGTGTGCAAATGTGTGCAGTTCTTACCTCTGATTGTGTTATAAGAAAGGCAGCAGCAAACGCTGTATGCAGCCGGCTTGCGAAGATGCATTGTTCCTTCTGGTCAGTCGCTCCCTTGCGCTGTGAAGACTTATACTTCGTACGTACTCTTCCGAGTGAAGGAAAGGTAAACCGTAAACTTTTTGTTTGTTCTTAACGGGCATGCGAGTTGTCATGCGTGTGCTGTTGTTAAATTTGTATCCCGCTATCTGTCAGTGTATACATCTATTGTCATTGTTGCTCGTGTTTTTCCAAAGTGAATCCACACGTCTCATTTCCCGCCCTGTTTGTAAAGTGTGAGAAGAACCTTATGCACTCCTTTCTAAATGCCAAACATCTGCGTTTTTTTTTTTTATTCACGCGAAGATACGAAGACTGCGCCAACGGAAGTGTGTATTCATGAGTGGAATGTCTTTGCAAAACGATCTGTAGTGGATTGGACTTAATCGCTGCTGGACTCGTTCTACCTGTCGGGGAGAATGTTCAAACGCTGCCATGAGGCCGCAGAGTCGACGCAAACACATTTTGCCTCCTGGCGCCTCTGCGAGCTAGCAACTGTGTGTTTTTGATATAAAAAGGCAATCCGGCAGCTATCGAGCAAAATAAGATTTTACTTTATTTTTTCTTCGCGAGGGGCCAGTCATGGGAGCATAAATTATTTGCCCAATAAAACCATGCCCTCATGTTTGGAACGGTTGTCTTTTCACTGTCTCCCACCAGTGCGCTACACCAGTTTCCATGCTTCCAGATTTGTCACACACGATGTTGGCCGTTGCACCGACGTCATTTCAGTTTGGGGACACTTTGCCCATGTGTGACGCCACATCGCACGGCTACTTATTCCTTGCCTTTTGCTGTTGGGCCTTTGTCGACATAACTTCATCAACCTACAACGTCTGACGATGCGTGCCAATAAACACACACGGGCTACAACCGGAATGCGTCGGGAGCTCGAGGAGCGGGGGCAGTCGCGCAGCAGAGCGGCGGCCCGAAAGTCCCCAGGGCAGGGAACGCGTTTCCCCGAGCATTTCACTGCCAAGGACAGCGAATCAATAGCGTGTCTGGCGCTTTTCAGGGCCACTGTGTCGAGGGCGCTCGGGTTCGGCGGCCTCGTCTGCGCCGGCAGTGCGCGGCAGGATGACGACGTTCT
The DNA here is from genome assembly GCF_023375885.2 of Dermacentor andersoni. Taxonomy (NCBI): domain Eukaryota; kingdom Metazoa; phylum Arthropoda; class Arachnida; order Ixodida; family Ixodidae; genus Dermacentor; species Dermacentor andersoni. The sequence goes on from NC_092819.1 coordinate 2,551,895, forward strand.
GGGCCGGTATTTTGTAGCGATGCCTTTTCAAGCTTTTCGCGCTTGGCCACTGGTCAGAGCGACGGTCTGCCCATATTATCAACGCGATCAGGCGGCCGTGTGTGGTGGATGATAAGAATAGCATAGAATAAGGCATCGCTACAAAATAGCGGCCCTGGGCGCTGATGCCCAAGCGTAACATGTGGCACAATTGGGGTTGTCGACGAGGCGCACGTTTCCCCAGTGGCTTTGTAACGCGTTGGCATTCTCTGTGGGCATTGGCCATTTCACTAAACCAAACGTCATCCTCGAATAGTCTGTTTTGTGTCGGCAGAGTAATTACAATGGAGTGGAAATATACCTATTAGGCCGCATGTGCGTTTCAAATGATTTTTTGGCTAGCGGTTGCGCGAATTCGTACAGCGCAGGAAGTGAGTGAATGCCATGAGAAATTTGTCACTTGTGCAGTCCCGTTCTGTGCGGATTGTTGGTTTGTATTTGTTTTATCGGCAGGCTGTGCTGTCGCGCATGGGCCTAAGCGAACCACGTTGCCGCCTTCAGTGGCTGCATATTGCTCGATCAGGCTCGTAAATAGTTATGTTTAGTGGGCGCGCAAGCGTTACGCGTGCAATTGGTTTATGGCAGGCGTTTGTCAAGTAAGCGTTTAGGATATCGCGGCCGTTTCACTTGACGGGCCCCAGCCACTGTGTGGGGCTTTATTTTCGATGCTGGCTCCATCGAAAAGCCTACGTTGGACGCAGTGCAACACGCGTGCATGGCTCGGCACGGGCTCGATGCCTGGTCCCGTTTCGGGGACGAAATACAGGCCCATGTGCGCACGTTGAAAGACCCCGAGTGGTCGTAATTGATTCGGAGCGCCCCGACAACAGCGTTCCATGCTCATGTGCACTGCGCGGTTTTGCAATGCTTTGTTTATTGCATTCACTCGAAACGTTTTTCGCCACAGTCGATGCAGCTGTGCATCCTCTGGTCGAAGCAGCTCTTCCACGTTGAGCGCGCAAATGGCGTTACGTGATCGGCGAACAATGCGAAGCCGCGCATGGAATGTGGACTGGGCTCCACCAGTCCAGCACATGCGAAACGTGCAAGCTGTGTGCATTCAAGGGAACAGACTGGTGGACCAGTTGGTACTCCATATATAGCTTGAGGCAAAGCGCAAAAAACACGAGGGCAAGAGAAGGAAACGAAGATATGGTGTCTAGAAGAGGAGGTGTGATGACCGGCCATGAAAAACTGGCCCCCGTTCGCGTGAATACCGCAGGGCGGCGCTGCCGTCAGGGGCGCCGTCAGCGCACGCGGCTACCCTCTGCGTGTGCAGAGAGAATGCTGTAGTAGAAACGCATTTGACTGATTTTTAGAAATTTTAGCTGATACTGCACTCCTTTAGACATCGCAAAGATTGTATTGCGCTACGGTTATCATGCTGTTTTCGACTACGGGGTAACACAGCCGAGTTTCCTGCTGGCAGAAAGCGAGCAGGCATTTTTGAAATTCCATAATAAAGCCACTAAATCAGCGGGGAGCTTATCTATCGTATAATGCTCTTTGCACGAGTTATGTGCAATCGTTTTTTTTTTTCTCCGAGGTCAATGCGATAACTGCTAGGCTCACCCGGGATGTTTATTCTTGCCACAAGTATTTTCTTTTAGTTGTGGGCGTTATTACGTACGAAAGCGTTTAAGTTGGTTTACACTTGCCAAATCAGCATTAAATCATGACATACCTTGTAGTGCAATGTCCTGGAGCCATTTCATTCTCACTGCAATTCAAAAACTAGATAAACAAAAGCAACATGTTTACGGACAAGCAAGCTTTATTGCATAAAGCAGATTGTACTTCACCAATTCTGCTGCTTGTTTCACATCACGCAAGGCTTTGTTCTTTTGCCTTTTTTCTCATTCATTTCCTGGTTGAGGCTCTTCAAAAGAAACTGGATTCTGGTAAGGCAGGAAAACCTGACCACTGATTTTGTAAGTTCCAGGCAATGTTCCCCACAACCAATTTGTGGCACATTTGTGCTCACTTTCTCGAGCATGCTGAAAGCAGCTTTAGAATGCAGACGCGTTCTGCTAAATTCATACGTTAGCCTGATTGCAAGAGCTTGAATCAGACGATGCAGTGACTCCGACGGGTAGAGAAGCCCACCCAAGTCCCACTCTTTGGAGGCATCAGCTGGGAGTTCTTTTGGGACACAGTCTCTCGGCACAAGGCAGGCATCCCTTGTTACGTTTCGCCTACAACGCGCGGTATAGCCGGCGCGGATGCAACGGACGCCGGAGCTTCGTTAAAAGCGGCGGACATTTTGGCCCGTTCGGAGCTCCCGCAGTCTCCCCGCCAAGCGCGTCCAGGCGTGTTTCAGTGCCACGTGTCTTCGTGTGTGCGTGTGTGTGTGTGTGCCCACGCTTGTCAAAGCGCGGCAGCCGGGGAGAGGAGCTCCCCAAGTGTGAAGCGAGGAGGTCTGATCGGCGCCCCACTGGCGGATGCGTCACTACACTCGTCTCAACATGTCTCTCAGCGTGTCCGTGCCCCGTCACGTGCGCCTCTATCGAGGCGTTCCCTCTTGCCCTCGACTCCGAGACTATAAAAGCAGCTGCCCCCGGACGCCGGGAGAGAGGCTCCGATTTCTTCTGTCGAGTTGCGTGCTCTCCCGTCTCTCACTTCGGTCGACCTGACCGCCCGCTCTTTTGCGATGTTAGAATAAACCAGTTGTTCTGTTACCAGTCGACTCATGCTTTGCCGAGACCTTCGGATGCTTCCAGTGCCCCAGGCCGCCAGGCCAACGCTACCCTTGGGGCTTGCGACCCGATTGCAACAACGGGTGTCAGCGCTGAGTTTGCAACAACTCGTGCCAGCGGTGCGATTCTAACAGCTGGTTGCCAGCGGTGAGATCGCGACAACGGAGGCCAGCAGCGAAGAGATGCGGTTGACTGTATGCTGAGCAGCACAACGACCATCCGGGAGCAGTGCAACGAGCCCTGTGTGATGACTGGTTGCCTGCAGCGGAACGACTGCGCTGAATTCTTGGCTGCGAGGTTTGGTGAGTGCGGGACTTTCTTCTTCTGAGTTTTGCCAGGCTTTTGTTAGTGTCAGAAACAGAGCTGGTAATTGTGGTTGTCGTTGCTGCCGGGTTAGTTTGCGGCAAGACAATAGTAGGCAGTAGAGAAAGCAGCATTCAGAGCAGCCATGGATTTGAAGTCGTTGCGCAAACCGAAATTGCTGGAGCTTGCAAGAGAGTTGGGTCTGGATGTCTCAGACAAACTCAGAAAACCAGAACTGCTAAGGGCTATTCTTGAGTTAGAAGCTGAGGATGACGAGCTGTCGGAATGCCTTGAGACCATTGAGGAGCGGGCAAAACGACAGGAGCGTGAACTTAAAGAACAGAAAGAAAAAGAAGAGCGTGAACGTAAAGAACAGATAGAGCGAGAGCAACAAGAAAAAGAGCGCGACCGTCAACACGCTTTGGAAATGAAGCGTCTCGAGGTAGAGATGGAACGCGCTCGTAATGGAAGTCAGGCACACGGTGCAGGAGAACGAGTATTGTTCAAAATGACTGACCTGATGCGGCCGTTTAAGCTTGGAGAGGACATTGGTTTGTTCCTGGTTAACTTTGAGCGAACGTGCGAGAAGCAGGGGTTCTCTCGGGAAACGTGGCCACAGCGCTTGCTCACTTTGTTACCCGGCGAGGCGGCTGACGTAGTCGCTCGCTTGAAGAGAGAGGAGGCAGAGGATTTCGACCAAGTGAAATCGAGTCTGCTAAAAAAGTACAGGCTGTCAGCGGAGGCGTTCCGTCGGAAGTTTCGGGAAAATGAGAAAGGCAAAAGTGAGTCATATACAGAGTTTGCCTACAGGCTAATGTCAAACATGCAGGAGTGGCTCAAAGAAGAGAAAGCGTTTGGTGACCACGAGAAAGTTCTGCAGTGTTTCGGGCTGGAACAGTTTTATAGTCGGTTACCTGAGAACGTGGGGTACTGGGTCTTGGATAGGCCAGACGTTAGTACGGTGGCTCGAGCCGCTGAGCTAGCCGAGGAGTTTGTGACGCGTCGGGCTCGCGGAGCTAAGGACGGTCAAAAGGGTGAATTTGGCTCCAAGTTTGAGAGGCCGAAGTTCACGCCCATGAGAAAGCGGTTCGAGACGAGGCAAGTGCGCGTGTGTTATACGTGCCAGAAGCCGGGTCACTTTTCGACGCAGTGTCCGACCGAACCTAAGGAGACGGCGGCAGCCGAAGCCGAACGCAGAAAGCGGTTCGAGACGAGGCAAGCGCGCGTTTGTTATACGTGCCAGAAGCCGGGTCACTTTTCGGCGCAGTGTCCAGAAACAAAAACAAAAGTCGTGTTTTTGTCTTTATGCAGCACTGACGAGAACATGAAGCTTCTCGAGCCTTACATGCGAGACCTCCTCGTGAACGGGAAAGAGTGCCGAGTGCTTCGCGATTCCGCAGCTACAATGGATGTAGTTCACCCTTCTTACGTAGAACCCGATATGTTCACGGGCGAGTGCGCATGGATCAAGCAAGCCGTGGAAGCTCACAGCGTGTGTCTGCCCGTAGCAAAAGTGCTGATTGAAGGACCTTTCGGAGCGCTTGAGACGGAGGCGGCAGTGTCATCTATGCTGCCCCCCCAGTACCCGTACCTATTTTCGAACAGGTCCGATCACCTCCTGCGCGAGAAGGGGCTTTTGTTTGGTGAGGCTAGCGTTCAGGCCTTAACCAGATCGAAGGTTCGGGAGCTCGCTGCAAAGGCGGTAGTTGCGGGGCCAACGTTGTTGAACGATGAGAAAAGGTCAGAGGCGCAGCAAGCTGGTATTCAGAGCACGCCCGAACGGGATAAAATTGAGCCTGTAGCGTTAAAGGCACCAGATACTGGAGAGGAAAATCCCGACACGGGAAAGTTAGAAGAGCTGTCTCCAGATTTGCTCATCGCGCCTACGTCAGACGGACTTAACAGGTTGCTAAAAGTCAGCCGGTCGGCTTTGATAGCCGAGCAAAAGAAGGATGGCAGCCTAGAAAACATCCGCTGCATTGTCAAGGAAGGTATCGCCAAGAAAAATGCTCGCTTTGTGGAAAGAGGTGGGGTCCTGTACCGGAAGTATCTAGACCGCAGGGGAGTGGAGTTCGATCAGCTGATCGTGCCTCAATGCTATCGTCAGGATCTGTTGCGCTTGTCGCATGGGGGTTCGTGGTCCGGACACCTAGGAGTTAAGAAAACTAAGGACCGTTGTAAGGTCGCTCTGATTGTTCGTGTGCTTAAGTGTCACGAATCGGGCCACGTGCGGTGTGTATAGAGAGGGGGTTCACTCCCCCCCCCCCCATGTCAGCGGGGCAACCGTTTCTGTATTATGTGGGGTCACGGACCGCGCGGTTTTCGGTGACGCGTCGCGGCAGAGGCCAGGCGGGCGAGTGCCGATTCCGGGAAGTCGGTATTGTGCGCAAGGGGTTGGCAGTCTGCCGACGGTCGCACGAGTCTGCACAGTCCTGCCTGGAAAGGGACCGCTGTACGCGGTATCGTGGGTCTGCCGCCCGAGTGCCTGACTAATTGGAGGCGCCGGCGAGGTTAAGAAGGGCTTAACAAACTTGACCCCGTGCCGCATATACGGAGAAGGAATCTATTCTTCTACGCGTCCGGAACGCAATCGCCAGCCGTGTTGTTGGGTGCGACTGCCTGTGGGGTGTCGAAGGTCAGCTTACAGTGCACGCGGTAGGGGTGCGGTGTACACGTGAAGAGTGCATTCGGACGGCGGCGTCTTGTAAACACGCACTCGGAGAACTTTGTCTTGTAGACAATAAGTTTGAAGGACAAGGAGGGCCATCCGTCTCCCACACGGCCAAACTTTGAGTACAGCGGCACTACGTGGTGTCGATGCCCCTGCTTCCGAGACATTTGCGGCCTAGACGCCGTTGGGATTTGAGGCGGTCTAGCGATAACTTGTTCGGGCCTGGCGTGTTTTGCTGAGCCCGTCACTAACTACGTAGAAACGAGAGGGCAACGGAGTTTTGGGGAAAAAGGAAAAGAGCTTTGTTTTCCAATATGTTTATGTTTAAGAGTAAGCCCATCCCTCTGGGTTGTGGCTTAACAAACGGTTGACTCTGATTGGCAACTGAACCTGTGGGACGGGCCAACGGCCCTACCGCCTTTTTTTCTTTGTATATTTGGGCTATAAAAATCGGGACAACATGCTGTCCCTCAGACTTGGCTGAAATCAGGATTGCTGATAGATCAGTGAGCCTCCGTACTATGTACGTTAAAACGAGTCTGGGCTCTAACAGTCATTGAGACAGTCGATGAGTGAGACTTTGTTTCTCAATTGTTCATGTTTGTAATGTATTTGTTTTACCTGCCATGTATATAGAAAAGTTCAACTATAAATATTTCTTGTACATCTGACCTCATCGCTCCCTGCCTGCGTTTGATCAACAACTGCCGATCATCGTCCGAGAAGCTTCAAGTTGCAACGGTGAAGCGAGGACAGAGAACGAACGAAACATTACTACCGTCTCTTGCAGGAGTACTATTGGCCAGGGTGTTTTCGGGACGCAGACCACTTTGTGAAGACATGTGACACCTGTCAGCGGGTGGGCAAACCAAGGGACAAATCAAGGGCGCCGTTGAAGTTGGTACCTATCATTACGGAGCCTTTTAGACGGCTCGTTATTGATACAGTGGGACCTCTGCCGGTAACAACCACGGGGTACAGACACATTTTGACTGTGATCTGCCCAGCGACAAAGTTCCCTGAAGCAGTACCGCTTAAGGAACTCAGCTCAGTTGAGATAGTCAATGCACTACTGTCCATATTTGCGCGAGTTGGTTTTCCTGCAGAAATCCAGTCAGATCAGGGCACAGTGTTTACTAGCGCTTTGACGACAGCCTTTCTCGAAAGGTGCGGGGTAAGGCTATTACACAGCTCAGTGCACCACCCCCAGTCGAATTCCGTTGAGAAGCTCCACTCCGTCATGAAGCGCGTGTTGAGAGCATTGTGTTTTGAACATCAAACTGACTGGGAGCTGTGTCTGCCTGGGGTGATGTTTGCATTGAGGACCGCGCCGCATGCGGCTACGGGGTTTTCGCCAGCTGAGCTGGTGTACGGTCGCTCGCTGCGATCTCCGCTTCGCATGCTTCGAGAATCGTGGGAAGGCAGGGGCGACGACCCAGTCGTGGTGGAGTACGTGCTTAAGCTCCTCGAACGCTTAAGAAGGGCACAGGAGTTGTCAGGTGAAGCAATGGCAAAGGCCCAGCAGAGGGCCAAGGTTTATTATGATCGGACAGCCAGGGCCCGTCGTTTTGAGGTGGGCGATGAGGTCATGATATTGCGCACATCGCTAAAGAACAAACTCGACGTGCAGTGGGAGGGCCCAGCACGGATTGTTCAAAAACTGTCGGACGTTAACTACGTGGTCAGTCTGCCAGGAAAACGGAAAGCACAGCAAGTTTACCACTGTAATCTGCTCAAACCCTATAAGCAACGGGAAGCAGTAGTATGTATGATGGTAAACGCTCCCGAAGAGCTACCGGTCGAGCTTCCGGGACTAGGCTCAGTAACGAACAGGAAAGACACCGATCAAGTCATTAGTGACTTAATCAGTAAAGCATCGCTGTCGCCTGAGCAGAAAACCGAACTACACCAGCTCTTACAAGAGTTTCAAGGTCTGTTCTCTGAGAGGCCTGGTAGGACTTCTGTCCTTACTCATGACATAGAACTTACCTCCCCAGAGCCAGTACGATCCAAGGCGTACCGGGTGTCACCCCGCCAGAGCGATATTATGGAGGCTGAGGTAAAGAAAATGCTACAGCTCGGTGTTATTGAGGCGGGTGAGAGTGATTATACCTCCCCTTTGATATTAGTTGAGGTACCGGGCAAGGAACCTCGTCCTTGCGTCGACTACCGCAGGCTTAATTCCATCACTAAGGATCAAATTTATCCGATCCCTAACATCGAGGAGCGCCTTGAGAGAGTGAGTAGCGCTCAGTTTATTTCCACCCTAGATCTTGTCAGGGGTTATTGGCAGGTTCCACTTACAGAAGAGGCTAGTAGGTATGCGGCGTTCATTTCACCAATGGGAACATTCCGTCCTAAAGTGTTGAGCTTTGGTTTGAAGAACGCGCCATACTGCTTTTCAAGCCTCATGGATAAAGTGTTGCGGGGACAGCAAGAATTCGCTTTACCGTATCTAGACGACGTAGCGATATTCTCCGCATCCTGGCCTGAGCATATGGCCCACTTGCGGGCAGTGCTAACCCGCCTGCGCGATGCGGGCTTGACAGTCAAGGCTCCCAAGTGCCAGTTAGCACAGGCCGAGGTTGTCTACCTCGGTCACGTGATTGGTCGGGGTCGTCGCCGCCCCTCTGAAATAAAGGTGGCCGCTGTGCGAGACTTCCCGCAACCGCGCACGAAGACCGATATTCGGTCGTTCTTAGGTGTCGCCGGCTACTATCAGAGGTACATCCCCAGGTACTCTGATATCGCGGCTCCCCTGACGGATGCTCTAAGAAAGACAGAGCCGCAAACAGTCGTCTGGGACGAGACGAAGGAAAGAGCTTTTAGCGCCCTAAAGAGCGCCCTAACAAGCCAGCCTGTGCTACGATCGCCCGACTACACAAAAGGGTTCGTTGTTCAGTGTGATGCTAGTGAGCGAGGCATGGGCGTTGTACTGTGCCAACGGGAAAATGGAGAAGTAGAACACCCCGTCCTGTATGCTAGTCGTAAGCTGACCAGTCGTGAGCAGGCGTACAGCGCCACCGAGAAGGAGTGTGCGTGTATCGTGTGGGCCGTTCAGAAATTGTCATGCTACCTAGCCGGCTCGAGGTTTATCATTGAGACGGATCACTGCCCTCTCCAATGGCTGCAGACCATCTCTCCCAAAAATGGCCGCCTCCTGCGCTGGAGCCTCGCTTTGCAACAATATTCCTTTGAGGTGCGTTACAAAAAGGGGAGTCTCAACGGTAACGCCGATGGCTTAAGTCGAAGCCCCTAACGTGGGAATCAGCCTCAAAATTGTTTGTTACTGATGTTTTTCTTCCTGAGGCAGGATTTTTAACATATTGCTTTTGTGTAGTGTTTCAAAGTGATGATGTGCTTTCTAGTGCAATTTTCCGATTTGTGGACGCGTTCTGAGTGCTGCTAAACTACTGTAAGGAACTAGGCAGTAGTATAAAAGGGGAAAGAGCCTGGCAGGGCTTAGTGAGGGTTGTGCCGTGCTTGCTGACTGAGCGGTTGACTTTCGGCGTAGTTCTAACGCTTGCCGGGAACGACAACAAAAATGTCAACTCTCCCGAAGTCACTTTGCAGTGTCCTGTGTGAACCTGAACGAGAGAACGAGGCCTTCTCTGTGCGCTGCGCTCAAGAAACGCCGAAGGACGACCGACTTCGGTTATGAACATCATCAAGCGACATCCCTCCGGACAGCGGATGCAGTCCCCTGACCATCGGGATCTCCTTCCCCCGGCGGGGCGGTCTGTTACGTTTCGCCTACAACGCGCGGTATAGCCGGCGCGGATGCAACGGACGCCGGAGCTTCGTTAAAAGCGGCGGACATTTTGGCCCGTTCGGAGCTCCCGCAGTCTCCCCGCCAAGCGCGTCCAGGCGTGTTTCAGTGCCACGTGTCTTCGTGTGTGCGTGTGTGTGTGTGTGCCCACGCTTGTCAAAGCGCGGCAGCCGGGGAGAGGAGCTCCCCAAGTGTGAAGCGAGGAGGTCTGATCGGCGCCCCACTGGCGGATGCGTCACTACACTCGTCTCAACATGTCTCTCAGCGTGTCCGTGCCCCGTCACGTGCGCCTCTATCGAGGCGTTCCCTCTTGCCCTCGACTCCGAGACTATAAAAGCAGCTGCCCCCGGACGCCGGGAGAGAGGCTCCGATTTCTTCTGTCGAGTTGCGTGCTCTCCCGTCTCTCACTTCGGTCGACCTGACCGCCCGCTCTTTTGCGATGTTAGAATAAACCAGTTGTTCTGTTACCAGTCGACTCATGCTTTGCCGAGACCTTCGGATGCTTCCAGTGCCCCAGGCCGCCAGGCCAACGCTACCCTTGGGGCTTGCGACCCGATTGCAACAACGGGTGTCAGCGCTGAGTTTGCAACAACTCGTGCCAGCGGTGCGATTCTAACACCCTGCATACTGCACAGCTAGTTGAGAGAACACGCTTCCTGGCCATGTGACCTGCAATGTAGTACACCAAGCGAGCATCGCTTCGTTTTTCAATAGTCCGCATGGTCCACTGCCACTTCAGCAGCCTCCATGGGGAATACATCATCCTGCTTCTCATTTTCCAGGAGTGCCTCTTACTCGTACTTCAGCTGTAGAGCATTGTTTGTGTTTGTACCACGTGTTTTAAAAGCAGTAAGGTAACTTGCTGTGCGCCAGCACTTAACAAATGACTATACTACCTTCACGAGCTTTGTGAGCATGAGTTACCGTCGACTGTATCGCAAGTTCGCTCCGTCGTAGCGCGCTGGAAAGGAGAAAAAGAAACAGCATTTAGATGAGCTAGCTAATGATTTGGCCGGCTGTACATACGTTGACATGCTAGAACTAGTTACCTTGCGTCAAAGTGATTTGCGCAAGCAGCTGAATTTTCCTGCAGCGGTTTGTCGGCCCTTGGAATGGCACGCGCCCACTTCAAAAACAGTCTTGGCAAGTAGGCGCACGGAAAAGGAACACTCTTTTTAAACAAGATTTGTAACCGGAATCGCACCCTGGCACGAAGCAACATCTCTGAGTTTTTTTCTTTGAAGTTGAAGGCATCTTCGTCAGCCCACAGCAGTCATAAATAAGCAGCACAGGCAACAATCTGCAGCAAAACAAACCGTGAAAATCCGGCGCCCAAGCGCTGTCTAGCCGTACTCGTTGCCTTCTCTCCGCCGTCTCCGCGGAAATGCTGACGGCGCCCCGGGCGGCAGCGCTCTGTATTGCCCTAGCGGCAGTCACGCACAATGGTATCACCCCTCTCTATGGGAAGGGCGCCGCGGTCATCACACCTCCCCTTCCTAGCCACCATAACGAAGACTCGGTGCTACTAACAACTGAATTTTTATTGCACGTGGTTACCACATATATACATACCATCGTACAACAAGCCAATATCTCAACATAGATTTCTTGCCGGCACAGTCATTCACCACAGGCCGCTACCGTGATAGGAAAATGATTGTTGACAGCGACACAGATGGACAACTTACAGAGTTATCATTTCTGATAATTTCGAATGCCTCGATGATCTCCCTAGTGACTTAGTCGGGGTCGTCGTTTTTGATTTGCCAAACAAGGGCTGACAGCCCCAACGCGAGGAGTGCGCGGCTAGACGACTAGTCTTTGTCAACACGCATGCGATCGCTGAGGCACCTTCCCGTCGGACCAATGTATTTATTCTCGCAGTCTAATGGAATACGGTACACCACTCCTTCCATGCAAGAAATAAGCGCTTCTCGGTGTTTTTTTTATTGCAGTTATGCGTCTCTTAGTAGTATTGTTAACTGTCGCGCACAAACCAGGCAATTTCAAAGGGGCTGAAAAAGACGATGTCAACGCCAACAGGATTCCCATTTTTTTTTTTTCTGATTATGGCTTGCGTGGTGCATGTGCGGCATGACCGCCACTTTTCCGCCTCTGATCTGTTGGGCAGCGGAATGCGGGTGATCATCGCGTTTTCTTAACATGCTGGGGCCAGCCACTGCTTTCAGCATTTGCACGGGGTAGCCAGCTGCACTTAGGCGCGAAACTTAGTTTTCGAAGCTTCTGTGTACCAGGTGATGGCAGGACTTGAGAAGAGCGTTTTTAAAACAAAGGTTAATGATGCTCTGCTTAACTAGTTTAGAATGGGCTGATGAAAATCGTGGAATGGCTTGCTTCCCTCGGGGCTCATAGAACCAACACACATGCCTGTTTGAAAAAAACAAGCACAAGATCTAAAAACGTGATGGAACTAATAGCAAGCTCCTCACATGACAAAATAAGAGGTTGGAGGCACTCGCTAAAAACTGCACGCACAGCAGACGTGGCAGAAGCCAAGCATTCATTTTCACATTGTAAAAATGCCAGATAATCATCGACACACCTAAAAACTTTTTCAACCGCTGATTCTTTCAGACTAGTGCACATAATCCTATCGTTTTGAGCGAGAAATAGGTCGCTTAACAGAGGCACGAGGCAATGTGCATTGGTCTGAAAGGATCGGAGGTTGCAAAAGATTTCAGGTACGTCGATGATTATCTATGCATTGGAGTGCTGCGGCCAGAGGCGTATCTACCGGGGGGCCAAGGGGGACCCCCCTTCAAAAGTAGGGGGCCTCCCTCCCACTTTTAAAAGCTTTTAGCTGCACGCTGGAAAGTCCAGCAAAACCGCAGCTGAAGCCAAAACTTATTTCTGAATAAAGTGACCACATAAGCAATGCTGCGCGTGCCCTGCTTGGGGTCCGGTCCCGTAGCGGACGACGCGAGGCATTCGCCGTTGCCGAGAAAGCCTGGCGATGGGTCCGCCCGAAACAAACGGGCTAGCTGGCGCAACTTGCACCGTGGTCAGTTTTTAGGGACCGCCGTATTCGAATCGGCTCGCTACATTTCACCTGCGGGCGAGGGGCAAGTCAGGATAAAGTATTATAATCAGACGCGCCCAGCGACTGGTGTGCCTTACGGCATGAAATAGTGGGCTTATAAAGTGCTGGAACTATTTACTTTGTATCCAGAGATAGCCTACATAGCGTTGCAGTTACAGTATCTTATCACCGTCAAAAATCTAATCAAATCTCTTAGAGGTATAACTGTCGAATTTCATTGTGTAATCACTACTTATCGTAGTAAGTGCTCCTAAAGATGACTGGTCGAACGTGTAGAGGCCCTCAATATCAATAGAACACTGACTTGAATTTCTTCTAAACGATTCTGACTTTGACGATTGCATATTCAGGCTGTTTCTAAATAAGAGCTGCACTATTACTTGTTTCACGGCATCGACAAAAACACAAGATATTTCTTTTTAAAAAAAGAGGGCTACTTTTTGGTGACGTGCACCGAAACTTTGCGCTGTGTTAGCTGCTTTTGTGCTCTGAAAACAGTTACTGAACAGTCGATTTCTCTCAATTTTCATGCTTTGTACACGGCATTTAGTTGCTTTCCCCCGGTATAGTCGGTACGATATGCGAGACACGGGGTTTATATTTATTCCAAGCACGAGACAATGTCCCGAGTGACGAGCGATATATGTTTATTCGGTGTGGGTTCGTTACCATGTTTGTACAGAGTTACCCATTGAAGCGTAATAGGGCGTCATACTACCGCTAATCTATGTGTTTCCCAGACTCCTAAAACAACAGCGCGAGATACGGGCGTAAAATTTCCTGAAATAGGGAAATTTTTAAGCGCAATACGTTGGGAAACTTTCACTTTCCTGCTTTAAATGCAAGTGTCGCAGATAATTGCTAAACCCTCGTTCTTTCACGTATTTTCGTGCATATTAGGAGACAAAGTTTGTTCCTCCGGTGAGCTTAACTAGGCGTCTTGTTCCGGAAAACGAGGGCCGCGATATCTGGGTGCAGGCAATGTTTCAAACGGCCGGGTGTAATGCGCGTCTTTCCGTCCAGAATACGCGCGCGAGTGATGCACAGCGCTATGGGCCGGTTCTGCGAGCGGTGCGAGACGGATGCGCCGGCATAGGTGCAGCTGCAACTGAGGTCACATTTTGCGAACACAAGGGACTTGTGTTCCAGACTTGTCGAGTTTATGTGTGATGGTAAATGCGAGTTGATCAAATACAGCGTTAAAAAAAAATTGCAAGCAAGCGTTCCAAAGTATCACGCTGCTGCTATGCAGGTTTCCCAATGTCCCCAGAGAACTCTGCGTTTCAGATATTTTATACTTTGAAGGAATAGGCAGCATTTTAAGTGCAATGTTTCCCGTAGGTTTAACGTTTCTGGCTTATTAAAAAAAGTGTTACGAATAATTATTGAACCCTCATCTATTTTATTTTCAGGCATGATATATTTCTTTCGCCTGAAGTGATCACTGAACTAAAGGAGGCAGCTTCGTTATGTTTGGTGATGGTAAGGACAAGTTAATTACTGATGTGTAGGTGAAATTCAAAATAGATGGGTAATTGGGGCTTTCGGAATAAATAACGCATGCAAACACTCTAGAGTGTTTGAGCGTGTCGAACGAGCGGGGAAGAATTGAACCCACTGCCGTGACTATGAAAGCCGCCAAGAACAAACATAGCGAAAATTGGTGGTACGCTATGGAAACTCTCTGTGCGAAGTTAAATGCGGTTGGATCAAACACAGCTTTTGTAAAAAAAAAAAAAAAATATTATTTAAGTGCTAGAGTGTGTGATATGGCCACTATCAGCTATGCTTCTCAGTGTCTCGACATACCTATACACGGTATACAACAGGTTCATATTTTTTGGAAAGGGGAGGGGGGACATGATAACTGCTTTGCGCGACAAAAGTTTTACCTTCCTGGTCCGGTTAGAAGTGTTGCTAACAATTACTGAGCCGTCGTCTTTCTTTCCCTATTTCCGGGCGTCATAACATGTTCCGACTTGGTTTCAGCAATGTCCTCGATGAACTAAACAAGAAATTTTGTTTATATTTGGTGAAAATAAAGGGCGCATTATGGGCAATATGTAGGTAAATGTCAAAGAGTCTAATTGTGACATTTGCAATAGATTACGCATGCAAGCGATCCGGACCTTTATGAATGTGTTTTGCGAACAAAGAATTTATCCCGTTGCCATGGAAGAAGTGTAAATTCAACAGATCAAATATAGAGGCATTTGAGGGAAGGGGGGAGGATGACATCGTAAATGTTGTGGTGAAGTAACATGAAGTGAAGTACTGCTTTCAACGCGGCAGCGTTGCGGGCCCCGTGTCGCAGGAAATTCGGCGTCGCTTCGGCAGAGTGTACTTCGAACCCTCGATGTGGCGCGAGGAGGTTGCTGAAGTAATTGAATTTCTCAAGCTAAAATACGTAGACAACTCGTAAAACACGACTTGCACACAACCTACGGACATGATAGCATCAGACTGTAATTTGACTCTACGAGAAAACAATTCTGCCCGCGAAAAGTAAAAAAAAAAGAAAGAAAAAAAGAACTGGCTTACTGATGTCGGCGATATGGTCGCTTGCAGAGGCTGTCACTCATACTCCAAGCATGGCGTTCGATGCCAGTGCTTCCCGGTAAATATTACGGTTACATAAGCTGCAGTTACCGGGAAGCGTGAGAAGCAGTGGCCGGAGCTTGGAATGCTACCGCGTTCCATTCTTAAAGGCGAAGCTTCAGCGTACTCCACCTTTTTTGTAAATTCCCAACAAGAAGTGCTCCAAATCATTACATGCGGGCAAGTTTTCAAACGGATCAGTCCTATTGTTTTTTGTTCTACGAAGCGGTACACACATATATATAGGGAACAGAGACAGCAGCGCACGCATGCGCATATGTACTGGTTTAGAACAAATAAGACAGCAACGAGACATGCGTAATGGAAAGTTAAGATGATATCGAAGATGAAAAAGGCGACCATGCATAGCCAACAAATTTTTTTTTAGCTAGAAGATTAAAATGCTGTCTATATCAAGCCACCCTCTGGGTCACGTTTAAAAAAATCGCATTCTCTTTTTGAAAGATCGATTGAAGGCGCGCTAACACAAGCGTTGCCCAAACTAGCGATCTTCGCCGCTTCAATAATCTCAAGTGTTTTTTTTGCGTTGGGCTTCTTCCTATCACAGTGCACTGATTATAATTGGGCTGCACCCATGCTTTCTGCAGTGAAAAGTCAGACGCCCCACTCCTCCAGTTGGCACATTATTTGCGTGTTCACGCAACCTATCATTTACGCACCTTCCAGTTAGCCCGATGTATTTTTTCCCACACGACAGGGGTAGTTCATACACGATATTGTTCTTACAAAGAACATAGCCTTCATTGTGATTTGTCCGGCAACTGGGCTTGTCAGAACCGCAGTAGCTGGCCTTGCACAAGTTGGACATGTTGATTGGCGCTGAAAAGATGACGCTTGCATTTGCCTTATTGCCAGTCTTCTTCAGTCTGTGTGAGATATCGTGGATGTACGGCATTATTGCGCCTTTCTGCTTCCCTCGCGCAATTTCCGGTGCAGTAAACTGCTCATCCTGTCGCCCGCGTTTTACGGTCTTCAGGAGACCTTCGGCCACAGCTGTGATGATGTGCTGCGGAAAACCTTTCAGGCGATCCTCTTGCGCCATGAAACTGGACGAACACGTGTGAGGACATGAGCGGCGAAGCGCATTCATTAGGGTTGACTTTGCGATGCCCCTCTTAACTAACTTAGAGTGGCCCGATGAAAATGGCAGTAGCGGCTTGTTCGCCCTCGGTTCATATTCCCAGCACACCTGGTGTCCCTGAGACAACATTCTTATATCGAGGAATCGCAAAGTACCATCCTGTAGCGTTTCACGCCCACCACACCAACAAAGGCTCCCCCTGCACCTAGAAACGCCGTCGCACATGTCGCACGGATTGCACAATCATCTTAGCTTCGCGCGCATCTATGGCACAACAAGCCTTTAACTCGTCTGCAATTCCACGTGCCATTCATCTCTGGAACAGCCTCCCCGATAACATAGTCGCGGGAAATGACCGCGAAAAATTCAGGCACTCACTCAACTCGCTCAACTTTTGTTAACCATTGCTATCATACTCACTGTTTGGTTCCATTTTTCCTACTTTTTCCTTGCATTGTAATACGCTTGTTATAAAACATATCGAGTTCCTTCTTTTTGTACTCAGGCACAGCTGTATGTAGCTAATATGGTTCTCTAATGTTTAGGCTATATATATATATATATATATATATATGTTTAGAGAAAGAGAGAGAGAGCTGAAGTGGGTTGAGCGGGGGCGGGCGTCTGTGTCTCCAGAGCCAGTATAACGCTTATGTAACACTGGCTTTTCCGCGCTTCCTTCAAGTGGCCGGCGCGGCCACTCTCGGCTGTCGTCGTTGCTGTCGGCCAGGGCGGATGTAGTTAGAGTGGGCCTACGAGGTGTTGGCAGAGTGGTGCGACGGTCCGTAGCTGAAGCACGAAACAACGAAAATTAGGCTATAGAGGCGCTGTGAGCGAACTACATACTGGGAAGGCGCGCACTGCAGTGGGTAGAGCGGGCGGGCGTCTCTGACCTCGGGGCTAGTATAACGCTTATGTAACACTGGCCTTTTCCGCGCTTCCTGCAAGTGTCCGGCGCGGCCACTCTCGGCTGTCGCCGCTGTTTCACACGGTAAAATATCTTCCCATGTTAATGAATTCTCCTAGCCTCTCCTCTCTAAATAACTATTTGACTTTTCAAAAACCCTCATGTACGAGGAGTCACCATGCTCTAAATATCTCAACCTTTTTTGCCCGCACTGATTACTTTAAATACAGTTTTTTGCATCAACAATTGAAGTCTGGAATTCATTACCGGGCAACATCCGTTCGCTACCACTGAAAGAATTCACGCAAGCTTATTTATAAATGTTGTATGTTTTTTGTTCATCGCACTCCTGCGATAGCCTGATTGAGGCTGAAGTGTGTATGTATGAATAAATAAATAAATAAATAAATAAATAAATAAATAAATAAAGCGACCGGTGGGCAGATATTTTCACATTATAATAAAATATGCTCAATAGTTTCCCTGGCTTTGCCGCTGCAAGCAGATGCTTCTTCCTTGTTGTATGTTTATTTATTATTTATTTTATTTATTATTCGTTTAGCAATACTGTAAGCCTTTACAGGCTCTTACAGGAGTGGGTCACAAGCAAAAGAAAACAAGACCTTCTGGGCCAACAGAGGAGAAAGCAATGAAATGCGGTAATTATTACAATGCAAACAAATAAGATGCAAACAGAGCGAATAGGTGAAAGAAAACAGTGCAAGGCAGATAATACAGGCAAGGGGGAAGAGCAAGGGCCAAGAGCTGCGAAAGATGAAGACGTGGTGGTGAACGATCAAAACAGTTGCGCTGCACAACGTTGTAGCACAACGCTAAACAATCGCAAGCAAGCCTACTCATACAGAAGTGCACGTATTTTGGTTTCAAATTGTTCGATAAAGACAACATGCGCAGTTTCTTCTGGCAAATGGTTCCAGGCTTCAACTGCAGAAGGAAAAATGAATATATTGTTACGGGAAGGACGAGTCAGTAAGACGAGCAACTATTTACAGGTTATATTTACAACAGCGGTTGCAGCGCTGACCGGTTAGATTGACAGCTAGCGCGAGCCCAGTTCGTTCTTCCTCCTCTTTTCTCGAGTGATGGCGCCTACGCGCCTCGTTCAAACAATCAAATTCCACACGCGTGTACCATAATCCCGCGGTGGCAGAAGCGACATCCCTGAGCGTCTAAATGTCATCACTGGGAGAGTGATACTGCTTCACACGTTGTGAGGATTGGGAGGTCAATACCACCGCTCGTAACCAGTTGTCAAGATTGGAGTCGGGCATGAATTAGATGGTAGCTGGCCCATGTCTTCGTCCAACTTATCCACGCTGAGGACTTTGTTGAAGGGAAGGACTGCTTCTCATCGAGAACGATAAATATGGGTTTATTTACAGTATCTACATAAGGACGTTGCAGTTCATCAGTCTAGCATGACTGCGACAGAAAGTACACTGAGCAGCGGCACAACAGCGGTTTTTTAAAACACTCGGTCCTCCCTCGATCCCTAGGTGAGGGCAACTTTCGATCAGTAGACGAACCACCTTTGAGCGGGAGGGCTTCCGCACCGGTTTTCACGGTCCGGAACACGCTTCCGCACCGGTTTCACGGACCGAGGGCAGACGGACTTCGCAGAACTCGGGGCTTACGTCAGGAACGGTGCGTTGGAAGGGGCCTCCAAAGACGTTCCTTCGGGACCTCCCTTGCTCACGGCAGACCGGGTCGGCGGTGGCATGTTCAGTCACAAAGCCTGGTTCGTCGAACTGCTCTCGGCAATCCCGCGACGAACGTCGAGGACGCGGCGTATTGTCGTCCGGACACAGTAGACTTAATGACGCCGTTTGGCTAGAGGGTGACGGTGGTTTTCCAAGAAAAGTCGACGCCGCTCTCGCCCCTGGCTGGCAAAACTTGCACCTCAGCAGGCCGTTTTTAACAGCGCCTCCATGGCCCGGAAAATCTCGACTGTCCAGCGCTGACAACCGCTGAGCAGGAAGAGAACGGCTGGTGGCCAGGAGGTGATGCATTGCTTCGCAACGACCACTTGTGTAAAGATGTCACCGCCCCAAAACATTCAACAAGGACAGGCAACTGCAAAACGAACCCCACAACACGGCTCTGCGCCGAGATGACGTACCTTGGATCTCACTTTAGACCCGCTAGGCTTCAAAGAAAACATAATAAGTGCAGAAACAAAAAATGCTGCATTTCGCTATGCCGATTTTCGAAGCAATTTTTAGCTGACAAATTCAGCAAGCATGGAGGGAATCCTGCTAAATTAGAGGGGATCTTCTTGGCTTAACAAAATTAACAATAGTAACCCTAAAGTTTGGGCGGGACCCTTAAACGCAGAATTCAAATTAGCCTGCTCAAACCATCCGCATTGCTTTGAAACTTTCCCTTCTTATATCTAACGGAGAAGTTGTACTCTTGGAGAGTGAGACTCCATCGGAGCAAGCGGCCATTTTTGTGTGACATTTGATTGAGCCACGTCAGAGGACAGTGGTCGGTCTCGAAGATGAACTTCGCTCCGTACAAGTAACACGACAACTTCTGTGCGGCCCAAACTAAACAAGCACATTCCTTCTCTGAAGCGCTGTAGGCTTCCTCTCTTACATTTAGTTTACGGCTGGCATAGAGCATAGGATGCTCCTCGCTATCGTCGCCGACCTGACTTAGTACCACGCCCATACCTCTGTCGCTTGCGTCGCATTGAACTATGAATTCCTTTGTGTAGTCTGGCGCGCGAAGCACAGGACGAGAAACCAATAGCGTTTTCAAACTTTGGAAAGCGTTCTCTTTGTCCTTATCCCAGTGTACGCTACTCGGTGCTCCCTTTCGGAGGGCGTCCGTTAATGGACTTGCCATTTGCGAGTAATTCGGAATGTACCGTTGATAGTACCCCACAAGCCCCCAAAATGAACGAAGGTCTGTTTTCGTGCGCGGCTGAGAAAATTCTCCAATCGTAGCTATTTTTAGTTCGGCCGGCCGTCTCGCGCCCTGGCGCCGACAACATGGCCCACATAAGTAACCTACGAACAACCAAATCTACACTTTTCCGCTTTCATCATTAAGCCGGCTTCCCTCAACCGTGAGAACACCTGTCTGAGGTGCGATACGTGTTGTTACCAGCTGTCCGAAAAAATTGCTACATCATCAAGATATGGCAAGACGAACTCCTGCAAGTCCCTTAGGACAATATTTATTAATTTAGAGAAGCTAAACGGCGCCTTCTTCAGCCCGAAGTTGAGTGCGAGAGGGCGAAAAGTGCCTACAGGTGAGATGAATGCGGCATAGCGGCTGGAACTTTCTGAAAGGGGAACTTGCCAGTACTCCCGCACGAGAACTATAGTTGAAATGTATTTAGCAGCGCTAACTTTTTCAATTCGTTCCTCAATGTTGGGTATCGGGTACAGCTGATCCCTAGTGATGGCATTTAACTTCCTGTAGTCAACACACGGACGAGGGTCCTTGTTAGGGGTTTCTGCCAGTATTAGCGGTGACGTGTAGTCACTCTCAGCGGGCTCAATAACTCCCAACTCTAGCATGCGCTGTATCTCTGCTTCCATAATCTCTCTCTGTCTTGGAGACACCCTGTAAGGCTTTGATCTTATTGGTTCGGTTGATGTCAGCTCTATTTCATGCGATATTAGTTCGGTTCTACCTGGCCGATCGCTGAACCTGTCGATATGTTCCCCTAACACCCCTTTTAGCTCATCTAGCTGCTCGGGTCTTAGAGCGTGCGAGCTTACCGAGTGTTTTACTACTTCTTCTAGGCCGATTTCAGAGTTGGAGGTCGCCCTATACTCCTTAAACTTGGTACTAGTGCCATCCTGCTCTTTGACGGTATAGTTAACGACTCCGCTGCGCTCTATATACGGCTTCATCGAATCGCAGTGATATATCCTCACCTCCTTCTTGCGACCGGGCATTTTCAGAGCATAGTTAGTATCTGAAAGTTTGTGCAACACTTTAACGGGCCCGTCCCAGTGAACTTCAAGCTTGTTCTTTCTTGAAGGTTTGAGGATCATTACCTGGTCTCCGGCGTTTAACGTACGATCGCGAAGCCTCGCATTCTTGTCGTAATAGAATTTGGCGTTCTTTTGCGCCTCTCCCATGTTCTTTTCGACTAGTTCTTGGGTTGCGCTTAGCCGTTCCAGCAAATTTAGCACGTATTCAACCACTGTTGGACTCTCTCCCCTTTCCTCCCACATCTCTCTTAATAACATTCTTAGTGGAGAACGGAGTGTCCTCCCATACACTAGTTCTGCTGGCGAGAACCCTGTCGCTTCATGTCGAACCGTTCGCAAAGCAAACAAAGTTGCCGGCAGACTGTTCTCCCAGTCCTCCTTGTGTGCTCGTAACAGAGCGCACGCAAAACTCGCTTAAGCACTGAATGCCACCTCTCTACACTGTTTGACTGAGGGTGATAGACGGAACTGTGTATTAACTTTACCCCGCACTTTTGCAAGAATGTGGAAGTCAGTGCGCTCGTGAATACTGACCCTTGATCCGCCTGAATTTCGGCTGGAAACCCAACTCGTGCAAACACTGTCAAAAGCGCGTCTACTACTTCGGTGGAGCTGAGCTCTTTCAGAGGAATTGCTTCTGGAAACTTTGTAGCCGGACACAGCATGGTAAACAAGTACCTGTAACCCGATTTTGCTTTTGGTAGAGGCCCTACCATGTCTGTCACAAGTCGTCTGAAAGGTTCTGTTATTAAGGGCACTACCTTTAGTAGAGCTTTCGATGTCTCTCCTGGTTTACCCCAGCGCTGGCAGACGTCGCATGATCTTACAAAGTTTTGTACGTCTTTGACACAGCCAGGCCAGTAGTATACCATAAGCAATCTTTCCTTTGATTAGTTTATGCCTAGGTGGCCGGACCACCCATTTCCATGACAGAGACTCAAAAGGTCCTCCCTGTACTTAGTAGGTACGACTAACTGATCTAAAATCCTACCCTTTCGATCTCTGTAGTGCCGATACAACAATCCTCCTCTCTCATGTATCGTCACGTTGCGCCTAGCAAAGCCTTCTTTAGCTGTGTGATGTAATTTAGCTAAGCTCTCGTTCATCATTCTTTTGCTCGGCTGTCAGTGGCTCTCTGTCTACACGTAAGAGCTGATCAAAGTTCTTTGAGACCGGTGATAATAACGACCCTGTCTCGCTTGCGATTGCGTCAGCTTGCTCTTCCTGCAGGCTTGAACTTAGACACTCTAATGATACGCTCTCATTGAGCTGGTCAGCTGGCAGGCTTTCCTCAACTGTTTTTTCATCCTTCGAGCCTAGCTCGGATTCGGTTATTGAAGTTATCTCCTTTGCTACTTCCGCTGGAGCAGCTTGTGCATTTTCAGCCGGAAGTGACGAGATTTTATGAGCTTGGCCTCGCGTCAATGCCTATACTACGCCCTCTCCCAATGTAAGCCCTTTGTCACGCAGTAACTGATTCGAACGATTCGAAAAGATGTAAGGGCACTGCAGGGACAAAAATTTGGAAATTGCAGCCTCAGTCTCTAGCTCCCCGAATGGTCCACTGATATTTACTTTGGCCATGGGCAGACACACGCTGTGTTCTTCTACAACTTGTTTGATCCATGCTACTTCTCCAGTGAAGCCATCTACCGTCACGTAAGACGATAAACAATGTCCATCGCGGCGGCACTGTCTCTTAGCACTCGGCATGGTTTGCCATTAACTTGCAGGTCGTGAAGATATGGGCTTAAAAGTTCCATATCCTCGTCTTTTTCCTCTACGTAGGAAAAAACTACGCTGGGCTTTCCGCAGTTCACAGCGATATGTCCCAGTTTCTGGCTCTTCCAAAAGGACTTCTTCTTGGGCAAGTTGGTGCTTAGATTTCCTAGGTATACATTGTGGCGCAAGATACATTTCTTGAAAAGGGATAGAAGAAAGGAAGACAGTGAAGCGCCAAACTACCAACTGTTTAGTGACAGCCTGAACAAACGTGTGGACGAAAAGACGACTTCCGCTCATGCGCAGCCAAGGTGTGACAGAACAACATGGTCATGATAACATACTTTGGATAAAGCACATTTCTGCGGAGTATAATAAGATAGATGTATCGCTGACACAATCAGACCCTTTCCTTTTAATGTAAAACGCTTCAAAGAACTCCCTTGCAGTTTGGTTCCTACTATTGCCAAGAATCAATACTTTTTCAAAGCATGGCGAACAACGACAGGCTTTACAGTGCGCAGGAAGATGCGCCTTGTCACACTTGCCGATACTATTAGCGTGCTCCCTCAGTCTGTCATTAATACAATGTCCCGTTTGTCCGACGTATGACTTGCCGCAATCAGGGGTATCTCGTAGGCCACCCGTTCAACACAGTCTCTGAAATGTTTGGCGTGCTGCTTCTGGCAGCCCCGCGGCCCCTCGCGTGTGATCCGGGGGCACAATTGAGATAACTTGTTGGGAGCCAAAAAGACAACCGGAATGTCATATCTGGTAGCTACCTTCTTGAGGTTATGGCTCACACGGTGCACATAAGGTACTACTTCTGGTTTTACTCGCTCCCTTTTCTTCGAGTGCGTTTTCCCACTCGCAGAGCTAGTTCTCAGCTTCTGTAGGAGGGACTCGACCACGGCATTTAAGACAGACTGTGGGTAGCCTGCGTTTAGAAGCCTCTCAAGTTGATGGCAAAAACTCGCATGCATCACATGCGCGCATGACTTGCGCAGAGCCGATTCCAGGCAAAGTAAGGCGATTCCACGCTTCACAGTCTTGGAGTGCGCTGGGTCATATTGTAGCAATTCCTTTTTACCTCGAGGGAGGTACGCACAGCAAACATGATCACTCTTAAGTGTTAGGTTAAGGTATAAAAACTACAACGAACTGTCCTTCGGAAGCTCGTTAGTAAAAGTAAATCCTTTTACATTTGCTCTAAAAGCACCTAAAAGCTGCTCAACCATTTCATGGCATGGCAAGGGGCATCTATTGTCAATAACAACTAAAAAATCGTCAACGTATCTAAAAACTTTAAGAACATTAGGCTGAGATGAAGTAAAAACACATTGTAGGGCGTGGTCAAAGTAGGATAAAAAGCTGTCACATAAAATGGGTGCTACACGTGAACCAGTGCAGATGCCCTATTTCTGCAAAAATATGCCATGTTCAAAAGTTACAAAGGTGCGGTTGAGATAAGCTTCCAAGATGGAAACAAAATTCGAAGCCCACATCTCCATTTTAGACACAAAATTAGCTTCGCCACCTTCATCAATGCACTGTTTAACGGCTTTTAGAAGCTCAGGATGCGGAACCGAGTAAAAAAGGTCATTCTAGCAGCTTCTAAAAGCCGTTAAACAGTGCATTGATGAAAGCGGCGAAGCTAATTTTGTGTCTAAAATGGAGATGTCGGCTTCGAATTTTGTTTCCATCTTGGAAGCTTATCTCAACCGCACCTTTGTAACTTTTGAACATGGCATATTTTTGCAGAAAGAGAGCATCTGCATTGGTTCACGTGTAGCACCCATTTTATGTGACATCTTTTTATCCTACTTTGACCACGCCCTACAATGTGTTTTTACTTCATCTCATCCTAATGTTCTTAAATTTTTTAGATACGTTGACTATTCTTTAGTTGTTATTGACAATAGATGCCCCTTGCCATGCCATGAAATGGTTGAGCAGCTTTTAGGTGCTTTTAGAGCAAACGCAAAAGGATTTACTTTTACTAACGAGCTTCCGAAGGACAGTTCGTTGCAGTTTTTAGACCTTAACCTAACACTTAAGAGTGATCATGTTTGCTGTGCGTACCTCCCTCGAGGTAAAAAGGAATTGCTACAATATGACCCAGCGCACTCCAAGACTGTGAAGCGTGGAATCGCCTTACTTTGCCTGGAATCGGCTCTGCGCAAGTCATGCGCGCATGTGATGCATGCGAGTTTTTGCCGTCAACTTGAGAGGCTTCTAAACGCAGGCTACCCACAGTCTGTCTTAAATGCTGTGGTCGAGTCCCTCCTACAGAAGCTGAGAACTAGCGCTGCGAGTGGGAAAACGCACTCGAAGAAAAGGGAGCGAGTAAAACCAGAAGTAGTACCTTATGTGCACCGTGTGAGCCATAACCTCAAGAAGGTAGCTGCCAGATATGGCATTCCGGTTGTCTTTTCGGCTCCCAACAAGTTATCTCAATTGTGCCCCCGGATCACACGCGAGGGGCCGCGGGGCTGCCAGAAGAAGCACGCCAAACATTTCAGGGACTGTGTTGAACGGGTGGTCTACGAGATACCCCTGATTGCGGCAAGTCATACGTCGGACAAACGGGACGTTGTATTAATGACAGACTGAGGGAGCACGCTAATAGTATCGGCAAGTGTGACAAGGCGCATCTTCCTGCGCACTGTAAAGCCTGTCGTTGTGCGCCATGCTTTGAAAAAGTATTGATTCTTGGCAAAAGTAGGGACCGAACTGCAAGGGAGTTGTTGGAAGCGTTTTACATTAAAAGGAAAGGGTCTGATTGTGTCAGCGATACATCTATCGTATTATATTCCGCAGAAATGTGCTTTATCCAAAGTATGTTATCATGACCATGTTGTTCTGTCACACATTGGCTGCGCATGAGCGGAAGTTGTCTTTTCTTCCACACGTTTGTTCAGGCTGTCATTTAACTGTTGGTAGTTTGGCGCTTCACTGTCTTCCTTTCTTCTATCGCTTTTCAAGAAATGTATTTTGCGCCACAAAGTATACCTAGGAAATTTGTGGCACTTATAGCAGCGGATCCGTCTAAAAGATTCGAATTTTCTTTTCTGCCCTTTTTGTACGGTTTCCCCGTTAGGTTTCTTCTCGCTCTTTTCTGCGGGCTTTTCCTCCACGTCTACAGGCTCCGATCGTCTAGTCTGCGAACCTCTTTTGAACGGAAATGGTTTCCGCGGTCTATTTCGACCGTCCCAATTACCGTCCTCGGCGTTCAGCTTTCTACGCGTTGCGTACTCTTCGGCTAATTCCGCCGCCCTTTCCACAGTGTTTACATTCCCTCTGTCTTGCACCCACAGCTTCACAGCTGGTGGGATGCTTCTGTAAAACTGCTCTAGACACATGCATTCAATGATGCTCTCGTACGCGTCCGCGCTTTTCAGCCACTCGACTGAGTGTGCCTTTAAGCTATATGCAAACTCCGGATACCCCTCGCTATCTTTCTTGCCTGTGCTCCTAAACCTTTGCCGAAAAGCTTCGGCTGAAAGGCGGTATTGCTTGAGGAGACTAGCCTTAACTTTCGCGTAATCATATGCATCCTGTGCACTGAGTCTGGCGATTACTTCCGCCGCCTCACACGGCAACATGAACAGCAACCGCTGTGGCCATGTACTCGGACCGAAGTTCATCTTCTCGCAAGTGCTTTCAAAATTGCTTAGGAACAAGCCTATGTCGGTCCCGACCTCAAATGGCTTTAATAGCCTGTCCATGCGGTATGATTCTGCCTCACTTGATTGTCCTAGAGCCCCTTCACTTCCTTGAGACAACTCCAAGCGTTTGCTTTCAAGTCCTAGTTGCATTTTTCTTAACTCGCGATCTTTATCGCGTTCCTCTCTCTCTCGTTCTTCTCTCTCTCGTTCTCTCTTTTTCAGAAGTTCCAACCCCCATTTCAACTTCTTCCTCACTGGCCTGTTCGGAAATTAGCTTCAATAATTCCGATTTCAGCATTTCCTTGCGTACATCTAGGCCCAGTTCCTCACAAACAATCAACAATTCGTCTCTCAGCAATGTCCTTAACTCCATGATTGCTGCTTTACTGCCTTGGTCCTGCTCGCTAAACCTACCTAAGAAAACATAACCTAGCTAACAATCGACAATCTAGCTTCCCTACTGTTCTAAACAGAACAACCACAAAATGAAGCCTAGAGAGTCAAAGCAAGAACCAAGCACTCACCGCAGACACAGCACCACGTCGCAAAGTCCGCCTCACCGCTGTCTGCCAGTTGTGAGGATTGGGAGGTCGATCCCACCGCTCGTAACCAGTTGTCAAGATTGGAGTCGGGTATGAATTAGATGGTAGCTGGCCCATGCCGTCGTCCAACTTATCCACGCTGAGGACGTTGTTGAAGGGAAGGACTGCTTCTCATCGAGAACGAGGAATATGGGTTTATTTACAATATCTACATAAGGACGTTGCAGTTCATCAGTCTAGCATGACTGCGAGAGAAAGTACACTAAGCAGCCGCACAATAGCGGTTTATAAACACTCTGTCCTCTCTCGATCCCTAGGTGAGGGAGGGAAACGTTCGATCATTAGACGAGCCACCTTTGAGCGGCAGGGCTTCCGCACCGGTTTCACGGTCCGGAACACGCTTCCGCACCGGTTTCACGGACCCCATCGAGGGCAGACGGACTTCGCAGAACTCGGGGCTTACGTCAGGAATGGTGCGTTGGAAGGGGCCTCCAAAGACGTTCCCACGGGACCTCCCTTGCTCACGACAGACCGGATCGGCGGTGGCGTGTTCAGTCACAAAGCCTGGTTCGTCGAACTCCTCTCGGCAATCCCGCGACGAACGTCGAGGACGCGGCGTATTGTCCTCCGGACACATGAGACTTAGTGACGCCGTCTGGCTTTAGGGTGACGGTGGATTTCCAGGAAAAGTCGACGCCGCTCTCGCACCTGGCTGGCAAAACTTGCACCTCAGCAGGCTGTTGTTAACAGCGTGTAACGTGTACAATATCACTGGACTGGGAAACAGATGGGGCGTCCAGCTGATGGGGCTTCCGCGGTCCATTTCGACCGTCCCAATTACCGTCCTCGGCGTTCAGCTTTCTACGCGTTGCGTACTCTTCGGCTAATTCCGCCGCCCTTTCCAAAGTGTTTACATTTCCTTTGTCTTGCACCCACAGCTTCACAGTTGGTGGGATGCTCTTGTAGAACTGCTCTAGACACATGCATTCAATGATCCTGTCTCTGCTCTCGTACGCTGTCGCCACCACCGCCACCGTACTGTTACCGCCACCGTACTCTCGTACGGTGGCGGTAACAAACACCTTTGAATCTCTTGAAATTTCACAAGGCGGTCACGGCCAATTTCCCTTGCGTGGGCACAGCGGGTGATGGCATCAAGTGCATATTCACTGGTCGGTGCCGCGTGAACAGGGAGGGTTGTGTCGAGGGGCAGTGCTGGTTCTCGGCCGAACAGAAGGAAAAATGGGGAATAACCAGCTCTGTCATGGCGCGAGGAATTATAAGCCAATGTGACAAACGGTAGAGCGATGTCCCAGTCAGCGTTGTCTGAAGAGACTTATTTGGCGAGCATGTCTGTGAGAGTGCGATTGAGAGGCCCCGTGAGGCCATTTGTTTGCGGATGGTATGACGTGGATAGCTTGTACCTCGTGGCACAGGACTACAGGATGTCCGCGATAACTTTTGATAAGAATGACCAGCGACGGTCTGCGAGAAGTTGTCGCGGAGCTCCATGTAATAAAATCAGTCGCGTAGAAGAAAATCGGCTACATCTGTGGCGCAGCTTGTAGGAAGCGCTTGGGTGATGGCGTAGCGCGTGGCGTAATCCGTGGCCACAGCGATCCACCTGTTCCCAGAGGTAGAAAGAAGAAAAGGGCCAAGTAAGTCGAAACCAATCCGAAAGAATGGTTCCGCGGGAATGTCGAGTGGATGAACGTATCCAGCAGGGAGCGTCGATGGTGTCTTGCGTCCCTGGCACTTCTCACACACCACTACGTATCATCGAATGGAGCGAGCAAGCCCTGGCCAAAAGAAGCGTCGGCGGATGTGGTCGTAGATACGTGACACGCTCAGGTGACCGGCAGTGGGTGGGTCGTGAAGTTCTTGGGGAACCGGCGATCGAAGGTGTTTGGGGATCACAAGGAGTAGTGCAGGGCCGTCGGGGTGAACGTTGTGGCGGTAGAGTACGCCGTCTTGAAGTGTGAATAAGCGAAGGGAACTGTCGGCAAGTGACGATTCCAGGCGGTCAATGATGACACACAAGGACGGGTCACAGCGCAGCTCGTCGGCGACATGGAGCAGTGGTACAACAGAGAGAACACAGGCGTCGGTGTCAGTATCAGACGTAGAGGTCGCGTCTTCGACTGGGTAGCGAGAGAGGCAATCTGCGTCCTGGTGTTGGCGTCCCGACTTGTAAGTCACTGTGTAGGGATATTCTTGTAGTCGGAGGGCCCAACGACCGAGCCGGCCAGTAGGATCTTTGAGCGACGAAAGCCAACAGAGCGCGTGATTGTCGGTGATCACTGAGAAGGGCTTGCCATATAAATATGAGCGGAACCTTGAAACGGCCCAGACGAGAGCAAGACATTCGAGCTCAGTAATCGAATAGTTGCGCTCTGCAGTTGTCAGGAACCGGCTAGCGTAGGCTATAACGCGGTCGTGTCCGTGGTGGCGTTGCGATAAGACGGCGCCGATTCCATGACCACTGGCATCGGTTCGGACCTCGGTAGGTGCGGACGGGTCAAAATGGGCCAAGACCGGTGGATTGGTCAGAATCGTGATAAGGCGTGAAAATGGCGAAGCCTGAGGTGAAGCCCACGTAAAAGGCACGTCTTTCTTCAGAAGTTCAGTGAGTGGTCTAGTGATTGCTGCGAAATCTTTCACGAACCGTCTGAAATAAGAACAGAGCCCTACAAAACTCCGCACGTTTTTGACAGGCTGAGGTACAGGAAACGTCGTTACTACTCGAACCCTCTCCGGGTTGGGTTGTACTCCAGAAGCATCGACGAGATGGCCTAGCACTGTAATCGGTCGGCGCCCGAAGTGACACTTCGGTGAGTTTAATTGGAGTCCAGCCTTGCGGAAGACGTCAAGGATAGCTGCGACGCTCTCAAGGTGCTTCTCAAATGTAGGAGAAAACACAAGGACGTCGTCGAGGTAACAAAGGCAAGTTGACCATTTGAAACCTTGAAACAGAGAGTCGATCATCCGTTCGAACGTGGCGGGGGCACTGCATAAACCGAACGGCATAACCTTGAATTGGTAGAGGCCATCTGTAGTGACGAAAGCGGTTTTTTTCTTGGTCTTGCTCATCGACGGAAATCTGCCAATAACCAGGTCGAAGGTCGATGGACGAAAATTATTTGGCAACGTGAAGACCATCAAGAGCGTCGTCGATTCGTGGTAAAGAGTAAACGTCCTTTTTAGTAATTCGTTTAGGTGGCGGTAATCAACGCAGAAACGCCACGTACCATCTTTCTTTTTGACGAGCACGACCGACGACGCCCAAGGATTTGGCGAGGGCTCAACAATGCCTCTGGCGAGCATCTTGTTTGCTTTCTGCTGAATAATTTGCCGCTCTGCCGTGGACACGGGATGCGATCGGCGGTGAATGAGAACAGCATCACCAGTGTTTATCCGATGCTTAACAAGGGACGTCTGTGAAACTGGTAGACTGTCGGTGAAATCTATCGCGGTAGGAAAGCAAAAGGCGATATAGGGCGGCTGCTTGGTCAGGTGCAAGGTCCGGAGCGACCATGAGACGTAATGGGCCGTCGAGGTTCAAGGCATCCTGCGGGTAATCAGGAGGATCTGGGGACGTGTCGGCTGCAATAGCAGTGACGTGGTCGTCTGTCACTGGCCGGTGTGTGGCCACCGCTATGCCTTCAGGTAACACTTGCTTCGTCAAGCCAAAATTCATAACAGGGAGACGCATCCGTTTAGCGGCAAGGATTACGACAGAGTGTGGCACAGAGATGTCGCGCACCAGGAGGACATCACGAATAGGTGCGACGACATAGTCGCCATCAGGCACGGTTGCCGGTGAGGCCAATTGGATGAAGGTTAGGGCTTTTGGAGGTAAGCGAACAAACGCTGTAGTGCAGAGGGGGTTCGGTTGTTCGGGGCGAACGTCTGAAAGAAGAGGAAGCTCGAGGCACAGCGTACCAGTGGAGCAGTCGATGAGGGTAGAATGCGTCGTCAGAAAGTCGAGCCCGAAGATTAGGTCATGAGGGCAACTGGTCAGCACGGTAAATAGGACTGGAAATTGGCGGCCAGCAATTCCTATGCGAGCAGTGCACATATACCGCTGACGGCAACAGTGGCGCCATTGGCGACGCGTACGGCTCGAGTGATGGCAGGCGTAAGAACTTTTTTGAGGCGACGACAGGTTAGTGCTCATGATGGACTCTTGGGCTCCAGTATCTATTAATGTCGTCAACGGAACACCATCTACGTCTACTTCAATTAGGTTCGTGTTGGTGAGGAGCGTCAACGGAACATTTGGACGGGACGAACGTGATGCAGCACTATCTCCAAGAGCTGCATGGCCTAGTTTTCCGTCCGTCGGTTCGGCGAGGAAAAGCGGCGAGGTTGGGGTAAAGGGAAGCGACGTCGTTGAGGCGACGGCGATCGCACGGAGGAGCGGCTGTCAGGGGCATCAGAAGTAGGGTACACACGGCGAAGTGAATAACGGCGAGCGTCGGCGTATGGGCGAGGAGCAGGAAATGAGCTCCAGTGCGGTGGCATCTAGGTGGTGCGGCAGTGGCGGGATACATGACCAACGCGGTGGCCGCGGAAGCAGATCGGGTTGTCGTCTGGGGTTCGCCATTCAGCAGGTTTGCGTGGTCTGGGAGCGAAATACTGGTCATTACAGGTTGTGGACAGGGGAAGGGGTGTAGTATCTGGTCGGGGAACAGAGCAGGCGGTAGGGATGCAAAGGTTTGCAATTTCTTGTCGCACAACTGCTTGAATAACGGAAATAGTGGAGGCCGCTTGGTCAAAGGCATCGTCAGGGGGTCGTGGATAAAGGGGAGCCGGACTCGCCGCTTCAATCTCACGGCGAACGATACGTGTGGCGTTCTTTTGAAATGGTCGTGTGGCGGTACGAGCGGAGCAAGAGGACGTGGCAGGGGTGTTTGGGAGCCGGGAAAACTGTGGGACGATGCGGCGGCTTTTGGCTACCTCGAAGCGGCGACATTCTTTGGCGATGGCACCGACGGTAGAAACGTCGTTATAGACAAACAAATTTAAGGCGTCGTCCACGATGCCCTTTAGGATATGGCCGACCTTGCCAACCACGGTCATGTGCTCGTTGAATTTCCGGCAAAGCGCGAGCACATATGTAGGACACATACGATTCGGTCAACGACTGGACACGGGTGGCAAGCTCTTTTCGGGCAGCCTGCTGGTGACCTGACGGGTTGCCAAATAGGTCGCGAAGCTGCTCTTTGAAAATGCCCCAGCTGGAGAGCTCGATCTCATGGGTGTAAACACGCGGTGTCCCGTCCAGATAAAAGAGCACATTGGCAAGCATGATGGTGGGGTCCCAGTAGTGGCTTTGGCTAACACGCACACACATGCTGAGCCAGTCGTCTACGTCAACGTCAATTTGGGCGAGTAATGTCCCAGGATCACGGAGTCTAGGAACCGTAACGTACGCTGTGGTTGGCGCCGCAGGTGTAGGTGGCGACGGGGTGGGTCCATCGGAAGCCATGGCTGAGAATACGACGGTGTGGCCGCTTCGGAGCTCCGTGGCGAGGACGGGGAACGTTCCACCTCCACCACAATGTTAGGCGAAGGACGAGTCAGTAAGACGAGCAACTATTTACAGGTTATATTTACAACAGCGGTTGCAGCGCTGACCGGTTAGATTCACAGCGCGAGCCCAGTTCGTTCTTCCTCCTCTTTTCTCGAGTCATGGCGCCCACGCGCTTCGTTCAAACAATCAAATATTACACGCGTGTAGCAATAGGAATATGTCTTATGCACTTATGATTTGTTCTTTCGGAATGTTGCAAGAGCGGCCTGATGTACTTTCTGTCTGTTTATGCGCCTGTGATAAAGAAGGAAAAGAAACTTCATGGCAGCGATGCGCCGTCCTGATATTAGAGTCGGAATGTTTGCTTGTTCACGTGAAGCAGTAACGCTGTGATACGGTGAGTATCTGCAATACATAATACGGAGTGCCATGCGCTGTATTCTATCTAGTTTATCAATCAGGTAAGACTGGTGCGGGTCCATGCAATACTGGCGTACTCAATGGGATGGTGCTGTAGCCAGTTTCCGACGCAAGAAACTGAGTTGCCTGAGTGCCTTTGCCCACGTGTTACCAATGTGAGTGTCCCATTTGAGCGAGCTCGAGAACATCACGCCCAAATATTTTACAATATGTGGTCTTATTATTGCTGTGCCCCTTATATTGTAAGTGAATATGTCAGGTACCTTTTTATCTGTAAAAGTGATGCATGTTATATTACTGATGTTGAACTTCATTCCCTACCTTTCACACCAATTTTCAATGCTGTTTAGTGAGGTGTTCAGTTTAATTTGATTGTCCGGGGACAGGACAGTTGTGTAGACAACACAATAATCTGCGAAAAGACGTACTGTTACGTTATATGGGATGTCGTTGATGTACACAAGAGCAATGACCCCAGCACGGACCCCTGTGGCACAGCAGAAAAAAACCTCAAGGCTCTTAGACTGAGCATTGTTTACCGATACATATTGTGATCTGAGTGAGAGATAAGACGCTATCTATGCAACAGTGTCAGATTCAACGCTAATTAGTTTTTCAGTCAGTTCACAGTGAGGTACGCGATCGAAGGCTTTGGAAAAATCTACGAATCCGACGTCTCCTTGAAGTCCGGAATCGATTATCTCTGCGAAGTGATGAGAAATTTCCAATAGCTGTGTTATCGCGGAAATGCCCTTCCGCTTTATAAGTGCGTGTTCTAAGGCATCCTGATTTCGCTTCGAAAAGTAAAGCGCTTCCCTTTGAGTCATCATAAATTGTTTCTCTCCCGATTTCGTTTTTTCCCCCCTCTTAAGTAGTTAATCATGGCAGGTTTCTTTTGCACTACCGCCACCGATGAGATTCCCTGAGCCGCTCTCAGTTTCTGCTGGACGTGCTTTGCGTTGCTCACCGCACACATGGCCCGCATCAGTCCCACGCGAGCGCCACCGTGCGGCCAGATCGACGGTGGCCACTGCGCCGCTGTTTCATTTGACGCTGATGTTCATTGCAGTCGACACGGGGCGTGTGCTGTTTCTAACTGCGTGCTCTCTGGGCGAGCACGTTTGCATTCTTTCAGTAGCGTGGCGCACAGGCTTCCCGAAATGCCAAAACTCTACGTACGAGTGCGCGGCCCTCCGAGAAGTAACGCAGAGCGTTCAGCGCACGTAGAAAGCCTCGTGAGTTGGCTGTATTTCTGGAGCGAGCGAGTGCCCAGAATGCACTTGCCAGCGTATATTATTGGCGGCACTGTAATCCCGGCGAACGTCTGCCCCCGAGAAGAGGCTTCTTTCGGGGCCCGAGTGGAACAGGTGCCCGCAGGTGCCGCCGCCGACAGCTGCGTCAGAGACGTCAAAGCTCGAGACGTAAACAAGTCTCGCCGAGGCTCGCAGCGAGCGAACACGCGTTTGGGCGACGCGCTTGTGTCCCAGCGTTTCCGGGGGCGGAATTCACTCGGCGGACTTAAGAACGAAATTTGGCGTAAAAATATTACGAAGAAAGGGCAGCCACAAAGCTGTTCATAAAATCGGCAAGATTGCGATGGCCGCCGCTGCAGTCGAGCGCTGAGGC
Organism: Dermacentor andersoni; assembly: GCF_023375885.2. Taxonomy (NCBI): domain Eukaryota; kingdom Metazoa; phylum Arthropoda; class Arachnida; order Ixodida; family Ixodidae; genus Dermacentor; species Dermacentor andersoni. Next base: position 2,586,529 of record NC_092819.1, read on the forward strand.
AGCACAGGTGCGAGCTCGAGTACTTGCGCTAGTGGTAAGCGTGAGTCGATTCACGCAACCTAAAATGCGGTCGCAGCTGCCCAAGTAAGAACAAATTTCCACGATAGGGGGTGGCAGTCTTACGAACGTATAATAAGTATGCCTATCTGCGCCGCTCGAGCTGACGTGCGTAGGAACGCGCTGTTGCGGCCGATTGGCCAGAGATATAAGCGCGCGCCTATATCTTTGCAGCACGCTGTGATTCGCCATCTAAATTGAGCATATTTATTGTAGAATTGTCTTGGCCGTGCTCTGCAGTGGAAAGCAGTAACATTAATGCTGTGTTTCGAATTTCTGCTTAATGTCTGATAGGCCATGTTTCTCCACGCGCGCAGTAGCCTGGCTTTTCATACTCGTCATGACACTGTATTTGGTGGTATAGCGAATAAAAGTGTGTTGTCCATCCCTGACAACCAACAAATTTGTCATTGATGTGTCCATTGATGTGACCACCGATTTACGTGGCCCTACGGCCACGTAAATCGGTGGTCTATTAGAAATGCAGAGTGGGTGCTAGGGGAAAGGAGGCGCTGTCGATGACGTCAGAAAATTCGGGGCAATAAAATCAGGAACATTGCAGGCATGAATTGGTACCGGCTAGAGCAGGTCAGGGGTAATTAGAGATCGCTAGGAGAGGCCTTCGTCCTGCAGGGAACGTAAAAGTACGTTTTGAAGTTTTTCTTGTAGCGTAAAAAGCACGAGGAAGCAGAAGAGAAAACAGACACACACACAGGCGCTAACTTCCAACAACGCGTTCACTTAGTGCATTCACTTTAGTACATTAACTAAAGAAGTCGTGCCGTCATTTAATTTCTTCCACTTTTCAACAACAGGTAGTGCGGTTGAGTGAGGCTGGTTGTCCGAACAATTTTGATTGTGTCAATTACTGAAGTGCTGCTTAGATCAGGAGAGGCTCGTTTCTCGACGTCAGCCAGCGCAGGGTCCGGTAAAAATAAAAATTCCGCCATAATTCCTTACATCCACCGCCTATCGCAACGTGGAAAGGGTGGCGTTGTATTCACTGCTCCAAACAAGCTTATCAGCTTGTCTGCAAGAACAAGAGCATATAGTAAAACTAAGGACGCGTACAAAAAGCAGCACAGAAAAGGGTACGTTAACTGTCGGACATGTGTCATTTACCGAATTCCATTGCCCCGTGGAAAGAGTTCTATCGGACAAACCGGCAGATGCATTAATGATAGGCTTAGGGAGCACTCCAATAAAGTTAACAAGCCTTCGCCGGATGGCTACTTCGCAACTGATTGTCATAAGTGCGGATACGTTTCGCGATTTGAAGATACAGTTATTATCGGGAGAAGCAAATGCGAATTCCCTCGCCTCATCATTGAAAGTGCTCGCATTGAAGGGCTTGGCAATCAAAGAAAGAGTTGGAATTCCTACGCATGCGTTAAACATAATAGTTTTTGCCTAGCCTGCATGTGAATTGTACTATCATTTGCTCTGTTACATTGTCAGTATAGACACGTGCTTAAAAGCGAGAAAATGTAATGGTACAAAATTGGCGTCCGTTCCGAAATTTTTGGAAGTTAGCGCCTGTGTGTGCCTGTTTTCTGCGTCCTCGTGTTTTTTTGCGCTACAAGAAAAAAAAAAACATGTAAATGTTGCACCAACAAGCCCAAATATCTGCACTGATGTAAAAGTACGTGCTCACGTTTTACAATATCCGGAATCTCAACTCGCTCTTGAGCCGCTTCGTGCTGCGAGGCCGCATTCTCGTGCGCTGCGTGCACTGACTGCTCTGAGCAAGGTGTCGCAGGATGGGCGATCCGAAACCAGCTAGAATCGCTGTGGGCTTCGTGTACGGTGCTATTCTGACTTGGGCGTGTGTTGTTGTGAGGCTGGTAAGTTTACGGCAGCAATAGCACCGTGATGACGTTGACTGATTAGTGTTGATCTTTTTCGAGGTGCCACTTGGGCTGTGACGGATAGCGTAGTTAGGGGCCCTGACGTCACCAAGCTATGATTTATTGCCGGTCTCCAGGATTGATGTGTACGCGCCTTTGTGCATTTCGCCTCTGTCTGAATGCGGTCGCCTGAGCCTGCAAAACAAGCTCTTGACGGGGTGCGAGTAGTCCTCGCGTTTTATCGGCTGAGGAGAAACCAAGAAGAAGCAGTGAACGCTGATACGATGTCAAAGGTGATAGGAAGCGAAACTTGCAGGTGTGGATGTTACGTGTAGTGAAGCTTTCTGTTATAAATTGTGAGTGTCGGTAGCCACGGCTTGTTTCAGCATTTCTTTTTTCGGGCTGCTCTCATAGCTCTCCGTACCCTCGACGGCGGGGTCACATGCGAAGGGAGCGCGCGTTCCGTCGTCGGTCGACGACTCGGTCCACCTTAGACCGGCCGCCGAGGGCGCTGCTATTTATGACGCACGGCATTACAAACGCACCTGCAACCGTGCGCAGCGAGATCACGTGCCATACCGATGGACGCGCGGGTGCTGGGCCCCTTGCCTTGAGGTCATATTACGGAGCTTTTTCTTTCCGCAATTTGTGTCCAAATAAAGACATTTAGTCGCTTTGTAACATGGTGGTGGTGGTCTTGTATACAGGCGGGGCTATAGCCAGGCAGACCCGGCCGGCAATTGCTCCGACGTCTCTTTCTGCGCCAAATATGCCACCATGTGACTGCCAGTCCTGTATATCGCAGAAATGTTAGACGGATGCGTGACAGCTCCACTACGATTCTCTTGACGGCGGTGCAGGGAACGGGCGAGCGCGGTTGCTTTAGGCCGCGCTGAAGCAGACGCCCGCAAAAGGAAGCTGTCCGAAAGCGGTGTGCCGCGATTTGCCGTGAGAATATAGCCTCAACTACATATGCATGATGTGCGATCATGCTGTCAGTTGACAGCACTTCTTTCATTCCTTGTCGCTTAATCCGAGCTTTAAAGCTCGGATTAAACGAGCTTTACTACAAGCCTTAAAACAAGCGAGGACGAAGCAATTGCTTCCTCCTCGCTCTCATACGACGCCGTAAGTTAAATGCGCTATTAAAGAAAGAAAAATTGGATGAGAAATTGTATATGAACGGCGCAGCTTAGCAAATCCCGCCACAATTTCACATAAGGCTCGGATATAGCCCTGTGTTTCCTGCGTGCCAGGCAGCAGCCGGTCGGCTGTGTTACGCCCGCGACGGTAGCATCGCCGAAAATTTGCGCCCTGCATTGTTGGGCGCGTGAAACGCGATCAGCTGTTGCCGCAGCGCATGCGCAAAAGTGCGGGGCGAGCAAGCGCTTTTTCGTTTGGCGCCGGCTTGGCGCCATCTCTTCGTAGGACTGCAGGCCAACGTGCTGCCAGCCAACCAGGATAGCGTGTCTAGCGCGTCTATGGTCTAGTGGCTCCGGCGTGTGATGTTCCTGCGCTGGCCACGCCGCAGCGCGCTGACCATCACCAGGCAAGCTGGGTGCGACGCTAGGGAGCGTCCACTTTGCGCCGGCGCAGGGTGTCTACCAAGTTGACGTCTCCGAATTCCCTGAGTTTTCCAGGTTTTCCCTGAATGCCTTTGCCAAATTCCCTGAGCGACACAGAACTTTGTTTTATGTCAAAAGACGGGCTGACACCATGTCGCCCGATGGTGTGATTCTCTAGTAAGCATGCTAAAAAATAAAAAAGCGACCTAATCCAGCTTGAATAGTAAGGGGTTGTGTTTAGTTTATTCAAAAAGAAAACAAAAGAGAGGAGTTAGTAAAATGCACAGCGAAAATAAAAAGATATATTGGAAAAAATGCGTAAAGCTCATAGTGAGACATTCTCTAAAAACGAGATGCACACAGAAGCAAAAATTTTCCAAGATGAGCTATTTCTATCAATTTCATCCCAAGGTGTTGGAGACTCCATAAAGAAGGCAAGTCAAGGCGGGAGAATGCCTCTGAACTTTATAGTGGCCCATCGTAAATACATAGTAATTGATATTCGTTAATTTTACAGTGAGTCGTGCTACGTTTCTTCAACAAATATATTGAAGCACCCGCTCAAATTACTTGCAAAGGTTAATTATTGGGCCCAAGCATTACAACAAGGGAAGAAATAATCTGTTGCGATTACTACCGAAACCCCCCACTTCGCTTTCACGAAGGCCCTCTTTGAAGGGACGTCAAAGAGGGCAATGCGTTCGTGAAAGCGGTCGTTTGAAGAGATACATTTCACTGAGAAGTGGAATGGGTGTACCGTAAGAGAGCAGAATGTGCAATTTACTCAAAGCCTAATGTTCACTGTCTATTCCTTGTAACCACTGCACAGTAAAGGCAAAAATAAGTTGCGTTCGCAAATGTTATGCCGTGACTGAAGGGGATATTACGAGATTCGCAGTTTGTTTCTCCGGTGTTCTCGGTGAGCTAAACAAAGCACCTTGTTTATTTCTAGGGGAAATTAAGGGCATGGTATGGATAAGGTGTAGGAAATGCTCCAACTGGGTGGGTTAAATGAGCATCTTCAAGTACAATAGGTATGCAAGTGGTCCATAGCCTTATTAGTCTGTTTTACGAGCGGTGTAAGACTCGGACTGCTGCGCTTGCATAATTACAATAACAATTGAGATAAAATTGTGCGAACATAAGTGGAGCAATACGCCAAGTTTATGTGCGATGGTAAATGCATGTTGATCAAATACAGCATCAAAAAATTGTGAACAAGTGTTCGAAATTATCGCGCTACTGCTGTTGTCCCAAGTGAGTTTATGATACCTTATACTTTGAAGGAATAGGCAGCATTTCAAGTGGAATGTGTCGCATAGTTTTAATATTTCTGCGTGATTGAAAAGCGTTACGAATAATCATTGAACCCTAATTTTTTTTTGTTCTTACTTTGTCATGCGTGATATATGAGTTTCGGCTGGTGTCCTCACTGAACTAAAGAAGGCAGCTTCGTTAGGTTTGGTGACTGTAAGGACAAATTATGGGTGATGTGGAGGTGAAGTTCAAAATAGATGGCTTTCGTAATAAATTACGTATGCAAGCACTCCACCGTGTTTGAGCGTGTCTAACGAGAGCGGAAGAATTGAGCCCGCTGCTCTAGCAGCACTATAAAAGCCGCCAAGACCAAATTTAGCGAAAATTGGTGGTGCCCAATGGAAACTTCCTGTGCGAAGTGGTTGGATCAAATACAGCCTTTGTAAAAATTTTCTTATTCAAGCATTAGAGTGGGTAATAAGGCCGCTATCAACTATGCTTCCCGGTGTCTCGACATAGCTGTAGTTTCCAACAGGTTCATATTTTGTGGAAAGTGGAGGGGGGGGGGGGGGGGCATTGTAACTGCAATGTGTGACAAAATTTTTACGTTCCTGGTCCGGTTAAAAGCGTAAATAATAATGAGCCGTCATTTTTATTTCCTTATTTTCATGCGTCATAACACCTTCCGTGCTTGTTTCAGCGATGTCCTCCATGAACTAAACAATATATTTTGTTTATATTTGGCGAAAATAAAGGAGGCATTATCGCCAATATGAAGGCAAACTTCGAAGATAGAGAACTAATTGTGATATTTTTAGTATATTACGCATGTAGACTATTCGGAGCTTTATGAATGTCTTTTGCGAACAAAAAATTTATCACATTGCCCTGGAATAACTGTGAACTCAATGGATATCAAATCTAGTAGAAATTGAGTGTGTGGGAAGGGTAGGGGGGGGGGGGGGGGAGGGCATTATAAAGCACTAAAGCATTGCATACCCCCTCAGCAGTTGTAGTGGTGGTTTTTAACAGGTTCGCTGGACGTCCACTGTTGCAGGGCCGAGATGGAGAGTCCACTTTTTTAATGTGTGAATATTGCAAGTAATTTATGTTGATTGTATGTAGTCGCCTATAACCTCGACAGTACTATTACCTAACCTAGCGATACAATTATGTTGTACACTTAAACAGCAAGTACAATTCTTTGTTGAATTATTTAAATTCTTTGTAGCAAATGTGCCTTTTTATGTATGCTGTACTGCTGCTACTGGGCGCGATCCGAGGCCACTGTGGGTGCACTCATTGCGTTTTGCCCCTGTATCATCTTGAGATGTTGTATAGTTGCAAGAGATAAATGCAAATTCAGCTCATTTTTCGGGCCCCCATGGTTCACCATGTGTGATTGATAAATAGGTCCCTGTCGGTTAAAGATACTTATAACAGAAGCATTTCCAGGCTATTTCACTTATTGTACCCCCCCCCCCCCCCCCCACACACACACACACTCTAGAAATAGTTGGTACACCACTGCATGTCTTTTACTGCCGCAGCACATCAGAAAAAGCTCTGAAGGCCTGCCAGTACACTTATTAGGCACATCGGTGCTCATCCTGTGACAGGAGACAGCGGGTGCACGCGTGTTTAATTAAGGAATACATACTGTGTCCTGTGACAATTGTCCCTTCCCACACTTGTTGATCTTCACCGCAATAATTTGCGCACGCTTCACCGCGTAGTATTTCTGTAGTAAGGCGAAGCTGACATTCGGCCACCGGCGTTATGCAACGCGTCGTGCTTTCCGAGCTTCGAAGCCAATCGCGAGGACCACAAAGGCGGAGTCGGTGCCATTGCTGACAGCGGCAAATTCTTTCAATGAAAAATACGGCACAGAACGGCAAGAAGCTTAATAGCGAATGCAGAAGCAGCTAGGCCTAGAGTTGCTGCGGTGGTGGCTACGGGTGCCAGCGGATCTGCGTGCGAGAGCGCCGGTTCGAGGAGCGACGAGGTAATCAAAACGGCGGCGGCGGTGGTGGTTTTATTAATGCCGTTTCGGAACTGCCATGACGGCAAAAAGTCTGGAAAATCGGATGGCGAAGGGTTCTTCCATCCGAAATTTCAGACTTTATTATACATAGACTCTGTGGGCTACGTGGTGGTGACGCGAAGCCGTCCGAATTATCGGGCGTCCGGAAAGTCGGTCGTTGACTAAACACTGGTAACTCCTCCTACTCGAGCCAGATTTACCGCGACTTTCTTTCCCTTTCAATAAAATTACAGCTAATTTTCCCTGATAGAAACGCAAATTCCCTGAGTTTTCCCTGAGTCTTTTCAGACTATTGAAAATCCCTGAGAATTCCCGGTTTTCCCGGTTGTTGGACACCCTGCGGCGTAGCAGCGGCCCGGGGTCGGCGCGGACCGCAGGCCTGGTGAGCAATTGTTGACTCGGGCGCGGGCCGGGCTGCATTTGTACAATTGCTAGTAGGTACAGTGGGGCGTGGCGCTCCTCGCGGCGCTCGACGTGTCTGCGCAGGCGCGAGTAAAAGCGGGTGCGAGAGAGAAAATCTGTAAGTGAGTGTCAACTTTATTATTAGAAGGGATAAGGGAGGCTAAGCTACGTAGGCTGCCAGGCTGTGCTTCACGATGGCGTCTTCAATTCGTGCCAGGAGCCGTGTTTGGATGTCTCGGTCGGTGCTGGAGAGAAGGACCTCCCAGTCGGTGGGGGGTGGCGAGACGAGTTCGGCGGGCGGGGGATCTTCAAGGCAGCTCCAGAGGATGTGGTTCAACGAGGCAACGTCGCCGCACATGCAGCAGCATGAATCGATGACACCAGGGTGGATGTGCGAATACACTAGGGGGCACGGAAAGGTGCGGGTCTGCAGGCGACGCCAGGCGATCTCGGAGCGCTTGGGAAGACTACCATGTGGGGACGGGTATAGGCTTTCGAGGCGATAGTGCTGGGTCGTGGTAGATGACCAGGGGCTCCGGCGTCGGGGTGTCCGACGTGGAGGGCCCCACCGCTCGGTCGACGAATCCTCGAGCGTGTTGGTGAGCCGACTCGCTGCCGGGGTGACCTGAGTGGGCGGGGACCCAGACCAGTTCAATGTGACGCGGTTCGTCTTCCAGTAGGAGCGGGTGCTTGGAGTCGGAGAGTATGACGCTGGCGTCAGTCGAGGTGGCGGCTAAAGCGATGGCCGTCTCCTGAGCCTCGATGGCGCGAGGGCGTTCCAACGGTGGCGTCCGTGATTGTCGGCCCCGAGGGCGCCGAGGAGGGCGACGCGGAGGCGACTGCGAAGGCGTCCCCGGGCGAGGCGTATCGGGCCGCTCTGGGAGCCTTTGCTCCTTGAATGTGTGACTATGCCTAGGCACTACGGAGGAGGTTTCTTAGCTCGTGTTGTATGCGTTTGTCTTCTAGACATGCCGGCATTGCGGAATGCGGTCGAGTTTGTTTACGCTGCGCCACTGGCTGCCTGTGCGGTGAGGCAGTGGGCATGGACGCCCATTTGATGATCGCTGTGTTTGAAGGGGCAAGGTTCTGACTGGTGTCGTATAAGTCACGGGTCGCTTTTCTCGTCGCGACGATAAATTCCTTTTTTTACAAGCGCTACTCCAGGAGGCCACATGTAACTGGCAGACAGAGGCCCCAGGAGAGCACTTGAGGTTATAATAAAGCAGGTGGCGCAGGATCTCCAGGGCACCCAAGCGGTAGCGGGGCGATCAAAGCTGGAAGCAGGGTGGTCCGTGGGTTGGGGCCGCGGAGACTGAAGCGTGCCAGGGGGCGATCGCATAAAAAATTGGCTCTCCGCGAAAGCGGACAGCCGATCTTATACACCCCTGGCACGCGCAGGCCTCGGCGAGCCCCAACCCACGGAACAGTCGGGCTTTGGTGTCCCCGTTGCCGCTTTGGTGTCCTGGAGGCGCCGCCAATAATGCGAAATAATGACATGTTGTTTCAATTAGTAAAAACACGATTGAATAAATATAGTTACGTCCAACCGCCAACTTGCGACGCTAAGTTCAGCACTACCGCACTACGCGACTTCTGTGGCACGCCTAGGAACAAACGCAAACAACACGTGCTAAGAAACTCCTCCGTAGTGCCTAGGCAGAGTCATATACTGAAGGAGCAAAAGTCCCCACATTTCCTCTCTCGCTCCCGCTCTTAGTCACGCATGCGCGCAAACGTCCGGCGTCTCCGCAAGTGCCACACCCCGCTGTACCTACCAGCAATTGTAAATACGCAATTGCATGCTTCTACAAAGGCTACAGCAGAAAAAACAGCCTGATACCGAGTATTTCTGTGCCAGGAAGCAATGGAGAGGCGAGTACCTAATACGGACGAAATCGAGTGCATGAACCCACATTTTTTATTTTTTACTTACAGCATACTGCAGACCCTAAATGGGTCCTAGCAGGAGGGGCAAAAGAAAAAGAGAATGACAATAACAACTGCAAAAAGCACAGCAAAAAATCATTGCAGTAAAGAATATATGAACAATGACACATCGCGGGAACAGAAAACAATAACTCTGCAGCTGTCAATAAGTAATTTTGTCAAAGGCATCAATACTGGTTAGTAGATCAGTCAGGAGTAAATTCCATTGAGTTATTGTGCGCGGAAAGAAAGTGTAATTAAAAACATTGACTCTAGCGTTGTACGGTGTTAGGGATTCCGCGTGATGATTTCTTGTTGCGCGTGTTGTGGTAGACTTAATAAATGGACCAGGACTCATGGAGAGTTTGTTATTTTTGATTAAGAAAAGTAACTTCAATCTTTGAATTTTTCTTCGTATTTCCAGTGTCTGTATGTTATGTTGTGCCATGAGAGTGGTGGGGGAGTCAGTAGAGCGGTATTTGTTAAAGATCATTCGAACAGATTTTCTGTGGATCATTTCCAATGCATCAATGTTATGTTTTGTGTAAGGGTCCCAGACGGTGCATGCGTACTCGAGTTTAGGTCTGATGATTGAGGTGTAGGCTAAGAGCTTTGCGTTAGTAGGGGCAGCTTTTAATTTATGACTGAGGAGGCAAAGTTTCTTAAAAGGTGACGTGCATATGATTGATATATGTTTATTCCAACTAAGATTATTGGTTATAGTAACACCTAGGTAAGTGTATTCATTAACTTCCTCGCGCGGGTGAGATGGAAGGTTATATGAAAATGACAGGCTACTCTTTTTATTGGTAACTTTCATGAAGACTGTTTTGTCATTGTTAAGCTTCATGTCCCATCGATTGCACCGAAAATGAATGTTCCGAAGGTTAGAATTAAGGATGACTTGATCTTCAGAAGACCTAATATCATTGAACAATACACAGTCGTGGGCAAAAAGCCTACTCTGAACCAGTTCGTTAACCATATCAACAATGTCATTTATGTATATTAGGAAGAGCAATGGTCCCAGCACACTTCCCTGTGGTACGCCAGAAGTGACTGGGAGGTGGCTGGAAAAATGAGAATCAATGCTAACGAACTGTGAGCGGTTAGAAAGGTAAGCACCCAGTTAATTATGAAAGAAGGAAGCCCAGTAGATTCAAGCTTACATATTAGTTTATCATGTGGAACAAGGTCAAACGCTTTCTTAAAATCTAGAAGAATAACGTCAATCTGCCCGGACTCGTTTAGTGTATCAGCAAAGCTATGTACTACAGATGTTAGTTGGGTGACTGTTGAAAGTCCCTTTCTAAATCCACGTTGAAATGGAGATAGAATGTCTCTGTCACTTAGAAAGGTAGTTATATAAGTGGCTACAATGTGCTCAAGAAGTTTACAAGAAGGAGATGTAAGCGATATTGGACGAAAATTTGTAACAGATGATGCGGTACTTTTCTTAAGTATTGGCACAATCCGCGCAACTCTCCAATCCGAAGGAACGCTGCTAGTTGGTAGGCTTACACGGAAAATTATTACAAGAAATTTGGATATCATTTCGCTATGACGCGGCAAGAACATATTTGGAATCCCGTCAGGACCAGGAGACACTTGTTTTGAAATTTAACTACATGGATAACACGCCTGCAAAAGATACAATGCTTGGTTCGGGAGGACATGATGGAGCTGTTTGTCGTATTTGGGAGTTGGATTTCAAATAACTGTGTAAAAATATGTATTAAAATGTTCAGCAATCCTTGCTTTATCGGTGACAAGAACGTCATTGTGCATAATTTGGTCGGTAGGCTTGCTTTTCTTGGACAAGTGTCTCCAAAACTTCTGCGGAGCGTATTGAATATATATATATATATATATTACTAGAGTAGGCGTTTTACTAACTGTGCAACATTTTCAACACTTTCTTGCATGCCATTTCATATGGCATATCTTTTCTGGTCACAGATGTGTGCAGCGAATCTATTTGCGTGATCGACTCTGGGCCTGTGGGACCGTTCACTTGCACTTGATGCCGAGTCCTTTTACATGTATCCATAAACTGCAGGTATGCACATCAGATCCCTACGAGCATTTTCAAAATTCGATTATCTTGGACAACACGCACATTATAATTGAATAAACCTTGCGTAGTTTATGTTGCGATTTTTTTCATAGTGTCTAAACAGACGGCAGAGAACGCATGTACTTGAATAAGCGTCATTGCATGGTGATATTGCTACGAAACAGCCACCACAGTGTGGCTGCACTGAAGAGGAGGAAGACGACGTGGGCCCGCTTGATATAGCGTCGCCATTTTGGCCTTCAGTTAGCTTCCTATAAATAAATTGTATATAGCATTGGGTTACAGCTACACGTAACATTAATTTGGTGGAGGTGGACGTTCCCCGTACCCGTCATGGAGCTTCGCAGCGGTCGCAACGGCGACAGTGCAACTTCGGCTCCTGCTGGCGGCACTTCATCTACACAACCGCCTCCGCCTGCAGCCCCGACCTACGTCGCCGTTTCGCCCCCTCGGGATCCTAGTGTCTTCAACGGAATCGGCAGTCCTGATGTTGACGACTGGCTCCGCTTATACGAACGTGTCAGCACCAGTCACAGGTGGGATCCGATTATTATGCTTGCGAACGTTCTTTTCTACCTCGACGGAGCTCCACTTGCATGGCTCCAGACTTACGAAGAGGAGATCTCGAGCTGGGATCTCTTCAAAGAGAAGCTCCGCGACCTTTTTGGCAATCCGTTCGGTTGCCAAGTCAATGCCAAAAAAGCCCTTGCCACACGTGTACAGACGTCGACCGAGACCTACGTGTCGTACATTCTCGACGTCTTGGCCCTTTGTGCCAAGGCTGACCCGACCATGTCTGAGGACGAGAAGGTTAATCACGTCCTCAAAGGCATTGCTGACGACGCCTTCAATTTACTGGTGTTTACGAACGTCACCAGCATCGATACGATCCTTAAGGAGTGCCGCCGTCTCGAGCATGCTAAAAGCCGCCGGGTATCCCAGCACATCACGCGACTTCCCAACACAGCTGCTACGTCATCCTGTGACGACCTCTTCCACCAGCCGTCGCGATGTGACAACTTGGCCCACATCATTCGTCGTGAGGTCGAAGCGGCACAACCGGCGGCCCCTTTATTCCCGTCACCTGATCATTCTCCGGTGACAATCTCCTTGATACAGGCCGTTGTCCGTCAAGAGTTGTCCAACGTCGGCCTGAAATCCATTCGTTCCGTACGCTCGGAACCTCTCTCTCCACGCACGTCCCCACCGCGCTCTTCTTACTCTTATGGACAGCGTAACCCCTCCGAATGGCGAACCGTGGACGACAAGCCGATCTGTTTTAACTGCCGACGCATTGGACATGTCGCTCGCCACTGCCGCAGCCGCTGGACTTCTCCGACACGCTATTCTCCTGATTACCATCCTCGCCCCTCTAGCGCATCCTTTTCCTTCGCCCCTTCTATGCCCGCTCCATCATCTGACCCTGCGACACCTTTGACACGACCCCGCTACTCCCGCTCGCCTTCTCCCTCCCGTCGTCAATCTCGTTCGCTCCCGTCACGCCGTGCTCCTTCTCCGACCTACTCGCCGCACCCCCGACCGGAAAACTAGACAGTGCAGCTTCTGGAGGTGAAGCTGCAATGACGACATTGGCACGAAATCCTCGCTTCACGTTATCCACGAACAAGAATCTTTTGGACGTTCTCGTCGACAATGTTCCTGTGTGCGCGTTGATTGACACCGGGGCGCATGTGTCCATTATGAGTGCTGCTCTTCGCCGTCGGCTCAAGAAAGTTCTGACGCCCGCCCCGAACCGAGTTGTACAAGTCGCCGACGGAGGGACTGTCGCTATTGGCATGTGCTCTGCCCAACTCACCATTGCTGAGAGGCACACCGTCGTCCTCTTCACCGTCATCGAGCATTGCCCTCACGAACTCATTCTCGGTCTGGATTTCCTTGCCAATCATTCTGCCCTCATTGACTGTTCGGCCGGCTCACTTCGCCTTGACTTGCCTCTTCTTGCCGACCCTGTGGACCCGCCTCCAAGCCATTTGAGCTGCATGGATTTTATTCGCCTACCGCCCCACTCTGTGACACACGTCGACTTGTTGTCCTCACCAGCTGTGCCTGACGGTAATTATGTGGTCGCACCAATTCCGGCAGTTATGACACGTGGTGTTACCGTGCCGCACACTGTGCTGACAATTACTGGCAACCGCACCTGCCTTCCCTTTGTCAATTTCGCGCTAACCGCGCAAGTTCTGCCTCAGGGGATTTCATCGGCTATAATTAGCGCTTTGCAGGATGATGAGATCGAGCCACTCACAGTGGAAGATCGTCACAGCTCAGCCCATACCGTGACGTCATCGCACGGTACTGACGTCGACATTAAGAAGACTGTTTCCTCTGACCATATACCTGCTCAAGCTGAAGCTCTTTGCCGCGTTCTTGAAGGCTATCGCGACATTTTTGACTTTGACAATCGACCCTTAGGTCAAACGTCCGTCGTGACCCATCGCATAAACACTGGCGATGCGAACCCTATTCACCGACGTCCATATCGTGTTTCTGCGTCCGAACGAGCTGTTATCCAACAGGAAGTCAAAAAGATGCTTGCAAATGACATTATCGAGCCTTCCTGTAGTCCCTGGGCTTCTCCCGTCGTACTTGTCAAAAAGAAGGATGGAACGTGGCGTTTTTGTGTAGATTATCGCCACCTGAACAAAATCACAAAAAAGGACATGTACCCTTTGCCACGTATTGATGACGCTCTAGACTGCCTGTACCGTGCCACCTATTTTTCTTCTTTCGACTTACGCTCCGGCTACTGGCAGATATCCGTCGACGACATGGAGCGAGAGAAGACTGCATTTGTTACCGCTGACGGCCTTTATCAGTTCAAGGTGATGCCTTTCGGTCTCTGTAACGCGCCCGCCACCTTCGAACGAATGATGGACTCTCTGCTTCAGGGGTTCAAGTGGTCCACCTGTTTGTGCTATCTGGACGACGTCATCGTTTATTCGCCCACTTTTGACACGCATCTAGACCGTCTTTCAGCGATTCTTGACGTGTTTCGCCGTGCCGGTCTCCAGTTGAACTCGTCAAAATGTCACTTCGCTCGCCGCCACATCACCGTCCTTGGACACCTCGTGGACGCCAGAGGCGTAAGACCTGATCCGGACAAAATTCGCACCGTTACGAACTTTTCTGTTCCGAAGTCTACCAAGGACGTTCGTAGTTTCGTAGGGTTGTGCTCTTATTTCCGACGCTTCGTGAAAGATTTTGCGACCATCGCACGTCCCCTTACCAACCTCTTGAAGAAAGACGCCCCATTTTCTTGGGGATCTGACCATGCCGCATCTTTTTCGCAGCTCACTACTCTCCTTACCACGCCTCCAATTTCGGCCCACTTTGACCCGTCTGCCTCAACGGAAGTTCGAACTGATGCCAGTGGTCACGGCATAGGAGCAGTGTTAGCACAACGCCAGCGTGGACATGACCGCGTTATAGCCTATGCCAGCCGACTTCTATCACCCGCCGAGCGCAATTATTCAATCACAGAGCGCGAGTGCCTCGCTCTTGTGTGGGCTGTTGCGAAGTTTCGTCCATACTTGTACGGACGCCCCTTCTGTGTCATCACTGATCACCACGCGCTCTGCTGGCTATTCTCGCTTAAGGACCCCACGGGACGACTCGCTCGCTGGGCGTTACGCCTGCAAGAATATACCTTCTCCGTGGTATATAAGACGGGACGCTTGCACCAGGATGCCGATTGTTTGTCCCGCTACCCCGTCGACGAACCGGCTGATGCGGACGCCATCGCTTGCGTTTTCTCTGTTTCCCAGTTGCTTGAAATCGGCAACGAGCAACGCCGCGATCCTTCATTACGAGCACTCATCGACCATCTGGAGTCAACGCCTGGCGACGCCTCTCTCCGGATGTTTCTCCTTAAGGAGGGGACATTATACCGCCGCAATCTCGATCGACACGGCCTTGACCTTCTGCTCGTAATTCCATCACACCTGCGTTCGACTGTCCTCCAACAACTTCACGACGCTCCCTTGGCTGGACACTTGGGCGTCTCGCGCACATACGACCGTGTACGACGTCGATTCTTTTGGCCGGGTCTCGCCCGCTTCGTGCGGCGCTACGTTGCCGCTTGTGAGCCCTGTCAGCGCCGGAAGAAGCCCTCCACACCTCCAGCTGGATGTCTCCCGCTGATTGACATCCCACCGGAACCCTTTTGCCGTGTTGGTCTATACCTGCTTGGACCGTTTCCTCTCATGGGCTCCGGAAATAAATGAGCCGCCGTCGCTACTGATTATGCTACGCGGTACGCAATCACCAGAGCCCTTCCGACAAGTTGTGCTACTGACGTTGCTGACTTTCTGCTCTATGACATCATTTTAGTGCACGGTGCTCCGCGCCAATTACTCACTGACCGTGGCCGCAGCTTTCTGTCGGCAGTCGTCGAGGACATCCTCCGCTCCTGCTCGACAAAGCACAAGTTCAGCACGTCCTACCACCCACAGACCAACGGCCTCACGGAGCGCCTCAACCGGACCATCACCGACATGCAGCCGAGCAGCTGCCGATCGAGTGCGCATCGATTAAAAACTACCCCTAGAATAAAACACCAACTACTGGGCACCAAACGACTCGGCAAATCTCGATTCTTGCTCCGTGATCTCCACGCAAGAAGTCACGTGTTGGGCCGGCACTGAGCAATGCACTGAGCAAAAGGAGAGGCGTCATGGATTGTTGGCTTCCCAAAGCTGGCTGTGTGACGTAATGCCCTTTCCTATCGTTTTCCTTCCTCTGTGATCGAAAGTATTGAAAGGGTGGAAAGCAGACGCTCAAAGCAGACGACGCGGCGCGGGTGAACACATCTTCAGGGGCAGTCAGCCTTATTAGCTAAAATCAAGAATGGGGCTGACAGATGGAGTAGCACGCTGTGTTATATAGGTGATAAACAGGGATAAGGTGCCTCAGAAAGGCTGGCCAACTTTTCGATAGAAGGACCTATCTTCGTCAAAGATGGCCTCGTCATCCTCGACATGTTAGTTTTAACGGGTTAGCAAGTAACGTCACGTGCAGTTGTTGTCGGTGGCGGCTGGTTGTAAAGTGAGAGATTTCAAAGAGAATGAGCGCTGTCGCGTGACGTCTGTAAGCGTGGTTTATAAGCGTGGTTTCTGTAAGCATGGCTTACAGACATCAAGCGACGTCAGGCGGTGACGTACATACGTCAGACGATGGCGGTACGGGTTTTGAGGGACATGAAACGAAGTATAAACGGAACGGAGCACCTCGGGCACCTAAAGATTGCTGCGCATTAGTAGTGCATAAATTGTCTAATAAAAAAAAAATCCGTGGAACCTCGCGTATGCTTTTCTTTGAGCAGGTGGCAGTAAAGAAATAGTGACTCTTTGTGCCAGGTGTAATGTAACAGCCATTCTCATGCCTTCTGCCCGAGACGCCGCAGTCAGCGAACTTATAAAAGAGGATGGTGTTATTGAGCGAATACTGCCACGCTGTAATGACGTTGAAGAATAAGAGGGTGGCGCAAATGCGAATCACGAGAATAACTAGTTATTGGGCCCAACTTGTACCCACGAGACAACACTCAAGTACAACGATAGCGGTGAGTACAGGCGGTGATTGCGGAAATCTGGGGGGGGGGGGGGGAGGGAGGTTCTCTAAGTGTCCACTGTGGGGACACCCAATTGCCGCGGATCCCCTGATGTTGTTGCAGAATAATAGGAGAGATGGCGCGAGTATGGCGCTGGTGTAACGCCACCTAACAGCGGGGTTACTCGGGCGCTAAAGCCTCTTTGGCCAGGGGGTGGCAGTGTCCGCCGACTTGCCTATCGGCACGCTCCGCGGGACCGTCCCGAGAAAGGCTTCGGAGCAGGGCGCCGGGATGGACGCACACGATCGTTTCAACGCGCCACCGTTTGCCTGACTGTATGCGTGACCGATTAGACGTGTGCGCCCAGCATGAGGGCGAACACGTTCGCTCAATATCCTGTCGCGGTTAGTCGGGATTAATCGATTCGTCCGTGCCCACAACATGTTAAATTGGCAGTGATTCGGCTAGCAGGCGCTGGTGTATAAAAGGCGCAATAGATGCCCTTCTGATTGCACTACTGCATTGTTGTTCCTTTGTCGCAAGGGCATGTTTGAGATCCCACGTCATCTAGTGCTGATTGGCTGGGAGCGAGTCAGTACTCTAGGAACGGTGCTATGTCCCTAATACCGACGCCTCTTACGTAGTAATTAAGAGTTCATCCAGGAAGTAGCCCTCACTGAATGCGAAGCGGTCGTGCACGATGCGGGAGGAGATCAAAGGTAATTCGCGGTAAACAGCCTAAAGGACCACATTCCAGTTCTTGAATTATGTGTACACGAATATATTGCCACTGGCGATACGTGGTACGTTAAGTGCGACAATGCGATTACGTCGCAGGTATCGGATACAGGAACTTCTGCCCGACGAAACCACCCCGATGGCTATTGCAATTGGCCGACAAGCCACACGAAAAGGCTACCGTTACAGGCGCCATATTGTGGCCGGCACTGTTGCTTCTCGTCCGTTGCCAGGAGAACAACTGGCGCGCATGCTCGGGGCGCTCAGCTTCGCGGGAGATTGTGGTCTCGGAGTCCTTGAAGGCCACGGCCGAGTACCCACGTTCCCACATTGGCGCCCAACGTAGGGCGGACCATATAGCATGGCTGAGAACATTTCTCTCTTTCACATGCTGTGAGGAGGCTGAAGAGGCGGGTCCAGTGCACATTGCCGACCTCAAAGCTTATTATGTGCCGGTTAAATGTATGCATCATAGTTCAAATTCATGATTTGTAAAGTTATGAGCGTGTCTCATAGAAATCTTCATGACATGTTATAAGAGCAACAAATCATCATCATCATCAGCCTATTTTAGGTCCACTGCATGACGAGGACCTCTCCCTGTGATCTTCAATTTCCCCTGTCCTGCGTCAACCGATTCCAACTGGCGCCTGCAAATTTCTTAATTTCATAACCCCACCTAGTGTTCTGCCGTCCTCGACCGCATTTCTCTTCTCTTGGCATGAATTATGTATCCCTAGTGGTCTACCGGTTATCTAACCAACGCATTATATGACCTGCCCAGCTTCATTTCTTTCTTTTATAGTCATTTAGAATATCGGCTATCCATATTGGCTCTCTAATCCACATCGCTCTCTCCCTGTCTCTTAACGTTGCGCATACCATTCTTCATTTCATCGTTCTTTGTGTAGTCCTTAACTTGTTCTCAAACTTCTGTGTCAGTTTCCAAATTTTTGCCCCATGCGTTAGCACCGGCAGAATGCACAGATTGTACACCCATTTTCTTAGTGATAGTGGTAATCTTCCAGTTAGGTTCTGATAATGTCTGCTGTATGCGCTCGAATCCATTTTATCTTCTGTAAATTTCCTTCTCATGATCAGGGTATCCTGTGAATAAGTGACCTAGGTAAACGTATTCGTTCACAGACTCCAGGGGCTGACTGGCGATCCTGAACTCTTGTTCACTTGCAAGGCGATTGATCATTATCTTTGTGTTCTGCATATTGTTACGGGCATGTTGGGAGTATAAAGACTATATTTACAATATATATACAGGATGGGTCAGAGTAGTTAAGATGGCTGACCACCAACAACACGCAGCAGCCAACATCTCCGATTTTCTTCTTCCTCTCTCTTCTTTCATCTTTCCGTAACAGGACCCCCGGGTGGTGAAGCGCCGTCTCGGCGCATGGTAGGCGAATAATTGCGAGCGAAGCATGGCTTCAGCCGCGAAACGTGCACGACGTCAACAGGCGTCTGACTTGAGGATGCAACAAACTGTACTGCGGAAATCTCGTAATGTACGTCGCTAACTTGACGTAAGACTTCATAAGGCCCTGTGTAGCGAGAGGGAAGCTTCTGGGAGAGGCCAACCCGACGACATGGTGACCAAAGGAGCACCCAAGCGCCTGGCGCGAACTTAACATCACAATGGCACCGGTCGTAACGTTCTTTTTGCAGATGCTGCGAGGCTAATAAACCAGATCGGGTGATTTGACACGCCATGTGAGCGCGATGGACGACTTCACGAAGGTACTCAGTTGCAACACGTGGCACGGAAGGTAGGATGGTGTCAAACGGCAGTGTAGGGTCGCGACAATACGAAAGATAAAAGGGTGAATATTCTGTGGCGTCATGTCGAGGCGAGTTATACGCGAACGTCACGTAAGCCAGCGTGGAATCCCAGTCGCGGTGATCGTTGAAAACAGCATCTCTGTGAGTGTTCGGTTGAGAGATTCCGAAAGGCTGTTCGTTTGTGGGTGGTAGGCGGTGGACAGCTTGTGCTCAGTGGCACAAGAACGGAGGCGGTAGTCGAGAACTCGAGATACGAACGAGCGGCCGCGATCTGTAAGCAACTGTCGAGGTGCACCGTGTTGGAGAATGACGTCGTGGAGGAGAAAATCGGCGACGTCGGTAGCGCAACTAGTCGGCAACGCCTTTGTTATCGTGTAGTGTGTCGCGTAATCATAGCGACTGCGATCCACTTATTCCCTCTAGTCGTCGTCGGAAAAGGCCCAAGCGGGTCAAGGCCTACGCGAAAGAACGGTTCAGAGGGAACTTCAATTGTATGGAGTCGTCCGACAGGTGCAAGGGAAGGTTTCTTCCGGCGCTGACACAATTCGCAAGTTGCGCCATAACGACGCACATAGCAGTAGAGACACGGGCAGAAGAACCGACGTCGTACGCGACCGTATGGACGCAAAACTCCAAGGTGTCCCATCGTCGGTGCATCGTGAAGTTGTTCGAGAACGACAGATCGCAGATGATGAGGAAGGACAAGGAGCAACTCAGGGCCGTGAGGGTTGATATTGCGGCGGTAGAGGATGCCGTCATGCAGCACGAACATGCGGCACGTGCCGTCGGTGCTGCCAGATTGCACTCCAGCGATGGTGGACTGTAAGGATGCATCGCGTTGTTGTTCAGCGCGCATGTCGGTCATGTAAGTCAAAGCTATCACGCAGGTCACAGGATCATGCGCAACAGGATCAGGAGGATGCACGGGGTGACGCGAGAGGCAGTCAGCGTCCTTGTGGAGGAGTCCAGTCTTGTAATGGACACTAAATGAAAATTCCTGGAGCCGCAAAGCCCAGCGGCCAAGCCGTCCAGTCGGGTCCCGAAGGGTAGAGAGCCAGCAGAGTGCGTGGTGGTCTGTAACGACCCAAAACGTGCGGCCGTACAAATATGGCCGCAACTTGGCGACAGCCCAAACTAATGTCAAGCACTCCCGCTCGGTGATGGAGTAATTTCTCTCGGCAGGTGACAACAAGCGGCTTGCGTAAGCTATCACGCACTCGGAACCATTCTGTTGTTGGACGAGAATAGCGCCGATGCCATGGCCGCTTGCACAAGTGTCGTGGATTTCGGTCGGTGCAGATGGATCAAAGTGGGCAAGTATGGGAGGGGTGGCCAGAAATCCGATGAGAGCAACGAACGCGTGACCCTGCTCTGGGCGTCGTGAGAATGGTGTGTTCTTCTGTAGAAGATCTGTCAAAGGCCGAGCAACGTCGGCGAAGTTTTTGACGAAACGGCGAAAGTAAGAACACAGGCCGACGAAGCAGCGCACGTCAGAAGCAGAACATGGCCAGGGAAACTGCGCACGGCGCGAGATTTTTCAGTATCTGGTTGGACAGCGAATGCGTCAACGAGGTGTCCCAACATGGTAATCTGACGGAGCCCGAATTGACACTTCGTGCAGTTCATTTGAAGGTCGGCTTTTCGGAAGACCGCAAGAATTCCAGCGAGGTGGGTAAGGTGGCAGCCGAACGTGGAAGAAAAAGCAATAACGTCGTCAAGATAACAAAGACAGATGGTCCATTTGTAGCCTCGCAGAAGAGAGTCCATCGTACGTTCAAATGTCGCAGGATCATTGCATAGGCCAAAGGGCATGACTAGCGAAAATAGTAGAAGGGCGTTCGTTAGCTCTCGGATTGGCGACAGCACGTGCAGAACGTAAACGAATGTTCTGAAGTTCCTGGCGAACGATGGCTTGTACGAGAGGTACGGAAAAAGTGGTAGCATCAGGGCTACGTGAACGGAAAGCTGCGGGCGCCATCGCATCCGGTTTACGTGGAACGATTTGCACCACGTCCTCTGATGGTGACGCATGCTGCTCTGTGGGTTCACCTTCACACGTGGAGGTTGCGGCAGTATTGGGAAGTCTGGCGAATGGTTGCAAAACGCGTGGGCTTTTGCCCTGCTCGAATTGTCGGCACTCTTTAATGATTGCATCAAATGTGGAGCAGCTTTTGCATATGAACAGATTAGAGGCGTCATCAGCAGTGCCCTTAAGCACGCGCCCGACCTTCTCAGCTTTTGTCATGTCGTGATTGGCTTTACGACAAAGTGCCAGCCCCTCCTGGATGTACGAGACATAGGACTCCGTAGGGGATTGGACACGGAAGGCCGGTTCCTGTTCTGCGGTAATTGTACGACCGGCTGGTTTGCTAAACAACTCTGACAACTTCTTTTTCCATTGGTCCCAGCTGGTTAGCTCCTCTTCGTGGTTTTCGTACTACACCTTTGCCGTGCCTCTCAGGCAGAACAACAGATTAGCTAGCATAAGCGTAGGGTCCCATCTATTGATTTCCCTCACGCGTTCGTACATATCCACTCACTCTTCGACGTCGGCGCCATCGGTCCCGCAGAAAGTTCCAGGATCTTTGGGTTGCACAACCACAACCGAAGGTGACAGCGACGTAGCGGGCGACGATGACGTTGGATCGAGGCGGCAACAACGGTGATCCCGTGTGATCACCGTCATTCATGGTGCGGACGGTGATGCGACGTCCACTGCGGAGTTCCGTTTTCAGCCGTGGTATCCCGGCACCTCCACCAATATGTTACAGGGATGTGGGGAGTATAGAAATACTAAATATACAATATATATACACGATGAGTCATAGTAGTTAAGATGGCTGACCACTAACACGCAGCCCAGCCAGCGTCTCCCATCTTCTTCCTCTCTTCTTTCATCCTTCCTTAACAATAGTAATCTTCAACCCCTTTCTTACTTTCTTTTAAGGACATCAATCATTTGTTGTAACTCGTCTCCAGTGTTGGTGAACAGGAAAATGTCACCTGCAAAACGGAGGTTGCTGATACATTCGCCGTTGATGCTTACTCATAAGCCTTCCCTGTTTAATTGCTTCAATATTTTTTCAAAGCATGCAGTGAATAGCATTGGAGATATTGTGTCTCCTTGTCTGAACCCTTTCTTTGTAAGTATATTTCTACTTTTCTTTGTGAAGGATTAAGGTGGCTGTGGAATCTGAGTATATATTTTCCAAGATATTTACGTAAGCGTCATGGGGTGCGATTTTGTAGGAATTCTACCACCTTATTTTATGCCTTTTGCCGACATCACCGTGCTGCCATTTGTCGAAAATGACCGGGCCGGGCCGCGCCCATTTTGTCAGTTAAACACGCGTCGTCAGGAACCCGCAAAAGCCAGAAACTTCGAAGTGACGTTAAGGCACTAATTATGCCGAGCATAAGGTGTAAATGTTTTGCACGGCCAGAGCTAAGGTCGTTTCCAAAGGAATAAAAAATGACTGCCCCTCTCGTCGCTATGGTGATGGCTTTTTGCCGTCGCCGACGTCGAGACGGAAAGCCAGACGACGCGTTTGACATGCCGTATGACCATTTTCGACGCATTTTCGCCTCTCGATGTAAATGGTGAGGTTGTTGAGCGAAGAACTGGTGGGGGAGCTACACTCCTAAAGAAATTTACACCCTTTCAGATGTATATTTGCCACAAAACAATAATAGTCATCTGTCTTGCTGCGTTTCCTTTCTTGAAAACGCTGCGCTCGCTTCTTTCCTTTCAAGAATGCTCTGTCATGCTTATAACGCGGATGCCGTTCGTGACTTGGAAGAACCGGGCTCGCAGCGTTAAAGAAAGGAAATATGAAGATGACGATTATTTTTGTGTGGCAAGACACGACCCAAAGGGTTTAAGTTCGCTGAAGAACGTGGAAGCGGAGCGAGCGACGGGAGGAGCGGGAGGTGTGCGCGTTGCGCTTCCTCGCCACCGGGAGCTCTCAAGCATCACCGAAGAGACGATCCGCGCGTCTACTGTGAGCGAGCGCGTGCGACGTGTGCCAGAGGCTGTCGTAAATGCAGGGGCCCACAACAAGTGGGTCGATTTCCCGAAGACTGCCGAGGCAAAGGCAGCCGTGAAGGAGGGTTTCCTTCGTCGCGGTGCTATTACCGGCGTTATCGGATGCGCAAGGCTGTGTTAATGTGCCGCAAGGGATACTACGCTCTGAATGGCATGTTCGTAAGTACACTTCACGCTTTCTAGTGCCGATTCCTTTTGACAGTTATTTTGCTCTTGTGAACGGGCACTTCCTCTGTTCACATTTTTACTCAGACCTGCGACGAGGACGCGAGGTTCCTGGCCGTGGATCCTGTGCGACCGGCGTCGGACCACGACTTGTTCGTCTGACGGACGACATGGCTGCGCCGGCGGTTCCAAGCGGGGCGCATCGCCAATCCCGGGGAATAGCTCGGTGAGACGAAACATTTTTTTCGGCGCAGTCACGCTTGAGTAGCGAACAGAACGCCGTGTCCGCTCCAATAGAAACCGCAATTAGTTGCGCAGCGTTACAGACACGCTCAGGGCTGTCAGCTATTCGGGTTCAACCAATGGTTCAACAGAGGTCGCCATTTTGCGTGCGCTCAACGGCATGGATTGGATGCGGATCCGACGAATATGTGGCTACGGCTTCAAAAATAGGAGCACTTGCGTTTGCATTTCTTTAAGCTGTGGCAGCTTTTGCGTTGTAAGGTTATAAAATGAATTTGCTTTATGCAGCATGGAAGTCCGCTGTTATTAGGTGTCGTTTTACAAAATAAATTTACAAATAAAAAGAGAACACGAAAGAAACATCCGGCCAACGAAGGGACCTTTTGGTTGGACTGTCCAAAAAACGTCGCGCATACGCAACCACAATTTCCAAAAGCGCTGACGTCACGCGAAAAGCCATTGGCACGAAGAAAGTCCTTTCTACAAAATCGTATCCCCGTACTCCTTGATTACGTAATGCCTTTATGACTGCTGGAATCTCTACTGAATCGAATTCCTTTTCGTAATCTATGAAAGCCATATAGAGAGGCTGATTGGACTCTGCAGATTTCTGGATTACCTGATTGATTACATGGATGTGATCCATTGTACAGTACCTCTTTCTGAAACCAGCCTGTTCGCTTGGTTGACTGAAGTCGAGTGTTGCGCTAATTATATTGGAAATTATCATGGTGGATATTTTACACAATACTGGAAGTAAGCTAATGGACCTATAATTTGTGGATTAGTACAATGTTGGCATTCTTCCAGTTCTCTGGGACCCATGAAGTCGCGGGACATTTCGTAGACGGCCGCAAGCTTTTCAAGCATGATGCCACCTCCATCTTTGATTAAATGGACTGTTATTCCATCTTCTTCTGCTGCTTTTCCTCGTTTCATGTCTTGTGAGGCCCTTCTTACTTCATCGCTAGTTATAGAAGGAGCCTCTGTAACCTGTTCATTACTACTTCGAATGGAGGTATCGTGACTGCTCTCGGTATTGTACAGATCAGCATAGAATTCTTCCGCTGCTTTTACTATATCTTCGAAATTGCTGATGATGATACCCTGCGTATCTTTCAATGCATACATCTTGGCTTATCGTATGCCAAGATTTTTTCTCACTGATTTCATGCAGCGCGTCTTTTTTACTACTTCCTCAGTCTTTCTTACGTTATAATTTCGAATATCCTTTACTTTCTCCTGGTTGATCAGTTTTGACAATTCTGCGAATTCTATATGATCTCTTGAGTTGGACACTTTCATTCTTTGTCGTTTTTTTATTAGGTCCTTCGTTGCTTGGGAGAGCTTACCTATTGGTTACCTCGGTGCGTTACCGCCCACTTCAATGGCTGCTTTTGAAGAGAACCCATAGTTACGGTTTCATTACGTCTATGTTATCTTCATCTGGCTGTTCTAAGGCTGCATATTTGTTTGCATGTACCAGCCTGAATTCGTCTGCTCTTACCCTTACTGCGTCTAGGTTGGCCTGGACAAATCCAAGGTGTTAACTAAAGTTGATTTAAATTTATACAAAGGAAAGCATGAATGCGTGTGGGTTCGGGGGGCAAATACATCAAGCACATTGCGTACTACGTTCCCAGGGTCAATAAAACTGTCAAGACCAGAATGCCACCCCACAGACCTATGAGCTGAAAGTCAAATTGAAGAGAAAACACGTGTTCCGTTTAACTGTTGCAACGGAAGCGTACTACCATCAAGGGATAAGATTATGAGAAGCGAGTGAGTGTGATATGCCTGTCTTTTGCGTACGGTAGCAAATGGGACCCGCGTGTCCACTGCACCTCTTGCACTGTCGCTAGGTTGTGGCCTTGCTTGCTGCACCACTTGCAACAGTTCTGGCGCCCTTACACAGTGCGGCCGTGTTGCAACGCATGCAAGACAACCACGCACAACAGATTTTAGTTTAGAAGCCAATTTGTAAAGGTAGCTCGGATGCTACTTAAGTTCTTCAAGTGGCTAAATCTGTAGGCATGTTTTAGAGAAGCTGTAAATTCATCTACTTGTATCTAAATGAATCCTTTTAGGCTCAGTAGCCGAATAGTACATAGATCTAAGCACAAAATAGCTAAAGTTGCCTCACTGGTGCCAGTGCCTTCAAGATAGAGTCAGCAAGCTGTGGAAGAAGACGACGACGGCGATGATCGCGCGAACAGTGACACGAGCGCGTCCCTGTGACCATGACGGAACTCTGGCGCTGCAGTCGTTGTCCTACCATGGGAATGATGGGAAGTACATGGATTTGTCTGATCTTCGTGTTTGTGGATTCAGACGTTCTTGTGGCTTTGCATATTACGCTATATAAATCTTATTGTCATATATTTCGGCGCAATCTATATTCTTCGAAGTGTAGAAGACGTCGGGAACGCGTACAATTGATATTAATTGCAACGATTGAGCTTGTCCAGGTGGCCAAATCGAAACGCGCCAAGCGTCTCAAGGCACTGGCATGCCCGAGATAAATTCATAAAGGCTTTTCATTCGCTTGTCGATACATGCGTCCGTGGCTTGATGGTTTCGATATCACGCTTCTGTGCTAGAGTCCCTTTGTTCGAATCCTGCCGTCGGGCAATTTTAATTATGTCTATTTAATTATTTATTGCGCAATATACTGTTGAAAATGACGAGCTTACAAAGTCACAAAGCCGTTTGAAGCCAAAAGGACGAAGTTTAGGCAAATCCATGTACTTCCCATAATTCCCATGCTGGGACAACCGTTCTCGTTGCAGCTCCCGTAAGACACTAGCGCCAGAGTTCCCTCTAGTAATTCTTGTAGGAAACTCTATGCAATCAGGCACGCACCAGAACTGTGGAAGAGCCGTGGCATCGGATCGGAACGTCATCAGTGCACCTGGTGCCGCCAGGCCCCGCACACTCTCAAGTTCAACAAATGGCCACAGAGGGCGAAAAATCTACCGAGGCGCGTTTCAGCGTAAGCGCGCAAGTGGAGCTACTGTAATTTGGTCGAATAGTTTAATTTGTGCTTTCTCTGCTAGGGGCGCTGAACATGCTGAATTTTTTAATTTACACAAACCATTGACACGAACAATCGAGGTGTCTAAGGATGCTTTTTTACCTCAGGGAAATAGGCAGTTGATTTTCTTTTAATTTGATTGTTGAAGCTGCTTTTTAGTCATAGCGTCAAGGTTTTTGTGCTCCATTAACCACCGACAGCCGACAGCCTATTGGTATCGATGTGTTTCCTGGCCGTTGGCGTTCGAATACTACGGCGGTAAAACATTTTCGAAAGCATGCTGGTTTCGTCTGCGAGCCATTACATAGACTTGCTGTAAGAAGGTCTACTCTTGGCAAAGAATAGTGCCTCATTTTGTTTAGGCGTTGACTATCATAATGAATGCGGCGGAGGTTGAGGGAGTACGCTTGAAGGTACGTTTTTATGCCGTTGATCTCCATAACACCTTAAGTACGCAAACCGATGTCGCAGAACACCCGATGCATCATTGTGTGTTCTCCGTCATCGCTTGTTTGCTGCATGCCTACTAATTCTTCATTTCTTCAATTATTGTATCCTCCTTTTGTCCTTGTTCTCTTGTGCTTCACTTACAGTATGTCGTTCCGTCAGCTGTAATGCGCATTTGCAAAACCAATACGTTTGATAAGACGCAGTGGTTATCATAATTTCGCTACACGTGTATTAAGCTGGCACATATGGTTCAGATACAGATACCTGTATGCGAACTTGCACGACGTTGATGCGGAGATTAGGATAATTATGACACCCGTAAGGAAGAGGCAGCTGACGGCCGTATAAGCTGTTGCGTTCTTTCCGCCAAACTACCCGGCCTGGTAGTGCTGTAAAGATGCTGTATAAAAGTGACACGCGGTGACAGGGAAATTATTATACTTAGCAGCCGACCGTACGTTTTGTAGCTTAGGTCTTCTTTCTTGTGCGTTTGTGCTACCCTTATTAATGAGCCATCTCTTGACTATGTTCTTGACTATGTAACCGCGTTTGTGTGGATGCGTAGACGTGTGCTTTTTGTTGTACTTGTAAAATGCAAATAAAATATTTTCAGGCTTACTCAATCTTTGGTGGCGTGTGCATTTATTCCAGTCGAGGCCATCGTGCCATCTGGAAACCGCATTCTGTCAGTAGCCCTACACGAAATGCAACAGCTGGAGCGCGGCGGCACTACTCGGGATGCCCTTAAAAGTCAGTTCAGAGTGTGCCTTAACTCGATATGACTCAGCGCTACATGTATTCTGCTGCGCCTCGATCGTGCTCCCGCCAGTTTGGTTGCTGTGTGGCAAACGTAGCGCCTACATAAATATGTAGGCGCTACGTTTGCTACACAGCAACTAAACTGGCGGGAGCACGATCGAGGCGCAGCAGCCAGAAACCCAGTAAAGCCACAGAACACCTGGTAAAGCGTGTGCAAACCTGGTGAAGCGTGTGCAAAACCCCGTTTCCGTTTCCTGTTGTACAGCGTCACCTGTGGTCACATACTTTAGTTTACGACGCCACCGCTACGCTTATTTCCGTAGCACTGTGGAAGGTACAGTTTCCCTTCTCTAAGTTTGTATAGGTGTTCTGTGGTGCCGCCACCTGCAGTCGTTTGTTTGCCTCATCAGTTCACGTGGCGCCACCTTCCGCAGCAGTTCGTGTCACCGCAGCGCTGTCGCATTCACCTTAACGGCGCCAAGACGACCGCAGCCGCTTAGCGAAGGAGAACGGAAACGCAGGAATGCGGTGAGTACCAGCGTGAATGCAGATTACGCCAGAAACAACTGAACGACGCTGCGTAGAGCGGGGAACTACGGCAACACGCTGCAGAACGCAACAAACAAGAGGAACGACGCCGTGCCGACGCCGCCCGATATTTACTTGGGTAGCTTGTAAGGGGTCAGACTTAATGCCGCAGACAGAATGTTCATTATTGCCATGCTTCTGTCCTTTTGCTTTCAGACCAACGCGTTCAACAACGCACTGGCGAGCAGGAAGCCGCGTTCCGATGCGCAGCAGACGACGCCCGCCGTTCTCGGACGCTTCCCCAGATGGCTCTGCCAGTTCCGGCGGAGGATTCGACGCCGTTCGATTTTCCTCGATTGCTGACCGTCGCCGTTGCGGACAGCGTTGCAGTTGGCTCAAGGATGGGCAACGCACTTTGTGTTGATGCATGCATATTGCGTGTCTCTTGCGGCCGATGCACGCGGGCGCTCTCTGGCTCTCGAGCTGTCGGCTGAACTGGCCAGCGCTGCAGCTACGCCTTGTAAATATACTTTGTAAATAGTCTCCAGTCTCAATCCTTCGTTCGCGTAACAATACATATCGAAAATAATGAATAAAAGCGAAATGAAAGGGGACGAAAAGATAACTTGTCACCGGGGGGGGGGGGGGGGGGGGGGGATCAAACCCGTTATGTGAAAGTTGTGGGTGCAATCTCTGCCGGCGACATGTCATCTTTTCCTCAAGTATTCATTTTCTTCATTATTTACTGCATTTCACTTGCAACTACAGATAATTACCCTTGTGCTTTGCTTGGCCATTGCCTCTTTGCTTCATATGGACATGCATGACATGCACGATATCGCATGAATGAGATGACTTACATGACATGAATGTCATGACGTCATTTCATGACATATGACATGGCATGACAGGCATATGAGTGACGTTACATGCATGACAATGTCAAGCCATTCATGTCATGACGTAAATGGCATGCATGCCGTGTAACCTTGTTCGCTGAGGTCATATTATCATGCCATGGCATAAATGATTAGACATTGCATGAATGGCATGTCTATTCTCATAGCATAGGACATGACATAATAACATTACATGCATCTCATGGCATGTATATAATGACATGAATCAGAATCAGTTTTTATTGAGATGATTGGAAAGATTACAAGTTGTTAATATACAGAAGGAGGTTCCGAAGTCAAAGACTGCAATGGGACCTCCTTTACAAAGGTAAACGTAATAAAACAAAAATACAGTAGTTGCAACAAATCGTTAACATGAAAGAATTACAGGTTTTAGTATGAATAGCAAGATTGAAGAATTACATGTGCATAAATGTCTTAAAAAAAGCACTTTAACATAATCTCGTTGACAACTAATAAAGTAACAGCGTAGGTGAAGTGACGAACACAGTATAATTTGCTAACTCGAATGCATGTGAGGCAGAAACAGAAACCTAATGGTATGGCAATGAAAATGAAATGAAGGCACCCTGAAAGAATGGTTGTGAGTATTAACTAGGCATCAGTGTTCGACAGAATGTAATCCTTTAGTTGCTTCTTGAATTCGTGAATTTTAAGCGTTTTTATGTCTAATGGTAGTGTGTTCCAAAATGCGATAGATGCAAAATGGACGCTCTGCTTGTCATAATTAGTATGTATATTGGGTAAAATAAGGTTACTATTTGTTGCAAACCTGGTCATATTAGTATTTAATAGAGAAGATTGTGGTATCAAGCTACCACACCATGTGTAATTGATTTGACGGAACCAAAAGGTACCTAGGTTGTATTTAACGAGTTGTGCGACTGAACGAATGTGATTAGTTAGTAAAAGATATGATGCGGTGTATTTATATGGGCTAAATTTAATTATCCTAATAGCCTGATTATGTAGGATTTGCAATGAGTTTAAATGGGTTACGTAAGTGTTTCCCTAGAGAGTAACACAGTAGTTAATGTGGGAATGGACAAATAGAAAGTATAATGATAGCAGTATTTGATGGTTAAATATGTTTCGTGCTTTTAGAAGTACTCTAATCTCGTAGGTAATCTGTTATACTTTGGTTATGTGTTTAATAACTTTAAGATGTCTGTCTACTTTTGTGGCAAGATAATTACATAAAAAATTTGCAGGGATAGGACTTGGGCCCCCCAAAAATTGGAGGAATAGAGTGAAGTGCTCGTTGGTGGGAAGAAAATACCACAAAGTTTGTTTTCGACGGGTTTATCTGTAGCTGATTAGTGTGGTACCACTCCAGCAGGCTGTGTAAATCGCCATTAAGGTTAGATACTAAGGTTGCAAGGTATTTATTGGAATTAATGACAGTAGTATCATATGCATAAAGTATACATTTCGAAGAGGAGAGGTAGTTAGGCAGATCATTGACGTATAATAAAAATAAAAGCGGACCCAATATGGAACCCTGGGGCACGCCAATATTAGAGAACATGGTTTTAAAATGAACGCCTGAAATGGTTACTAGCTGCATTCTGCCTGTTAAGTAATTTTGTAGCAGCAAACGTGCTTGGCCGGCAATTCCTAATGATTCAAGCTTACGAAATAAGATTTGATGATTTTTTTGCTTAAATCTACAAATACTCAATCTGCATAACTGCCTTCATCGATAGCGAGTTTTAGTTGATCGGTTAGAGCCACAAGAGCAAGTTCGGTCGAGTAACCCGAGCGAAAGTCGTATAGGAATGGTAAGAGAATGGTAAATTTTGTAAGGCAATTAGTTAAACGTTTTTCTATAAGATTTTCAATTACCTTGCTATAGAAAGTCAATACACAGATGGGGCGATAATTGGAAATTAAAGAGCGGTCACATTTCTTAAAAATTGGGGTGATCTTGCCTTGTTTTAGTCGCTGTGGTAAACTGCCTGATTTAAACATGATGTTGATTATGTCTGCAAGGACATCACTTATTAAGGGCGCAATTAATTTTATATGGGAAGGGTGTAATTTATCGATGCCAGCGCCGGTTATTTTTATTTTGTTTATAATGTTTTGAACTTCCTGGGATGTAGTTGGAAATAAAAAAAGCAAGACTATGGCAGGCGCTGGGGCACGGGATTGTCATGCGCAGGGGACTGTAGTTCGCTGCTAAAGAATAAATCAGCAAACTCATCAGCTATTTCTTTGGCGGTCTTGTATACCTTACCATGATAAGCAATTTCTGTTATAGCTTAACGATTATTTGTGCTATTTAAGAAGGATTTAACAATTTCCCATTTCTTTTTTACGTTTTTACCGCATTCCAAAATTTTTCTTTCGTACCATGTTCTTTTAGCTTTTTTCAATGTGACAGAAAGCTGATTAGAAAACTTCTTGTACCGAATGGCTAAATTCTTGTTAAATGGTTCTCGTTTGATTTTCTTGCAAAGATTATCCTTCTTGCGCATTAAAGCTAAGAGCATATCCGTTATCCATGGATTTTGAGGCGACGCGAATTTCTTTTTGCATTTAACTTGATGGGAATGACGATCAAAACAGGACTGAAGCGAAGAGATAAATAGTGCAAATGCTTTTTGTGGATCATTTGTAGAAAAGATGGGGGACCAGTGAAGGTTTGACACGGCTTCAAGGAATGATTGTTTGTCTAGTATAAACTTCGTGTACGTGATTTTTTCGGAGCCATGAGTATAGTGAAAGTATAAAAATATAGGATAGTGATCAGTTGTCGGTCATTATAACACCTGCGTCTGGTGGATATGCCAAATTTGATAATGCATGGTCAATTAATGTACCTATGGGGTGGTTAGCACATCGCGTCGGTATCTTAATTAAATATTCATAACCAAATCTGTTAAAACAATCAGAATAATGTAAAGCATTAGTAGACGCACTATCAACGAGGTTAATGTTGATGTCGCCTATAATTATTACATTTTTGTTTTCATCTGCTAGCAGTCCCATGGCGTTATGGAGAGCAGCGCAGAAATCTATTGCTGATGACGAGGGTGAACGATATATGCAACCAATCATTAGGCCTTTGTTGTCTATGTTGAGGAAGTCATTTTTAAGTTCAATCTGCAAACGTCTTCACAATTAGTTACATTAAGCACAAGATCGTTCCTTCGGTGGTACGTAATATCTGAATAGATATTGCCACGTGTACTCGTTAATCTTTTACGGGTGAGCGCTTTTACCGGCTAAGAAATGTTATCGCTCAGCGCAGGACGCGTCTACATGTATCGGACGTTTCTAGAATGTTATCGATGCTTTTGTCCGCTGTCTGTTCTTGCCAAACTTTGTGTAATCTGATTGCATGCATGCGCGACGCGAATGGCGTAGAAGTTTGTGGAAGACACGCGGGTCCCAGCGATTACTTTGGAACATTCGACGACTGATCTATAAAAGCCGATGCACTTGACTCACTGATCAGACTTTCGACGATCGCCGACTGTTCTCAGTTTTCGGTGAGCATTGAGTGTAGCCTGTTTTTCTAGGTACAGGTTGGCCCAATAAAGTTAGTTTCGCCATTTCTTGCTGTGTCCTCAACCGTCACTACCACGTGATATCTGGTGGAGGTGCTTTGCGTTCGTGTACCGGACGCCCCCACGAAGCCGTGACCCAAGCCCGAACGCGGAAGACAGCACCAACGTCGCCAAGAACCAGCGAGGTAGCCGCAGGCTGCAAGGACTGCCCCCGGAGCACGGACTTTTGCCTGACACGACCAGGAAGATCGTCGCCCAGTCAACCCCAATGGCAGCCCCAGCGTCACCCGGCGTGCTGCAGCAGCCCAGGGAGCCTCCGACTTTCCGCGGTTCAATATTCGAGGACCTGGAAACCTGGCTTGAGACGTATGAGAGGGTCGCTGCATTTAACAGCTGGAACAGCTACGACAAACTTCGACGTCTTTTTCGCATTGGAAGACGCCGCCAGGACGTGGGTCGAGAATAGAGAAGCCAGCTTAACGACGTGGGACCTGTTCCGAAGCGGCTTCCTGCAGACCTTCACAAGCGTCGTATGCCCAGAACGAGCCCAATCACTACTAGAAACCCGAGTGCAGCTGCCTAATGAGACCACCGCGATTTTTACAGAAGAAATGAGCCGCTTATTGTGCCACGCCGACCCGGAAATGTCCGAGGAGAAGAAAGTCTGCTTACTGATGCGTGGTATAAAGGAGGAACGTTTCGCCGGAATTATACGGAGCCCCCCGAAGACCGTCGACGAGTTTCTTCGAGAGGCCACCAGCATCGAGAAGACACTGGAAATGCGGAACTGACAATTCAACCGCCGCATGAACGCGACAAACTACGCCGGAGTTCAGTCATCTGCCACCGACGATCTGCGCCAGACTATCCGAGTTGCCTTTGCTCACATCAGTGCCCTGACACGGTTTCTTTGGCGCAGGTAAAAAAGAATGATGGCACAAATGAACCGCCACAATGCTTCGTCTCATCGGACTTCGCTGTGTGCTTTGTCAACTTGTCTGATAGTGTTGATTTGGCTTGTCTCGTTGTATGGTCCGATGTACGACTTTAGAAAAGTCAGTGCACCTTTGGCGTCAAATGTTTATAACAGCATTAAACCCACAAAATTATGGAAATAGAAATCTAAAGCACGACTTTGGAAATGTCAATGCACCTTTCGCATCAAAAGTTTGCGAGAACATTATGCCCATAAAGTTTCAGAATTGAAATCCAAGCGCTCCCTAGCTACCACGGCCTCCGCGAGATGCCGCGACCAGCCCGCTCGCCATTAAAACGCCTTTGAGACTGTGCTAGGATGGGGCTACTTGCGTTACGATATTTGACTCCCGGTGCATGGGCGTTGCCGTGAAATCCAGCGCGAGTTCACAATGTTCGTGCTAAAATGTCTTTTCGAGCGTGAAAAGGACATTCTAGACAAACTCGAGCATGAGTTCCGGCGCCGGGGAATGTTTTGTTCTGCGGCGCATGACAGCACGGAAAAAATGGTACCCCTGGCTACGCCCCTGGTCCCGGCTGGTTATTCAGCATACTGAGGACACTCCCATTTTTACATAACTTACAAATTGGCGCAGCAAAAACGCTGATGAGCAGGCCGGACGAATAAAAAAAATGGCTGTGGCTTAGCTAAGGTCAAGCCCAGGATGCGAAGCATTCTAGCCTTTATTTTAGTTGTTGAACCACTGTTTAGCCTGGTGAACTGCTGTTGCTTATATTTGGTTCGGCTAGTAGAAGAAACAACTCATGCGTTACTCTGCTTCGCCTTCAAGAGTGGAACGCGACAGCGTTCCCGTCGACCCGCCAAGGGGTGTAAGACAATGGGCTACGGCGCAGCGACTACGCGCCCTGCATTGGACGCGGTGAGCGTCGAGCAACGCAGCGTTCGGCGCGGCAACGAAATGTGCGCCTGAGCAAGCGACGCACGCCTGAGCCTTAGAAACAGCTCGTTTCTAAGGCAACACCGCATTCACTAGAGGCGCTTTTGTACCGCTTCGAAGCATCGTACTCGTGGCTCAGTGGTAGCGACTCCGTCTCACACTCCGGAGACCCTGGTTCGATTCCCACCCAGCCCATCTTGCAAGAGTTGAGCCAAAGCCACCTAGAAAAAGCGCAGCTGCTTATATAGCGCCGCGACGCCGCGAGCGACGGCGCGAGTTGGAGCCCCGTTTCTCCTCTGTCACGGTGTCACGTGGTATTGAAGGCGACACCGCCGCGCCTGAGGAGCTGGGTTGAGCTCTAGTAATATGCTTCACATAAAAAATGAAGCATACGGGGATGCTTTGATACGAGCAATAATAAAGGTGCCTTACCTCGCAAACAACACTGCTCTTCGTCAGCACAAAGTTCTTTCAGCCAATGTTGTGCAGCCGCTGCTTCTTGCGCAAGCCATCACGCTTTCCTAATAAAAACTGCATTAGCGGCGATAATTTGGAGTGGCGCCCCATCGCGAGTGACGTCACGGCCAGGACGCCGCTCGCTCCGGCACGCTCGGCTGCCGCGCGCGCTCGTTTTCTTGGTGCGTGCTTGGGGTATTGGCGGCTTGAGCCGCACTTAAAGAAGGTTATTCCGGATTATTCCTGTTTTCATGCGTGGACCGCAGTTTCTTCTTTGAAACTGCGTGAGTCATGAAAATTTTCGACTTAGATATTGCAATCTATGTAGCGCTGAAGGGGTCTTACTAGTCTTGCAACGCATATATATGCACCCTGTCTGTTCATAAATTTTGCTTAAAAAGAACGTCTGCAAGTTCTTTTCGAAGATTTCAAATTTTATGCAGGCTAAACTTCACCCTTAAAGTGGAATGCAATAGCATTCAAAGATCCCTGAGTGCTTTTCATGCTTCCTAGAAGCTGCAGGTTACGTAACCATAATGTTTTTCTGGAAACACTGCGGCGAACGCTATGCACGAAGGAGAACTTTCTGGGCTTTTTTTTTTTCAACTGGAAAAGGGGTTATGTGAGTTTCTGCGTACCAAAATTATGTTCTCTCGTATACTCAAATTACAATCCGACGTTACCATGTCTGTAGGTTGTATGTAAGTCATACCTTACAAATTTTCTATGCATTTTACTTCGAGAAATTCAATTAGTTCAGTAACACCTATGCACCAAGTGGAGGACCTGCGTGGACCGGGATGGGTCGTTTGCTATGATTATTCTCTTACAGACGTTGCTTTCTGTGACTTGGGCCCCTAAATGCTATCGCATTAAATTGACCCACAGAAAATTCCGCTGCAAAGAGCCTGTAGTGCGTGGTGCCAACAATGGGGCTCCCATGCAGTCGCTCCTCCAGCTTACGCTCTGTGTGACTGTGCTGCGTGTGCCGCTCGCGCCTGTGACATTTTGTGTGCTGCTGCTGTCTACATAGTGCATCTCAGATAGCAGATATAATAGTAAGGTTCGTTACAGCGCAACACAAGACTCCTCCAGCGTCGGAAAGGAGTCGGTTCTGAGGCGAAAGTCCTCGTTTCCGCGCCTGACCTTGGAACGACCCCTGGGATTCACCTCGGCAGTCGCTCCGGCTTGCTGCTGCTGCTTCTGAAGTTGCTGCTGTAACATGTTCATCATTCGTTCCCACTGCCCCTTCTTCAACTCGTAAGGAACACGGTAGAGTTCTCTACATTTTCTGTCACCGAGCGGGTGTCCTTTCCCGCACAGTTGGCACTTGGGTTCACATAAATGGTCTTGTGATGGTTGCTCCATGCCACAGCCACGACACTTGACGTCAATTCGCGGGGTCCGGGCAGACGTCCTCGCGGTGTACGAGCCGCCCGCAGGCGTTACAAACTTCGTACTTCTTGCAGTAGATTACGCAGCGTTGCGCCACGGGCGTAAAGGCGCGTTTATAGTCCGACGTGCTTGGCGCGCGCGCAAGCGTCCCTCGCGGTCTGTTACGTTACGCCGGTTACGCAACGCCGAACAAATGCGATCCCCTCTATACTTCGGCGATGCGCGCTGTACGCGGTTCTCTTCGGAGCATGCGCAGAAGGATCGCAGACATGCGCGCCGCTCGCCGACCCGCGGGTCGTCTGCATTCCGTTCGCGCCTTTTTCTTTGCAGCCTCATCCGTTTCGCTCCATCACGGCATCGCGGCTACTACGAACCATGGCTAGGATTTTATCTGCGCGACAGAAACTTTCTCTCGCGTTATTAGTGCACCGTCTGCGGCGAAAGCGCAGGAGCTCGATGTATGTGCGAGAGATTTTCGCTGAGCGGAAAAGCACAGGCGAGTACCACCAGCTTGTGCAAGAACTACGACAAAAGGACCCATAGTACCATCTCAAGTACTTCAGGTAAATAGACTTCGCATAAAGGGTGCGTTTTATTCTTGGGTAGATTTTATCTTGCTGTGAAGTGTGTGAGCAGATGTTTTTATTTCTATAAAAATGCACGAAGGAAAGTGAAACCTTGTATTATGCTTTGTAGGGCCGAATGCTTTCACACTCCGTGACGCTGCTTGGGCAACAATTTTTAAAATATGGCTTTACTGTATGTAACCTGTCGCAATGGGACTAGGTGTTGCTTTGAACATGCTTGGTGCATGCTTGAAAACCGTTATGTCCAACGACTTCCCGCACAGGATGACGAAGGCCTCTTTTGATAAACTCCTGAGCCTTGTCCACGACCGCATCCTCCATCTGTCGAACCACAAGAACCCAATCAGCCCAGGAGAAAGGCTGGCAGTCAAGCTGCGGTAAATATTGTGACTTTTAGTTATGTTCCGTAGCCTATTTACCGATATCCACTTGTTTTTATCTGTCACAGCGCTCTACCTAAGAGGTTACCGTCTGTTTCTCGCTGTGAATTGTATTTCCTATTTTTCCCCATGAAAGTGAGCACATAACCTCCGGATAAGGTTTAGAAAATTTTCATCCTTTCGATCGATCTAGTCTTTATGCAGCGCAATAGCAGGGAAAACGATTGTGTGTCGTTTAACCACTTCTCACGCTGGTCTTTCCAAACGCACATTTCTTTCCACATGCATGCCGCGCATTTCAGTCAACGTCCCCGTGAAATAACAGCACGTCACAATTGACTGAATGCTTGAACGTAGCTGAAGACAGCTGTGGTGAGCCCCCCCCCCTCCCCTCTAGCTTGACTCTATATTAACAGTTCTTTTCAACTGAGTGGCACTTTACGTACGTGTTACCCGAGTCCCAAGAATTCTGTTTCTGGAAACGAACAGCAATGTTGCATTATAATTAAATATTTCTGTTTCTACCTTTCACAGGTTTCTGGCAACTGGCGGTTCTATGATCGACATTGCTATGAGCTACCGCATGCATGTAAGCACGGTCTCCGGCATTCTGAAACAGACCCTGCCTGCCATTTGGGACTGCCTTTCCCCACTTGTGCTGCGAGAGCCGACCTCAGAAGAATGGGAGCTCATCAGAGAGGGGTTCGACAAGAAATGGGACTTTCCCAATGCTGTCGGGTGCATAGATGGCAAACACTTCGCAATTACGTGCCCTGACGAGAGTGGTTCGGAGTATTATAATTACAAGGGGTTTTATTCATTACTGATGCTGGCAGTTGCCGACGCGAACTACCGCTTTATACTGGTAGATATTGGTGCCAAGGGCCAACTCTCTGACGGCTCTTTCTTTCAAAAAAGCCCGATCAGAAAGAGCTTTGAAGACAACACACTTAACTTGCCTTCGGGTTACAACGGGTGGCCATTGTGCATCGTGGGAGACGCAGCATTTCCGCTGCGGCCTTACTTAATGCGCCCTTACCCCGGCAGACAACTGAATGACACGAAAAGAGTGTTTAACTATAGGCTCTCAAGGGCACGCCGTTGCGTTGAGAACGCGTTTGGAATTTTGGTTTCCCGGTGGCGCTGCTTCCTGGGAACTGTTAGTGGTCACGTGGAGTTGCTAACGAACATGGTTAGTGCGGCGGTGTGCCTACATAATTTTCTGCTGTTCGACAATGCCTATTGCCCTAATGATTATGCTGATAGGGTCAGTGGCGACAGAATGCAAGAAGGCGGTTGGAGGCAGAGTATAGCGTACATAAACCAGCAGAGTACTGGCAATGGCAGCCGCTCAGCTTCAGATGCCATGAGAATTCGAGACGCCATTGCAGAGTACTTCATGTCCCCAAGGGGTTCTTTGCCATGGCAACTGAGGGTAGTCAGGCGATGCTAATGCACAGCATGAAGTTGTTGCCTATAAACTGCGTTCTTTTCCATGCAAAGCAAGCAAAAATCACACATCAGCTCAAAATGTGAAACTTCATTTATCAATCTCGTGATCGGTCAGTTCAGGAGTTATACATGGTTTGCACCAGTGACATATAACACGCGTGTTGCGACGGTTCTTGTAACATTTGTGTTCCTGCTTCTAGTACAGGCATACCACATAAAGTTGTGTGCTTGTTTCATGTACCATGTTATTGAACTGTTTTCGTATATAACGTTTAGTTTGAACACATCAAGGTGTGTAGGATTATATTGCGGAAGGCATTTGACATATAAATCAACATGTGCTCTGTGAGTAAACATATGGTGGAATTTCAGCAGGGGGCCTCTTTTCCTTTTTGTTTGCCATCAATAGAAGTCTCAAAGCACGAGATCACTTGCAAGAGTATAAAGATGTGCTATTTGGTCTCGGTGATTCGAAAGCATTTTCCAGCGTAAAATTAGACAGTGTGTAGGAAACAAACACAAGCAGGACAAACACAGGACTCGGCTTTCTGCTGCGTGTGTCCCTTTCCTATGTGCTGTCTAATTCTGCGCTGAAAAAAAAAAAATGCTTTTAAGTTACCAGGATATCACACACACCTTGCATTGCGAAGAAATGAAGCGGTGAAAGAGGCAGGAGACTACTAACTACATTGAAACTTGCAATACTTGCAGTGAAACAAGTCAACAGTCAAACAACAAATATATCACAGTTATGCAGCTGACTAAAACAACAGAAACATGAACACAATGATATCAGGAAACTGCACTGCATGGCAGGAAATGAAAAAAAAAGAAGGAACTGCAATGTCCTTCAGGTTACCAAAAGAAACAAAGCGCATTGCACCTTGCATTGCATTGCACCTTGCATTGCGAAGAAATGAAGCGGTGAAAGAGGCAGGAGACTACTAACTACATTGAAACTTGCAATACTCACAGTGAAACAGGTCAACAGTCAAACAACAAATATATCACAGCTCTGCAGCTGACTAAACAATACGAACATGAACACAATGATATCAGGAAACTGCACTGCATGGCAGGAAATGAAAGAAAAAGAAGGAACTGCAATGTCCTTCAGGT
The DNA here is from genome assembly GCF_023375885.2 of Dermacentor andersoni. NCBI lineage: Eukaryota > Metazoa > Arthropoda > Arachnida > Ixodida > Ixodidae > Dermacentor > Dermacentor andersoni. The sequence continues at coordinate 2,626,727 of NC_092819.1, forward strand.
TATCAAAAGAAACAAAGTGCAAATAATGTATTTGCTGTCACCTACGCTTCAAAAAGTATACCTTAATATTCTGCCTCATACTGGTCAAATTCTGCTAAGAGTTCCATTATTTTAACCTTAAAGCGAGAGGCAATTCTCGTTGGCATCCTGTCAAGGCTCATGGCAATAGACTGCCCGAAAGCCTCGTTTTCTGTGGCGTGTTTGCCGAGCTGTGAGAGGAGCTGCTCCTCGAAGTAGTCGCAACTCCTTCCTTTCTTTGACCGTTTTGATGGTGGCTCGCTCACTGTGAAGTCTTCCTGACTGGCAGGTTGACCAGGACTAGCTGCTGCAGGCTCCGAGTCATCAGCATTGGCGATGGGCGATGGTGCTGACGAGTTACCTTGTATTGCGTTAAAGATTTCTTCTGCTGTTGAGCCGCTGTCATCACCTTTTGGCACGGCACCTGAGCCCACGTTGCAGGTAGTCCTGAAAAAAACAGGTTCGACTCTAGTCAGTTCAGTTTTCTCGTTTCCTTTTTTTATTTTACTGCAAAAATAGTGCCAATGTCTGTCGAGTGGAACAGCGTTACACACAGAGATGAAGACGAAAGTAAGACAAACACATGAGATCTAACTACAACTGATGTATGCAATTCAGTTTGAATTCAGGGCCCACGCAAGTGTCTTGCCTTCGTTTTCGTGCCTGTGGGTAGCGCTATTTCAATACGCAGAATGCTGAACGAACTGTCCCAATTGTCCACGTTAGTACCAGTTTCACAAAGCGAAAATGCTGGTGTTGTGAAACTTCGGTGAGTAAAGCCTTCCAGAAGCAGGAGCCACCACCCCGCCCGATATCCTGACCCTTTGCAACCCTCGACCCACCCTAAGCGCTAACAGCAAAGCCGCAAGCCGAACAACCAAGCAACCAAAAGCCAATGCACATTTCATGTTAGCCCAAAACGAAGTCTACGCCAGTTCCAAGAATGCAGCTGAGCCGAACTCATGAAACCAAACATGCAAAAATACACAACACCAAAGCACAATCGGAAGCATGAGGATTCACAGAATTTTCGCACCATATGTCGGACCGTCCGGCAAGTTTATTTGATGGCATGTTCGGCATTACTCTATCTTTTGAAAGCTGGCAAAACGTTCATCTGATTTTACTGCGGATTTGGTCCCCTCATCTGAGTGCCGCATAAAAGCTGTGAAACATTCCGAAATGACGAGCAATTGCTGACAGACTTCTCCAGGGTCTTCTCCCGAAGCCATGCTGTTAAACGCGATACAGCGCAGCAGTTCATAGGCAGTTACGTGAAACAAAAGAAAAAGCAAAAAAAAAAAACCGGATTCTAAATCCTCCAGCACGGACGGCGAAAGTCACGGTACAAAAACATAAGTTAACGAAGGAGGCTCAGTGCACAACATGTGCGTGAACGTAGCACCCAATTCATGCCGTACAACGAACACGCTTCATGCGCGTACCTCCACGTATCTCAAGCAGCGAAAGCAAACATTCTAAAACAAAGAGAAAACAACTCACTTTCTGGGACGACCACAGTTCTTGTAGAAGCTCATTGCATCGGCAAACTCCCACGTCTGCCTCGCGACGTAGGCGCTGCCGCTCCTCGTTGCGAGCTCGATTGCTTTGAGTTCGCGGGTAAAGCGATCTCGGAGCTTATTCCACAACTTGTGGCATTCTTCAACTACAAACGGAAAGGAGGGACAAAAAATATCGATCAAACAGTACGGTGCATGCAGCAAGTGGCATGCTTCGGCCGAGAAACGTGCAAATGAAGCCGAGCACAACTCACCTGTAGAGAGACCGCTGCTCTGCCGTATCTGTTCCCACACGTTCTCTTTGCGCTGTTGGTCCCTGAAATCGAGTCGCTTAGTGTCGTACACACAGGGGTGTTGTTTTACGGCTTCGGTAAATCTCTCCACCACGCCATCCGATGCAAGTTCAACGTTTGAGCCGCTGGCGCCACTCATGTTGTTCGCACAGGCATCCGCCATTTTCCTTCGCTCGATGCATTGCGACGCGGTCGGCGGCGGCGGCGCACGAATGGAGCAGGAGTCGCGTTACGTCGGACTATATTCACGCCTTAAGGTCACTTCGCTCGTTGCTGCTGCTGCGATTCCTCAAGCCAGCGGTCTTGACAGCGAGTGTCCATGTTCATCGAGTGTGATGTGTGCATATTTGCCCGTGCGTGCTTACACCATGCTTGTTAATTTAGGTAGTAAGCGATGTTTACAAGGGCGCGTTCAACTCCGGTGGCTGCTGCCTATCGTGCGGCCGCACGAGCCCTGTTTTGAATATTATCTGCGATGCGCACAGTCTAGGCGCACCGAGGGCCGAGCACTTAGTATGCGCGATAGCACCCATACGCATGAGCGCCACCCGCGTTCACAAAGTGAAACGTCTCTTTTTGTTTCGTGCTCTTATTTTTCGGCCCTGTCCACGGACGATATACGCCGCGGGCCTCTAATAGGGTGCCTTGATGTGCGCATCCCCGGGTGCGGTGCATCGAGGCACCCTAGCCTCCACGATCGGTAGTGGTGGTAGTCACTCCAAATGTTCGTCTTAACTGAAGAGCACGTCTGAGACGGTTCGTCTTAAGCGGATTTTATTTGCATTGAATGTGTGAAAAACTAAACAAACGTTCCCATGCTGTTTTTACTACAAGAACTAACCCTGGGAGTGTTAGCCAGTGCCACCACTCACAAACCTTGGCGGCGGATGTGGTACATCCTTTCTGCCGCAGGCGTCATGAGGACGTTATCTTTTTGGGTGAAGGCAACTGGTCAATAGACCGAAGCATGCGACCTGAACGCATCAATATTGCTGGATTCGAGATCCTCGTTATGTAATAAACGAGAAGAAAGGGGGTTATCCGAGGGGCCCGATTTTTATTAACGATATCATAAGAAGCCAACATGCATTGACACCAAGGACAACATAGGGGAAATTGTACCTACGAAATGATTTAAAGAAATTATAAATTATTGAAAATAAAAGTGGATGAAAAAGACACTTGCCGCAGATGAGAAACGAATCCCCGTCTTCGCATTAACCGTGCGATGCTCTACCAATTGAGCTACCGCGGCGCCGTTCTCCAATCTACTTTCTTGGGTATTTATGCTTCCTACTAGAACCTACTACTAGAATTGGTGGATCATCGCACGTGTAATGCGATGACGTTGGATCGTTCCCCGCCTGCGGCAAGTTGTTTTTTCATCCGCTTTTATTAGCACTAATTTTCAATTTCGTTAGATCGCTCGCCTTGCCCGCATGGCGCTTGGTGCCGGCGGTGACAAAGGCGCGTGTCCTGCTCGCAGCAGGCGTGGCGCCACGTGCGATGGCCGCGGTGTCGGGTAGCACGTCGCGCTACAGGCGGCGACTGAGATTCGCCGGGAGAGAGCTCGTGTTATTTAAGTGCGGCTCATCAGAAGGCGCTCGCTGCGAGGGACGGTGGTTCGCGAATGCACTCGTCGAGCGCGCACTGAGCGCCGACGGCGAGCTCGTCTTGAAGATGTCATCGCAGGCAACGACGTCCCTACTTGTAACTGCGGCAAGATCCTTCGGGTCTTCAGAGCTTCGAACGCGCGACATTGCTGTCTGAATTCTGAGGGAGTGTTCAGGTTTTTCTCCATTGCCGTCATCCGCGAATTGCCGTCATCCGACATATTCGCGTTTACAATTCCGCATAGCTTCGACATTTCTTCAATATACGTTGGGCACGTTTTACCAGGCAATTGGGCTGTGCGCAAAACCTTGCTAGTGGGGTGAACCGACTGAACTGAAATTCAAGTTAATTTCCTCGAGAGGAAATAATTTAATAAAGGAAGGTAATTATTTCGAAGAATCCCTTATCTATTGAGCGCCCGTTTTCGCCCTCTGTATGCTTGAATCGTGTCGGTGCAGGTACGGGTTAAATTCCGGCTGAAATTCCGGTTTGCGTAAGGTTTTCGGATAGTAGGAGTAAGTAGGAGTAGTAAGTAGTACCATTAGTAGTAGTGCTAGTAGTAACAGTACTAGTATTAGCAGCAGCCGTATGCTAATTATGTAGTATCAGTAGTTAAGTGGCGGTAGTAGTAGTAGTAGTAGTAGTAGTAGTAGTAGTAGTAGTAGTAGTAGTAGTAGCAGCAGTAAATGTAACTACAAGCTCTGTGGTAAAACCTCTGGATTAGCAGGCGACTGGGGACATGGCGAAGACTGTGGTCTTCATCATGTTTGCAGTAACGGCGCAAACAACACACATCCCAGGACTATGCGATCGCCGCGAATCCTTATTTCATGCCGTCACCGGAGGGACACCAATTTAAACAGTGAGCACATAGGTGCTTCGCACCAATACAGAATGTTGCACACTGAATTTGTTGAACCAAATGTCTACAATTGGTGTATTCAGGAAAGATGCACAGAACAGCCAACTCAGGGTCATCAAAGAAATGGCACAAAGTAACAACAACGCCTCAAGACTGTCATAACGAGTGGTAACGAGTTGGACTTGCTAGTTGAGTCTACTAACCGTGCTTCAACATTCATTATGGGTCTATATGAGGAACGGATAGAAAGAGCTAGCACATGAAGTTGCTCTCTGGTTATGAACCTTTAGGATACATGAATATATAAACAAGTGCATTGAAAAACACGTTTTTCACGAGACATGGCATCCCTTCATAAGGAATGATTGATAGGGGAGGAGGAAGGCATGCACCTGTGATGCACTTTGGGGCAGTGCTCCATAAAAAACCCAGGGAATGAGAGCGGCGTGGGCGGTTGCTTCTTCCTTCCCGTCCGTCTCCTGGCGCCGCCTTTACAATCCAAGAGAAACGTGCACTTGAGGTACGGGGCGGTCAAAAATAAATAATTTGCCCGAACAGGCAGAAAAGAAGAAAACTGATGTGTTCCGCGAAAACGACAGTAAATATTAGTGTTGTCTTCGTATCTTCCATTTGTTACAACGATGCTTCCCTGAGAGGTTCGAGATAGAATTTTGCAAGCCGGAGGCCAAAAGTAGAGATGACAGTAGCCGAGAGAAAATGCCCAGAGCGCACAGGTTCGTCGCTTGTTCAGGCTTCCGTCTGTGTTTAGCCGCGAACCCATGCACGAGACATGATCGCGAGAGGGCAAGCTGCATGAGCAGAGCTCGCGAGCACCGCGCGCTGCTTTTTCGGCTAATGAGCGCCGGCCTCGAGTGTGGTCAGCTTCGACCACGTGAAACAAAATCCACGACGTTGTTAGCGGACGATCTCTGTGTTTGGAGGACCGAGGAAAATAAAAATGAGGGCGCTTCTCTCGAGAACATCTCAGAGGATTCGTTCTTGAGATGTAGATATAGCAACCGAAACACAAAAAGTAGAGATACCTGGGATGATTCATGTTTGCGAGCGCTAGAATCGTGTCTTTTGTTTCGCAACAGGCGATGGCCAACCCCATGCTCCCGGCTGCTGAAACAGGGAATGCTTAGGGCTCATTTGCTTCGGTTGTCAAGCAGCTTTGGAAGGCGCAACGGCTGCCGCTTACAGCGTCTCGAGTCTGTACAATGCACACGCGCGCACGAAGCAGGCTTCTCCACAGAGGAGATTGCAGGAAGTAATGAAATTAGGGCATCCGTTGTGTCTCTCCGTATTACTATATTTGGGAAAAAATTGGCCGACGATTACGGTTCTTGGTAGCGGGATCTTTGAGCGCAGCTGCTGCCTTATTTCAGCAACAGGCAACTGCATACAGAACCCGCAGTGCCGAATGGAGGCGGTTCTGCGTTTCGGAGCACGCACCGCGATCGAGCCGGTGTTGCGCCATCGCGCCAGCTTATACCGCCGCAGAGCAATTATTATTTAACGTTTCTTCTGAGGTGGGATGAGGAAACGTTTGGAGAACATGAGTGTTGAGTAGCGGTCACACACACATTCACTCACAGACAGGCCTCAATGTGGCCGCAGAAGGTTGGGTTGGGAAGTAGAAGGGGACGAAACGCTGTCTTTCGAGTGACCGCGCCGGCAGCGCGCCAGGTAAGGGGATGTATAGAGCAAGAGTGGAGCCGGCAGAAGGACAGCCAGGCGCAAGCACTGGCGACAAATGCCACTGAGGAACGCGCCCCGCAAACGGGGAAACGAGAGGCACGGCTGAGAGCCGTACAGTAGAGTGTTTTAGTTGAGCGTGCTTACGCTCCGCTAAGCAGCTAAGCGCAGTGAATGCGCATGCGCCGTCCGCTTAGCCGTAAGCGGGCTAGCGGAGAGAGGAACAGGGTCCGCTTAGAAGCTGCCTGAGCGGAGCATGTCGCGCAGCGCTTCGGCTAGCGTTGGCGTCAGAAAGGATTGGATTGGATGCAGAAAGCAAGCGCGCTGGCTAACGCGTGGCGTTCCCCTAGACGGCGCTTTATTTTCCATTGGATAAAATGGACCGGTAACGCATTACAAGCGCACGTCTAGATACTTCATGGAGAAATAAGTTATATATATATATATATATATATATATATATATATATATATATATATATATATATATATATATATATATATACATATACATATATACGTTTTACTGTATAAGAGTGATCAATAGGTGTGTTTATTTTCTTTCATTACCCTGAATTTGGCCAGGGGACGCTGCAACTACGAAAGGTCCGCTCCGCTACGCTAAACGTATAACCAAAACGTGAAAATCGCCCGCCGCTCCGCTGTGGCTTAGCGGGGCAGCTCGGAGCGGAGCGTACCGTAATGACGCTGAACTAAAACACTCTAGTCACGCGACGCGGAAATGTAGGAGCGGAGAGCCGTGAATCACGCATGAGGAGGCAAGGACCGCCGGCACCGCGGCGGTGTCGCGACAGCGGGAAGAAGGGACGGCGAGGGCGGAGAGCGGCGAGTCACCGCAACGGTGCTGCGCGGAGGAAGGGGGCGAGAGGATAGGCGAGAACACGTGATCCGGCTTGGAGGACAAGGGCAGCGCAAGACTCGCGCAGCGCGCGAGCGATGGCAGCAGCAGCGCGTGCAGCTAGAGCAGCGCGCAGATCATCACCTTGGTTACACGAGGCACGACAGCGAGGCCGACGGCGACACGAAACGCGGGAACGGGCGCCAAAGAGCTGCGCCCTAAGAAAGGTGCATGGAAACACAACACATGGTATGTAGAATGTGCAGGTCTCTATTTACATATTACGGCGTGTCCATTGTTTGGGGCGGTATCTTGTCGCGCAGTCTTCTGAGGCTGCGACATTCGCAACTAAGAGAAAGATTCTTCTGCAATCTATTCTTTTTATACGCTCGATGACGTTAATTGCTTGTTTTTGATTGATTGACAATTCAGAGTACCGATTTTCAATTATATACGAAACGCAACCCCTCTTGCTACTGCCGAAACACCGAGTGCTGATAATTTTCATGCTTTTAAATCGCTTGCTACTATGAGCATCTGTCATAAATCAGGCAAGTGAACTAAGACCACATGTAGTGTACAACATTTCATCAAACACTACAGTCGGCCGAAGCTGAACAGATGTTCGCGAGAGTTACGGGAGCGGCAAAGGTCCAGGATGTGTAGTCCGCATTCACTGCATAGAGTGGGCGTGATGTTATAGTGATGCTTTTTCTGACGCTATTTTTTTTCGCACTTCATCAGTGGTCAGAGCAATGCTCCGCCCGCGTTATCAGTGAGATGAGCCAGTTTTGAACTGTGCATGATAAGAAAGGCATAGAATCGAGCGGAAGGCATTGCTACGAAATCGCAGCCTTATAAATCTTGCGGCATGATTTCGATAAGTTGTGGGATGTGGTGTTTTGACGTCAGTGAGCACATGTGCAATCGACAGAGGTTAGATGAAAGATATCTCCAAAAGCGCCACAAAGGGACTCAGAAAGGTTGCCTTAATAAGGCTCACGGTGAACGTAGTTTTACAGCGCAGCTCTCAGGCGCACGTCCCTGCGGCGAGCGTCGCCGTTGGCCCTCGTAACCAAGTGAACGAACACAGCGAGAGGTGTAAGCGAATAGACCTTCTAAGTGTAATCACGACAGAAATACGGAAAGAGAAACATCATGTTCGTTGGAAAGGAAAAAAGGAACCGAAAAGCTGGTGGAACAGGGAGATACGAGAAGCGATCGCCGAACGACAGAAAGCATCCCGAGAGCACATGCAGGCAAAGAAGGCAAAGCTGCCGCAGGATGAAGTATCCAGAAAATGGGAAATATGCGGGGAGAAAAGGTCTATAGTTCAAATACTGGTGCAAGCAAATATAAAAGTGAACGTTGGTTGTCAGAAATACGTGTGGAAACAAAGGCCGCACCTAAAATATTTTGGAACCACATAGAATTATTAGGCAGGAAGTCAAAAACAATACAACATATCCTAGACGAAGATGGACACAAACTGAAAGAGAAAGCGGCAATAAATTGCACCCGAAAAATAACAGCCCTATCTTTCCAAGGCAATGACAAAGTTGTACTTGAAGGAAAAAAGCATGAAAGAGACGCAGGTGGAAAAGGAGCTGGTGTTGACAAACTTCATCTGGAGGAAAGCCGAAGATGAAATTCCTAAGCGCACAGCCACAGGGCTAGACGAGGTTGCCGTTAGGCTGATTAATGAACTAGGACCAAAAAGTAAGGAAGCTCTGTTGAAAGTACTCGAAAGAAAGTTTAAAAGATATACGAGTACAAGACAGTTGGCGACAAAGTAGAATGAGTATAATTTATAACGGAAAGGGGGAGAAAGATAGAATTCACTCGTATAGACCGTTTACCATTACATCGGTAATGTACAGGCTAGCAGTGCAGGCAATCAAATTGAAGCTGCAAGCGTGGACAGAGAATAATGGCATTTTGGGAGAACTTCAGAATGGCTTCAGAATAGGCAGGCGTTTGGATGATAACTTATTTGTTCTTACTCAGTGTATTGAAATATTAAAAGTAGAAAATAGACCGCTATACGTGGCCTTCTTTACACATTACAGGAGCGCATGACAACGTAGACGGCAACATTTTGGGGGATATTCAGGAAGGGGAAGGCTTAGGTGACGATTGTCTACAGCTTTTGACAGATATTTGCATAGAAAATACCATTTGCGTTGAATGGGAAAGGATGAGGAGCGAGGAGAAAGTTCATATCAACAAAGGACTGATGCAGAGGTGCCCTTTATCCCCACTGCTGTTTATGATGTATATGGTGAGGATGGAGAGGGCGCTAGCAGGAAGTAATATCGGTTTTAATCTATCATAAAAACAGGCGGGTACAGTAGTAGAGCAGCAGCTTCCAGGTTCATTTTATGCGGACGACATTGTGTTGCTAGCTAACAAGCAAAGTGATTTGCAACGTCTGGCTAATATCTGTGGACAGGAAGGCAACAATTTAAGTTTGAAATTTAGTGTTAGAAAATCAGGTGTTATGGTATTCAATGAAAACAGTGAACAGACAGTGGCAATACAGGGCCAGGAAATACCTCGGGTAAGAGAAAATATATACCTTGTTATATGGATAAATGAAGGCTATGGATATTGGAAACACAGGAAAAAACAATAACAGTGAAGGGGAAGAGAAATGCAGCCATGATGAAGTACAGGGCGCTGGTTGTAATGGTTGCAGGACTTACTTTTGGAAATGCGGTTGTTTGTTTTAAATGAGGGGTACAATAAGGTCTCGATGGGGACCAGAGGTCAGTGGGTCGCCTCGCATTGGGCGCTCACAGGAAGACTACAAATGAAGCTGTGCAGGGTGATATGGGCTGGACTAGATTTGAAGTGAGGGAAGCTTGCAGTAAAATTTAGTATGAAGAACGACTGATGAATGTGGAAGAAATTAAATGCGCTGGGAAAGTGTTGAGGTATCAGTACAGTAAAAACTTCGATTCACAGTGGAGGAAAGGAACTAGGAAGCTTACCAGTATGTATGCGGCCTGTAAGGTGGGCAACACAGCAATAAGCACGTCAAGCGGAAAGTCAGAGAGGCTGAATTAATCTCATGGGTGGCGGCAATGGAAAAGAAACCTGCCATGAGTAACTACTTAAGAGGAAAAAACGAAATCAGGAAAGAAACCATTTATGATAACTCAAAGGGAAGCTCATTACTTTTCGAAGCGAGATCGGGATGCCTTAGAACACGCACCTATAAAGCGAGATATAAGAAGGAAGAAGAAGCATGTGCTTGCTGTGGTAAAGCTAGGGAAACTATGGATCATGTTTTATTAGAATGTGAAGACGTCTGCCCAGCGGTCGATTTAGGCACCACTAGCCTCCTTGAAGCCCTTGGGTTCATTGAGAACAGTGGAAAAGTGAACATGTCCGCAATAGGGATTAGTAAGACGGGATTGGAGGATTGCTGGAAGAAAAGTAAGGAAACGACAAAAAACGGAGACGTACAAAAGCAAAGTTCGCAATCGGGAATCAGAATATTTGGTTGTGGGAGTTCATGGTGTTTTCTTCTTTGTTTCTTTTTTAACATAGGTATAGGACATTAGGCAGTATAATAACAAGAGCTTGGTGGCGCAAACCACCGCCTCGTTCCGAAGGGGACGCTCATAACATCTATCCATCCATGCTAGTGTCCTTGTATATGATCCTGCAGGGGGCAGAGTTGCGCATAGGTCCGGCATTATATTACAGCTATGCCGTGGAGCCACTCCTCGCGCGCGCAGGAGGCAAATGCAGCGTGGTGTGCCGTTCGCTTGTTTGTGGTCGCGAGCGACAGTGTTCTCAAGTGCTGAGCAAGACGGCACGTTTTAAGCAGGCTCTACTCGAAACGTTGGCGTAGCCGGATGGCTATAGGGTTCCAAACCACGAAGTTTGTATGTGCATATACACGCACATATACAAACATACGGACGAACTCATAATGGGTTGGATCCCACGAAATAAAATCCTGACTACGCCCGTGGCTCGAACAGCTAAAAAATTTGCGTGCGAACACGCTGTACCTTGCAACAAAAAGGGGTGCAATATTTTTCAGCGTCCATATTATTACGATATGATAGGTAAATACCCGAGAGACGAGCCGCCATGAGAACGACGACGAAGTGGGTCGCTGCCCTTGGCGCGAGTGAATGTCGGCCTGGCGCTCTGGCTCCATTCTAGTGTAAATAGTCTGTAAATAGCCTCTTTTGTCTGTGTCTTTCTACACGTAACATTCTGGTGGAGGTCAGCGATCCCCGTCCTCGCCACGGAACTCCGGAGTGGTCGGTACGTCGAGCTTGTCACCATGCCTCCCGGTGACGAGCCCGCCTCTGCAACGGCTTCGGCTGGTCCGACTGCTCCCGTCGTCACGGTTGCGCAACATCGCGACCCTGGTGTGTTCTCTGGCCTGGAGGGACAGGACGTTGACGAATGGCTCAAGCTATATCAACATGCCAGCGCTAATAACAGGTGGGACCCAACCATTATGCTCGCCAATGTCATCTTTTATCTTGGCGGCACGCCACGCGTGTGGTACCAGACGCATGACGAAGACATCAGCAGTTGGGACTCTTTCAAAGAACAGCTACGGGAACTGTTCGGCGACCCCATTGGCCGCAAGGTTGCCGCGAGAAAGGCTCTTGCGTCTCGCGTTCAGACATCTACAGAGCCGTACGTTTCCTACATCTTCGACGTCTTGGCTCTATGCCGCAAAGCTGACGATGCTATGTCTGAATCAGATAAAGTGTCACATGTCCTAAAAGGCATCGCCGACGACGCTTTCAATTTGCTTGTTTTCGGCAATGTCTCGACAATCGACGACATCATTAAAGAATGCCGTCGCCTTGAACAAGCCAAGAGCCGTCGTATCACACACCACATCACGCGGCTACCCAACACCGCTGCTACGTCGACATGTGAGGGTCGATCGCGTCAAGCCACCACCTGTGACGACGTCACCCGTATTGTTCGCCGCGAGCTTGAGGCCGCCTGTTCGCCAGCTTTCTCGACGACGCCTCCCGATCCGCCAGCAACCACGATTGCCATGATTCAGGCCGTAGTCCGACAAGAATTTGAGAACATGGGTCTGAACACCGTGTGTTCAACATCTCAACCCAGCGTTCCCCAGTTCTCCACCGGCCCTCCTCGTCCCCGACAGTCCTTTTCCGCCACATCTCGCCGCAACCCGTCCGATTGGCGTACCCCTGATGACAGACCAATCTGCTTTCACTGCTGTCGCATCGGCCACGTCGCTCGTCACTGCCGCAACCGTTGGCCTCCGCCTCCTCGGACATACGCCACCACTTACTCCCGCACCGTTGGACCTTCCGTTCCCTATCCCACCCGCCGTGAACCCACTGCCGCTGATGCTCCTCTTCCGAACCTTCGCTACAGCCGCTCGCCCTCACCTCGACGCCGTCAGTCCCGTTCGCCCCAACCCCGCCGCTTCTCTTCGCCGCCTATCACCTCCCGGGCCCAGCCGGAAAACTAGGCACTGCAGCTTCTGGAGGTGAAGCTGCGTTGTCGACACTGCCCTCAAATCCTCTGCTCACGTTAAACACGAACCAAAACCTTCTTGACGTTGACGTTGATGGCTATCCTGTCGCGGCACTCATCGACACAGGGGCACATCTTTCTATTATGAGTGCTGCCTTCCGACGACGACTGAACAAGCTCCTCACCCCAGCGTCGGCACGCGTCGTCCGCGTTGCGGATGGTGGTGCTGTGCCTATCATCGGCATGTGTACGGCACGTGTTAGCATCGCCGGCCGCCACACTCCTGTCCTCTTCACCGTGATTGCTCATTGCCCCCACGACCTCATTCTCGGCCTCTATTTTCTCTCCGCGCATTCTGCTCTTATTGACTGCTCTGCCAGTACCCTTCGCCTTGAGTTACCGATTCTCGCAGAACCTTCTGACGCACCCCAGTGCCGCCTACGCCCCACTGGCTTTATTTGCCTGCCGCCAAAATCAATAGCCTATATTGAACTCTTGTCTTCCCCACCAGTCCCTGATGGCGAGTACCTCGTCACTCCTCTGCGCGACATTCCACTACAGTATGACGTTACCGTGCCTCACAGTATACTTACTGTTACTGCGAACCGCACTTTCACGCCTATCTTTAACTTTGGATTGGCGAAGCAAATTCTACCACAAGGTATTTGCCTTGCCAACGTTGATTGTCTCGGCGACCATCACGTGGCAAATTTATCAACCGATCCTTCTTGCGAGCTTAGCAGGCCTCTCGTGCCAGCCTCGGCCGCCGATCCCAAGATACAGAAAATGGTTGCGACGGACCTGTCTTCTGCGCAGGCTGAAGACCTTTATCGAGTATTATCGGCCTACAGAGATATTTTCGACTTCGACGATCGCCCTTTAGGCCAGACGCTCGCGGTCAAGCATCGGATTCTTACTGGCGATGCTACACCTATTCACCGACGACCGTACCGAGTTTCTGCGTCGGAACGCGAAGTTATTCAAAGCGAAGTGAACAAAATGCTAGACAAAAACATCATTGAGCCTTCTTCGAGTCCCTGGGCGTCACCTGTAGTGTTGGTTAAGAAGAAGGATGGCACGTGGCGCTTCTGTGTAGACTACCGTCATCTGAACAAAATTACTAAGAAAGACGTCTACCCGCTCCCACGTATAGACGACGCCCTTGACTGCCTCCACGGTTCCAGCTATTTCTCTTCTATTGATCTTCGTTCTGGATACTGGCAGATTGCTGTTGACGATATGGACAGAGAAAAAACCGCGTTCATCACACCTGATGGCCTATACCAATTTAAAGTAATGCCGTTTGGATTATGCAACGCCCCTGCCACCTTTGAGCGTATGATGGACTCCTTGCTCCGAGGTTTCAAATGGTCCACATGTCTCTGCTACCTCGACGACGTCGTCGTCTTCTCACCCACGTTCGACACTCACCTTGAGCGTCTCACAGCTATACTTGATGTATTTCGAAAGGCGAAGCTGCAACTTAACTCGTCCAAATGTCGTTTCGGCCGCCGCCAAATTACTGTTCTGGGCCACCTCGTTGACGCTTCCGGAGTACAGCCTGATCCTGACAAAACTCGCGCTGTCCGAGACTATCCGGTTCCGAAGACAGCCGCCGACGTTCGAAGTTTTGTAGGGCTATGCTCGTACTTTCGTCGTTTTATTCAAGATTTTGCGGCAATTGCTAGACCCCTCACTAATCTTTTGAAGAAAGGCGTACAGTTCTCGTGGGGTACTGCAGAAGCCGCCGCCTTCTCTCGTCTCGTTACTCTTCTCTCCTCACCACCCATCCTCGCCCACTTCGACCCTGATGCCCCTACAGAATTGCGTACAGATGCCAGCGGTCATGGCGTAGGTGCCGTCTTAGCCCAGCGTCAGCGTGGCCAGGATCGCGTTATTGCTTATGCGAGCCGCTTCCTCACACCACCGGAGCGCAACTACTCCATTACGGAACGAGAATACCTTGCTGTAGTCTGGGCGGTAGCGAAGTTCCGTCCTTACCTTTATGGTCGCCCTTTTTCCGTAGTCACTGACCATCATGCTCTCTGCTGGCTCTCGTCGCTAAGAGATCCTACAGGCCGGCTTGGTCGATGGGCTTTGAGGCTACAAGAATTTTCATATTCCGTGGTGTACAAGTCTGGCCGCCTGCACCAAGACGCTGACAGCTTGTCGCGTTACCCTGTTGACGACCCTGACTCCTCCAATATTACCAGTGCTGCTTGCATATTCTCTGTGTCGCAGCTGCTTCATTTCGCAGACGAGCAACGTCGTGACGCCTACATCAGAGCACTCATCGACCGTTTTGAACACACTCCGGCCGACGCCACACTACGCCTCTTCGTCCTCCGCGATGGTACTCTGTACCGTCGTAACCTTCATCCGGATGGCTCTGAGTTCCTACTTGTCGTGCCTAAACACCTCCGCTCAACCGTTTTAGAAGAGCTTCACGACGCACCAACGGCAGGACACCTCGGCGTATCTCGAACTTATGACCGTGTACGTCGCCGTTTTTTCTGGCCGGGCCTTGCCCGTTCCGTGCGACGTTACGTCGCCGCCTGTGAACTTTGCCAACGACGCAAGAAGCCTTCCCAGCTCCCCGCTGGTTACCTGCAGCCGCTCGACATCCCTGCCGAGCCCTTCCATCGTGTCGGCTTAGACCTTCTCGGCCTATTTCCGGAATCTACATCAGGAAACAAGTGGGTTGCAGTCGCGGCGGACTACGCGACCCGCTATGCCGTAACACGCGCTCTTCCGACCAGTTGCGCAACTGATGTTGCGGACTTCCTCCTGCATGATATCATTTTGATTCATGGTGCTCCGCGTCAATTGCGAACAGACCGTGGCCGTACGTTCTTAGCCAAAGTCATTGACGACATCATGCGTGCCTGCGCAATACAGCATAAGTTTACCACCTCCTACCACCCTCAAACGAACGGCCTCACTGAGCGTTTGAACCGCACCCTTACAGACATGCTATCCAAATACGTTTCAGACGACCACAGTGATTGGGACCAGGCTCTACCTTACATCACCTTTGCGTATAACTCTTCCCGTCTCGACACTGCTGGCTTTTCTCCTTTTTACCTCTTGTATGGCCGTGAACCGACGCTACCGCTGGACACTGTGCTTCCGTCCAACACAGCATCAACTAGCGCTTATGCCCGTGATGCTATCGCCCATGCTGACCATGCTCGCCAACTTGCGCGCGCTCGGCTACAAGTCTCTCAAGACAAACAAAAGCAGCGCTACGACCTCCGTCACCGTGATGTCACTTTTGTCCCCGGCACCCTCGTGTTACTTTGGTCACCATCGCGTAAAGTTGGCCTTTGTGAGAAACTGCTTTCCTGTTATACCGGCCCATATCGCGTGCTTCGCCAAGTGACAGATGTCACCTACGAAATCGTTCTCGCCACGCCCACTACGTCCTCTGCTGTGACTACCAGTGACATTGTACACGTCGCCCGACTCAAGCCCTACAACTCTCCACGTGCCTTGGATATTTAACTGCACCGTGACGGCGCTTTTGCCGCCGGGGGGTAGTATTACGATATGATAGGTAAATACCCGAGAGACGAGCCGCCATGAGAACGACGACGAAGTGGGTCGGTGCCCTTGGCGCGAGTGAATGTCGGCCTGGCGCTCTGGCTCCATTCTAGTGTAAATAGTCTGTAAATAGCCTCTTTTGTCTGTGTCTTTCTACACGTAACAATATGAAGTTTTCTCGCGGAGGCCGGAAGGCAAGAAATGTTTTAAAGAGTGTTTAAAGAAAACTTCTCACACGTATGGTGGACAATTATGTGAGCGCATTTCGGCTGCCAAAACCAGCCGATTAATGATCGCCGCCAAGCGAACTATCGTACGTGCAGTTATGTCAGTGACCGTTAACAGAGCGTTATTTATCACTAACCTCACTAACCGTCGTTCACAGCAGCTGCACCTTTTCGATATATGCGGTGCAGACACGCTGACTGAAACGCATTTCAAATGCTCACAAGCGCACATTTTAGGCATAGCTTATTTTTACGGTTCATTCAGACCACAGACTAAACAGCTGCTTCGTAGCAGCAAATCTGCAAGTGAAAAAAAGATTCAAGATGCAGGAGTTTGTAGATCAAATTTATTTCGTACAAGGGAATGGATGACCAATGGCTACAGGCAGCAGGGATGAGTGCTGGTTCTTGGAGCCTCGGGAGGGGGAATTCAGAGCAACTGGAAAGGTAGCAAGCTATTAAGAGTAACAACAGGTAATGTTTATTGCACTAATCATACCAAGATGGCAAACCTGCAAAGTAATTATTCACACATTGCAGACTGTGATAGGACAGCACATTTTTCTTGATTTCTATACTAGTCAGGTCAATTTACTGTAACACAGAGCTTATTAAACATAAAGGCAGAATTTTGCATTCTTCATATCGACTAAGGCAGATTTAACAAGCAAGGCGTTGCGGTCGGTAAATGAACTATCTACGAAGCTATCAGAGCTGCCTCATTAGCGGGAGCGCGCGAGGTTATCGCTTACTACAGAAAAATGAAGACTAGAACATTAATCAACGTTGCATGAAAAAACAACGCTGACAAAAAGTAAAAAAAAAAGCAGACCAGTGAAAAACCAGGGTGTCATGGGCAAATTGTATCTGCTAGTATTTACTTTGTTTTCAACACACTGTTCGAGGTCTGCATAGTGAGAATAATCGTAGAAGCAACAGCGAATTCGGCGAGTTGGTAAGTTAACATTCGTGGCGTATACGTATGCGCAGCGCGACACGGACGTGTCGTTCATTCTTTGTCCCGCGTCTGTGTCGCGCTGCACATGTACGCCAAAAGTCGCACAAGTGAACAACCTCTGATGCCAGGCGTACGATTTTCAGCGTGTACAGGAGCGTTGCTCGAGATAAATGTTGCCTTGGTGCCAACAAGGCGAACGCACATCCCTTTCGGAGCCGGCGGCCCATACCAGTTCGCACATCTGTCCGTCCCCACGGCACCGCGTAAAAAGCTTCGCCACCTTCCGTGTGGCTTGCGAGTTTGTCTCCGCTGCACCCCGTCATACTGGACTACAAGTGTCGATATGATGTAATTCGTATCACTTCATCAAAGTTCTTGACTTAATATCGTCCACGAGCTTCATTTGTATGAATTAACTGTATCACTGCTTTTTGTTCAACTATTCTTTGTATAAGAGCCCACTCCCCTCTGTAATGCCAATTGGCCCGGAGGGTAAAATAAATAAATAAATAAATAAATAAATAAATAAATAAATAAATAAATAAATAAATACCGTACCAGCGACTCGCAGGCGATGAATGCAACGCGCGCTCGACGGTCTGCTGATTGCGATGCCGATGGCACTGACGGAAACGACGAGTCGGCTTCGCGCCCTTAGAGTTGGCTTCGCAGCGGCGCAGTTGAACATTTGACCTCGTTTAGCAACACGTAATAGCGCTCGGCGAATAGCGGTGCAAGCAGCGCCGGAAAAGTTATGCGCAACTCTGCTCCTTGCGGCAGCATATACAGGAACACTAGGTCTTGCGGTTATGTTTGTGGCGAACGGAAGTGTTTTTCCAGGGCTCCGTGACGGCGACGAAAACAAGTTTTTTGTGCATGCTTTGAGATTGCTTCTGTTTTTGATGTGCTGGTTTTTTAGCCTTTAAATAGTAATTGGCTAGTTTTCTTTGTTGTGTGCGCGGGTGTGTTTCGTGTATATTGGGCGTTGTAGTATAGCCAGAGCGTCCTTTCGCGTCACGTGTTTTAGCACGTGCAACCGCGTGGGACGTTTGGAAGTGACAAGGACTATTAGCTATTAGTGGTTGTAGTGTGTGTGCAGTTGTGTCGGGAATATTGGTTTGGTAGGACAGTGTGAGCGTCGCCGTGTGTGATCACGTGTCATACCTTAAGTGTGTGCGGCATTTATTGATTCTAAAACATTGGTGCAGTTTGAGCATTTAGAATCTGTGCGTATCGGCCTTTGCTAGAAGGCACGTGCTCCGAAAGCTTCGGTGTGCATTAGAAAAAGCCACGTGTAACACCTGGCCAGAAAGACGGTAAAGCGTGCAGTGTGCGGGGGGTGCCTCAAGGGTAGTACGAAGGGACGGATGAGAATGGAGAGGAAATCGAGTCAATCAACAGACAGTGTGATGTCGATGCTAGGCTGAAGTAAATGGAGGGTTTCCAGGACGAACTTGTCATACAGGTCGAAGAGCTCAAAAATGAGCTAAATATGGAGCGCGATGCACGGAAGGCGGCGGAAAAAAGTCTTCAATCAGCCGAAGAAAAGCCGAATAGGGCCGCCATCATAAACGAGGATCGTTGTGACGATGGAAGGTAGTGTCGTGATGTGGCAACAGAGGGAGTGTGAACAAAGCACGTAGAATGCGCGCAACGTGGGGAGGGGTAGCGGGAAAGAGCTGCATCTACCTTGATGTGGCCGCAAATGAAAAGCAGGAACGCAGGGGTTAATGCCCCTTGTCAAGTCCAAATGACACGGAGAAGGATGCCAAAAGAAAGCAGGGAGAAGCCTCGGCAGCAGGAGAGAGTGAAATTGTGATTATCGCCGCCGACTCAAACGTGGCTAGGTGCTCAGAGGCAATTGTGGAGAAGGCGACAAAAGCGTGGCGGTAGGGACATTTCAAGGCCGGACATTGTGCAAGCAAAATGCAAAAGCAAAGCTCGCGCAGAATGCCAACGTGCGCAACCTTGTCGTAGTAGCAGGGGAGCTAACTGACGTCCTAAACAGAAAAGGGGCGGGACTAGCCTAGCGCTTGGTAAAGGGGTAGACGAGTTGCGCCAGCTGTCCCATCAGGTGCAGACAGGGATGGGCACGGTGCCGGAGGTGCCTGTACGTGACATTCACGTACAAAGAACCGTAGTGGCTGCTGATGAGGCGATATGGAAAATGAGCCGAGAGAAAGGCTTCGAGGTTGTGAAGTAAACAGGGAAGTGAGAAGGTGCGGTGGTTTCCAACCAGACGGGATCAACTTCACTCACAGGCTTGGACGAGAAGTGGGCTGCGGTCTTGCTGGTCGCGTGGTTGCTTCTTTAGGGGGCCCACGGGCGCTCAGGAGGCCATCGTAGGTAGCAGTGAAGAAGGTCCCCTAGGGGAACCTCAGAATAGCATTGCCGTCAATAACAGAAAAAGGAGGAAAACAAGAAAGAGAGCTCGCCATGCAATGAGCTACGTAAACATGCAGGGCGGCAGAAGAAAGGAAAGTGTGTAGAGATTGAGGAGCAGTTAAATAGAGAACAAGCAGGGGTATATGCGGTTACAGAAATGCACCTTAGACACTCGGAAGAGCCGCCAGTGATTGAGAATCATGTTGGCGAAGGGTGCTATAAAACTAAATCGGAAAGAAATGGAGGAGGAGTCGGAATGCCCATCCATCAGGGAGCCAAATAGAAGAGTAAATTGAAAGTGTCAAGAGCACCTTTCGTTATCATGTGCAATGAGTGGAAAGAAAACATGGCTGCAAGTAACGTACTTGTGGAGCGAAAATAATTCCAGAAAGAAGAACCAAGAGTTAGTGGATTGTCTAAGTGTCGATATTAATGGTTTCGCGAATGGTGCCGAAATTATCCTATTACGTGACCTGAATGCCGACATGTAGAATCTAGACGGCTATACGAACAACAACCGGAAGTCAATGCTAGATCTTCAGTGAGTGACATAACCTCGTTATCGTGAATACAGGGCCTAAGCGTGACGTTCAGACCACGTGGCATGTGGTGAACCGGCAGTCGACTATGGGTTACTGTCTGATAACAGAAGGAATGTATGATAAGTTGAATGGAATGGTCATTGACGAGGAAGGGCGTAGCAGTACAGGGAGTGACCATAAACGCATCATTTTGAAAATGGGATATGTAGTTGGGAAAAAGAGCAAGGAGCGAAAAATGGGCAGTCCAAATTTGAATGCTAAGCGAGTAACAAGTATAGTCACACGAGTTGAGGAAGAACGTGGCAAATGGCCGAGTAAAGGTTGGGGATATAGTGAGCTTCAAAGTGTAATAACGACATAAATACGGAAAGAGTAGTAACATGCTCGTTGGAAAGGAAAAAAGAAACCGGACATCTGGTGGAAGAGCGAGATACGAGGAGCGAACGAAGAACGACCGACGGCATCCCGATAGCACAGGCAGGCAAAGAAGGCGCAGTTGCCGCAGGATTAAGTCGCCAAAAAATGGGAAATATACCGCAAGAAAAAATATATGGTTGAAATACTGATTCAAGCAAAGATATAAGGTGAATGTGAACGTTGGTTGTCATGAATATATATACGTGAGAAAAAGAAGGCCGCACATAGAATATTTTGGAACCACATAAACTTATTAGGCAGAATGTCTGGAAGAATATAACATGTCCTAGACGAATATGTAAACGAACTGGAAGAGCACGCGGCATTAAATTACATCCGAAATATAGCAGCCGAATCTTTTTAAGGCAGTGACGAGGTTGTACTTGAGGAAAAAAAGAGAATGAAGGAGAACCAGATGGAGAAGGAGCTGGTACTGACAAATTTAAGCTGGCAGAAAGACACAGAGAAAATTCCGAAGCATACAGCCAGAGGGCTAGAAGAGGTTGCGCTTATGCTAATTAGTGAACTAGGTACAAAAACTAAGGAAGCTCTGTTGAAAGCACCCGAAAAAAAGTTTAAAATATATACGAATACCAGACAGTTGACGACAAAGTAGAATGAATTTAATTTATAAAGGTAAAAGGGAGAAAGATAGAATTCATTCCTACAGACCGTTGATAATTACATCGGTAATATACAGGTTAGCAATGCAGGCAATTGAATTAGCGGTGCAAGCATGGGCAGAGAATAATGGAATTTTGGGAGAGCTTCAGAATGGCTTCAGTATAGGCAGGCGTCTCGATGATAACTTATTTGTCCTTACTTAGTGTACGTATTGAAATATCCAGAGTAGAAAATAGACCGCTATATGTGGCCTTTCTATATATACAGGAGCATATGACAACGTAGACAGCAACATTTTGTAGGATATTCTGGAAGGTGAAGGCTTAGGCGACGATTCTATGCAGCTTTTGAGGGAGATTTACCTAGAAAGTACAGTTTGGGTTGGAAAAGAAGGGATGAAGAGCGAGTAGAAAGTTGATATCAACAAGGGGGGCTGATCAGCCCCCCTTGTTGATATCAACACCTCTCCCTCGATATCAACACCCCTGCCTCGAGGCAGGGGTGCCCTTTATCCCTACTGCTGTTTATGATGTACACGGTGAGGATGGAGAGGGCGCTAGAGGAAGTTAATATCGGGTTTAATCTCTCATACAAACAGACGGGTACAATGGTAGATCAGCAGCTTCCAGGTTTGTTTTGTGCGGACGACATTGTGCTGCTAGCTAACACGCGAAGTGATATGCAACGTCTGCCTAATATCAGTGAACACGAATAGGTAAGAATGTAGGTCTGTAATTTTGCATTACAAAATCAAGTGGTATTCTATTCAATGAAGATAGTGATCAGACAGTGTCAATTCAGGGCCAGGAAACACCTCGGGTAAAAGAATATGAGTGCTATGGCATATGGATAAACGAAGACAATAGATATGGGAAACACTGGAAAACACAATAACGGTAAAGGGGAAGAGAAATGCGGCAATGTTGAAACACAGAGCCCTATGGGGATACAATAGGTACGTGGTGCTCCGGGGTATGTGCAAAGCTGTAATGGTTCCAGGACTTACAATTGGAGATACAGGTTGTTAGCTTGAAGTAACGCAAATCAGCGCTCAATGGGAACCAAAGGTCAGTGGGACGCCTCGCATTGGG
The DNA here is from genome assembly GCF_023375885.2 of Dermacentor andersoni. Classification (NCBI taxonomy): domain Eukaryota; kingdom Metazoa; phylum Arthropoda; class Arachnida; order Ixodida; family Ixodidae; genus Dermacentor; species Dermacentor andersoni. The sequence continues at coordinate 2,648,873 of NC_092819.1, forward strand.
CGCTCACGGGAAGACTACAAATGAAGCTGTGCAGGGTGATATGGGCTGGACTAGTTTTGAAGTGAGGGAAGCGCAGAGTAAAATTGATTATGAGGAATGACTGAGGATTATGGAAGAAAGTGAATGGGCTAGAAGAGTGTTCATATATTTGTACAGGAAAAGCATTAACTCACAGTTGAAGAAAATAACTAGGAAACTGACCATCAAGTATGCGACCGGTACGGCGAGCAACACAGCAACAAGAACGTCAAGCGGAAAGTCAGAGAGGCTGAGATAATCTCACGGGTGGCGACACGGAAAAGAAACCTGCCATGAGTAACTATACTCAAGAGAAAAAAACGAAATCAGTGAAGAAACAATTTATCTTACCTCAAAGGGAAGCTCAGTACATTTTGTAGTGAGATCAGGATGCCTTAGACTCATAAAGCGAGATACAACAAGGAAGAAGAAGCACGCGCTTGCTGCGGTAATGCTGGGGAAACTATGAAGCACGTTTTATAAGAATGTGAAATTATCTGCCCAGCGGTCGATTTAGGCAACTCTCTATGGCCTCCTTGAAGCCTTTGGGTTCGGCCAGAGCAGGGGGAAAGTAGACATGCCCGCAATAGAGATTAGTAAGAGGCGATCGGAAGATTGGTGGGAGAAAAGTAGGGAAACGACAATTTTTGCAACACCACGAGATGGAGCTCACCTCCGCGGATCCCGAGTGGCGTCGCCGCGTTTCACAGTTTGTGCGTGTGGCACGTGGAGCACATGCTTTCGTATGCGACATAAATGCAGGTGCTGGGCTGTGATAGCGTAAACATTACAATCATCTATATCCCCGAAGAGCGCCTGGAGTTGGCATCTGAACAGCGTGCTGGCTATGTATGCAAACACGCGCCAGCAAAATGGCTCCGAAGCGTACACGTATACTCAGCGTCACTCAGCCAGGCTCGAAAGAAGCGTAGCCTTCGCTACGCAGCGAAACGTGGCGCAGACCACGAACGTGTGTCTACAATGCATACACACAAATATGATATTGAATTACGTACAGCGCCATAAATAAGTTAAAATTTCACGCCACGGTGCGATGTGCCATGTGAGTCAATGACAATGATCAACGCTCTCAGAGATTATGAACAATGACGCGCAACAATGCCTCAAGCAAACACGCCTTTCTGTGTGTTCTGTGGACTACGCAGACATACAGCAGTGGTGCACGCAAGGTGACGCTTAACATCAACTTGCCACTCTGGTATTGGACTAAACGCTGAAAAAATTATGCATTCGCTGCCAACTTCCCCACTAATTATCGTCAATCAAAGCAAACAGCATACAAAGCTTCGTTTACATCTATTCCCGCAGCGCGTGGGATCCGCAGATTTTTTAAAAAGTAGTATGTGCGCGAAGCATATTGAAGAAATTATATTACCTTGAATCATGACTTGTACGTAACGAATTACACGTTATTAATTACTTGAAACCTATTACTTTCTTGGTAGTTTCGCAATTTAGCGATTACTATATATGTTTCTCGGCAAGGGTCACTGCCATTCAATTACTTTATCAGTTAACCAATTACATTTGACCAGTTCACTGCGACGGATATTGACGAAGCAAGGTGTAAGCGGCAGCGCAGTGTTGAGCACTTGACGGGAACTGCGGCAATGAATGCCCGCGGTCGGCCATTACCGGCATGGATGAAAACACCGGTTGCGCGCCTCCAACACGACCGCCCACTGCGCACATTTCCGGCGCGTTTTGCCCTGCGTCAAGTGTGATTTCTCTGTCGCGAGTTTCCCTGTCCGTATATACAGCTAATTTTGAGACTATAACGCGTGCACAACATCTTTTGGTCTTGATAGTATGCAGTTATATTTTTAATTACAATACAAATTTCTATCTCACAGAACATGTGCTGACAGCGATTAACTATAAAACGGCAGCGGCTCCACAGCAGACGCTGGCCGACAAAATGAAGCGGCGTCGCTCCACCTATTTGCCAGGAGGTCACCCGCGGCGATCTTTCGGAGGTTCAATGGCCCTGCCATTAAGGAATTAACGCCTGCCGCAGCGACAAAGAAGCGCTGGATTTCGTCGCTGCTTCCACTCGTGACCGCAATCTTGTGCGCCCAATGTCCAACGGGCATGTCGAGCGAGAAAGCGAGGGTAGGTGAGCGACGAAGCTTTTGAACAGCAGCAGTTAAGGAAGATGAACAACGTGTGAAAGTCTGGAGAAGACGCGCTCAGAGGGACAGGTTAGATTGTTCTATCTATTGCGCATGTTGGTAAATGTAGGGAGAAGAGTAACGTAAAAGTAAACTGTTAGGTTTTAGTAATTGCCTAATTACTAAAAATTGAGTTATTAGTAAATTGGTAGTTTTATTTGTTTAACGAGTTCAAGTCCGCTTATATTAAACTTTCAGTTATGTATACTACAACCCCGACTAGAAGTGTTAGCAGAGTGGGGCAACGTTTGTTGTGTTTTTCAAGTTGGCAACCAACTTTAACAATAAACAAATACACGGAAAGGAAGTGCATAATTTGCCAGTGTAAACACAATGCTGTACTGATACCAAGCACAAAAGCTTGTATTAAGCTTAGCGCGACACGCGAGACAAGTCAATGCTGTAGCTCTACAGCAAATAAGGTCTAAGGATGGCTCTAAAACGACTTGATTAGTAAATTTGTTACATTGATTTATTGTCCTACGGAGAAAAACGAGTACTAAAAAGTGTTGTTTCGGGTGGAAAAAGTAGTTATGGTTAAGGTGTGTGTCTGCCTTGTGGCATATCCTGTAGGACAGGAACGTACCTGCGATATATCTATCTTTAATAACTAACTGAAACAAACCCATTGCGATAGCAATTATATGGCCACCCCAGGCGCATTGTTACCGTGGCCGTGAGGTTCCGTACGAGTGAATGCGTGTGAGGATGAGCCGGAGAACACGGTTCAACTTCGCGAGCGATGAACGCGGCCGTGCCCTCTCCTGTGGCGGGCGAGGCAGTGGGGCGAGTCGCAAGAGGAGGGGCGTTCTTCTCTGGCGGCTCCTACGATGCCTCGATCTCCTCCTCACCCACCGCTCCGTACAGAGTGGAGACAACCGCGGCGTCTACTGTGGGGCCACGCGAATCACGGACGCCGTAGTGGACGGCGTTGGCGGACGCCGCAGGAGCACCTTGCCAGCGCTCGTGTGCCTCGAGAGCAATCAGCGACGTGGCCACAGTGCGCGCCCACGCGGGCCTCGTCTTCAAGGCGATGTGCCGGTAGCTTCGTATGCGCTGTGCTGTCGACGTTTCGTTCGCGTTGAAGCGACAGATGCACGGAGGTCAATTGGATTGCGGCTGCTGCCGCGATTCTTTACTCCAGGGTTTCCACAGACAGTTTTCGCTGTAATAGAGCGACATGTGTTCATGTTTACGCGTGTGTGCGTGACACCGTGCTGGTTGATTTAGTTAATACGGCCACGGCGGCCGCATTTCGATGGGGGCGAAATGCGAAAACACCCGTGTGCTTTGATTTAGGTGCACGTTAAAGAACCCCAGGTGGTCGAAATTTCCGGAGTCCTCCACTACGGCGTGCCTCATAACCAGAAAGTGGTTTTGGTACGTAAAACCCCATAATTTAATTCTTTAATTTAATTTAGTTAAAACACGTTGACGAGCTAGTTGGTTTGAAACCATGATAGAATGTGTAAGCGCGACCGAACAAGGGCGTAAAAAGAAGCAGACACACAAAGACAGCGGTGTCTCTGTGCGTCTGTTCCTTTTTACGTCCTAGTTGAGTCGCACTTACCCATTCCATCATTGTTAATTTAGGTAGAAAGCGATTTGCAAGTTTACATGGCCGATAAAACTACTTCCTTATTTCGTACAGCAACCTACTAATTTGCTATCTCAATCGGTGCTTCGCCTTTCGGGCGGAACTGCGAATTTTAAAAATCTCAGAACAAAATTTCTTTGCGTTAGCGTCGGAGGTGGGCTTTTTCTAATAAATGTGTGTTCGAAGTTCGCCGAAAGCTGTCATAAATAAATTTCACCGCCCTCTTGCATTTTTCCCTTTGGTTAACATGTTTTTGAGTGTACGGGTGCCAAATTATTGGCGCGTAACCTAAAGTTGGTTCAACAATTGCTTGAAACTCAATTAGGCGCCTTGTTTCCTTGTTAATGAGCTTATAGAGCCCGACTTTGCGGCTATAACCGAAACTTGGCTCGCAGAAACACTGCATGCTCAGTGTCAGCCAGCTACTCAGTTGTAAGGAAAGACCCACCCAAGTGACACAAGACCGCCCGAATATGCGAAAAAGAAAACGTACAACCTTCTAATATGAAAACATACTTGCGCTCTCGGACGCATTTAGTGGGTTCGAATTGAACCGTGCTACCCAAGGATGGATGCCGATAATACTTGGCATTAAAAACGGCACATTTACTTAACGTGAATCCCCCGCCGCCCAGCTGGGCTTGACTGCCGGAGGCTGTCCCCCCAGGCGGCGTGGTGTGTTTGAGCAATGCGCGGACGGCGGCTACGCCTGTAGGACTTGCTGACCGCGGCGTGTTCTCGCCCCTGCGGTGAACAGCGCTGCCTCGGAAACTGCCAGACGCGGCCGTGTCGTTGCGTCCGCGTACGCACGCGGAGGGAGAGGCAAACACCGCATGGCATGATTGGGCAACTCGTCGCGCAAACAGTGCCCGTTCGGAAACATCGGTCGCCTCAGCGGGCTCGGTCCCCTCGGAAACGCCGAGTGCTAATTTCTATTGCTGCTTACGCACGATCGCGCGAAGGTGGCGGCCTCGGCTAAAAAAGAAATAAATAAACATTTCACCGGTCGCAGGACTCCAAGGCTCGAAGCTGTCCAGCTTCTGCTCTCCTCGCACCAGGACGAGCGCATGGGGAGGCTTCCCTATGCCTGCGTGGCTGCACAGCTCTACAACTTGCTGACACGCGACTGAGCGCTTATATATTCGCTGTACGGCACGTTGATTTTGAAGCGGAGCTCTTTGACACGATTGACACGCGCGTAGTGCGCAGCAGAACCCATCGCACGATGAAAGTCTACGTTAATACGATTGGCATTGAAGCAATGCAACGACAGACCGTATTGCCACCACCGAAAGGTCGTCTAAAAGACGTGCATGTAGTCGGGGTTGTTGATAACGATGACGACTTATTGGTATCCCCTTTGCAAGGGCGGACGCTAGGTGGCGTCGACCAGTCAAGACACCTTCGCATGGAGCTCCGACAATTTCATGCGTTCATGCTATCGACGACATCTTCCTCGGATAGAGCTTCGCTTACGGAATCGCCGGATGCCCTACCTTCCACAAGTGAGCCCATTTCCTGGATTTCACGAGTTTTTTACCCGACCACGCCGCTACACCTAACGCCGGAGTCGAGACGCAATCCTGGAACTTACCGCCACTGCCGTCGACGGCGGCCCGCCCGCGTGCAGTCGGAGACGCCTCGCTCACTGATAACGGACCTTCCCCCGCAACAGAGCAAGCCAACATAACGGGCACTCAGCAAAACGAGAACGCTGCTAAAGAGGGCTGGACGTTGATTTCATACAAGAAGAAGAATCTTACCGTTCTCCTGCACCCTACGGCGCTCCACACAGTCGTAATTTGATCGCAGAGTGATTGCACTTCCCTCAACACAAATTGCATCACATCTCACACACAGGCCGTATGGCAACAAGCCCTCCTCACCCCACACGAAGCCCTAGATATTTCGCTGAATATCAAGCCACGAAGCACGGATCGTGATCAAGACCCAAACTCGCTGCCATGTCTCAACTCGCTTTTGGGCCAACCACGCACGTTTTCACAGCATACATAACCGCACCGACCAACTCCTGCAGGCGGGTTATCCACGGAGTGGACAGCGGCATACCTTCGGAGCACCTTATGCGCAACTTGGGCATCTTTGGACCCAGCATACTAGCCACCCGGATGATGGGCCGGACAGAGACTGCTATTATTTACATTTGAAGGAAGCACCGTACCTGAGAAAGTCCTCTATCATCGAGCTATGTTCTGATGTTTGCTCCACCACCACAAAGCCGATGTGGAAAGTACATTATGTGGAAAGTTGGGCGAGTTGGCGATTAAGCTTCACCACCAAGGTATGATGAGCTGTTCTTATGCCCGATGTATGATCATCGTGCGGACAACTGCCCCACCAAATAAAGCGTTGCCAGATGTTCTGACTGCACGAGGCAGCTCAAGCAACCAGGAGAACACCCTGCATTGTGGTGGATATCATAGGACCAACGACCCCACCTGCCAAGTCAAGAGACAAAAAGACCATCACAAGACGGAACGAGCCTACTTACAACGCCTCAAACTGTGCAACCAGCAGCAGCCTCCACTTGGTTCCAGCGCACTCATCAACGCGACCTCGACCGATTACCACCGCGAATACCGTGCACTGTTTTCACACGGACAGCAACGGCAAACAACGCAGACACAACAGCCCCAGAAGAAGCAAGAATACATGAAGCACCGCCGTCACATTCGACGACATCGGCAAAGGCTATACAGTGCGTGCAACGAGCGAGCAAACAAGTCCTGCGCGCAGTCTGGGAAAACCGGCACACCCAAGGCAAGCCAAGCACTCCTTTCATTCCGTAACTGCCGTTCTTCAATACCCTAAACTCTCAAGCACATTCTACAACTGCCATTTACGAAGCACCACAATATCAGCAACGCATCTTGCGCGCCCATTACCAGAGGACACTTTCGACGCTGGAGTCTCATTCAGACAAACCAGAGACCTGTTAGCACGCTTTGAAAGCACAGAAAAGAAACTCCTCACCGACAGTGTAGCTTGCCTCAGCCTACGAACGTCACGAAACACGCCTGACCGTGCTAGAATAAAGAGTAGACTGCATGCTTAAGCGCCTCTTCATGACAAGGAACTGCGTTACCTTTGTCCCTTTTGATTATACGTCAGTTGGTCACAGCTGCCTCAATGTGTCTCTGTGTCTCGTGCATATCATTGGTTTTGAAGTGGCACCTATAAATATCTTAGAAATATTTTCAATAAGATATCAGTTGTCAGCGCCGTGTGGCCGTTTCTACCTTTCTTTTGTCCGTGTCTTGTCTTGCGCTGCTACGAACCTTACAACGGATGTTTATATATTGCGGAAAAGGGATAGGGGACATGCTAACTGCAATGTGTGACGAAATTTGTTACGGGAAGGAAGAAGCGTACGTCTATTCATAGATGGCTTTTAATGGCGGAGCCAACAAGCCCAGAGCAGCGAAAAAAACTAACCTCTTTTCGTCGTCTCTAAGGCCACCATTAGCGTCCTCTTCTTCTCACATTTCAGACTGTGACATCACCCCTCTCGGAAAACGCAGCTTATTGGTGCGGCTCATCGGTCCGAGAAAGGTACGGTTTGAGACGGCTGACGTGGATGATGTGAGAGAGAGTTGAAGGCAGGTGGCATCCAGTGGAGACACTTCATATGTGTCACCTGGCTGAGGATGCGGTAAGGGCCGTAGTATCGCGAGAGGAGTTTCTCCGAAAGACCAACAAGCCGAGTTGGAGACCAAACTAGCACAAGAGCAGGTGGTGCGTAGTGCACGTCGTGATGGCGCTAGTCGTAATAGCACTTCTGGCGTGCCTGTGAAGCTGAAAGACAAATGCGGGCAATCTGGCGTGCTTGGGTCGCCGTGGCTATGGCATCCCGAGTGTACTCTGTCGGCGAATCGAGTGTGGTCGAAAGGAGAGTCTCGAAAAGCAAAGTCGGCTCCCGGCTGAAGAGGAGATAGAAGGGTGGCTAGCCAGCTGTGCCGTGGCGCGAGGAATTGTAAGTGAACGTGACTGGCTACCAGTCGCAATGATCGGAGGAAACATACATTGCTAGCATGTCAGTTAATGTGCGGCTCAGGCGTTCGGTAAGACCGTTAGTTTGATGATGGTAAGCGGTAGTAAGATGTGTTTAGTAGCACATGATCGAAGTAAGTCGTCTATGACTTTCGCAAGAAAGTATCTTCCGCGATCTGTGAGAAGTTGACGAGGTGAACCGTTGCGTAAGATAATGTCGTGAAGCAAGAAGTCAACGACGTCTGTAGCGCAACTGGTCGGTAGGGCTCTAGTAATGGTACAGTGAGTTGTATAGTCCGTAGCGACGGCAATCCGCCTATTTCCGTCATTTGATATCGTGGGGACCCCTTTTGGACCCCGATCTCCTGTTCACACGCGACTTGGGCCATTCGTCCTCGCGATCGCTGGGGGCAAACAGTTCCAGCCTTATTTTGGATAGCGTACATTCCCCGCGGCCGCGGGCGCCGGCGCGGAGCCTGCCGCTTGCGCACGCGGCTCACGTTACGCCGTGCGCCGCGCGTAGGAATGAGGAGCGTGCCCCTCTCGCTCTCGCTTCCACTTCTCTCTTCTTCAGCATCGAGGTACGCGGCCGCCCGACAGATGGACTTTCGGTGCTCTTGGCTGTCAGACGTGCGGACCCACTTGGTCCCCTCTGAGCAAGGCGGCCCCTTTCTGTGTGGCGAACCTGCTCGGAAGAGCCAGTGTGGCGGAGCAGACTTCCCGGGAGCTTTCACCCGTGGTCTGCGACTGCCACCCTAATGCCGTATTCCTGTATTGTTCGCGCATTTTGTACATAACAGGGAATAAGCCCCCATTCGTCGGTACCATGACTGGAGTCGTCCGTACGCCTTGCCGGTGAGTCAGCGAACCCGCCGCGGCGCCCCTTTGCGTGCGCTGCGGAGTGGGGACGAGCTACGTGTCTCCTTAGACCTTAGCTAGCCGGGCCCGGGAAGGAAGCCAAAAAAGGCGTGGTGATCAGTTGTAACTGTAAATGGACGACCATATATGTAGAGTCGGAACTTGCCCACCGTCCAAATGAGGGCGAGACACTCGCGCTCGGTAATCGAGTAAATGCGCTCGGCGGGAGAGAGGAGGCGGCTGGCGTAGGCGATAACGCTGTCGTGCCCACGTTGGCGTTGAGCTAAAACTGCGCCGATGCCGTAGTCACTGGCGTCAGTGCGGATTTCTGTCGGAGCGGAGGCGTCAAAATGGGCGAGAACAGGAGGTGTGGTGAGCAGCGTGATGAGCTGCGAGAAAGCAGATGCTTGTTCAGAGCCCCAACAGAAAGGAACGTCTTTCTTCAGGAGGTCAGTCAGGGGACGGGCAACATGGGCGAAATTTTCAACAAAACTGCGGAAGTAAGAGCAAAGGCCAATAAAGCTTCGAACATCTTTGGCACAAGTTGGCGCGGGTAAATTCTACACCGCATAAAGTTTAGTGGGGTTGGGGCGAATGCCTGACTAATCGACGAGATGTCCGAGCATAGTTATTTGGCGGTGACCGAAGTGGCACTTGGTCTAGTTGAGCTGCAAGCAAGCGGGGTGAAAAACAGAAAGAACAGATGAAAGACTTCCAAAATGGGTCGTAAAAGTTGGAGAGAATGCGATGACGTCATCCAAGTAGCACAAACAGATGGACCATTTCAAACCACGGAAGAGCATGTCCATCATCCGCTCAAAGGTCGCCGGGGCATTGCACAAGCCAAAAGGCATTACCCTGAACTGATGTTGGCCGTCTGGTGTCACGAATGCGGTCTTTTCACGGTCCATTTCATCCTCGGCAATTTGCCAATATCCAGAGCGAAGGTCTATAGATGAAAAATAAGTGGCACCGTGTAGACAGTCCAGAGCATCGCCAATGCGGGGAAGTGGATTTACATATTTCTTGGTCGTGTTTAGATGACGGTAATTGACGCAGAATCGTCAGCTCTTATCCTTCCTTTTGACGAGAACAATAGAGGAAGCCCACGGGCTGGAAGAGTGTTCAATAATCCCTTTGGCAAGCATTTTGTCAACCTAGCTCGGAATAACTTGTCGCTCAGAGAGAGACACCCGGTATGGGCGTCGGCCAACAGCTGCTGCATCGCCAGTATTTATACGATGCTTCACGACTGTAGTTTGACCCGAAGGGCGATCGTTCAGGTCGAAAATGTCGGAGTACGATTCGAGGAGTCCACGAAGCTCTGCGGCATGTTGGGTTGAGAGGTCTGGTGCAATCATCTTTGTAAAGTCGTCGGGTGGGGTAGATGCAGAAGGCGCACGATGAGCACTGGTCGAAGACGGCGCAACAGATAAAGCGGAAATGTGGCACTCATGGTAAGGTGACAACATGGCAAGAGACATGCCTCGAGCAAGTAATTGTGGGCACTGTCCGAAATTTAGTATGGGAAGACATGTCTGATTGTCCGGTACAGAAACTATGGTGTGTGCGAAGGAGACATTGTGAGAAAGCAGGACTGAATTCTCGGGAGTAATGACATAGCCTCCGTCAGGTACAGGTGGGCAGGCTAAATAGTGATGCAGGTTGCTGCTAGTGACGGGAGGCGAATAAATTCCGCAGAACAAAAGTGAGTTGGAGCTTCAGCAGGAAGATCCACGGGAAGGGGTTAATCAAGTTGTACAACACCGGCTGAACAGTCAACCAGAGTAGAATTGGCGGTCAAAATGTCGAGTCCGAGGATCACATCGTGACGGCAACGTTCGAGCACTCTAAACAAAACGGACGTGTGGCGGCCGGCGAAACTCGCACGTTCAGTAGACATTCCAAGCCGGAGTTCCACCGTCGGCGCCCTGAAGCAGTCGAGTCTGAGCAGGAGTAAGTACTTTCTTCAAGCGCGTTCGAAGCTACGCACTCATGATGGAAATTTGCGATGTAGTGTCGATGAGCGCTGTAACGGGCAAACCATCCACGTCCAGAAGGTTCCGATCAGTAGGCAGGGTCAGCAGAGGAATTTCAGGCACATGTTCTAGAGAGGCGTCCCTCCAAGAGGTACCCCAGTTAGTTTCCCGTCGGAGAGCGCCGATCGTAAGCTGGCGACGGGAAGCGACGCAGCTGGAGCCACGCGAGCGGAGACTGTGCGGTGATGGCGACCGGCTAATCGCGCAGTGGCTCGAGCGTTGTCACGTGCGTCTTCAACCTCGGTGGAGAGTGCAGGTGGGCGAGGTTTCAGTGGGGAGCGGCAGTAGGCGGGAAGGTTTGGTCGAGAGTGGGCTGGCCAGGAACTTCCGCAGTGGCGAGAGATGTGGCCCACACGTCGACAATAAAAGCAGATGGGTCTATCATCATGTGTGCGCCATCCAGACGGGTTATGGCAGCTCGGATATTGCCTACGGTGACAGGGACAGAGGCAGCATACGAAGCAAAGTCAGGACCGTTGGCGGAGCAGATGGACGGCAGACCCACACTGGCAAGTTCTCGGCGAATGACCGACTGAATGAAAGACACGAAGGGCCGAGAATCGTCAAAGCACTGCGTCACTGGCGTGGCAGGAGACGCTGCTTCAATTTCTCGCCGGGCGATACGTACGACATTCTCGTAGGAGGTGGGCTCACGCGGTAGACAAATGTCTTCGCACGTCGATGAAGCTGCGGTAATAGGTAGACGCGTAAGCTGTTGAACTATGCGGCGGGTCTTCGCGTCTTGAAAGTGGCGACATTCGTTAAGGATCTCATTGCCCATTGTTATATTCTTGTAAACAAGCAGGTTAAACGCGTCGTCCGCAATGCCTTTTAAAACGTGGCTGACTTTGTCTGTCTCTGCCATATTACCTGGATGTACAGTCGCGGACAGAATAAAATGGACCACGGGATCTCCGAAAACGTTCAATTCCCGAGCAGCCTGTAGCAGTAACCAGTAAAACTGCCCACGACAACGTTGTTAGCATATTCTAGTCGAGGTCCAAAATGCAAATACCAGATTGTGTTGTGAGGTTGCGGGGATATTCAGCTTTTTCTTAGATTTCATGGTCCGTAATATTCTGTCCGCGACTGTACGTCACGTATGATTCAGTGAACGTCTGTGCACGGGTCCCGAGGTCCTTCTTAGCAGCACATTGGCGGCCGGAGGGTTCGCCGAACAAATCGCTAAGCTTCTGTTTGCACTGGTCCCAACTTGTAATCTCTAATTCGTGTGTCTCGAACCAGACGCGTGCTGTTTTCTTTAAGTATAATATTATATTAGCCAATATAAGCGTTCTAATGGTTGGGGTGGGGCATGAAATAGATGGTAGCTGGCCCATGCCGTCGTCCAACTTATCCACGCTGAGGACGTTGTTGAAGGGAGAGACTTGTTCTCATCGAGAACGAGGAATATGGGATTTATTTACAGTATCTACATGAGAACGTTACAGTTCATCAGTCTAATGTGACTGAAAGAGGAATGCCCTCTGAGGAGCCGCAAATGGCTCCTTAAGTACACTTTGTCCTCCCTAGATCCCTAGGTGAGGGGAAACGGCACTTCGACCAAACGGAGCGTCCAAAGGCATCGTAACCGACCCGCCTTTGAGGGGGAGGGTTTACACACGCTTCCGCACTGGTTTCACTGACCACGCCGAGGTGAGTGGGTTCTCGCAGACACGGTGCTGCCCAGAGCAGGCGCCTCTTTGTCCCAGAGTCGACTCCGCAGACAATTAATGGTCGCCGCGTCTGTCCATTGACTGACGACTTCCAAGCTGTGTGGGCCGGCACCGCAAAATATCCTTCAGGAGCTCCCGTGCTCCAAACAGCCCATGCAGGTGACGGCGTACACACTAACAATACGTGCTCCGCCGCCGCAGCCATGGTGGCGCCGATGTCCTGTTGACTCGGCGCATTGTCCTCCTTACAAAACGAGTCCCGCCGCAGCCATGGGGGCGCCTTTCCGTCGGTCGCTCCCCTGAAGATCGCCAGCCCCCGCCGGTCAAATGTAACATCGTGTTATGCCAGCTGTTGTGTGATCTGACCAGTTCGTAATTCTGCTACCAGTCATCGACGTCAACGTTGTCAATCCCGAAAAACATGCCAGGGTAGGGAGGCTGGGCCAGGATGACTGTCGGTGGCGAAGACGGGGCCGTGGTGTAAGACTCTTCTTCAGATGACCCGGCGGCCAGGTTACGTCCGCTTCGGAGCTCCGGCCTGCGCAAGTGATTACCCAGCGCTTCCGCAAATGATGCTGCGTGAAGGAAGAAGCGTCCGTTCATTCATAAGTGGTTTTTAATGGCGAGCCAACAAGCGTAGAGCAGCGAAAAAACTACTCTTCTTCGTCGTCTCCAAGGACACCACCAACGTCCTCTTCTTGCCACATTACAGACTGTGACAATATTTATGTTCCTGGTCCTCTTAGAGGCATTGCAAATAATTACTAAGCCGTCGTTTTCTTGCTGATTTTAAGCGTCATAACACGTTTTTATTTTGTTATTTATTATTTATTTATTATACCTCAAAGGTCCCGGAACAGGACATTACATGAGGGGTGGGCACATATTGAAAAAACGGCGTGTCAGGCTGGGTAATGTGACTTGAAAGATGGTCTTCGATGGCAGCTTTGAAACGAGAAATGTTAGTGATGAGGGCGATGTCAGAAGGAAGGCTATTCCATTCACGGGCTGTGCATAGAAAAAAAGAACGTTGAGAGCTAGTGGAATGGGCGCGTGGTGGATACACATCATTAGGATGCGTGTGGGGGAAAAAACGATGAGCTGGAATGATGATTTGGTTACCTGTAGGCTGTAAATGAAAGAACCTAAAAAGTAAGAGAAGACGAGCACTCTTGCGGAGGGAGGTGAGCAAGGGAAGACACAACCTGGATATTAAGGCTGCTACACTTGTATTATAGGAGTAGTCAGAAAGAATGAATCTGGCAGCTCGGTTCTGAACCGATTCAATGGTGTTAATCATATTAACCTGATGGTTGTCATAAATAAAGTTGCGAAGCAACTGACCAGGGCGGCGGTCAGTCCTGCGACGCACCAGAGGGTGCTAAGAATCCCTGGTTCCGGACAGGCCTTTTTTGGAATCTGAACCTGGCAACGTTTAATGCTAGTACGTTATCTAGTGAGGCGAGTCTAGCAGTGCTATTGGAAGGATTAGAGGGCAGTAAATGGGATATAATAGTGCTCAGTGAAGTTAAGAGGACAAAAGAGGCATATACAGTCCTAAAAAGCGGTAACGTCCTGTGCAACCGGGGCTTAGCGGAGAGACGAGAACTAGGAGTCGGATTCCTGATTAATAAGAATATAGCATTAACAAGAGAGTGGCAGGTCTTGTTGTGAAACTTAATACGAGGTACAAATTGAAGGTCGTACAGGTCTACGCCCCTACATCCAGTCATGATCACCAGGAAGTCGAAAGCTTCTATGAAGACGTGGAATCGGCGATCGGTAAAGTCAAAACAAAATACACTATATTGAAGACGACTTCATTGCCAGGGTAGGCAAGAAGCAGGCTGGAGACAAGTCAGTGGGGGAATATGGCATAGGCTCTAGGAATAGCAGGGGAGAGTTATTAGTAGAGTTTGCAGAACAGAACAATATGCGGATAATGAAGACCTTTTTCCGCAAGCGGGATAGACGAAAGTAGACGTGGAGGAGCCCGAATGGCGAGACTCAAAATGAAATAGACTTTATACTCTGCGCTAACCCTGGCATCATACAAGGTGTGGACGTGCTCGGCAAAGTGCGCTGCAGTGACCATAGGATGGTAAGAACACGAATCAGCCTAGACTTGAGGAGGGAACGGAAGAAACTGGTACATAAGAAGCTGATCAATGAGTTAGCGGTAAGAGGGAAAATAGAGGAATACCGGATCAAACTACAGAACAGGTATTCGGCTTTAACTCAGGAAGAGAACCTTAGTGTTAAAGATATGAACGACAATCTTATGGGCATCATTAAGGAGTGTGCAATATTAGTCGGGGGTAACTCCGTTAGACAGGATACCAGTAAGCTATCGCAGGACACGAAATATCTGATCAAGAAGCGCCAATGTATGAAAGCCTCTAACCCTACAGCTAGAATAGTATCGGCAGAAATATCGAAGTTAATCAACAAGCGTAAGGCAGCTGACATAAGGAAGTATAATATGGATAGAAGTGAACATGCTCTCAGGAACGGAGGAAGCCTAAAAGCAGTGAAGAAGAAACTAGGAATAGGCAAGAATCAGATGTATGCGTTAAGAGGCAAAACCAGCAATATCATTACTAATATGGATGAGATAGTTCAAGTGGCTGAGGAGTTCTATAGAGATTTATACAGTACCGTGGCACCCACGACGATAATGGAAGAGAGAATAGTCTACATGAATTTGAAATCCCACAAGTAACGCCGGAAGAAGTAAAGAAAGCCTTGGGAGCTATGAAAAGGGAGAAGGCAGCTGGGGAGGATCAGGTAACAGCATGTTTGTTGAAGCATGGTGGGCAGATTGTTATAGAAGAACTGGCCACCCTCTATACGCAATGCCTCATGACTTCGAGCGTACCGGAATCTTGGAAGAACGCTAACATAATCCTAATCCATAAGAAAGGGGACGCCAAAGAGTTGAAAAATTATAGACCGATCAGCTTACTGTCCGTTGTCTGCAAAGTATTTACTAAGGTAATCGCAAATAGAATAAGCAACACCTTAGACCTTAGGACAAATAGTGACCGCAGATCTGCATCATGAGACTGAAATAATCAGAAGCATAAGAATGGGCTGGGGTGCCTTTGGCAGGCATTCTCAGATCATGAACAGCAGGTTGCCATTATCCCTCAAGAGAAAAGTGTATAACAGCTGCGTCTTCGAAGTACTCACGTACGGTGCAGAAACCTGGAGGCTTACGAAAAGGGTTCTACTTAAATTGAGGACGACGCAACGAGCTATGGAAAGAAGAATGATGGGTTTAACGTTGGGGGTAAGAAAAGAGCAGATTGGGTGAGGGGAGAAACACGAGTTAATGACATCTTAGTTGAAATCAAGAGAAAGAAATGGGCATGGGCAGGACACGTAATGAGGACGGACGATAACCGATGGTTATTAAGGGTTACAGACTGGATTCCAAGGGAAGGGAAGCGTAGCAGGGGACGGTAGAAAGTTAGGCAGGCGGGGTAGTTGGAGAAGTATGGGAGAGTCCTTTGCCCAGCAGTGGGCGTAACCAGGCTGCTGCTGCTGCTGCTGATGATGATGATGATGTCATATATAGCGCAAGCATATTCTAGTTTAGTTCGGATTAAGGTTTTATATGCAAGTAGTTTGACTGAGGGAGATGCTGAGGACAAGTTACGGCGTAGATAACCTAGTAATCGGTTGTAGGAATTAATTAACTGATTGATATGATGAGTCCAAAAAAAGTTACTAGGTATATGCACTCCTAGGCATTTAAATGTTTCACGCTATGGTAAAGTGCAGTTGCTAAGGGAGTAGGACGGTACTACATAATTACGACGTCAATGAGAGCACACATGAGAGCACTTACTGACATTGAGGGACATGCACCATTTGCTGCATCATGCCTGGATTTGGAGGAGGTCTTCTTGAAGGGCGGAGAAGTCTAAAGCATTTGTTATTTATCCGTATAAAACGCAATGGTCCGCGAAAAGGCATATGTTGGATGTTAAGTTAAGAGTAAGGTCATTAATATATATGAGAAAGAGGAGAGGCCAAAGGATAGAGCATGGGGCACACCAGATAGTACAGGAGATAGAATTGAGGAGATGGAGTTAGCGGCAACAAACTGAAGGCCGTGGCGTAGCAACGGGGGGCGTGGGGCCGTTGGGCCGTGGGCCCCGGGTGCACGGAGCCAGTAGGGGGGGGGGGGGGGTGTCATATACGTCTGAAGACACCCGAAAATTGTCGATAACCTCGCCTTCCTCGACTACACCCGGGGGGGGGGGGGGGGGGTGATAGTAGAGCTATCGGCCCCGGGTGCCAGAGGACCTAGCTACGCCACTGACTGAAGGTTCTCGGCTCGAAATTCACGGATCCACTTAAATATGTCTGGGTGAAGATTAAGGTGCGATAGTTCATGTAGAAGAAGAATATGTGAAACTTTATCGAAGGCTTTTTCGAAGTCCAGAAAGAGAGCGTCAGTGGGGATGTTGCGATCGAGATGAGAATGCGAATTGTGTAGGAACAGAGCAAGTTGTGTGTCGCAAGAATGAGCTGTGCGAAATCCGTGTTGATTAGGATGAAAAAAATTGACAGGTGACAGGAAAGTGGCAATGTGGGAATGCATAACGTGCTCCATCAGTTTCGGGCAAACACTGGTGATGGACATTGGACGGTAATTGCTAGGATTTGTACGGTCGCCTTTTTTAAAGATGGGAATTACTTTACCAATCTTTCAGTCAGTGGTGACTGATCGCGTTGTGAGAGACTGTTGAAATATGAGCGGTAGAAAAAGACTGCTAATGTGCTTAGTGCTTTTTAAAACCTTGGAGTTCGTGCCATCAGTACCGCACGAGGACGAATTTTTTAAGGAATCGATGATTATAATAATTCCGTTCACATTAAGAGTAATGTTTGCCATAGAAGAATAAGTCGAAGGTGGTAATATGGGAAGAAATTCAGGGTAGTCACTAGTAAAATCAGAAGAAAACGCAGTGTTTAAAGCTTCAGCGACCTTGGTTTCGGGGACTGGGGAGCCAGAACTGTCACGTAGAAAAACAGTGTTGGATCACTGTGGATTAATACACTGCCAGAAACGTTTCGGGCTATTGTCCAAGATAGAGGGCACGTGGTTGAAAAAAAAAAAACCACGTTTGGCCTCTGCGACCTGCGTGTCATATTATTTGACTGCGAGGTAACATTGCTCCCACTTAAGTTCGGATTGAGAAGAGTTTCCAGAACGGAAGAGGCGTTTTTTCTTGTTGTTCAGTCGTTTTAGTGTGTTCTTTAACCATGCGGATTGTTTCCGTTCATTAATTGTTATGGTAGGAACGTGCAATTTAACCAGACGCATGAATTCAGACTTAAACCGTAATCAGTTAGACTCAAGTTAACGAAGATAGAAGTTAGCTGTGAATCTATCATAAAAGGTTGGTAAATCTAGGATCATGCTGTCATAAACGCCTCTGTCGTAAAGCGTGAGCGTTTTTTTTAAAGTTTTTGCTTGATTGGATATATAGCTTGAAAAAGAAGCGTGCAGTATCTTATGGTCGCTGAGGCCATTCAGGTACGAGTACCAAATCCAAGATATTAGAGGAATGGTCTGCAATGCAAGTGGGACGACTGACAACTTGGGTTAATCCACATGTAAGACACGTGTTTGTGAACTCGCTAGTCATGTTATTTTTTTATGCTGAGGAAGCTAGATTAGACCAATCGATTGATGGGAAGCTAAAACCGCCTAATAGTACCACAGGCGCGTTAGGATATGAGGTAGTTATCTTGCATAAGGCGTCGTGGAAAGGCGGCAAAAATGAAGAATCAGCAGAAGGAGGGCGATGAAAAATGCCAAGAAGGATTCGCGGGAAGGATGTGGTGCAATAAAGCCAAAGAGATGAGGATATGGTGACCGGGATGCAACGTAGGTGATGACTGGTGGCGATAAGGACGCCACCGCCCCGAGTATCATCGGCTCGATCTTTGCGAAATATATCGAAGTCGGGATGGAGGGACAGGATCTCAGAATCTAGAACAAACGAATTAAGCCATGTTTCTGTTAGGCAAACAACATTACCTGAAGATGAGCTGATGAGATCACATAAAGAATCACGGTTTGGAATGACACGGCGGATGTTAGTTTACAAAAAAGGAATAGGAGAAGGACTAGGAGGGGTGGAATGAGGCTTGAACTTCGGCAATTGCTAAGTTTTGCGTTCAGGTACCTTATCGGCTTGCTGGTCGACAATGTAGGTCTTGTTACCGGAAACCAGTTTGTCGTGGCGTAATTAAGCAGGATATTGTTCGTCTTTCCAAATTCAATGAGGCGCTTACGAGCTAGGCGAACCGTGGGGAAAAAATATTCGGAAATGCCGGAAGTTGTTCCTCTGAATTTCTTAGCTAGTGAAAGGATGGGGTCTTTATCTTTGAAGTGAGCAAATTTAACAATTGCTGGTCTGGACCTGCGATGGTGATAAGTTCCGAACCTGTGAGCGTGTTCAATTTCACGTGGTTGAATACGAGACTGAAGGTGCTGGATGCAGTGATCAATGATTAGTTTTTCGGACTCTCACCAGGTTTCATTCGGACAATCTATTAGCCCATAAAAAACAAGTTTGCAACGACGAGATCTGTTGTCCGCGGTACCAGCGCGGGCAGTCAGAACAGACACGTCGACCACGCAAGCAGCAGTTGTCGAACGTAGTGTGTCAATCTCAGCCTTGGTAGCGGCGAGTGCTGTGCACTCAGTTTCGATTTTCGAGTTAAATTCAAGAAATCGTGTTTCGTGGTCAGACAAGGCTACTTGGATTGATTTATGTTGGTCTAGAATAGCTGACTGCCCGGATTGAAGCTGTCGTAAAGTGCCAAGTAGTTCAGATTTCGCCGCGTCAGCAGCACGAAGGGGGCCGGGGTTCGATTCAACACCACCAGACATTAGTAACAAGTCAAACAGAATGCAAGAACAGTCATGACTTGGTTTCAGCAATGTTCTCGTTGATCTAAAGAAAGAATTTCGTTTATGCTTGGCCAAAATAAAGGGCACGTTATGGGCAATATATGTAGGTAATGTTCAAAGGCAGGGGTCTAATTATGGCATTTCCAGTAAATTACGCATGCAAGCAATCCGGAACTTTACGAATGTGTTTTGAAAACAACGAATCTGAAATATACCCGCCGCCTCCCCCACCACTTAGCGGGGAAGAGACCGCCGATTGGGGCAAAATACAGACTGGGGTATTGCTCCATCTAAAATTGCTAAGCGCCATGTATCCCACTCGCTATAGGGCTAAGTGCCCTTGGCGCGGTGGCATACCCACCTTAATACATGCAACGTGAGAGTGCAATAAGCGCCCTGATAGGCCATATAGCAATGACACACTGGAGCAGTGGGAGGCACAACTTGCCCGTTCCATCTTGGCGGGGCAAAAGTCCTTAATCAGCCAGGTGAGCAGCCGGCAGAGGCCAGTGGGGGCCTGGATTAGGAGGCTCCAACCACCCCTCCTTAAAGGGACACTAAAGCGAAACAATAAATCAGTTTAGACTAATGAAGCATTGTTTCGGAACCCTGCAGGCAGTTATTTCAAAAGATTGCTTGATTATTAGATGAGAAAATGAAAGTCCAAGTATCAGTATTTGAATTTCGCGCCGAAACCCCAGCGCGGTTACATCAGCGTGACGTCAGGGATTCCAAAGTATGTTTTCGCATTTGGGCCGCGTTGGGTGAATAAAGGTTCCCGAAACTTGCCATGTTTAATATTTGGTTCCTTTAGAACAGAATGTAGTCAATCTGTACCGCTATATATAATTAGTAGGCCCTAGAAGATGCAATCAAAATCCAAGACGTCACAGCCCCCAGGTGCGGGAACTTAAAGGGAAGCCGAAAAGTCTGTCGGATTCAATAAGACGCTTATATACGGATGCGGGAACCTTATAAACCATGAAGGTAAAATTTTGGGGGGGATTTTTCACTTAGGAGCGACGCAATCGTCGGTTAAAATTGCGCTGTAGCTCCGCCCCCCGTCGAGCGCCGCGCGCTGCTGCTGACGCTGACGATGCGAGCGGAGACCGGAAACGGCGGCGTAGTGACGTCAACACTGGTGTTCCGCTCCTTCGCAGCCTCCGCGACCGTGCCTGACCGGGCTTATTTCTGCGTGCGTGCCGTCATAATCTGCTTCGCTCGACCCTACATTCCTTTATTTGTGTGTATATAGGAGTGGTAGTTGACGTGCGCAGCATCAATTGAACTTGTAGGCCGATCATGCCTGCGTTCTGTGCAGCCTACGCTTGCACGAACACCAGCGGCCGCGACGATGTTCCGATGTTCCATTAGTTCCTGCAAGACAAGAAGCTTTCAGCTAAGTGGGACGCTGCTGTGAAGCGAAACAACTTCAAGCGCTCAAGAACAAGTGTTGTGCTCTAACCACTTCCGTGACGATTACTACCGGAGTTTATCAATAATGCGTGCTTTGGGTTCTCCCCCCCCCAAAAAAAAACATAGTTAGCATGCTGAACGGAAGGTGCATGTTTATCGCCCACCCTTGACGCCGGTTTCATCGCCAGCGCCGCGAATTTTCTATTCGCACGTGTGTTGTGAAACAGCCTGCATGCAGCTACCATAACGCAGTGAAAGCGTAAAGTTTGCATGTGTTAGAAAGCCTGCTCACGCCAAGACGCTGCACTCCCCCTTCTCTCGCACACATAAGAAACCGACCATCTCACGTAGCCGACGGAATTCGCCGGTTACGAGTGGCGTGCGGATGGCGCGCTGATGAAGGTTCTCAGGGTGTCTACCAACTGGGAAAACCGGGAAAACCAGGAATTCTCAGGGATTTTGAGTAGTCTGGAAAAAGTCAGGGAAAACTCAGGGAATTTGGGCTTCTATCAGGAAAAATTAGCGGCAATATTATTGGAAGGGTCGAAAGTCGCGGTAATGCTGGATCGAGTAAAAGATAGGAATCGTAATGGAATCGTCTTTGATGCCCTGTCGTCGGCAGGAGGAGTTGCCAGTGTACAGTCGACGAGCGACTTTCCGCATTCCCGATAATTTGGACGGCTTCGCGGCCCCGCCACGTACCCCATAGAGTCAACGTATAGAAACGTGTGAAATTTCCGACGCAAGAACTCTTCGCCGTCCGAATTTCCGGACGTTTTGCCGTGACCGCAGGTCCGAAGCGGCAATAATCAAAGGCACCAACACTGCCGTTTTGATTACTTCGCCACCTCGAACCGGCATTCTCGCACGCAGATCCGCTGGCAGCCGTTGCCACCCCTGCGGCAACGCTAGGCCTAGCTGCTTCGACGTTTGCTATGACGCTTCTTGCCGTTGGGTGCCGAGTTTTTTATTGAAAGAATTAGCTGCTGTCAGCAATGGCACGGACTCCACATTTGTGGTCCTCGCGATTGGCTTAGAAACTTGGAAAACACGATGCGTTGCATAATGCTGGGTCCTGAAAGTCAGCTTTGCCTCTCTACAGAAATGTTGCTTGGTAAAGCTTACGGAAACATATTGCAGTGAAGCATAACAAACATGAGAAGGGGCCACGGAACACAGTATGTTTTCCTTAATTATACACGCAGGCACCCGGTATTTCCTGTCCCAGTAGGAGCACCGATATGCCTAATATGTGTACCGACAGGCCTTCAGAGCGTTTTCGAACGTGCCTGTGGCGGTTTGAGCCCCTAAGAGCAGTAAATCACACGGATTTATTTTTTTCCTACTGGCCGACTTTTCGGACGTTTTCGCGGGCCCTAGGGAGTTCGAAAAATCGGTCGTGGACTGCGCAACTGACCAAGATGCTCCAAATGGTCCTTGGGGCGAACGAGTGGTGGAAGGTGGACAAGAAGAGAAATGACCTACGCATTGAGGAATAAACGGGAATGGAAGCTTGCTGCCGCCGTTTTGAAGGAGCTTGAGCTCAAAAAATAAAGTTTTGGCTGATTCCGAGGTGCAGGTGTCCCTCATCCAAACCAAAATAAACTCTTTAAAACAGTGAAACACAACACTCGGGCGTCGTGCGCGGGCTGAGAGTATGTCAGGATAGTTGAGGTTTACGAGCTGTTGAGAGAGAATCTCAATTGTGACAGAGTTCGGGCCTCATCCCACTGAGGTTGCTATCAGTTGATAGAAATAGCTCATATTCGAAAACATTTGCTTCTATATGCATCTCCTTTTCATTCGTATTGGATAATGTCCAACCCTATTTGCAATTTTTTTCGAAGACACTTTATTTGCTGCGCATTTTACTAACCCATGCTAATCTCTTTTTGAATAACATAAACACTGCTCCTTAGTATTCAAATTGGATTAAGTCATGTTTTTATTGTTTTCATGAGCTTACTAGAGAGTGACAGCATCGGGAGATATGGTTTCAGTCGGTCTTGACATAAACCATAGTTCTGCATCACTCCGGGGAATTTGCAATGGCACTCAGGGAAAACCTGGAAAACTCAGGGAATTTGGAAATGTCAACTTGGTAGACACCCTGGGTTCTACACTACACGTGCTACAACAGCCGGTAAACTTTTCCCGCGTTTAAACCGTCTGTGTAGATTGCCGACAGCTTTAGGGCAGCGCACAAATGCTGAAGATCGCATCACCGCTTATGTTCTACGAGGAGGCATGCAGGAACATAACACTACAGTTGTTTGCCCGGAAGCGTACTCACTGGAACGCTGAATGCAGCTTAGCAAAAAACATACTCGCCAAAGAACATTTCCAACACAAGGAGATGCTAACCCTTCGCCTTCGTTCGCGTGGACAGCAGTGCTTGCACCAGCATTTTTTGCTTCTTGGAGAGGCCGGCTCTTCGCAATCGGCTCATACATGTAGTATGTACAAGTATGTACGTACGTGTAGTATGTACGTACAAGTATAAACCCCTTACAAGTGATCTTGCACGCGACAGCGACAGCGCTACAAGCGAGGCGATGGCTGTCGTGTTCACTCGTCGTCTGCAAGCCGAACTCCACGTGAGCGACGGCTTTGAGCGACGACTTCCCGGAATGAGGGCAGCAATATACGCGCCTAAACTAGCGTGACGCATGCTTTATCAATTTAAGTTGATGTATTTTACTGAAGAAGGAGCATAAAATATTTCTGAAGGTCTTGCACTAGGTTCTTATTATTGCACGTGTAACATTCAATAGTTTGCTCGTTCCGTGCGACAAACAGCAGTATTTGAGTTATGTACATACAGTTTCGGCTTCGCACAATTGGCTAGTCGCTCATAGCATTTCCGGGCGACGAGCGACGAGTTCTAGATTTCTAGAAATGAGCGATCGAGCGACAACACCGAGCAATTTGTTCAAGCGACGGCCCGTTTTGTCGTTCGAAGCCGTCGCCCGTCACCGTCGTGCGCAAAATCGTTCTCGTAGAGTATGGACTTAACGCCGAACTCCTCAGGGAAACGCAAGCTCTCGAAAATTTCCATGACCGTCTCAGCAAAACGCCACCAAACTACTTTGCACCGTGCTTCGTGTGTAGCGGCAGCAGTCGGTGCGGACGAACACCATTGTTGACGTCACGAGGCGCCCGACCAACCACAGGCGGAAACGAGGCGCGCGAGCTGGGCGTGTCTGCTGCTGCACTTTTCGTCGAAATAAAAGATGTTTGCGCTTTCTTTCACTCAATTTCGATGCGATATTCGAATTCAGAGGGTTGAAAACCACGGCGTACTGCTCTTCAGTCATTTTTTCTGGAAAACCTTTCAGCTTCCCTTTAAGTAGGCGTCGCCACCCGTATTTCGTTCTTGCGCTTTTTCTGGCTTACCAAGCGTCTTATCGTTGTAAAAGTGGTGTTTTTAGTGTCATAGAAAGGTAATTTACTGATGCAGAAGCAATCGTTTTTCACTCTAGTGTCCCTTTAAACTATCCTCTCCTGACAAAAAAAGTTTCCCTCCCCCCCCCTCTCTCTCTCTCTCTCTCTATATATATATATATATATATATATAAATATATATATATATATATATATATATATATATATATATATATATATATATATATATATATATTGTTGAGGTGTTTATGTATCGGGCTACTAGCAGCACAGCGACGACAGTCTAGGGGCAGAACACGGACTCGGAGCGCTAGCGAAAAGAGAGCCACTCGACAACCTGCTTGTCACTATATGAGTCGGTCATAGTAGGTCTTGAGGCAGTCGACATTGACAATGTCTCGTCCACGATCGACGGCGCATGTCCGAAGACGGTTCAACGGGCTCGATGTCGTAGTTGACCAGAGATGTGCGCTCGACGACGCGGTAGGGGCCTTCATACTTGGGCAGTAGTAGTTTCGAAGAGAGACCAGGTGCAGTGGAAGGGACCGAGAGCCCCACAAGTACTCTAGGAAGGAACGTGGGCACAGAAGTGGTGTCACTGCGAGTGCTTTTGTGGCGCTCTTGGTCATTTGAAGTAAAGGCCTCCGGGATATCGCGACGCTCTTCGGCATGCCTGGCTGTGGCAGGAATGGGCGCACACTCAGGTGCGTCCGGCTTGTACGGAAGGATTGTGTCGATTGTGCGGGACGGGTGCCGGCCGCACAATAACAAAAACGGTGAAAAGCCAGTGGTGCTCTGAGTGGCGGTATTGTAGGCGTAGGTTGAGAAGGGCAAAATGGCATTCCAATTTGTGTGGTCGGAGGCTGCGTACATAGCAAGCATGTCACCAAGCGTATGGTTCAAGTGTGCTGTGAGGCCGTTGGTTTGCGGATGGTAAGCATTAGTTGTGCGGTGTAATCTTTGAGGATAGCATCGACGACTTTCGGCAAGAAGACAAGTCTGCGATCGCTGAACAACTCCTGTGGTGGACCATGACGTAGTATGAATCAACGAAGCAGGAAGGAGGCAACATCACGCGCCGTAGCTGCGGGGAGAGCGGCAATTTTGGTCTATCGCGTGAGGTGGTCAACAGCCACGATGACCCAGCTATTACCAGCAGATGTCAGGGGAAGTGGCCCATACAAATCGATGCGGACGCGCCCGAACAGCCGTGTAGGGGAAGGTAACGGTTGCAGACCGGCTGGCGAGAGACGTGGTGAAGATTTCCGGCGATGACAATCGGGGCACGAACGAACGAACTTCTGAACGTAGCTGTGCGTACCGCGCCAGTAGTACCGCTGTCGAATGCGCTGGTAAGTCCTTAATACTTCCGAGTGTGCACACTGTGGGTCAGAGTGCAATGACGAGCATATTTCGGAACGCAGACTGCGGGGTACTACTAGCAACCACTGGCGGCCATCGGCGGTGTAATTGCATCGGTGGAGTAGGTCGTCCCGAAGGGCGAAATGGTGGGTTGATGACGTAACGCGCGAATGGTTGGTTGTGCCGATGGATCAGAAAGCAAGTCTATCAACGAGGCGATCCAGCGGTGCTTGCGCTGTTCGGAAGAGATGGTGCGAAGGTCGATGGAAGAAACGGCAAGCTGGGAAACAGAGAAGCGGGATTGTCGTCGTGCAAGGGAGAGCGCGTCGGCGTCAGAGTGCTGGCGGCCGCTGTGGTAGAGCACGCGAATGTGGTAGTCCTGCAGGTGAAGTGCCCAACGGGCAAGGTGGCCTCAGGGAGCTTCAGTGAGGACAATCAATAAAGTGTGTGCTGGTTCATGGGGACGTCGAATGGACAGCCACGCAATTATGGCCGGAACTTAGTAGAAGCCCAGATGATTGCCAAACATTCTTTTTCCGTCATGGTGTAGCTGCTCTCGGCTTTCGTAAGCGTGCTACTT
This sequence comes from Dermacentor andersoni, assembly GCF_023375885.2. NCBI lineage: Eukaryota > Metazoa > Arthropoda > Arachnida > Ixodida > Ixodidae > Dermacentor > Dermacentor andersoni. The sequence continues at coordinate 2,674,964 of NC_092819.1, forward strand.
GCATAAGCCGCAACGTAAACAAAAAACCTGTGTTCGCGCTGCGCAAGGACTGCGCCCAGATCAACACCGCTGGCATCAGTGCGCACCTCTGTTGGGGCCGTCGGGTCGTAGTGACGCAAAATTGTAGGTGATGTCAGCAAACGGCGCTAGATTGCGAAAGCATCGATCGTCATTCTCTGACGACCACGAAGTGAGAGGCCCGCTGCCTCCAAGGAGCTTTCTCCGGGGTGATATGAGGGCGGAGAAGTTTTGGAGGAAGCGTATAAAGTAGGCACACAGACCTACAAAATTGTGCAGGTGTTTGACGGATGTAGGTTTAGGGAATCCGGCAATGGCACGAAGTTTGGCTGGATCGGGGGGAATTACATCCTTGGAGACGACCTAATCGAGTATGGTCAGCTGCCGCACTGCAAATCGACACTTCCTTAAATTTAGTTGTAGGCCGGCGTTTAGTAAGCACGTCAAAACACGCCGGAGGCGTTGAAGGCGCGCGGGAAGTCCGAAGACAAAGCAACGACGTCGTCAAGGTAGCACAAGCATGTATGCCATTTCAAGTTGCGCAGAACGGTATGCATCATGTGCTCAAAAGTTACGGGCGCATGGCAAAGGACAAAGGGCATGACGGTGAATTCATACAAGCCGTCGGGCGTGAGAAAATCTGTCTTCGTTCGAGCGTCGTCTGCCATTGGTACCTGCCAATACCGCGAGCGCAGACCAAGACAAGAAAATAATTCTGCTCCATGTAGGCTGTCAATGGCGTCGTCAATTCGCGGGAGCGGGTAAACGCCCTTGGGAGTAATCAAGTTGAGGCACCGAAAGTCCACACAAAACCGCACAGAACCGTCTTTTTTCTCAACAAGGACGACAGGTGATGCCCGGAGGTCGAATCACTTTGCGTCGAAGCATGTCGTCGACTTGCTCGTTATTTACACGACGTTCTGGGGGAGACACGCGATACGGGCGTTGCCGCAGTGACGGTTGGGAGCCAATGTCGATGCGATGTCTAACAGTGGACGGCTGGCCCAGCAAAGGTTACCCAACGTCGAAAAAAGAACGAAATTATTCTAGCAGGCACAGAAGCTGGCCGGGAACGTTGAGCCGGCGTAAGGTTATCAGCAGTTGATTGAGTAAGCGATGAATCGATTGACCCCCGCACGGGTAACCTTGCGATCGTGTAACAGCGCACTCTCTGCATGGTCGGGACAGTGCGATCGCAACGGCAAGAGCCGGGCTGCAGTTTTGCGTACGTACTGCGGGCCGTCGGAACGGGAGAAGCCGCACTGGTGGCTCAAAGCCTGACCTGCAGCGTGCGACAACAGAGGATGGCCGCCGTTCGTCGGTGGGGAGACTGCGCATCGCCTAGGCGCTGCGTACAGTTGCTGTTGTTGGTCGGGCTGCAGTGCAAGCCACTGAGACGGAAGCCTGGCGCTGACGATGATTCAGGTGGCCCACTGGATCGCGTAGTCAGCGTGCAGAGAAAACCGGAAGACACACGTTTTTACCACGACGGGGAGAGAATCCATGTCCAATCGAGAACCTCGGGTTGGATCGAAAAGAGGGAGAAGAAAAGCATAAAGGTTAACGAGAAGCAAACCTCTGGTTTGCTATCTTGACCGTGTGTTGGGAAACAAAGGTGGCTAGAAAAAAGAAAGGAGGAGAAGGAAGAAAAACGCCACAAGTGCTAAAGGCGCTCGCTCAGTCCTGTAGATCGCAAAAAGCACAGCAATGCTTTAACAGTCTTATTAGATTTAGCGTCATGCCTGCGTTGGAGGATTGCCTCTTGCAACAGAGGTCAACCTTCGAATTTGTTGAGCACGACAGTAAGTGCGCGTCCCTGTGCACAATAGTGCGGACACTGGCAAATAACATGGTTTTCTTTTCTCCTCAGTTCCCACAGGCTGTGGTGTCGCTCATTCTTGAATGCAAAGCGTAGCCCGTGGGGAACGCCACGCTCAACCATAGTCTGCGTAAGAGGGTCACTTCTCTTCGGGAGAGTCATGATGATATCTGGAGACATAATTCAAGGTCAAGGGAATGTAGTCTGGTATTTCTCTAGTTGAGCCTGTTGCATTCAGGTAGGGGGCGTTGGTGTGCAAATATGCGACGTGTTTTCGCAGCCCTTAAAGTCGGATCAATAAATATGCATCCTCTCAGTGAGGTAATCGAGCCGCTGAAATGACCACTGACAATAATGATGCGGTGTACCTTCTTGGCTAAGTGGTGTATGGATTCTGCAATAATCAATACCAATTGGTCATGTGGACTCACTGAAAGAGCGGGTGGTCTTTTTGGCAACCGTAGAACACAGCCTACCAGTGGATGAAAACATCAGTCGACCAAAATAAGGCAACTTAAAGCAAGCCCGAAACTTTACCGGCGCAAGCGTGCGACTGAGCATCGTTTAGGTGTGTTCAAAAGGGGCGTGGAGTTAAATCAACAAAATTTACTGAAAGAACATCATAAATAGCATGAAAAATTCATCTATTGGTTAAAAAATTAGTACAGCTAGAGTCTTGTGAAATGAAACTATCCAATGTGACCTCCATCAGCTGCCACCACCTTCTTCAGCCTAGACCTGGAACTGCGGAAGGCATGCCTCACCTCATCTCTGTAGGATGCATCATCACCAGCCCTGTGTATGCCTGCACGGTGTTCTTGGTGCTGTGGTGCTTCGTATTGACCTTCCCCTTAACGATGACTGCACGTAGTAGTGGAGCTGGTTGCTTTCGGAGCTGAATCCAGGCCACAAGTCGGGCGACCAGTGGCAGGGCACGTTATCACAAAGCCACCATTGTGTCTTCCTTGTGCGCCGAAGCTGAGTCCTGATGCAACACGTACTTCCTTTAGTAAAGTAATGAACGGGGCTAGTTCGTGGACGTTCATGACTGTATTGCGCTTAGTATTACGCTGACGGAAGAACTTAAAGAACGCACATAAAAGAATAAAAAATGGACGTACGTGGCGCCACGTACGTCCATTTTTTGTTGTTTAAGTTCTTTCCGTGAGTATAATACTAAGCTCAATACATTCATGAACGTACTTCTTCCGAGCGGCCGCCTTGTCCATCCAGTGCTTCACAACCGTCTACAACAAGTTGACATAACTGTCAGAAATCACCCTCAAACCACCCTCAAAATGGTGGGGCGCCATGACGTCACCCTCACTGCTCACCACACCCACCACCGTATTGGAGGCGGGAAATTTGGTGTGCGTGAGGGTTGGTGCGTCAGCAGCATTCTGGCATATCCAGCGGTTCACCATACTGTCTTAAACGAAGTTCTCGCGCAATAAAAACCAGGCTGATTGTGGTTCTCGCCACGCCAACTTCGTAAGCGGGGCCGTTCATGCTAGAACTAGACTGAGACCCAGGGTCTAATGTTTTCATCAATCGCCTTTTACGATCTATTCGCTTTCTGTGCTTAGCTCGGTCCGCAGTGGCATCTTCGTGTGATACATTCCCTGGAAGTCTTGGCAATGCAGTACAGTTATGTTTCTTTTTTGTAACCAAACCATGCGATAATCTGCTGGGCGTCTTCGCAGCCCGAAGCGATTCAAATACCGCCGTCCATCTTCGTTGAGCAAGTCACCTGCGATGAGTGGAATGAGCCTCTCGAGCCCCATCTTGAAAGCGATTTGCGATGAGTACCGAGGGATGATGACTTGGTGTGCGCTGCGTTCTCGCCGCTTAGTTCGCATTGAAATGACAGGCAGCACAAAGGTCAATGCGATACGTGGACCTTACTGCAATACGAAGGTCCTTACTTGGTATAGCTGTCTATTAGTTTGCTATCGCAATCGATGCTTCGCTTTTTGCGAAGCATCGACAGCGACAGCAAGGAATCGAAACTACGACTTTGAAAAGAAAGACGCCCCTACGTGATGTCTCGAAGTAAATGGCAGAAGAGGTTGTACTCTGGACATTCCTCCATTTCTTTCGTTGCGTGACGTAGGCGCAACGCGTACAAAATGGCGCTGATCGCCTAGTTTTGCTTCCGGAACATGACGCAAGCTTGATGTTTTGCCTAAGAAACTGAAATGGAGGCGAAGTTCCTAACTTTCTTGATGAAACAACACAGTTTACCTCCACAGTAAAAATAAAGCAGTTGAAATCGCACGATTATTCCGTCGAAAACGCTTCTCGCTCCCGTCGTCTGCTGCGTACAAGCGATCGCCGGATTCGTTAGCCAGGGGCTCTATTCTGGACGTTCCTTCAGGCGTGACGTAGGCGCCATGGAGTTTCATGCAACTACAAGAGGGAAATGTAGTGCTAGTGTTTACGAGACATAGTCTCCTACGATAGTTACTTGAGGGAACTCTCGGGCTGCTATCGTTCAGCCACCATGGGAAAGATGGGTAGTTCATGGATTTGTGTGATCGTCGTGCTAAAGTGGCTTAAATTTCAAATCCATTCATACTTTCCTTTAATGCAAAGGCTAATAAGACTACAAGCACCCATAATCACTGCTAATTGCAGTTCTACTGCTTGTCCATGAAATATACCATGTTAAGATGACTGCCTAGAGATCGTGAGAATTTTCATGTTGGTGTGACATACTGTATTTTGATTTTGTTGACATTTAGTCAAATGGTACACCCAATATACCCGCATTCTAGTTTTCTTGTCCAAATCGCATGGCAATGTACTTTGATCCTTTAGCGTGCACTCCTCTGCACTACGTGAAGTCGCACAGGGCTGGCTCTGACATCGTTGTGTCCTTGCAGCTGCCTTCTTGCGTTATATAAAGCGGGTGCCTGAAAAATACAGTGTGCAAAAGTCAACACGAAGACATGGTGTAAAACAACACCATGACAGTCAAGGTCATGACACTAAAAGAAAGTCTTAGCTCTTAGTCTTGCTGAAATGCATGCGAAACATCTAAACGACGGCAACAGTCAACTGCTAAACTAACTTCAATGTTTAGATTTAAACAACAAAGAAATAACCGACAGTTCATCCTCATTCGGCACCCATGTTAAGATACTCCTGCTAATAAACAGAATGTTGGCCATTGTCAGATGTCATAGGTCTGTCATTAGTCTGGTGTGTCGCAAACACCACTTGTGACACATTCTAGGCACGTGCCCAGTGTGCCCCCTGCACAATCTCTGGTTTTGCCGCTGCTCAAGCCATAATTTGAGGATCATATCTGCAAATATGATGCTCAATAGGGATGAAAAATATGGTCCTCCAGTTCAATGAATATGACTGGATGTGCCTATAAGAAAGGGCAACAAGGCTTGTTATGGTAAGTTTACCCACATTTCAATAATAACAAGAAAGTTCACTGCGGCCTGCATCTAAGCCTACTAAAAGGCATGAACTTATTTTCATTTATGAGGTGCACAATGAAGTTCATTTTTGACAGACTCGACTACTGCTGCAGTTTGAAATCTAGCATTTTACATTCTTGAAGGCATGTAAAGGTTGCAGTTAGATCGCAGTTATTAGTTTATTAGACCAACTCTGTTTTGTGTACGACAGGCGACTGGTAACACGGAATAAAAGCAACGTTTTACTTTTATACTTTATTTCTCTACTAAAAATATGAAAGCGATAAGCACATTTTGATCTAGCATGTAGTGTCAAGATGCACACATTACGCTTGTAACCCCCAGAGGAAGGGTGATTTAGCTGTTCATATGACGTAACTCTGAAACGCCAACTCATATTAGCAAATGCACATGCATGTCCAAAACAATAAGCATATGAAAAGCGCCCCTGCAATTGTAATTCCACACATCAGCCGTTATACTCGATGCCGACGCATAACTCGCTGCTTGACAATTCACCGAGTTCGTAGACATAAGCACTGTAAGATTCGTCGGACGATCTCGCCGCTGCCACCATTTGTTAGAGTTGTCGGACGATCTACGAGCTGTAGGCCGATCTCACCGCTGCCATTCAGATGTAAGATTTGGCAGTCGTAGCTGTAGGAAGGAGCTTGACTCTTCGTCGGGACTTAGGAGAGCAGGATTTATTTACATGTTATTTACAGTTGAACAGGAGATACATCGACAGTCTAGCGTGACTCCCAATTGGAGCCCGCAAGACGAGCATACAGCAAACAGCTTACGAGCACACAGCTCACGAGTACATTTCGAGCCCGACAACGAGCACGCAGCTCACGAGTACATTTCTAGCACGACAACGAGCACACACTAGCAGCCGACAATCGCTGCTTATAAGTACTCCGCTCGACGTCATAGTTCGACGTCATTGTAGATGACCCGCCCTTTTGGAGGAGGATGAGGGCTCTCGACTTGGAGGAGGATGAGGTCCATCGACTTGAAGGAGGATGAGGGCTTACACACACGTGCCGCACACACGCACAGGTGTAATGGTCCGGAGCCGACGTCAGAGGGGCTTCGTAGAACTCTGAGCCGGGTAGCACATTGTCTTGCGTCTTGGTCAGCGCGTGGGAAGGAGCCTTCGTCGGCTTTCCCGCGGCAACTCCCCCACCCGTAGCAGATCAGGTCCGCGTTGTTGTGTTGCGCACAAAGCCTGCTTCGTCGAATGCATCCTAGCTGAAGCGACGGAGGGTGGAGGATGCGCGCATTGTTCCCGACACAAAGTCGACTTAGTCACGCCGTGGCTAGAGGTTGGCGGCGGCGTTCCAAGATGAGGTTGCCACCGCTGGCGTAAATGGCTGGCAAACTTGCACTGCAGCTGGCCGTTCTTAACAGCACCCTTTCAGAGTCGCACCGCCCTAGAAAACCGCAACAGGAGACATAAAATCAGACATACAATCACACTATTTCAATACATGAGCAAAAACAGTTTAGTTTTCGGGCTAAACACCATGAGAGCGAGTTAGTGCGTGACGGCGACGAGCGACGGCTTCGAGTGACAAAGCAAGCCATCGCTTGTACAGATCGCACGGTTCTGGAAATCTAGAAATCGTCGCTCGTCTCCCGGAAGTGCTATGAGCGACTAGCCAATAGCGCGAAGCCGGAACTGGATGTACATAGCTCAAATACTACCGATTGTCGCCTTGAACGAGCAAACAATTGAATTTTTATATGTGCAAGAATAGGAACCTACTGCAAGACCTTCGGAAATATTTTATGCTACTATTTATAGTAAAATACATCAACTTAAGTTACTAAAGCCCGGCTCACGCTAGTTTTCACGCCTGTTTGCAGCCCTCATACCGGCAACAGCGGGGAGGAGTCGCTCAACATCGTCGCTCGCACGTAGTACGACTTGTAGGCGACGAGCGAACGCGGCAGCCATCTCCATCGCATCGCTTGTAGCTGTCGCGCGCAAGATCGCTTATATGGGGTTTATACTTTATTCAGCATAAAACATGGATTCCTCATGAGTTTTCAGTAAGTTCAAGATAACGCGCCCATTGACCTCTTGCAGCATGCAGCTGAGTGCCTGCGGCAAAGTTTCTAACTAGTACTGGTGCTGCACGTAACGTCAGTGGTCGCAGATTACCCATGGGCGAGACACCGTCAAGTGCGCGGCTTATTTGTAACGAAAGCATGCTGCCAGCGAAATGACACTTTCTGTTATGTGACTCCTTATTTCAACAGCGTTCCGTACACAGCAGACTACCAAACTGAATAAATTCAAGCACACAATATGCTTAGACGCCGACAAAAGTGGTATACTCCACGCAGGCCACGCAGCGGGAGCCGGATTAACGCCAAACTGCATCGCAACGCCATCTACAGGCAGGATCTGGGATCATGTCTGCCGATAATAAAGGGCACCCATTGGCTGTCTCGATCCCAGATGTCGCCTGTAGATGGCGTCGCGATGCAGTGTGCCGTAGTGTTCCTGTATATGCTCCCGCAGGGAGCAGAGTTGCGCATACCTTTTCCGGCGCCGCTCGCACCGCTATTGGCCGAGCGCGAAAAATGACGTCAAATGATCCGCGCCGCTGCGAAGCCAACTTTACGGGCGCATCGCCGACTCATGCGAATTCGTCGTTTCCGTCAGTACCATCGCCATTGCAATCAGTGGACCGTCGATCGTGTGTTCAGAGGAGCAGCTAGAAGCTCTTGCATCTTGAAGCTTTTTCTACTTGCAGATTTGCTGCTACTAAATAGTAATAGTAAATAAATAAAAGTAAGCTTTGCTTAAAATGTGCGCATGTCGACATTTTAAATGCGCTTAAATCTGTGTCTGCACCGCATGTATCGAAAACGTGCAGCTGTTATGAACGATGTTTAGTGATAAATGGTGCTCTGTTAACGGTCACTGACATAACTGCTGGCACGATAGCTCTCCTGGCGACGGTCATTAATCGGCTGGTTTCGGCAGCCAAAATGCGCTAAGTGTCCACCTTATGCGTGTGAAGTTTTAAACACTCTTTAAAACATTTCTTGCTTTCTGACCATGATAAGACAACTTCATATGCATGCTGAAAATCATTGCACCGCTTTTTGTGGCAACGTACTGCGCATTGGCGAGCGAACTTTGGAGCTGTTCGAGCCACGGGAGTATTTTATTTCGGGGAATCGAAGGCGGTCCTACCTCCTATTTTTACGTTCGTGTGTGTGTTTGTATATGCGTGTTTACATAGATACATAGAAAGTTTCGGTTGATTGGAAGCCCACCCACTCCGGCTGCACGAATGACTCGTTCGAGCGTAGCCTGTATTAAGAAGTGCCCTTTGCTAAGCGCCTGCGAACAATTGGCGCTTGTAGCTCGCGACCACTAGAGAAAAAGGCGGAACACCGCGCGGCATTTGGCTCCTGCGCGCGCGAGGAGTGGCTTCGCTGCAGAGCTGGATCACGGCGGCGGATCTATGCGCAACTCTGCTCCCTGCGGGAGCATATACAGGAACACTAGTGTGCCGCTGCTCCGGCTCCCGCTGCGTGCACTGCGTGGAGCCGGAGCACGCTTTTGTCGGCGCCTGTACGTTAAGCACGCTCCGCATAGGCTCGGAATCAAGGGCTGGTGAACAAACCATTTTAAGCGTCCTCTCGCCTCACGTCTTATACAACATACCATGGTTCTGGCAGCGTTTGCGATTTTCAAAGCTTTTACGAATAGCGGCAAGTGATAAAACCACATGCAGTTATCGCGACGACTGGCTTTTTCGATTGACATCCGAGAGACAGAGCGCGCATGCCTAGTCCGTTGTCGATTGCGTCGGCTAAGCGCTGCGACGACTTCTTGGCGATAGCATGTCATATACGCAGAATGTGCACCTAAGTTAGAATTCGCTTACCGTGGAGGATTTGTTGTCATATCCAACGAATTACGAACGACTGTCGTGTTTTCGGGGCGACGCGAGATGGCTGACACACGATCTCCCTTGAATGGCCTTCGTTGCTGCTCGCTGGACGGATCACCTCTCTCCGGTGCTGTGCTGTTCCGCGACGTTGAGCGCGCGCGCGGTGGAGCAACTCCAAGTGAAAAAGTATGGCGCTCGCTACGCGTTCCTTTGAACTGTGGCTGCCTTTTCTCTTAGAAGGAAGACGGCGTGTTCTTTGCTCAGCGTGCATGAGTGATACATCGCCATGTTCGGGGCCAGCCTCTTACAGTTGAAGCAGAAGATTACGCTACGTTTTGTTCTCTATTGCCGCAAGAGTAGAACGGTCATTCTGCTCTCTCTCTGAAGGGCAGAGTGAAAAGCACATTTCACTCTCTCCTTGGTGACGGAATGAACCATGCATTTCACTCCACTGGACATTTTGCGAGAGCAAACGACGCTTTGAAGAGCAAATCGGCCGCTTCACTCCTGCAATACTCTCCCTAGTTTTTAGAGTGTTGGCTTTGTGCAGCCTCTGCCTTTTACACGGGCAGGCCACGCAACACCGGTGCCGACGGCGTGAACAGCGTCAGTAGTACGTATAATCGGTATAATCACGTTCCATCAGTGCACGTCGTGCGTTCTTAGGAAGTTGACACGCGTCCTTGGAACTTCTTGCAAACACGCAGTCACAGCTCTCTGAAAGGTCGCGGCGATGGCCACACGAGACGCTATAGCCATTGGGCTACCGCGGTAGCTTGTCATGGGAAAGAGATGGGCTGATGAGTCAAATATCAAGGCGCCAAAAGCGGCAGTTATTTGAAGGCATTATTGGTACAGGAATTATTTTCCAGAAAACTAGTGTCAGAAGAAAAGTGTAGCTTTAGAGTCTTGGTCAACGTATAAATACAAAAAGTACTATCTTTGGTCACGTTATTTAGTTTATCCCTCTTAAGAACCATAAGCACAATCCACCGGCTCTACCACTGGATCCCAGATCACCACCGCAAACTATTAGGAGCAGACGGCGTGTCGTGACAACCTTTCTGATTTTCAAGGTAATCATGTCACGATGTCTGTCCACGCAAAATAAAAGGATGTTCAACTTTTTTTAATCATCGCTCACTTCATCTCAAGTGCAATCATGTATAGCTGTGAGAGACGGAGCAAGGACAAAAGAAATAGAAAACTCGTTTGGCTATGTGCCACATCTGCTTCTGCTGCTTCGGTTCCATCTTAATTGAGTGCTGTCTACGGTTTCACTTTTATTTCCAGTTTTACTTCAGCTCTGTGACGGTTATTCTTGTGCTCAGCACACTCAATTGTCGACGGCGAAGAAAAAGCATCCGCGCCCAAGCTGGAATTGCTTACTAACGTTGAGAGCTTTTTTGACATCGCGGTCCAGAGAAGTCCAGAGAAGATTGCGTGCGCGCCCTCTTGTTTTCTCAAGACTAATGGGATTAACACAGCGCGCTTAATCTTGGCTCGCAAAGACCGAATATCGAACGAGCAGCCCCATTAGCGTCTTACTTGGAGGTAAAGAGCTGCACGAGGCGCGGCTGGTAGCTTGCAACCGGCCAGCATCGAGATAAGCAAGAGACGTTTGCATTATTGCTGGGGAAAACAAAGAAGGTATATTGATGCGAGCTGGTCGATTACAGGCATAGGTAGCGGTAAAAAGCAGATACGCAAGTTTTGAGGAAGAGAAAAAAGATTAAGTAGATGTATACAAAAATGCTAGAATGAAAATCTTGTATATCATACCTAAATAACTCGAGCAGTCTAGGTGACTTTCTTTCGCCTCCCGGTTTCAAAGGGGATGCCATAAAAACATCATCATTATCATCAGTCGTCAGCATGGCCTCCAGAACAGAACAGTGTGGGAATAGGATTTCCATACCTAAACTTGATCCTTGTGGCTTGGAACGTCCTCGTGACTTAAGTGTCGCAAATTTTTATTCGAGAATAATGTTTATGATCGGGCAGATTAGGGGCGGAAATTACTCATATAACTTAGCTGCACCCTTCGTACGCAATTTCTTTGCCAAATAGTTCTTACGCCAAGAGTGCAACAGCAGTGGCGGTGCGTTCTACTTGCAGCGTCGTGTGAGGGCGAGAGGGAAAAGTAAGCTCTGATTGACCCCTTCAGGCGAGAGTAATGAAGGACTTTCTATAAGTGCGTCAAATTTACCCAACCTCATTCCACGGCTCTCGACACTTCACTGCAAGAAGTACAAATATAGCGATGTTGCTCTGTGCATTTCCAGGTAAATCATCGCAGTTATAGAGCAATTATACAATTATTTCGCAGTATGTGAGGCTCCGTTTTCGCATTAATAGTTCAATCACATGATTGAAACATATACGAAATTTTATTATCGAGTGCATGCATTACGAGCAATAGTTCTTCCATTTTGCTGGCAATTCACGGCCGTCAAGCGTCCTGTCAAGCATGGTAGTACCATCAGCGATGTGGTCTTCTGTAGCAGCACAGAGCGCATTGGAAGTGGCACGTTGGACATGCAGGGTGTTTCAGTTCACCTGAACCTAAATGTTTACTGCTTTTTCTTAGCCACAACTCGACAGAACCAGCAAAACAAGTCGTACCAACAAATGTGAACCTGAAAGGGTTGAGGGGTTGAACGACCAGGAAAGAAAGAAGCACAGTTGCCCGATAACTGTATATCACATCGCACTAGGTGCCTGTAGCTGAAGCTATGCTCGGACCACGAATCACTGTTGTGCGACTATTTGCGAGGCACCAACACAGATGCCTTGTTCCCGAATATAGGGGCGGTCTCGACATTGAGCTACAGTCGACGCTAAGTACATAGTCAGCAACTTAAGAAACACTTCGGCGCTGACACCACATTAGTTCTGAAATGCGACCATACCTACCCATTTCCTCAACGAATTTACGATTGCGCGGAACCATTTGTCATGGTACACGGAATAATAAAGGTCTGAAATGTCAACTGATACAGCACTGGTTGCCACCAGTAGTGCTTCTTGTAAAGCTGCAACGAAGTCTATGAGCTACGAGTTTCGAACGTGTCATGTGCCTCAGCAGGAAGTTTAGTTGCTCTATTACCCGAGTACCTTCTGCCGCGGTCTAACTTTGTTTACTATCGCCCTGAGCAGGCAGTTCACTTTGTGCTTTTGCTGCGAAAAACACTCAGTTCTATTGCACCCTTTCTTTCACTGCTTCCTGGAAGTACATGACCCGTTAGAAACTCACTGCGCGATGGACTTGGTTGCAGCTTTTCAAGGACTGCCGGGGGTAAACAGTACTGAATTAATTGATAATAAAGACCTTTATTATTCTGTGTCCCACGACAAATTGTTGCTTGCCATTCGCGAACTGGTTGATGAAATGGGTGGGGTCAAATTTCAGAACCACTGCGGTGTCGGCGTCGAAGCGTTTTTTGAGTTGCTGACCACGTGTTTATCGTCGACTGTAGTTCAGTTTCGAGACCGCTACCTTATACTGAAACAAGGCATCTGTATTGGTTCCTCTATGGCACCTTTGTTATGTAAGATATATTTGTCTAAGTTTGACCAAAGTATTGAGGATTTCGCAGCTAACGACGATAGCATGCTTAGCGCGTTCCAATACGTAGATGATTGTTTTTTTTTTCATTTTAAGGTTGTCGCCCTCTGCCTGTCTGGAAGCTGTCGCGGAAGACATTTTAACTTATTTCAAAGTGTGTTCTGACACTGAATTTTACCTTTGAACTTCATGAAGAGAAAACCTTTAGGTTTTTAGGTTTAACACTAACTTTTCGACACTACAGCCACGTTTGCTGAATTTACTCCTCTAGAAAGCAGAAGGCTTTGGTGCCGTTTGAATCAAGCCATTCTAAGCTGGTAAAAAGAAGTACCGCCACCTTATGTTTCCAGAGTGCTTTCCAGAAAAGCTGTAGTCACGTCATCTAGAAAAGCCTTGGCTGTCAAGTTCACAAACTAACGGCAGTGAGTTCTCTGGCACAAGAGCTTAAGGCGGTAAGCTGACTGCCTCCGCATGAAGCTTAAAAGACAAAACAAAGGAAACTGAAAATCGGACACAAAAAAAGAGAAATCACCGCCCAAGCACTCCGTACAGATTGTTAACCAGTGATGCTGAAACGTGCGATCCCGGTGTTTCATCACTGGGTTAATACCCACCGTTCATTAAATGACGGCTCGGTAGGCTGCCGGGTCCTTGGTACGCAGTTGCTGCTTGCGCTCGGCTGCCGAGCCGGTTCTAGTGCCCGGGCTGCAGCATCGGCACGACGTAGACGAGCTCCTTCCCGGTTCTGCTCACGGTGTTGCTGATCGAAAACTGCCTGCTCCTCTGGAGTACGTATGACACGTGGCCGACCCATTTCGGAGCCGAAAAGAAACTGCTGCGCGCGCGCTCGGCTGCGACGGAGAGTAACGACGTCACTACTGACGCAGCCAATCGCGCGCCTCTCTTTTATTGTCGCCCATGCGCATGGCGTTGCGCTGGAGGAGTCTTCGGAGTACAGGTGACAGACAAACGGATGGATCGGCTAGCCATGTACATCTTTCGCTGTAAAAAAAGAAAGTTGTTCTGATGTCTTATATTCATGAACTGTCAAACAGTCCAGAATGTTGCTGGGCATACAAGTACATTCCATTCCGCGTTAGCTTTCAGGAAAGTAACTTTGGTCAGGACTGTGCACGTGCATTGGAAATGCGGGAAGAGGACCTGAAAAACCAAGCATTGGAACAAACACATTGAGTACGCGACGCACGTTATCTACAACATCCCTTTGACGTGTGGCAAGGCTTATATCGGCCAAACCGGCCGATGCGTCAATACCCGTATGCGCGAGCATTGCGCGGTGACCAACTCTCAAAGAGCAGCTGGTCAGCTGGCTTTTCAGTGTCGTCGGTGTGGGTGTGCGCCACTTTCTGAAAATGTAACGATTATTTGCAGAGGCAGGACGAGAACCAAAAGAGAAATGCTTGAGGCGTTTCATATTGTTACGTGTAGAAAGACACAGACGAAAGAGGCTATTTACAAGCTATTTACACTGGAACCAGACAGCCAGGCCGACACTCGCCCGCGCCAAGACACAGACCAACTTCATCGTCGTTCTCGCGGCGGCTCGTCTCTTGATTATCTCCCGATAATATCGTAATACTACCCCCCGGCGGCAAAAGCGCCGTCACGGTGCTGTTAAATATCCAAGGCGCGTGGAGAGTTGTACGGCTTGAGTCGGGCGACGTGGACAATGTCACTGGTTGTCACAGCGGACGACGTAGTGGGCGTGGCTAGAACACTTTCATAGGTGACATCGGTAACTTGGCGGAGCCCGCGATATGGGCCTGTATAACAGGAAAGCAGTTTCTCACAGAGGCCAAATTTACGCGGTGGTGACCAAAGCAACACGAGGGTGCCGGGCACAAGATGGACATCACGGTGACGGAGGTCGTAGCATGCTTCTGTTTGTCTTGAGACACTTGTAGACGAACGCGCTCAAGTTGACGAGCATGGTCAGCACGGGCGATTGCATTACGGGCATAAGCGCTAGTTGAAGCAGTGGTGGACGGACGCACAGTGTGTAGTAGTAGCGTCGGTTCTCGGCCATACAAGAGGTAAAACGAGGAAAATCCAGCAGTTTCGAGACGGGTAGAGTTGTACGCAAAGGTAATGTAAGGTAGAGCCAGGTGCCAGTCACAGTGGTCGTCTGAAACGTATTTCGATAGCATGTCTGTATAGGGTGCGGTTCAAACGCTCAGTGAGGCTGTTTGTTTGAGGCTGGTAGGAGGTGATAAATTTATGCTGTATGGTGCAGGCCCGCATGATGTCGTGAATGACTTTGGCCAAATACGTACAGCCAGGGTCTGTTAGCAATTGACGCGGACCACCATACATCAAACTGATATCATGTAGAATGAAGTTTACAGGAGGTATTCAGAGACCTGGATTGGGAGGAATTGGGGAAGAAAGTTAATGGTGAATACCTTAGTAACTTGCGATTCGCTGATGATATTGCCTTGAACTCAGGGGACCAATTGCAATGCATGCTCACTGACCTGGAGAGGCAAAGCAGAAGAGTGGGTCTAAAAATTAATCTGCAGAAAACTAGAGTAATGTTTAACAGTCTCGGAAGAGAACAGGAATTTACAATAGGTAGCGAGGCAATGGAAGTGGTAAGGGAATACATCTACTTAGGGCAGGTAGTGACCGCGGATCCGGATCATGAGACTGAAATAATCAGAAGAATAAGGATGGGCTGGGGTGCGTTTGGCAGGCATTCTCAGATCATGAACAGCAGGTTGCCATTATCCCTCAAGAGAAAAGTGTATAATAGCTGTTTATTACCAGTACTCACCTACGGGGCAGAAACCTGGAGGCTTACGAAAAGGGTTCTACTTAATTGAGGACGACGCAAAGAGCTACGGAAAGAAGAACGATGGGTGTAACATTAAGGGATAAGAAAAGAGCAGATTGGGTGATGGAACAAACGCGAGTTAATGACATCTTAATTGAAATCAAGAAAAAGAAATGGGCATGGGCAGGACATGTAATGCGGAGGGATAACCGATGGTCATTAATGGTTACGGATTGGATTCCAAGCGAAGGGAAGCGTAGCAGGGGGCGGCAGAAAGTTAGGTGGGCGGATGAGATTAAGAAGTTTGCAGGGATGACATAGGCACAGTTAGTACATGACCGGGGTTGTTGGAGAAGTATGGGAGAGGCCTTTGCCCTGCAGTGGGCGTAACCAGGCTGATGATGATGATGATGATGATGAGAACGAAGTCCACAACATCAGTGGCGCAACTGGTCGGAAGAGCGCGGGTTACGGCGTAGCGGGTCGCGTAGTCAGCCGCGACTGCAACCCACTTGTTTCCTGATGTAGATTCCGGAAATGGGCCGAGAAGGTCTAAGCCGACACGGTGAAAAGGCTCGGCAGGGATGTCGAGCGGCTGCAGGTAACCAGAGGGGAGCTGGGAAGGCTTCTTGCGTCGTTGGCAAAGTTCACAAGTGGCGACGTAGCGTCGTATGGAACGGGCAAGGCCCGGTCAGACAAAACAGCGACGTACACGGTCATAGGTTCGAGATACGCCGAGGTGTCTTGCCGTTGGTGCGTCGTGAAGCTCTTCTAGAACGGTTGAGTGGATGTGTTTAGGTTTGACAAGTAGGGAACTCAGGACCGTCCGGATGAAGGTTACGACGGTACAGAGTACTGTCGCGGAGGACGAAGAGGCGTAGTGTGACATCGGCCGGAGAGTGTTCAAAACGGTCAATGACTGCTCTGATGTAGGCATCACGACATTGCTCGTCGGCGAAATGAAGCAGCTGTGATACAGAGAATACGCAAGCAGCACTGGGAATATTGGAGGAGTCAGGGTCATCAACAGGGTAATGTGACAAGCTGTCAGCGTCTTGGTGCAGGCGGCCAGACTTGTACATCACGGAATATGAAAATTCCTGTAGCCTCAAAGCCCATCGACCAAGCTGACCTGTAGGATCTTTTAGCGATGAGAGCCAGCAGAGAGCATGATGGTCAGTGACTACGGAAAAAGGGCGACCGTAAAGGTAAGGGCGGAACTTCGCAACCGCCTAAACAGGAAGGCATTCTCGTTCCGTAATGGAATAGTTGCACTCCGATGGTGCTAGGAGGTGGCTCGCATAAGCAATAACGCGATCCTGGCCACGCTGACGCTGGGCTAAGACGGCACCTGCGCCATGACCGCTGGCATCTGTACGCAATTCTGTAGGGGCATCAGGGTCGAAGTGGGAGAGAATGGGTGGTGAGGTTAGAAGAGTGACGAGACGAAAGAAGACGGCGGCTTCTGAAGTGCCCCACGAGAATTGTACGCCTTTCTTCAATAGATTAGTGAGGGGTCTAGCAACGTCGCAATATCTGGAACGAAACGACGAAAGTACGAGCATAGCCCTACAAAACTTTGTACGTCTACGGCTGTCTTCAGAACCGGAAATTCTCGAACAGCGCGAGTTATAAGAACAGTGTGGGAACAGTACGTGCCTTACTACACATGGATGGTATTAGTGATCACAAATTCCTTCAAGTTTCCCTTCACATTCCGCCACCATTCTCCGGCACCGACAGCAAAAAAATTCGCGATTACAGTATAGCCAACTACAGCAAAATTAACGCCGAACTCGAAACCTTCCACACTGACACATTCCTACCATCCTTCGACAGTCGTCCCATGGAAGACAACTGGGTACATTACCGAGATAAATTGTGTGCGCTAGCAAATCAGTACGTCCCGCTAATAACAGTAAAGAATGATAAATCAAACACCTGGTTTACAAAATCCCTCCGGCAGCTTAGAAACAAAAAGAAACGTTTATACCGCACAGCTAAACGACATAGCGCGCCTTCCGCGTGGAAGGCATACAAAGATTTTATGATAACTTACTGTACCACAGTAGAATCTGCTAAACGAAAATATTTTTGTAGTGATTTACCTTCCCTTCTGAAATCTAACTCTAAGAAGTTTTGGAAACTTGTATCCCCCGAACACGATCCGCAACAGATCTTTGCTAGACGACGATCATGTTCCGCTTTCAGATAGTCATTGCACCTCGGCATGTAACACATTCTTTTCATTTGTTTTCACCCGGGAAGACCATTTCGACGTTCCATACGTACCCGATTTTGACTTCCCATATATGGAACTGATCGAAATAACTGCAGAGGGCATAATGCTTCTAATAAAAAACCCTAAATTATCCACTTCAGCCGGAATTGACAATATTAACTATAAAATTCTTAAGAACACTGTCTCCGTTTCTGCTAACATCTTATACCACCTTTTCAGGCAATCTTTAGCGACAGGTCAACTTCCCTCCGATTGGAAAATCGGTAAAATAGCGCCTGTGTTTAAAGCCGGTGACAAACATACTCCCGAAAGGTACCGTCCAATTTCTTTACTTGCATCTGCTGCAAACTTCTTAAAGACATAATCGCTTCTCATGTTTACCGACACTTAGAATCTAACAATTTCTTTTTTAACAACCAACACGGATTCAGGAAAGGTTTCTCTTGCGAAACCCAGCTACTAGAATTAAGTGCTGAACTACATTGCACACGAACAATAACCTCCAGACTGGATGTATTTTTCTTGATTTCTCAAAAGCCTTTGATCCCGTCGCCCATTGCCGTCTTATTTCTAAATTATCTGCCCTTCGATTAGACTCGCTAACCTTATCTTGGCTCCGTAACTTCCTTTCACTCCGCCAGCAGTTCACGGTTATTAACAATTTCCAATCCTCCCTTTCTCACGTAACTTCGGGCGTACCACAGGGGTGCGTCTTCGGCCCCCTATTGTTTTTAATCTACATAAACAACTTGCCAATAAACATTTCTTCCTGCATGCGAATCTTCGCTGACGATTGCATCATATATCGCCGAATAACCTGTGCCGATGACCACTTAACGTTGCAAAACGACCTTTACCGCATTAACAACTGGTGTAAAATATGGCTTATGTCGCTGAATACAGAAAAATGCAAAATAATCTCCTTCACACGCAAGCAAAACATTTCCAACTACTGCTACACCATTAACAATTACCTACTGTCGCAGGCATCATCTTATAAGTACCTGGGTATTCATTTCACACCCAAGCTCTCCTGGTCTCACCATATTACCACCATATGCGCAAAAGCTTCAAAATCTTAAGGATATTTACGTCGAAATTTACATAACTGTCCCACTCACGTTCGCCATTTAGCTTATCAGACCTTCGTTCGCCCACAGCTTGAATTCGCCGCATCTATCTGGTCCCCCTACCAAAATTATTTAATTGACATGCTTGAAGCGGTTCAGAATAGGGCCGCCCGTTTCATTTCACGCAATTATGACAACCATAACAGCATAAGACAAATTAAGCTCAATCTTTCACATGAACCCCTTAGTGCTCGTCGCGACATTGCCCTTTTATGCCTTTTTCCCAAATACGCATACAGCAACAGACCATTCCCACTCCACCTTGATGCTCCTTTCATCACATCGCGTCGGTTGCATAATCACTTAAGTTTCACGCGATTATATGGGTCAATTCACACCTTCAACGCATCTGCTCTTCCTCGCGCCATACGTTTGTGGAATGGTCTTCCAGACAACATCGCATCCGAACCAGACCACGATAATTTCCGTCAACTCCTGCACTTTCTTTTCGCAATAAAAACTTGCCACTAGTTTTTCCAATTTTGTTTTACTTCCGGTGCCATGTTCTGTATACCACCCATGTATTTATTTATTTGTTATTTTGACAGCTTTAAGACCAAAGACATCCGTCATTTTTGTACCACTGCACGTGTTTTTTTTTTCAGTATTCCACTTTGTGCCCGACTGCATTTCTTATACTGATAAATGTTTTTACTGTGCACGCCATTAGTTCCTGCGTTTTTATCATGCCCTACCATTGTGCGTCTTTTAAACCCTGCCAACTGTTCATGCGCCTAGATTCCGCATATTTGTCAGTCTATATTTGGTTGTAGTTTCTTTTCTTGTTGCTGTTGTCATTGTAATCGGTATGCTTTATAGTTCTTGTGTGCAGTTTTGCCATATGTATAATGCCAGCCAATATTTTTTTTCTCTTCGTGTTATCCTTTTTTCCGCCCAATCTTGTATTTGCCAACATACCACATTATCATCGATTCCTCTCCTTTGTGTTAAATTGCAAATTTGAGCCGTACGTTGTACACTGGCATGTTACTTTGTACTTTTTATTACCCCCCTTACTCAATGCCCTGTCAAGGGGCCTGTAAGGTATGTTCAATAAATAAATAAATAAATATGTAGAACTGCAATCGGTAAATTTCTTTTCTGCTTTAAGAGGAACACCTTGTGCCCTGCTTCTAGGAACCAAAGACTGTCGTAAGACAATGGAAGTAGAAAACACCTTCATAGTTACAACTGAAAGCCTACACGAGTGGAGACAAATACTTCTGGTGTTGCGTGTTACCACTGTTCCACAGTGTGACATGCTTTGGCATAGAATTCATGCATATATACCCTGTTTATGCTGATGTACTCAAACGTGGTTGACGTCCACTTATCGCATTCATGGAAAGGAGAAAAATAGAAGTCGAGGCGGCGGCGCTTGACGTCGCTTGTTTTGCTATTGACACACACACACAAAAAGACAGTCATAGTAGGTTGCATAGTTTGTCGGGCTTGTTTTATTAACAATGTCTCCATGCTGGGCGCCAAGGGGAGATTGCTTGCAGCAGTTGCTACGATTGCGTGGATGTCTCATTTTTCCTCAATTAGTTACTTCTCTCCACCTTGCAGGTTTACGCAGAACTATTATGACAAACTCTTGCCTTTGCTCAGAGTTGTTGATCAATTCAACTTCGCCCTGCCATCTGCTAGCCGCCTGGTCAGCTCAGATGTAGAGCGGCTGCCCCGGAAAGGCGGTGGTCCACTGTTCAAGTCCGGGACCAGGACTAATTTTAATTACACTGCGAGGATTTTCTTTCCAAGAACCCGTATCGGTTTCCTTTGTAGCAATTGCTACGATTGGGTGGGTGTCTCTTTTTCCTTAATTTAAGGCTGTCTGCGCGATTCACGTAAATTTGAACGTTTCAAAAATAACAATTTAGCACTGCACGCGTAATGCGAAGACGTGGGATCGTTCCCCACCTTCGGCCAGTTGTTTTTTTTCATCTGCTTTCATTGCCATTAATTTATCATTTCATTAATTCAATTAGTAAGTACAAGTGATTTCCGCTACGTTTTCCTTGGTCCATTTGTTTGTAGGTTACTCATGATCAGATTGTAATCAGTGATTGAGTTTACAGGGAGAGATATGAGCAATAAAAAATCCAATAACTGCATGAAGCAAATAGGGGTCGAAGTTTTCTCACGGAGAGAGACACTCGAACTAACAGGTGACTGTATAGCTCTCGTATTACTGCACTGCAAGTTGTGCGACTTGTGGGGTCTCGCCAACTACACGGACTGTCGCGTATTTGTTGTTATGTGTGCGCTAGTTCTGTTACGGGCTATTAGCGTTATACCGCAATGTGTGATTCTCATGGTGAGCTAGCACCAAATGGAAATTTGGGCGCACAATAAGCAATTTCGATTGTTTTTTAAATGTTTAATGAAAAGCTAGTCTACTTACTGAGGGTGCGAAATATATTTATGACCTAGTTAATTTATATTGCTATTTCTACCTAATTTTGTGATTAATTGCTTAGAGCTCTGGCGTTGCAAAATGCGTGATGTTGTAGATTTCACCTTCATTAAGGGTGCTCACGCTTGAACGCATATCTTGAAGGATATAAGGGTGTGAGTTATAGACGCGCAAAAAAATTCGCAGTTCTGCCCGAGAGAAGAAGCACCAGTTGCGATAGAATATTCATAGATAGCTGTACGAAGTAAGGATAGCAGTTTTATCGGCCGTTGAAAATTCTAGACATTCGCTTACTAACTAAATTAACAATGATAGAATGCGTAAGCGTGACTCAAAGAGGACGTAAAGAAACAGACGCACAGAGACAGCGCTCTCTTTCTGTGTCTGCTTCTTCCTGCGTACTTGTTCAGTCACGCTTACACATTCAATGATGACTTCAAACCAAAAAGCCCGTCAACGTGTTTTAACTAAATTAACCAGCACGGTGTCACGCGCGCACAGGGAAACATGAATACATCTTGCTTGATTAGCGCGGTAACTTGCTGTGAAAATTCTGGAGTTGGGAATCGCGGCAGCAGCTGCGAACCAATTGCATCTGCGAACCAATTGCAATTGTCCGTGCATCTGTCGCTTCAACATGAACGAAACGCCAAAAGCTCAGCGCATACGAAGCTACCGGCACTACGCGCACTCTGCAAACATCGCAGATCGCTTTGAAGTTGAGGCCCACGCAGGCGCGCACTTTGACCACGTCGCAGATGGCTTTCAGGACACATGCGTTTCCCCGCAGGCCGGCTGAGGCCGGTGAACAATAGAAGGCAGCATCCACGTGACCCTGCGTTCCCGGATGTTGGTTCCCTAAGTTGGTTTCCAACTGTCCCTATGGGGCCACTGAATACCTAGTGTGTCACGTGATTGGAGAGGTTTCGTCCCTGTATTGCTGCCGGATTATACAACAACCTTAGTGCGTGCAATGTCGGAATGGCGCACGTCTGTGATCGAGCTGCTATCGGCGATGACGATCGTCGCTGCGAATTTTGCAGCAAACTATTCATACTGAGGAAGAACATGCTGCAACACATCAGGAGCGTTCACAAGATGGCCGTGGATGTCAAGAAATTGATGAAATGCGACGTATGTGGCACTTCCCTGCCTACAATGGAGAAGTATTCGGTGCACCAGATCGCTGCGCACAACTTCGAGGCTGATTACGTGCACCTGGTGTACCGGAACAATAAGGGTGAGGAACAGTTTTATTAAGTTTATTCTCAGTCATCGTGAGCAAATGACGTTTAAACGCAATAATATATCTTGGACTTTTTTTAATTTCTTGTTGCGCAGTGTGCCTCCAAAAAGGCAGTTGTTTATGCTTTGCGGGCCTTTGTTTTCTCTTTCTCTATCTGTTTCGCGAAGAGCAGCTTTTGCGCAGGTGCCTAATTTATTTCCTTGGGGTATTTTGAAGTTTGTATCCTCGTTAAATATAATTTGTTTGTTTATCCATCTATAGTATAGTCATGTGTGCGCGCTCCCAGCGATGCGCTACATGACATACGTTTGGCATTGTCTGCCTTCCTGCACAGCAAGTGGAGTGAAATTTGACGTTTGTACATCTTCTTATTTTTTTAAGCGACAGGAGTAAGCTGTTCTGCGTTCTGACGTTGCTCTGTGCCACATACGTGCGTGGCCTAGTCTTCGCGTCAGTGCACGTTGCAATGCGGCAGAGACGCAGAACCGGTACCATACATGAATTTGCGGATGTCGCCGGGATGGTTTCACAGCGTATTGTGGGCAAACTCTTTAGCAGTACATTTCATAGAATAGAGCGAAATGTGACGCTCGCGCAACCCCCCCCCCCTTTTTTTTTTTACTTAAACGAGAGGAGGGATTTGCTCTGCGTTCTGACGTTGCTCTGCGCTACTTGCGTGCGTGGTGTAGTCTTCGCCTCAGTGCAGGCCGCAATAGGTCCGAATGCAGGCCGACGTAGGTCCACGACCACACTTGCAATTGCGGCTGTCAGCGGCTTGGTCTCCCGGCGTACTTTGGGAAAATTCTTTAGTAGTACCACAGTCCCTCAATAGAAGGACTCTGGTTGTAGATTTCATAAAGTAGAGCGAAATTTGACGCACGCGCAATCCTTTTTTCTTTAAGAAGAGTGTGTTAGGAGGCTACTTGGTAAGACATCTTTTTGTGAACTTAAACTGCGCTTGAGAAAAGACACCAACGTAGAAGAAGACAGGACGAACGCAGACTAGCAACTGGTTTATTGAAATCACACATAATGCTGCCTCTTCGAACCAGGCGCATGCCCAAGCCAGATCATAACCGCGTGACGATGGAACACTCCCTCGCCAAGCCCCTATCTACAGTAAAAAATCAAGTTCTTCTTGAAAAGAAAGAGCTTTTCAAGAAGAAACTGAGAGAAGGGATTCACACTGTTCTGGGGCGTAGCTTGCACCATGTGCTCTCAGTTCGTCTTTGTCTTATCGTAACAGCATTGCTATGAATGTACAGTCTGATTCAATATTGAGGAAGGAGTGAGCATAGATCATGCTTAAGTTTCATATTTGTTTCTTATTAAAACAAAACTAATATGATAAATTTTTTGAAGTTATGGCGCATTGCATTTGAAATTCAATTTTAACATAAATTTGAGCAATATCAAGGGTGACCTCATGACACAGTCGAGTTGAAGGTGAGGGAGTAAAATAAATGCTACATTAGCCCGTGTCCAAAGCCTTCAGAGTGATTATTTTTGTTTGCATCTCTCTCCCAATAGTACTTGTCACTATCTAATGCTATTTTGTGCTTTTATTACAGAATTTCATGAATGGAAAGCAGAAGAAGAGGGTAGCCAAAACTGCTGGTTCATTTTGCCCAGGGACCCCAAAAAGCTGGCCAGTGGAGAAACAAGGATCCACTATTACTGTAATAGATCAGGCGAGGCAAGGAAAAAGGAAGGTCATAGTGACCGTCGGGAGAAAAGTCAGGGGAGCTGTAGGTCTGGTAAGATATGTCTTTCATTTATTACCGTCACAATTACCGTCCGACACCTGAAGGCACCACCATAAAAGTCAGGTATCAAAGAAACCATTACGGTCATAAACCAGAAATTCAGCACTTGAGAATGAGTGACAAGGAAAAGGCCAGCGTAGCAGAGAACCTAGAAAGGGGTGTGCCCATGAAAACCATTCTAAAGCGAGTAAGTACATCTGTGGCATCCAAGCTGAGGCCCGTGCACTTGGCAGAGTGCTCAACCCTGCATAACATCAAACAGCAGTTTAACATTGCTGCTCCTGAACATTGTCACACTAATGACGCTATCAGTGTAGACATGTGGGTGCTTGTGATGAAAGAAAAAGGTGAAACACTTGTCCGCCTGTACAAGGCACAAGGTGCAGTGGACCCAAGTGGTACATTTCCTTCAGCAGACTTTGCTCTTGTTCTGATGACAGAGTCTCAGAAGGAGCTACTAGAAAAATTGGGCTCTGCAGGTACTGTATGTCTTGACTCCACACATGGAACTACAGAGTACCAGTTTGAGCTGACCACTCTTCTGGTGCTAGATAAAATAGGATCAGGTGTAGCTATAGCTTATTTCATCTGCAACCGGATGAACGAGCAAACTTTGACAGCATTCTTCAAATATCTGGAGTCGGCCATGGCCAAAAAAGTAGCTGCTAAGACATTGATATCTGATGATGCGTCGCAATTCTACAAAGCATGGTCCATGGTCGTGGGTGCCGCAAAACAGAAACTTCTCAGTGCCTGGCATGTGGATAACAATTGGCGTAAGAAGATACTCGAGTGTGTAGAGAAACAGCTAAGGCCACATGTTTACCATAGTGTGTGGCTACTATTAGAGTTCCTCGCGGAAAAGGCATTTGAAGATTATTTTAAGCAATTCCTTTCTAGTGAGGAAGAAAAACTGAGGGACTTCCTGAAGTACTTCAATGACCACTATGCAGTTAGGCCGCAAGAGTGGGCCTATAGCTTTAGGACTAGAGCAGCTGTCAACACTAACATGCACCTTGAGAGCAAGCGCAGGACGTTAAAGCATACTATGCTGGAGAGAAAACAGAATAAGCATGGTGACAAACTTATTTCTGCCCTCATGGACTTGACAAATCATTTTTTAATGAAAAGGGCTATCCAGATGATGAAAGGGGCAAAGGGTAAGAAGATGAGCAGAATTCAGAAGAACCACAGGTCTGGCAGTGAAATGGCAGCTTGTGCCAAATTAAATGAAGATGGCTGTGCCAAATTAAATGAAGATGGCATATAGACTGTGCCATCTCAGTCTATTAAAGGGCTCTCATATAAAGTGTCAAAAGTGGGAGATGGTGCTTGCTGTCCTTTGAGGTGTAAGGAATGTGCAGTGTGTGTGCATACTTACATGTGCACTTGCTGTGACCATCTTATACACTTTACAGTGTGCAAGCACATTCACTGTGTGGTCATCGCTAATCCAACTAGCAGCAACAAGGCCCATGAGAGCTCACCCGAAGAAGCATGTGAGGCAAGTCGGGCATTGCACATTGTACAGAGTATAACAAAGCTGGAAGCAGCCAAAGCAGTGTAAAGCTCAGCACTCTTAAGAGCAAAAATGGACTCGGTCAGACAGGCAATATCAGATGGTGAAGTCTCTGAGGGTGTGGCTGAGAAGGCAAACAATTTGTTTGAGCCAGTTTTCATGCTTGTTGAAAGTGAAAGTGACCCAAAAAGAAAGATGCCAGACCATTCAAATGAACCAGCCAACAAAAAAGTTGTGCACCTGTTAAGATTTCACTCTACAAAAAACCCTAGATTGTCGCAGCCATCATCTAGCCTTTCAAGGCCCACTGAAGCTCAAAAGGAAGTCCTTAAATAACAGCTTAGGGACAGCAACATAGAAACGAGATAACCATGTCAGCAGGGCACGATTACTGGTAACAAGCCTCCAGTGCAGTTAGGAAGAGAGAAGTGGTGCAGTAGTGCTGTGCTGTCATGCCTGTCAAGACTATGCAGAAAGCTTTAGGCCACTCTACATATCAGATCAGTTTTATATTGCATCCCTTATGGTGCATCTCTTACTTGAGTAGGCATAATAACAATTGGCAATGCTTCCTTACACATTTAATATTTTTCTTTTTTTCTTTTGGAAGAGTAGCCTTCGAAGAATAATCTACAACAGTGCTCCTACCTTCTCTTTCACTGTCTCCCCATTTCTTTTCTACACTTCAACTTCATTCTACGCACTTTCTTATTCTCCTCTTCATCCTACATTGAGGGTGTGGGAAAGTGAGCTAAGCGTGCATAAAGATTGCTGTGCCGAACTTAATTGCGGCACTGACGAAAACAAATCTTTGTCAAAAGGTTCACTCCAGCTACATTCCCCCTGCAAACACTGTTTATCACTTCAAGCCTTCATATTCCTGTGAGCTTTTGTCTTGTTTAACAGTTGTAACAGTCATACTATTTATTACTATCAATAGCCAGCATACATTTAGCACTGCAAAGGGCTGTTTAGAAGATGTGCGAGTTTCTACTTCCCTTATGATAAATACTCCAGACATTCAGTCTTTATTTTATGAAAATCTTTCAAACATTGCCAGTGATGACCACCATATAGGTTAATGTCGGCATGGGACTGAGGCTTTCCCGCAAAAAGAACAGTTATGTTGTACTCATATCATGTGACTGGCAGTTTCTGCTGTAATTTTTGCACTTGTCAACTGCACTGTGAAGAGTTCATTTCTGTGAATATGTGCTGGCCTGATTCTTCTTGTTCATGCATTTCAGATCTTGTGCTATGAGATGAGGAGGTGTAAAATAAAAACACCGTGTAGATTTCACAATGCCTTTAAGAAACCACGCAAAGCTTGGAGATGAAGCATTACATGCACCTTGAACCAAGTGTCTGGACACAGCGAGTGAAAGTTGTTTTGTCATGAGCGAGGGTGTCGGTGTTACTTGTAACTACCTTTAAATAAAGGTTTGTTTCAAAACAGTGGCTCAACTCTGTGTTTCCCCCGGTAAAAAACACAACCATTGGGATTTTCATGAGCGAGGGTGTCGGTGTTACTTGTAACTACCTTTAAATAAAAGTTTGTTTCAAAACAGTGGCTCAACTCTGTGTTCCCCCGGTAAAAAACAAAACCATTGGGATTTACAATTCGCTTTTTAAACATAATTGAACAATATGAATAAAAAAAACTTGATGAATCAAGATATAAGCTTGCCATACCATGGAAACACTTGAAACTCCTTTTGAGAAGCTTACTCATACACGAACACACTATAGCAATTATTTTCAATCGTATACCCACAATTTGCCATGTCACCACGTCAAGTTTCAAGGCAGATTTTTTTTAGACTCCAGGAAGCTATATGCCTAATTCTATCCATTGTTTACTGCATTGCATTTGATTTTCTATAACAAATAAAATTGAATTCTCCATTGATTGCGCCGACGCTCACGTTATAATTATATGCTATTATTATTGACTAGTCATATATTTTCTTGGCGGGTGGGGGCTGCACTGGTGGCGTTCTACGAATTTGCGCCGCGTGTTTGTGCGGGTAAGCTTAAGTGCAGAATTTTTTTTGCGCGTTATGAAAACAATGCACTGCAAGTATTTTAATTAATGCAACAAGCTGTATGAAATATCGGTCTAGGGGTTGGAAACGTCGTTATAGAGAATCCCGACGATTTTTCTTTTGCGTGTGTGTATTTGGAGTTGATTCACAGTTTTATTTGCTTATTTTGGCTACATTGCGCCAATTGCGCTTCCATAGAATAAAGAAACGCGCTTCCACGCGCTTGCCGACTCGATCGCAAGGGGACAGCCTGATCAACATCAATATCAGCAGCAATGGCGGATTTGCGCTTGCCATGGCGCTTGCAAGGTTTTCAATAGTTTTCGACTATTAAGTGATGCTTTTGCTATTTTAACGTGTGGAGGTTCATTGTACGTCTGTTTTTTCAAGTTTGGCATGTGTTTTAACACATGTGAAGGTGTAGTCTTTTCTTCTTCAGCGGATATTTGTACAAGACCCCGTTCACCGTCTATCAGGTAAGATGTGTACGTATGGTACACGCAATCGTAGTGCTTCACTAAGCCACAGTGCACTACAAAGTTAAGCATGAGCGGTACACAAAATTTACAAGTTCTTAGTATTGCCAAGAACAACCATTGCTTGGTGAAGTTCTCACAGGCGTTGTAGAAGTTGTTGGGCGCGGCAGTGCTGAACGTAGCGTTAGCGGCTTAAATCGTGTTTTTTACTAGTAACAACGTGTCACTATTTCATATTATTGGCGGCGTCTCCAGGACACCAAATCGGTAACGGGGACACCAGAGCTAGAACGCGGACTGGTCCATGGGTTGGGGCTCGCCGAGGCCTGCGCGTGCTAGTAGTACATCTTGATGTCTGTAGGCTGTGTGTAAGTCGTACTTTCCGAATTTTCTGACGCATTTTAAGATCAGCTGTCCGCTTTCGCGGACAAGGCTGGAGTCAGGGTGGTCCGTGAGTTGGGGCAACATAACCTGCTTCCAGTTTGGGACCGCCCTGCTTCCAGTTTTGATCCCTCCGCTGCCCCTTGGGTACCCTGCCGCCTCCTTGATTATAATCTAATGCTCTCCTGAGGCCTCTGTTTGCCGGTTACATGTGCCCTCCTGGAGCACTACTTGTAAATGAATCCGATCTATCGTCGCAACGAAAAAAGCGCCCCGCGACTTCTACAACACCAGTCAGAACCTTGCCCATTGGTTTACATATGTGTGTCCGCAAATATCTGAAACTTAATGCCAGTTCAACAGGTTTGTTGGCAAGGGTGTCAGGTCGTTGCTTTGTGTTGAATCGGCCTTTTCTCAATTCTTAAGAATTTAATTGGAATGCACCTGACCAGTGCTGCTTTGTGGTGCTTGCCACCAGTCCCTTGGACAGGGAAGACATATGAGAATCCCTGTGCATACACTTTATACGCAGTGGTGTGACCGCTTCCTTTGGGAAACTACCACGTTAGCGATATTGTGAGCGCAATGTGACTTTCCTTCATCTTCCTCATCCGTACGTAGTGTGTGTCGCTTCTTCCTCGCCATAGCTCTAGCTCGGCAAGAATAAAGCGGTTCCTTAGAAATGGTGGAGGTGCTGGGGTTCTGCATACCAAGGACGTATAAGGTAACAGTGTTTGTGCCTTTAATATGTCTCATTCGATCATTTTGAGACGTGGTGGTGTTCATGCGTTAGCACAGTGCAAGGACATCCACAATGTAAGAGGTACATGATTCTCGAATTGTATACTCTCTCTGGGCTTTTCTCGCGACCTCAGCACAAGTAGTGGGAGCATCAAAAAACTGACAAAGCTAGTGCATGAATGTTGCCCAGTGTTGGTGTTCCTTGGTGTTGAAATTATCCTTCCTTTCTCTAAATCCAAGGGCGAGATCTTGCATTCTGAATGTTTGCTTGCGCTCTCATTATTCGCTTTCACCGTGCTTTCGTCAGCGGTCGTCTGCTTGGTGAAGCGGGAGCGCCTATTGAACGCTGCCTACTCACTGATGTAGAAGGTGAAGCAAACAGTCAGAAAGCTAGAAGCTTGCGCAATCTCATCCCAGGTTTTTAATCCAGTTTGACATTGAAGCATCCTGGTAGTATTAAAGTACTTTAGAAAGAGGTTCCAGAAGCATTGCCAAGTTTGCCACTTGGTGAAATTTGTAGTTTGGAAACAATTTAGGCTCTTAGCAAGATTAGTAGTGAACAGAGGTTTTCACATGGCGATTGGTGTTGTCCAAATGCATGAAGAGGTCACAGTACGAGTACTTAAGCTGATAGTGTCGGGTAACCATAAGCACCAGCAGGGGCCCCGTAACAGTGTCCCCTTTAACTTCAGATATGCTTCACTGCATGATGCTAAATATGCTTCGCCGCATAACACGACTCTGCTGCAGTGAAGGTGACTTAAACCGACAACAGCCGAGAAGGTGCAAACAGCACTGCACTGCCTGGTTCTTGCTGTTGGCCTTTTCTTCTTTTCACAGTGTCCTTACTGTAAGTGCACTCCAGAGTTACAATGCAGGAATATGCATGTGTGCATAAGCTTTCATTCAAGAGTAACTCATGATCATAAGTTACGTCATCATGGTTTCGTACCATGTCACGGCATCATAAGTGAGACATAATAAAGAAGCCCTCAAAGTCTGCGGGAGAGACTAATCTTTTGTGCGAGATTGTGCTATCCTTGCTGCACGCAGTGCAATATTATATGACTCTCATGTCTATGGTGGCATTGTCGATTATGAATGTTTCCTTACTGCGTTAAAAAAATGTGTAGTGCATCTTTCAGATAATAATGGCATTATAGCTTCAGAGTTGTTCAAGTTTGGGGTACTTGTTCACTAAAAGTACATTATCAGAAAAGCTTTAGAATGTCTAGGTCATAATTGCATTTGAAGAACTAAGTCTTCCTACACATAGCAATTGGTAGCTTACTGTGTAATGTTGAAGGTGGTTTTTATTCATAGGCCCTACGCAGAGAGCAGCAACACAATGCCTGGCATGTGACCAGGGTTCGTCACAGTGTTTGCATTTCCAGTGCTCTTAACTGATTCCAAGCATAAATTTGCTTTATGAATTCTTTGTAGACAGAAGGTGCTTGAATATTGGTTGCATGAAATGCTCCAATGCACACTGTATACCGGGTGTCCCAGCTAACTTGAACCAAGGGTTTAAAAATGAAATATTGGGGTCAGGAGAGTGAAACTACCTGCATATTGGTGACAGGCATTTGGCGCACCACAGGAAATTTTTTGTATTGCAATTACTTAACTAGTAATTAAAATAATTTTTTTAAAATTTTTAATATTGACTTTAGACACTAAGTGTGATTCGCAAAGTTGGAGAGCACTTTCAGAAACCCCCATTCCATTATTCGCCATAAAGAAAACCTTACGTGTACCTCTTTTTTCGAGCTCGAAAGAAAGCCCGCGAAATACAAAAAAAACCACGTGACGAGCGCATTCGCGCGCCGCGATCGTGCTGCTCTCAACCGTGCTTTCAGTGAACGAAATCAGCTCCGGTATTCATTCGGCGGCCCCGTTTCAGAGGCAGGCCGATATCTTGGTGGTGGTTTCTTCGGCCGTGTCAGCCAGTTCGCGCGTGACGGTGTAAATTGCAGCGAGTGCGCTGCGCTTTGCAGTCGCGATAAAGACTGCCAAGCTCGAAGTTTTCAAATGAGAGGAGTTTTATTTGCCAGTTGCAAAGAAAATAAAAGTGGCGGTTTATGGCTTGGCTGTGCGGCGATGACAGCCGTGGCATGCGGTTGTCCTGACTCCATTTCATTTCGGTTTCTTACCAATTATAAAAAGTGCTCGAATAGGTCACCTTGTGCGACGATACAGCTATGGCATCTTGTAACCAAATCAGCCGTTGCATTTCGTATGACAGCCTCAGGCATGTTTAAACAGACTTCCGTTATTTTGTCTTTAAGGTCTTGCGGTGTGGAAGTTGGTGTGCTGTACACCTTGTCCTTGATATGACCCCACAAAAAGTAGTCCAGAGGTGTCATATCAGGAGACCTGGCTGGCCAGTTCACGGGACCTAGTCGTCCTATCCATTTCTGCGGGAACGCTGCGTCGAGCCAGGTCCGAGCCTTGGCGCTGCTGTGCGCGGGGGCGCCATCGTGTTGAAACCACACATTTGTGGCCCTGGCGAGCGGTAGATCCGAAAGGAAGTCGTCAACGGGTCCTCTGAGGATATCATTGGTGTAGCGATCTGCTGTCAGCGTCTGGTCGAAAAACACAGGCCCGATCAAACTACCGTCGAAAAGTCCACACCAAACACTAAATGACCACTGGTACTGGTGCTGCGTCTGTAAAACCCAGTAGGGATTTGAATCGCTCCAGTAATGAGCATTGTGCAGGTTCACCTGTGAATTGCGCGAAAAACTAGCTTCGTCACTCCATATCACTTTGTTCAAAAAATCCGGGTCGTCCTGCATCTTTATCAGAATCCAATTAGCAAAATCGGTCCTGTTTTGGAAGTCCCGTGGCAACAGATTTTGATGAAGCTGTACGTGGTACGGATGCAGGCGGTGTTTGCGCAGTATTCGCCAAACTGATGACCTGGAGACTCCGGTATCCTCGCTCACGCTGCGCACGCTTGCTTGGGGTTCCAGAGCGAACAGCGATAAAATATGCGTCTCGAAGTCCTCGTCAAAAACAGGTGCTCTGTGTCGTGTGGACGTAAAACTGCCCATCCGTCGCAGCGTCTCGAAGGCACGCAGGATCGTTACTGAACTTGGCCGCCTGCCTGGGTGCCATTGTTGCATAAGGTCTGCAGCGCGCCTTCTGTTCCCATGACATGCACCTAGAGCCAGAACCATGTCTGCTTTCTCTTCATTTGTAAACGGCATGTCTGCAGTGCTAGTAATCACTACACCAAAGATTCAGTCTCGCATGAGAGTGGCATAAGAAGAGCACACGACAAACTGTGCTTCACCGCTGCTTCCAGCTTTCAAAATCCTCATTAGGAAACTGCAACACACAGCCGCCAACACCTCGCGGCGAAACATTATTCCCTGTATTTCTCTTTTGCTTCTGAGTGACAAAGCAGACTCGCCATCTCAGTATCTTATCAGATTGGGACTAAGTCGTCGTCGCCGGGTGCCAACTAGCTGACGCGGACGAAAAACCCCCGCCAAGATATCGGCCTGCCGCTGCAACGGGGCCGTCGAATAAAGGCCGGAGCTGATTTCGTTCACTGAAAGCACGGTTGAGAGCAGCACGATCGCGACGCGCAAATGTGCTCGTCACGTGATTTTTTTTGTATTTCGCGGGCTTTCTTTCGAGCTCGGAAAAAGAGGTACACGTAAGGTTTTCTTTATGGCGAATAATGGAATGCGGGTTTCTGAAAGTGCTCTCCAACTTTGCGAATCACATTTAGTGTCTAAAGTCAATATTAAAAAATTTAAAAAAATTATCTTAATTACTAGTTAAGTAATTGCGATACAAAAAATTTCCCGTGGTGCGCCAAATGCCTATCACCAATATGCAGTTAGTTTCACTCTCCTGACTCCAATATTTCATTTTTAAACCCTTGGTTCAAGTTAGCTGGGACACCCGGTATGTACAGGGTGTCTTTTATTACCATACAGATTTTCTTGTTTTAAAGTTATGAGCGCAGCAAATGTGGCATTCTTGCAGAGGAATTCCTCTATTTTGGAACTCCACAAATTTGGAGGCAGTCACATTTTATAGCACTCTCATTTCTTACAAATCTTGTAAGTTGCACCTAATTCAAGATATTCATCATTGAATTTCACTGGTAAATCGAGGCAATATTGGTACCGAGTGTGCTGGGAGCGCAGAAAAGAAGGTCCCGCTACCTCATCAGATGGAAACACCCCCGACAACAGGCTCGAGAAAGTCTGAAACAACATCTTGGCCAGTCATTGTAGCAGCTGATACGACACACTTTGCCTGGCAAGCATGTGCATCAGTGTGCCGTGTCAGGCTATCATTTAAGCTTTGTCCCACACTTCTTGACAGGGCACTGCCGCCTGATGTGGAGCAGGATGCACCAAGTTTTGATTGTACTCAATTGAACGCCATAATGAATATTTCAAAATAAGTGCAATTTTCGAGATTTAGAAAAAGAAAGGGTGTGCGTTCACATGTTACTTCCTCCAAATATGCCATTTAGAAGGTTGCCGCCAAGTTACTAATAAAAAAGTGACTGAATTTTTCAAAATTAATTTTCTGAAACTCGCATTAGCAGCAAAGTGTGTCCTCGTCACCCAGAAACTCCATTGCAAGAACGACAGGCTCTCTGTGCTCAAAACTTTTTGCTAAATAGCTGCATGGTTAAAAAAAAAAACTAGATATGCATAATTGTTAATGTATGAAAATCGTACACTATCACTTTTCAAAATTTTTGTCCTATGCAACACCAGAAAAATTGGAAATAGAAGCTTCAGGTGACCTATCTGATGTGGAAGTTGCATGGCCGTATTATTGTTTAAATTTTTCGCTATTACCTTTTACTGTGATGTCGCCACTGCAGCAGCTCGATGGCTGTGGCTTTTCATTCCAGGTCACAAAGCTGCACCCAGGTAGAGGCAGAATCCAAAAATGCTTGTGTACTTAAGTATAGCTGCACATTACAGAATCCGAGGCCCTCAAGATTTATCCGTAGCCCTCGAGTTCCATATTTTTTATTGGGATTGAAGAGCAACGTTTGTGCTGTATCCCTCTATTTCAGACTAAATAATGTGCATGCAAAATTATATCTTCATTACTTTACACCATTGCACCAATATCTGTTGTGCGTTGATTTTCTGATGTCCTTGCATTTGCTATAGCAAGGATTTTTAAAAATCAGCCACAAAAGAAAAAAAATGGTCAAGGAACGAAGTGGTGTGTAGCAGCTCCCTTTTTTTTAATCGGCGGCAAGTTTTGCACTTGTGTGTTAGCAACACTGTTTCGCCAGTTGTGTACTTCAAAAGAAGTGTTACCTTTCTGCTTTGGAACTTAGTGGTTTTGTTCTGCCAGCTGCTTGACCAACACAAGCAAAATGTACTTTGGATATTCCACAAATTCATTCTGTATGCATTTGGTACAATAAAATTTGTTTCAAGAATGGACAAATGCAGTGATGGTTAATTGAAAACTGCAACATGCCGAGTTTCATGCTTCATTAATTTTCTCAGCCCCAAAGAAAGCATGCGAGGTTTGAAAATGTATCGTGACATTAGTGCACTCGGTCTAGAGAACTGATTAATGCTGCATGGTGGCCATGACCATCCCTCATGAATTGGCATTCCCTGCCTAAACCACCTCACCAAGACAGCTTGTTAACAGCAAGAAAGCTGACGGGGCTTCCAAGAATTTCTATGCACTATTTATTACGATCGCCCTACTGGAATTGCTCCATTGCTTTGCTGACAATTGTCTTGACAAAAGTGGAAGCCGAATCAGTTGAGGTCGATCAGTTTTATTTACATACAACCTATTATAAAGTGGACCTTTCTTCGCCTCTTCAACTGTTCCCACAGCTGCTGCTGCCATCTTGCACGCCACATCGAGGAGGAGGGCAATGTACATGGCAGGTGCATGGGAGGATTTTCCAAGGAACTCTGGAAAGCTGTAATCAGATTGTGGGCAAAGTTAAAAACTTAAATACAAAAAGGGTGTAGAGTATTGTAACCTTGTACATGTTGATCACACCACATGTTTCAGCTACAGCTATAAGTGCCTTGTCTCATCAACCAAGCTACAGTTCTTGCAATGTTACACTTTGTGATACTCAGTATGAATTGATAAGACTAGCTGCTATTCTAGTGGTTGTGCAGGCCACAAGGGAACAGTGCCTGGCCTTTGTGCTTGTATGTGTCAATTTCTCTCTTTCAGTCTCGCCCAAGCCACACCAAAATGTTATCCACAAGTGTCGTGCCAAAATGGCCTGGCGACATTTCGTATTAAGCCATTTGACCCATTTATTGCACTGATGCACACAGTGCAACCAAATGAAGGAAATGACATCGCCTAGGTGATTATTAAATTACCCTTCTAAAATACCACAAGAGGAATTTTGCTGTGGCAAGAGCCTTAGCAAAACCATAAGAGACACAAAAATGAAGGAAAAGCGCCACCTTCAAGTTCCCGCACCGACTCACCATGAGAAGCACGAATTTTGGCAGTGTCTGCTTGAGCTTAGTTATTTGGAGATACATGCAGTTGAATGCTTTTACAAGCATTGAGATGCCCCACTATGCTAGCTTGCCTTTTATGGCTATAGAAAGTTGTATACTGCCACAAGTCTGCCTATTCTTCCGATTGGAATCTATATTGAAGCTGCTTTGAGCAACGGGCGGTATTCTATTTCAGCGCTAATGATACATTGGCAGTAGTGTGCCTGGAAGGAATAGACAAAAGCATTGCAGAAGCTGCAGCACTTTGTGCTCGCTGAATGATCATACGAGAAGGTAAAGATGCCATCAGAAAGCATCCTTCGTATAGAGTCTCTTTAAAAGAAAAATACTACATCTAGACATGGTGACAGTTGTGGTGGCAAACTAAAAATATTATAATGATAGTTCAAGGTGTGGTATGGCATGTTTATGCTATTTCTGAAAAAATAAACACTGCAAGTGTGTCCATGCCAACAATTGAGACAGGATGTGCAGATGCAAAGCTGCAATACAGCACCACGGCGTCAAAAGGACAGTATGCAAGTGGTGGTCCAGCATCAAAACTTCAATGTCCCTACACTACAACACTGGGAGGCCATGCTGCATGACAGAAGCCTGTGTGGCCAGCAGGCGCTGCTCTGTCGGGCACAGGACGTGGCAGCAACTATTTCTCCTAAGGATTCAATAAACTGATTTCTCTACCTCACCCGCCATGCGATGCGCCGTGTGAGGGAATGACAGTGCCACTACTCTCACAGGATATGGATGGTGCACAACACCACCTTGAGCATCGGAGCGCACGTCTGCCTATGAGCTCTGTGTACTACGAACACAAGTGGTGCATGCAAGGTAACATTTAACATATCACTGCCAAATGCCATCAATGAACACAAGCAGCAAAGAAAGCTGCTTACATAATTTTCACAGTGTGTTGGATCTGCATATTTTTTACATCCTGTCTGCATGCCGCATTGTTCATTTGTTCGTCACTGCTAAAAAGTGCATAGTTGCATGGTACTTTTTTCGATTTTGTGCACTTTCTTTTGTCCTGAAAAAATAACCACAGCAGCTATCTTCATAAAAATAAAGCAGTTAGACGTTTCTCAATGAGCCGTAAGTATTAAAGTTGCTCAACAGGGTAGTCTACTGAATTGATTGTATTTGAGTACTGCAGGTCTAGTTGTTTCTTTGTGCCTCGGCACTAGTTAGCTGAAACACCCTGTATACTGGACGGCTTGCCTGGCTGCCCGCACCGCCGAGGCGGAGCATCTAACGTTTTCGTGGCGCACTTGTCGCCGTCTCGTGGCACCGGTCGTCCATCCTTATCGCGCAGCACACGCCAGCGTCGTCTGGTGTTCTGATTGGCCGCCGCAAATCGGACAGCTCTGGCGGGCGGGAAAAGTGGTCCGCAAGCGATCGGGCTTGCCGCCTCGTTTAACGCCTACTTTTATCCCCCGGCCAAGAGCTTTGCCCGGTTTAGCCGCTCCGTCTTTGGTGTGAACGTGCCTTTAGAGTAAAAAATCAACAGCTTACGCTTCCACATTTTTTGCTTGGTAGCTGCATTCAATTTGCTTGCTCCTCGTCTTTTAGATGTCTAGGCTCCCCACATTTTAACGTGGCTGAATAGTGCATAAATCAGAAGAGTTTCTGTGCCCTAGCCTTCTCACACTTGCAAGGATACCAGCCAAAGTTGACCTATTTTTCTTATGGGGTGCCCACTGATTATGAGGATGCTGACATCGAAGGATCTCAAGTGGTTCTCTAGCATTTTGGTGACAGAATACAGTAATGCCGAGCTACAACGGACTTGATATCTGTCAGCACCAATGAACGCAGCAGTTAGTAGTCTCACTAAATTGAGAGTTCAGCCCAACAGCAGATGGACACCAATGGTTTGAATCCCCATGTTGGCAAATTTAACTGGCTGAAATCAAGCATCTAAATGACATGCACTTAGTTCCATCCCTTCAATCTGTGAGCATAATGAAGATCAAAGGTCAGGTTATGTGGCTGCAGCACCTTCTGTTCATGCAGCATACCTTTACTTTTCTTTACCAAGACACTTAGCATGCACATACCTTGTGTGCAAGCCACATCTATTTACAACAGAAACAGCGCTTTCCAATCGTGAGCAAAAGTTTGGAGGTAAAATATGGTAGAATTTTTTGTCCAGCCAACGCATGCATGCTGAAATCCAAGTGGTACAGCCAATATGTGCCTGTTCAATCACTGCAATGCATTGAGACACTTCGAACAACGCACGGCTGTACCAGAAAAAGTTTAGATGTTTTTCACTAATGCAAGCTTTCGAGTAGCTCGAACGTAAAGTGGCCTGTGTGTTATTGCTATTCAGCCGGAGTGCAATAGGAGCCAGTCAAATTGGTAAAACATGAAGTCAATGTGCACACAAAGACTACGTGTACCCTTGCATGACTTTGTGCCACAGGTAGCTAACAGCTTCCAATTCACAGTCCTTGTAATATGCTTGTGGCCGCCATCTACAGTGATCTATTTGATTTAACGGGGATGTGTATGTTGGCTGAAAACAAGAAAATATGCTAGAAAATATACTAACACCGATGGATGCAATATGTCCTTTCCGGTAGTTTCGCAAGGGGGAAACTGTAATTCGAACTTCATGGCAGCGTGCACCGCACAGCTGCACTTCATTTTATATTCTCGCGCATGCATCAGTGTTGCCGCAGCTGTCTGTAGTGACACCCTCGCGTGCATTTCTTGTTCAAGCTTTGTTGAAGGGTTTGAAGAAATGAAGGCAGTACGGTGTTGCTCATTTCTCCTTTTAGTATCCTGCTGCTTGCGGAGCATAGTAGCGCCTGCAACTCAGTTCTCAATGCGACCTTTGAATAGTGTGTGCATCTTAACCCTTTCATAGACGCAAGCAGAGAACAGGCCGCTTTGTGTCCGAGACATTACTAGTGCTTTTTTTATGAAGCATTTTTTACATAACGTAAAATCTCAAAGCTGACTACGATTCAGTAATAGCGAAAAGTGGGAATATTACGTCCCACTATACAGCCTCAAGGCCCGTTTCTACCTACTCGTGGTCACCTGTAATGTGATTAGAAGCAGCCAGAGTACCCAGTACATTATACATTGTTTGTGCATGTTTTCATTATACTTACTGAGCATGCTTTGTATGAGAATCCTCAATCAGGGCTTTCCAATATCGCAAGGGTTCTTAGAAAAAAGATGCTTCTTGAAAATTCTGGAGGGCTCATATGTAACAGCTCGCATATGTAGGAATGCGATTTGTTCGCGATGCTAATAATTTGATCAACTGTTTTGGTAGCTGTGGGTACGAGAAATTTAGACACCTAACCGCACCAAAATTCAGCTATTATGAAAACGCGGAATTTCGATAAAAAAAGTCCATTTGCCGCTGTGGTGGTTTGAAGGAAGGCGACAGAATAAACCAAACATTGTAGAAAGGGAAGTAAACAATCTGCGCAATCGCTCTATCGCGTTGTTTGACAAAGAAATGGACGAAAAAATGTGCTTAACGTGATTCAGAAACACTTCTACACAGGAATGTTCAATGGTAGAAAATACACTTCACCGCTACATAATAGCGAAGTAGCCCTGAAAAGTGGGACCAATATTT
The DNA here is from genome assembly GCF_023375885.2 of Dermacentor andersoni. Classification (NCBI taxonomy): domain Eukaryota; kingdom Metazoa; phylum Arthropoda; class Arachnida; order Ixodida; family Ixodidae; genus Dermacentor; species Dermacentor andersoni. The sequence goes on from NC_092819.1 coordinate 2,714,589, forward strand.
TCCGACCGCCCAACAAAGGGTGAAATACGGCAACACTTGCTTTATTCACCGCAGTAATGCCACCCTGTAATGGAGACACAACTACGACAAACGGTCCGCATTTCTTCCGCAGCGAGAAGCGAGAAAAAGTGAAACATTTTTTACCGAGTCAGAAATAAGCCAAGCGTGTTCCTGACGGTATGTAACGGCATGCCGCTGGAAAAAGGGGGTCCATACCTCGGGGTTCAAATTCCGCAGACACGGCATGCGCTTCAGCGTAGCCGTCAATTTGCGGTTGAGCAAGCGACGTTTTTGCATTTTCTATTCCGCATCAGCATCTTCTAGGCAGCGAGGGAGCACCTTGAAAACCAGCACGACGGGGGCCGTCTCGTTGAACAATCAAGGCCTAAAATTTAAAAGAAAACAACTATTAGCGCTTATTGTTTCAAATTTGTGATTTCAGTAGACTTACCTTGATGTTGTCGCACATTTCTTGTGGATCCATGTTGCTTTCAAGGTCGTTAACGCCAACATAAAGAACGGCGAAATCGACACGCTCGAAGCGCATCGTGGAGACAGCTCACGCCAGCCGCAGTGCATTGTAGCTAGCAAAACTCAATGTGCAGGCTTTTATAGACTCAATTAGGCGCAGGCGCGACCTATTTAAGAATTTAACCTGACTCACCGACAATCACGCCGCGCAAGGACGGCACGACTGAACACGATCCAGCGAGGCGTAACAAGACCACGCGAACGAACCAACGTGAACCGGCAATGGCCGCATGTGGCTGGCAGAAACCACAGGGATTTAGCAGCAGCACCTAGCAGCGTCTTTCCCTAGGCGTACAAGTACCTATCTGGGGGCAGGGAGTACGCCACTGGCACACGTCACATCCGGTTTGCCTCCAAACCGGGTACAGCCAGCCTGCGGGGATACGCTTCTTTCAGGACACACGAGCGCCAGTAACGCGCCCCTACGGCGTCCGCCATTCAAGTCGCCAACGCCGCAGTAGACACCGTGGTTGTGCCCACTCTGTACGGGGCGGAGGGCGAGGAGGATACCGAGGCGCCTTAGCAGCCGCCCGAGAAGAACGCCCCTCCTCCTTCGCCTGACCTCCCTGCCTCGTGCGCACAGGAGGGGGCACGCATCCGGGCCGCGTTCCTCGCTCGCGCGCGGGAGATTGAACCGCGTTCGCCGGCTCACCCTCACACGCTTTCACTCGTACGGAACCTCACGGCGACGGCGACGGCAGAAATGCGCCTGGAGTGTCCATATAATTTCTATCGCAATAAAAAACCCTATGTGATATAAATTTGTCTAGAGTGATAGGCAATAGAAAAATTAGCAGGCGAGAGTGCTTGTGGAGCGAGTCAAAACAAGATTCGCGCTTTTCTTGTCACACTCTTGCAGTAAAACCAATTGCCCCCCCCCCCCCCGAATATAGGATGGCGGAGCAGCGATTTGTCGGAGTCTTCTCCGCGCGACAGAGGAAACCGATCACAGGGTGTCTACCAACCGCAAAAGGCTGGAATTCTCAGGGATATTGAATAGTCTGGAAATACTCGGAGAAATCTCAGTGAATTTTTGCTTCTAGTAGGGAAGGTTAGGTGTCATTTTATTGAAAGGGAACGAAAGTCGCGCTAATGTTGGCTTTGAGTAACAGAGTGGGACAATAACGAATCGTCTTTCTCGCCGTGCCGTCGGCTGGAGGAGTTTACTGTGTACAGTCAACGACAGATTTTCCGGACGTCCAATTTTTGACAAACATGGCCGATAATTCGGACGGCTTCGCGGCACCGCCACGTACCCCACGGAGTCAATTTATAGAAACGTCTGAAATTTCGGACGCAACATCCCTTCGCCGTCCGATCTTTCGGACATTTTGCCATGACCGCAAGTCCGAAACGGCATTAATCAAAGCCACCGCCGCCTCGAACCAGTGCTCTCGTACGCAGATCCACTGGCAGCCACCACTGCGGCAACGTTAGGCCTAGCTGCGTCGACGTTCGCTATTAAGCCTCTTGCGGTTCAGTGCCGTGTTTTTCATTGAAAGAATTCGACGCTGTGAGCTATGGCACCAACACCGTCATCGCGACACCGACACCGACACCGTAATCCTCGCGATTGCCTTCGAAGCCTGGAAAGCACGGCGCTTTGCATAAAACTGGTTTCTGAAGGTCAGCTTCGCCGCGATGCAGGAATGTAACGCGATGATGCATACGAAAATCATTGCGGTGAAGCTGAACAAGTGTGAAGGGAAAATTTTCACTGGACACAGTATGTATTTCTTCATGATACACGCGTTCACAAGCCGTCTCCTGTCACATTACGAGCACCGATATGCCTAATCAGTGTATTGACAGGCCTTCAGAGCTTTCTTTCGGACGGGCCTGTGGCGATTTGAGCCCCCTGAGGGCAGTAAAAGGCATGCATTCATTTTTTGCGATTGCCCGATTTTTCGGACGTTCTCGCGGCCCCTAGGCAGTCCGAAAAAACGGGCGTTGACTGTACAACTGTCCAAGAGGATGCGTCATATGGGCCGTGGTGTGAACGCGCGGCGGAAGGAGGACGAGAATAGAGAGGACCGACGCATTGAGGGATGAACGAGAAAGGAAGTGTACCGCTGCTCCTTTGAAGGAGCTTGAGCTCAAAAAACGAATGCCTAGATGCAGGTGTCCCTTATTTGAGGCTAAAAAGCTCTTTAAAGCAGTGAAACGTGACACTGAGGCGTTGTGCGCGGCCCGAGAGTATGTCAGTACAGTTGAGGTTGACTATCCAGCTGCTGAGAGAGAATCTCACTTGTGACAAAGTTGAGGCCTCATACCAATGAGCTTGCTATCAGTTCATAGAAAGAGCTCATATTCGAAAATATTTGCTTCACTATGCATCTCTTTTTATTCGTATTTGAAAATGCTTGACTAGATTTGCAATGGGCCATCTTTTAATATATATTATTTGCAGTGCATTTTACTAAGCCCTCCCTTCTGTTTTTTTTTAATATAAAATAAGCACTGCTCCTTACTATTCAAACTGTATTGATTTATTTTTTAACATGCTTACTAGAGAGTGACAGCATCTCTTGACATAAAGCAAAGTTCTTTGTCAATTAAGAAATTTTGCAAAGGCACTCAGGGAATACCTGGAAAACATAGGGAATTTGGAAATGTCAACTTTGTAGACACCCTGAAACGGAGAGGAAGCAATGCCGAGAGGAGTTTTGGACGCAAGAAGGCAGCGTCAACCCATCGCATAAAGGTTCCAGTTCTTTCTTTTTTTATTTCTTGCTACCAGGCCATCGTACGCTCGGCACAAAGCACCGATTCTCTTGAAATTCTTCATTTGTGTAAGCTTTAAACTGTTGCCGGTCCCGAGCTGTGCTACATAATGAAATCGCAGTAGCAATGACTACCGATAAGCGACTGCTCATAAAACCAAGCAGTAATAACGTAAAGACACTGTTTTCCTAACGAAGCAGCTGCGAAACGTCGTCGCTTTGCCACTGCGCACATTCAAGTACCAAAGAAACCTGTCGTGGCGCCCCTCATGTCGGCTGGCTTATTTGCCGGCTCGTTTTTATGCGCCCGCAAGTGTAGTTTGGCAAAAACACGATTGAAGAAGAAACAAAATGACGGAGACAGAACGACGACAGAAAATAATGCCATGAAACATGAAGACCTGCCTGCGTAATCTCACGGGAACCCAAGTGTGCTTAATTAAATCGGACATGTCTTCGATCTGAACTGGCCGTGCGAATTATTTATGGTGTAATGAAGCAGACGCGCCCTTGTGTATGTGCCGACTGAAGAGCAAGACGAAGGACCGTGCCGGGATCGTGAGTGAGCCCCGTGCTACGGGCAGCCCTTGCAGTGCCTTTCTATACCTAGCCTTCCACAATGTTCTGAACGACAATAAACCTCGTCGCAAATGGTGGAGGTTGCTGAGATCCTTCGCCTCGTCCTGGAGCTCCGCACTCGAGCCCTGCCAACAAGATCGCCCTGCACTATATGCCTGATCCCGCCACCTCGTTGCCTGCGCCGCCGGCTGCCACTGTCGTCTGCGCCGGCGTCCCTCGTCAGCGCGACCCACCCATGTTCAGTGGGACCGCCGAACACGAATAGGAAGACTGGCTGTCATCGTGCGAACGTGTAAGTGCCCATAACAAATTGGACGACCAGTCTAAGCTGACCCACGTGCATTGCTACCTCGCCGACCTAGCCAAACTTTGGTTCTTCAATCACGAATCCAACTTTAAAAGCTGGTCAGCGTTCAAGATACTTTTTGCCAAAGTGTTTGATCACCCAGTTGTGCGTAAGCTACGCGCTGAACAGCGTCTACTCCAGCGCGCACACCAGCATGGAGAGACACTCCCCAGCTACATCGAGGATGTTCTAGATTTATGCAAGCGGGTAAATCCCAGCATGTCAGAGGACGAGAAGTTTAAGCACATTCTCAGGGAATCGAGGACGGCGCATTCCAGATGTTGCGGGCCAAAAGCCCAACTAGCGTATCCGTCCTAATTAACCTCTGCCAGAACTTTTACGAGCTGCGCCGGCAACGTTTCATCGCCCGCCAGAAAATCCAGCACGCCGATTCCGTCTCGAGCATCGCGGTTTCTACGATCTGAACCAACTCGACCTTCTCGCAACATATCAAAGATTTTATTCGTGAAGAGGTGGCCAGGCAGCTGTCGTTGCTGCCTCGCAGCGATGAACCTACGGGAGTTTTGCCTCCAACGCTGCAGCAAGCTATCCGGACTCAGATATCTAAAGCGTTACACCCAATCCTCTGAGTGTGCCGCTGACCTATACCGACTTTACCACTCACCCTACGTCGCTGCCGCTCAGTTATGCAGCCGTGGCTGCGCGGCCACCTGCGCCGACAGCTTCCTTTTCATTGCCCATGCATCCGGCTTCATTTCCAGTTACCCGACCGTCACCCCAGTTTTTTCGTTCCACCGAGACGTGGCGCACTCAAGACAACCTGCCTATCTGCTTCACCTGCGGCAATGCTTTCATGTGGCGTGCTTCTGTCGCCGCGGCGCCCCAACTACGCATAGCACCTTTGAAACGCCCAGTTACGCACCACAATACGCCGCCACGTCGCCATTGTCACCGCGACTTCTTGACACTGATCGCCGGTGAGAAACTCGGCGTTCCCCTTCCCCTCGTCGGCGTTCGATTTCACCTCTGCGTCGTCGAGCTCCCACTGAAGAGGGAAACTGACTGGTGCAGTTCCTGAGGCAAGAACTCCAAATACATCGACGTTCTCAAGACCTCAATCTCCGCCGCAAAATTTTATTACCGTTTTCGTAGAGGGAGTACCCGCAGTGGCGCTGCTCGATAGCGGAGCAGCCGTTTCCGTCATTCACGAGAACCTTTGTCGCAAACTACGAAAAGTGACTACAGCTCCCTCGGGCCTGCTGCTCGCCACTGCCACCGCGCAGCGAATTCACCCTTCAGCTGTATGCACGGCCTGTGCCGTCATAAACGACGTTCTGTACATAATGGAGTGTTTCGTGCTACCATCGTGCTCTCACGACCTCACCCTTGGTTGGGATTTCCTGTCTCGTCATCATGCTGCAGCATTGACTGTTTGCGGGCAGAAGTGTCGCTTTTACCACAGGGTGAATCACTGCTGACCGGATCTCGTCACGTTGCCGACAAACTCACTGTTGATGCCGACACAACCGTACCCCCTGAGTCGTTGATGGCTGTTGTCCTGTCATATGATGCCGCATCCGAGGCTACTGTAGTGTTCACGCCGTCCGATGTGTTTGCTCAGCGCAAGGTCATTGTTCTTCTGTTTGCCGTGTTCACTATAACATCTGGCTCAATTGTGATGCTGGTCACCAACTACTACCAGTACCCGATCAGCCTACTGCGGGTAGAGATCCAAGGATACTGTCAGGCGGTCGACTACGTTGACGATCTCGATGTTCCTACCGACTCCCTCCGCTTTTCGTTGACGCCGTCGCTTCGGTCTGGGGCTCATCACCTTCAGCGGGTTTGGACAACGCAATCGACCCTGCTCTTTCCCCATCCCATCGCCGCCAACTTCTCACCCTCCTTCACAAGTTTCTTTCTTCTTTTGACCGTCATCAGACGTTATTAGGCCATGCCACCGGTGTTTCTCACACCATCGACACCGGTTCTCACTCCCCCTTGCGACAGCGCCGGTATCGTGTCTCCGCCGATGAGCGCCGAATCATCATGGAGCAAGTGGACGACATGCTCAAATGTAGAGTCATCCGTCCTTCTCAAAGTCCTTGGTCTTCACCTGTCGTATTGGTAAGAAAAAAAGATGGCTTCATTCGTTTTTGTGTCGACTACAGACGCCTAAACAAGATAACGAGAAAAGACGTTTATTCACTACCTCAGATCGATGACGCTCTCGACTGCTTACAAAGCCCAGAATATTTCACTTCCTTGGATCTCGTTCCGGGTACTGACTGGCAAGTTGCAGTGGCCGAACCTGACCATCAGAAAACCCCATTCGTTACACCCGATGTCCCCTACGAACCCGAATGCCCTTCGGGTTGTGCAACGCGCCTGCTACTTTTGAGCGTATATGATCGACACCATCCTTCGCGGCCACATATGAAAGACCTGTTTATGATACCTTGACGACATCGTCGTCTTCTCAACCAATTTTCCGACACACCTCGCTCGCTTGTATGATATTCTGACATGTCTCGCATCGGCCGGCCTACAGCTTAACCTCAAAAAGTACCGTTTTGCTGCAAGAAAGTTAACCATCTTGGGTAACGTTATCCCAAAAGACGGCATCCTGCCGGACGCAAACAAGCTCGGCGCAGTTGTAGACTTCCCAACCCCCCCGTCTATCAATGCCCTCATAAGTTTTATTGGCTTGTGTTCTTATTTTCGTCGCTTCGTACGCAATTTTGCATCCATCATGTTGGCGCCTTTGACAAGTTCACTTTCCGCCAGTAACGGCATAGAAGGGTGGTCACCTGAATGTGATGCAGTGTTTCAGCAGTTGCGCTACTTGTTGGCCTCACCACCGATTCTTCGCCACTACGCCCTGCTGCTCCCACGGAAGTTCATACTGACGCCAGCGGAGTTGGCCTTGGCGTGCTCTTAGCGCAACAGAACACTGGCTATGATGAATACGTCGTCGCTTACGTGAGCCCTACTCTAAAGAAAGCAGACTTAAATTACTCAGTCACAGAAAAGGAGTGCTTAGCGATCATCTGGGCACTAAGCAAGTTTCGCCCATACCTTTACGGCCGTTCTTTCGCCGTAGTTACTGACCACCATGCCCTTGGTTGGCTTTCTTCCTTAAAAGACCCATCGGGACGCATGGAACGTTGGGCGCTTCGCTTGCAAGACTACGATATCCACGTCATGTACCGCGCCGGTCGCAAGTACTCCGACCCTGATGCGCTTTCCCGCTCCCCACTGACGCCTGATTTGGCGTCATTGCCAGCTTCCTCGTCCAGCCTGTCACCGTTGACCGACACTGACATGGTCACAGAGCAGCGCAAGGACCCCGCACTTGTAATGTTACTTGGCTACCTTGCCGCTCCGTCTGATGTCCCTTCGCCACGTGCAACGCATCACCAAGCAACCCATGTTTCCATGCGGGATGAGCCCTTGGCACGTCCCTACAGTTGCCTTACCTTACCCTAGGCCTATAGAAAATTGTAGTAACCAAATCAATTAAGATGCTTGGAGTAATTTCTAATGAACATGTATCCTGGAATCAGCAAATAGATCAGATAAGCTTAAAGCTGAAACGCGTGGTTGGTGCTTTAAATCGTTGTCAATATCTTTTGCCTCTTACCATAAAGCGACTTACTTATTAAGCTCTCTTCCATGCTCACTTGAACTACTGTGCTTTAAATATGGGGAAACACTACATTAACCAATTTGAATAAGCTGTGAAGAAGAAGACGCGCCTCGCGGCACAGCCGCATCGCCAACGCGCAGCTCGGCTCCGCTCGCGCTGTTGATTACTGTCGCCTTTTTGGACAGTGCTTGGGGCTGTCTCGCCGTTCCCGGTCGCTGCGGTTTTGCATTAGGAGCCGCCAATAAACCTCTTCTCAATTGGTGGAGGTGCTGGGACTCAAACCCCGTCGCTTGAAACCCTGGAGCTGCGATCACGAACGCTATCGCCCGCCATGACCGACAGCTCATCCCAAACGGCGCCGACGCCACAGTCCGTCACTTGCACCGGCGTTCCACGACAACGCGACCCCAAGATCTTCAGCGGTGCAGACGACGAAGACGTAGAAGTCTGGTTGGCGTCATATGAACGGTTGAGCGCGTACAACAAGTGGGATGATCCAGCGAAGTTAACCCACGTCATCTTTTATCTGGCTGATGTTGTCCAACTCTGGTTTCACAACCACGAAAGTGACTTACCCACATGGTCAATCTTCAAGACAACCTTTACGGAAGTGTTCGGCCGACCCGCTGTTCGCAAGCTGCGCGCTGAACAACGCTTGAGCGCCAGAGCACTGCAGACGGCAGAAACGTTCATGAGCTACATTGAAGACGTCGTGGACCTGTGTAAACGAGTCAACGCCGCAAAGCCCGAAGCTGAGCGAATTCACCATATACTGACGGGCATTGATGACGGCGCTTTCCAGATGCTCCTAGCCAGGAATCCGCGCACTGTGTCCGAAGTCATCAGCCTATGCCATAGTTATGATGAGTTAAGCAAGCAACGCGCTTCGACTCGGCGTGCTCTGGGAAGCGACGACTTGGTGGCAAACCTTGACAGCATGTACGACCCATGCTCATTATTTCAACGGGTCAAGGACTTCGTTCGTGAGGAAGTTGCCCGCCAACTTTCTTTAGTCCCCTTCACTCAGGAGCCCACCTCCCGTCTTCCAAACACGCTCCGCACTCTCATTTCCGAATAGGTCGCTCAAGTTGTCCCTTCCGCACACCATCAGCCGCCTGCAGCCGCAAATCTCAATTCTGCGCTGGCAGTGCAGCCTGTCGCCGCGCCTCCCACCTATGCGCAGCCAGTCCTGCCTGTGGCCGCGCGTCTTACGCACGCGCAGGCAGTACGCAGGCCTCCGCCTGCGTCTTTCGCGACCCATTCCCAACCGGTGCCACCGGAAGCCCATGCTGCATCTTGGACCGCACTGAGAGCTAATCCTTGGAGGACGCCTGACAATCGTCCCATCTGTTATTCTTGCTGCACTCCCGGACACGTCGCCCGATATTGCCGCCGTCGGCCTCAAGCGTTCGGCAACGCCTCTCGGCCCTTCCAGTACGGCAGCCAGCCCTTTCGCCAATACGCCACTCCTTCCCCCCAACGGTATGCTCGTGCTGACCTTCCAGAATTTACTTCGCGTCGCTCGCCATCGCCTCGCCGACGCTCGCTCTCCCCAATACGTCGGCGACCCGCACCACCTGACCAGGAAAACTGAGCGTCGCAGTTCACGAGGCAAGAACTGCGCCCCATTCGAACTGTCTAAGTCCTCGCGTCTGTCCTGCTAACGTGGTCGAAATTTGTGTGGAAGGTGTTCCTGCATTCGCTGTTGTGGATACCGGTGCAGCCGTTTCTGTGATAGCCGCCAAACTGTGCTGTTCACTGCGCAAGGTGACCACGCCGCTTTCTGGACTGTCGCTTCGTACGGCAAGCGCGCAGCACGTCGCTCCGCACGCAGCCTGTACTGTACGTGTGCTTATTCACGGCATTGTTCACATAGTCGAGTGTATTGTTCTTCCCACCTGCTCGCATGACGTCATCCTCGGATGGGACTTCTTATCCCGTCATAAAGACATGATCGACTGCGCACGCGCCGAAGTTGAATTTTCCCCTTGTGACGCACCCTTGCACAAAGATTGTGACCGCCCTTCTAAACTTACCGTGCGCGAGGACACAGATATTCCACCTGCCTCCTTCGTTCTCGTACCCGTCTCTTGCGATGCCATCACTGATGCAACGGTCCTCTTCACACCGTCCGACGTCTTCATGAGCCGTAAATCTCTCCCACTACCCTTCGCAACACTTGACATGGCCGGCGGCTGCAGCAATATATACTTTTGCAATCCCTTCTGTGCGCCTATTACGTTGCTCGCTGGTGAATGCCTTGGCATTGTGGAACTCCTCGACTCTTCGTCTTTGGTTGACGTCCCCGGAGACTCTTTTGATGTCGACTCCGGCCAGTCATCTTCGATTTCCGCGCTTGAGGAGACGTCCAAGGATGCATTCTCGAGTGCCATCGCCGGTACCCTCACACCTGCCGAACGCGCCGACCTTCTTGATCTCCTGCACCACTTTAGAAGTTCATTCGACGTTTCACAACCTCACTTGGGCCGCACGTCGCAAGTGCAGCACTACATTGACACCGGCTCACATCAGAGACCGTACCGCGTCGCGGCCGAAGAGCGTCGTGTCATAACCACCAAAGTCGAAGATATGCTGCGCGGTGACGTTATTCAACCTTCGCACAGTCCCTGGGCACCGCCTGTCGTTCTCGTTCGCAAGAAGGACGGGTCTATTCGCTTTTGCGTCGACTACCGTCGGCTAAATAAGGTAACGCGCAAGGACGTCTATCCTTTGCCGCGCATCGACGACACCCTCGACAGTCTTCAGGGAGCAGAATTCTTCTCGTCCCTTGACTTGCGTTCAGGGTACTGGCAGGTACCGATGGCTGCAGCCGATCGCCAGAAAACCGCATTCATTACGCCTGACGGCTTATATGAATTTAACGTAATTCCGTTTGGGCTTTGTAACGCCCTTCCACCTTTGAACGACTCATGGACAACACGCTGCGTGGCCTCAAGTGGTCCATATGTCTGTGTTACCTCGACGATGTCGTGGCTTTCTCGCCTGATTTTCCGACTCACCTGCTCCGCCTCAGTCTTGTTTTGACCTGTCTAGCGAAAGCTGGCCTCCAACTCAACCTCAAGAAGTGCCGCTTCGCCACGCGAGAGCTTACCATTTTAGGCCACGTTGTGTCCAAGCACGGCGTTCTACCCGATCCTGCAAAACTTCGAGCAGTCGCTGAGTTTCCGAAGCCTCAGACCATCAAAGAACTTCGAAGCTTTGTGGGCCTATGCTCATATTTCCGGCGCTTTGTTCGGAATTTCGCATCGATCATGGCGCCATTGACTCAGATTCTGCGCGGTGACACCACCCTCTCCTCCTGGTCCCCTGCATGTGACTCCGCCTTCGCTACGCTGAGTCGTCTTCTCACCTCCCCACCTATTCTTCGCCATTTCGACCCGTCAGCTGCAACTGAGGTACACACAGATGCCAGTGGGGTCGGCCTCGGCGCCGTCCTCGCCCAACGAAAGCCCGGCTACCCCGAATACGTAGTCGCCTATGCGAGTCGCACGCTGACGAAGCCTGAGGCCAATTACAGCGTGACCGAAAAAGAGTGCTTGGCCTTAGTATGGACACTTGGCAAGTTCCGACCATACCTGTACGGGCGCCCATTCGACTTGGTCACAGATCACCACGCGCCATGTTGGCTTGCCAACTTGAAAGATCCCACTGGCCGCCTAGCCCGCTGGGCAATACGCATCCAGGAGTACGATATTCGCGTCGTATACCGCAGTGGGCGAACACATTCCGACGCAGACGCCCTGTCTCGTTCACCTTTACCTCCAGACTCTGCCTGCGGAACAACTTCCGCACACTCCATCTCATCTCTCGACATGGACTCCTTTGCCACCGCACAACGTCGTGACCCATGGATCGCTTCTCTTTTCGACTATCTATCTGGATCATCGACCATCCCTGTATCCCGAACCCTCCGACGCCAAGCACTTCATTTTGCCATTCGTGACCAGCTGCTCCACCGACGCAATTACTCTCCGGAAGGCTGTCGGTGGCTTCTGGTGATTCCCCGCAGCTTACGGTCACAAATATGTGCCGCGTTCCACAACGGTCCACAATGTGGCCACGCCGGAGTCTTCAAGACGTACGAACGAATTTGCTACCGCTACTACTGGCGCGGCATGTACAATTTTGTACAAAAGTTTGTTCGGTGTTGTCTTGACTGTCAACGCCGCAAATCGCCGCCTTTACGCCGGTCTGGTGCCTTGCAGCCGCTCCCGTGCCCTACCACACCCTTCGATCGCGTCGGCATCGACCTATACGGCCCGCTTCCTATGACGCCAGACGGCAATCGGTGGATCGTAGTTGCTGTTGACCACTAGAAACGCTACGCCGAAACTGCTGCTTTACCAAGTGCTACAGCGCGGGATGTAGCCTTTTCCGTCCTACATCGCTTCGTGCTTCGACACGGCGGACCTCGAGAACTCCTCAGCGATCGAGATCGCGCCTTCCTCTCCGAAGTCGTCGAAAGTTTGCTCTCGTAATGTCGTATTATTCATCGGACAAGCACAGCATATCATCCCCAGACTAACGGGCTCACAGAGCGATTTAACCGCACACTTGGTGACATGCTGTCGATGTACGTGGCATCTGATCATGGTAACTGGGACCGCATCCTTACATTCATCACGTTCGCGCAGAACACCGCGATGCAGGCCACTACGGAATTTTCACCTTTCTTCCTCCTGTATGGCCGCGAGCCTACGCATACCATCGACACGCTCCTTCCATGCCGTTTTGACGCCTCTGAGTGTCTACCTGTGTCCGACGTCGCACTCGCACTCGTTCCGCTCGGACGTGTTTTTCCGTAGCTCCGGATTTTCACCCCGTTTTCTGGTTTTTTTTCCCCCGCTACTGGAACTCTGTTGTTTATGGACCGTTTTGGCGGTTCGTAATTACTACTGGCGCCTATCTACAAGGTCCGCCGTCATCTACACCCTCCTGCTGCGTCGTCCAACCCGAGTTCTTGCGCGGCTTCGCGAGTGCGAGTGCCCCCGCGGCACTCGCCGCGTCGGCGCGGAGCATCCAAGCTGCTGTCCGCTGCGTCGAAAGAGCGGAACATTACCGATGCAACTGCCATCCAAGTCAGGAGCGTCTCCTTCGTGGGGACAAGTGCAACGTGCGAAGGCGGTACCCTGAGCATCGATACCACCAACATGGAGCAGAACAGCCCTGCTATCGTGGCGCAAACCTCGGCCAAGAGAGCGAAGGACGCTACTGGCCTTCCATCGGATGAAAATGTAGCTCCAGCAGCCCCGAAATGACCTCGCTCATCCCAAGGCCTGCCCGCACGACCGACATGCACGTCTCCGGAGTCGCCAACGACATCGTGGTACAAAGTGGTTATCAAGCCTCGTGCTAGATATGACATGTCCACTCTGCACAACCATATCATTCAAGCGGCCCTGGACGCGTGCCTCGAGACTTCCGGATTTCAAGGTTTTGCTCTACACAAACCCACTAATACGGTCTCAGTATGGGTGTCTGCTATGGCACTGTTTATAAACTCGAAGAACTGCAACAAATACAAGTCTCGGAAGAATGTGTCTTTCCAGTCCAGGCGTACCTCGCCAGTGGTACCGATTTAAGGTGCTACGTGGTTAATGGCGTTGACCTTGACGAAGAAGCCGAGAGGCTCCTGCAGGAACTATCGTGTCCGACACACAAGGTCGTGGCTGCTCGCTACCTAGGCAGCGGTTGTACGTGCCTAATCACGCTTCAAGATCCTAATTCCCCACCTGAACGTATGCTGTATTACTGCTGCGTACTGTGCCCGCGTCCGTTCAAGCCTTCCGTTGTGTACTGCTACTCTTGCTTTAGACAGGGACACATGAAATCATCCTGCCCCTACCCATCCAAGGACGACACCATGGAGCCTGAATCAGCATCGTTTAGATGCGGCCTATACCAAACAAACGATCATGACATCACTTCCACGACGTGTCCTACGAAGTTGAAGGCCACTAAGAAGGCTCGACAACACCATTCTCGACAGCCAGCAAGGACCCCTCGAGATCCATCAATGAAACAAGTCCCTGTGTACAACCGTTACGCCGTTCTGGCCTCGCTGGAAGAGGATGCTAGCCAGGTGACAGCAGCAAGTACAGCGACAAGTGATGCTGCCACTCGTACCTATAGCGCAGCTGTTAGGTCGTCCACTTCACGACCGCAACGGACATCACAATCGATAGAAGACACGCCGCTTCCTTTGGCAGACGAAGAGTTCGAGATCGACGCTCGCCTGGCCAACCTTGAAAAGGAAATTCAACGTCTCAAGGAACGCCGTACAGTGCTCCGGCGTCGTCATGACGGAGCGCGGCGGTCGCATTCGCCGTCTAGTCCTGCTCATATGGCTAACCCGGCATCTGCGTTGAAACCTCTTTCACCCCAAGAACTCCTGCGCTTCGTTGCGCAACAGCTGCAGCATCTCACCTCGGTTCTACTGGCCAATCTTAATCTATGATGGCTGCTACGTCTTCAAGTGTGCCAGAAGGCATCTTACAGTGGGACTGTCGCGGCATCGCGGGGAAGGTTGGAGAGCTGCGTCAGCGTCTCAGATATGGGAAGCTGCGTGTTTGGGCTCTACTGCTTCAAGAATTCCAGGATTTGTGGCATACTCATCGCCTTCAATGTTGGATCATAGGAAAAAAATGGGAAAGATACTTGACGGTATTGCTGGAATAGACAAGTTTGCTGAAACAATCTAAACGCAAATATTTCCACGAGGATCTGTTGAGCATTCTGCGTGTCAACCCTCGCAAATTCTGGAACTCATTATAACTTAAACGTACTTCTTGTCATAGTATCGCATTAATCAACTCGGACGGGTCTCCTGTTTCAGTGAATCAGCGTCCCGGGACGATGTCATGAACTCTTATTTTTGCTCGGTTTTCACTAATGAACCTCCCACTGATATGCCTACGTTGCCACCTACTCACTTTTCGGAAATGCCGGCTGTTAATATAAATACTCAAGCAATCTCCAATTTAATCGATAACCTTAAACTTTCCAGTGCGCCAGGCCCAGACGGCATAACGGCCGAAGCTTTAAAGGGCACCAAATATCAATCTAGCCGCTTCTTGAAATTGATTTTCACTCAATCTATTGCCTCTTCCACTATTCCGAATGATTGGAAAATTAGCAGTATTGTACCTGTGTACAAATCTGGTAGTCGTTCTAGTCCAAGTAATTACCGCCCTATTTCTCTAACTTGCATACCTTGTAAAATTCTAGAGCATATATTGTACTCCAGCACTGCATCTCATTTAGACAACCACTCTTTTTTCTTTCCCAATCAACATGGATTTAGACGAGGCCACTCATGTGAAACGTAGGTGTTCGAATTCACCACAGACCTTCACCTCCACCTTGACTCCCGTTTCCAAACCGACGTTATCTATCTTGACTTTGCAAAGGCATTTGATCGTGTCGCCCATCTACGTCTTAACGCGAAACATGCTTGTCTTAATCTCTACCCACTTGTATTGTCCTGAATTGAATGTTTTCTCACAAACCGCTCACAACACACTGTCATCGATAACCTCAAGTCGACAAGTAGGCCAGTCTTGTCAGGTGTACCACAGGGCTCTGTGCTCGGACCTCTTTTCTTTCTAATTTTTATAAATGACCTCCCTAATAGCATTATTTCATCAATTTGGTTATTCGCTGATGACTGCGTCTTGTATCGGCGCATATCCTCCCGTAATGACCAACTAACACTCCAGGAAGACCTAAGCAAAATAGCAAATTGGTGCTCTATTTAGCTCATGTCCCTCAACGTTTCCAAGTGCAAGTACAGGTGTGTAACTCGCAAGCGGGACATCATTAACCACCAGTACTTTCTTAATTCCATACCCTTGACTAAAGTTGACTCTTACCGTTATCTAGGCGTTACTATCACTAACCAGCTTACGTGGTCTGCACACATAACTCAACTTATAAACGACTGTTCTAAATCACTTGGCCTACTCAAAAGATCGATTTTTCTGTCTCCTGTTCCCGTACGCAAGCTCGCCTATGAAACATTCATTCGGACTAAACTTGAGTATGCCTCAACAATTTGGAACCCTCACCAGTCCTATCTTACTAACTCGCTCGAAGCAATGCAGAATCGCGCAGCACGTTTTATCGCTTCAAACTATGACTGGCATACAAGTATAAGCGGCATTAAATCATCCCTGAGCATCCCTAGCCTAGCACTCCGTAGGAAGATTTCACAACTTTCCATTTTCCACAAACTCTATTACAATTCCCCCCCCCCCCCCCATCTCAGGAACACTCTCTTACTTCCGCCCAACCGCTTTTCTAAGCGTCTCTTTAACAACCTGAGTCTACAACGTCTCCATGGTTCCTCTAATGCCTTCAACAACTCTTTCTTACCCAGTACTATTGAATTGTGGAACGCGCTACCCAACAGCATAGTAAATAAAAGTAATCCAGATAAATTTAGACACCTCTTGTCATGTTTTAACCTTAACCTTTAACCCTTAACCTACCAGTACTATGCTGTTACTCTAACGTCTAAGTTCTTTTTTTTTTCACTTTTCTGTTATATTGCCGGTTGTGTTGCCATTTCTACTTCCGGTTCGTACCATACCTTGTTTTTTCTTTTTTTTTAATTTTTCTTGCCCGTCGTCTATTAGCATGTATACTAAGTTTTGTTTACCGTTGTACTAATGAGTTAACCATTGCATAATAATGGCCATAGTGTTTCTTGATGTTTTGCCCCCCCCCCCCCCTTATGTAATACCCTGAAAAGGGTCCTTAAGGGTAAATAAATAAATGATGATGATGATGAGTGCTACGCCCGATGTCCCTCCAGGAAAGGCTGCAGCGCATGTAAGGTGCACTCTTCATCAGACTCGCGTTGATCTTTCACGGTGGTGTACTCAATGGCAAGAAGTCGCGGCCGTATTGGTTCGTCTCTAACGCACGGGCGTTATCATCGTTTCGTACTATGCCCGCCCCTACAGCGGTCGTGTGGCTCGGTTGTGTCTCGGCTGGCTGGCGCACCTACGACAGCAACATCCTGGTTGCCCCATTATGGTCGCAGGAGATTTTAACGCGCCCCACATCACATGGGGATACGCTATTCCCAGTGCGCGTGGTCATGTGTGCTGGACACATTTATGGACGTCCAATTCACTCTGCTTAATAATGTGTCAGTGGTACTCGTCGGCGTGACCACCCTCGCGCGCCGCCACACTCACCGGACTTATCTTGGTGGCTAGGAAGGACGACCATCTCGTGGTCATGTGAGCCCGACTGCTGGGGTAGCGACCATCATCCGATTCACCTTGGCTTATCTTCGGGCTGAACAGGCCGCCTCCGCCGACTATGTCGATTGGTGGATTGGGATCCATACAGGGCGGTATCAGAAAGCAATGTATCCAAGTTCAGGAGAGCACGTTGTTGGGCGAGTCGGTCGTACATACTTAAGGAAGGGAACTGCGCTAAAAAAGACACGGACGAGTAATGACATGGACGGGCGCAAACTCGCGACTGCCCGTGCTGGACCAACTTCGTGCTGGACCCGTCCCATTGTCTTAAGGCGGCATTAGTTGAGGCGACACGTACGTCGTGGGTTGATGAATCGCGAACAGCTCCTGATTTGCAACTTCTGCGTCTCTGGGCGTCGCGCCGCCAAGCAGAACTTGCATCAGAACGTGACCCTGCATCAAATACCCTTCGCTTAGAGGCTCAACGCCTTACTGCAGTAGCTCGGCGCCATGAACACCGCTTAGAACGTGGCCGCTGGATGGACTGGTGCTCTTCTCTCGGACCTTCGTCGTCCAATGCCTCCATTTGGCGCACCTTCCGAGTAATGGAACGTGGTCGACGCCCTCCAGAGACTGCAGCCTGCGCCATGTTATCATCGGGCCAGACACCAGAAGTATTCGCAGAAACTGTCACCCGCACCTTTTTTCCTGCTTTGGACACAGCACCGCCCCCCTTCGTTGTTCAAAACTGCTTTCCCGCGGACGCAGGCACGCCGCCTACGCTCTCCGACATCGAGGGTATACAAGCTGTCTTCACTATGGCGGAATCTTTAGCGGCAATAGACGTGTCAAAGCCATGCAAGGCACCAGGACCGGATGGCATACCGCATGAACTTTATAAAAACACGGAAGTCAAGGTTCTCCAAGTGCTGTTGGGGGCCATAAACGAAGCTTGGGCTACAGGAGTCATTCCGGATTCTTGGCGGCATGCAGAAATGGCCCCTATTCCCAAACCCGGAAAACCCCAAGGTAATATCGCTCATATGCGCCCAATAGCACTAACCTCAACGTTAGGCAAGCTGATGGAGCGTATGCTCGCGACACGTATTACATGGTGGCTCGAGCGGTACTCATGGTATCATCCTGGTCAAATCGGGTTCCGTGCTCATCTAGGCGCAGAGGATGGCCTTGCGTACCTATCTTCTATGGTTCTCATCGGAGGCCGCTCCCGAAGAATTCGCACGATTCTGGCAATGAGTATTCGTAAAGCGTACGACCATGTGAGTCACGAAGCAATTGTCGAAATTCTCCATTGGCTTCAGTTCCCTAGCCGTGTGTGCACATTCGTCGAAGCCTCCCTGTGCGCTCGCACCTTCTCCATTCGCCTGGCTGGCCAAGCAGCAGGTCAGTTGGTCGCACATCGGGGTGTCCCACAAGGATATGTGCTCGCACCAGTCCTTTTCAATATTGCTCTCCTTCCACTAGCTTGGAAGCTAGCCACGATACATAACGCACAGTACATAATGTACGCAGATGACATCACTGTCTGGTCAGTCGATCCTGAAATCTGCCACCAAGAACAAGCGCTCCAAGAGGCCCTAAACATGACGCATAACTGGTGTGCTCAGATAGGCCTTGACATTTCCAAGGAGAAGACGACGTACATGTCAGTAGCGAACAAGTATGGGTGCCGTCTACTGGCACTCCGGCCTCTTCAGTTAACTCTGGATCAGCAACCATTACATGAGGCTTCAACTCTCCGTGTACTCGGCCTTGAAATGGATTGCTCCGGATCTGCGCGATCATGGGTCAAGAATGCAAAGCAACAGGCCGCAGAAACGATACAGTTGATTCGTCAGATTGCGAAGAAATCTGGCGGAGCGAGCACCAACATGGCTCGCCTTCTTGTCCGTTCTGGATTGCAACCACGACTCGTCTACAGAGCGCAGTTTCATCATCTCACGAAGGCACAATGGGCTCGCTCGCCTTGAGGCCATTAATAATGAAGCCATGTGGGCCATAAAGGGACTACCACGTCTCACTCCGTTGCCAACCCTACAGGCCGAGTCCCAACTCAACGCTATTGACGAACTCGTACACCAACGTCGATGCGTGCGCGCCCTAAAGCCATCATATTTCTGCTCGGCTGCTTCACTGGCCCAGTACATGGGACACGAAATAGACAATCCAGCATTTACGAGACCCGCTGTAGCTCCGTGGAAAAGGGTACAATTAAGTGACAATAAGCCTCTTGGTCGTCTGCATAGCCCAGTTCCTCGCCAGGCGAATGCCCATATTTCCCGCCTTCATCGCACCGATGACAATCAAGACGATGCGACTCTTGTAGCGTACACTGATGCCAGTGTTAATGGCACCATGATTCACACAGCTCTCGTGTGTCCATTGATACCAGAGGCAGGCCAGACGTGCTCGTATGTGGCCGATCCTGCACCACCGGCCTACCTTGCCGAGCTTGCTGCCATACGAGACGGCTTGGCCGCGTTGCTACCTACTGTTCAAGATGCTCGATACTCTCAACTCATCATTCGCAGACTCTACTCGAGCCATCCACGACATACGTAGGGTATCTCGGTCCACTCTATTATCAGATAGCATTCACCGTCTTGCTGCCACGGCGGATATCCTCATACGCGTCCAGTGGGTGCCTCGAGCAGGCCTGCCGGGTCTCCTAGAAGCAGATATGGCAACCCACCCGCAGATTACAACATACCCACTTCCACATTTTCCTGAAGACGCTTGTGGACGACTGATCCGGGAAAAGGAAAACCTCTGACGTACCACACGAGCTCTCATACCTCCGTGTGGGTCAGATCTCCCTGGTGGCGTCAAGGAGGCTACGTGTCGGGGTCGCGCTCACCCCGTCTGTCACCGCTCTCTGGCCATAACAGTACCATGGTCCTTACGGCTCATTGTGCCCATTTTGCAACACAGAAATCCAAAATGTGACAGTGACACACCTATTATGGACGTGCCCAGGACTTCATCTCAGCCGTCTCCGCCACCTCCGGGCAACAGGCCTTCGGCCTGGCCGCCCACCCGACCTTGAATGTTGGATTCATGGACCACATCATCTTTCACTCCTAGATTTGTTGCACGAGTCGAATCTGTTCGTGTATTTTTAACATCTTTTGTATTATGCCTAAAGACATGCTTTCGAATAAAAAAAAGGCATGCCGATCCCGAACTTATATCCCACACTCTAAATAACCTTGAACATGCGGTGGTTACGTTGAAAGACTACTACTTCAACACGTCACTCCGAAACTGAATAAAAGATGATCCAAAGAAGTTTTGGAATTATCTCAGCGAAAAAAAAAGAAACCCATATCACAGGTTCTTGTCCATGGTTCATTGGTATCTGATCAGACCGCCATTGCTCAACACTTCAATGACTATTTCCATAGTGCATTTTCTGCTGCTAGTGATTCTATACCCACCAGAAACATGGACCATGCTGTAAATGTAAACTTCATTTCTTATCCTGGTGTCGTTGCTATGTTGCTTGACTCTAAGACTAAAGGTTCTTGCGGTCCCGACAATATACCGAACATATTTCTTCGTCGCTTTGCCGAGTCTGTTGCTAAATACTTAGTTATTATTTTCCGTGTCTCTCTGTTATCAGCGGAATTGCCAGATGACTGGAAATCAGCCCGAGTTGTGCCTATATTAAAGAAAGGCGACCGTCTATTACTACAAAATTATCGCCCGATCTCCTTAACTTCGTATTGTAAGCTTATTGAACACAATACCTCACAAATTACACGAATTCTTAGAAGAAAACTCAGTTTTATCAAATCATCAACATGGATTTCGAAAAGGATTTTCTGCTACAACACAATTGGTTACTATAGTTAATACATTTGCAGCTTGTCTAGATACGAACAGTCAAATTGATGCAATGTTCCTAGATTACAGCAAGGCATTCAATAGAGTTCCCCATGATAAACTAATTACTAAGCTTCGGATGATTGGCATACCAGAATTATTCATTTCCTGGATTTCAGCCTATCTGAACAACCGCAGCCAGTACGTTCAGGTGGGAGAACAAGTCTCTGGCTGCCTTCCGGTAACTTCTGGCGTTCTGCGGGGGAGCGTACTTGGCCCTCTAATCTTTTTACTATATATCAATGATATTGTCAATGTCGTTAACAGCCCAGTTCAGATTCGTCTATTTGCTGATGACTGTGTTTTGTTTAGAGAAGTTACCTGTATTACTTACCAATGTGACCTTAACTCGAACTTAGACAATGTGTTGAAATGGTGCGAGCAATGGGGAATGCTTCTTAATGCAACTAAGTGTGTCTATCTCCCTATAACGCGCAAAAAGTCCCCTTAGACTACACTTACATTTTGGCTGCAGCACCTTTACTGGAAGTAACCTGCTCTAAATATTTAGGCTTAACATTAACGGGTGACTTATCACTGAACTTGCACATAAATACCATCTGCTCTGCCGCTTTCCGGAAACAATGCCTTCTGCGCCACAAACTCAAGACTGCTCCGCCTAGTGCTAAACTACTCTCTTACTTTTCCTTAATTAGGCCAAAACTTGAGTATGCTTCCATACTTTGGGACCCTCACACCAAAATTAACATTAAGAACCTAGAAAGAATTCCAAGAAAAGCAGTACGATTTATTTACAGTAAATTTAACGCTACTGACTCCCCCATACATTACTAACCGATAACGGCATTGAACTATTACAAATTAGAAGAAAGAAAAGTCGACTAGAGTTTCTTTCAAACTTAATTAATCATAGGATAGCCTTAGACACCGCAAAATACGTATCCCACTTATAAGCAGATCCACTCGACACCACTACCCTCATTCTCTAACACCTATTTTCGCAAGGACTGACACTTTTAGGTACTCTTTTTTTCCCACAAACAATAGATGAATGGAATAAACTAACTGAAGCATACCCCCAGCGCCCGTGAGCTGTCTATTATTTGTGTAAATAATCTTGTTATTTCGTGTATTAATTATAGTTGTATAGTAATCAAGTTAAAATTTTTCTAAATCGTCTACCTTATGACTTAACAATTTGTGTGAAAAACGTGTTACACACTTGTTTCATCTTGTTCATCTGTGTATATGATCTTTTGTATTTTGCTCACCCTGCTTGGACTTCTTGTCCGCAGTACTGTATAAAAAATAAATATATACAAATGCAGGCTGCTACAACCCTACATTAGTGCAAATCGCGGGAAGCTAGACACATTTCTCACACTTGCAAAACTTGAACATACTCGAAGTATTTACTTCCATCGGTATAAAGCCCCCTGAAAAACTCCATTCTCCCGCACCATTTAAATTAATTCAATTATGCGGTTTTACGTGCCAAAACACTTTTCTGATTATGAGGCACGCCGTAGTGGAGGACTCCGGAAATTTCGACCACCTGGGGTTCTTTAACGTGTACCTAAATTTAAACACACGGGTGTTTTCGCATTTCGCCCCCATCGGAATGCGGCCGCCATGGCCGAGATTCGATCCCGCGACCTAGTGCTCAGCAGCCCAACACCACAGCCACTGAGCAACCACGGCGGGTGCACTATTTACGGAGCGCAAAGGCTTAGCCACACATTACCAAGCACTCTTAACGCATATGAGCAGCAAGACATTGTAATTTTTTCTTGTAGCTGCGCATTCCTTGAATTGTGTTGCTTTATATCATTATGTTTTCAATAAGCATAGAACTACGATGCCATTTGTCTTCTCTTGCTTTATTATGTGCAAATATGATGCTATATGTAGTATTGTTATTTTTCGTACTGGTGTATAAGAGTTATTTGCTTCCGCTTGTGTGTTTACCCTGTCATTTTAATTATTCACTTTTGGCTTGTATATATATACGTGTTTTGCTTGTATATTCACCTTGTCATTGCTCCTACAGGGTGGACAGTGCTTAGTCAAGCTGCAGTATCCGCAGCTTTTTCGTCGTCTCCCCTTTTTCACAGATGTTTTCTTTTGGTGAAAATAAAAAAGAAACACTGACTGACTGACTGACTGACTGACTGACTGACTATATCTCCGCAACTGTATGGCCGATGGTCGGAAATGGCTCTTTGCTATACCTCGCCAATGCGCTCTGACATCTGCGCGTCTCCTCACGCTGATCCCCTAAGCGTTCATGACGGCGTCCTCAAAACTTACACAAGGTTGCGTCAGCTCTATTATTGGCGAGGCATGTACAACTTTGTGCAAAAGTACATTCAGTCTTGTATTACATGCCAACAAGGCAAGACACCTACCCAGCATTTCACAGCACCGTTGCAGCCGCCACCATGCCCGTCTCGTCCGTTCGACCAAGTCGGCATCGACCTCTACGGCCTGCTACTATGCGGCGGGTGTGGAAATCGGTGAATTATTTTCAGCGTAGATCACCTTACTCGCTACGCTGAGACTGCAGCTCTGCCAGCAGCGACCGCCCATTACGTCGGTTTTTTCACCCTTCGCAATTTTGTTCTTCGCCACGATGTTCCCTGAGAAATACTGAGCAATAGGGGCCGTGTCTTCCTGTCGGAGGGCATCCAAGCCCTCCTTGCTGAGTGCAGGATAATTCCCTGCAAAGCAACCGCGTACCATTCCCAAACCAACGGTCTGACCGAGCGGTTCAATCGCACACTTGGCGACATGTTGTGGATGTATATTTCATCCGACCACTCCAACTGGGACGCCGTACTCCCTTTTCGCATACAGCACAGCGACGCAAGCGACCACCGGCTTTCCCCCTTTTTCCGTGCGTATGGCCGTGAGCCTTCATGCCCTTTGGACACCATACTGCCGTACCAACCTGACGCTACAGAGTCTACTCCGCTTTCCGAAGTCACCAAATATGCTGAAGATTGCCATCAGCTGGCACGTGCCCTGAGTAGCGAGACTCAAGAACGCCAAAAGACACGACATGACCTTACTCATCAACCATAGCATAACTTTGCTCCTGGTTCGCTTGTGTGGCTTTGGATAACAGCCCACATTCCTGGTATTTCTTTAAAACTCCTGGCGCGTTATCACTGTCCGTACCGTATCATCGATGCCACTTCACCGGTCAACTACATCGCAGAGCCGCTCACATTGTCACCAGACCTGCGTCGTCGTCGGCGAGAGACAGTACATGTCAACCACCCGAAAGCGTATTACGACCTGCTCATCTCCGCGCCCTGAGTCTCCAGGATAGCTATGCCTCGCTCCCGGGGCATTGTAGTGAACCAGATGCACCCCTATGTATGTGCCGACTGAAGAGGAAGACGAAGGACCGTGCCGCGATCGCGAGCAAGCCCCGCGCTACGGACAGCCCTTGCAGTGCCTTTAGACACCTAGCGTTCCACAACGTTGTGAGCGACAATAAACCTCATCGCAATGGCAACAAAAATGAAGTCCAGTGAAGAATGCCTCTGGTGGCTTTTCTGTGAGGGATAACTTTGCAAACGAAGAAAAAAAAGGAAAGTAACCCCGTCGCTGGGGAACCTTAAGAACGTCAAGTTGGGGTTGCTCATATCGTGAAAGAATTGCCGCTACAGTGGCACCGGTTGTCAGTGTTCCCACCCAGTATTGTGTACGAATTCCTGGAAGGGTGTCTCACAATCAGCAGTTTGCATGAAAGATCGAGGCTTCTGTTATTTAAGCTGGTATGTGAGCATTACTGCAAAAATTTCAAGCAGTTCACTAGTCAGTCGCACTCTGTATGCCCTTGTCTGGGTGCTTTCCTGTTACAGTGACAATTCATTACAGGTAAAATGTAACTGCGATACCTGCTTTAACATTAAGTCTTTAGCCTTTTGTATTCTTCCTGCAAAATAAACATGACTGATTTGATTTGATAACGTAAACCAATTGACCTCATAAGTGTGTCTTACTTTGTCTATACCAGTGTTACACCTTAGGAAAAAGGCCTTTCCACAAACCGAAACAGGCATACAACCCGTGCTTTGAGTTGCCCCAACACACGTTTCTCTGAAGGTGCAAGGAATGCCATTACACCTATCGCTTAGAAGTGATACATCACGCGCTATTCATTGTTGCACTTTATCGTTCCGGTAAATAATCACCTTGCAACGCCTGCAAAGCGAAAGAACCACTAAAGTGTCGTACTCTC
The DNA here is from genome assembly GCF_023375885.2 of Dermacentor andersoni. NCBI lineage: Eukaryota > Metazoa > Arthropoda > Arachnida > Ixodida > Ixodidae > Dermacentor > Dermacentor andersoni. The sequence goes on from NC_092819.1 coordinate 2,739,730, forward strand.
TGCACTTGCCGATGTATGGCATTAACACCTATAGACTACAAAAGAAAAGCGACTATGCAGAGTTATTACATTATGATACTCTAACGACGCAGCAGCTCTTACATGTAGAAACATATCGTCACGTAGTAGTGACGGTAAAGAAAGCAGTAATACTAGGAATGTCGAAAATCGAGTTTTATTGGGCGAACTTGTGCAACCAAAAACAGGCTTCACTCAAATAACGGCGAAAGCGGCGAACACAGTCGGCAATCGTCGAAAATCTGATCAGTGACTCAAGCACGTCGGCTCTTATACACCGGTCATCGAAGGTTCCAGAGCAATCACTGGCGCCTGCGTGTTTTCCAGAAAGTTCTACACCATTTGCGTCGCATGTACATGCAATCAGATTACACAAGGTTCGGCGACAAAAGACAGCGGATAGAACCATCGATAAAATTCTAGAAACTTCCGATACATGCAGACGCGTCCTGCACTGTGCGATAGGATTTGTTAGGCGGTGCAACATGGCCACCCGATAAACAAGTACACGTGTCAATACCCCCTATTAAAAAGCATCGCCCCAATGATAGAAACATAACAGGAGAGTAAAACAGAAAAGAACACTTATTAAACAAAAGTAACAAAGCAACAAAGAAGCAAGAAGCAAAGTCCAAGGTAACAGAGTCCAAAAAAATAAGTCCAAAGTTCAGCTATGCTATCACAGTGGCGCCGCTGTGATCGCGAAATGCCGTCTGGCACGACCTCATAGTCCAGTGCACCAATGCGTCGGATGATCTTGTAGGGTCCCAAAAGCGGTGTAAAGGTTCCTCACTAAGTCGTCGTCGGCGTATAGGGAAACAAACCCAAACACGGTCGCCAGGCCGGTACTCGACGTAGCGTCGTCGAATTTTGTAGTGTCGTCAGTAGGTCCTCTGCTGGTTCTTGATCCGCAGGTGGGCGAGCTGTCGGGCTTCTTCGGCACGCTGGAGATAGGTGGCGACGTCAAGGTTCTGTTCGTCACAGACGTGTGGCAGCATGGCGTCGAGAGTAGTCGTTGGATTCCTGCCGTGAACCACCTTGAACGGCGTGATCTGTGTTGTTTCTTACACCGCTGTGTTGCAAGCAAATGTTACGTACGGCAGGACCACGTCCCACGCCTTGTGCTCGACGTCGACGTACATTGCTAGCATGTCGGCGAGGGTCTTCTTGTTCAGGCGCTCAGTAAGACCATTCGTCGGCGGGTCGCAGGCAATTGTCGTCCCGTGGCTTGTCTGGCTGTATTGCAAAATGGCTTGCGTGAGCTCTGCTGTAAAGGCAGTTCCTCTGTCGGTGATGAGGACTTCTGGGACACCATGTCGCAACAGAATGTTCTCGACGAAAAATTTTGCCACTTCGGCTGCGCTACCTTTCGGCAGAGCTTCAGTTTCAGCGAAGCGGGTGAGGTAGTCTGTCGCCACGATGATCCACTTATTTTCGGATTTTGATGTCGGAAAGGATCCCAACAAATCCATCCTGATCTGCTGAAAATGTCGGCAAGAAGGCTTGATCGTCTGTTGTAATCCCGCTGGCTTTGTCGGTGGTGTCTTGCGTCTCTAACAGTCTCGGCAGGTCTTGACGTAACGGGCGGCGTGAGCGGTCAGGCGCGGCCAGTAATACGTTTCCTGTATTCGCCATAGCGTCCGGAAGAATCAGAGGTGCCCAGTGGTCGGATCGTCATGTAGGGTATGCAGTACTTCTTGATGCGGCGCTGATGGAATCACAAGGTGGTTGCCGCGCACTGGTGAGAAGTTCTTCACGAGTACTTTGTTTAGAAGAGTGAACGAAGACAATCCGCGCTTAAATGACCTAGGGACAACGTCGGTATTCTTGTCTAAATACTCGACGAGGCCTTTTAGCTCCGGGTCTGCTAGTTGCCGTAGAACGAAGTCTTCCGCGCTTATTAGTCCAAAGAAGGCTTTGTCATCCTCGTCGTCTTGCGGCGGCGGATCAATGGGAGCGCGTTAGAGGCAATCGGCATCAGAGTGTTTTAGTCCTGACTACAGTGATGCAGTGATTATAGTGATCTCATACATAGAATACAGTCATAAAATACAGTGATTACAGTGATGTCATATTCTTGCTGTCTGAAGCTCCACGGCGTCAGCCGTCCTTATGAGTTCTTGAAATTAGATAGCCAACACAAGGCATGATGGCCGCTGACGACTATGAGTGGCTTACCATATAGGTAAGGACGGAATATTGCTGTACCCCAAATGATGGCGAGGCAATCCTTTTCAGTCGTAGAAGAATTGCCTTCCGCTTTTGACAGCGACCGGCTAGCGTAAGCTATCACCCGTTCAAGTCCGTCTTTCCTCAGGACCAGGACGGCACCGACGCCCCGGAAGACACCCCTGAGATAATATGTCGTGAATTGACCTGCACGACACACAAGGTGCTCGCAGCTAGATTCATGGGCAAAAGCCGTACATGCTTAGTGACGGTGCAGGGCCCTCACTGTATCCCAGAACGGTTTTATTATTATGCTTGCATATTGCGACCTAAACCCTACATCGCTCGGGCAATATTCTGCTACCGCTGCTTTCAACGTGGACACATGCAGGCATTTTGCCCACAGCTTACTATTGATACAGAAAAGCTCACACCAGAAGGCCAAGCACAATATCGATGTGGCTTATGTAAATCTGATGAGCACGATATGACAAGCACAAATTGTCCGACTAAACAGAAGGCCACAGTACGGATACGAAAGGCTATACCAAAAACGACTATAGCAACAACACACAATCGTTATGAGGTTCTTGCAGAATAACCAGAGATGCTCTTGGCAGAAGAAGAAAAAGCCCCAGAAACACAACTGTATTCTTCTGTTCTTAAACGTTGCAAGCAGTCGCAGGCAAAGAAACAGAAATTACCGGAACCTCTGTATCAGTCGGATGATGACCATGATGACATTGACGCTCGGATAGACGCACTGGCCAGAGAGATTGAGCGACTACGCAAACATAATGAATTGGTAATTCTGAGTCGTCAGAAAACAGGACCAACACGTGACGCATCAACCACTGCGAATACCACAGTTCCGCCTGGATCCCGTCCGGCACAGCAGGTCAACCAAGCTGTTTGGACAGCAGTTTTAGATGAACTTGCTCAACTAACATTGCTCCTTCAGAATTGCCTGCATCATAGCTAATTCTCTGCAGCAGCTGTCGCAGGATGGAATCCTATAGTGGAATTGTCGGGGCCTAAGCTCCAAGTTAGGAGAAATTAAAACCAAGCTTCAATACAATAAGCTACATGTATGGGCACTGCTTATTCAAGAGAATAATAAGCTATGCTCCCTGTCCAATCTTAATGGATATCATAACCCATCTATTAGAGATAGACGTGCTACTACAATGGCTTCAGCTCCAGGAAAAGCTGCAGTTTATGTATCATCACATATTGCTCACACAGTGATTGATCTGGAGCCATGGTGTAGTGGTAATCAAGAAGTTGTCGGGGTCCTGACACGACCAGTGAAGACTCCTGTCATTCTAGTGTCATTCTACGCCAGACCACGGCGCACACGTTTGAACTTGGGGTGGATAGCCCATATCCTGTCTACGTACCCGGGAATTCCTATTCTCGTAGGTGGAGACTTCAATGCCCCACATACAGAAGGGGGGTACAAGTACAACTCCCGAAGAAGATACCAAGTTAAAAACATCATGAGCGATGCCACTTTTACACTGTTGAACCATCACGCTGTGGCTACCTGTGCTGTACCCGCACTATCTAGAACAAACGCTCCAGACCTCACGTGGTGGTTGGGTCCTGGAATGCCGCAGTGGCGGGTGGAACCAGATACATGGGGCAGTGATCATATGCCAATAGTTGGTTTGCACAGAACGTGCATAAAGAAAATTCGACGACGAGTAACAGTCACGCATTGGGATAAGTTTCGGGAATCATCGATTGATAAAGTACCCTCAGAGCCCTCAGAAATTCTTCTCGTTTTGCAAGAACTGCTGCGGAGGAACACCACTGTAACCACAGTTGACGAGGAACAACCTCAACCGAACCTCGCCCTTTTGCAACTTTGGGCAAAGCGACGTCAGGCAGAAGTGTCTGCGTCGAGGAATCCCGATGCACCAGGTAGCCGTGCACGTGCTAAGCATATAGCGGCGAAGGCGCGTCGGCACGAAAAGCAACTTTCTCGACGACGATGGTATGAGTGGTGCAAGAATCTTCGATCGGGCATTGGAAACAGAGCACTTTGCGTATGTTCCGGTTAATGGAACACGGTCATAAGCAACCTGACCCTGCAGCGAGCGTTAGGTTAGCGATGCAGAGTTCGCCACATCAATTTGCAGAACACGCTGCTAGAGCGTTTTTCCCGAAATACGATCAAGCGTCACCTATAAACTGCCCCGAAATTCATGAGTCTGACACAACTTCCAAATCCGAAATATACAGCCCTTTCAGCATGGCCGAACTAATAGCGGTGATTGAAACTTCGAAGCAACGAACAACACCTGGTCCCGATGGTATTCCTTATGAGGTTTTCAAGAACATTGAAGGAGCAGCTCTCGACGCACTTCTTCAGGCTATTAATAAAGTATGGGAGACTGGAAACGTTCCACCTGATTGGAAGCATTCAATTGTTGTCGCGATTCCGAAACCAGGAAAGTCTCCAAATAACCTGCAGTCTTTACGCCTAATTTCACTGTCCTCAACTGTCTGCAAGCTCGCTGAAAAGATGCTGGCCACACGTGTTTCCTGGTGGCTTGAACGCCACGATAAATATGATCCTTCTCAAATTAGATTCTGTTCTTACTTGGGAACTGAAGACAGACTTTCTATCTTATCAGACGATGTTTTACAGGTTTCACCACACAGTCACGCTGTGCGCACGGTAGTAGCAACAGACATAACGAAAGCTTATGACAATATAGACCATGCAATCATTATAGCCAACCTCATCGATCTGGGACTTCCACCGCGGGTGATAAGATTCATCTACTCATTCCTTCAGAATTGCACATTTGCGATTAGATAGATGGAAGGCAAGAAAGATACTTCACATCGAATAGAGGAGTCCCACAAGGTTTGGTTTTGGCTCCTCTTCTCTTCAACGTTGCTCTAATACCTCTTGCCTGGCAACTACATCGGATTCCAGACATGAGGTTCTTAATCTATGCGGATGACGTCACTTTGTGGTCCGTGCATGAAGATATATCTAGACAAATTCAACAGCTTCAAGAAGCCCTTGATGTTCTGAACAACTACGCTCGGAAAGCAGGGTTGGACATTTTTCCGCCCAGAAATCAAGCTATGTCGTGTTGGCCAACAAGAAAGGACGCACAAGAATCACGCAGCACCCTTTTACATTTAGACTCGGCGCAGTGACAATCTCTGAGGCTTCTGAGGTCCGCATACTGGGTCTCGATATTCACCACTCCGGCAGTGGTGCACACTGGCTCCGTAAAACCAGACTGAGTTCGACAAAAACACTTCACCTTATTCGTCGCATTGCAACAAAAGCAGCTGGAGCTCGTACTGACGTAGCTCGACGGTTGGTGCGTGCAGTATTGCAGCCACGAATTTTATATCAGGCACAATTTCAACGGGTGACTTTGGCGCAGCTGGCACAGTTGGAGACGATTAATCGCGATGCTATGCGCACAATCACAGCACTGCCCCGCATCACTCCGATACCAACCTTACAGGAACATGCCCAGCTCAACACAATTGCAGAGCTAATTTTGCAATGTGAAAAAGCACGTGAAATAAAAAAGCAACTTACTCCGGCTGTCGCTGCGTTGCATGCTCATTTTCAACGCGGCTCTCGGATTGACAATCAGCCCTATCCAATGCCTCCCTGGGAATTCACCAGCATCACAACTAATAAGCCAACGAACTAACGACGCAGCGATACAACAGGTATTATTGACGAACACAATATCGCCGATGCATCATGCGCTAACACCTGCAAAGTCTACGGATGCTGCCATTCTCCCAGACGGCGGAAGGACATAATTCCTGAGTACTACGCATAATTTCATCAGCGACCACCAGCGCTATTTATCTACGGAAGCCAGCGCTCTAGTAATGGAACTTCAAGCCATCCACGACGCTGTGCAAGATGCGACATCTAAGCTGCCTACCATCAAGCAACTAGATATCCTCACTGATTCTTTAGCGGCTATTCAAGAACTCAAGAAGGTTGATAAGGAGATGGAAATCTGCGAGACAATACACACTATGAATAGTGAAACAGCTACTTGCATCAAGGTACACTGGATTCAAGGCCTTTCAGCAAACCCTCACAACATTGCTGCTGACCAGCAGTCCCACTGCCCTCTTAATCCTGATCTTCCACCCATTCCCCTCCCACCTCAACCCCTTAACTCGCTCCGAGCCCGTAAAAATTTTCTCCGGCAGGACAAACGCGCTCTTATCCCACCGCGTGTCTGCTCCCTCCCCCTTCACCTTACTAGGGCGGAGGAAGTTGTGCTTAGGAGGCTTCGGGCCGGGGTGGCTCTTACACCGGCTATTGTCTCAAGGTGGAACTGGTCGCATTTACGACTGGGTGCTACGTGTCCATACTGCTCCGTTCCTGTGATAGAAGCAGATACATACCACCTAATATGGACATGTACTGGTTTAAAATCGGAACGCTCGCGTCTCCTACTGCAAGCCGGCCTCCGCTACAGTGTGACAACCAGCTGTGACCACTGGATACATGACAACAGATTCCACATAACACAGGCCTCACAGCACACATATAATACACATATACGCACCAAGAATTATGCCTTAAGGGCAAGTCTTTATCGCAATAAAAAAAAAAGAAAAGAAAAGTACCGGCGGCGACTGCACGCGTTTTTTGAGCTCTTGAAGTGCGTCGGCCTGTGGCGTTTCCCACTTGAACTTGACATAACATTTGGTTAGACGTGTCAGCGGCTCAGCAATGCGTGAAAAGTCCTTGACAAAGCGTCTGTAGTAGGCGCACATGCCAAGGAATCTACTCACTGCCTTCTTGTGATATGCGATTGCAGCTGCGATTGCAGCTGTCTGCGGGTCAAGGCCGACTCCAGATTTGCTGACAACGTGACCTAGGAACAGAAGCTCATCGTAAGCAAAGCGGCACTTTTCTGCCTTCAGAGTGAGCCCTCATGACTTAAGGGCCTCTAATACTGTCGAAAGCCACCTAAGGTGATCGTCGAAATTTACGGCGAAAACAAAGACGTAATCCAAGTAAACAAGTCACGTCTGCCACTTCAATCCTGCTAACACCGTGTCCATGACGCGTTGGAACGTTGCAGGCGGCGAGCACAGTCCGAATGGCCTGACCTTGAACTCGTAGAGGTCGTCTGGCGTGATGAAGGCGGTGTTTTCGTGACCTCTCTAGTCGACTTCTATTTGCCAGCAGCCAGACCTGAGGTCCACCGATGAGAAGTATTTAGTGTTGCAGAGCCGATCCAATGCGTCGTCTATCTGTGGGAGAGGGTATACGTCCTTCTTCGGTGATCTTATTCAGTCGACGATAATCGACGCGGAAACGTAGGGTTCCGTCCTTTTTCTTCACGAATACTACAGGAGATGCCCACGGACTTTTCGGCGGCTGGATAATGTCGTCGCGAAGCATTTCGTCGACTTGTTGCCTAATAGCTTCACGTTCTTAAGTCAAAACTCGGTAATGACTCTGGCGCAGTGGTCGAGCGCACTCTTTGGTTATTATACGGTGCTTTGCGACAAGTGTTTGTCGAATCCTCGAAGACGTTGCAAAGCAGTCTTTGTATCATCGGAGAAGAGTTCTGTGTTGTTGCGGCTTACTCATGGGTAGACTTGGATTTATGTCGAAGTCTGGTTCGGCAACTACGGTCGGTGAAGTAGATGAGGCAGAATTTGAGAGGACAAACACATTGCTGGTTTCCACAATTTCCTCGATGTACGCGATTGTCGTGCCTTTGTTGATTTGCTTGAACTCCTGGATGAATTTGGTTAGCCCCACTTCCGCTTTCCCTCCGTGGAGTCGAGCGATCCCTCCTGTGACGCACATTTCGCGGTCGAGCAGGAGATGTTGGTCGCCCTCGATGACGCCGTCTACGTCAGAAGGTGTTTCGGTGGCGACGGAAATAACAATGCTGGAGCACGGAGGGATACTCACTTGATGTTCGGGCACACGCAAGGCGTGGTGACTACGAGAGCTCTCCGGCGGTAACGCTGCATCTTCCGACAGCGTTATCGATGTCGACTTCAGGTCGATCACTGCGCCGTGTTGGTTCAGGAAGTCCATGCCGAGAATGACGTCTCCTGAACACTGTTGGAGGATAACGAAGGTGGTAGGGTAAGTCTGCTCAGGGACAATAATTCTTGCTGTGCAGATTCCAGTCGGCGTTATGAGGTGCTCTCCAGCTGTCCGAATTTAAGCGCCTTTCCATGTAGTGTTAACTTTCTTCAACTGGGCGGTGACGGGTCCACTCATGACGGAGTAATCGGCTGCTGTGTCTACTAAGGCGATGACTGCGTTTAGTAAAGCAATGAACGGGGCTAGCTGGTGGACGTTCTTGATTATATTGCGCTTAGTGTTACACTGACGAACGTAAAGGACGGGACGTGGACGTACGTAGCGCGACGTACGTCTGCGTCCTATCGTTTACGTTTGTCAGTGTAAGACTAAGCGCAATATAATCATGGATGACTGCGTGGCCGTCCAAAAGCATGTCGAGGTCGCTGGTTCGTTGTCTTGCGTTACAGTTAAGTCTTGGCGTAGGATCACGGCTGCGTTGCGTAGACCTGTGGCTGGTATGTGGCGTCGTCAGGTCATCTTTCGTCGGCGTATTTTTTGCTTCCAGACTTCGGCGGGACGGTTGCGTGCCGTTGTTATGTCGTTGAGGTAGTCTTTTCGGTGCCTTCGTCGGCGAAGGATGATATTCGTCAGTTGGACGAACAGCAACCGCACCTCCATTGGTTGCTGCATTTAGTTTTCCGCATATGGGCTGACGGAGCGGCCCCGGGCTGGGCCAGTGTATGGACGGCGCTGCGGCGACAGGTAGCGGCTTGGTGGCGGCGAACGGGACGGTCGTCGAGGGCTCCACTGAGTAGCGGCGATGTAGTCGGCGATGTCACGAGGGTGCTCCCCGAACTCTGGACGCCGCGCGTTCACTGCGAACCCTGCCCCAAGTCGCGGTGTCGGCATCGGCGGCTCATGTGGCTGGCTTCTCCGCAGTGATAGCAAAGCGGATGGTGGTCGGGTGCTCGCCAAATGTCCGTCTTCCTCGCGTAGCTGCGCTGGGCGAAGGGTGGGCGTGCTGGCCGTGGCGGCGGTAGACGACGGAATTTCGGCGTTACAGGGCCTTGGTGTTGCATGGCTTTGACGGGAGGCGGAGATTCGGGCTGCACTTAGGAAACGCTCAGTGATAGTCGAAGTTTCTCCTTGACGTCAGTGACTCAGGACACCTGAGGTTGCGACGAAGGAAACATCTTGCGCAGTTCCTCGCGCGCAATGGCCCTGATGGTCTCTTGGAGGTCACCGGAGCACCACACTGGCCACGTCGCTCACCACTTCCGCACCTCATGGACGTTGCCGTATTCGAGTTCCTCTACCCCGTCTCCTCGCCCATATACCGACCCGCGCCGTTACTCGCCTCTCCGTATGCCTCCTACCTCAGGCGTATCCGTCGATGACAGTCGTTCTGCTCGCTCGCCGTCGCCTCAGCGCCGTCGGTCCCCGTTGCCCCAGCCACGCCGCTATTCGTCGCCGACCAATTATGGACCCCACCGGACGGAAAATTAGGCCATGCAGCTCCTGGAGGTAGTGCTGCATTATCTTCGTCGTGTCGAAATCCTCCATCGACGCTCCCAACGAACCAGAACTTGATGTTCACGTCGACGGTGTCCCTTTGACGGCTTTAATAGATACTGGAGCCCAGGTGTCCATAATGAGTTTTAACCTCCGTCGTCGACTAAGGAAGGTTCTCACGCCTCCTACTACACGAGCCGTACGCGTGGCCGATGGTAGCACTGTCGACGCCACTGGAATGGGTACTTCCCGTATCAGTATCGCCGACCGCCATGTCACTGTTCTTTTTACAGTGCTGACCAATTGCCTCCATCACCTTATCCTCGGAGTCGACTTTCTTGCGGCGTATTCAGCTTTGATCGACTGTTCTGCCGGTACCTTTCACCTTGAACTTCTTCTACGCGCACATATTCATGCCGAACTGCCCGACAACTTTACTACGACCGCCCTCGTCTGCCTGCCTCCTAAAGCCTTGACTTCTTTCAATTTGCTATAATCTTTTCCTGTGCCCGACGGTGATTACGTCGCCACACCTGTTCCTGATGTCCTATTGACACGCATTATCAATGCGCCCAACTTCGTCGTCACCGTCGCCGATAACCGGACATGCCTCGTTGTCCATTTTTTCATTTTGGCCTGACAAAGGAAGTTCTATCCCAAGGCATATCGGTTGCAACGCTGCGTGCTATAGGAGATGGCAACGTCATGACGTTTTCAGGTGACTTCTGCTCAGATTCATCACCGTGTCCACAGGATGCTACTTCCCCTGACGCAACATTTCGTCCCATGATTGCTGCGGACCTTCTTCCCGAACAAGCAGCAGCTCTGTATCGCCTTTTGGTTTCCTACCACGACATCTTCGACCTCAACAATCGCGAATTGGGCTAGAATTCAATTGTTAAGCATCACATAAATAATGGTGATGCCAGTCCTATTCATCGCCGGCCATATCGAGTTTCTGCTTCAGAGCGTAAGGTTATTCAAGATGAAGTGAACAAGATGCTTGCCAAAGGTATTGTTGAACCTTCGTCGAGCGCTTGGGCGTCGCCCGTGATACTTGGTAAAAAGAAAGATGGCACATGACGTTTCTGCGTATATTATCGACATCTAAACCGCATTACCAAGAAAGATGTCTACCTGTTGCCTCGCATTGATGACGCCCTTGATTGTTTCCACGGTGCCAAATATTTTTCGTCACTATACCTTCGGTCTGGTTATTGGCAAATTTGTGTGGATGAAAAGGACCAAGAGAAGACCGCATTGATCACCTCTGATGGTCTATATCAATTCGAAGTTATGCCATTCGGTCTATGCAATGCCCCAGCAACGTTCGAACGCACGATCGACTCTTTGCTTCAATGGTTCAAATGATCAACATGCCTCTGCGACTTAGACGATGTTCTCATATTTTCACCTACATTTGAGACACACCTTGAGCGCTTATCAGCTGTTCTTCAAGTCTTCCGTGAGACTGGGCTCCAACTAAATTTCTCGAAGTGTCACTTCGGTCATCGGCAGATTAACGTGCTGGGCCGCCTCGTCGACGCTTCCAGTATCCAATCAGACGCGGAGAAAATTCGTGCTGTCACGTCTTTTCCTGTACCTCAGTATGTCAAAGACGTCCGAAATTTTGTAGGTCTGTGCTCCTACTTCCGACGCTTCGCTAAAGACTTCGCAGCGATTGTCCAACCGCTTCTTGATCTTCTGGAGAAGGACGTGCCGTTTACGTGAGGCCCCGCTCAAATTGCTGCGTTTGCCCACCTCACCAACATTCTCACCACGCCACCTATACTAGCCCATTTTGACCCGTCCTCTCCTACAGAGGCTCGTACCGATGCCAGCTGTCACAGTATCGGAGTCGTCTTAGCCCAGCGCCAACAGGGTCAAGATCGCGTTATCGCGTACGCTAGCCGCCTCCTCACAGCAGCGGAGCGCAACTACTCGATTACAGATCGTGAATGCCTGGCTCTGGTCTGGGCAGATTCCAAATTCCGCCCGCACTTGTATGGCATGCACTTCTCTGTAATCACGGACCACCACGCGCTCTGCTGGCTTTCCTCACTCAAGGAACCTACCGGCCGGCTTGGTCGCTGGGCTCTGCGGCTGCAAGATTATTCCTATACAGTAGTATACAAGTCGGCCCGATTACATCAATACGCAGACTGTTTATTACGCTGTCCAGTAGACGAACCACCCACCGACCCTGACCCCGATGCCAACGTTTGCGTTTTCTCTGTTTCTCAGCTGCAACACGTTGCCGACGAGCAACGCCGTGATGCCACTTTGCACGCCATCATTGATGGCTTGGAATCTTCGCCTTCTGATTCGCTCCTTGACCTGTTTGTTCTCCGGAATGGTGTATTATACCACCGCATGTACGCCTCGACCATCCTGCCCTATTCCTCATCATTCTTAAGCTCGTTCGGTCAGCTGTTCGCCAAGAACTTCACGATTTACCAACGGCAGGTCACCTTGGCGTCTCCCGCACCTACGGCCGATTTCGCCGATGCTTCTTTTGGCCAGGCCTTGCCCGCTCCGTCCGGAAATACGTTGCGGCGTGTGACAAATGGCAACGCCGAAAAACACCATCGACGCTCCCTGCCAGGTGGCTTCAACCGCTCGACAATCCTTCGGAGCAGTTCTCTCGCGTTGGCTTGGCCTTACTTGGCCCTTTCCCTCTATCCACTCCTGGCAACAAGTGGGTCGCTGTGGGAAGAGATTACGCCACGCGGTACGCCATCACCAGAGCTCTTCCAACGAGGTGCGCCACAGATGTCGCCGATTTTCATTTACGCGACGTGATTCTGTAGCATTCTCCATTCTACACACCAACTCCACACCATTCTCCATTCTCCACACCAACTGCTCACAGAACGTGGTCGGACATTTCTTTCTCAAGTCATCGCCGACATCCTGCAGTCCTGCTCCACCAAGAACAAGCTGACTTTGTCTTACCATCCATAGACCAATCGTCTCACTGAGCGTCTGAATCGTACCCTAACAGACATGAATGCAAAATATGTCTCGTCCGACCATACCGATTGGGACCTTGCCCTACGTTATGTAACTTTTGCATATAATTCTTCACGTCACGACACTGCCGGTTATTCCCCGTTCTTTCTGTTGTTCGGCCGAGAACCCGCATTGCCACTGGACGCAACCCTTCCCATCCGCCACTGCAGAGACCAGCGAGTACGCACTTGACGCCATTACCAGGGCAGGCCAAGCGCGCGAAATTACCCGCGCTCGCCTCCTGACCTCGCAAGAGAAGCAACGGCGTTTGTAGGATCGCCAACACAGAGATGTCCACTTTTCGCCTGGATGTCTGGTACTCCTCTGGTCCCCGACTCGTCACGTTGGCATGTCAGAAAAACTCCTGTCTCGGTACCCAGGCCCATATCGGGTGCAGCGTGCCGTGACTCCAGTTACGTACGAAATCGCCTCAGTCGGTATCATTGCCTCATCAGCCCCGAATTCCACTGACGTTATACATGTCGCACGCCTCAAACCATGTTACTATCCTGTTATCACCGATGTTTAGACGCACCGGGACGGTGCTTGCGCCGCCGGGGATAATGATACATGCATATTGCGTGTTTCTTGTGGACGATGCACGCGGGTGCCCCGACGAAGACGACGAACGCTCTGTCTGTCTGTCGAGCTGTCGGCTGAACCGGCCAGCGCTGCATTATCCTTTGTAAATATACTTTGTAAATAGTCTCCAGTCCTTAATCCTTCGTTCGCGTAAGAATATGAAGCGCAAGTTAAAAAATTGGCTGCGGCTTAGCTCAAGTAACCGTGGATATGCAAAGCGAGAGCTTGGTTTAGCGTTTTTAAATCTTGGTTCGTCCGAAGCCTGCCTTTGTCTACGCTTGTGGTCCCGCTTTGGCGTTTTGCGAGCCGAACGGCTCGCTCTTCCTTAGTCTCTGACGCTAGCTTTGCCCGCTTGGCGTTCCGGACCCTCTCCAGTGGAGCAGTTTGCCGGGCTATGTCCGTGGGGTGGTCAGACACCGCCTGGCGACGACGGCTCAAAGCCTCCCGCTCCCGCGCAACGCTCACAGAAGACGGCCCGGCCTCGCTCTCATCCATGGCCAAACTCGCACTGACATGGCGAGCGCGGCGCTTCACTTAGCCAGGCGCGCGGTTTGTCACGTGGTCAGGCGGCGACACAGTTGCGGAGAGCGCATGTGCCAAGCCGGCGGCGGCGGCGGTGTTCGGCGCAGCGAGTCACGTGATGCGTTGCCAAGGCTACGGAGCAGCTGCGCTCCAATGAAGGTCAAATTGCTGGCGACTGGGAAACTCGGCTCAACGCGGTTACGCGGTTAGTAAAGCTTTCACTTTAAAAGGTAAAGAAAAAGCATGGGAATCCCGTTAAAATAAAGATGGTGCACAACTCTATTGAACAGAAGGTGACTGCTGCGAAAAAATGCTATTATAGCACTTTGTCTAATTTTATTGAATATGATCCAACAAAGTTCTGGAACCATATTAACGAAAAAAGAAACAAATTTCACAAAGAATAATTGAGCACACATCAATAAATAATGACGAAGACGTAGCACAGCATTTCAATGAGTACATTCAAACTATATTTGCAGTGTCAGATGTTGGCATTATTATGATTCCAGTGAAGCAGGCATTTCATGTGGATTCTATTTCATATGCTGGAATTGTCAACATGTTGGTAAACCTGAAAACTAATGTTTCCTGTGGCCCTGACGAAATTCCGAACATCTTTCAAACACGATAACCTGAACCTATGGCCAGCTTGTCAAAATTTTGTTCTGTTTCACTGCTGTCGTCACTACTGCCGGACGACTTGGCCATTACTGTCGACAGACTGCAGGGTAGCGCGAGTTGCTCCAATGTCCAAAAAGACGGATCGATTTAGATTACAACATTATCGTCCCATTTCTCTGACATCACAATGCTGCAAACTCTTGGAGCACATTGTGGCAAACCATACGAAGGAATTCTTGGCTGAAAGCAACGTGCTCACGAAGTTTCAGCACGGCTTCCGGAAGAGTTATTCGACTGTGACGTAATTCGTATCAGTTATTCACTCGTTTGCTTTATCTGTCGACAGTAACGGCCAAATGGATGTAATATTCTTAGATTTCATCAAAGCCTTCGATAATGTCCCGAACAACAAATTAGTCTTCAAACTTAGAATTATTGACATACCTGACATTTTCATAAACCGGATTATTGCTTATCTGACCAAATGCACTCACTACTTTATAAGTGGTGAAGATAGCTCGGCCACTCTTCCAGTCACGTCAGGGTGCCGCAAGGTAGTGTCTCCTTTGCTTTTTCTAGTGTGTATAAATGACATCGTTAAAACCATAACTCCCGGGTTGCAAGTTAGACTGTTTGCCGATGATAGTATTTCGTACAGTGATATACCTTGTCAGAATGATCAGACTGTACTCGAAAGGGATATAAGCAACATATTGAAGTGATATAGTGAACGGGGATGTTCATATTAACGCTGAGAAATCCGTATTTCTTCGTATTACTCGTAAAAAAAAAAGAACACTAACTTTTTCTTATACACTAGGTTATTCAGCACTGCGTGAGATTTATAACTACAAATACTTAGGTGTTACTTTGATTTCCACATCGTCGAGTAACAAGCACATTATTGATACTTGTTGTTCTGGCTTTCGGTAAACTGTTTCCAAGACACAAACTGAACAATGCCCCTTCTAGTGAAAATTACAGTGTTATTTTTCATTTATTAGACCAAAGCTAGAGCATGCAAGTGTATCATGGGATTCTTACACCAAGCCAAATATCAGGCATATTGGAAAAATACAAAGAAAGGCAGTTAGATCTTTATTTCATGAATTCGCAAGGCTGGACTCTTCTAAAATTATGTCAAGAAATTATATAGATTCTCTTGAATCGCGCCGAAAGCAGCTGAGGCTTGAATTCCTTTCCCTCGTTCTCAACAACAAGCTTGAAATGAAATCATCGACTTACATAACACCTGCAATAACATGGCACACAAAACAGTATCATACTAACTTCCTAACGCCATATTATACTCGAGCTGATAAGTTTAAATTTTCTTGTTCTTCCCGAACAATATCGGACTGGAAGGATGGTTTGCAGACACAGTGACTAAAAAGTGTGTAAATTTGTGCTTGCTTGTTCCTGATTTGTTCCCTATTGGTTGTATGTATTCTGTTGCCCCTCTCCTGGGATTGAAGGTTCTGCAGTATGTACTAAATAAAAGAAAATTATCAGCACGGTGCCGATAGGCACAAAGAACGGGTATTTTCACAGCCCATTGCACCTTTAGCACCAGAAGGGTGTTTCAAGTGAACAATACTTCCTTACGCAAAAGAAAACGCTGTTTTGGTAATCACAACACCCATACACCCACATTTTTGCATACTTCTGTTTAGTAAAATGGCGTTGTTGGTGCTAGAAACCACCTTGAGGCTGCAAAGTTGTTTACAGTGTTGCTGTGCTGGCCGCTCAAGTTCTTCAGAAAGTGGTTTATGCTGCTTCGGCCCACCGTCTGCCCAGTGTTCGTGGGCAGCAGACATGTTATGCCAAGCCTATACATATCTCCAGCGACGGGGCGCGTGTTTGCCTGACGACAGCTAAAAAAAAAAAAAAATGTCAGCTGTCGAACCAAGCTCGCATTTACGGCGCGACTCGGCTCGTAAATGCGCTGGTCGATGTTGCCCGCAGTTCACAGCGTGATCGATTGATCTCCCCTTGCCTGAACGACGGCCGGGCCTTCAAAGGGAGGACTCGAATTACCGGACAGTGCGCGCCAGCCCTGAATCGCAATAGCCGCGCACAATTGAATGCGCTTCCGAGACGATCTAAATCACGCGTCGCCTTCTCCTCACACAAGGAATCGTCCACTCCTTCTGCTGGCTTACTGTTATGGCTGCACGGCGTGCCTGTCAGTGGATGGCAGCCCTCTTGGGTCCAGTCACCACTCGGTGGCCTTATATACCTCTCTCCGAAGTAAGCCGAAACAAGAGCGCGCAGCACTCTCATCCGCCTTCAACGCGTGCTTTCCATGCGTTGCTGGCAGCACGTGTCGTTGGCGACGCAGCGCTTGCGAGACTGTGCCGCTGGAAAGCAGCGCACAATGCGCACAAGGCACTTTCTGCCCTCTCGCGGCTCGAACGCTGCATGCTATCCCTCGGGAAATGCGCGGCGTCTTTTCTCTAAAAGAATGTTTTTTTTTTTTTTGTGCATGGCACGCCCGCAATACGCGTGTTAATTTTAGGCAGCAATCTTTGTCATGCTGAAGTGCCTTCAGGTCTAATGCGAGACTCAACATGAGCTCTTAGCGATGCCTCTCGCACGAGCTTTCCCTCATGAGCACCAAATATCTCTCCACTTTATTACGTGGGGGTTCAGGGCCTTAATCCATCAGTGGAAACCCCCGTGAATCTCATTGACAACATTAAAAATAAGTAAAATGCAAACCGAAAAGCGCTGTTGAGGTAGCGCGATTAAAACACTTTCGTGCATACATAAATATTCAAATATAAAGGGTGTTCCTACGAAGGCTAATTAATATTTCAATATTGCGGTCTTGACATAAGCGGGCGCTTCCTTCAGAGGCACGCCGTCAGCGGTGGTGATAACGGGGTGACGGGTGATGCGTTTTAATTAGCCGATAATTAACCAAAATGCAGTAGTCAATTTTCAATTTATAGTTTCAGCACGCTCATTATAACTTACATTGAAGCAAGTTCTCCGCACAAGCCATATCAACTTTTGCATCTGGCAAAATGCGATTACCCGCGGAAGTGTGGCACGACGAATTTCGCCTGTCGGAGCACGCGAATCCGAAACTGGGAGGCAGCAACGAGGGCACAGCCTCGAAGCAACGTTGTGCTTACGTCACCCAGCAACAAGAAGCCGCAGCGCCCTGGATGCCCACTACTAATTTGTAAATATTAAAGTCTTTGTAAAAACACCCAGTACATATCAGTATGCACGCACAAGGAGAACAGTTGGCAGCAAACTCCTAAAAACCCGCAACGATAACGAATTGCACAGTAAGCAAATGAGAAACTTGTATCTTGACTAAAGACTTTAAAATCTTGCCATTTCCAAAGTTAATGTTACATTCGACAACCCACGCTGCCGCATGGACCTCGTGCTCTGTACTATCCTCCTTCAAAACAGGGCGGCGACCGATCGTGGGTCCGGCAGCGGCATGGCGAACGGCTAGCGTAGGCTTGCCTCTTATATGTTTGAGAGTGCCGCAAGCCCCGGTGTCTACCCTGCCAGGTCTACGTTACACCCATTGCGCCCCGATCCACCCTTCTCGTTTCACACATGCCTGTAGCAATCAGCGATAGCCAGGCTTACGGCTTGTCACTACATCACCGGCATGCTCCATCGCAAGATGAAGGTCGCATCACCTGGACTCACGCGCTTGGGCAGCAACAAGAGCCACGTCCACTTGGTAACGGCCCTATATAAGCCATCTGCAAAAACCCTACTCTTCAGTGAGTCCGGCAGCGGCATGGCGAATTGCCTGCTTAGGACTGCCTGTTCTATCTTTCAGATTGCCGCAAGCAACGGGGTCTACCATGTGGGATTCTCGCACCCGCGCTCTTGGGGCAAGGGAACGACAACACAGTAGTGCAAACAACCACAAGGGCATTTATTGCAACTTTCATAGATCAATGCCTGCTAGCCGAGTTGCTATCCACAAAACATACCGATGGGCACGCGACAAATCTAGAAGTCCGACTCACCGCGACGGGATAACGAGGGAATATGTTCGCCCCATGCTGGATCCCAACGCCTGGCCGTTCGCGTGTACGGTCACGCGAACGGTGGCGCGTTCGAAGGCGGCTACGCGAGACGGTCTCGCAGAGGCATGGATCGGCGCACGTGCGATACGTCCGCGCTGCTCGCCGGCCCGCATCAAAGAGAGAGCGCCTTGTCTTACCCGTACCCAAGTAACCCCGCCGTGAGGCGGCGTTAGCAGCGTACCACTCGCGCCATCTCTCGCACTGCGCTTCAACCACTGCGACCGCCGCGGGCGCCAGGCCACGCGGCGAAGCCGCACTGCAGGAGACGGGAGCTATGCGGTAAAACAAGATATCAGGGGACGCGTGAGAGTCACGCATCCCCACAACCATCACGAGGACTACGTCCCACCCATTCCGCCCCGGTGCACCCTTGCCGTTTCACACGTGCCTGTGACCATCAGCGGCAGGCAGGCTTACGGCTTGTCACTGCATCACCGGTATGCTCTATTACATTATGAATATCGGATCACCTGAACTGACGGCGCATAGGCACCAACTAGAGCCTCGTCCACTTGGTACCGGCCCTATGTAAAGCAATCTGCAAACGCCCTACTCTTCAGTGGGTCCGGCAGCGGCATGGCGAACTGCTGGCTTAAGCTTGGCTGTTCTATCTTTCAGGTAGGCCAGGAGGTTGATTATTAACTTATTTTATTTACAAATACTGCAGTCTCGTTACGGGACTTTTGCAGAATGGGGATACATCATTATGACATGACAAGCAGCGCAAACAAAAGAAAAATGACTTGTACACCTACTAGTAAAAAGACAATACAGATATCATGAAATAAAAGACACGCTTCCAGTACAGCTGAATCAATGAATCTACTGCAAGTGCAATTGTAACAGAGTGAAAAAGATGAATGAGGAAATCACACAATACGGGACAAACAAATTCAGGGATGGCTGCAACACCACATTGTTGGATAGCTGATTCCATTCAGGTACGACCCTGGGAAAAAATGAGTATTTAAAGCAACTTTTGCGGCTAGTGAGGAGGGTAATTGTTAGTGCATGCCGTTGTCTTGCAGCAGAACCTGTTGAAAAGGAAATAATCTCGGAGATATCTACGCTGTAGTGTCCCTTGATGAGCTGAAACAACAATTTTAATCTGAGAACACTATTCCTTTGGGTCAGAGTTGGCAGATTGGCTCGGTTTAGGAAGGCTGTCATCGACGTGTGCCCAAAGCTGTTGACGACGCTATATGCTTATAAAGCTATAAGCGACGCTATATATAAAATGGGGACGCTGCTGCTGCTGGTGATGATGATAAATCCTCAATAAATGGCACAAATCCACTATGGGGGATAGGCCATGAATCGGGGGGTAATATGATTGAATGAATAAAAGAATTAGGTTAATAAATAACTAACACAAAAAGTAAAATAAATATATAATCCAAGAAGAAAAATAAACTGTGAATACACGAGTAAAACTAGTGATCAATACTATAGTAAACCTTGTGTTGATAGGAATACTAAAAAAAGAATAATTATTAAAAGAAACATATACTTAAACTTGGGTAAGCTAAATTTTTGAATAACAATACTAGAAGGATTTAAACTGTGTATTTGTGCTTTTATATTTTTGAATTTCGTAGACTGAAGTAGAAGTAAATCAATTGTGGAAACTAAGAACTATTAACAAGGCATTCTTTTTGTGCCACATAGAAAATTATAAATGGCTAGGCATACGTCCCTGTGGCTGTATCCCAATACTGTTGCTCCAAGGGAGAGAATAGTAGTGCTGTTTAAAGGCAATCCTAAATTTTAAAGTGGGATTTCTAGACATAGTTTTCGATGAACAGAAAATCGCCGACAAGATAATAAAAAATGATCTATAGATTCCGGTTCATTGCAGAGGTGGCATAGAGGGGATACCGCGAGACCACGTGCACCTGTGCAAGTAAAAATTAAGTGTCGGAATACGGCAACGCAGCCTAGTAAATGAAACTTCGAATTTCCGGTTAGGACAACATTTCCGGTTCCAAGAATAATTTGCAAAAAAATCTACATTTTGCTAATGACAGGGCTTTTTTGTCTTCGCTCAAAGAAAATTGTCTATATCTGGCTGCAGTGGCGTGTGCCGTGGCCGGCAGCACAGATAGCACAGGGCCTGTTAAAGAAGCTCGGGCCAAGGAACCGGCTATTTCATTAATATGAATGTCTCGGTGGCCTGGGACCCATACCATATTGACACGTGTACTTATATTTATCGGGCGACCACGTTTCGCCGTCTAACAAATCTTATCGCACAGCGCGGGACGCGCTTGCATGTATCCGAAGTTTCTGGAAAGTTATCGATGCTTCTATCCGCAGTCTGTTGTCGCGGAACCTTGTGTTATCTGATTTATTCGCCTGACGCGAATGGTGTAGAACTTTGTGGAAGGCACGCGGGTCCCAACGATTAGTCTGGAACATTCGACGATTCTGTATAAAAGCCGACGCGCTTGACCCGCTGATCAGATTTTCGACGATCACCGACTGTGTTCGCCGCTTTCGTTGTGCTATAAGTGTAGCCTGTTTTGTGGGCACAGGTTCGCCCAATAAAATCTAGTTTTGCCTTTCACAGTATTGCCACTGTGTTCTTAACGTCACCACCACGTGACATCTGGTGGAGGTGCTTTTCGTTCATGTACCGGACGCCCCCGACAAGCCGTGATCCAAGCCCGGACCGCAAAGAGAACACCAACGTAGTCCCGGAGCATCGAGCAAGCCGCCGTCTTCAACAGCTGCCCCCGGAGCACGGACTTCTACCTGAGAAGACCAAGAAGATTGTGGACAAGGCAACCCCAATGGCAGCCCCAGCGTCCCCCATCGTGCTGCAGCAGCCCAGGGAACCTCCGACGTTCCGCGGATCAACATTTGAGGACCCGGAAACCTGGCTCGAGACGTATGAGAGGGTCGCTAGGTTTAACAGTTGGGACAGCGACGACAAGCTGCGGCATGTCTATTTCGCACTGGAAGACGCCGCCAGGACCTGGTTCGAGAATCGAGAAGCCACCTTAACGACGTGGGACCTGTTCCGAAGCGGCTTCTTACAAACGTTTACAAGCGTCGTGCGAAAAGAGCGAGCCCAAGCACTACTAGAAACTAGAGTGCAGCTGCCAAACGAGACGATCGCGATCTTCACGGAAGAGATGGCCCGTCTTTTCCGGCACGCCGACCCGGAAATGTCAGAAGAGAAAAAAGTCCGCTTCCTGATGCGGGGCGTCAAGCAAGAACTTTTCGCAGGACTTATTCGTAACCCGCCGAAGACCGTAGCTGAGTTTTCGGCAGAGGCATCGACGATCGAGAAAACTCTGGAGATGCGCACCCGGCAATATAACCGCCAGGGGCTCACGCCGCAGTACGCCATCCAAGGACTGGATTCCGGCGACCTTCAGGAGACCATCAGGGCCATTGTGCGCGAAGAACTGCGCAAGGTCCTGCCTTCGTCGCAGCCCCAAGTGGCTTCGATCGCCGACATCGTCAAAGAAGAGGTGCACCGATCGCTTGGAGTTCCCGAGCTGCAACCACAATTACCGCAGCCCCAGCCAGAAGCGATGACATACGCCGCCGTCGCACGCCGTCAAGGTCCCCCTCCGCGATCACGCCAGGGCCCTGCAACGACGCAATTCCGTCGTCCGCCGCCGCCGCCGCCAGCACGCCCACCCGTCGCCCAGCGTACCTACGCGAGGAAGACGGACATTTGGCGAGCCCCCGACCACCGCCCGCTCTGCTATCACTGCGGAGAAGCCGGCCATGTGTACCGCCGATGCCCATACCGTGACCTGGGATTGCGAGGGTTCGCCGTCGACGCACCGCGCCCTCGGGAAGGTCAACGCCCTCGTGACATCGCCGACTACCTCGCCGCTACTCAGTGGAGCCCTCGACGACCGTCCCGTTCGCCGTCACCAGGCCGCTACCTGTCGCCACAGCGCCGACCATACACTGGCCCAGCCCGGGGTCGGTCCGTCAGCCCATATCCGGAAAACTAAAAGCAGCAACCGATGGAGGTGCGGTTGCTGTTCGTCGAACTGACGAAGATCCTCCGCCGCCGACGAAGACGCCGAAAAGACTACCTCGACGACATAACAACGACGTCACACCGCCGTCCCGACGAAGTCTGGCAGGAAAGAACACGCCGACGAAAGACCACTTGACGACGTCACGTACCAACCACAGGTCAACTCGACGCAGCCGTGATCCGACGCTGAGGCCTAACTGTAACGCAAGACAAAGAACCACCGACCTCGACGTGCTTCTCGACGGCCACGCAGTTACCGCCTTAGTAGACACAGGAGCCGATTACTCCGTCATGAGTGGACCCATCGCAGCCCAATTGAAGAAAGTTAAGACTGCATGGGAAGGCCCGTTAATTCGGACCGCTGGAGGACATCTGCACGGCAAGAATTACCATTCATGACCGGACTTACCCTGCCACCTTCGTTATCCTGCAACAGTGTTCACGAGACGTCATTCTCGGCATGGACTTCCTCAACTAAATTCAAATAAATGCAAGGCCATGCGTATATCTCGTAACGCTGCCACACACACCTACTTTATTAATGGTGCACCTGTGACGTCAGTTAACTCTTACAAGTATCTCGGCCTTCACATATCAAATAACCTTTCTTGGCACTCGCATATTGACTATGTTACTAAAAACGCTAATAGCATGCTTGGTTACTTACGCCGTAATTTTAGCTCTGCCCCTTCTTCCCTGAAGCTAACTCTTTATAAAACTTTAGTTCGCTCCAAATTGGAGTATGCTTCAGCCATTTGGGATCCGACTCAGTCTTCATTAGTTTCTACTCTTGAAAGTATTCAAAATCGAAGTGCACGCTTTGTATTATCTAATTATTCTCGCTATGCAAGTATTTCTTCAATGAAACGAACTCTTAACTTACCTGATCTTTCGTCACGCCGCAAATCTTCCCGTCTCTCCCTTTTTCACAAAGTTTTTCACTTGAACCCCCTGTTAAAAGAGACCCTTCTTGCCCCTCCATCTTATATTTCTGCCCGCACTGACCACAGCCTTAAAATCGGGGTGCCATTGTGCCGTACTAACCGGTACGGTGACTCATTCATCCCCAGGACGAGCACGGACTGGAATCGCCTTCCCGCCTCAATCGCACTCATCACCGACCCTACTAACTTCAAGACCGCCGTTCAAAATGCCTTTTGTTAGTATTTTTGTTAATACTTTTTTGTTTGTATTTTTTACTGCATTACTTCTTGTTTTGACTCCACTCCTTTCTGTAACGCCTTCGGGCCTTGAAAGTACGTGAAATAAATAAATAAATAAATAAATAAATAAACCAACACGGTGCAATCATCGACCTGAAGTCAAAGTCAATAACGCTGTCGGAAGATCAAGCGATACCGCCGGAGAGCCCTCGTAGTCACCACGCCTTGAGTGTGCTCGAAGATCAAGTGAGCATCCCGCCTCGCTCCAGCATTGTTATTTCGGTCGGCACCGAAACACCCACTGACGTAGAAGGCGTCATCGAAGGCGACCAACGTTTGCTGCTCGACCGTGAAATTTGCGTCGCAAGAGGGATCGCTCGCCTGCACGGAGGAAACACGAAAGTGTTGCTGACAAACTTCAGCCAGGAGTTCAAGCACATCAACAAGGGCACAGCGATCGCATACATCGAGGAAATTCAGGAAACCAGTGATGCCTTTGTCATCTCGGATTCTGTTGCATCTACCCCGACGACCGTGGTTCCCGAGCCAGACTTCGACATAAATCCAAGTCTCCCCGTGATTAAGCAGCAACAGCTCAGAAGTCTGCTTCGACGATACAAAGACTGCTTTTCGACGTCATCGAGGATTCGACAAACACCAGTCGCAAAGCATCGCATAATAACCGAAGAGTGCGCTCGACCACTACGCCAGAGCCCTTACCGAGTTTCGACGCGAGAACGCGAAGCTATACGACAACAAGTCGACGAAATGCTGCGCGACGACATCATCCAGCCGTCGAAAAGCCCGTGGGCGTCTCCAGTTGTTTTAGTGAAGAAAAAGGACGGAACCCTACGTTTCTGCGTCGATTATCGTCGACTGAACAAAATCACGAAGAAAGACGTATACCCCCTCCCACGGATAGACGACGCATTGGATCGGCTCTGCAATGCTAAATACTTCTCATCGATGGACCTCAAGTCTGGCTACTGGCAAATAGAAGTCGACGAAAGGGATCGCGAGAAGACCGCCTTCATCACGCCAGACGGCCTCTATGAATTCAAGGTTATGCCATTTGGACTGTGCTCGGCGCCTGCAACGTTCCAGCGCGTGATGGACACGGTGTTAGCAGGATTGAAGTGGCAGACGTGTCTTGTTTACTTGGATGACGTCGTTGTCTTCGCCGGAAATTTCGACGATCACCTTAAGCGGCTCGCGACGGTATTAGAGGCCATCAAGTCATCAGGGCTCACTCTGAAGCCGGAAAAGTGTCGCTTCGCTTACGATGAGCTTCTATTCCTAGGCCACGTCATCAGCAAATCTGGAGTACGCCCTGACCCGCAGAAGACAGCTGCCATCGCAAAGTTCCCGCAGCCAATCGACAAGAAGGCAGTGCGCAGATTCCTTGGCATGTGTGCCTACTATAGGCGCTTTGTCAAGGACTTTTCACGTATCGCTGAGCCACTGACATAGCTAACTAAATGTGACGTCGAGTTCAAGTGGGAAACTCCGCAGGCCGACGCATTTCAAGAACTCAAACGACGCATGCAGTCGCCGCCCGTACTTGCGCACTTCGACGAGCACGCCGATACCGAAATCCACACTGACGCCAGTAGCCTAGGCCTCGGTGCCGTGCTAGTCCAGAGAAAAGATGGTCATGAACACGTGATAGCTTACGCTAGCCGGTCGTTGTCAAAAGCGGAAGGCAATTATTCTACGACTGAAAAGGAATGCCTCGCCATCATTTGGGCTACAGCAAAATTCCGCCCTTACCTCTATGGCAGGCCATTCAAAGTCGTCAGCGACCATCACGCGTTGTGTTGGTTAGCTAACTTAAAGGACCCTTCAGGACGGCTGGCCCGGTGGAGCCTCAGACTACAAGAATATGACGTCACGGTAATATACAAGTCCGGAAGAAAACACTCCGACGCCGACTGCTTATCACGTGCCCCCATCGATCCCCCGCCGCAAGACGACGAGGACGACGACGCCTTCCTTGGAATAATAAGCGCGGAAGACTTCACTAAACAGCAGCGAGCAGACCCGGAGTTAAAAGGCCTCGTCGAATACTTGGAAGGGAACACCGACGTTGTCCCTAGGGCATTTAAGCGCGGGTTGTCTTCGTTCACGCTACAAAACAACCTGCTCGTGAAGAAGAACTTCTCACCAGTCCGCGCCAGCTACCTTCTTGTTGTACCGTCAGCGCTGCGTCCAGAAGTACTGCACGCCCTACACGACGACCCAACCGCTGGGCACCTCGGATTCTCCCGGACGCTGTCGAGGATACAGGAAAGGTATTACTGGCCGCGTCTGACCGCCGACGTCGCCCGTTACGTCAAGACATGCCGAGACTGTCAGCGGCGCAAGACACCACCGACAAGGCCAGCAGGGTTACTACAGCCGATCGAACCTCCTCGTCGACCATTCCAGCAGATTGGGATGGATTTGTTGGGGCCGTTTCCGACGTCAACATCCGGGAATAAGTGGATCGTCGTGGCGACGGACTATCTCACCCGCTTTGCTGAAACTAAAGCTCTACCGAAAGGCAGCGCAGCCGAAGTGGCGAAATTTTTCGTCGGAAACATCCTGCTGCGACATGGTGCCCCAGAAGTCCTCATCACCGACAGAGGAACGGCTTTTACAGCAGAGCTCACCCAAGCCATTCTGCAGTACAGCCAGACAAGCCACAGGAGGACAACTGCCTACCATCCGCAGACGAATGGTCTCACGGAGCGCCTGAACAAGACCCTCGCCGACATGCTAGCAATGTACGTCGACGTCGAACACAAGACCTGGGATGCCGTCCTGCCGTACGTAACATTCGCTTACAACACGGCGGTGCAAGAAACAACACAGATCACGCCGTTTAAGCTGGTTTACGGCAGGAATCCGACGACGACGCTCGACGCCATGCTGCCGCACGTCACTGACGAGGAAAATCTTGACGTCGCTAGCTATCTCCAGCGCGCCGAAGAAGCCCGACAGCTCGCCCGCCTGCGGATCAAGAACAAGCAGAGGACCGACAGCCGACACTACAACCTCCGACGACGCTTTGTCGAGTACCAGCCCGGTGACCGCGTTTGGGTTTGGACCCCTATACGCCGACGAGGACTGAGCGAGAAGCTCTTGCGTCGCTACTTCGGACCGTACAAGATCATCCGACGTATTGGCGCACTGGACTACGAGGTCGTGCCAGACGGCATTTCACTGTCACAGCGACGCCGCTCACGACCTGAAGTTGTCCACGTTGTGCGACTCAAGCCGTACCACCAGCGTTGACGAACTTTGGGACTTCGCGTAACTGACCTTTGGACTTGCTTTATTTTCGCTGTTTTGTTAATTATGTTTAATAAGTGTCCTTTTGTGTTTCGCTCTTATATTTGTAGCATCGGGACGATGCTTTTTAAGAGGGGGGTATTGACACGTGTACTTATATTTATCGGGCGACCACGTTTCGCCGTCTAACAAATCTTATCGCACAGCGCGGGACGCGCTTGCATGTATCCGAAGTTTCTGGAAAGTTATCGATGCTTCTATCCGCAGTCTGTTGTCGCGGAACCTTGTGTTATCTGATTTATTCGCCTGACGCGAATGGTGTAGAACTTTGTGGAAGGCACGCGGGTCCCAACGATTAGTCTGGAACATTCGACGATTCTGTATAAAAGCCGACGCGCTTGACCCGCTGATCAGATTTTCGACGATCACCGACTGTGTTCGCCGCTTTCGTTGTGCTATAAGTGTAGCCTGTTTTGTGGGCACAGGTTCGCCCAATAAAATCTAGTTTTGCCTTTCACAGTATTGCCACTGTGTTCTTAACGTCACCACCACGTGACAATATGAACTAAACTTAAATGAGGCGGAGCTAATGAATAAAACGTGTTCAATGTTGTCGATTTTGTAGGCGCAGTAAGTGCGCTGCATACAGATAGAGAATCTGTGACGATAATAACTCTTGTAGTATCAATGGGTAATTTCCTCAAGGCAAGAACTATTGCAAGAAGTTCGGCATGAAAAATTGATGTGTAATCTGGTAGGCGAAGTGAAAAAGACCAATCGAGGGATGGTGAGTAGATACCCACGCCTGCCTTCTCTTCACACGAAGAAGCATCAGTCGCTATTACATTTATTTTGAAACGGGCCAAATATTCTTGTAAACGGTCATTCAAATATGTTGTGGGCAGAAATCTTGCATTGTTAGGAAAAATGTCTGCAAATTCAATTTTGAGCGATCCCGTAGGGCTATGAGGCGGGATTATTTGTCTAAGGCTAACATTTAAAGGTGTTAATTGTGCTTGCACAAATACAACTTGTGGGGTATGCAACCGTGACCACGTGTTCTCAAAAAAATGGATTTGATTCACTAATAAATGCATATTGTCCAAGTCGTAGCGAAGAATCATAAGCTCTTAAGTAGGTTTGAACCGTAAGTATGCGCAATCGCGTGTGAAGAGTAGGTAAGCGCGCTTCCTGGTATAATACATTATTAGCAACGAATTTAGGGAGACCTAAACACAGTCGAAGAGCTTCTTTTTCTAACGGAATAAGGGACCTTAATTTATATTTTGCACTTCCAGAGAATAAAACACAGCCAAATTCTAGAATCGGTCGTATATACATACGATAAATCATAATTAGTGTGTCGCTTCGCATACCAGAACGTCGGTTACTAATTCTGCGTAGTAGACCTACGGCTCTCAGGTTACTCATACACAGAAAAAAGAAAGCCTATCTACTCATTAATGAACACCTCGCGAAATTAAATGTTTACCCAAAACGCCTCTTTCAAATCTCCGAGCTTCTCAAGCGAAAATACAAACAAAGCTCATACTTTACACATTGAAAGAAATTCTAGCCTCAAATCGGGAAAATATTCAAAATGCTCAAAAATATAAAATAAAACAAGACGTTTTAGTTCTACGGAAGCTCTCTTGGCCTCCCGTTCCAAATGTTTACGACTGACTCATACTTTTGAGCCGTACTCGAAGTGGTCGCGGTTGAAAAGCTACTCTGGCTACCGAGGAACAACAAAAGGGCTGACTCACTGTCAGCTCCCCCAAGACGTTATAGTCCCCTGCCAATTTGCGTCCTGGCGCCCCGCTTTCAACACGAACTCGACTGACCGCGTCACGACTCCCTACCACCTCATCTCGTCCTGCCACCTTGCGCTCCTTCGCACTACACGCTGAACTTCGAAAAGAATGACGGACCGACAAGGAACATAACTGCCCCGTGTCCTTTGTCCGCGTCCGTGCAGAACATGCTTCTCGGTCTCTTTTTGACCGGTGGCTCGAACGTCTTTGAGGCGCCAACATCGTCAACGACGACCGCACCTTTCTTTTCTCCGCGCCCTGCATTTTTGCGCCTGTCGCCGACGTTGGCTGCGTTACATTACTCACCGCATTTCGATCTTTAACGCGCTTCTTTCTGCGGCGTTTTCTCTGGGAACTCTCTTTCATGCCGTCCTCTGGCGCCTCGTGCTGGCCGGTACACATCTCGTCAGCCTGGATCGGTCGCTTACCCGCACAGTCTGAACGATTCCTAACTAAATCACTCCTCTTTTAGCTACCTAGACTGGCGGAGAGCTGCAGCGATCCCTGAACAATGCAGTTGTCTTCTCGTTGAGCTACGCTGCTCGCAATCCTGAGAACTACCCTCAACTGCATCGTTCAGCTCGCACTGCGCTTCGGCACGCAGATCCGACTCGACATGGGTGCTCGCGTCTGTCAAGTCCGCAGTATTCTGTACCTCGCTAACGACCTCGCTAACATTACATGCGACGCACACGCGCCGTGACTGTGCCAATTCTACAGTGCTCTGCTGGCACAGCACCTCATCGCTCTCACTACGGCCTTTAACGGCCTCTGCTGCCACTAAGGCATCGTTAGCTCCTAGCACTTCGAGTTCACCTATGAACGCGCAGCTAATCTCGCAGGTACGACTACTTCTGTCGGCTTTCGACCAAAATCTGCTATCTACTTCCCACTTTCGCTGCGTCCAGCCTACAGATTTCTCAAGCCGCTGTTGACTTCGTGCGTTTAACTGCTGCAAATTTTGTATCTGTTTCTTCACTGCTGCCATTTCTTTTTCAACATCTTGCCGTTTTCGCTCACGCTCTTGGCGTTCTTGCTTAATTGATTCCTGTCCCTGTCTTTTTCTCAGAATTCGGTTACCTAATATTTCGATGAGTTTCAAATCATTGCCACTTTGCAGAACGGCCTTACGAATCTCTGATTCCGTCAAGTCCTTTTCTACGTCTACCTCGAGCTCTTCACACAACCACAACAGGTCAGCTCCCGTCATACACAAAAGGACCATGGTCGCTACTTTGAGCTTTGGCTCTGCTGTCACATAATACTTGCTGCGATACCCACGCAAGTCTGAATACAAGTAAAAGATCCCAGCGAATCAAATCTACAAATGCAGTGAAATTGAAGGTTGGTAAATCTTACAGCCAAAACCAAACGCTTACCCACTGAAGCAGCACCATATCACCAGTCCTTCTCCGCCGTATCCAGTCAGTTGCAAGAGGTGGTCAATCCCAAGTCGCCTCCAACTTGATCGGGACACCGGCCGGTCACTATGTGCCAAAGACCGTGAGCTGCCGTTGCTGTGTCCGAGTCGTAGACCGATCTACGAGCCGTACGCCGACCTCACCGCTGCCATCCAGATGTAAGATTTGGCGGACGATCCCACTGCTGGCATACCGTTGTAGGAGTTGTCGGACGATCTCGCCGCTGCCACCATTTGTAAGGGTTGAAGGTCGTAGAGAGGAACTTGGGAGGAACTAGGTGAACAGGGTTTAATTACAGTATTTACATTTTAAACAAGTGATACATTTACACAGTCTAGCGTGGCTCCCAAATAGAGCCCGCAAGACGAAGCATACAGCAAACGAGCACACAGGTCACGAGTACATTGACGAGCACAGAGCACGACGACGAGCACACTCAGCAGCCGACAAAACGTCGTTTTTAAACACTTCGTGTTCCCTAGATCCCTAGGTGAGGCAAAGCGTTCGACAGCATCGTAAACAAGCCGCCTCTCTGCGGGACGGTTTACACACACACACTCACACACGTTTTAGTGCCCCCTCCGAGGGCCAACGACCTTTGCAGCGCAGTCGTCGTGGTGTCCATTATCCTCCGTCCCCGTAGCCAGGTGGTCACGCCCGACCCCAGCCGGCGCCTCTAAATTCCAGAGCGGACCTCGCACAGTGGCCTCCGCCGCGGTCCATTGTCTGGTGTCTCGAAAAGCGCATGGGGAGGTTCCGCCAATTACCTCCCCTCGACAACTCCCCTGAGCTCCCCCGCCGCGGGGCTGCCGGTTGCCCGCAGTTCTGTGAAGTAAGTTCATGGTTGGTTAGCGCTGTCATTGCTGGTTCTGTGAAGGGCGCCCCCACCGCGGGTGGATCGAAACACGTGTAACGGGCTGAAATAACTTGCACGTTGCCACCTCGGCAGGCCATTCCTAACAGGGTATAAAGTTCCCATAAACTTTTAATGTGAAAGGTGCATTGAGATTTCCAAAGTTGTGCGTTAGATATTCAATTCCGTATGTTCGTGGGTTCAATGTTGTTATGAGTCATCATCATCATCATCAGCCTGGTTACGCCCACTGCAGGGCAAAGGCCTCTCCCGTACTTCTCCAACAACCCCGGTCATGTACTAATTGCGGCCATGTCGTCCCTGCAAACTTCTTAATCTCATCCGCCCACCTAACTTTCTCCCGCCCCCTGCTACGCTTCCCTTCCCTTGGAATCCAGTCCGTAACCCTTAATGACCATCGGTTATCTTCCCTCCACATTACGTGTCCTGCCCATGCCCATTTCTTTTTCTTGATTTCAACTAAGATGTCATTAAGTCGCGTTTGTTCCCTCACCCAACCTGCTCTTTTCTTATCCCTTAACGTTACACCCATCATTCTTCTTTCCATAGCTCGTTGCGTCATCCTCAATTTAAGTAGAACCCTTTTCGTAAGCCTCCAGGTTTCTGCCCCGTAGGTGAGTACTGGTAAGACACAGCTATTACACACTTTTCTCTTGAGGGATAATGGCAACCTGCTGTTCATGATCAGAGAATGCCTGCCAAACGCACCCCAGCCCATTCTTATTCTTCTGATTATTTCCGTCTGATGATTCGGATCGCCGTCAATACCTGCCCTAAGTAGATATATTCCCTTACCACTTCCAGTGCCTCGCTACATATTGTAAATTGCTGTTCTCTTCCGAGACTAATAATCAGAAAGTGGTTTTGGCACGTAAAAGCCCATAATTTAATTTTTTGTTGGGCTGCCGTACTGCAACTGCCTCGTGAAATCACGATATAGGACGGCTTCACGTCCCATTGTCGGATCCTGGGGACATGTGCCACGTCTTCCGAGATTAATTTTTAGACCCACTCTTCTGCTTTGCCTCTCCAGGTCAGTGAGCATGCATTGCAATTGGTCGCTTGAGTTACTAAGCAAGGCAATATCATCAGCGAATCGCAAACTACTAAGGTATTCTCCATTAACTTTATCCCCAATTCTTACCAATCCAGGTCTCTGAATACCTCCTGTAAACACGCTGTGAATAGCATTGGAGAGATCGTATCTCCCTGCCTGACGCCTTTCTTTATTGGGATTTTGTTGCTTTCTTTATGGAGGACTACGGTGGCTGTGGAACCGCTATAGATATCTCTGAGTATTTTTACATACGGCTCATCTACACCCTGATTCCGTAATGCCTCCATGAGTGCTGAGGTTTCGACAGAATCAAAGGCTGTCTCGTAATCAATGAAAGCTATATATAAGGGTTCGTTATATTCCGCACATTTCTCTATCACCTGATTGATAGTGTGAATATGGTCTATTGTTGAGTAGCCTTTACGGAATCCTGCCTGGTCTTTTGGTTGGCAGAAGTGTAAGGTGTTCCTGATTCTGTTTGTGATTACCTTCGTAAATACTTTGTAGGCAACGGACAGTAAGCTGATTGGTCTATAATTCTTCAAGTCTTTGGCGTCGCCTTTCTTATGGATTAGGATTATGTTAGCGTTCTTCCATGATTTCGGTACGCTAGAGGTCATGAGGCATTGCGTATACAGGGTGGCCAGTTTCCCTAGAACAATCTGCCCACCATCCTTCAACAAATCTGCTGTTATCTGATCCTCGCCAGCGGCATTTCCCCTTTGCGTAGCTCCCAAGGCTTTCTGTACTTCGTCCGGCGTTACCTGTGGGATTTCGAATTCCTCTAGACTATTCTCTCTTCTATTATCGTCGTGGGTGCCACTGGTACTGTATAAATCTCTATAGAACTCCTCAGCCACTTGAACTATCTCATCCATATTAGTAATGATATTGCCGGCTTTGTCTCTTAACGCATACATCTGATTCTTTCCAATTCCTAGTTTCTTCTTCACTGCTTTTAGGCTTCATTTGTTCCTGAGAGCATGTTCAATTCTATCCATATTTTACTTCCTTATGTCAGCTGTCTTACGCTTGTTGATTAACTTCGAAAGTTCTGCCAGTTCTATTCTAGCTGTAGGGTTAGAGGCTTTCATACATTGGCGTTTCTTGATCAGATCTTTCGTCTCCTGCGATAGCTTACTGGTATCCTGGCTAACGGAGTTACCACCTACTTCTATTGCACACTCCTTAATGATGCCCACAAGATTGTCGTTCACTGCTTCAACACTAAGGTCCTCTTCCTGAGTTAAAGCCGAATACCTGTTCTGTAGCTTGATCTGGAATTCCTCTATTTTCCCTCTTACCGCTAACTCATTGATTGGCTTCTTATGTACCAGTTTCTTCCGTTCCCTCCTCAGGTCTAGGCTAATTCGAGTTCTTACCATTCTATGGTCCATTATGCAAAATAGAAGTGAGGCGTGCAGACAGGACACAAGAGTAGAGATGTGGACAACAAGAAGTTGTCCACTTCTCTACTCTTGTGTCCTGTCTGCACGCCTCACTTCTATTTTGCGTAATGAATCCTTACCAACTAGCTCAGCTTTCTGTCGTTCTAAGCATCCTATGGTCACTGCAGCGCACGTTGCTGGGCACGTCCACGTCTTGTATGATGCCAGGGTTAGCGCAGAGTATGAAGTCTATTTCATTTCTAGTCTCGCCGTTCGGGCTCCTCCACGTCCACTTTCGGCTATCCCGCTTGCGGAAGAAGGTATTCATTATCCGCATATTATTCTGTTCCGCAAACTCTACTACTAACTCTCCCCTGCTATTCCTAGTGCCTATGCCATATTTTCCCACTGCCTTGTCTCCAGCCTGCTTCTTGCCTACCTTGGCATTGTAGTCGCCCATCAGTATGTATTTTGTTTTCACTCTACCCATCGCCGCTTCCACATCTTCATAGAAGCTTTCGACTTCCTGGTCATCATGACTGGATGTAGAGGCGTAGACCTGTACAACCTTCATTTTGTACCTCTTATTAAGTTTCACAACAAGACCTGCCACCCTCTCGTTAATGCTATAGAATTCCTGTATGTTACCAGCTATATTCTTATTAATCAGGAATCCGACTCCTAGTTCTCGTCTCTCCGCTAAGCCCCGGTAGCACAGGACGTGCCCGCTTTTCAGCACTGTATATGCTTGTTTTGGCCTCCTAACTTCACTGAGCCCTATTATATCCGATTTACTGCCCTCTAATTCCTCCATTAGCACTGCTAGACTCGCCTCACTAGATAACGTTCTAGCGTTGTTATAAGTGCTTAACGCCAAAGGTGAATTGACCCTTCTAAGGTTGTACATCTGACCATACTACGAGCACAAGCCAAATCACCACAGTATCAGACAAGTTGACAAAGCACGCAACGAGGTCCCATGAGACGAAGCGGTGTGGTGGATTATTTGTACCGTCATTTCACAGAAAAGAACTTCAACATTTTTTTCACCTGCACCAAATCATCCATGTCTAGCAGTGGTGTAGCCAGAAATTTCGTTTTTTTTTTTGGCGGGGTGGGGGGGGGGGGGGGCTCACGTTGCAGCTTGGCGTATTGCTTACAAAAATTTGTCAAGGGATCAAATACATGAATAATAACTGCGTTGCCATTGCGAAAGTTGCCGCAAACAAATTCTTAAATGCTACGCACTGTCAAGACAAGCAAAGTATGTATTTTTTCATAAACGAACATACTCCCAGTCAAAAAAATAGTGCCCAAAATAACTCATATCAATGCTTCCATGATTTTGTCTATCTAATAAGTAAAGAAAATATCACACGGCTTTAGAACTATATCAGTTCGAAACCAGCATAGCATTGCATGCCGCCGATATTAAAAATGTAAAAGCCATGTAATGAACAAGTCGAGGACAAATATTTTAATGACTCTTTGTCATTCAAGAACCCTATTTGCAATTTTGTACATATGAAACCGCGAGAGCAAAAATCTCAATGACGGTATGCTTTGTTCCACTGTATTGCGCAGGAGCAGCTGTCACGGGTCGTATATTGTGAGTAATTGCACGGAAATTATAGTCGCAAGAGAGAGTGCATATAGAAAGCCGTCCTGTAAAATATACGAGGGCGAGTCAAATGAAAGTGAGCAAAGCAAATATATGTCAAACGAGGTATTTATTTAACGTAGTCGCCATGAGCATTTATACATTTGTCCCACTGACTAACAAGTCGCGTGATTCCCGTCTCATAAGACTCCTTGGGTTGCTGTTTCAAAATGCCTCTAACTGACTCTTTCACGTCACCGTCCAACGGTGCAACTGATTCCCTTGAGCCGTTTTCTGAATTGCCCCTGTAGTGAGGCAATTAACTCCACTACAGAAGGGAGACGTCGTCCGCATCCTCGGAAACGGTAGATGGAAGATCAAGGCGCAAGTCAAAGATTGCGTGGCCCCAAGGTCGTACACAATTCTGACAGAGGATGGCCGGATTTTCCGTCTAAATAGACAGCGCTCTAAGGCTAGAGCACGCCTTCGCTCTCTGTCACTTCACCTACGTGGCAGGTCTACGTAAATGGTCGCAGGCCGAGCTGAACAAGCTCAACACTATGATCAGAAAGTTAGTCAAGGCTACCCTAGGTATACCCATCAGCACCTCGAACGTGAAGCTCGTGAACCTAGGCGTGCACAATACCATAGAAGAGATGGCGGAAGCGCAACAGATGGCGCAGCAGGAAAGGCTGACGAAAATGCGAGCGGGCAGGCTTATACTCAAAGCGATAGGGATATACCCCCAATAAATCGATGAAACCGAATAAATCCGAGGTAGAATTGAGCGCTGACCTTAGAGACGCGATCAGAACCACCCCCCTCTAGAGAAATATACACCCGGAACACAATGTTAGCAGGAGAAAAGCGAGAGCGAAAGCTTTGTTGAAAGAAATTGAACAGCTAGGACAACAGGCGGCCCTTGTAGACGCTGCCTGGGTAAAAGGCAAAGAGGCCTACACGGCCGTGGTGGTCGACAGCCGGGGCGAGGTACGGGACGCCGTCACCATCTTCACTAAGGATTCCACGGTGTCGGAGCAAGCCGCGATTGCTCTAGCCATCAGGAACCGTAAATGGTCTTTCAACTATAGCGATTCCAAAGCAGCAATTAAGAGCTTTGACAAAGGCTATGTCGCTGGCACTGCGGCTAAATTTATCGACAAGGTCGAAACTATCAAAACGGAAATCCGATGGTTTCCTGCACATATGGGACAAGTGGACGAGACTCGGCCCAACCTGAACGAGGTTACGAACCACCTGGCACGAAGCCTTGCTTGCCGTGCCGGTCGGAACTGAACCGACGCCCACTACCATTCCGGGGAGCATAAGGATCACTTACTAACTTACAACGACATCACTAAATATTACTACTTGGGCCATAGGCAATTCCCACTGCCACACGTAAAATTGAACAGGGCTCAGGCAGTCACGCTACGTTTACTGAAACCGGGACGTACGCCACTCCATATTTCATAAATAAAATTCACCCCGAAAGAGAAATTAGGAAAGAATATAACGTGTGCGATGGCATCATTGACATCAGACACATGCTGGCGGGCTGTCCCGCGACTCTAGCCGACCCCGAAGAAAAATGGCTTTACTGGAACAAGATGATATCAAGCTCTTCATATCAACATCAACTACGGGCTGTCCAGAGGGTGCACGATGGCGCCATAAGGCTCGGCCTGGCGGTGCCGACGTGGACGCGGCCCGCCTCGGTATGAAAAGACCGGGCTTCAGGACTCTAATAAAGTTTTGTGAATGAATGAATGTAGCTTCTCCACAACATGTGTGCGTATATCAAAATAAACATTTTATAAATAAATAAACGAATGTTTTAACACAGCAGGCCAGCTTGTTCTGTTTCCCACCATGTCTTGGACCTCGTAGAACCGCTCCTTTTATTAGGATACCACCGAACGTGTTTCAACGGGAAGGCTGCACCTGTTTGTTGTCTCTCTGTAGTGAAGTTGCCTTGGCCACCTTAATTATACTGAAGCGGTGAAGCCGCCATTCAGGACCTCACAATATAAGGAACGCATTCGACAACTAAGTAAACAGTTAAAACAACTTGTTCGGGAGAGCAAGGACAGGTTTTATAGCATCAGACTTAAAAAATTTCTTGCAGAAGAGCCCGGAAAATTTTGGCACTACGTTCATCTTAAGGATAAGCGACCATACGTGGATGCGATCCAAAATAACGATGAACAGGTTGACAGCTTTAGTGTTTCTTTTTTCTCGTCTGTCCTTACGCGTGATAACGGTATGGTTCCGCACTTTGCAGATACCTCTGATAGGGTCCCAATAGAGGATATAGTAATTAGTGAAGAAGGAATTCTTAAGGTGCTCCTCAACATTAATATAAAGAAATCGCCTGGACCAGATGAAATACCCAACGAATTTTTATACAGGTATGCAGAGTGGGTTTCAAAATATCTTGCCATTATGTTTCGCTCATCTATTACTACCGGCTGTTTCCCCAGACCTTGGAAGCGTGCCAAAATCGTATGCATACACAAAGGCGGCGCAACAGCAGACGTCAACGACTACCGCCCAATTTCCCTTACCAGCACGTGTTCAAAATTACTGGAGCACATTATACCAAAACATTTAATTAAATATCTGGATTATACATAAGGTATTATACAGCCGTCAACATGGGTTCAGAAGAAAACTCTCCACGACAACTCAACTTATAGAAATTGTACATGACCTCTCCCAAACTATTAATTCACGTGGCCAAACCGACATAGTGTACCTAGACTTTGCAAAGGCGCTTGATAAAGTTTCTCATCCTAAGTTATTACACAGAATAGACGCCATATTTAAAAATCCCGCAATCACGAAATGGTTCACGTCTTACCTTCATTGCAGAGAACAGTATGTTCAAATTGGAAACTGCTAGTCAGTACCCTTACTTGTAGAGTGTAGTGTACCTCAGGGCACGGTACTAGGACCACTCTTATTTCTTGTATTTATTAATGATATGCCTAATGACATCACTGTACCATTGCGCTTGTTTGCGGACGAATGCGTCATTTACAACAAAATTCAATCGAGACAAGACCAAGAAGAACTTAACTAAAATCTATAAAAAATTAAAAGATGGTTCGACGATTGGCAAATGGTCATAATCCTTCAAAAATCAGTGTCTATGTCTATTTCACGTAAAAAGCGTACCCTTAGTTACTCGTACTACATTGATGACAACAAACTCGAGAACGTTGAAAAACACAAATACTTGGGTTTAACTTTTACATCAGATTTACTCTGGAATGCACACAAAGAAAATGTGTGCATCAAACCGCTTAGAGCCTTGTGGTCCTTGAGGCGGAACCTCAATCGGGCAACTCCTGAAATTAAATGTCTTGCTTACAAAACTCTAGTTAGACCAATTATCGAATATGCTAAAATCGTTTGGGACCCACACACCATAACTAACTGTTCTAAACTTGACCGAATACAGAGGCTAGCTGCCAGGTTTATAATTAATAAATATCGTCGCATCCATTCTCCAACAGAGTTATGTCAATTAGCTGATCTAGCACCACTTGAGCTCAGAACTAAATATGACAGATTAAAATTCCTCTTCGAAGTTATTCACAATCAAGTAGATATTAAACCAGATTATTATTTTGAGCTTCCTATGAACGCGTCAACGAGGCATCGTCATAGTATGTACATTCCTCCTCCACTCGCCCGCAATGATTGCTTCAAGTTCAGTTTCTTTCCTAGGGCGATAAGAGACTGGAATTTGTTACCCGACTCTCTTGTAACCTCGATGTCCTTAACTACCTTTTTGGAAAGTCTTAAAAGCACAATTTGTAATAACACATAGTGAATTACCCAATATGTATGCATTTACTTTTACATGTGTGACTCTTATTGTGTCTATGACGATGCATAACACATAGTGAATTACCCAATATGTATGCATTTACTTTTACATGTGTGACTCTTATTGTGTCTATGACGATGCGGTGCCAAATTGTGAATGATTTCTTTATTATTTTCCCTTGTATGTTGTAGTTCATACTTTTCGATTCTAAGACAAGCTTTGTGAGTCAAAGCTTGTAGCTCGGTTGCATTCTTTCTTTTTGTTGTTTTTATTCTCCACTCCTATAACAGCCCGATGAGGGCTGACAGTATCAATAAATGAATGAATGAATGATATTTCACCGACGACACCGTGATAGAAAGGAGCCTGTGTTACAAACAATGTCTGATCACCACCAGTAGTAAATACAGGTATTCCTCAGAGAAGATTCAATCGAAGCACCATCTGTCCAATGCGCATGCGCGCATAGAGAATCATGACGAAGCCAGTGCGCCATTGCATGCCGAGCGCTATGGAAGTGAAATCTCCAAGACCGCTCAAGCAT
This sequence comes from Dermacentor andersoni, assembly GCF_023375885.2. Lineage (NCBI taxonomy): Eukaryota > Metazoa > Arthropoda > Arachnida > Ixodida > Ixodidae > Dermacentor > Dermacentor andersoni. The sequence goes on from NC_092819.1 coordinate 2,779,281, forward strand.
GACAGGCTTGCCGGTACAGCAGGCAACGTTCCGTGTTTTGGTGCATTAAAGGCTATCCTTCAGCTGTAGTGAGTATTATGCCTGCATTGACACATTCCAGAGTTCATTTGTTGTGTTTTGTACATATGTAGATAATCATGTTGCATGATTAGCTCCCTTCTATGCTGCCTCCTCATTTTCTGTTTCCCTATTTGTTGTTCTACCTTACAGTGTTTTGTCTAGCACACTCGTCTTCTCTGCTGATTTTGTCTCGCGTATTAGTCTTGATGTGCGCAAGTATGGCGGCTCAGTAGCTGTTCTTGGGCACTATAATAAATATTTGATTGGGTGATTGATTGATTGATCTTCATTCCTTCTATATGCTGACTACTTAAACCTGTTTAAGACTGTCAAAAGTTTGACGTTATAGTTCTGGGGAAACCCACAAGGTGGTGAGAAGTAATTAATGAAGGGACAATGAGACATCCACCCAATCGTAGCGATTGCTGCAAAGGAAACCCGTGCGGGTTCCTCGCAAGAAAAGTGTTCTCGACTTTACTGACCTCCACAAAGACATTTTCTCACTCTGAAATTGGCGCAGAGACAATAAGCTACCCTTAAATGCTTGAAAAAATATGGTATGTGCGAACACAGCATGTGCCAATTTCATGCGCCCTTCGGTTGCACCTTTGCGCAGAGCCGATGAAATGAAAGATGTACTTTGACAAAAAGCCATGCTTCTGTTCACGCGTTGAATATATGAAATATCGTGCTCTTAGTATTGTTTGTGTGTATATCGCATGACTTCCACTCGGTCCACCGCGGGAGCAGCGTGCACGTCAAAGGCTGCGCCAGGTGCAAACTTTGCTCACCGTCAGCCAGTTTCCTGTAAGCCGCTGACTGCTGGTGCATTGCACTCCAACGAAGCGGCAAGCAAACGACTGCAGATGACACGAATAGGTTCACCTGATAGCACGTCTCTTGTTGCCGCAAAACGTCAGGCAAGACCACAAGCATTTTTCGTACCAATATTCTCGCCACGAACAAGTTCCGAATCTATATTTATGGGGGGATTAGCGCAAATAATAGCGGACACAAAGAACAAAATGGTCAAGAACGGGCACTACTGGCAACTGTTTATTTTCATGCCACGCATTGATAGTTGACCAATTTGTCGCGCATGCACGCCGTGGTCTCATCGCATCGGGAGACAAGGCTCGCGAGTATCGAAGAGCGGTGGACATTAATTCCTACCCAGGTGAATGCGAGCTCATACGAACAGGGGCATTTCCTTGCGGATGCCTCCAAAGCCCGCCGTGCAACTTTTGCTCCTGGCTAGGATCTCCCGGAGTCGCGGTTCGCACCCGCATGCGTGCACGGCCACACATGGGCGCTGGTGTATTGCAGCGCTCTCCAATCGCGGTTCGTGCGAAAGAACCGTACGCGCTGACCACGGCTCGAGGCATCGGCTTCAGAGTGCACCTTTGACGGTGGCACACGGAAAGGAAGCGCCGTCGTCCTTCATGAGCGATAGGCTCGACGCACGGATGAGAGCGCTGCAACAGTCAGGTGGTTTCATATTTCACGACGTTTCTTTGAACGCCGAAAAATATCGCCACGCAGTGTGTACGTCACCACAAAAAACTGGATCGGTCGTTTGTCAACCCCCTCTACAATACAACGGAACGCACTTGGCCCTAAAATGAATTTAAAGATTTTGCATAATTCTTCCTAGTTAATTAATTAAGCGGAATCTAAAATTTACTCAAAGGAACGCCACATGACGGGAAACGATATGCTGTTGCTTTAATTCGGCTGTGGGTAGCCAATTTTTTTAATATCCTTGGCACAAGTTACGTGAATCACTCTGTATAGAGAAAGCACTTGATGTGGATATTACAAGTTATGATGTTCCCAGCTTATGAAGTTTAATAATGTAATTTGTGCTTCTATTGGAAAGCTTGTTCCGACAAGAGTCGTAAGAACCCGTGGGTTAGTAGCGAAATTACACATTTAAGATGTAAAATACAGAGACTCCGAAGCAAGCGCCCTACTGAACCACATTACTTTTGGAAATAAGGAATACACTGGACACTAAACGGCGAGAAGCCAAACCTTGTTATTTTGTTCTCAGCCTTCCTGATTATCTAAAAACTGACCCACCAAAGTTCTGGCATTACGTTAAAACCCATTAAGCGTTTTGGACGAGCTCAGCTCGTCAACGGAAATGATTTGGACAAACTCGCCACATCCACTTAGCTTTTCTTGTACCTCACAGATGGATTAAGTTCCAGCGGTTCATATCTGCGGTTATTTCGAAAATTTTTGTTTTGCTACATAAATATCAGCACATTTTCAATGCCTGGAAGGCTGCGTTGGTTTAGTCGTCGTGCTCTATAACATACATGGCCGCCATTTCGTCAGCGCTTGAGATGCACATTTATTGCGGTTTTTTGTTTTCTGCTACCTATATGGAAGCACTTAGTTTTTTTCTTTTTTTTTGCATCTTTTGGCAAATTTAGAAAGCTGGCGTCTGCCACCGACAGCTCGTACGTGAGTCGCGCATGCGTATGAAAGCCGCTGCTCGACAATGACAGTGAAAGTGGGAAAGTGAAAGCTATCGCATGGATTTTTTCAAATTTCGCTAGACTCAGGGGAACTGCCAAATGTCTGAAAAACGGCATGAGTACAACGCAATTTTTTCAAGAAAAGGCGTTAAATTGGCTGTTTGCGATTACACAGCTTTGTAAATTACGTGCGCATGCTCAAGGTTTATGGAACATGTAGTTGCAGGTCAAATATCATTGTTTTTAGACAATAAATGTACATTATCGTCTTTTCAGCATGGGTTTAGAAAAGCTAAATCGACCACTGCTCAGTTATTAACCACCATTCATGATTTTCTCCTGGGTGTTAGACCACGCTAGGCAAATAGATGTAGTACTCATGAAATGTTTTTAGCTCCCTTTGTCGGCGACCTTCAAGTGACACTGAGCCAAAAGCTAGAGCTATTACCCAGGCTTTTCAAACGAGGACATCTGGGCAAGTTGCGAGAACAAAACGAGATCATCCGGGCAACCAGTCAAGACCGCGTCACATACGCTAATTACTTCCCAAACGAGTTACAAGAAACTCCGAGTTCTTCCAAATGTTTCTTCACAATAACATTCAAGCTGTAACTTCTAGTATGCTCAAGTTTTCTTTGTCATTTCCAATAGCGACGTTCAAGAGGCAGGTACAGGGCACTGTATACTTGATTGTTATCTTTTGGCGCTGAGACAGAGTTGTCTGTGCTCTTTTCCACGCCAGCGGTACGTGAGGTCCGCGGCGCGTCCGGCAGCGGCCAAGCCGCGCCCGTGGCACCGCAGTTTGACCGAGACTAGACTCGTAACGACTGTGACTGCGCCCGTGAACAGCTTGGCGTGGTGCGGTGTGGTGGGGTTGCGGACCTGCACTACACCCGTTTTAAGATTGTGTCCAACCAATCTGCTTTGCCGGTAGCCATTTGATGCCTACATCTATTACGGGAGAGCCAGCATTTCTGCTTCTAGATTTTGGGAGTGACTTTGACAAAGTGTCGAATGGGAAACTTGTCAAGCTTGAATTCATAGGTCCTCCAAATTAGATTGTTAAATGGTTGGAGGCCTATCTAAATAACAGAAGACAACTCATTGAAATTGATGGCGGCGCTTCCGACACGCTTCCTTTCGCCTCCATTGTACGGCAGGGCAATGCTCTAAGGCCCCGTAGTGGTCTTTTTAATTTATATGAGTGATTTACCCGCAGCGTTATCTCACACTCTAAAGACCTAGACAATTTCGCTCGAAACGTGCGCCTTAAAGAGTGCTTTCGTAACCATGCTTGCTAGACTAGACTACTTGTGCCCACATACAAGCACTGGACACCGTAACGCGATAAATATCTAGATATGTACATCAATGCCGCACAGCGTGATATCCTCGAGGCATACAAGACTCGAGTTCCTTACCGACCGAATTGTGATGAAGGAAGAAAAAAGAGCGCTAGAACAATTAGGGAATGACCATGACATTGTTATTAAACCTGCAGAAAGGGGAGGAGCAATTGTTCTCTTTAGTGATATAGCGGAAGCTACCAGACAACTCTCGGATGCCACTTTCTATGAAGCGCTGCCGGGTGACCCAACCAATAACTTTAAGGACATCTTGAAGGATACGCTTATGGCACTACAAAAAGAGAAAAAAGATAGATGAAAAAACCGCTCGGTCACTTGTACCACTCAGTCCTGTGGCTGGTAGATTTTACTTGCTCCCGAAGATTCACAAACAAGGAAACCCGGGCCGCCCGATTATTTCCGGCGTAAACACTACAAATGGGAACCTATCGCGCTACGTAGACTCCCTTATTTACAAGATTCCCGAAAACATTTCCGTCATTTGTAAAAGATACCAATCACTCTCTTCAAGATGTATCAAATCTTGCCATTCCGCATAACGCAATTCTTGTAACACTTGACGTCACCTCTCTTTATACTAACATACCGCATGCCGATGGAATTGCAGCAGCCCTTAAGACTTATGAAGATTCCTATTTCCAGAATCTGTTGGTAAAGAAACCCTGGGATCGTTGTTAAAGCTTATTCTTGAGCTAAATAACTTTGAATTTAATAGTTGTCATTACGTTCAGATTAGTGGTACGTCAATGGAAACTCGAATAGGCCGAAACTACGCTAATATCTTCATGGGTGTTCTGGAATATGATTTTTATCTAGCACGAACCTGCAACCTTTCTTTTATAAGCGCTTTATTGACGATATCTTCTTAATTTGGGCTCACGGAGAGGCTAACCTGTTAAAGTTCATAGAAGGGTTCAATCACGTACTTTCACCCTTCAATAAAATTTTCGCACAATTACTCGTCAAGTTCGGTCAACTTTCTGGACGTCACAGTTAGGCTATCGCAAGGTAAATTATTGACAAAACTTTTTTGCAAGCCTACTGATAGAAACCAGCTTCTACATTTCCGGAGCAGCCATGTGCGACATTGAAAAACCGGTATCCCCTACAGTCAGGCTCACCACTTCAGGCGATTGTGTTCGGATCGCAAAGATTTCATTTCTAATTGCGAACAGCTCAAAAGTGCTCTCGTTAAACGGCAGTATTCGTCAAAGTTAATTGGCGACGCCATATGCCGAGCAGATCAATTAAACAGAGCCGATATTCTTAGCGAAAACCGGTTACCCGAAAAACGTAACAGCACCAATCTTGTACTAACATTCTCGGCATCAGCGCCAAGAGTATTTTCTATATTTAAACGCCACCACAATATCTTTTCCCAAAGTGAACATCTTCTCGATATATTTACTGAACCGCCTCGCGTCGTGTACCGACGGTGTAAGAAGCTCCACGATATGTTAACATCCTCAAAATTAAATGAGCGCAACAAGACGTCTGGCTGCGCCCCATGCCACAAAGCGCGTTGCATAGTGTGTGTGCACATGCAAACCACCGAGAGAGTGATTAGTGCGTCCTCAGACTTTACCCCAAAGCTTCGCGGATCTTTTAATTGCGCTACCTCGAATGTTGTACACATGCTTGAGTGCACAGTCTGCAGAAAACAGTATACTGGCCCAACAGCAACCTCGTTTCGAATACGCTTTAATAACCACAGATCGCATGCTAAAACACTTCCTAACCTACCATTATCAAGACATATTCACTTACCATGGCATTCGTTCGAAAAACTCAAGGCCACTATACTTCAATCAGGCTTTCATTCCCATCACGATCGCGAAGTCCGCAAGTCTTACTCAATCTATAAGTTTAACACCGTGTCATCTGGCATTCATGAAAGCACAGGCACACTAACCAGCGTACCTACTAAGCATCCGTGACATTAGCCGTGACGCCTTATGTATGCCATGAGACGCAGCTTTCTTTCAAGAACCCTCTATTATTATTGTTTGTTTTTGCTGTTGCGTCAATTCTGTGTCACATAATGTCCATAGTCTGCACACGACACTGTATTACAAAGTACGCAAGCCAATAAAAGCCCTGGTCATTCATACTGCTCGCTATGACGACTACTGAGCAGTGCGATTCACCCGCATCCTGAATGTACCATCGCGCGGTGCCTTATTATCTCCGTGTTTCTTTTTATTGTGTTATTTCTTATTTACTTTTCATTTCAAGTGGTTTGCATTGTAATATTGAGTCAACGAACGATTCATTTCTGCACTGTGCGCCACGTGTGTGGTATCGCTATGGACAGTGGTATCGCTATATTTATGTTTTTTTTTTCTTGTTGTTATTATTGCGCACAACCTTATCTGATGTATCGCGGGTTTATAAGGAAGCCAAATACATGTACACGTTACTTTGACAAAGGCTGGTCCACCAGCCGAAACGTCAGTCAAATATACTTTGCTTATTGAACGTACGTCGTACTCTTCATTTTTTCATTTTCCTACCGGGACCAGCGTGACTTCCTCGGCCGTAAATAAATAAATAAATAAATATATATATATATATATATATATGGATACATACACGCAGTGGATATCGCAATTTTGTCTTTCGTTTGTGCGGCACAGACATCCCCACAGTCGGTGGCATTGTCCTCTTGCGAGTCAAGTGTGTATGGGTGTACATAGATTTTGTCCTTTGCGCATATGGCAAGGCCTCCTGATCGTGAGTCCATGTGCTGTTGACAAACGATTAGAGTATACCCACTGACTTGAAACAATGCATCGTGATTTATTTATTCCATTTATACTACTACTGCTACTACTACTACTACTACTACTACTACTAATAATAATAACAATAATTGGTATTATTATGATTATTAGTTATGATGATTATTATTATTATTATCAGGAACGGAGTGCTTTAAGCCTGCTTCACCTCCGCCGCAGGTCGGCCCGGTATTGCACTATCTCGGGGATTGGCACTCGCTCACCTAGGTGTATTTTTATTCTTGACGCACAGGCGCGAAAAAATACATGGAAGCCTAGCCATATACAGCTTCGCTGTAAAGGGCGTTTCCTTACAGAAAAAAAAAAACACCATCAGTTACATTTCACGGCTGCTGGAAGTGGCAGTTCGGATATCAAAACTAGCAAATCCCACTGCTACTTCTGGTGCAAACGTCCCGAAAAGAAGTGCTCGACCATCTTTTAACGATGGATTGTCGCGCGAATGAAGGCAGATAAGCCGCATGTGCTTGACAGGCAAACCGTATTATGCCCCAACCTGGCGAAGTGTTCAGGTTCACACTACGCCTCGCAGTTAGCCACAGTGTGTTTTCTTTTGAGAGGATAGCGGGGCCGCCTTTCCTGCGCTCCCGGCATTGCCTATACGGCCTATATTTACCTTTGAACGTCGATGATGGTCGAATATCTTCAAATGGTGCGATTTCAACTCTTTTTTTTATGAGGGCGGATCAAAATGTGACTGCTCCAAGTTTGCATTTATATATCCTTCCAAAGCAGTAAAACGTTAATGCTTTGTTGTTATTAGTCTTGTGAAGGTCACGTTATTAGCGGTAAAGTATGTCTGCCTCATCTAGGTCCTTCTCTGCGTAAACGCCTTTTCGCTGCGCTTATAGCGTTTTTGTAGAAAAACGGAAGAAAGCTGTATGTTCTAAAAACAAAACACGCTGTATACATAAAGCAGCCACAGCCAAAATAGCGGATAAGCAACCACTACGTCGTCTTCGTCGTCTCGCTGAGCGCCTTCTTCAGAGCACGGGAATGGCCTGTAACAGTACGTTACAAAATATTGCAAGGAATGCAGGTAAGAGAAATGGGGGTGATAATCAACAGGGAAACTTGCTTCCGGATTTGTGAAGCTCTTCTCGACTTTCCAGTCTGCTTTTGCTGGCTTCAGTCTCTGTTGGCTTCAAATAGGTAGTGTACTGCGGAGATTACGTAGACGCGTCATATTCCTTGTCCCACTTGACGCCAGAAATGGTAACAGTACTTCCGCAAGAATTGTAATGCCGATGTTAATCGATTACTCTGGAATTTTTCTCCTGGTTGGTTTGATTAGCTACGTGCAGCACATTATTGATACTCATTATGCCCGCACACTATTTATCTAATCTGAGCGGGACAATCGCGTGTGAGCGAGATTAAGTTTCAACACGACAGCGCCAAGGGCCCCGTGTCGCGGAAAATCCGGCGTGAGACGTCGCTACGGCAAAAAGATCTTCGAACCACTCATACGCAGGCCCTCCGTGTGGTGCAAGGAAGCTACTGAACTGACTGAATTTCTCAAGCTAAAATACGTAGAAAAATCGTAAAGTACGATTTAAACACAACATACTGACATGATAGCGTCGGTCTGTAATTTGACTATACGAGAAAACATAATTACGTTACGCAAAAACTCAAAGAAACCCCTTTTTCAGCGTTTCTACCATTCATATACTGGCCATGGCGTCCGCCACTTGCGCGCGCCGGCGCGTGAGTATCTGGAGGCCACGGAGCAGCGCGCGGTTCCTTGGAATACCTTCAGATGGCGCTCGCCTCCACCGCGTCGCGGCCCACGCAAGAGGCCGCGTTTCTACTAGAAAGCACGCTTTCATGCATAGCGTTTGCAGCCAGCGTTTCCCGGTAAACATCATGGTTACATATGCTCCTGTGGCCGGGAAGCGTAAGAAGCAGTCAGGGATCTTTTAATGCTATCGCGTTCCACTCTTAAAGGCAAAGCTTAAGCGTCCTCCATGTTTTTATGGACCGATATAGAACACAATGCTTATAATAACTCTTGAGTACCTTCATTACAAAGAAAGTTATTGTCCTAGGTTACTGCAACCGCAAGAGCAGCGCAGCTCGTTTCCGAATAAGCGACTCTGATGATTTCTCTGGCTCAACTCCTCGATCACTTCAGCGGGCAAATATAAAATGGCGATAAAAGAACAGAGTGATCTGTGCGTACAGTGAGGTGTCAATCACTGTAAGAGAAATATCGACATGGCGTCGTATCATTTTCGCTGTCCAGACATCTGACAATCCCTAATTTTATTGTTTTCTACATTCTCAGTGTTTTCGTAACACTCAAACTCAGGAGTTTTAAAAAAAAGGATTGAAAATATCCGACAATACAATGTTATCGGCCACTGCTGGATGTTGCCAACGAACTGCAAGGCCTACGCAGTCACTCCAAGGTCAGCACACACAGAGTTTGGAAAAGGCGCCCCGCAGAGACGGCGGCCTTCAGCGACAAACCACGGGTCACAACTGAAAGGCAGCGAAGTAACGCCCGACAAGGACAAATCCCCCCGCGACGAAGTTCTTCCACTCTACAGCCACCAAACACGATGCACAGTGGATACGGTAAAACATAACAACGTTATGCACTTACAGGCGACCTTGCCCAGCTCGAGGGGGCACAGCTCACTTTGTCCCCAGCAGGAGGCTCCCAAAAGCTCCTTCAGATGCGTGCGTCTCTCTGCGGGTCTCGGCATAGTTGGAACGGGAAACCATTTCGGAGCGCACGACAAGGTTTCTCTCCCAATTGACCAAGAAAGGTTAAAGTCTAGTAACTGTAAGAAGAGTACTTACTATCAGTTCACGCCAGAAAAAGTTACAAAATCTTTCATGATTTGCAGAGTATAAAAAGAATGCTACAGAAATCCTGAGACTCGTCTACCAATGCGCAGGTATTGTTTGGATCGCCTTATACTTCGATTTTGCTTACTTATGTTGCTATTGCTAGCTCATGTAAGTTCACCCATAGATTTTTTCCGGAGCCAAAGACTTCTCAAGCATCAGTAGAAAATTCTCAGAATTTCTGCAGCATTTTTTGTAGCTCATCACATCTATACTGCTTAGAGCATATCATAAGGTTTCAAGCACAATTATATTCCATGGTATTATGGAGATTCTAATCTTTTTTTGTGACGTTCTGTGCAACGATTTATTCTCAATCAGACCACCTGCATTTCTTCTCTGGAGGCTGGGAACCTGCTTCATTTTATGTCATATCTGTATCATTTTATACTTGTTCATTGCGTTAAATGACTATGTCAAGGCAACGGCGACGTGAGCAATTCCTTTTTTTTTCAAGCGTCACCCTGTAATGTCGTTTCCGATCCTTTTCTGAATACCTCCTTTCGACTTCTTGCTATTGATTGTCTTACAGTTCCCGTCGCAGTTCTCGTTGTTATTTCTGCCGACTATCAGTTTTGCGAGTACCATATTTTTCTTTTTAGTGCATCAACTGTGTATTCCCCTCCCAGATACCGCAACCCTGCCGAGTGGAGAACTCCAGACGCCAAGCCCATTCGCTTCCGTTGCCTCCGAATTGGCCACGTCGCGCCGCCACTGCCGCACCTTGTGGACGTCACCATATTCGAGCTCCTTTCCCCCGTCTACTCGACCATATACCGACCCACGCCGTTACTCGCCTCGCCGTATGGCTCCTACCTCTGACGTATCCGTCGATGACAGTCGTCCTACTCGCTCGCCGTCCCCTATTCACAATCGGTCCCCGTGGCCTCAACCACACCGCTGTTCGTCACCAACCAATTATGGACCCTCCCGCACGGAAAACTAGTCCATGCAGCTCGTGGGGGCAGTGCTGCATTATCTTCGTCGTGTCAAAATCCTCCATTGACGCTCCCAACGAACCAGAACTTACTTGATGTTCACGGCGACGGTGTCCCTTTGACGGCGTTGATAGACACAGGAGCCAAGCAGGTATTCATGATGAGTTGTAACCTCTGTGGTCCTTGCCTCTGCTACCTAGACAACATTCTCGTATTTGCTCCTACATTTGAGATACACCTTAAGCGCTTATCAGCTGTTGTTCAGGTCTTCCGCGACGCTGTGCTCCAACTAAATTCATCGAAATGTTACTTCGGTCGCGGGCAGATTACAGTGCTGGGCCACCTTGTCGACGCTTCCGGTATTCAACCAGATCCGGAAAAAATTCGTGCTGTCACGTCTTTTCCTGTACCTCAGTCTGTCAAAGACGTCCGAAGTTTTGTAGGACTCTGCTCCTACTTCAGATGCTTCAATCAAGACTTCACAGTGATTGCCGACCATTTACTGATCTTCTGAAGAAGGACGTGCCGTTTACCTGGGGCTCCGCTCAAACTGCCGCGTTTTCCCACCTCACCAACATTCTCACCGCGCCACCAATACTGGCCATTATGACCCGTCCTCTCCAACAGGGGTGCGTACCGATGCCAGTGGTCACGGTGTCGGAGCCGTCTTAGCCCATCGCCAACAAGGTAAAGATCGTGTTATCGCCTACGCTAGCCGCTTCTCCACAGCAGCGGAGCGTAACTATTCGATCGACATTCCTTCGGAGCCGTTCGTTCGCGTTGGCTTGAACTTACTTGGCCCTTCCCCTCTATTCATGTCTGGCAACAAGTGGGTCGCTGTGGCGACAGATTACGCCACGCACCAGAGCGCTTCCAACAAGCTGCGCCACAGATGCCGATTTTCTTTTACGCGACATGACTCTGCAGCATCGTACTCCACACCAACTGCTCACTGACCGTGGTCGGACATTTCTGTCTAAAGTCATCGCCGACATCCTGCAGTCCTGCTCAACCACGGACAAGCTGACTATGTCTTATTATCCTCAGACTAACGATCTCACGGAGCGTCTGAATCGCACCTATAACATACATGCTTGCAAAGTATGTCTCATCCGACCATACTGATTAGGACGTTGCCCTACCCTATGTGAGTTTTGCATATAATTCTTCGCGTCACGACACTGCCGGTTATTCCCCGTTCTTTCTGTTGTTCGGCCGAGAACCCGCATTGCCACTGGACGCATCCCTTCCACTGCAGAGACCAGCAAGTGTGCATTTTGACGCCATCACCAGGGCAGCTCAAGCACGCGAAACTGCCTGCGCTCGCCTCCTGACCTGCCAAGAAAAGCAACGGCGTTTGTACGATCGTCAACACATGGACGTGCACGTTTCGCCTGGATCTCTGGTATTCCTGCGGTCCCCGACTCGTCACGTTGGCCTGCCGGAAAAAGTGCTGTCTCGGTACACAGGCCCATATCGAGTGCTGCGTGCCGTGACTGCAGTTAGGTACGAAATCGCCCCAGTCGGTACCAGTGCCTCATCTGTTCCGAATTCCACTGACGTTGTGCATGTCGCACGCCTCAAACCATACTACTCACCTGTTTTCACCGATAGTTAGACGCAACGGGACGGTGCTTCTGCCTTTGGGGATAATGCTACATGCGTATTGCGTGTTCTTTGTGGACGATGCACGCGGGCGCCCCGACGAAGACGACGAACGCTCTCTGGCTCTCGAGCTGTCGGCGGAACTGGGCAGCGCTGCAGTCATCCTTGTAAATATACTTTGTATATAGGCACCAGTTCTTAATCCTTGGGAAGAAGAAGAAGAGCCGAGCAGCGTAGACGTGCTTCGCATGGGCTCTGTCGACTTTTATTATTCTTTTGAGAAATTCACATCGGAGGACCGAAGTCTTTGTCGGACGACCTTCGTGAAGTCATCTGGAACCCCCTTGGGAAGTTTGAAGACCGTGAGTGCATGATATTTTGCGTTCTTGGACTTTGAAGTTCTCCGGGATGGCGCAGCCGCGTTAAGCCTGACGCCGCCGTACGTAGCAGCGCGGAGGTAGGCGAGGCGCTCCGCCGCGTCTGCCGCCGCTCGCTTGCTACGATTACTCGACACTAACTATGGCGCACATTGCTGGATCCCAGCCGGCCGCTTCTACTTCTACCGGAGGGAGTGGAGGAGGAGTTGTTGCTACAGCCCCACCCGCCCCCGGTGCTATTGTTCGAGCTGCCGCCGGGCCTTTGTCGCAAGAAACTACAGCCATGGACTTCCAAGACATCTCGGAAGATCGCCATGACGACCCTGCCATTATGGAAGAGGACTTTTCGTAAGGGACGCCATCGGAATGTCCTTATTCCAATTGGTCTTTACACCTCAAGCGAAGAACGAAGGAGAAGCTCGCCAGAGGCGAGCAAGTGTGCGTGGGAGGCAGGGTGATCTCTCCGCTATCGCCATCCTCCGCCACCGTTTTATCATCATCATCTTAGGCAGCTGCAGGCGCTGGGGCATCAAAGAAGCCTTCTTTTAAGAAGAGGCGACGACTCCCCCCACTGCAACGCAGCGACTTCAAAATCATCATTCGACCAAAGAAAGGCCTTCAGGTGAAGAGTTTTAGCAACCACCAAATATCGAAAGCCGTCTCGGCCGCCTGCGGAGGGAAAGTTGACGATTCGCATTTCATCGTGTGCTTGAGACCCGGTTCCAACATAATTATTGTTAGCACCCCAGATCAGGAGGTCGCTGATATGGCGCACAAGATCACGCGGATTGTGCTGGGCGGCAACCTTTACGAAGTCAACTCTTACGTTGCGGCACCGGACGGACTGGCCCGGGGCGTCATTCATGGAATCGACCCTGATACCCCGCCCGAGGAGCTTATGACTCACCTAAGAGTGAGGACCCAAGGCGTGGAAATCGTGCAGGCCCGCATGCTGGGAAAGACCAAGACGGCTGTGATCACGTCCAGCTCTCACGTAGTTCCACGATACGCCTACTACTACAGAGGGGAGACCGAGTGCCACCCCTACAAGCCCACAAAACAAATCTGCTAAGTGTGCCAGCGCATGGGACACCGATCGGACGTTTGTTCTACCCCGAACATCAAAATCTGTCTCGCTTGCGGGACGCACGACCCGACGGACGACCACGAGTGCTCGCTCAAGTGCGCCGTCTGCGGCGAAGCCCACGCCACGGGGTCTCGCGAGTGCAAGCAAAAGCTAAAAAACAGCACTACCACGAAAAAGCATCCTCCGCCCGGAAAGAGGAAGGAAGACGACGACAATGATGGAGGAAGCCAAGGCGAAGCCGCCTGCGGTGGTTCAGCTCGGAATCCTCGGCGAGCCGCTCAAGGTCCCGGGCCCAGTCCAGGTCAAGGTCCCGGTCCCAGTCCCGATCCCGATCCCGGTCCCAGTCCAGGTCCAGGTCCCGATTCCGCTCGGAGTGGCCAAAGCTAGGAGAGAAGCAAGGGCAGCGGCAGCCTTCTACCTCGACATCCACGTCGAAGCAGAACCAATCGGGCAAGAAGAATCAAGCCAACAACAACAAGGTGAGCCGGAATCAGTCTAGTACCTCCTCCGCTCAAAATACCAGTGAAAATAGTAAATGCTCCCCAGAATGTACGCGCATCAGGGAAGAAAATAAAAAAAACTCAAGGCTCAGGTTAACGACCAAAACCAACGCATGCAACGCTTAGAAGCGTTGCTAAGCAAAACAAGGAACAATACACAGGCAGGGCCGCAAAGTGGAACGATAGACCACCAGCCCGCCATCTCCATTCCTGTCCCCTCAAGAACCACCACGCCCTCATCGCTCCCCGGTGCGGCCTCAGCAGCGGCAGTCCAGTCAAGTGTAGTCACCCTCGAAGGTATTTATGCTACGATACAACAGATGCTTTACCAAATGGGCGAATTAAACAATAAAGTCAAGGAGAACACACTAAGCCATGAAGACCTTGAAAGAAGAATACGCAAGGTTGAGTTTGGCTCGCGCAAGCGGGTCGACGACGAGAGCAGCAACCCACGCATCAAGGCGTACAGGCGCATAAACAACACGGGTGACGTCAGGGACGCCGACAACTGCGACGGAGGTGCCATGAACGTCAGCAATGGCTAACACCACACGCAGAGCGCCCGAACACCTCGAGATCTGGCAGTGGAATTTTCGCTCTTTCAACAAGAAGGCAAGTTCACTCCAACTTTTCATCCAAAATCACCTATACCCCCCCGACGTCATCTGCCTTCAGGAGGTCGGGAACCAGCCGATCAGGCTACGGGGTTACTACGTAATTAAACACGCGGGATCACCGAAGGTCACTGTTTTAGTTCACAAAACGGTGACGGCCGTGGGACAACATTATTCACATCATGACATTAATCATGTGCTAGTGGAAGTCCTCCCGCAGAAGAGGGGTAGCACTTTCATCCTGAATTTGTACAGTCCACCGAGGGCTCAAAAAGACGGCTTCCGCAACATCATTTACAAGAGCGTTAGAGCCGCTGGCTGCAACCAGCTGGTAGTGGTGGGAGACATGAACGCTAGACACACGACTTGGGGCTACCAACAAGACACGCAAAAGGGGAGGTCGCTCCTCGATGCGGTTGACCAAATGGGCCTCGAATTGATAACCAACCTCTTCCAACCAACCCGAGTAGGCAACAGTGTAAGTCGAGAAACGTTTTCGGACCTGTCATTTGTGAAAAACGTAAGGGAATACTCATGGGCGCACCTGGGTGAAACATTGGGCAGCGATCACTACATCCTCAGCATCTCGGTATCCACGCCGAAAATCAAGAGAACAATTGGCGAAATTAGGCTTACGGACTGGGATGCATTCAGGCAGTACCCCCCGCCCGAAAACGGTATAACGGACATAGCAGAATGGATGCAGCACCTCCGGGACGCCCACAAGCAAACCACTAGAACCATCCAGCGCACGGTCGAGACGCCCGAAGTCGACCGCCGGCTCTTACACCTGTGGGAAGCCCGTGAGGGCCTCCTCAAACGGTGGAAGCGACAGCGGTTAAACCGGAAGCTACGTCTACGAATCGAGAAAATAACAGACGAAGCCAGAAATTACGCAAACGAGCTGACGCAGCAAAACTGGGTACAGTTTTGCTGGGTCGCTGGGTCGCTCAAGGGTACCCTGAGTACGGCGCAGACGTGGGCCATCCTACGCTGCCTGATCGAGCCCGACAAGGCGAAATCGACAACCAGTCGGACGCTCCTAGAAATCGCTAACAAGTTCCCCGGAAACGACGAGGATCTGATTGACACCCTAAAAACCAGAAAACTGGGTAGCGACCCCATACAACCCAGCCTCCTAAAATATGAAGGTGAACCAAGACCAGAACTGGACGCTCCCATCACGGAGGAAGAGGTGTATGCCGCGGCACGAGCCTCACAGCGCAACACTGCTCCCGGAGTTGACAAACTCACCAATGCCATGATTAGAAACCTGAGCACGATGCACATCCAGGACTTGGCCGACTACC
This sequence comes from Dermacentor andersoni, assembly GCF_023375885.2. Taxonomy (NCBI): domain Eukaryota; kingdom Metazoa; phylum Arthropoda; class Arachnida; order Ixodida; family Ixodidae; genus Dermacentor; species Dermacentor andersoni. Next base: position 2,795,285 of record NC_092819.1, read on the forward strand.
TAAACGAGGACCTCTGGAGCAAGGGCCACCTACCGAACGAGTGGAAACAGGCGCAAATCGTGACCGTTCCCAAACCCGGCAAGAAGCCCGCGATCGACGCCCTGCGTCCCATCTCGCTGACTTCGTGCCTCGGCAAGCTGTACGAGAGGGTCATCGAAACCCGCCTCCAACATTACATAGAGGACGGTGACCTCTTCCCGCACACCATGCTCGGCTTCAGGCCGGGACTTTCTGCGCAAGATGCGTTCCTAATCCTAAGGGAAGAAGTTCTCAAGGGCATACCGAAGGGAGGAGAACACCTCCTGCTCGCACTCGACCTAAAAGGGGCCTTCGATAACATCTCTCACGAGGCCATTCTCAAGGGACTGAACGACATCAGCTGCAGGAAGCGCATCTTTAATTACGTTAAATCGTTCTTGACGTGCCGAACAAAGGAACACCGCAAGGGGCGGTAATCTCCCCGATTCTATTCAACGTCGCGATGCTAGCGCTGACCAAAGAGCTGCGGAAGATCCCCGACCTAGGTTACGCCCTGTACGCAGACGACATCACGCTCTGGGCCACCAAGGGCTCCCTAGCGCGAAAAGAGGCGACCCTTCAAGAGGCCGCGACGGCCGTGGAGAGATTTGCGGCAGCGAGCGGGATGCGTTGTGCGCCCGAAAAGTCCGAGGTGATCCGGGTGCACGGAGGAGGAATCTACAAGTCCCCCGGCCCTATCGACCTCTATCTTGAGGGCCAGAAGATCACGGAAGGCAATAAGATTAGGATTCTGGGTTTTTGGATCCAGAGCAACCTGAAAGCCTCCCACACCATCCAAACCCTAAGGTCTGCCACCAACCAGATCTCGCGGATTATAAAACGAATAACAAGAAGCCGCAAGGGCATGCGAGAAGAGGACACGCTTCGCCTCGTCCAGGCTCTGGTGATCAGCAGAATAACGTATAGCATGCCGTATCACTATCACTCGCTAAACAAACGCGACCAAGAACAAGTCGATGCCATCATCAGTGGCGCGTACAAAACGGCCCTGGGTCTCCCTGTGACCACCTCAAACGAGAAGTTAGCGGCCCTTGGGATCACAACACCTTCGCTGAGCTGTCGGACGCGGTTATGGCTTCGCAAAAGACCAGACTGCAGAAGACGCCGGCGGGCAGAGCCATCCTCCACCGGACCGGAACGGCAACGGAGCTCCGTGCCCTCGATGGGCAACGATCACTCCCGCCTGAGGTCAGAGGCAAGATCAAGGCGAACCCGATACCGAAGCACATGAGCCATGAACTCCATGAAGGAGGACGCAAGGCTCGCGTCGACAGACAGTGCCGACAATTCAAGGGTGACCCGTACGTAACGTACGTGGACGTGGCGGCGTACCCTGTAGGGGGCCTCTTCGCGGTAGCCGCCGTGAACGGGAGAGACAACTCCTTGACACTCGCGGCCTCCGTAAGGGCAGAGACCCCAGCTGCGGCTGAGACCATAGCCGCGGCGCTGGTAATAGAGCAAGAAGACAGGGTAGGCAGGGAAGTCCATGTCGTTACCGACTCGCAACAGGCCTGCCGTAACTTTACCAACGGACGAACACCGCTGCTGGCGGCTCAGATTCTAGGCCCGAGGCTGCAAGAATACCATCAAATCACGTGGACGCCGGGCCACGCGGGTCTGGAGTATGGGGAGAGCTGAACGCTTGCTTCACCTCCGCTGCGCGTCAGGCCGGTATTACGCTATCTTCGGGATTTTGCTCTACACGTGGACGCGATAGTGGGGAAAGTAGCCCTCAAGAGGAACCTTTAGCTCTGGTTGTCCTATCTAAATAAATGTAAAAGGAGAATTCGTTTTTCTCCACAACCACTGCATCACATTTTACAAGGTTTGTTGCACTTAAAAGAAAAACTTAAAATCTAGTGACTGTTGGGTTAGAATTTTTTATTTAGGTCATCATTTGTTTATTCAAAACTGGAAAAAATCGCAAATTTTAAGAAAACGAAACCATCAAGTTTATAACTCTGTCTTTCGGCAATGAAAACCGATATCACAATTCTGTACATTACATCTTGCAGCACATCTAAAGCGGACAAAATTGACATATTACCCATGAATCTAAAAAAAAGTTAGTATGTATTTCAACAACCCTTGTCCACAACGTAACGACTTCACGTAAGATATAAATTGACATATTGGATTCGTCCGCATTGAATTGTCTAAAGGATGGTGTTTACAGAACCGCGATATCAGTTCTTGATGCGGAGTTATTAATTTGTAAACTTCGTGCTTCTGTATTTTTCGCACTTTCGAATTTTTGAAAATCTTTTACCAGAATTCAAGCCCTAAATAGAAATTCCGCTTCCAACAGTCACTAGAATTCACCTTTCTCTCCCGAATCCAGCAAATTTCATTAAAATCGGCCCAGGGGTTATCTCAGAAAAGCGTTTCGGCATTTTACATCTATTTGAATAGGCCGTGTCGCAGTTCGTCCCGAGTTAAAGCTTACTCTTAACGACTTCGTTGTAAAAAGAGGAATAAAAGAATAAAAAGAAAAAACCGTCTCAGCCGTCAATATCGCCGCCTCAGATTTCGTCATGATGGCACCGCCACCATCGGCACGGCTCCGTGAGCAGCTACCAAGCTGTTCACTTTCGTTATCTTCGTTCCCTCGGCGCCAGCGGATTGTCTTGATGCTAGCGACGCGCTAAATCTGCACCATCATTCCGTCATGCATCGCTTCTGCGACCAAGCAAGCTTTCGGCGGCACACGTTCACTGCCATATTGACACAAAAACTTTAAAATGCTTGCCTTCGAGAAAACAGCATGAATAAAAATGGAACGCGACTATGTGGCCATGGGGAACATGTTCACGGGGCCATACTATTGATGACAGCATCACAAAAGGCTAGATGTGGTCAGGTTGACTTTACAGGTTTGGAAGGAATGACGGACGGGCTAGTTGCTTCATTATCACATAAAGAACAGCGCTTAAAGTTAGCGCATTTTGAGTGTGGTTCCTCCTTTGTGTCCCGTCGTGAAGTGCTGTTCTTTCTGTGACTTTACAGATGTTCTTTTTCTGCGTCATTTACGTCTTCCAAGAGTGTTTACTTGGAAAATTTTTGTTCGCGTGGCTCTTACAGAAGCATGTTTAGTCAATATTTTTTCGCTTGGCTGCATAATCTCGAGGACGGGTTCCAAACTGCTCATTTTCTTTAGCCACGTAAGAACCATTACTGAAAATTTCATTAACGTAGCTTTGTTAATTACGCAAACAACTTCTCAACTTGCTCCGCATCTAGAGGTTAGCAATTTGAACACTCGAATGATAAAGTGATGTTAACATTGTTTGTATCGTTTCAATAGTTTTGTTTCGTGCAGTTAAAAGCAGCCGGCCTATTGATGGTGCTGTAGACTTCTTATAAAGTAAGTGCGAAAGCTTGTACAAGTTATCTTGGCACAAATCGACTTCATGGGCTTAAGCACATGGCCCAACCTTGCACGTCTGTCTTTACAACCGATTCTCATACACTATACAAGAAGCACCTCAGCTCTACGGTACATCCCACAAGGTGTGCGAGGGCATTGTGCGCGCTCCCGATTAGGTTTCTGGGCGTTGGTGGCATCAGGCTCGGTTTCCTGGCATCATAAGAAATAAAAACAGCTTCCTGGAGGAAAGCATTGGGTACATTTTCAGTACTTTGTAACATATTGATCAGCACGGATATGTACGTTAGAACTAAAAGTACTGAAATATTACGGTGAAGGTTTCGCTGGATGTATTTTAGCTGTCTAATGATAAGATCTAAAGAAAGAAATACTCTGATTTTGTGACAATTAATGCTGACATGAAATATGAGCTCCGACACAGTACCCGTGCTGGAAATGGCCCCGGACTACAAGGCTGCATCTAACAACGATATGCTGGTTTGATAAATACCAGTAATTGGAAAGTGGTTCGCTCGTGAACTTCCTGTATGTCGGCGCCGCTGTGCAGTGTTGGGGGCCCTATTAAACCACAAGCACTATGTTTCAGCTAATATTGCAAGCAGCTGTATTCTTTTCTCTAGGGGGGGGGGGGGGGGGGGGGGCTTTATTTAGCGTCTAACCACAGTTCCAATGTTAGCTCAAGATGCGCCTGCATGAGTTTCTAATATCCAGTATGTTGTCGCGGATTCAATAGCGAAGGAGCGTTATCTTATCAGATTGCGCGCGTGAAGCGAATACTGGCGCACATTCTCCATCACATTTGACGACCCGAGATTGCGCTGCAATGTACGAGAATTCCAATCTGACGAACCGACGCCTTGATCCGTAGATCGGAATCAGAGGAAGCACTTTGCGCGCAGCCATCGTTATGTCTGAGTTTTCCAGCTCAAGCTCACCTTATGAGTTAAATTCGTGACTGACTCTTTTGGAAGTGTTTTATTCTTGACATTACTACAACGTGAGAGTATAGAGGTGCTCCATCTTCATTGAGTGAATACTGGGAAACGGACTAGGCCTTTTCTTGCGTCTGCGTTTACACATTTACCGCACCAATTTATGTTTCGTAACTTACTTTTTAATTTAGGGGGCTGTAAAGCACAGCAACCTTTTATTAACAGGATGTTTTAATAACACAGAAAATTTAAATGCTTATTAGTCGGCTTTCACCTCATGGTAAGCAATTTCAATAAAGATGTACTTATATAATTAAAAGCCTATCCGTTTGACAACGTTTCATCTGTGTTCCCCTTTGCAAGGTGATACAGACTTGCAGGTGGTTCGTATCGGGGACCCTCGACATATGTTCAACCGCCAAACAAAGGGTTATTCCGAATGTTTCATTTCAGGAAGGCGTGTTACCCTCCTTTCTTTCATTTCGGTTCGCGAACACGCATAAGACGAAAGTGCTGCGTGAAGAACGTCGTTAGTCCAAGCCAACGAGCTACCATAACTCACCTCGCCTATATCGCTGTCATTTAGGCTTAGATAAGAAATATATATATTTTAAATCGACGCATCACAAATCCAAAAAGAGCTGCCCGCGACCAGCCCAGCTAAGTTTCTTTCATTTCGTACTTCGTCGTAGCGGCTAATAGTAGCTCACGAAGCAGACCACTGAGTGTGGATATGGCAGAGAAGGTGTTTTATGTACTGTCCCGTCACCTACCGAAAATTGCCCGCCGTGCTACTGGCCATTCCTAGAAAATTGCATATGTGACGCCCAGCCATTTCCAACACAGCAACTTTGTTTTGCGATGGGAGAGTCCAGGTGAGGGACAGGGTGGTTATTGAGATAAAGACACGCTATTTTCTGCAGTAACTTAGGAATGCATAAATGAATGCCTTCATTTGTTGAGAAAAAGGAGGAGCAATCATCAGTGGAAGCACGTCTCAGCAGACTGGGAAAGAAGCGGGGGACAAAGAGGAAAAGCTGGGGCCCGGGTGGCAGGCGAAGTCGCAGCTTAGGGGCAAGAGAATATAAGCGAGAGTTGCGAAACCAGTTGAATTCCAGTGTAGATGTGTGATGTGCCGAGTAAATGATTGGAGTCACCGCCTAGCATCGGTCCTTTGCGGCAGTATAAACTCCCGCCGTTCTTGGTAACAAACCTTTACTGGGAACCCATCTTCGCAATTACTTATTCATCGGCCATGAGTAGCCACGTATTCCTTAGTGGCAGGGTCTGTGGATTACAACTACGCTGTCCCGACAAGTTACGACCGTAACGTGGCGCTTGCGGTTACTGATGCCATACCCGTGACTCTTACTGTACTACTACTATACTGCGCGAATACTATAAACATGGGTTTACTGCACAAGTTTGTGAACAGACATTTTAGAACCGCGTTTTTTGCCTTACATACGCTCAACGCAAGCACCATTGCAGCATGCTACGGTGCGCGTCCCGTCAAGACAGAGACGCGAACGCAAACATAAAAACGCGTTAAAAGACATGGTCTTGGTCCTCGTGCCAAACATATCCAAGCCAACAATATGTTAACAATCATGCCATCGTTTCTATGCAAAGAGGTTATGTATTTAAACTTCTGGAGTGACAGTCCAATCCGCCACCTACGGGAGCGCGTGAAGCCGCCGGGGGCCACATTGTCAGAGGAAAAGGAGTGCGGCCACAGTTCGTGGCTGCGGTATACGTGCGACGCAACCTGTGCTTGCGGTTCTGCGATGAAAAATAAAATGGAACCCCCTTAGGAAGCATATCAGTCCGCCATTGTGTGTCGCTGTTGTCAAAAATAAAATGACATGGTGGTGGGTGCCTTGTGTTCTGTGTACAATATGTTGCGAGAACTGAAAAAACAGTCGTTTCCTGTTTTCTTCATTCAGCAACCTGCCGCGTGCATCGGCACTGTGATGCTCTTTCATCGATACGTGGTGCCGGCCCGTATTGACACAACGACATGACCTCGAAATATTGTATCCGCATGTCATTTCTTTAAAAAATCACTTGTGTAAATCAGCGTTTTTGGTTTAGACCTAGAAAACAAGAAAAAGATATTCAACGGTAGGTCTCATTTTTGTCCGGCAGTTCAATTCTAGCTGAAAAGAGTCGGTGAAAGCAAATTTACAATAACGCTAAGGCGACCCACAATCTTCACGCAGCCGCAAGCCTACATGCGCTCCAATGAGAATAACCTGCCAAAGTTAAGGTCATGTGCCAGCTGGCTGCTCAAGCAATCTTTACTTTTTTTTTTCGTTTCTGCATCCGTTCTGCCTACGTCTGCGGCAAAAACGTGAAGTGGGAAGGCAAATAAAAAATAAAATAAAAAATTGGCGGAGGCAGGTGGTAGCCTAATGGTTAGCGTGCCCATTTCCCAATTGCAAGATGGTGCATTTGGGAGATGGGCCCGAATGCCGGTGGTTTGTTTTTGAAGACAACTTTCTGTGCTCTCTGGTGACTGCGAAGCTCAGAATGAGGCGACAGCCTGACGACAACGGTCGCCGTCAACGTAACAGAAGAAGCGGGCGTGCAAGGTCACACCTAAAGCCGAAAGCACATTCAGAGGAAATACACTATGCTCTTGTCGACAAAAAAAAAAGAATAAAAAACGTGATGAGTAACGAGCGGTGTTGTTGAGCGAGGCTGTAGACGGATAATCTCACAATAGACAGGACCACGCTCCAATCCCGGTGCTCAGCGGAAATATACGTCGACAGCGTGTCAACTAGCGTGTAATTGATACTTCATTAAGGTCGTTGCGTGTTTGTGTTGTGCCTAGCAGGAGCAAGTAGTGTAAGAGATGACACTGGAGGGAAGGCGGTGATCGAAGTCCGCGAAAAGTAATTGAGGATAGGAAAATGAGGATAGGATAGGATAGTAAAAAAGATAGGATAGGATAGTAATTGAGGAAAAGTAATCGACGCCATGTTGAATAAAGCCTGCGACTTCAGTTGCTCAGCCGCCAGAAAGGCTTGAGCGGTAGCATACCGCTGGGCGTATTTGGTAACCACAGCGATAAACACACACTTTGCGGAAGTAAATTGAGGAAAGGGACGTAGTGAGTTGGCCGCCCTTTTCGAGCTCTGGCATAGTTTGAAAAATGCATGTGGCGAAGTATGACGCACAAAATAGTATATGTCAACCCAAATGAATCAGCGTTGTCATAATTGCGCGACACGCCATGGTGGCCTGCCGCCAGGACATCATGAAGTTGCAGCGATAAGAGTTTTCATTGGGTACTTGAGAATAAAAACGAGCACATCAGAGACGTCCGAGGGACATTTCTAGGGTACAAGAGCACATTGCCCCCCCCCCCCCCCCCCCCCCAAGAAAAAGACAGAATCACGAATATAAGCTTGCGAATAGGGACATCATAAGATCGAGCACTACGGCGCTTGTTGATCTTGTTTAGGATGACGTCAGCATTTCATTCAGCGTTTATTTCTGAGGAAATGAGTTGAAGTTCCGTTTATTTGCATCGCAATGGCAGGCGTAATCAGGCAAACATTGACAGCATTTCATTAGAGAGTGCCTGTCTACTCTGTGGATATTACATATGACAATGACAACAAACACAGAAAGCTTTGCTTACATCGATTCGCACATACATGGGATCCGCATAATTTTTTAACTGTCAATTTAAATGCTTAAGAATGGCGCTCATTAACGCAATATTTCCATTCACAGTGACGAAAAGCGGCTGTCGTATCCACAGTAGAATTGATTTAAATGGCTTTTCTCCCATGGACATTATATCGTTGCCAACTTCCATGGGATTTGTAGACGTCAAAATGGGATACAGTTGACAGGAAAATCAGGAGGTTGATGAACGGCAAAGGCAGAAGCTTGCACAAGACCTTGGGGATATAAAATGACTTTTCGAGCAGCTTGGTCATGGGGCCACGCAATGGTTTCCACGTCTATTAAAAATCCTACAAAATATGAGCAGAGGCCGACAAAAATGTGGGCATTTTGGGTAAGGTGAAACCGCTGGAAATTTCAGGACAGCATTAGCCTAAATATAAAATATGACTTAAATATAAGAAACCATAAGGTTGACAGGGTGGCCAAATTTTGGCACAAATAAATTGGCTGTTGAAGCAGTTCAGCTGAAACGCAATGGTGCGGAATAAGGCGACAATGTCGCCAAGTGTTGAACAAAGGTCAAGTAGGTCCTGTGGCCGACGCCAGCGCTCGGCAGCTGTCAAGCGACTGCACGTTTTAGCGTGATGTTTGGTCGTCAGTAGTTACAGTATGATTCGGGTCTGAAATATTGGACGCGGACTCCATCGCATTGAATACAGTGCATTTTACGGTGTCATTCTTCGACAGATGGTACCGATTCTCGCGCGATGAGGATGGGAAGAAATTGTCTCACGTGCCGGCTGTCACCTTCCTCCAAATGCCAACATTCCTTCCCCTCCGTAGTTGTTTAGCTTTTATTGGGTTCGGCTGCTAATCACGAGGTCTCGGGATCGAATCCCAACCACGGCAGTCGTATTTCAGTGGGTGTCAAATGCGAAAACCCGCGTACTTAGGGTTAGGCGCACGTTAAAAAATCCCAAGTGGTATAAATTATTCCCGAATCCTCCACTACGGCGTGCCTCATAATGAAGTCTTGGTTTTAACAAGTAAAACCTCATAATGTGTTATGTAACATTCGTTAAGCATGTCCTGGGCAGTCGCACAACTCTTGAATACAATTAAGTGTCAGGAGTTGTGCGTGATGTCTTTGAGTATGTGGATAGCCTTTATGGCGTTCGATAGTTGCTAGTCTACATTGCGGCTATATAATAAAGGCGGAACGGCAACATGGTAGAGAATGTGGAGAACATACAAATCCCGCATATGTTACTGCACAATAATTTTAAATAGCGTTCTTGCTTCACGCACGTGGATTACCGCCATAGAAGACTACTTTGGAAACTAACTGCAAGTACTGTATATGTCGTACCCAAGGGTGTACCTGGCCTGGTGGCCAGTAAATGTGGCGTAATATTGCGAGCAGCTTCGGCCATAGCATGCTAACGGACGACGACACAGACTGAGGTGACTAGCGCAAGAGGGGACAGGGGAAACCAAAGACGCCACAAGGACAAGCGCCCAGTTGGAAGTTTGCGCTTATCCTTGTCGCCTCTTTAGTGTCCCGTGTCCACTCTTGCGCTAGTCACTTTAGCATGGAATACCAACTAGCCCGGTCTCACACCCCGCGACGACACAGGGACAGTTTGCTCAACTCTTGTGTCGTGACTTTTGTGTCACGGTGAAAAAGCAACATATCCATGTATATGTCTTAATACTTAAGCACATCTAGATTTACAGCTGCAGCGGAAGCCCATGAGTGCGCATTGCAATGTCGCTAGTGAAATAATGGTGTGAACCTTAACGAATTCAATAGGGGAAAATCAAAATCCGTCCACGACGGCGTCTCTAGTAGACGCTGTGCGATGTTCAGACGTTAACAATGTGTGCCGACTGAAGAAAGGCTGCCTCGAAGTGCTTTGACGGTTAGGCCATAGAGAAAGAAATTTCAACAAGAGCGGACACTCCCATAGAGCCCAGCGGCCGAATTGACTGTAGCACACCAAGCGGATGTTATCGACTCCTTCCGGTTTCGGTTTCAGGCGCGCGCGTTTTGAACACTAGTTGGTACACACCGCGCCGGCTCCGCTGCTCGGCGCGGCATTCATTTTTTTTTCGCTTCTGCTGAACCTTACGTGGCCTTGGCGTGGAATCGTTTTATTATTAAGTGGAAATGATTGCGATTGACCTTTACAAGACTGTGCCGAATCTGTCAGGTGCAATTTCATAAAGAAAACGAAAGACGTCTTCTGAAATGATGAAATGTTTATTTTGCTCTATATAAATGCTCGTTCCGGGCTTCTGCATTCATCCAAAGTTGTGGCACCAGGTAAGCAGCAGTCGTTGCCGTACGATGCTCCACCGGATGCCATCAGCTGAAGGAAAGTAAATTACAAGCATGTATCATTTCGGTATATTGACCTAACCGGAGTATTGCGTGTAGAGGCGAAACGTGCGTAAGTGGTGAATGAGCGGCATTACAGATAAATTCACTTTTACGTACACGGTCGTCCACTTCCAATTTGAACACGGCTCCGGGCGGCCGGCGAGGCCGGCGCTCCGCGGAGCGCCGCTCGTGGGCGCCGGGGTAACTAACGCGCCGGCGCACTGGCAGCCACAGGTCTGGCCTCAGCCGCGTCGTCTAGTGTGTGCTGGCGCGCTGTAGCAGACGACGCGGCTGAGGCCACGCCTGTGGCTGCCAGTGCGCCGGCGCCTTAGTTACCCCGGCGCCCACGAGCGGCGCTCCGCGGAGCGCCGGCCTCGCCGGCCGCCCGGAGCCGTGTTCAAATTGGAAGTGGACGACCGTGTACATTTCGCAGCAAAGACTCCTCTCAAATAATGCCATAAAATCTGAACATCCAATTTTCAAGCACCCCTCCTTTCCCGGGCATTCTTTCCTGCACTTTAAGTGCACAAATACACGGGTGACTGCGCGTTTCCAAAACAACTTGGCCTCAGTCGACACGATGGTACGCCAAGTACACAAAGGTGGCTACAACACAGGCTCAGCCAGACCTTGTTACACGCTCGCAGAATGCCTTCTAATCGCACTCAATTCAGACTCGTGGTTGCAAAGCCTGTTTTCAGTCGCTCAGAATGCATAAATGTCATGTTCTTGAGCTCCTCCGTGTTATCTTTTACGCGTCCTGCCGGCGCATGCGACACTCCCGTGTTATCACTCTCGGCAATCGCTCGTCGCGTTTTCGAGGAGCGTGAGTACTGAAATAAGGTATATGTTGTTGCAGGGCTATAAAATGCGTCACAAACTTGTCCCACTAAAATTCAGTACACGCAAAACTAACTCACTATGGCCGGCTTGCTTTTTTGCTAACAGCTTCACAACCCCAGGCGCGGCGAGCAAGCCTCAAGATATCCCAAAAAGTTACCAAATAAATTACAATACCTTTTCGGGTCAGAGAATCCGTCACGAACTTCCACCAGTATGATTCAGTACACGCGAAATTAACTGCGGCACACAGCCGAGCTGCTTTTCGCTAACTGCGCCACTACGCCGAGCGCGGCCACTGTGCTTGAAAAGTACCCCAAAAAGTAGTGAAATTAGTTACAATAATGTCTTGGGTCAGAGAAAGCGCCAAAACTTGTCCCGGTAAGATTCAGTACACGCGAAACTGCGTCACCCGGCCAAGGTGCTTTTCGTCAGAAAGCCAGGTGCGGCGAGCGTGCCCAAAAACTACCGAAATAGGTTATAATTATGCTTGGGCTCAAAGAAAGCGTCGCAAACATCTCCCAGTACGAGTAATTAACTCATATTAACTAGGTTAGGACTGCGGAGCTGTTTTTCGATAACTGCGTCACTATATAGGTTCAGTTTCGTGCAGTAAGCCTAAACTTGCTTGAAGTGCGTCGCAGACTGTCAAACGAAATTCCTCACCTTGCTGTAGTCCAGTATTGCAGCGGTGCCGTGTCGAAATGCAGACGGAACACAAGAGAACGCCGGGACACGGGTCGCCGAGCACGCGAGCTTCGCATGCGCAGCCGGCCTCGCTCACTCCTGCGGCTTGTCATGACGTATGCACGCGCGTCTGGCGTGCCGCCAGCTTGCTGCTAGGCAACGCAACAAAAAGTTGCGAAGTATAAGTTCATTTACATGCAAAACTTTTTCACTTTTAGTGGGAAGGAATAAAAAAAATAAAAAGTTGTCTGGAAGTTTACTTCATATTCTTTTTTTCTGATGCTCGCGTCAACTAACGGATGGTGTTGAAACTAGGCGTGACGTGTTTCCTGTTGCCAGTTTTTGAAGAGTGTCCCCTCTTGTTGAATTTCTTTCTCTATGGTTAGGCTAGCTTCTTTGTTCCGTAGAACGAAAAAAAAGGAAAAGAAAGGGAAAAGGAAAAAAAAGCAATAAAATAGAAAAAAGAACCGCATCAAAAGCCCAGAATCAACCATTGCTCGTCGCGACTAAACGCTTATAGGATGACGAGTAATTTCCAGGCGACGAGCGAATACGCTTTATCATGAACACTGATAATGCCAAGGAATCAAAACGCGTCCCTTCATCCCGATCGACGACACATCGATAGCCGGTGTAATTTACGACATTGACATTGCCATTCCAAATGATGATTTACCTAGCCTCATCAAGCCGGCAAACGAGGGCACGATCATCACGCAAGTGCGCCGTCTTGGGAATACGCGCTGCGTAAAAGTAATTTTCAAGGGGGACTGTATACCATCCCACGTTAAAGTCGGACATTTTCGACATCCGGTTCGACCATTCATCCAGAAGCCACTTCAATGCCATCAGTGCTACAGGCTAGGACACGTCAAGGGCGTGTGTCCCAACTCGCTACTGTGTCCCCGTTGCGCTGAACCTCATGCAGAAGAGACCTGTGGTGCCACAGTTCTGAAGTGCGCCAACTGTAGCGGCCCTCACGGAACCTCGTCGAAAGACTGCCCCCGCATCAAGAGGGAGCGCGCGGTTCTGAAGCAAATGGCCAGAGACAATTCGGCCCACAAGGAGGCAGCCGAAGTAGTCCGGCGTCGGCGTCGACGGCGGCACCGTCGTACGTCTTCAAAGAAGGCGCATGCGCGAAGCGATAGTACCCACTCCACTACGGTACATCTTAGTCGCGTCGCGAAAGGGCCCACCACTTCCACGAGGGAATCAGATAAGACTCTTTCTTTAGAGGAATGGCCTACGCTACCGAGCCGCTCCCTTGATAAGGAACCTCAGAAGGTCACGGCCCCACCGGAGCCTTCTGCGGCCATTGATGATTCACCTAAAACAGATCGTCAAGTCATCTCGGTGCTACGTTCACTCACGGAGGCCGTCCCAACAATTTTAGTTGAGATGGGGACACCGTCTGCTCGAAGCGCACTTAAAGTGCTGGACGCCTTAAGCCCAGTGCTTGAATCCCTCAACTAGAAAGATGGCTACCCATACCTCATCCTTTTGAAAAGAAGTCAAGGCAGCGTCCGTCATACAGTGGAACGCCAGAGGGCTAAAATCACGAATTTCATATTTCCGTCAGTATGTGTAAACCAATGTGTTTCCACTCATCGTCATTTGTGAGCCCAACTTGTCGAAACTAATCAGACTGTCAGGGTACGAATGTATCATGTCATCAACAAATAGTGCATGCAGCAAAATCATCGTTTTTGTTCGTCGTGAACTCACCTATGTTTTGCAACCAATTGCGCCCCACGACGACAATCAGTATATATGCATGACAGTTAAAAAGAACAAACTGGTTTACTCTCATAGGCGTGTATTTATCGCCTTCCAGCAATTTCGACACTAAAAGGTTAGCGGATATCTTGAGTGTTTGCCCCGCCCCATGGGTCATCATAGGAGATTTCAATGCACACCATCCAGCATGGGGAAGTACAAAGACAAATGTAAGAGGACGAAGATTATCAAACATTCCCTACAACTATGGCCATACTCTCTTGAACGATGGTAGCCCCACCTTTCTTCGAGGCGTGACATACGGCAGCTGCCTCGACCTTGCTTTCGTCTCCAACTCTCTCGCCAGATGTGTGAAGTGGTTTCCAGATATTGAGACACATGGGAGTGATAACATTCCCACCTATCTGAACATCAAAGGCTTGTCGTCTATATCTGGCCCACGGAATACCATTCGGACGATTCAATGGGCCAACTTCAAATCTGATATGGAAGATGCCTGCCGCGAGGGCCTACCCTCTGGGTTAGAACAAACAATTAAATATACGATGCGAAACGCCACTCGCATGCTGACGATCTCTTACACGCGAAACGACTTCGACATAGAATTAGAGCGACTTCGAGCACTTCGTCGCAGGGCGGAACGTCGATATCGGCGTACAAAACCAATCCATGACCTTAGGGCAGCCAGTAGGATGCAAAAGAAGATTCAGCGTCGAATGGATAGATTAGCGTCGGAACGTTGGGCAACGTTTTGCCAGACACTCGACCCCCGCAAGCCGCTGTCTCACATTTAGAAAACGGTACAAGGTCTGCGTTGCCTTCCGGAACAGCGTTTTCCATTCAAGGCGCTCGCGTTTTTCCAAGGGCGGCAAGACATCGATGTCGCAGAAGACTTTTGTGCGCGGATGGCAGACCAAGCGACACGTCCAGATCCTCCAGCCCGAGATGACGTCCCCCATTCCCGTGATTGCCGCGTGGACCTTCCTTTTACAATGGAGGAGCTCGAGGCGGCACTAGCTCTCTGCAGGCACTCATAATCTCCGGGTGCAGATGGTATATCATACCAAGCCTTGTGCTATCTCGGAGAATCCGCACGGATGGCATTATTGAGTCTCTACAACACCTCATGACAGGAGGGAAATGTTCCTGACGAATGGAAAGTGAGCCGCCTGGTGCCAATCTTGAAGCAGGGCAAATCCCCGCTAGAGCTCACCTCTTACCGCCCAATAGCGTTGGCGAGCTGTGTAGGAAAGATAATGGAACAGATGATCCTTGGCCGCCTGGAATGGTACCTTGAACACTACAAGATTTATCCGAATTCCATGGCTGGTTTCCGACGTGACCGCTCTTCCATCGACAATGTAGTTGATCTCGTTTCATATGTCCAGCACGAAAGGTCCCGTAAACGTTTATCTGCAGCTTTATTCTCAGATGTAAAAGGGGCATGCGATAACGTATTACATGAGGCTATTCTCGACGCTCTTGTGACGGTTGGCCTAGGTGGTCGAGTATTTTTGTGGATTGCAAGTTACCTATCTGCAAGATCATTCTATGTGTTAACCTACGATGGCCCAACTACGCGAGGCTATACCAGCAGGGGTGTTCCTCAAGGCGGTGCTCTCAGCCCGACGCTATTGAACCTCGCTCTTATTGGGCTTGCTGAACACTTGCCAACTACCACCAAAATTTCAAAATACGCAGACGACATCTGTGTCTGGACTTCGGCAGTCACACGTCCTCAGATACGTGCACGGCTTCAAAGAGCGGCTACTTTGACAGCGAGCTACTTGTGTGAACAAGGTCTCAGCATATCACTAGAAAATGCACCCTAGTGGCATTTACTCTCAAACCAATGGCGCCTTATGTCATCTCAATCAATGGGCGGACCATTTCCTATGTCAGAACCCACAGATTTCTTGGAGTAATTATCGACCGAGACCTCTGTTGGAGCCCGCACGTGGCCTACATGAAACGGCGCCTGATAGCAACCTCCCAGTTGTTTAAATACTTGACAGGAAAGACGTGGGGGATGTCAGTAGATGCAATGCTGAGACTCTACAGAGCTCTCTTTCTCGGTTTCTTAAGATACAGTCTACCTGTACTGAACAACACCTGCAAGACAAATATTCGTGTTCTGCAAGCAGCACAAGCTCAAGCACTCAGAGTTTGTCTTGGTTTGCCCATATGCACGTCAACTGAGGCAACTATTGCAATTGCTCGTGGCCATCCAATGCAAACTCACATCACGGTGGAAGCCCTGAGAACGCCTATCAGACATTTTGTACGTGCACCCTATCACGACCTTGCAACACTACCTTGAGACAGGCACCAATCATCGTTATCTAAAACTATCGTCAAGTACAACGACAAACTTCCCTCGGGCTTCACCGCTGTATCTAAACCATCGATACCCCCTTGGTGCCTTGTCAGCCCCACAGTCCATATCAGCCTACCAGGAATCGGGAAAAAGTCTGAGCTGTTGTCACCTGTGCTGAAACAACTGTCTCTGCTTCTTCTGCACGAGAGGTACGCGGACAGTGCACATATTTATACTGGTGGTTCCGCAAACATCCAGTGTTCGTCCGGTGCTGTGGTCGTCCCAGCAAGAGGTATTACCATCAGCTTTAGGACTGACCACCCAACGACATCTACACCTGCGGAACTAGCTGCTCTTCGCGCTGCACTTTGTTTCGTCAATCGGGAACCACCTCGACAATCGTCAATTTTCAGTGACCCAAAGGCAGCCCTACAATTTGTGCTATCAGCTCTGCGTCGCGGACCATTCGAACAGCTCGTGCTTGATATTAGATGCCTACTCCATACATCACATGAGAAAGGACATCCCGTGACGTTTCAGTGGCTGCCAAGTCACTGCGGCGTCATAGGAAATGAAGACGCCGATAAAGCCGCTCGGACAGCTCTTGAAGACACACAGGAAGAGGCCATACCGCTTTCACGGTCCGACACAGCCAGCAGACTTCAAGTGCTTGCACGGGAGATCACGCTCTCTCTGTGATGCACACCAAGCAGCCAGACCAACCGGAGCAATCGTCAGCACGACCTGCCCTCCTTGATGCATCTCTGTATGCCAACTGGACTCCGCCGAAGTGAGGCCACCCTGCTTTATCGCTTATGGCTAGGGGTGGCCTTCACGAAATCTTACTGGTTTCGCATTGGAATGGCCGACAACGCTCTCTGCAATGCCTGTCTTTGCGAGGAGACGCAGGAACACATGCTGTGCGACTGTCCTGAATATATGTCCTGAATATACAGTCCATGGCGTCCGTTCTAGCGCACCTTGACAATAGACCATTGTCAGTTGCAACCATTTTCACATATCGCCGAGAGAAGAGATCGCGGCTGAAGGCGACGAAGGGACTACTTCGGTTTATGAAGGATACGGGCTTGGACAAGCGGCTGTGACAGTGATGTCACGTACCGCGCAAGAGTGACAGACTGTAACCAACGATGTGTATGCCGTGTTATGTGCTCTCTATCTCTTCTCCTCATCTTTCATCCCCCCCATCCCGCTCCCATGTGTAGGGTAGCAAACCGGTTAGGCTAAACTGGTTAACCTCCCTGCCTGCCTTCTCCACTTTTTCCTTCCTTCCTGATAACGCCGGCGGGACAAGGATTGTGGCGAAGTTCAATGCGCAGGGATAGCTTTGATTTTTTAAATTTTTCTTTGGTTGACGTCATCACGCGTCACCGAGGGAAGTTTGAAAAGTTTAAGGTCAGTACGCCACGTGGTGGCCCTCACGCGAACTAAACACTTGTGTCCAGAAACGCTGGATACGCACAGCGTGAGACGTCGACGTAGTGATTTTACGAGGGCGAAGATGATGTATAGTATGCCGGTTGAAGGAAGAATAGTGGCGGAAGGTAGTCACAGCACACACAACTCTGAATACACCTGAGGATTCTGTA
Source organism: Dermacentor andersoni (assembly GCF_023375885.2). NCBI lineage: Eukaryota > Metazoa > Arthropoda > Arachnida > Ixodida > Ixodidae > Dermacentor > Dermacentor andersoni. Next base: position 2,812,863 of record NC_092819.1, read on the forward strand.
ACCCGTGTGCTACAGTAGAACACACTCATTCTGCAGAATTTTCCAAGAACATACCCAATGGTAGATAACCAATCACCCCGGAATAAGGTAGACCAAACGGAAGATAATTATGAAAACCAAATAAACCGTTTAATTTGATGCATGTTTTATGTTGTGATATTATTCTTTAAGCTGAACACAGGTGCGCTCACTGGTGCTACTCGTTCGTTCTTCTAGGACATGACTAGCCTGCTTATCGGACGAGAAGCGAACGAGCGAAAAAGCGCGAAAGACGCCGGGTTAGTAAGGAAAGAGAGTTTATTCGCCTTAAATAGCTCGTTGGCGCCTTGGAACGAGTCACTACGTGTCTAAGAGGGACACATCCTGCCTCTTGTTGCAGTGAGAGAAGTCGAAAACCTGTCTTTATTAAACATCTTGGGATGGCATACGGTGTCCCCTCCCCCCCCCCCCCCCCCCCACTTCTTCCAAGCATCTGAAGGCTGACAGGGTGCGATGGCGAGAAGAGGTGCAAAGAGAAGGATAGTATTTTGCAAGTACTGCTCGCAGCCCTCGCCGCACACGAAGTTGAAAAGGAACCGAAGCATTATCGTGCAGTCGCCAGGCGATTCTGCGGGATGAATTCATTCTACGCGGGTTTTCGTGCGTGACGGATGACGGGATGTGCGGAGCAGACGACGGGCACCAAGGCGTTTGGCGTTTTCGACGAACGAATCGTACGATTTGAAACGCTTTGATTGATGAATAAGAGCTTCACATTTGCTGCTTTTGAGCGTTAGAACGCCATGCTCCAAAGGAAATTGCGGACAGTGCGGGATAGCGCTGCGCATTTATTATATTGCACAAACGGGACGACTCGGGGAACATCACAGTGTTGGCAAAGGGCAATGTCTGCGTCCCGAGAACGGGAAATGACTCCCGCGTGCAGTGACAGTCAAGTAGCCAGCAAGGAGTTTCTAGGCCGACAAGAAGCTCGTGTGATGTCAAGACGACGCGTCATCACTGCTCGTCCTAAGCCGATAGAAGCGGCTTTGGTGAGTGCAGACGCCAGCAGGACGAAGCGCACACCCGCAATGCCCTTCTCGCTCTGAGCCCTTCTGGTCGTTTGTTTGCACAGCGTCACCGCTGCGAGCACTTGGCACCCGTGGTGTACCGTTGACGACGCGTTCCGTGGGGGATTTCAAACAGCTCTTCGACGCAAACAATTCTGCGCCTCCACGCTGTTGCCTCAAGTGAAACGCGCACCGTCCGTAATTTGCTAATGAAAATAAAGGGCATACTACCGCTGTGGATAAGACTCTTTGCACGCGAGCGCTTTCAATAGGCGCGGGTGCAACCCTTCCTTCGCGAGACGAGTGGATCCAAGCGGACTCGGCGAGCCATGTGCACAAGCTGGCTGCTGACAAGCTGCGCGGAGAGCGTGCGATGTGAGTCCACGTTAATCGTCTCGTCCTGTTGCGCGCGAATTCGTGCTCGGCGCAGCGTAATGTTGACGCGCTGCTTTAATCTACCGCGCGCCTTTGTGTTTTTATCGTCAGCGGCGGATACGGCGCGATTCTCAAGAGGGTCATAATTGAATTGCAATGCAAAGGTTTCAACAAGCGCCGTGTCTCTTTGACCTTTTGAGCGGTAATCCGAATTACGATTTGCTGCTGCTCGCGCGGGAGTTTGGTTTGCAGAGCTGCAAATTGGCATGAGTAGACGACCCCGTTTAATGAAATTCTATCTCCACCCAGTTAGGCCCTTGTGTCTAAAGCTAGCTTACGGCAGTCGGGTTCTGATTTTTCTAATGCTATTCACTTCCAAGTCGCTCCGTCATTGTACTCAAGAAGTCATAGCGCTGGCGAGCGCAGAATACGGCTTCAGTGGTTTTTGAAATGCGAAGGATTTCATGGCGAACATTTGCCACTTTGACAGTATCTATCTGGCTTGTCTTGGTGCTCTCATGGTCGTTTCGTTAGCTTGGTATGTACCTAAACTAGCACACTATGACAAGAGTGTAAGACGAACATAAATGATACGTCGTGACATGGATGCCACGACATGCGTGTCATGTAGGTTATGAAACAGCCGCCTTCGCCTTGGTGCTCTCATGGCCCTTTCGTTAGCTTGGTAGACTCCCGCACACTGCTTCGCATAACATCGATTCCGACAGGGCCTGGGACCTGCGCGCTGTTTTTTTATTCTCGATGATATGGACACTCTAGGTGCATTTTTGCTGTCGTCGTCAGCGTCGCCATGATGTTCCGTATACAGTCCAAGGGCGATAACACCGTCGCCGCACGTCGTATGCTCTATGTGCGAGTATAGTGAACTAGATTGGGGTAGTGGGACGAGGGCGATTCGCGCGCCAAGGCCGTTTGCACGGAAAACTTAAAGGCGGCGCTGCAGATCCTTTCAGGTTTATTTTCCTTGAACCGCAGCTGGCCGCAGCGCGCGGTGTGCACTTGTTCGCCGCACTCATTCGAACAGCGCGATAGGTCTAAGCTCATGCTTGACTCCTGAATGCTTACATCGCTCACAGTTTTAACAAAATGAGAGCAAATTGTTTTTTTATAGTGCACAGACACTTTTGACTCGAAAATTCCGAGCAGCGAGATTTTAGGTACAAATCCGGCTACAGGAAAGTTTACGGAGCTACGTATGGCTGTTCGGTATGAACGGTTGTACCAGTACCAGTACAAAATAAAAAATAAGGAATACATGAAAAAACTTTATTGGGGACGTAGGCACTCTTTCACAAAAGAGCCGTCAAAACAAAACCGGGTGCCTAGGTCATCCGGCTGAGCTTAATGTGCTTAGCTCTCTGTCGCTTTGCGTTTCTCGAGCTGTTCATACATTTTACTAAAAAGTGGAATCGCGTCACGACATAGAACGAGACAATTCTCATGCTTACTTTCTCTTTAGGAAGGTCGCATCCAACACCACTGGAGGAGAGAAAATTACTTTTGACACGAGCCATAGCATTGCAGATGATGTTCGTGCGAAACTCTGAAACACTGAAGCATTCAGTGAATATATTCTCGAGAGCTTCAATAAATGAGTATAAATCTTGTGACGGATACAAAAGTCCGCCCCAATCACACTGCTCAGTGTACTCTGAGGGTAGCAGGTGTGCTCTGGCCTCACTCCTCGTTCTGGCCTCACTCCTCTGGCCTCACTCCTCGTTCGCCTCACGAGGACATGCTCACCTGAACAGCAGTTAAGTTTCTGGACGCATTTTCTTGCTACGTAGCCTGCTACGTAGTATATTATCCTCGAGTCACTGTTCTCTATTACTAATGATGATTGGCTAGCGTGACGAGCTTCTACTGTGGCTAGAGAGTTTTCGGCTTCTTCTAATCTCTCTTGAGCCAGCAGCTCGTCAACACTGTTTGGAGTAATGTTGGGAGTTTTGTCGTCCACACTCATAAGTGCATTTATGATATCAGGGGTGCCATTGGCACCTTCCACACTCCTTGCCAAGTTGTAAGATGACAAACACTTTACTGTGATAAGAAACTGATCTCGAGAGGGATGGGCATTACAGCCGCTGAACTGACGGATAATGCCGAACATGGGCCATACGGGGTCGGTGCTGCGGCGAACGGTTTTCAAGTACTTGAACCCTGCATTCTCTTTCAAGTACTTCAAGAGGGACATCATCATCATCATCATCATCATCAGCCTGATTACGCCCACTGCAGGGCAAAGGCCTCTCCCATACTCCTCCAACTACCCCGGTCATGTACTAATTGTGGCCATGTTGATCCTCCAAACTTCCTAATCTCATCTGCCCACCTAACTTTCTGTCGCCCCCTGCTACGCTTCCCTTCCCTCGGAATCCAGTCGGTAACCCTTAATGACCATCGGTTATCTTCCCTCCTCATTACATGTCCTGCCCATGCCCATTTCTTTTTCTTGATTTCAACTAAGATGTCATTAACGCGCGTTTGTTCCCTCACCCAATCTGCTCTTTTCTTATCCCTTAACGTTACACCTATCATTCTTCTTTCCATAGCTCGTTGCGTCGTCCTCAATTTAAGTAGAACCCTTTTCGTAAGCCTCCAGGTTTCTGACCCGTACGTGAGTACTGGTAAGACACAGCTGTTATACACTTTTCTCTTGAGGGATAATGGCAACCTGCTGTTCATGATCTGCGAATGCCTGCCAAACGCACCCCAGCCCATTCTTATTCTTCTGATTATTTCACTCTCATGATCTGGATCAGCAGTCACTAACTGTCCTAAGTAGATGTATTCTCTTACCACTTCCAGTGCCTCGCTACCTATCGTAAACTGCTGTTCCCTTCCAAGACTGTTAAACATTACTTTAGTTTTCTGCAGATTCATTTTTAGTCCCACCCTTCTGCTCTGCCTCTCCAGATCAGTGAGCATGCATTGCAGTTGGTCCCCTGAGTTACTAAGCAAAGCAATATCATCAGCGAAGCGCAAGTTACTAAGGTATTCTCCATTTACTCTTATCCCCAATTCTTCCCAATCCAGGTCTCTGAATACCTCCTGTAAACACGCTGTGAATAGCATTGGAGAGATCGTATCTCCCTGCCTGACGCCTTTCTTTATTGGGATTTTGTTGCTTTCTTTATGGAGGAGTACAGTGGCTGTGGAACCGCTATAGATATCTTTCAGTATTTTTACATACGGCTCGTCTACACCCTGATTCCGCAATGCCTCCATGACTGCTGAGGTTTCGACTGAATCAAACGCTTTCTCGTAATCAATGAAAGCTATATATAATGGTTGGTTATATTCCGCACATTTCTCTATCACCTGATTGATAGTGTGAATATGATCTATTGTTGAGAAGCCTTTACGGAATCCTGCCTGGTCCTTTGGTTGACGGAAGTCTAAGGTGTTCCGGATTCTATTTGCAATTACCTTAGTAAATACTTTGTAGGCAACAGACAGTAAGCTGATCGGTCTATAATTTTTCAAGTCTTTGGCGTCGCCTTTCTTATGGATTAGGATTATGTTAGCGTTCTTCCAAGATTCCGGTACGCTCGAGGTCTTGAGGCATTGTGTATACAGGGTGGCCAGTTTTTCTAGGACAATCTGCCCACCATCCTTCAGCAAATCTGCTGTTACCTGATCCTCCCCAGCTGCCTTCCCCCTTTGCATAGCTCCCAAGGCTTTCTTTACTTCTTCCGGCGTTACTTCTGGGATATCGAATTCCTCTAGATTATTCTCTCTTCCATTATCATCGTGGGTGCCACTCGTACTGTATAAATCTCTATAGAACTCCTCAGCCACTTGAACTATCTCATCCATATTAGTAATGATATTGCCGGCTTTGTCTCTTAACGCATACATCTGATTCTTGCCAATTCCTAGTTTCTTCTTCACTGCTTTTAGGCTTCCTCCGTTCCTGAGAGCTTGTTCAATTCTATCCATGTTATGCTTCCTTATGTCAGCTGTCTTACGCTTGTTGATTAACTTCGAAAGTTCTGCCAGTTCTATTCTAGCTGTAGGGTTAGAGGCTTTCATACATTGGCGTTTCTTGATCAGATCTTTCGTCTCCTGCGATAGCTTACTGGTATCCTGTCTAACGGAGTTACCACCGACTTCTATTGCACACTCCTTAATGATGCCCACAAGATTGTCGTTCATTGCTTCAACACTAAGGTCCTCTTCGTGACTTAAAGCCGAATACCTGTTCTGTAGCTTGATCTGGAATTCCTCTATTTTCCCTCTTAGCGCTAACTCATTGATCGGCTTCTTATGTACCAGTTTCTTCCGTTCCCTCCTCAGGTCTAGGCTAATCCGAGTTCTTACCATCCTGTGGTCACTGCAGCGCACCTTACCGAGCACGTCCACATCTTGTATGATGCCAGGGTTAGCGCAGAGTATGAAATCTATTTCATTTCTAGTCTCGCCGTTCGGGCTCCTCCATGTCCACTTTCGGCTATACCGCTTGCGGAAGAAGGTATTCATTATCCGCATATTATTCTGTTCTGCAAACTCTACTAATAACTCTCCCCTGCTATTCCTAGTGCCTATGCCATATTCCCCCACTGCCTTGTCTCCAGCATGCTTCTTGCCTACCTTGGCATTGAAATCGCCCATCAGTATAGTGTATTTTGTTTTCACTCTACCCATCGCCGATTCCACGTCTTCATAGAAGCTTTCGACTTCCTGGTCATCATGACTGGATGTAGGGGCGTAGACCTGTACAACCTTCATTTTGTACCTCTTATTAAGTTTCACAACAAGACATGCCACCCTCTCGTTAATGCTATAGAATTCCTGTATGTTACCAGCTATACTCTTATTAATCAGGAATCCGACTCCTAGTTCTCGTCTCTCCGCTAAGCCCCGGTAGCACAGGACGTGCCCGCTTCTTAACACTGTATATGCTTCTTTTGGCCTCCTAACTTCACTGAGCCCTATTATATCCCATTTACTGCCCTCTAATTCTTCCAATAGCACTGCTAGACTCGCCTCACTAGATAATGTTCTTGCGTTAAACGTTGCCAGGTTCATATTCCAGAGGGACAATGTACTGGCAATAGTGACTCTCAGTCCTGTCGCTGTGGAATCACTCAGAAATCCAGCCCTGTTAACGTTAGCAGCTTCCCATTTTTTCAGATAAAGAAGAACTTCCTCTAAAGCTGCAGTAGTAATCGAAGTGGGTGTCAAAGTTTCTGCAGGAAACATTGATGTCATCGCTTTGATCAACTTGTTAATCATCCTGCAAAAAAAGAACCAAAAACAAAAATACTCTTCAACTAGGCTGAAATAGGTTCACTGGAGTACAGTCGCATTATAACTGCAACTTACTCGAAGAATTTTTCGGTGGCCACTATTATGCCGCATTTTCTTTCAACAGCTTTCTTGCACAAAGATATGGCTCTCAGGAAATTCGTTCCGAAAAGTTGCCAGACATTGATACCCTCATCATTTCAAATTAGTTGGAGCTCAGATGTGCTTCGGTAAATCCTCGCTTAACCTTCAGTGTGCAGTCAGGGGAGTCCAGAAGAAGTGCTTCTTCAACGGGTTGCACTGTCACCTAAAAGTGAGCAATAGAGTAAAGTGAGCAATAAAAGTGAGTAATAGTGAATATAGGCAGACATGAATATAATAACCATGTGTACTGAAGGCACTGGGCAGTGGGCATGGTGCTGGTGCAAGAGAAGACTTCGAGAAGTGCTTGCTTCCCCGTTACGATATAGCGCCGACCTGTTTAAGCCTAGCGCTACAACCTATAACTAGTGACCCTTCTGCTAGGCGAACACCCCCGTTGCATTTGGTGGAGCTGCTGGGTTTCTCTTCGACATCCTGGAACTCCGCGGCCGAACGCTACCACCAGCTGTTGCAATGGATGAACCGGGACCGTCCCAGGCTGCTGCTCCCGGGGCCCCCGCCATCGTCTGTTCTGGCGTCATCCGGCAGCGCGATCCGGCTATATTTAGCGGCACAGACGACCACGACGTGGAAGACTGGCTCGCCGAATATGACCGTGTAAGCGCCTATAATAAGTGGGACGACCGCGCCAAGCTCACAAATGTCATCTTCTACTTGACTGACGTGGCAAACCTATGGTTCCGCAATTATGAAGCCGATTTTACCACCTGCTCGGCTTTCACGGCAACTTTGGCAGAGGTCTTCGGCCGTCCCGCCGTTTGCCGGCTTCTCGCTGAGCAGCGCTTGCGTGGTCGAGCTCAACGCCAGGAGGAGGCCTTCACTAGTTATATTGAAGACGCGCTCTCGCTATGCAAGCGCGTCAACTCATCTATGGACGAAGCTGACAAGATCAAGCACATCATGAAAGGCATCGATGACCAAGCCTTCCAGATGCTCGTCGCGAAGAGTCCGCGGACGATCGCCGAGGTCGTACAGCTCTGTCAGCAGTACGACGAGCTGCGCAAGCAGCGTGCATCAACTCGCGCTGCTCAGCAGGACACCACGGATCTATCTCCGTTGGATTTCGGCCGCGACGCTGCCGACATCTCTGCTTTAATGCCGGAGATAAAGCAGTTCATGCGTCAGGAAGTGGCACGCCAACTCTCTTTGGCGAACAGCACACCCGAGCCGTCGACAACCTTGGCTCCCTCGCTTCGCCAAGTCATTCAGACCCAAGTTGCCGCGGCGATGCGATCTGCCCCTCCTCCGCAGCCTGCAGCTGTACCGCTAACTTACGCTGACGTTGTCGCCCGGCCTTACGCTCCTCCGGTTCCTGATGCCTACCGGGCCACTGGCACCTTCCATGTGCCGCCGCCACCTTCACACCCGATGGTCGTCCCTTACTCGGCCGCTGGAGCCCCTGTCGTCAACCCGTGGCGTACATCTGACAACCGGCAGATATGCTACTTCTGCCATTATCCGGGCCACGTAGCACGATTCTGCCGCCGTCGCAGTCCCCGTTTAACTGACAGTGGGGGCGCCTCAAGCTACAGGCCTGCTCGACTTCCGCGTCAGGACCCATCTAGCCTTCCTCCGGACTCATCTTACAGTCGCCTCCCTTTCGATGCACGCCGGTCACCTTCCCCACGTCGCCGATCCATTTCCCCGATGGTTCGCCGACCCAGCCCAGCCCGAGAGGAAAACTAACAGTCGCAGTTCCAGAGGCAAGAACTGCGTTTACGTCGAACATTTCAAGGCCTCATTCTAACCCGGCGAACGAAATTGAACTGTCCGTAGACGGCGTCACCGTACACGCACTTATCTACACCGGAGCCGCCGTCTCTATTATTAGTGAGAAGCTTTGCCGCAATTTGAACAAAGTGACCATTCCCCTTACCCCTCTTTCTCTGCGTACGGCAACCTCGCATCGCATTCAGCCTTCAGCGTCGCGCACAGCCCGGGTTGTCATTCAAAGCGTTATGTATGTTATAGAATTTGTCGTCCTACCTCGTTCCTCACACGACGTTATTCTTGGATGGAATTTCCTATCTGTCAATCAAGCTCTTATCGACTGCGCTCGTGCCGAACTTACGTTATCAGTGCCGTGCTTCGACCCTGACGACCATTCTTCTCCTAAATTTGTTGCCGCCTCTGACATCGATATCGCACCTTTCTCCGCCGCTCTGGTTCCTGTGTCATGTAACTCTGCTGCGAACTCATCTGTTCTGTTTACACCGTCGGCCACTTGTGCGCGCCGCCGGAACTTTCTGCTTCCGTTTGCTGTCGTCATTTTTTGCGACAGTTTTGCTGCCCTTTACGTGTGCAATCCGTCCGCCTGACCATCATCCCTACTCCGCGGCGAGTGCCTGGGCACCGCTGAAGCTTTCGATAGCGTTCTCCCGGCCACCATGTTTGGTGATACGGCATCACTTCCGATCTGTTCCGTCACTAATCCCGCCGCGACTGATGCCCCTGCAGACGTCTTTGCTCGTGCCGTCGACGCAGAACTCACGCCTGCGAAGCAAACAGAAATCATCAAACTCCTCCAACGTTTTCGTTCCTCATTTGACATTGACCAACTATCCTTGGGTCGAGCGTCCGCAGTCGTTCACCGTATCGACACCAGTCAACAAACACCATTGCGCCAGCGTCCCTATCGTGTGTCGGCTGCTGAACGCCGTATCATCGAGCAGCACGTTGACGACATGCTGGAGCGTGGCATCATCCAGCCCTCTAACAGTCCCTGGGCATCTCCGGTTAATAACACGCAAAGATGTCTATCCTCTGCCGCGCATCGACAATGCCTTGGACTGTCTGCAGGGAGCGAAGTTTTTTTCGTCGTTGGATTTGCGCTCCGGGTACTGGCAAGTGCCAATGGCAGAGGCCGATCGTCAGAAGACAGCCTTCGTAACGCCTGATGGGCTATATGAATTTACTGTCATGCCATTCAGCCTCTGCAACGCGCCTGCCACTTTCGAGCGAATGATGGGCACCATTCTTCGAGGGCTGAAGTGGAAAACGTGCCTCTGTTATTTAGATGATATTGTGGTTTTTTCCACCGACATTGCGTCGCACCTCAACCGCCTCGAGCAAGTACTTGCGTGCCTCTCCACTGCAGGACTGCAACTAAATTTGAAGAAATGTCACTTCGGCGTTCGTACGCTTACTATTCTCGGCCATGTAGTTTCAAAAGACGGTATCCTTCCGGACCCCACAAAACCTAGCGCCGTATCCGAGTTCCCTAAACCAACCACCATGAAAGAGCTTCGCAGCTTCATCGGCCTGTGCTCATATTTCCGACGCTTTGTCCGTAACTTTGCCTCTGTCACTGCCCCCTTGACGCAGCTTCTCACCGGCAGTTCTGACCTATCAGCCTGGTCCTCGGTGTGCGACGACGCATTCCAAGAACTGCGACGCGTTCTCACCTCGCCTCCAGTACTGCGACACTTCGATCCCTCTGCTCCAACTGAGATCCATACGGACGCTAGTGGTGTCGGGCTCGGCGCTGTTCTTGCACAACGCAAGGATGGCTTCGAAGAGTACGTCGTCGCGTATGCCAGCCGCACCCTTACCAAAGCCGAGGCGAACTACCCGGTTACTGAGAAGGAATGTCTGGCCATCATTTGGGCTATCGGCAAATTTCGTCCTTATGTGTACGGGCGTCCATTTGACATCGTGGCCGACCATCATGCCCTATGCTGGTTATCTTCCCTAAAAGATCCAACTGGTCGGCTTGCCCGTTGGGCATTGCGCCTACAAGAGTACGACATCCGCGTTATGGCTCAGGCCGAAAGCATTCAGACGCAGACGCTCTATCCCGGTCACCCCTGCACTCTGGTCCTGTCCATTCGTCTATTTCTACCTGCGGTGCCTTCGCCCTCAACATTTCCGACATGCCATCAGAGCAGCGCAAAGACCCATGGATCTCTTCGCTTATTGACTTCCTGTCCAGCCAGTCGCCAGCACCGATCTCTCGGACGCTTCGTCGCCAAGCCACGCACTTCATCATTCGGGATAACCGCCACAACTACAATTCCAGCGGCCGTAAGTGGTTGCTTGTTATACCCCGACACCTCCGCTCCGACATCTGCGCCACGTTCCACGACGACCCACAATGCGGCCACGCTGGTGTATTAAAGACATACTCTCGCCTCCAGCTTCGGTACTACTGGCGCGGTATGTACCGTTTCGTTCGCCAGTATGTCCGGTCATGCCACATATGCCAACGACGCAAGACGCCACCCCAACATGCCACCGGCCCCTTGCAACCTTTACCATGCCCCGCGCGCGCGTTCGACCGCGTTGGCATCGACCTATACGGTCCGCTTCCCAACACTCCAAGCGGCAACCGCTGGGTTATTGTTGCTATCGACCACCTCACGCGGTACGCTGAAACTTCAGCCCTAGCATCCGCCACAGCAAAAGACGTCGCCAGTTTTATCCTTCAAAATCTGATTTTACGCCATGGAGCACCTCGAGAATTACTGAGCGACCGCGGTCGCGTTTTCCTCTCTGACGTCCTTTCAGCATTGCTAAAAGAGTGTCGCATCATTCACCGCACTACCACAGCATATCATCCTCAAACTAATGGGATGACAGAACGTTTCAATCGCACCCTTGGTGACATGTTGGCCATGTAGGCTTCATCTGACCACTCGAATCGGGATCGCATTCTACCATTCGTCACCTACGCTTACAATACCGCCACGCAAAACACCACTGGGTTCTCCCCTTTCTTTCTCCTTTACGGACATGAACCTTCGTGCACTATGGACACGATTCTACCTTGCCCGCCAGATGCTTCGGAGTGGACGACTGTTTCTAGAGCGGCTGCTTACGCCGAAGAATGTCGCCAGCTCGCTCGTTCGTTCACATCCCAGGACCAGTGGCGCCAAAAGCTTCGCCACGATTCATCCACTACGGCTACGTGCTTTGCGCCTGGCTCGCTGGTCTGGTTGTGGGTGCCCTCTACTCCTCCAGGCCTTTCCTCCAAGCTGCTATCCAAGTACCACGGTCCTTATCGGGTACTGAAACAAACATCCGCGGTCAACTACCTCATCGAGCCACTCGAAACGCCTTCCGACCAGCGTCGTCGGGGCCAGGAAATTGTCCACGTCTCCCGGCTCAAGCAGTGCCATGACCCCCCTGTGTTCTCCTGTCCTTAAGTCGCCAGGATGGCTACTTTTTCGGTGGGGGAGTGATTGTACTGAAGGCACTGGGCAGTGGGCATGGTGCTGGTGTGCTGGTGCAAGAGAAGACGACGAGAAGTGCTTGCTTCCCCGTTACGATATAGCGCCGACCTGTTTAAGCCTAGCGCTACAACCTATAACTAGTGACCCTTCTGCTAGGCGAACACCCCCGTTGCATTTGGTGGAGCTGCTGGGTTTCTCTTCGACATACTGGAACTCCGGTCAACTACCTCATCCTGGTCAACTACCTCATCGAGCCACTCGAAACGCCTTCCGACCAGCGTCGTCGGGGCCAGGAAATTGTCCACGTCTCCCGGCTCAAGCAGTGCCATGACCCCCCTGTGTTCTCCTGTCCTTAAGTCGCCAGGATGGCTACTTTTTCGGTGGGGGAGTGATTGTACTGAAGGCACTGGGCAGTGGGCACGGTGCTGGTGTGCTGGTGCAAGAGTAAGATGTAAGATTCAACATATTATTGGCCTGACTGTTGCCTACAGTGATAAAGGAATTAAATGCCCACGACACTGAAGAAACGAGAGTGGGAGAGTGTACCTCCTGTGACCGTCATATTCTGTTTGTCCTATGGTTTGGGTAAATAAAGGAAGTTATGCTAAGGCTTCGTTTTTTTTTAAATCACAGTGTTATCTACATACCCTTCTTTATGGAGTAATGAATCCAGCCTTGAGGAGGCCATTCCTCACGCAGTTCATGAGAGGAGGAAAATCAGATACGAAGTGCATCCTTCCCTCGGCATCAAGTGGGTGGTTCACTTTGCAGATAACATTCTTTGATGATGCAGACACCCCAGCCAGCTTCCACATCCCCCTATTCCCCGTGGCTCCATCACACGTGATGTGGTCTACAAAAAGGCAAGCTTTCTCCACAATAATGTCGGCCTCAATGATTATTTTTAACAAAATGTTTTCTTTTACATTTCCTGTGGTCGCAAAGACATAAATATTATGGCTCCACTTCCCCACAAAAGGCACGAACAGAATTATCATTACATGGTCGCACTGTTGATACCTGAATGAATGAATGAATGTGTGGTTTTTATTGGCGCAAGGGCCAGGTATGGCCAAAGAGCGCCATACAAGTGTTAGTGATTTCGCAGTGGAGTTATGAATTCTGTGAAGTTGATGTGACGTGACTGTAAAGGGGCCTAAAATATAGTCACTCTAAAGTGCGTAAAATGTACGCGTAATAAAATTATGGCGATGACAAATGACGTGTACTATGAGCATTAAGGTGCATTGCAAAATAATGATACAATATAAAAAATGCACAGGTTACTAAAATTAACTAGAGCACCATGGCCTCGTTAGAGCCCTTGAGACAAAAGGGCCTGGAGGCATGTGCTATATAAAACAACTATCACAGCGGCATCCTCTAGAGAGAGGATGCGCTACGAATATATTGGGCTCATAACATGTAGGACAACCTCATTTAAAAAATTGAGGACTGCTTTCGTGTTGAAAAATGGTTCTTTACCAAAAAACATAGCTGGGTGAAGAGGTATGTAATAACAATATGCAAGAGGAAAATGCTTCTTTCTTTCAGGTTCGGCTTTGCGACACTCCAAGAGGACGTGGAGGACGGTCAGCCTCTCACCACATCGACCACAGGTTGGCGGTTCATTTCCAGTAGGCAGAAAATTGTGTGTACCAAATGTGTGACCTATTCTGAGGCGGCAGAATAAGACATCTGTTCGCTGTGATTTTGTTGGGGAGGGCCAAAAACCTAGCTGTGGCTTTATAACGTGTAGTTTATTGTTTATTTCTGCGTTCCACATGCGTTGCCAGTGTTGTCGCAGTTTCTTACGCAAGAAAGGCTTCAGATCTGTGACAGGGACAGCAGCTGTAGAAAAAGTGTTTAGTGATGTGAGTGATGTGGCCATTTTATCAGCCAGTACATTACCCTCGATACCTCTATGGCCAGGTACCCAGCATATTACTACATGTATATGTGATATATAAATAGTGCATAAGAGGGAGTAAAGTTCAATGAACGCAGGATTTTTAAGCTTTTGTAATGAAATTAACGCTTTTACGAGACTTAGCGAGTCTGTGTATACAATAGCTCTGTCGAGATTTAATTTCTGTATATGTCTTACTGCAGACAGTACTGCATAAGCTTCTGCAGTGAAGATACTTGTTTGCGGGTTCAATAAGTCAGATATAGAAAGAGAGGGACCAACAGCAGCATAAGATACACCAGCATGTGATTTTGACGCGTCTGTCTAGAATTCGGAGCAGCTGTACTTCGATTGAAGTTCACGAAAATGCATAGCGATTTCGATGTCAGGTGCGTGTTTTGTGACCTCTACAAAGGATACGTCACAGTCTATCACCTGCCACTCCCAGGGCGGTAATAGCTTAGCTGGAGGCATTAGTCGATGTTTGAGAACAGGGACATCCATTTCCATGCTAAGTTCTCTTGCACGCAGTGAGAAAGGAAGTCTCATGGAGGGTATATTATGCAAAAGTGTTTGACTGGTTAAGTCGTTAACAGTTTTGAAACACGGATGTTCTTTATTGGAGCGCCCATAGAGAAAATAGGTAAAGCTGATGTACGTTCTCTGGAAATGTAGTGACCACTCGTCTGGCTCTGCATATAGCCTTTCCACCGGGCTTGTTCTAAATGCGCCAGTGGCCAGGCGGATACCCAGATGATGAACGGGGTCTAACATTTTTAGCGCACTCGGTGCAGCAGAGTGATATACTATGGCACCATAATCTAACCGTGATCTAACTAGGCTCCTGTAAAGATTCAACAGGCACCTCCTGTTGTGTGGGATAGAACTTTAGGTAAGTTCATGGTTTTTAGACATATTGCTTTAAGACATTTTATGTGTGAAATGAAGGTAAGCCTGGAGTCAAGGATAACACCTAGAAATTTGTGTTCTTTGTTAAAAGGAATTTGTTGTCCACCCAGTTCTACACAGGGATCAGGTACCAAGCCTCTCTTTCTTGTGAAGAGAACACATGAGCTTTTGTGCGGGTTGATTTTAAATCCATTTTGGTCTGCCCACTTGGACACCTTGTTTAAGCCATGCTGTAACTTTCACACACTGTAAGGTTGCAGGATTTGAAACCTATCTGTATATCGTCTACGTAGACGGAATAAAAATGGCCAGGCTGAGCTTGGTTAAGCCAAGAATGCGTTGAATATTGCGCGGCCTTTTTTTTTTGAGGGTGAGGTATTGCTTGGCGGCACTCGATTTTCTCGGCAATACTTGGTTATACTTGGATTTACTCGGTAATACTTGGTTTAGCTATTTTAATTCTTGGTCATTCTGTGTGCAAGTACCAGTAGTGAGGCGAGAAGTGCTGTAGCGGCTATATACGTGGTTGCCGGTGAAGCTAATGCAGAATGTACAAACGCAGCTCCAGCACCGGCTACAACGGCGTTCTTGGCACCCATGGAAAGTACATTGGAAACACCCTTGGTTACCCCACTGCTCCCACTCCCTATAGACGTACCCTCAGCAGCAGCAGCGGCTGTAGTCCCAGCGGTTGTAGCCACGTTCCCCTTCGATGTGTGAGGATATGGTTGTACACTAGTTTCAGCCTCTCTTACGCTAGGTCATGGCTGAACATCAGTTTCAAGCCTACTCGGTTAAGACCTGAATGTGTAAGGTTGTATTCTAACCGGTGCTGCAAAGGTCGGTCTAAGAGCGAAACGAGCCATTAGTTTTAGTAGACTGGTTGATAATCTTAGTTGTACCAGTATTTCATAGCTAAAGAATGACAACACAGGTATCACTTTGTCTCATCCTTTATTTTCAAACTTATAAATACGCTTTGATGGTCTGTAAAGTAGTGGCTCTTCGTTTGTACATCACTGATTTCATACTTTCTTGCCACATTTCTATGCAGGATCAAGTCCAAGCTGCTTCCCCAATGGGTGGTAGAGTTTGGTTGCAATGAACACAGGTCGAGGGAGTACCTGGCATCAAGGGCTTCTATGAATGCTGCATCTCTTTTGGGGTCTTTGTTGAAATCTCCTGTGCAGATCAATGTTCTCTTGTCCATTCGTTCAGGCAGTCCATTTGCCAGGATGTTAATGGCATCTTCATAGCCAGTATGCGGTGATATGTAGACTCCAGCCACAACAAACTCCAAGGCTGGAATCTGTATGCACAATGCTTCTCCTCGTTCTGTTGGCACTGGGGGTGTTACAATGGTTCCTTGGAGAGGTTTCCTGACATATATAGCCACTCCAGCATTTCTAGTCTGGTTGACACGATGTGCCGAACCCACACGATGGAAACCATCTATTATCAAGGGATTTCTTGTGCAATCTCCAGTTTCTGTAAAGACCAGGACATGGGCAGACATAAGCAAGGAGTCCAAAATATACTTTCACAATGGCTAGACAATGACCACGATGACAACCACGCGCCGGCGCAGCGCCCCTAGCGGGAAGAGCGGGAGTCAGGTGGTGGCTGCGGCCGCGCGCGACCGCGCGAGTTGGGGCCCAGCTTTTCCTCCGGCTGTCGTGACGTCACGTCACGTGGTTGCGCTAAAGGTCATTGGTGGCTGCCCGGCCGCGCCCAAGGGCTGAACTGAGTGATTGCAATATGCAACGCATAAAAATGGCTGGGGCCAGTGAAGAACGAAGTGTATTCATCTTAACGACAAAGAGAGTGCAGCTGAGCACGCCTCCCTGGGGTATACCAGTTTCCTGCGTAAAAGGACGTGACAGTGCATTACCGACTTTTACTCGGAAGGTACGATTTGACAAATAGCTTTCAATTGTGTTCATCATATTTCCACGGATGCCCATTTCCGACAGGTCTCGCAAGATCCCGTAACGCCATGCCGTGTCATACTCTTTCTTCTTGTCAAGGAATATCGACAGGAAAAACTGTTTATGTATAAATGCATCGCGGATATTTCCTTCAATGCGCACAAAGTGATCGGTTGTCGACCGCCCTTCTCTGAAGCCACACTGATAGGGATCGAGCACATGGTTGAGTTCAAGGAAATGTATAAGTCTGCGGTTAACCATTTTTTCAAAAATCTTACACAGACAGCTTGTTAGAGCTATCGGACGATAACTTGCTGCCAAGGACGGGTCTTTTCCCTGCTTCAAAACAGGAACCACAATCGCTTCTTTCCATGTGGATGGGAGGTATCCCGAAGCCCAAATAGTGTTTAATAGTGTAAGTAGTGTAACTTGTGTGTAACTTGTGTGTAGTATGTAGGTTTCTGATCATGTCATACATGACTCTGTCAGGTCCCGGTGCAGTGCTTTTGCAAATGTTCAAGGCAGCGCTCAACTCGACAATACTGAAAGGCCGGTTATACGGTTCATTTTGCCTGGATTTTCGTATGATTGGCTTACGTTCTACTATTTCTTTATGCTTATGAAAGGATTGGGAATAATTGATTGAGTTCGACACACGCTCAAAGTGCTCCCCAAGTGAATCTGCCTGGTCTTGCAGCGTTTCGCCTTGTGTGTTTACCGAAGGGAGGGAGTATGTTTGTCGCCCTCTTATCCTACTAACCATGTTCCAGACTTTGGCCTCATCTGTATACGAGTTGATACCCGATAAAAACGTTTGCCAACTCTCTCTTCTGGCCTGTCGGCGGGTTCACCTGCCTTGGGATTTTAGTTTTTTAAAGTTTATAAGATTCTCCGCAGTGGGGGAGGCGCGTAGCAACCCCGACGCTTTGTTTTGTTTCTGACGAGCGATCCTATAATCGTCGTTCCACCACGGGACACGCCGTTTACATGCCAAGTCATTTACTTGTGATATGCATTTAGATGCGGCATCTATTATCAAGGCTGTAAAATACTCCACAGCAGCATCAATTTCTAACGAGGAGATGTCATGCCATGAGATACCAGTAAGAGTTCGAAATTTCTCCCAACCAGCTGTCTCAATCTTCCACCTAGGTGCCTGTGGTGATATTCGTTTTCTTTACGTGTTCGTAGTAGTATCGGGAAGTGGTCGCTTCCGTAAGGGTTCTTTGTAACTTCCCATTCGAGTTCAGGCAGAATAGAAGGTGAAACTATGCTGAGATCGATTGAAGAAAAGGTTCTGTTTGCTAGAGAGTAAAATGTGGGTTCCTTCTTCTTCAGAAGGCACGCACCAAAAGAAAAAAGGAACTGTTCAAGAAGACGACCGCGCGCATCTATACGAGAGTCGCCCCACAGGGAGCTGTGCGCATTGAAATCGCCAAGAACAACATAAGGTTCTGGCAATTCGTCTATAAATGACTGAAATTCATGTTTAATTTGTAGTGTGGGGGTACGTAAAGCGAGCAAATGGTGACGAGTTTATTTAGAAGAACAGCTCGAACCGCCACTGCTTCAAGGGGCGTTTGTAGCTGTAAACGCTGACAGGAAATACTTTTATGAATAAAAATGGCAACACCGCCGGTTCATACGACAGCAGCATCATCGCGATTTTTGCGGAACTTTACATACGGTCGGAGAAAGTTTGTGTGTTATGGTTTTAAGTGTGTTTCCTGTAGACACAGCACTTTTGGATTGTGTTTTTGGATAAGCTCTTGCACGTCATCAATGTTCCTAAGAACACCTCTGACGTTCCATTGAATTATTTGTGTATCCATATTGGAAGTCAATAGGTGCTGTGTACGGAAAACGAAAGTTATGCCTTAGATTACAGAGCCCTTTCGAGGCCCTGTAATCGGGGTTTTGCCCTTTCTGGAGCGTTCGAGGGAGCCTCGCCGCTCCTTAGGCGCTTGGTGCGCCTTGAGTATGGGTGTAGTGTCCATTGCCTCTTGTGAGGCGCCGGACACGTGCTCTTGCGAGCGAGAAGTTACCAGCGAGGGTCCCGCCTTGGAGGGCAAGACCCTGCGCCCACCAGCCCGGAGGTCGATGGGGCACCCTGCGGGATTTGGCTGCGCCGGCCGTTCCCAGCGCTGGAAGGGGCCGGGGAGGTTGGGGCAGCCCCGGCTGCGTCCACCTTCTGGGTCGATGGTCCCCTCTGCTGTGTTGACGGAGCAGAGCTAGCTCGAACCGCCGCGGGGGCAGATGGCCTAACTACCGACTCACTGCCTGTGGGTCGGACAGCCGCCGGAGGCCGTTGTGACGCTGCCCCCTTACGCGCCACATCGGCAAAGCTGCTCTTAGACAGGTATGACACCCGCCTACGTGCTTCTTTAAAAGATATGTTTTCTTTGACTTTGATTGTCACAATTTCCTTTTCTTTTTTCCAGGATGAGCACGACCGCGAGTACGCGGCGTGCTCCCTATCACAGTTTCCACAGTGGAGAGAATTCTCACAAGCTTCAGAAGTGTGTTCATTCGCGCTGCATTTCGCACAAGTTTGGCGGCCTCGGCAGCTCTGCGAACTGTGGCCAAAACGCTGACACTTAAAACATCGGAGAGGATTTGGCACGTACGGCCTAACACGGAGCTTGATGTACCCGGCCTCGATTGACTCGGGCAGGACACTCGAACCGAAGGTGATTATCAAGTGTTTCGTTTGGATTTCTTTTCCATCTCGCCTCATCTTAATTCTTTTGACATTTATAACATTCTGTTGACTGAAGCCCTCCAAGAGCTCAGCCTCAGTGAGCTCCAGCAAATCATCGTCCGAGACGACGCCGCGGGAGGTATTCATCGTGCGGTGCGGGGTTACTACTACTTGGGTCTCCCCAAATGATACTGGCTGAGGCAGTTTCTCAAATTGCTTCTGATCGCGGAACTCCAAGAGGAGGTCACCACTAGCCATCCTCGACACCTTATATCCTGGACCAAAACCTTCGGTAAGAGACTTAGATACAAGGAACGGGGAGATTGTTCGCACTTGTTTAGCTGGTTTTTCTGCGTGGATCACGTGAAAACGAGGAAAATTGTGGACTTGGCGTCCGAAAAACTGAAAGACCTCTTCGGTGCGCCCTCGTTTCTGAGGGCGATCAGGGAGTTTAGGAAAAGCGTTTTCCATAAGTACAGTTGGGTTTTCGGCCGCGATGCCGACCACCCACCATGGAGCCCAACAGGGGGACGTGACAGAAGTTCCTGCTAGAGAAACGCTGGCAACGCCAGCCGTACATCGCTGCTATAACCAAATACAGCATAACCAAGGCTGGCTAGCTACACAAGGTTAACCCTTCCCGCCGGGAAACTAAGAAGTGAGGAGAAGTGATGAGAAGACAGGAAAGGTGAAAAAGGCGAGAGAGAAAGACGAAGGTTGGAGAGGAGGACAGGAAAAGGCGACTGCCGATTTCCACCAGGTGGGTCAGTCCGGGGGTGCCGTCTACGTGAAGCAGAGGCCAAAGAGGTGTGTTGCCTCCGCCGGGGGCCTTAAAGGTCCGAACACCCGGCATCAGCTCAACCCCCAGGATCCCCCTTTCCCCGGACACGGCTAAGCCGCGCACGGCTACACGCGGGAGGGTCCAACCCACGTGTGCTCGGCTACGGGGTGTCGCAGCACACCAAACGCCTGCTGACGCAGACGCCCCTGCGGGGCTGTTGATACCTCTGGTGTGGCTTTGTGAAGGCACCAAGGCCGACAAAGCCTTGCATTTGACCGGACGATGAAATGCTGAAATGCTTGGAGAGCTTGATCTCATCAACGAGCAGTCCTACGCGCTTTTGATATTCTGACATAGCTGACGCTTTCATTTTCAGAATATTCATTGCTTTCATATTCAAGCCGAATGCCGACGTATAGGAGTTAATATTTCCCTTGTGCAGTCTTGCTTGGCTAGACCAAGACCTCGTGTTTGCGGATGTCCTCGTACAAGCGTGTGCCATTGAGCTTCGTCAAAATACATTCCAGAAGCCAGTACCGCGCATACTGCATACCCTTCCTGCTCGCTCTCTTCGATGCCTTGAAGCACTGTCGCACGCTAGCTTGCTGCTTTGGAGGAAGGTGCATTATGGTTTAATGCAACACCTCGTCTTCAATTCTAGCGTTCTTGCTTTCATTTCTTCGAGCTTCTCCACCAGTCCAAGTAACTTTGTCTTCATGAGGCTATTTTTCTCTCTGTGAACTCGGAGTTTTGCAACAGGCGTCCTCTTCTGCTCCCTACGATTTACATCGCTACTTCCAAGTTAGTAAATCCTTCCGCACGTACTTGCATGAAATAAAGGCTCATTCTGAAAAAAGAAAGAAGATGAATCCATCACGAAGTTCATTGTCGGCTGCTCTGCACGCAACAGTGGAACGAAATCTGTAATGCTGCGGACGGGCAGATGCATTGCGGCAAAACCTGGAACTTGATGCGGCATCTGCTCGACGAGACTAAAACAATATCCCACCAACGCGACCACCTCGCAAAGATCATTCACAGAGCAGTCAAGGAAAACGGGGAAACTGAAGTAATCAGAGGCATAAACAGCAAGTACCTTCCGGTTACACCCACGGAAAGGCATCCCGAGTACGGCGGTCAAGCCAACGAGAAGCTTGACCGCGACATCAGCATCGAGGAGGTGCGAGCGGCCCTGCACGAACTAAACAGCAAGTCGGCGGCCGACCCGGATCACATCTCGAACAGAGCGCTCAAGAACCTCAGCGATGTGACCATCGAAAACCTCACCGGTTACTACAACAAGTGCTGGAGCGCGGGGTCACTGCCCCAGCAGTGGAAGACTGCCAAGATCATCCTCATCCCCAAACCAGGCAAGCCGCCGAACACGGACAACCTCCGGCCCATCTCGCTCACGTCATCATGTGTAGGTGGCAGGATTACCTGGAGGAGTCGGGACTATACCCCACCACGATCATCGGGTTTCGGCGTTCTCTCGGCACCAAAGACGCGATGATTCTGTTGAAGAAAGATATCATTGACGATGACACCCTAACGAAAGACAACAAGGTCATTCTGGGGCTGGACCTGTAGAGTGCCTTCGACAAAGTGAAGCACTCTGCGATCCTAGCCCAGGTGTCCAGACTCAACATGGGCGCAAGAACGCACAATTACATCAATGACTTTCTGACGGGGCGGACTACCGAGCTCTGCGCCGGCGATCTACGGCTCCAAGAGAAGAGGCTCGGCAGTGTCGGGACCCCCCAGGGCTCGGTCATCTCGCGGTTGTTATTCAACCTCATTATGATCGGGGTGGCCAAGCGACTCTCTCGCGTCGAGGGTGTCCGGCACACCATCTACGCCGATGACATCACGCTGTGGGTTCCGGGAGGCAGCGGTGGTCACATTGAGAGCACGCTGCAAGAAGCCGTCGACGGGATAGAAGACCAGCTGAACGGTTCCGGTTTGATCTGCTCACCGAGCAAGTCAGAACTGCTGGCGTTACCACCGAAGTACGTCAGACGTAACAAAAGCGAAGCGAGGGATTACGAGGCCATCAAGACCGTGATGAGGAACGGCCATGTGATCCCGGAGGTCGACAAAATCCGGGTGCTCGGCATGATTATAGACAAGCGATGGGGCGACGGCGAGACTATTTCCCGCCTTAGAGCCAAGATTACCAACGCAAGACGTCTCATCAGACAGGTCGCCAACCGCAAGGTCGGAATGAAGAAGGAAAGCTTGATTCGGCTTGTGCACTTCTTCGTAATCAGCCACGTCACCTACGTTGCAGCCTTCCACAACTGGATGCAGTGTGAAAAGAATAAAATCAACGCCCTGATACGCCGATCTTACAAGGCGGCGCTCGGACTATTCGAGTGTGCGAACACCAACAAGCTCCTGAGCCTGGGGGTACACAATACCCTCGAGGAAATTGCGGAAGCGCAACGGACCGCCCAGCTAAAGCGGCTCTCTATGACCGAAGCCGGCAGGCGCATACTTCAATACTTGGGCTTCACGCCCGGAGCGAAAACGGCGAGTAGCGACGTTTCTGTCCCGGACGGAACCCGGCGCCGGATTCGGGTGGACCTCATCCCGAGAAACATGAACCCGGAGTATAACAAGGAGAGAAGAGCGGCGAGGGCCAAGGCCCTCATCGACTTTCACGCCAAGGACGAGCACGCAAGGTTCGTGGATGCGGCAGAATACCAGGGAGACTGCGCGGCGTTCGTAGCTACCGTCATCGAGGCGTCGTCCGGCGCGACGAGGGCAGCGGCGAGCTTACGGGTCCGCGAGGCGTGTCAGGCGGAGGAGGTGGCCATTGCCCTGGTCATTGCCGACCCCACGTGCCAGACGGTGTTGTGCGATTCGCGAAGTGCAGTGCGGAATTATGCAAAGGGCAAAGTGTGTGGTGAGGTTGTGCACGTTCTGTGCTCGGCTGACCTGCAACGAGAGAATCGGTATGTTAGAATCAAGTGGTTCCCCGCGCACGCGGGCAACGATGCGTCCGAGAAGCACGATAACCAAAACGAGACGGCACACGCAGTGGCGCGAGCGCTAACCAACCGCGCTGCTGCAACCGACCGTCCAACGTGGTGTAGTGCCAAGGACCGCATGACGACGTTCAACGAACTTACACAGTTCCACCGCCTGGCTCGAAGGACTTTCCCACCCCCGCACCCGGGGCTGAGCCGAGCGGAGGCGGTGCTGTTCAGACAATTGCAAACTGGTTCTTTACCCACCCCAGTGTTAATGACTCATCTATACCCGAAATTATATGTGAATGATCTGTGCCGCGTGTGCCAGTGGGAGACGGCCACCCTGACGCACATCCTATGGGATTGCACCAAGTTCCCCGATGAAGCTTCGACAAGTACAACGATTCCGCCGCGACTCGCGGCTGCGGCGGAATGCTACGACCACGAAAGCCAAACCTGGGCCGTCCAGCAGGTCTCGGCGGCTCTTGAAAGACAAAGGCCGAGCGAAACCGACGGAACTTTGCCCCTCAGGGCGACCGACCGCGGGAGTAACACGCGCTGTTGTTGAGTAGAGACCACCCGCTGAGAAGACGTCAGGGCCCGCGTCACGGCGCCATTTAGTCATGGTGTCGTTCTGCAGGCGACTACATGAAGTTGTTTCTCTCTCTCTCTCATGGCATTGTAATGGCAAGATTCTTGTAAGGAAGACAGAGGTCGATAGTGCCGTTGTCATTCGTTGCGCGGCTGACCTTGATAAGCTGTGATATGATTTTACCTGGCACTGTACCCTGATATTTCTTTTAGTATCCCTCTCACCATGCTTCCTTCCTCAACTGCGCAGGTAGACGTTACAAACCTTAAAAACTTCTATGATACTGGTCGCCAAAAATGCCTTAGTTGTGTTCATTTTAACCTTAGATCTGGTACAAATAAGCAGGATGAACTCGATTATTTTTTTAGCGAAGCGCAAGTACGCTTTGATATTGTGATGTATTCAGAAACCTGGTTTGCCTCGGACGAGAACGTGTTTACATCTCCAACATATAAATCCTACTACATGAACCGCAAAGGCAAAAGGGGTGGTGGCGTAGCAAGGCTAATCTCCAACTTAATTGATTCTGAACTAATGCCAGAATTCTGCTGTATCACTCCATTTTATGAAACGCTTGTTATCGGATGTGATATCCCAGTTTTTTTTTTGTGTTTGTTACCACCCTCCTTCGAATAATACCCGTTTGTTTTTCTCCTTCTTGAACCCTCTGTTAGAATTCACCAGTGAAAGAAAATACGCATTAATTCTAGGTGGTGACTTCAACATCAACATGTTAGCTGATAGCAGTGCTGAATTAGAACTCGCATCGCTCAACAGCTCTCATTCTTGTCAAAACTATATAACATCCCCCACGCGAATCACTACACAATCAACAATACTTTTGGATCCGTCTATAACCAATTTTGATCCTTCATTTGCTAAGGCTGGCACTTCAATTCATAATATTAGCGACCACTTGCCTATATTTCTGTTTGTCAGTCAATTCACTAACGCACCTAAACGAGTGCATTCTGAATTTTCATACAGACTAATTACTCCTGAAACACTATCCGCTTTTAGAGACCGCTTAGGCAGAACAAACTGGAACGAAGTATTCGAAACGAGCGACCCCAACTTGGCATACGATTTGTTTCTCAAGAAGTTCTCTGAATTATACTTAAGCATGTTTTCCCGTCAGGACTTTTAAAACATGCAAGAAAAGTCGGAAACCTTGGGTAAATAAATGCCTCAAGCTTATAAGAAAGCGGGACTATTTGTTCAAGGCATTTATAGTGAGTAAATCTCCTGAATCCCTAAAGTTTTCAAGAAATACAGAAATTTTGTCACCAAATACCTTCGTGATGCAAAAAAGCAATATTATTCTAACCTATTCAACTCGACACAACGACGCACAGAAAATGTTTGGAAGGCACGTAACACTGTAATTAGTAGTGCATCTCAGGCAGTAACTAAATTTGTACAATATGGAATAGAAATTCAAGGCCCTGAGCTAGCTAATGCATTTAACGACTTCTTCCTATCAGTTGGTGACGCTACCACCAGCAGCGCTGACCTGAGATATATGAATGACCGAACAAACCAAACCATATTTTTAGAGCCAGTTTCAGATGGTGAGCTTGTAGCTACATTTCTAACTCTAAGAAATAGCAAAGCCACTGATGCGGACAATATTCAAATGAAACCAGTAAAATATGTAATTGACATACTAGCACCCTGCCTTACCTACATCTTCAATATGTGTTTATCTACGGGATCTTTTCCTCGAAATATGCAAACAACAAAAGTAACAGTTGTATATAAAAAGGGTAATAGAAATGACATGTCCAACTACCGACCTATATCAGTTCTGCCTGTATTTTCCAAAGGTTTGGAGAAAATAATTTGGAACGCCTGACCTCTGTCACTGACCGCTTCTACTTGATCAGTTCTGCACGGTATGGTTTTCGGAGAAGCAAGTCTACAGAGCTCGCACTACTGGCCCAAAAGGAATTCATTCTAGGAAATTTCGAGTACGGAAATATGGTACTTGGGCTCTTTTTAGACTTTTCGAAAGCCTTCGACCTCATTAATCATGATATTCTCTATTGCAAAAACCAGCGTCTTCCAGTGTGAAACCAGCGCGTTTTTTGGCGCTGGGTCGCACTGGATACGCTGGCGCTCGCTGGGACTCACTGGGACAGCAGTGAGAAAGCTGGATAAGAGCTGGGTCACACTGGAAGAGACGCTGGTTCCACTGCCATGACGCTGGGGCGCACTGGTTTGTGCTGTACAGGCGCTGGTTCTCGCTGCAGTTCGCTGGTTCGCACTGGAAACTGCGCTGGTTGTATTTGTGCCGCGCGGGTTCCAGTACGCAAGGAAGAGCGCTGCTGAATTTTAAATGCTTTATACAATTTCGTCGCTTGATACTAGTCTCTAGTCCTAAATAATGCTATATCTTGGGGTTATAAAACGCTATTTCGTGTCACAGCTTGGAATAAACGTGCGTGAGCTGCCCTGTTTATTCATGCACACTTGAAACTGAAAATCACTTTCGTTTTTTTCATTTTCCCTTTTGACTGGGCGGATAGCTAAATTCTTGAACGAAACAACGTAAACGCAGAGGGCGCCGCGTTTTTTAGTAGTTCGCACGTAACGTATGACTGGGAGTTGTCGCCGTTGTCGCAGTCTTGTGGAGTGGACATGAAATGCAGAAGTCGTTCAGACGCGCGCGCGAACGGACCCTGTTCTGCTTCAGAAACTAGACCACTATGGCACAAGAGGTATCGCGCACAGTTAATCAAGTCGTACTTGCTATACCGTACTCAATTTGTAGTCATTGAAGGAAAACATTCCTCAATAAAATCTATTAAAACAGGTGTCCCTCAGGGAAGCATCCTGGGACCATTTCTGTTCATACTTTATATTAATGAGATTGTCCACATTGATGAAACAGCCCATTATATAATCTATGCTGACGATACGAGTTTATTATTTTCAGACAAGTCATGTGCCAATTTGGGCAGTCGAGTGAATAGCGCACTGTCTGAAATTAATGTATGGGCTCAAATGAACTCCCTAAAACTAAACATTAATAAAGCAAAGGCTGTTCTATTTCACCCCCACCACACATATGTCCAGTTACCCACCATTTCGTTAAATAACTCTAAAATTGAAGTGGTAAGAAGCTTCAAATCACTGGGCGTGTTTTTTTCACAAAACATGACATGGGATGATCACGTGAACTACATTATTAATAAACTATCTAGGACAACCGGCATTATGCGCCGTCACTGTTACTATTTTCCTACCTCTGTTCACATACTCATATATAACTGTTCGTTTTCTTCTCTATTGAATTACGCGTTTCTTGTATGGTCAACAACAACAGCTTCAAACATTAGCAAACTTTCTGTCTTGCAAAAAAGTGCTCTACGACTAGCCTGTAAAGTCCCATATCGCTACCACAGTGCGGAATTGTTTAAGAAGCACCACATCATTCAGGTTCCATCAATGTATGATTACAATCTCTGTCTTTTATATAAACTCGGTTTGCTGAAAAATAATGATGCCATGACAAACCTAGCAAGGCTAGAGAAAAACTTCCTTGCTTATAATATGCGCCATCCTGAAGTGTGGTACGTCGCCAAATGTAGGACCAATTACGGAAATCAAATGTTAAAATTTCAATTGCCTACACTTCTAAACCACATAATAAAAGAAAATAAGATTGACATATCTAGTACATCACCAAAACAACTGCGTTTATTGTTTGTGTAATGATGTGATACGACGATTTTCTATTTGACTACTGTATAATCCCCTTTACAATGACGTTTTATAACTCCTGTAAGTATTTTCCTCTTAGTAGGTTGTACTCCCTTAGCCGCACGCTTTTATGCTTCCCCGTGTGATAGGGGCTCAGGGCTCCTCAAACTGTTTTTACAGCTTTTACCTGTCCTCCTCGTAACATTTTCTTGTTGCGGAATAAACTCAATTCAATTCATCAGAAGTCACTCGTATATTTATCGGACGATTTAGTGAGAAGCGCGAGCGTTTGCAGCCTTTCGCCGGACTAAATGCATGCTTGTAGTTGGAAACGTTCACTCGCCGCTGTGAAAGCCGTGCTTCATGTTGTCTGAGCCTTGCCGTTCACGCTTCTGGTTCGGCAGGCTTCATTACGATGTTGCGCACATTGCTTGGCGCACTCGTTTCGTTGTAGTTGAAACCGTTGCAGGGCTCAGGCACGAAAGTTGCGCTTCATATGTGACGCGTGTTGCGTACTGAAGGGACGCGCATTGCTAGAGGTATTTTTTTAATTCTTTTTTTTATTTGGACTCCGCTGACGAACTCGAGACTAAAACGGCAGTTGACATCGTTTGAGCCCCCGTTATTCATGCGACTCGCGATGCAGGTCTAGCTTCTATGTAGCGTGCATTGGTACATGTATTTGTGTTTCCGGGGTTGTTATCAAAGTCGGCAGTTACTGTGCCTAGGCAAAGTAACGGCAGCTATATCTTGAGTACGCCATATCTGGGCGCATAATAAATCAGAATGCAGACATCTGCTACACACTGCCGAAATACAGTTGGGTTCAAAGATGTGGAAATCTGAGCTGGTTGAAACATTTTTCACGCGGATAGGTCGGGTAAAAAAAACCTGCGACGAAGGGGCGCTCAATGACCATTTTCAACGTTCGACGTGGAAAATGGTCTGCGCACATGCTTTGCGGGCACGTGCGCGTACACGGCGGGCTGACATATCAACAGTTGTTATTTTTGAAATTATTTGTGAAATGTCGCGGCGTATATTTTCTCCCGTGCCTTGTATCATTTCTCCAGAAGTTGTGCATGCCATCCGAAATCTTAGTTTATTCATCTTAGGATCACTTCACCGAAGACCAGTTTGAAAGGCAAATCCTTCGGAATTGCGGCATCAAGAAATTAAGGTCAGATGCATTACTAGGCCCGTTTGAAGTACGAGCAAACGTGCCTCTGACAGAATATTGTCGCAACGTCAAAACCGGGGTCGTTGAGCAGCAGGCACAGCAACAGGTCGCCGTTTTTATTATGAGCGCAACCAGGGCTTGTTCTCCACTGCGCCGAATACGCTCGTGCACGCTCGCTTCTCCGACGGAGCACAGGCGCGGCAATTGCGAAGGAAGCAGCGCCCCGATACGCAGTTTAGGCGAAAGAGGGCGTTGTATAACGGCACAGTGTTAGACGCGCAAAAAAGAAAAAAGAAAGACGAACTAGACTCAAAAGTTGTCATGTTGTCAAATGTCACGTTCCTTCAATGTAAATCAGCTGGCTGCACGGCCAAAAACACGAAAATAGCAGGCAAGCATTTATTCCAGCAAGATTGTGAAAAAAAGTGGCAAATATGAAAACGGGAAGGAACCGCGAAATGCAAGTAATGGAGAATACTCAGAAATGAATGGCCTGATGGCAATAAACTTTACACAAGCATAACACACACAAGACTTGTTACAAGTATCCCGATAATGAACAAAGAACTACGCAAACAAGCAAGCAATTTACTCAAAGTGGTATTGTTTTAGGAAGAATAAATATGACGCTGTTTCTTGTAATTTTACGACGGAGGGTGAATTAAAATAGCAAAATTGCGTGAATGGCTGTCCGCCAAAATAAAATGGCTTCATAAACAATTGGACATGCACTAACATGATGTGTCTAAAGTACAATTCAGTGAGTTCCTCATTAAACAGCTGCAAGATATTGGCATCTCAGCCAATTAAGCACCACGACTGTGCTGGAGCTCTTCACCTGCTGTCATCGAAGCCTTCGAATCTTCTTCTGATAAGTGGAAATTTTCCCTTGACTATACAATATGTCCGTTGGTTGTACAATGTATTTTGAGGGAGGAATAGTGGAGATTCCTCCAATACGTCGAATGACAGAGGCAGAATTTGAGCAATACTGGAGCCTTCGAAGCTTTTGAATCTAGATTCTATATCTTCCTTCGTGTAATGCATATATTTTTTTTATTCAACACAGCGACTGTCTCTAGTATTAATGTATGTCATCAAAAAGAACGGCTGTCAGGGAAGCACTGATATAAATGCTAAGAAATAAGGAACGTTCTATGGTAAGGACTTCGTACACAATTAAAACGTGAAAACACGTAACTTCAGCGCAATGCAAAACGGCTAACAACGCTTGAGCGCGCGCAGCCCGGCACAGAGGTCGAACGAGTGCACATTATTGCCATACTGCAAATAAGGCACGTGTACGGACGGCTTTAGAAACAGTCATAATCCTCTTTTTTTTTTTTGCAGCACTAGCGCACCATACTTTTCCAGAAGCCGTTGCGTTTAATCTTCTTGAATAAAGCAACATAAAGCCATCTGCACAAAACGGCACGCGTTCATAGGCTGCATTTCTTAACGAACCATTTTATTTTATTTTCGAATGGGAGCCACAGCTCGCACGCCGCCTCGTCGCTGTTATTGCTGGCATCCCCACTCATTGCTGCGCATGATAAAAAAAGGAATGCAAAATGAATTTGAGCATTAAAAAGGGGCCGCAGCTGTTTGTGGCTTCGAGGCCGATAATGCCTTCCTTTGTCACTCGTTCATGCGGCTGACAGCGGCATAACAATATGCGAATAGAACAAGCATTTGACATGAAGCGGCAACGAAGTGGTAGTGTCGGACGCTGGAAGAAGAACCTAACAACCATCCTCGGGCGCACGTTACAGAATAACGACGCCACGATTCCGGCCCGGCGGCTAGGCCGGACTGGACTTCGCACGTGTTGGGTCGTGCCGTCCGTCAAGCTGCTAGCCACGGCCGTAGACGCAGCCGCAGCCACATTTTATTAATGTGCTCTCCCATTGCTCTGGCACCTAGCGGACTCGGCGAATCTCCATAGCTCGTCCGCAAAACGGCTCGAGTGTCCACTCTTGTTGTTTACTATGTTGCTCTATGGCCTTACCATGAAACGGGGATGAAGCAGTAGTGTAGGACAATGGCAGAAGAACCCAAGAACAATCCTCGAGCGTATATTTACAGAGTAATGACGTCGCCAGCCCAGCGGCGGGGTCTGAGTGGGCTTAGCCCGTGCTGGGACGTGCAGCATGTCAAACTGATGGCCATGGCCGCAGCCGTAGCCATGGCCGCAGCCACTTTCTCGGAAAACGCGTAGGGCCACCTGACGGAATCTCCATAGGTCGGCCGCGAAACGGCTCGAGTGTTCCCTCTTGTCGTTGACTACGTTACTCTATGGTCAAAATGCTCAGCAAGCGCGGCAGAACCAGCAAGCGAAGTGACCTTTCACTGTCGCTTCAACGCAAGAGCGGCGAGAACAGAGCGCACGCGGAGGTATGAGCCGTCCGGAGATCCCGTTCAAGATACGGCGCACGCGACCGCGCGCGGCCGGGCACAGTGTGCAACTGTTGGCGGAGTCGAAGCTACGCGCCCTCCCTCCGGCACTGCCTCCCCACTTTCGACCCTTCCGTGATTGAGACATGATCGTCAGTTCTCTTTGCGTACGGTTGCGAAATACGCCCCATCCGCCACGGCCTTCCGCGCGACGGAAGACGGTGCGTTTGCTCTGGGATTTTTCCTTCGCGCGCGCCAGATAGAACCGAGATCGTCGGCTCCCCTCGCGTGCTTACTCTCGCACATCCAACATAGGGTGCGCGGTGACTGTGTTATCGCCTTTGGACGTTATACGGAACTTCACGGCGACGCCGACGGGGAAAACGCGTTTGGAGTGCCCATATAATTGCCATCGCAATAAAAAAAATTTCTGTCTCGCCTGGGTCATAGGAGAGCAGAAAGTTGGGCTAGTTGTTTGATATGCATGCTGAAATAGTTTGCGCGGAGACACGAGGACAATGCCGAGAAAAGAAAGGGACGAGCGCTAACTCACAAGTGAAGTTGATTCCAAACGCACACACGAATAAATAGAAAACCGAAACAGAACAAAACAAAGCTATAATGTTCAAAATGATAGCAGTGTCTTGTGATAATGGGCGCTCGTGATAATGTTTCTCATGAAGCCATTCTTGACGCGCTCGTGGCTGCTGCAATCGGAGGCCACACTTTTCGATGGATTCGGAGTTGCCTGCCTTAAAGGAGCTTCTTTGTAGTCATCGAAGATGGTGAAACTTCCGACCACAACACCAGCCGTGGAGTTCCACAAGGTGGCTTTTTGAGCCCCCTTTTGTTCAACCTGCCTTTGATTGCGCGGGCGGAATTCCTGCGACAGTCGGTCAGTCTGTAAACTTACACAGATCTGCGTCTAGGCGTCAAGAGTAGCTTGGACGCAGGTTCGCAAAAGGTTACAAAAGGCTGCAGTAATGACGTATACTTCAGAGACAAGGCCTCAGAACTTCAACAGAAAAGTGCCGATTAGTCGCCTTCACGCGAAAAACGATGACTGGATATCCGGTGTCTATTAATGGCCAACCTATCTTGTACAAGAGAAACCATCGCTATTTAGGAACGATTGTCGACGGCGACCTCTCCTGGAGTTCCCATGTATCTTCCTAAGAAATATACTCCTCTCAATCAGTCACCGTTTCAAAACCATTGCTGGAAAACCATGGGGACCGTCGGTGCGTTCTATGCTTCAACTGTACAAAGCAGTCTTCATGGGTTTTTTGCATTGCAGCACTGCGGAGCTCTCAAGCACCCGGAGGACAAATCTCAAAGTGCTTGGGAGCATGCAAGCTCAAGCGCTTAGAACATGTCTGGCTCTACCGCGATGCGCCTCAACAGCCGTAGCAGTTGCCGTCGCCAAAGAACATCTCATATGTACATATATCGTCACAGACACCCCTAGAAATTATCTTCGTCACCTTTCGCGACTCCAGTCTGAAGGCCTTGCTTCTCTCTCGGAAGGTAGACCAGATGCAGCTTCTTCGGGCATTGTACCGATCCTCTCTTCCGTCCGATTACACGCCTGCAGCAAGATCACCTTGTCTTTGTCGCGTCTCCGGCAGCTACAAGTACGGCTTTCCGTTCCAGGAGTTGCAATCAGAGTTCCAGTCGAACTTGCCACAAGTTGGCAAGTCCGACTTGCCAACTTGTGCCCTGAATCAATCCGCTCTACAATTACTGCATGATTCATACTCCAATCGAGTTCACGTTTATACAGATGGCTCTTCGACTCTAACCAGCTCTACTGGTGCGGTAGTCTTTCCCTCGGTGTCAACCTGCAAGAAGTTCAAGATCAGCCACGTCACAAATCGGCAGGATCCGAACTTTCCGCCCTCCGTAGCGCAGTGCTATATGTGCAGCAACAACCACCAAATCCCTGGGCTATATTTTGTGATTCAAAGGCAGCCCTGCAATCACTCTTATCATCCCTGCGCCACAGCCCACATGAACAAATGGTAGCTGAGATACGATTACACTACCATGAAGCGGTGTACGGAGGCCACGACATTGTAATTCAGTGGCTACACGCGCACTTCAACAATGCTGGCAATGAAAGTGTGGACAAAGCTGCCCATGAGGCACATGATATATGTGAAAGCAGTTCGATACCATTGTCGAGAACGGATGCAGCGCGGCACCCCAGCGGTCTTGCGCATAGTATTACTGTTAGAAAATGGAACACACCGGAGTTCACCAACCGGCGCTTATATGCCATGGACCCGCATATGACATTGCAACTTTGACCTGGTTGTAACCGACGGGAAGAAACGCTACTGTGCCGCTTGCGAGTAGGTGTTCCTTATGTGGTGTCGAAGAAACTACCACACATATCCTGTGTGGCGGTCCTACATACTATGACGAGAAGGGTGTTCCTCGTACAGCTTTGGAGCAGTTAGACGACCATCCTCTCACAGAGGAGATCTTGGACCCGTGGCCTGGGGCGTCTGCAATGTGCAGGGCCACATAGGCGCTGGTGCGTTTCTTGAGTGTACCAGCCTGTATGACCGTCTGTGAATGACTCATAGTGCACAATTGTGTGCGTAACAGTGGAGACTGTGACTTTCCTTCTTTCTTCTCTTTCAGTCCCCTTTCCTACTTCTCCAGTGCAAGGTAGCCAACCGGGCCCAGCCTGGTTAACCTCCCTGCCTTTCCATTATGACTTATCTCTCTCTCTGTCTCTCTCTCTCTCTCACACACACACACGCACACACACAGGTATAGATGCGATGCGTACCGAAGCGGCGAGGAAGGAAGCGAAGGGTTGAAATCCAGGCCAGTTGGTGCATAGTTGATGGAAGCGAAGTGATGGGCCGACGAGATATGTGCAGCCAAAGAATAGCGGCACGCCAAGTGAATAACCGCTACAACAGCCGCCGATTGGAGGACAGTGGACTGGCACTTCTGAGACGCATACGAATATTTTCAGAAGTACTTTGTCGAAGATGACTTGGGTGCAGCATGTAGCGTCTGCGACTGCCTCTGGCTCCGATCGTACGTCATCGTCAGGGTGCCGCGCGTCCCGCGCAAGTGTGGCGGATCCCCGAGTCTCCCCGTCAGGAGGTGGAGGAGGAGGCGGCCAGCGTGATTAGGGCTGTGCGCCGCGTGCATGGAAGAAATGCCTCGCATTCACTTAGGTAATCACCGAGGATGCGTTTTCACGTAATTTCTTTTAAAAGCGAAGATTGCGACCCTTTCCGCACTTTTTTGACTCTGGCTGCTGACTGGGTGCTACTCAATAGCTCACACTTAGAGCAATCGACCACGTGTTCGATGCTGGGATCCAACCGCGCTCCCCCAACACAGCAGCCTGAAGCTCTAACCATTCGGCCACAAGCGCACATATATTCGGACCCTACATTATCATCCGACGTATTGGCGCACTGGACTATGAGGTCGTGCCAAATGTCATTACGCAATCACAGCGGCACCGGCCGCGACCTGAAGTAGTGCATGTTGTGCACCTTAAGCACTTCTACGAGCACGAACCCTGGGGCTATGTTTCTTTGTTTGTTTATTTTTCTGTACTATGTGTGCTTTAGTTTCTGGCTCTCGTACTTGTAGCATCGTGCTTTTAAAGAAGGGGCCATTTACATATGTTCTTGTATCCCGGCCACGGCGGCCGCATTTCGATGGGGGCGAAATGCGAGAACACCCGTGTACCTAGATTTAGGTGCACGTTAAGGATCCCCAGGTGGTCTAAATTTCCGGAGTCCTCCACTACGGCGTGCCTCATAATCAGAAAGTGGTTTTGGCACGCAAAACCCCATAATTTATTTTTTTACACACGTTCTTATCTATCCTTTTTCCGGGGACTGCATGTGACCAGCCAGGAAATGAGTTATCGCTCAGTGCAAGACGAGCCTGCATTGTATTGAACTTACGCGAATGTTATCGTTTTTTCTAACTGTTGTGTATGTTCTCGCCGTACTTTGTATAATCAGATTGTATGCGAGACGCGAATCGTATATGTACATGGGAACGAAGGTGTCATAGACGCCCAGACGTCCTGCAATGGCGGCTTGTGGAGGCACGGCAGCGCCATCTACATTTCGCGGGGCGAACTACTCGATGGAAAAGAAAAAAAATCTGTTTTCCGTTTGAGACTTGTTGCGCGAAGGCATGCATTGCTGCAAGTAACATCAACTGTACAAAGCACAAAACAGTACAAATGAAGCGTAAGTGACAATATTTGTCGCAACATCGCGTCACAATGTTACCTGAATACACCGATCTGTATTTTTAGGCCTCATTCTATAACGGCACGCATTACAGTGGTGGGCCTTGAGTGTTTTTCATGAATTCATAGGAATTGGTTGAGCCAAATCCTGAGCTAAGTACCCTTTGCATCTGTCCGTAGTACAACACACATCTGTTACTTTGGTGTTAAGATAAGGTCAACATTACATTAAATTAATTCACAAAAAACACAGTTTAATCTTCGCTAACACAGCATGCGTGCAACCTGTAGTATGTATTTATATTTCTGAATGCATACAAAAACCTAATAGTTAATAAAAAGGGAGTTACAAAATAATGTTACCGGTCGAATCTTATAAGATTATATCATATATATTGCCATTACCTTTTATGGCAACGCATAAGAGAGTTTTGACGATATCAAAATGCTAGATACGGTAATAAAATCTCGGCATATCTCAGCACGCATCGCCACGAGCAAACTTAAGCAATCCTGCGCAGTTTAATACTCATAATTAATCGTGGATCGAAGAAAACGCCAGTGACTTGGCATTTTCTTAATGCTACTTACACTGTCTGCACTTTTTCAAATGTTTGCATTGGCGATGTATTGGGCAAGGTCGATTCAAATAGGTCGTGAAGCCTCGGGCGAAAAGCGGTTCAGTACAGATTGTCACCGACATCAGCATGGGGGGTTATGGGAGCAGCGATTGGAGCGCGAGTAGGTTTGGAGGGAACAAACATTGGGAAAGGAAAACGCGTTTTTTAATTCAAACGAGACACAGTTAGATTCATTCAACGAAAATAAAATTCCTAGTCAATTTTATATACTCGTGACGAGTTAAGAAAATATAAGTTTAATTTTATTATTGATAATAAATGCATTTCTTTTCAGCGCCCATCGCTACAGGGGGCGTTGACGCCATTATCACTCGCAATGCAATGCACGTCTTGAAATGGGCAGAAAGGCGCACTCGTATCACCTGTTGAAATACGCCCCCCTCACAGTTTGTGCTTTCTTGCTTGTCGAAGTTTGTCTGAATTTGGTAACGCGGGTAGCTTCATTGCTTCTTAATGTGTTCAGTCAAAAGTAGTGAGTTACGACCGCCAGATAATTGTGTAGTTGTTTTCGTGCGACTGCGCTGGCCGACGGGCTTGGCATCCAACAATAGGATCAGCAGTCTACACCTAAAGCTTTCGTCGGCCTCCAAAGAAAGTATGTTCTGTGCAGGGATGCGATTTCGACAACCGTACGGCTGGCCTTTTCCTGCATCGCTTTCCACGCTGAAAGCTCGAAACGCCCATCAAGTCTAATGGCGGGGCATTTGAATATATAGCTCCAAAGGAAGAACAACAAAAGAAATTTCGCGCCTTCGAAAACAAAATGACGTCACTTCTGCTTTTAACGGACATGGGTCACATTATTTTTTCTTCCGCCGGAAGTGTTCCCACCACATACAGATGGCGCTAAGCCCCATGGACCGCCGATGGACCGCCATGTTTTGAACGTATGGGCTCCTATGGAAGCTTCGCTACCAGGTATATTTACCTTGTATTGGGTGCATAATTTTCTTCCACTAGTGTTTTGCCCGGCGAGATGTAGTCGTGCTTCGATCGCCCGAGGGTGATTGATGTCGCTGCCGATTGGTTTGGCATCGCATTTCAGCCTCGCCTTCGCGACCACGTGAATTGATCTTGTTGCGGAAGCCAGGCGGGCACAAGCGATTACGCTGGAACCTTCGCCGAGTCATGTATGAATGCCGACGCGCTTCACCAGCTGACGAAGTTCCGGCGATCGCCGCCATCGTTGTGCGTCACGTGCTTTTGTGGGCGCAGGTTCGCGCAGTAACACGTTGTTGCGCGATGCGCAGTTGTGCCACTCTGTTCTTTGCTGTCACTGCAATGTGTGAAAGTATGGAGAAATTAAAAAGTACACCCCAACACAAAAGTTGTCACGCTGCGTAGCACACGCGCGCGATTAGCTTCCTTTACACGAAAGAAGCAGGAATAAAAATGGCAAATTACGGCACTTCAACGCTGCAGGAAAGCTTCCTTTCACGCGCGTTCGAAAAATGCGCGTAGCTTGGCTCGTGCTCTGTTGCCATAAAACAATAAGGCAACGTAATATTAACGGAAAAACAGGGTCTGCAGCTAACGTGATCATTGTTGCCCTATAGTACAAGCACTTTGGGTTAATCACTCACCGTTCACGAGACATAGCACACTATTTTACACGGTGTGCCTAAGCAAGTACGATGATGGCCAAAGGCATGTTCAGAATATTGAGGATGCAAGTCTCGAAAGCGTTCTTTACTGGGTGTCAACCAACGTAAATTTTTTTGAACGCGGGATACGAGCGCGTAAGAGACACATGTCAGACGAAGGTGGGCGTGCAGATAAGTCGAGGGAACGCTGACGCCGTTTCCTTCGGCTTAATTCTCTGCACGCGCGTGCACCTTCTTTCTCTAGCACGAATCCCTGCCATGGCTCGTTCAAGAAACACACATATAGGGAAAGAAAAAGAAACATGCACATATCGGTCATTTCTTCATTTATTGTCAGTCGCCACGCAAGCTAGCAGAAATATCTCAAATGTCATGAAACTACATAACACTACCGCTTTATTTAATTTGATTATTTTCAAAACAATATTTTGTAGCAAATTAACCACTTGCATTTGCCCTTGTAGGTGCTTCTATACGCTTATAATTGGCTACAACTTCAAAATCAAAAGAACAAAAAGTACCGTATCAAAACAAGTAAGTTGTGTTGCTCCGATGCTTCAAATCAATGGACCACTTGCAAAATAATTTTGAGATTCAAATCAATCAAAAGACGACGAACTCTATTGCAGTGGTTGTGTCTTTCCTCTGTTCTTTTGACTGGTTTAGTTCCCACGAATATGCACCCACCGATCCAGAGCACAACTCTTTTGCAAAATAATGCGCTCCGTGCAGCGTCGGAACTGCAAGACGTGGTTCGAGACATGCTTCAGCCTGGTCCGTTATCGCACAGCTTTCTCGTGTTTCGTGTCACACTTATCACACATTGTGCCAAAGTAGTTTACGCAATTACACGCTTCTGCCTCAATATCGTGCGTAAGTTTAAATGTAGCGGCAAGTCAGAAGCATGTACGGTCATGTAGGGTTTTGTTGACCACAGTGTCGGGTCCTTTCAAAATTTGGTTGGCAACACGGGCGGTACTGTCACCGAGCGCCCACTTTCTTTTTACCTTTACCTGTCCTATACTCTTTATAACGTCTAATATGTTTACTGTCCCTTTTGAACTTGAGATAAACGCCAAAGTATACAAAAGGATTGTCCTTGGTGACGTTGACGATAACCAGATATATCTCCATAAGGAAAATGTGACGGCGCTACCTCAAGTCATTTACCCTATCATCACGATAAGAATGAGAAACGTTTATTGGCTTATCGTTGGGTGCTACCAAGAGAAGGCAAAACGTCTAGGGGCATGGTTCCCCTGCAACGTGCGTAGGCAGCGAGCGCAAAGCGGCAGATTCAAACATTTTGAGTGCGCCTGCACATTCTGGCGCCCATAATGCTTCATGCCAGCCGGGGCGAAATTGTCGATCATCCAGTGTGGTCCAGTTTCTTTTCACCTGCAGCTTTGCTCATTGGTAAGAGTTGAACCAGCATGCCCACAGGTTGCTATATTTCCCATAACGCTGCGGTCTCGTTTGTCTCAGCTGCTGTGCTCCGAGCTTGTTGGTTGAAGAGGCTTTGCTAGCTTCGAAGGTAGGCATCGTCAAATTTGGCGGCGAACGATTGCCGGTGGCAGTAGGGCCGTAGCAATGCCGCATCGAAAGCAGACTGGTTGTCGTATACCATGTGAGCGTGCGCACGGACGAAAGCTTTCTCCTCAAGACTTGTTTTGGGCACTTTATTGGTCGCTATTAACCTACGGTCAGGTATGCGGCTGATCAGAACGCTCTTAATAAATTCTCACTTTCCTCCGGTCACGATGGTGAGGTAATGGTTTAAGCCATTTCCTTGAGCTCAAGGCGTCGAAAAAAAAAAAAAAAGGTTCGGCGTCACACGCTCTGATTTCCTTCCGCTTTAGCTCATGTTATGAGAAATGAGAAAACATTTCTGCGAATCGTGTCCTAGTAATTTCGTTTATTTATTTCTCCGAACCTGAGCTGAACTGGAATGAAATCAAATCCCGAATTGTTTTTTGCTTTTATTTTTCTGTTGGACACGCTGTAACTTAACGCATAATAACACTCTGTTCTTTCACTTTCATCAATCGTTCACAGCCTTACGTCCTGTACAAAGGCGCGCCTGGCTTTCAGCAAGAGCATCTACAACAACAAAAATGCGCAGTCGCTTCTGTCTGAATTTCTTCGATGGTCCCGGCTACTCCATACACGACGTCAGGCTGACAATCTTCCGAACCTAGGGCACCACTCGTCGAGGGGAATTGGAAAGTTGGCGGGCCCCGCAGCTCGGACCAGCTTGTTCGCCCAGTCCGAGAAGGCAATATCCATGACTGTCAAAGTCACGCGCTTCAACTGCTTCGCTGTTGGCAATAAGCAAGAAGCATGCTTACGAGCTCGCTACACTGCGCGCAGGAGGTCAGTGCACTCGCGAGAGGAGCCCCGCAAGTCGCGGCATTTGCCGCCTCTGACAGCCGTCGGTGTGCTTCACAATCGACCACCACCACTGCCTTCGACATCGTTTGTTCGCCTCCATTCGAGGACGGCGTCACGTATGCGCGCGTGAACAGCACTGCAACTGCAACGGCAAGAGTAAAAAAAGGATTTAAACCGACTGCGCTCGGTCGCTGTGCGACGGAGCCCTGGAATGGCACAGGCAGCGTCCACGAAGTGGAGCAGGCAGATGGGCGAAATTCTCGCGAGCGTAGCAGCTGAACGCAGGCGCTTCGAGCGCGGACGCGCTTCTTCGGGGACAGCACCACTCCCGGCTCTGTGATCAAGACTCATCGCGTCGCCTCCATCGCTCCTCCGCTCAAAACGGGCCTCGCACGTTGCGGATAAATCGATGGACGCCGTCTTTATAGCGCAGCGCACGGGTTCATTCGCCGTAGTGACGTAGACTCGTACGGCAACCAGTCGCCTAAATCCTCGGCCTGTTTGCTTACTTCGAACGGCGCCTGACAGATTTGGCGGGATCCTGCCTCCTAGCGCATATGGGGCGAGTGTAATTGAAGCTGAAAGTTGGGACGCCACTCCTCGTCGGCGTTCCGGAGTTGTTCGTCTTGCTTCTTCTTCCCGATTCTCGACGTACCGTGGCTGCTGTCGCAGAGCAGTCGCAATCCGCGAAGCCTCCCGTGTGCGGAGCTTGTTAGCTCAATGCGGAAGCCGGCGAGGTTGACGTCCGCGCGGGCGCCTCACTTTAATTTGTGCTCGTCTCGCTCTTCCTTCTGATTTATATTTGTAACTTATCATACATTCGGCGTCGGCCTAAGTGCGTAAGCATAGCACAAACAGCCGGATTTGTTGCATTTGTAGTTTGTCAACGGGAAGATGCGAGATGAGGAGATAGCAAGAAACACGGAGCATGCAGCTCGGCTGATTTCTTATAGGCCATACATGGGTTCGCAGTCTCACAAAATACGAACCATATTATAGATAAAAGCACACGTAAATGTTCCTCGGCTTTTAAGGAACGTACTATCGGCACCTTGCCTCTTCCATTGATCAGGAAACGTCAAACACAGCTCGTGTTAGTAAAGCTTGAAACATCTCCGATGATATATATGAGAACGCGTGTACATGCTTGGGTGAGCGCGATTTATATCTGCCAGGGTGGGCGTCTCGGCTGGCTATCGATTTCCTTATTGCCCTTTAGGGTGTAAGGAAAACGTGGATAGTGACAGGCAGCTCTGGAAAATGACGTTCTCGGTCATGAAGAGAGATAACAATTAGAGATCCTGGGAAGCAACATAGCCTCGGGTCCGGTTTGCTACCCGGAACGGAAGCTAGGGTGTCAAGAATGGCGACAGGGTAAGAGAGTGCAGTCTGAGCGTCGCACAAACAGAGAGCGCTGCAAATTACTTCAACAAACTGTCATCGAATTCAGTCCATTCGAGAACCTGCACCAATGCCCAAGTTGTTTGCTGAGGCACGGATATCTATGTTTTAGTAGACAAGAGAGCCAGGAACTATTGGGAGAAGACGACGAAGTCCGGCAGTCCGGAAAGCGCGAGATAACGACCGACACTTTTAGGCCAAGGCTGTTGTTGCATAACCCTACTGGTAGTAAATAAACGCCCTTACAGCTTGGTGGAGCTGCGGGGTAATCTTCCAGTCTCCCAACCTGGAACTTCGAAGCCGTACCTTACCTCCAGCCTCAGCGATGCTGGAAGACTCCACCGCAGAAGGCTCCCAGACTCAAGCCATTGTCTTTTCCGGAGTGCTGCCTCAGCGTCACCGACCGATATTCAGCAGGACTGGCGACCAAGACGTCGAGGACTGGTTGGCTATTTACCAGAGGGTACGCCACCGCACCGAGCATGGTCATGATGCCGACTTTGTATGCGCAGGCGCTGCTGCTCTCGTCAATCACTTCGGCTGCCTTTCTTGGTGGAACCTGCCCTTCATCTTTTACTCGCAACTGGAATGTCATCGCCTGCCAACTTCCCCTGCCTTCGGACCAAGAAACCATCTCAGCCTCAAGCCCGCCGCTTCTAACCCAAACCGTGCTTTCCACCTGGCCACAGCGAGCAACTTCCGGCGTGGGAGACTCGCTACTTCTACTTAAGCAGCCTCCGTCTTGGGACCACTTGGGGCACGCCACCGCACCGAGCATGGTCATGATGCCGACTTTGTATGCGCAGGCGCTGCTGCTCTCGTCAATCACTTCGGCTGCCTTTCTTGGTGGAACCTGCCCTTCATCTTTTACTCGCAACTGGAATGTCATCGCCTGCCAACTTCCCCTGCCTTCGGACCAAGAAACCATCTCAGCCTCAAGCCCGCCGCTTCTAACCCAAACCGTGCTTTCCACCTGGCCACAGCGAGCAACTTCCGGCGTGGGAGACTCGCTACTTCTACTTAAGCAGCCTCCGTCTTGGGACCACTTGGGGCACGCCACCGCACCGAGCATGGTCATGATGCCGACTTTGTATGCGCAGGTTAGTTACCTACCTTGTGCAAGATGTGTTCGTTCTAGCGACCGAATGTTTATTGCGGTGTCGTGCCCCTTTGACACATTTGATGCCAATCGGAAAGTTTTGTGCCACTTGCTATGTTCATTTTGTGTGAATGCTCACCTCACTTTCCTTTTACTAGCCCTTTCTGGGGACATTGAGCTTAACCCCGGTCCTGTTAATGACATCCCCACTCCGGTATCCCTTGAATCCATTGCTAGCGCCCTGTTCCGTTTAGAAACCTCTCAGAACACCGTTCTGTCTGAGCTCGCTCTAATTCGTGCTACACAGGCCACCATTGAAAACCAGGTCGGCCGTCTATCCACCCGTGTAGACGCCCTTGAGAAAATTGTAGACGTTGATAAATCAAATCACTCGATACCTGCATCTAGTGACAATACTGAAATAATTAAACTCACTTCCCAAATAAACGACCTCGCACAGAAATGCGATGACTCTGAAAACCGCCTTCGCCGGGACAACCTACTTTTTTTCGGTGTTGAGGATGCGCATGATGAAACTTGGGAGCAATCAGTCTCGCGTTATTTCACTGTGTGCAGATAAACTTCTAATTTCCATAACCAAACATGACATAGAACGCGCACACAGGCTTGGCCGTTTCCAGGCCGGTAAACACCGACCAATTATAGTAAAACTTGCGCGGTACAAAGATAAGTGTAGTATTCTGTCTGCTGGGCCAAAGCTTAAAGGTACGGCAATTTCTATCCGGGAAGATTTTTCATCGCGCGTCCGGCTTGCAAGGAAAAAGTTGTACGCCTATGCGAAACAAAACAACGCCTCCACTTTCAAGATACACTTCGATAAACTTCAGATGAATGATAGACAGTTTTTATATGATGTGCAATCAGACTCAGTTTTACAAGTTAAATCCTAGCCATCACCTCAGGCTTGCCCAGCACTCTTCTTTCCCTCCCAGCCGCTACTAAACCCTCTTGAAACATCACGCAATCGCATACTTTCTGTTATACTGGCTAATGTTCGCAGTTACATGTCAAAAAAAGATACCATTGAAGCCCTTCTCGAGGATAATAACACAGACATGGCCATTTTCACTGAGTCTTGGTTAACCCCTGACATAGATAGCACTGAGCTATTACATGCAGATTCCCCCTACACTATTTACAGACGCGATAGGAGGGAACGAAGGGGTGGTGGCGTTCTTGTCTTCACGAAAAACAGCATTCCTTGTTACCAGCTCCCATCACTGGAATGCACCAGTTACGCTGGTGCATTCCAGTGATGTTCGGTAGATGGATGCAAGAGCAACCTCCAAAATTCCCGGCCATTCCAGAAAATACGCCACTCGAAAGAAGTGGGGAACAAACGATTTCTCGTTCAATTACCTGTACGTCTTATAGTATATGGCAATTTTTTATACGAACTGATGTAGCCCTCTCCAATTCTTTTGCACTTTCTTTCCTCTTTTGTTTCGTGCACACCGCATCTTTACTTGCGCACGTTCGAC
This sequence comes from Dermacentor andersoni, assembly GCF_023375885.2. NCBI lineage: Eukaryota > Metazoa > Arthropoda > Arachnida > Ixodida > Ixodidae > Dermacentor > Dermacentor andersoni. The sequence continues at coordinate 2,856,846 of NC_092819.1, forward strand.
ATCCGCGGGCTCTGCTTAAACAGAAAGGGAGATTTTCACCCGCTACATTTCCTTGCTATTTCTTGTGCGTTGCCTAATGAAAGAATTTATATATTTATTATTTGTCTTATATGAAGTCCAATGACATATCCATTACCGGCAAACGGCCACCGCTCCTCTAGTTGTCTTCATCTGCAATAGAAAAATGAGATAATAAAGAAGAGCCGGCAACGCTAACTCGAACCCGCTCCACGTCCTCTTCGCTCAAGAAAACTTGTGCAGACCTCGGTGTAGCGTACATTGCCGGCAGCGAAGTGCGCAGCTTCCTTGGCACGACTCATCGCTGCGCGTGCAAGCGACGAGGATTCCATAGCGGACACTCTTCCGCCATATCGGATCGCCGGGCCCCGATTCTGGGAAACGGGCTTTGACGAGCCACACCAGCGGAAGAAGAACGCGTACCACGAGGTTGCGTGGCATCGAAGGAAGCGATGCCCGCGCAAAGAGGAATCGCAAGACGAGAAGGCGCACATCTCCAGCGCACTCGGCCCGTGACCTTGTACGCGTATACCGGCCAGTGTGCCACTAAGCGAAGCCACCAGGGCAGCGCACATGGGTTTCTCGGAATCCCTTCCCCACGCGCATCCTTCTCGCATTCTTCTTTTTTTTTTTTTTGTTCGGGCACTTGACAACCGACTTAGCGTGGACCCCCCTTGTAACGTGATCTACAAAGCCTAGTAACCAAGCCGGAAGGCCAGTCAGCATCGCCTATGCAGAGGCTGCCTATTGGTGTGTTCTCGACCAGCGTGAGAGTTACGGGGAGGAGGCGTCCGCCATTGGCTGCGTCACTTTCGCCCCACCTACTTTTCTTCCAGATGGGGAAACCGAGAGGCAGCCACGCCCCTCTGTGAGCATAGTGTGCCGGTAGAGCGATCTAAAAAGCGCGACTGCAGAATTGGGTCATACCCGGCATGCACCGCGACTCAATAAACATCACGTGACCGGAATTCACAGGCAGGCGACGTTTCGGCTGAGCCAGCTCAGCGCCTCTCGTAATTATGTGAGGGTGAGGGGAAAAGCGAGCTCGCTCTTTTCCTCCTGCGCTGAGAAAAGCGGGAGGTGGGCAGCAACACGCCGCGACGAGCGGGTGACGCAACTTTCTGCGGCGCCGAACGTGCGCTCCTGTCGTCGTGTGCGTTTTCCTGCGCACCCGGTGTTGCGTGCACCGCGAGGGCAAGCGCTGCTGACGTTTCGGAGCTGGGCAGCCGTTCTCGGAAGCGCCGCTCGATCGATGGACGGCGCCGCGGGCCCTCCGAGTGAGCGAGCATTTTGAACAGTTCTGTCACGCAAAGTGGTCCATGGGGCCATGCACGCAAGGTTTAACCCTTTATTGCCACAACCCGGCGTTCCCTTCGCAATCGATCTGTTGTACTTTCTCTCTCGTTGTAAATTCACCATTTGCTCAGTATTAGACCAGGTCAAGTACACAGGCCTGATGATTCACCTACACGTCTTATTTTGTCGCTATAGTGCGCCATAGCGGTCTCATGTCAGCAGCACTCTTACTGTGAGGGCAGACTTTAGGATAGTCAACCTACAACGTCAACGTAGCAGCGATGAACAGCGCATGCGCTGATCAAGCAGGTGTGCGAAACGGTTGCACCATCGCGCACGTGGCGTGCCCCCACAAGAGCGCCTCATTGTTGGCCGACTTATTAGCACTGCAGTCGAGAGGCGGCGCCGACATGCGCCGCTTACGCGACGCTGCCACGCGGCGGTGCAACGTAGAATTGTCAATCGTAAGGAAAGGTTGAGATCGCACGATGGCTCCTAATGATTTTCTCATAGGCTTGTCGCCGCGTGCAAAAGTAAGGGAATGCTGGCGCTAAGGAAATGCGCTCTCGCTACCACTTACACCGCATATATCTTCTCGAGGCGCCCCGATATAGGCAAGTGAATACTGGCGAATTGATGCGCTCACGGGCAGACTATGGTTCGACTAACTTCCCAGCACTATAGCAGCGTCCGTCTGTTGCATTAAAAGCCGAATCAGTAAGCACCTCTTCCGATATATGGCACGTAAGTCAAACGCGAACGCAAGCTGTAACCGCCATGGTTTTAACAACGTTGCTCGTATACTTCCCCCCAGCTTGTGTGTTACCCATCATTACTCATGCGCAGGTATACGTTACGACATTCACTAGGCAAAGTCGCTACATTTCTGAGCCAGCTGCAGGCAGCGCTGTTCATCGTTTCGTCCATGCAGAAAGTGTGAAGCGACAAAAGAAAGCGAATCCATTATTACGCAGTCTTCGTTCATTCTCGGTTGTCGTGCTATTCCAGTCGCGTCAATGTTGCAATCCAACAGCCTCTCCTCTTGCTTCTTTTGTGTATTGCTCCCCATTCATGGAGCACAAAGCAGCGTGCCTCGCTGCTGCTTCCTTTTTTTTGTGCCCATTTGGGTATTGCGTGTGCAAAGCAGGAAATGTCCCAAGGAGAAGCTGCCACACTTGAACGACACTGCTGGTTGCATTCGACCAGCGCGCCGCTTGTCTTTTCAAGAGCGACGCCTCGAAATAGCGCTTCTTTCAGGCCATGTTTGTCAAGCTCTCTCCGCCCATGATAAAAAAAAAAAAAAGAAGGACAGCGTGCCTGGATCTCAGGCTCAACGATCGGCGACATATTTCACACGTGGCCCTGTGCTATAATGCTGCTCTAATATTCACGTCTCCCAAACAGTCACAGCGGAGCGTAACGACACATACTGCAACCAATAATATCTCAACGGTTGCAAATAGCGTTCGGAATTTCTCTGTCTTTCACAGAAACCGTTCGCCATGTTCGACGCCTCTCCTCCGAATCTGTTTCGCTGGAAGCTCGCAGGGCTGTCGGTGATAGTGATGTTGCAACAGGTTTGTCCGGCAGTTCTTCCGCCAGAGCATTAGCTGCACCGTTGTTTCACCAACCGTATATATAGCATTTTTCTTATTTCATTTATTCATGACATACACGCAAACCGAAATTCGGTCCTTTCAGGAAAGGCACTCAATACAGTTTAACAACAACGGAAACAACAAGAAACAGAAAAAAAGACAAAGAATTAAGCAAATGCTACCAAGAAACACAATTACACACACACACAACATAGGAAAAGGACTTCGCTTATCACTTGCCTAGTATGTCACGCAAGGGGAATTCCATTCTGATACTATGCGAGAGAAGAAAGAAAATTAGTCCTGGCAACATAGACGTTGAGTGCATTCAGTTGATCGCTACATGCGCGCCTTGTGGACATAAACCGGGGTCTAGGAATCATTCGCGATTAAGGAGTGAGTGTAAAGAATTAAGACGAAGCATCTGCTTCCGTGTTTCGAGCAGGGGAATATCATTTGCTGTGTAGGGCAATCGTTGCGTTTAAGCTAACAATAAATAATACGAATATGCTTCCTCTAAATTTTGTCGATTCCTTAATGTTAAGTTTAGCGTACGGATCCCATGTAATACTAGCATATTCTTGTTTGAGTCGAATAAAAGTAACAGGACTAGGTAATTTAGTACTGGCAGGTGAATTTCTGAGCAATTGTGTCTTAAGAAACAGTTTTCGGAAAGCGGTAGAGCAAATATTGTAAATATGTAAATTTCAAGAGAGGGTATTAGTGAATATTACAGCCGTGTATTTGCAGTTTTCAACTTGCTTTAGCGGGACACAGGCAACTGCGTACTCGTATTTTAATGGGTTTTGCTTATGCGTTATGCGAGGACAGTTTTTTCTTTGTCCAATGTCATGCCCCACTCATCACACTATCTTTGTTTGTTTATTGATACTGTTAACCCCCGAAGGGTCAATACAGGAATGGAGATACAGTCAATATTTACAATACAATGACGAATCATACGCGTCACAACGAAGAAAATGATAATAATACTAATGAAGGCGCTGCTTTTTTTTTTCACATATATTCACAGTAGTAATAATCCGAACACAATTGCACTACTCGCGGCCCCAGCGTGCGATTGTTGATCTAGCGGATCAGAACACTTCTTGATCCGAATGAACAAGATCATGCAGCTCGTTTAGAAATGCATTTATAGAATAAGAGTAAACCAGTGAATCGGGCAGCGTGTTCTATTCCTTAATTACTCTAGGAAAATAGCTACATTTTAAAGTGTCATTTCATGTTAATGGTGGTTCAATATACGTGCTATGTCTACGTCGCAAACGTGCGTTCGGTGATAATTTGAAGAAATCGGACCCGTTAATCTTAAGTTTATTATGAAAGGATGAGGACGAGAAATTTTAATCTGTCCACTGTTGTTTTATTTATAAAGCAGGAAGATTTGCGTTCCGCCACAATTCGCTAGGGGAGTGACCAGAGCAACCTGTGTCAAATACGAATCTAGCTGCTAGACGCTGGACTAGATATAATTTGGCACAATTATTGGCCGTGTGTGGCTCCTATGCTATTTTTGCGTATTCTATAATGGGTCCTATTATAGTCTGACTTGCCAAGCTCTTTATTTCAGGTGTACCACTGCGTAAGTGGCGTCTGAGGCTCCATACCACTCGCTGGCTTTATTGCATACCATATCTACGTGTGCATTCCACCTGATGTCTTCGGTAAACAGTACACCTAAGTATTTATGTTGAGTCAGTCACAAATTTTGTAGCTTTTAGTATGAATGTCCTCTTTTCTCGTTATGGGTATAGACGCAGATTTTTCTGAGTTTACCATCATCTGCCATTGGTCACACCACTCTGTATTTTTTTGTAAACTAGCCTCTAATTCTAGTTCATCATCTCGTGATGTTATCCTATTGGATAACGCACAATTATCCGCGAATAATGACAGTGAAACAGTTGTACAATTTGCGAGATAATGAATAAATGTTAGGAACAGGTGGGGTCATAGTGCACGGCTCTGAAGTACCCAAGGCACTGCTGGTAGGAGAGTGTTTACAGCGCCCTATTTTGGACGTATTGTTGTCGAGACTGAAGATTCGAACCAGTTGCAGTTATATTAAAGTTTTTAAAGAAATCATAAGTTTTCAACGACTGTTTTGGGTGGAAGACATTATCAAATTCTTTGAAGAAATAAAAAATTTGGTCTGTCTATCCACGGTTATTGAGTGTTCCAGAGAGGTTATGAACTAATTCAACAAGTTTCGTTATGGTAAACAGACCCTTGCGCAATGCATGTTGACTTCGTGACAAAAAATTATGCGTTTCGAGATAATTTGAAAGGTGTTTACTAATAATATGCTCCAGCAACTGCTAGCAACTCCAGCATTTGCTATGTCGAACCAGACTTCGACATAAATCCAAGTCTCCCATGACTAAGCCGCAACAGCTCAGAGGTCTGCTCCGACTATACAAAGACTGCTTTTCGACGTCATTGAGGATTCGACAAACACCAGTCCCAAAGCATCGCATAATCACCGAAGACTGCGCTCAACCACTCCGCCAGAGCCCTTACCGAGTTTTGACGCGAGAACGTGAAGCTATTAGGCAACAAGTCGACGAAATGCTGCGCGAAGACATCATCCAGCCGTCGAAATGCCCATGGGAATCCCCTGTTGTCTTGGTGAAGAAAAGGGACGTAACCTAAAGTTTCTGCGTCGATTATCGTCGACTGAACAATATCACAAAGAAGGATGTATACCCCCTGCCAGGGATATACGACGCATCGAACCGGCTCTGCAACGCTAAATACTTCTCATCCATGGATCTGAAGTCTGGCTACTGACAAATAGAAGTCGACGAGGGAGATCGCGAAAATACCGCCTTCATTACGCCAGACGGCCCCTACAAGTTCAAGGTCATGCCATTCGGTCTGTGCCCAGCGCCTGCAACGTTACAGCGCGTCATAGATACGGTGTTAGCAAGATTAAAGTGGCAGAACTGTCTTGCATACTTGGACGACGTCGTTGTCTTCGCTGGAAATTTCGACGGTCACCTTAGGCGGCTTGCGATAGTACTAGAGGCCATCAAGTCATCAGGGCTCACTCTGAAGCCGGAAAAGCGCCGCTTCGCTTACGGTGAGCTTCTGTTCCTGGGCCACGTCATCAGAAAATCTGGAGTCCGCCCTGACCCACAGAAGACAGCCGCCATCGCTAAGTTCCAGCCCCCCTTCGACAAGAAGGCGTAGATTCCTTGGCATGTCTGCCTACTACAGGCGCTTTGTCAAGGACTTTTCACGCATCGCTGAGCCACTGACACATCTAACGAAATGTGATGTCGAGTTCAAGTGGGAAACGCCGCAGGCCAACGCATTTCAAGAACTCCAACCACACATGCAGTCGCCACCGGTACTTGCGCATTTCGACGAGGACGCCGATACAGAAATACACACTGACGCCAGTAGCCTAGGCCTTGGTGCCGTTCTAGCACAGAGAAAAGACGGCCTTGAACGGGTGATATCCTATGCTAGCCGTTCGCTGTCAAAAGTGGAAAGCAATTATTCTACAACTGAACAGGAATGCCTCGCCATCATTTCGGCTACAGCAAAATTCCGCCCTTACCTATATTCCATTCGAAGTCGTCAGCGACCATCACGCGTTGTGTTGGCTAGCGAAATTAAAGGACCATTCAGGACGGCTGGCTCGGTGGAGCCTAAGACTGCAAGAATATGATATAACTGTAACCTACAAGTCCGGACGAAAACACTCTGATGCCGATTGCCTATCACGCGCCCCCATTGCCTCGCCGCCGCAAGATGACGAGGATAACGACGCCTTCCTTGGAATATTAAGCGCGGAAGACTTCGCTGAACAACAACGAGCAGACCCGGAATTGAAAAGCTTCGTCGAGTATTTAGAAGGGCACACTGACGTTGTCCATAGGGCATATAAGCGAGGATTGTCTTCGTTCTCCCTTCAAAACAACTTAACCGTAAAGAACTTCTCACCAGTCCGCGCCAACTACCTTCTTCTTGTTCCCTCAGCGTTGCGTCCAGAAGTAGTGTACGCCCTACGGGACGATCCGACCGCTGGACACCTCGGATTCTGCCGGTCACTATCGAGGATACAGGAAAAGTATTACTGGCCGCGCTTGGCCGCCGACGTCGCCCGTTACATCAAGACATGCCGAGACTGTCAGCGACGGAAGACACCACCGACAAGGCCAGCGGGATTACTACAGCCGATCGATTCTTCTTGCCTACCATTTCAGCAGATCGGGATGCACTTGTTGGTACCCTTTCCGGCGTCAACCGGAAAAATGTGGATCGTCGTGGCGACAGACTGCCTCACCCGCTTCGCTGAAGCGAAAGCTCTGCAGAAAGGCAGCGCAGCCGAAGTGGCTAAGTTTTTCGTCGAGAACATCCTGCTGCGACATGGCGCCCTAGAAGTCCTCATCACCGACAGAGGAACGGCCTTTACAGCGGAGCCATTCTGCAGTACATTCACACAAGGCACAGGAGGACAACTGCCTACCACCCACAGACGAATGGTGTTACGGAGAGCCTGAACAAGACTCTCGCCAACATGCTAGTAATGTACGTCGACGTCGAGCACAAGACCTGCAATGCCGTCATGCCGTACGTATCCTTTGATTACAACAGGGCGGTACAAGAAACAGCATAGATCACGCCGTTTAAGCTGATTTACGACAGGAACCCGACGACGACGCTCGACGCCATGCTGCCGCACGTCACTGTCGAAGAGAATCTTGACGTCGCTACCTGTCTCCAGCGCGCCGAAGAAGCCCGACAGCTCGCCTGCCTACAGATCAAGAACCAGCAGCGTACCGACAGCTGTCACTACAACCTCCGACGACGCTTCGTCGAGTACTAGCCCGGCGACCGTGTTTGGGTTTGGACCCCAATACGCCGATCTGTCAAAGACTATTGCGACGCTATTTCGGACCCTACAAGGTCATCCGACATATTGGCGCACTGTACTATGAGATCGTGCCAGACAGCATTTCGTATTCACAGCGGAGCCACGCACGACCTGGAGTGACCCACGTGGTGCGTCTTGAACCCTTTTATGCACGCTAACAAACTTCCTTATTTTGTTGTTTCTTTGCAACGGGTGTTTTTCTTTATTACTTTCGTTTATTTGCAGCATTCGGTCGATGTTCCTTACGAGGGGGGCTATTGACACGTGTACTTCCTTATCTTTATCGGGCGATACGTTTCACCGCCTAACAAATGTTATCGTACAGCGCAGGACGCGCCTGCATGTATCGAAAGTTTCTGGAATGTTATCGATGGTTCCATCCGCTGTCTGTATCCGAACCTTGTGTAATCTGATTGCATGTGTGCGCGACGCGAATAATGAAGAACTTTGTGGAAGGCACGCGGGCCCCTGCGATTACTCTGGAACGTTCGACGACTGATGTATGAAAGCCGACGCGCTTGACCCGCTGAGCAGATTTCCGACGATCGCCGACTGTATTCGCCGCTATCGTTGTGATGAAGTGTAACTTGCTTTTGAGGGCACAAGTTCACCCAATAAAGATTTAGTTTCGCCATTGACAGTTCTGCTACTGTGTTTGTCCCAGTCACTACCACGTCACAATATCTTGAAATACCCGGAGACTGCCCCGTTCCGTTTGGAATGGAAAATGGCTGCTTCCTTGTTGGTGCGAGCGGCGGCGGCTCGGCAGGAGTGGGAGTGGTAGTGGGAGAAATAAGGGGTGGGAGAAATAAGCCCGAGGATGGGTCTGGCACGCCAGACGGCCAGTTTCGGCGGAACTTTCGCCCGAAGAAAGAAAGTTTGGAGGACTTTGCCTTGAAGAGTTGAACGCGATCGCATTTAAAGATCCCCGACATCTTACCGTGCCTCCTAGCAACTGCAGCGTATGTAACAGTAATGTTTACCTGAAAGCGCTTGCCACGAACGCTATTCATTTATTTACCCTCATGGCCTATCGGCATTAGAGAGGGCAGTCGGTTATACAACAAATAAGAAGAAAATAAATCACGAGCTTATATAAAATATTTTCGAATGGTACAATGTTAGCTGAAGGTAAGATAAATTCAGTAATATAATATGATATATAAAAGTAACATTAAACAAGGAATAGGAAACACCAACAGCAGTTCGTACAAATGTTTGCTATTTTACATTGTTACGTAGTGCTTTTCGAAAATTACAACTATTATTAACGGAAACAATGTCAGAAGGAAGTTCATTCCAATCTTTCGACGTACGTGGCAAGAATGAGCGTAAAAAATGTGTCGAGTTACATGCACCAATTCTAAATTTATGCGGATGATCAGTACGGTGAGATAAGTAATATAGTAGCGACATGAATTTTGGATGAAGTGTAGGGTGGTGATACAGCTTATGAAAAAATGAAAGGCGGCAAATTCTTTGACGTGTTGCTAGCGGTTGAAGACCCAGATTCGATTTCATTGAAGAAACACTCGCACCACAGTAGTAATTCCAAAGAATAAAGCGAGCGGCGTTGTTTTGGATTAGTTCAAGGAAATGTATTAGGTTTACGTGGAAAGGGTCCCATATAGCTGCAGCGTATTTTAATTTTGGCCGTAACAGGGTTTTATAAAGTAGTAATTTTAAAGGAGAGGAAGCACGAGAAAAGTTACGGCGTAAGTATCCGAGCAAGTTGTCGGCTTGGTTAATTATGTATCCGACGTGATGATTCCAAGGCAATTCAGATGTTATATGCCGGCCTAAGTACTTATATGAACTTGTCGATTCTAAAGCAACGTTATTCAAGTAGTACACAGGCAGATTATCGTTAGATCGGGATACTCTCAGAAATTTGCACTTGTTAATGATGAATTCCATTCGCCACAATCGGCACCATTTGCTGACGGCCATGCAGGAAGGGGTGCTTTGTGGTGGAACCACGGCCTCTTGCGTAGGCCGCGATGCAGTAGTGTCCCGGTATGCTCCCGCAGGGAGCAGAGTTGCGCATAGATCCGCCGTTGTGTTCCAGCTCTGCAGTGAAGCAACTCCTCGAGTGCGCAGGAGGCAAATGCAGCGCGGTGTTCCATTTCCTTTCTTCACTGCTGGTCGCGATCTACATGCGGCAATTGTTCGCAAGCGGTGAGCAAGACGACACTTTTAACACAGGCTACCCTCGAACGATTGGCGCAGCCGAAGGGGTGCCAACCCCCCGAAATGTGTAGTTAGTTTAGTCTGTATGTACACGCACATTACAAACACACGCCCACTGACGTACATATAGGTGCCCACTCGATTCCTCGAAATCCTGACTGCGCGCGTGGCTCGTACAGCTCAAAAATTCGCGTGCAAACGCGCAATACCTTGCAACAAAAGGCGGTCAATGTTTTTCAGCATGCATATGACTTTTTCTCGCGGAGGCCGGAAGGCAAGAAATGTTTTGAAAGGGTGTTTAAAGAAAACTTCAAACACGTGTGGTGGACTATTATGTGAGCACATATTGGCTGCCGAAACCAGAGGAATAATTATCGTGGCCAAGAGAACTATCATGCACGCAGTTACGTCAGAGACCGACAACTGTGACCGTCATTCACAGCTGCTTCACGTTTTCGATATACGCGGCACAGACACATAGATTTAAACGCATTTCAAATGTTCCCATGCGCACATTTCATGCAAAGCTCATTTTCACGATTCATATCCCAAACTTAACAGCTGCTTGGTAGCAGCAAATCAGCGAGCGGATTCAAGATGCACGAGCTTCTAGATCAAATTTACTTCGTACAAGGGAATGGATGGGCAACGGCTGGCGGCAGCAGGAGATGAGTACTGGTTCTTGGAGCCTTGGGGGCAGAATTCGAAGTGACTGGAAAGGCAACAAGTTATTAAGAGTAACAACAGGTTCTTTTTATTGCACTCATCACATAAGATGGCAAACTTGCAAAGTAAAAATATTCACACATTGCAGACTGCAATATGACAAAACATCTTTCTTTATCTTTTCGTACTGCTCAGGTTAATTTACTATAACACATCGCTTATTAAACCTACAAAAATAAGTTCACATTCCTCACGGCGACTAAGGCTGATCGAACAAGCAACATATTGCGGGCGGTAAATGCTGAAGCTATCGGAGCTGTCTCATCAGCGGGAGCGCACGATGTTCTCTCTTACTACAAAACAATGAGCACCAGTACATTAATCGACCTTACATAAAAAATCAGAAGGCCGCCAAAAAAATAAAGAAAACAGCATGCAAGGATGCAGCGGGAAAATCGTATCTGCTAGTATTTACTCTGTTTTGAACATGCTGTTATAGAGCCGCATAGTCCGAACAATCGTACAAGCTACACAGCGAATTGGGCTAGTTGCTAAGTTAACATTGTTGGCATATCATGTGCAGCGCGACACAAACGTGTCGTCCATTCTTTGTCCCGCGTCTGTGTCGCGCTGCACATATACTCAAAAAATTGCGCAAGTGAACAACCTCTCATGCCAGACAGACGCATTTCAGTGTGTACAGGAGTGTTACCGGAGATAAATTCTGCTTTAGTGTAAACAAGCCGAACTCACCTCTGTAAACAAGGCAAACGCACCTAGTATATCCTGGTCCCTTTCGGAGCCGGCCGGTCTCGTCCGTCCGCGCGGCACCGAGTAAAAAGTTTGCCACCTTCCGTGCGATTTTTGCAGTTTGGTGCGCGGCACCCCGTCATAAAAGTTTCAAAATGATGTGTTTCGTACCACGTCACCAAAGTTATTAACTTAATATCTTCGAACACCGTACCTGCAACCCGGAGCCGATCGGTGCAACGCATAATCGACGGTCCGTTGACTGCAATTTTGGTGGCATCGACAGAAACGAGTCAGTGCCGGGCCCGTAAAGTTGGCTTCACAGCGGCGCATGTGAACACTTGAACTCATTTTTCTACCACATGATAGATCTCGGCGAATAGCGGTGCGAGCGGCGCCGGAAAGTTGTGCGCCACTCTGCTACCTGCGGGAGCACATACAGGAGCACTACGATGCAGTGGAGGCGAGCGCCAGCTGGAGTTACCGTAATGCCCCAACCACTGGCACGCGTCGGAAAGCTTCGGCACGCGCCGAAGCGTCAAAAGCGTCGGTCGGGAACACGGCGAAGCGTGACGACGCGCAGCGATTATGTCTACTGCCGATGCTAGAAGTTTGCCGACGCGAGGCGACGCTGCGCCGGCGTGCACCAATGAGAGGCTGCGACGCGTCGCAAGCGTCAACCAATCGGAGGCTGCGAATCTTCCGGCTGCTATGCCCATGATGGCCGACCGTGCGAAGGCACCGGCACCAACGATCGTCCAAGTTCTTTGGACGCATGACGCGCGCGACAGTGTTCCTGAAAGACAGTGTTGTAATAGTAGGCCGACAACGACACGACCGACCGACCGACGACCGTGGGTTGTGGCAGCGCGACGTGGATCCGAAGCGACTTCGAACGACGCTGACTAATCCAACCTGCCCACTGGGTTCCGCCGGGCTCGGTACGATCGTCTGCTAAAGCAGCCAACCGAATCAGAATTGCCGCAACGTCTGTGCTTGTGCTCAAAACGAATGGAGACATGTTTACGAGCTCCGAAGTCTGGACAATCAGCACTCGCCTATCGCCGATGTTGTTTACGTTACGCGTAGGCCTAGCGCGCCCATCTAGTTCGTAACTGGCGAGTGAAGGAACCCAGCTGAGAAACTCTGTTGAAGAAAATTAATTTTCAGGTCCGTTTGGTGCTGCAGTGATTTAAAATATGGCACTCCTGACGTCGTGTGACGTGTGATGTGGTGAATGAACCGTGTGGAACTGGGGGGGGGGGTGTTTCGTGTGGTGTCTGGTGACTCAAGTTTAACGGGCAAGTTCTGCGCTGTTTCCAGTGGCAAAGACAACTTCCGAAAGCGGAAGACAGTAGTAGCCGAACTATGGGAAGTACTTACATTATCAGCCGTGCCGCCCGTTTCAGCTGAGACTGCGCTCTTCTATTCGGCATGTGAATCCAGTTCAGTACAAGTTCACTGTGCTCCTTCACTCACTTCTTTCAAGTGCATCCGTCTTTTGGGCTAGTTGGAGATAAATCGCTCGTGTAGCAATCAAGAACACTGACGCACTGAAGCATACGTGACAACGCAGTCATGTTTGATTCAGTGTGTCCTTATACTTGAGCACTGCAAAAAGAAATCTGTTTGCAACGTGTGCCCCGTGTACAGTGCATAGCAGGAACTGCATCATGCAAGACCTATGCATGTAGCAGCGCATACCATGATTGCTTCGATGCCTGCTTCAGAAGCAGCAATACTGAGTCAGTGAAAGTGTAATCGATTTTTTATCTCACTTTTTGTTTATAGAAAGTGTGAGTGCATTGTGTGAGTGCATTCGGTATGCTTAAACTGCTAGAAACCCTTCAGCTTCTACTAAAATGTTTCTTGCTGCGATGCTATAAATTGTATTCAGGACAAAGATCTACTCAAAATTAAGTTATTAATGCATCTGCGCAGAATGTGTTTGATTAACAAGTTAACACTTCCATAACAACAATATGCCGATGCACAGCATATGTGCTTGCAATAAATACATTCCGTAAAGGTGAACGACTGGGCCTACAATAACAAAGTTTGTAGTAGCACTGCGAAAAGTGCTGCTATGCGTATCAGCCACAACAAAACTGCTGCACGTCCAACCTACTTCCATGGAGGCACCTCTGTAAAGACGGTTCGGGCCCTTCCCATTCTTGGTGTAACATTTAGCTCTTCTCTCAACTTTTCCGCATATGTTACCAGCACTGTATCTAAGCATCGGCCCATTCTTGGGTTTGTGTCCCGTGTCTCCCTTCCCTGATGACGTAAGGTTTTCCGAGCACTCTACGCTTCTATCATTCTGTCACGACTTGAGTACTGCTCATCAGTATAGTTCCCGTACCAAACTCGCGACGCTAACAGACTTAAGCTTGTTCAGCGCCGGACAACACGCACCGTCTACTCTCGTCTTTTCGGTTGTCGCAAGCTCATGCCAGCCTACGAGGATTGCCTCAAACCCCTCAAGTAGCACACCCTGCAATACCAGCGCCACATCGCACTAGTGTATACTGCAGGGTGCTTGACGGCTCTCTGAATAGCACTAACCTTTCTTCAGTTCGTCTGAACAAGTGGTCAGCACAGCCCGAGCCCTCATCGTGCCTCTGTTGCCCGACACCACGACTGCATGATTATATCTGGCATACAGAGCTTTCTCTTCACCCCCCTTGGCCATTTGGATTCTCCTTCCTTGGAACCAGACTGAATTGGCACTGCTGTGTGTTGTGCACCTGTTGAATCTGTGCGTGTGTGTCGTGCGGTGTTATTGAGCAAGTGTGTGTGTGTGTGTGTGTGCACGCGGAGGGGAAGGAGGTGTCGTCTGCATCCTGCAAATTCCTGCTCTAGATGGCTGGTTATCAGGCGCTCTAACATACATGCATCAGCCTTTTTCTTTAGTCTAGAGTGCCAAGTTACCACTAAGATTATTATTATTATTATTATTATTATTAGAATCATCACTACGACCACATTGATTTTGTTGAAGCCAGCGTGGCACATAATTCAAAATAGTTCTGGAGCTTTGTGCGCTCTCTTCTAAAAAGAGTGCCAAAGCTGTACGTCTTCTTCATGAAAATGGTGGTGTTGTCTCGAACACTGCTGATGCCTTTGCAAAACATTTCTGTTTGCTATATGGTGTGAAATATGCTTCAAGTAACCTTCCTTCTCAGTCTGGCACAGTGTACGCTATCAGTCAATGAAAACCTTCTTTCCAAGAATATGAAGTGCCTTAAACCTTGCCTTAAACCTTCTCTTTCTTGTGGTGTTGATGGTATTTCTTCCGCAGAGCTTAACCCTTTGAGATGCTGTCTACACAATTGTGCACAGCAGGAGAGTGCATCAATAGCAAAAGCACCGATGAAAGTAATGGTATTTAAAATGTGTTTCATACATTTTGAAACATTTATTATTGGAACTGTGCTGCAATTTTGAATAACGTGCAGAATGTTTTAGCAAAATGAGTGTGAAGGTAGACGGCTGGGTGTTCTTACTCTGTGTCAGTATGTTGTATGTAGCGGGTTCACTTCTTTCATTGTTTTTTACAATATCATGCACCAAGCATAATTTTCAAGTGGCTGGATAAGTGCTTTTCAAGCTTTTCAAAACACGATATAGTACATGTTCTCATATATTGTGTTCCTGTAGTGAGCTTTCGCATGGAGTTTAAATTTTGTAAACTTGACAAAATTCGCTAAACAATTGAAAATTCTTAATATTTTCTGCAGCTGTACACTTTCTACGATTCTGAAAATGCAAGGAATTGGGTGAAAGCAACTTTTCGATCAACGGGATAAAGTGGCATCTGAAAGGGTTAAGACGTATGACAGCATACTTGTTCCCTGTTCTCACAAACATCTTGAATAGTTCCCTAAAGTTTAGTACCTTTTCTAGCACTCGGAAGGTGGCATGGACATTGCCCATGCACAAATCAGGTGCTAGATGTGCAGTTACTAACTGCCGACCAATATCGATCCTCTGCAGTGCGTCAAAAGTGTTTGAATCGATATTGGATTCTTTGCTTTCGGTTAGTGCTAAGAGCATTTTAATAAATGAACAGCGTGACTGTGTGTGCCAACTTAAAACTATTTGAGACTGTGAACAGTGTTCACCACTGCATCGACTTCCAAAAAGACATTTTTTTACTCTCGAACTGGTGCAGAAACAATAAGTACTCCTAAATTCTTCCAATACTATGACAATAAGTTATACGCAGAAAACGCGCCATGTGAAATTTTGATACACCCTACGTGATGCTCCACTCCTTAGGGTCGATGAAATGAAAGATATTGGTGTGTACTTCGACAAAATGCAAAGCTTCTCTTCACATAGATAATTACACAAGATGCCATTCACGCTCTTGGCATTGCATGCCGTATATTGCATGGTTTTCACTCGCCTATTGTGTTTCTAAAATTCTGCTGTGTGCCGCCAACTACTAGAGTATGCCTTTGTAGGAGGGGGTGCAACGAGCAAATCTAATTCTGATCTCATTGAACGCATCCAGAATAAATTGATGTCTATCTTCAAGCACCACTTTTGCCATTCTGGCGACCACAGTTGAGCCTTCTCAAATATACTTCAACTCGCACCTCTAGATTCAAGACTTAATTAGTGACACCTTTTGTTCCTGTATAAGGTGGTCCATGACATTATACATTCCCTAAAGCTTCTTGATCATATGCATTTGTTCGTGCCGCAACAGTATACCAGGTAGCATTCCACATTCGTTGCCTGGCCTTGTTGCAAGATAGTGCTGTATAAGGCTCGACTCAAAACATACTTCAGAGTTCGCTTCCTGTGTTTTGTGCATCTGTAGATAATCACGTAGGATTAACTCCCGTTTACTTTTCCTCTTTACCTTTTTTCCTTATTTGTTTCTCTATCTTGCATTTTTTTGTCTACCACATCCATGCTTTCTGTACATTTTGTCTCGCATAATGCTCGTTAAGTGCACCAGTACAAAGGGTCTCTAGCTGTTCCTGGGCACTACAATAAACATTTGAATGATTATTATTATTGTAGTATAAAATCGTGCTTTTTAAGTATGTACTAGTATACTATTTCAGTGCAGTAGCTTTTGTGCAATTAAAAAAAGGGGCATGAATTAAAAAAGTCCAATAATAATTTGCTATGTGCCTGATCATATACATTGTGCTATTAATTTCATCTCAGTAATAATAATGGTTAGCTACTGTATCCAGTGTTGTGCAATAAAATATGTCACAGCAATTATTGGGTGCCTCGCAGAACACATTGAATATATCTTTCTCAGTCAAAACATCATAGCAGGCTGAAAACAATAAAACAATTTTTTTTTTTGTGGTGACGAAGTGTATAAATTGTGAAAGTAACATGTTTATATATTTCTTATGCTATGCAAATGAGCTGCTACCATACATTCGAATAAGCGCTTCAATAGTACGACTTGGCAAAGGGCATCGAAAGACCCCTATTAAAGCCCTCCAATTCTCAAGCTTGTATTATCTGATGGTATGTCACTTCATTAATGTAAAGAACGACAAACTTGATATGTGGAAACCAGTTACAATAGAACATGGCCCTTACACTGTGAAAATGTTTTGTAGCAATACACTCAATGTGAAGGCCTCCGGATGCGGTGTTGATGCATCAAAACAACCCAGAATAATAGAGGTGATCCATGGGCTAGATTTAACAGAATCAAGAATCGGGGGGAGACAAGCTACGGATTACATAAATTTTAGCTATTCTAGATTTTTTTTGTGAGGGCTATAGGTGTTTTAATTCTTTTTTGCTGATTTTCTCAGAACCCACTTTTTCATGTTCCTTTCATGCACCAACAAGCATAACTATATTGACACGGATGCTTTATCTGTATCTGGTTACCGTATTTCACCGGCTAAAAAATGTTAAACGTTATCGCTCGGTGCAGGATGCGCCTGAACGTATCGGAAGTTTCGCGAATGTTACCGATGGTTCTGTCTGTTGTCGACGAACCCTGTTAATCTGATTGCATACGCGAAACGAATTGTATAGTAGTTTCTGGAAGGCGCGCGGGCACCATCGAATAGGCTGTAACTTTCGACGACTGATGTATGCAAACCGACGCGCTTGACCCGCAGACTAGATTTTCGACGATTGTCGACATTGCTCGCCGCTATGGTTGCGATTGAGTCTCCACTATTCATTTGCCGTCACTACTACGTGACAATATTTCCAACACAGATTCTTTCAGTGATACTTTGCACGCCTGATTCTTACATAGTTGGCTGTGCAGTGAGCTACCAAAAATTAGAGGACGCTTAAGTTTCGCCTTCAAGAGTGGAACGCGAGAGCGTTCCCGTCGACCCGCCAAGGGGTGTAAGACAATGCGCTACGGCGCAGCGATCACTTACGAGCTGCCCCGCATCGGACTTTGCACCCACCAATCACACGGTAAGCGCCGAGCAACGCAGCGTTCGGCGCGGCAACGAAACGTGCGCCTGAGCAAGCGGAACGAACCAAAGAACTCGGTGTCTCTGAGGGAGAAACGATCTACGCGAGCCAAACGATGGGCCTGACGCCTCGATGGGATCGTCCTCTATCTCGCTTGGGAGCACCACGCAGACGCATGACTCCTCCGAAGCAGCTCGGCACACATCGCAGGGGACGCTTTTTCTCCAGACGCGCTACGGCGCAGCGATCACGTCAGAGGCGTGCCGCATCCGACGCTGCACATAGGAATCGCGCTGTGAGCGGAAGGAGGAGCCGCGTCGCCTAAACACGAGGGTTCGAGTGATGCACGCTGGAAGTTGGAAGGGGAGAGAGCGAGAAAACTTAATAAACGCAAGGGTAGTGGGCCATCCTAGTACCGGTCCCCGCACGGCCCGAAAGGGAGAAGCGGTAAGAAGCGGGCGAGTGGCGCGCCACGCGTCGGGGCAGCGCCGCACATTGCGTGGAGGGGTCTTCTGTGTTTGCCGCAAGATGGCTCTGCGTGTGCGCAGAGCGCAGCAGAAGAAATGTAGCGGAAATGTACTTCGCTACTCGCGTAACTGCGACTTCTGTAAGTTACATGCTCATAATTACCGATATACACCGCAGTATAACTTTCTACGGCACGTTTCTAAGGCAACACCGCATTCACTAGAGGCGCTTTTGTACCGCTTTGAAGCATCGAACTCGTGGCTGTTTGGTCTTTATTACAAAGAAAAAAAAAACTCGTGGCTGAGTGGTAGCGTCTCCGTTTCACACTCCGAAGACCTTGGTTCGATTCCCACCCAGCCCATCTTCCAAGTTGCTTTTTTTATTTATGAAGTGCTTCCCTGTATTTATCGCTCACGGCCAACGCCGCCGACGCCGACACCGGCTTTTCTGCGACACGAGCTCCTTAACGCTGCGCGCGTTAAAACCATTAATCTTGCAGACCCCATGTTTTCGGGAAGAGTATGTTGACTCAAACAATGATTAATGATATGCGCAATGCACGTCGCTATATCATTTGCATAGTTTACTGGCTTTATTTGAAGGACATAAATATATCTGGAATTGCTATTCATTATATTGTAAATAACGTTAATTACCTCACTTTCTTGCGCAGGATATAAAAACAAAGAACTATCATTTATTGATATGGATTTAAGCTTATCCATTCAGTGTCTCGAAGGAAAGCAATAGACAATACAGCTGCAGTTATTCCGCAGATCACATGGCCGTGGGATCAAAGCAGCATTTTTTTCTTTCACCTCGAACGGCAGGCGCGCATGTGGTGTCTACACATCACGACTACACGTGACCCACAAAGCGGGTCGCCCTGTCTTGAATGACCAGCCCTTCCTTGGTGTGGGCGAACCAGTCACAACACGAGCGTGTCACAGTGCAGGTCCAGGCGGGGTTTATGTGGAAGATTCTGGAAAGTTCGCAAAAGAATCCGCATTGCGTCCCTTGTGTGTTGCAGATTCTTTAGGGCTGCCGCTTTTGGGGCGCACGACAGAGTTTCACGCTCGGGAGCGTCGCCTAGTTCATTGCCTTCAATTTCAACGTGAGGCCGAGTCCAGTGAAATTTCACCCCTAAACACCCGCTACTGGATGCATGGATGGATGGATGTTATGAGCGTCCCTTTTGGAACGGGGCGGTGGGTTGCGCCACCAAGCTCTTGCTATTATACTGAATAACGTTCAACCTAGGTTAAACAATAAAAAAGAAAAAAAAATACATTGTGAACTTCCACAACCAACTTTTCTGAACCACTATTGCAAACTGTGCTTTTGTAGGTCCCCGTTTTTCTCGTTTCCCTACTTTTATTCCACCAATCCTCCAATCGCCTCTTACTAATCCCAATTGCGGACACGTTTACTTTTCCACTGCTCTCGCTGAACCCAAGGGTTTCAAGGAGGCCAGTGGTGCCGAAATTGACCGCTGGGTGGACGTCTTCACATTCTAATAAAACATGCTCCATAGTTTCTCTAGCTTTACCGCAGCAAGCACATGCTTCTTCTTCCTTCTTATATCTCGCTTTATAGGTGCGTGTTCTAAGGCATCCCGATCGCGCTTCGAAAAGTAATGAGCTTCCATTTGAGTTATCATAAATTGTTTCAATCCTGATTTCGTTTTTTCCTCTTAAGTAGTTACTCATGGCAGGTTTCTTTTCCATTGCCGCCACCCATGAGATTATTTCAGCCTCTCTGACTTTCCGCTTGACGTTCTTTGTTGCTGTGTTGCCCACCTTACAGGCCGCTTACTTGTTGGTAAACTTCCTAGTCCCTTTCCTCCTAGTCCCTTTCCTGTACAGATACGTCAACACTCTCCCACCCCATTTACTTTCTTCCATATTTTTCAGTCATTCTTCATACTCAATTTTACTGCGAGCTTCCCTCACTTCAAAACTTGTCCAGCCTATGTCACCCTGCACAGCTTCATTTGTAGTCTTCCCGTGAGCGCCCAATGCGAGGCGACCCACTGACCTTTGACTCACATCGAGTCCTGATTGTAGCCCTGATTTAAAGCAAACAACCGCATTTTCAAAAGTAAGTCCTAAAACCATTACACCTTTCCACACACCTCGGAGCACCTCGTACCTATTGTATCCCCATAGCGCTCTGTGCTTCATATTGGCTGCATTTCTCTTCCCCTTCACTGTTATTGTTTTTTCCTGTGTTTCCATATATCTATTGCCTTCGTTTATCCATACACCATATTCTGTTACCCGAGGTATTTCCTGGCCCTGTATCGGCACTGTCTGCTCACTGTTTCCATTGAATACCATAACACCTGATTTTCTAACACTAAATTTCAAACCTGCATTGTTGCCTTCCTGTCCACAGATATTAGCCAGACGTTGCAAATCAATTTGCTTGTTAGCTAGCAGCACAATATCGTCTGCGTAAAATAAACATCGAAGCTGCTGCTCTAATACTGTACCCGCCTGTTTGTATGATAGATTAAAACCGACATTACTTCCTTCTAGCGCCCTCTCCATCATCACCATGTACATCATAAACAGCAGTGGGGATAAAGGGCACCCCTGCCTCAGTCCCTTGTTGATATGAACTTTCTCCTCGCTCGTCATCCCTCCCCATTCAAGGCAAAAGGTATTTTCTAGGTAGATCTCTCTCAAAATCTGTCGACATTCTTCACCTAAGGCTTCCCCTTCCAGAATATACCATAAAATGTTGCGGTCTACGTTGTCGTAGGCTCCTCTAATGTCTAAAAAGGCCACATACAACGGTCTGTTTTCTACTTTTGATATTTCAATACATTGAGTAAGAACAAATAAGTTATCATCTCAACGCCTACCTATTCAGAAGCCATTCTGAAGTTCTCCCAAAATGCCATTATTCCCTGTCCATGCTTGGAGCTTTAATTTGATTGCCTGCATTGCTAGCCTGTATATTGCCGATGTAATGGTCAAAGGTCTATACGAATGAATTCTGTCTTTCTCCCCCTTACCTTTATAACTTAAATTCATTCTACTTTGTCGCCAACTGTCTGGTATTCGCCTATCTTTGAAAGTTTTTTCCACTGCTTTCACCAGAGCTTCCTTACTTTTTGGTCCTAGTTCATTTATCAGCCTAACGGGAACCTCGTCTAGCCCTGTGGCTGTGCGCTTAGGAATTTTCTGTTCCGCTTTCTTCCAGTTTAAATTTGTCAGCACCAGCTCCTTTTCCACTTGGGTCTCTTTCATGCTCTTTTTTTCATCAAGTACAACCTCGTCATTGCCTTGGAAAGATTCGGCTGTTGCTTTTCGGATGTAATTTATTGCCGCTTCTCCTTCCAGTCTGTTTTCATCATCGTCTAGGATATGTTGTTGTATTGTTGTTGACTTCCTGTCAAATAATTTTATGTGGTTCTAAAATATTCTAGGTGCGGCCTTCTTTTTCTCACATATTTCTGACAACCAACGTTGACTTTCACCTTTTAATTTTGCTTGCACCACTATTTGAACCGTAAACTTTTTCTCCCGGTATATTTCCCACTTACTGGCTAATTCGTCCTGCGGAAACTGCGCCTTCTTTCCCTGCCTGTGCTCTTGGGATGATTTCTGTCGTTCGGCGATCGCTTCTCATATCTCCCTGTTCCACCAGCTTTTCGCTTTCTTTTTTACTTTCCACCGAACATGTTGTTTCTCTTTCCGTATTTCTGTCGTTATTACACTTAGAAGCTCACAATATTCCCACTCTTTATTTCGCCATTTGCCAAGTTCTTCCTCGACTCTAGGGACTATATTTGTTATTTGTTCAGCGTTCCAATTTGGACTGGCCATTTTGCACTCCTTGCGCTCTTTCCGAACTACATATCCCATTTTCAAAATGATGCGTTTATGGTCACTCCCTATGCTGCTATACCCTTCCTCATCAATGACCAATTCTCTCAAGTTATCATTAATTCCTTCTGTCATGAGACAGCAATCAATGGTTGGCTGCCGGTTTCCCACTTCCCACGTGATCTGCCCTTCACACCAAGGCCCTGTATGCACGATAATGAGGTTATGTTGCTCACAAAGGTCTAGCATTGACTTCCCGTCGTTGTCGGTATAGCCATGTAAATCCTGTATGTGGGCATTCATGTCATCGAATAGGATAATTTCAACTCCATTCCCGAAACCCTTAATATCAGCGCTTATGCATTCCACTAACTCTTTATCCTTCATGGTTATATTGCGCTTAGGTTTACACTGATGATATTAAGTCAATGGCAGGACGTCGACGTACGTAGCGCAAACTACCAACTGTTTAATACTGTTAAAGAACGCGCTTATATGCAAGGAGATATGGCGCGGGGGGGGATATAAAAAGATATTACAAGGTAGCCCCCTTCATTGCTTTACTACATCTTTATTCTCTGTGCAATTATTTTCGGTCCACAAATACGTAACGCCCAGCCAAGTTCTTTTCCCACTCATTGTGCCTCATAACCAAAGATGCTCTTGACATTGTGAATTTACTCTTTTCCATTTGGCTCCCTGATGGATGAGCATTCCGACTCCCCCTCCCTTTCTTTCAGACTTAGTTCTGTTGCACCCTTCCCAAACATAATTCTCAATCACTGGCGGCTCTTCTGAGTCTCTAAGGTTGCGTTTCTGTTACCGCATACACTCCTATTTGTTATGTATTTAACTGATCCTCAATCTCTGCCCACTTTTCCTTTCTTCTGCCGCCCTGCATGTTTACGTAGCCTATTGCATGGCGAGCTCTCTTTCTTGCTTTCCTCCTTTTCAGTTATCGACGGTGATGCTCTTCAGAGGTTCCCTTAGGAGACCTTCTTCATTACTTCCTACTCTGGCCTCCTGAGCGCCCGTAGGCCCCCTAAAAAAGCAACAGTGCGACCACCAAGTCGCCAGCTCACTTCTCGTGCCAGCCTGTAATTGAAGTGGATCCCGTCTCGTTTAAAACCTCCACACCTTCTCACTTCCCTGTTTACTTCGACAACCTCGAAGCCTTTCTCTCGGCTCATTTTCCATATCGGCTCATTAGCAGCCACTACGGCTGCTTGTACGTGATTGTCACGTACAGGCACCTCCGGCGCCGTGCACACCACGATCTGCACCTGATGGGATAGCTCGCGCAAGTCATCCACCCCCTTCGCCAAGCGCTGGGCTAGTCCGCTCCCCTTTTTGTTTAGGACGTCATTTAGCCCACCTGCTACTATGACGAGGTTGCGCACGTGGGCATTTTCCACGAGCTTTTCTTTTGCTCGCTCCATGACAGAACGCAGTGTCCGCCCTGGAAATGTCCCTACCACCACTCTTTTATCGCCTTTCACCCTCACCACAATTGCTTCTGAGCACCCAGCCAGGTTTGAGTAGCCGGCTATAATCACCCTTACACTCTCTCCTACTTCTCCCTGCTTCCCTGTGTCCTTTTCCGTGTGATTCGGACTCGACAAGGGGCATTGACCCCGGTGCCCCTGCTTTTTTCGCGTGGCAGCCTCAAGGTAGGTGCCGTTCTTTCCACGTAACCCTTCACCACGTTGCACGCATTCCACGTACTTCGCTAGCACTTCCTCTCCTGTCACGTCGGGGGACTGTGTTCTATCGTCATGCACATTCACGTTCTCAATGGCGGCCCTGTTCAGCTTTTCCTCGGCTGCTTCAAGTCTTTCTTCAACTACCTTCCATGCATCACGCTCCTTGTTTAGCTCATTTTTGAGCTGTTCCACCTGTTTGACAAGCTCTTCCTGGAAGGCCTCCATTTTCTGCAGCCTCATATCAACATCGCAGTGTGTGCCGGCTGACTCAATTCCCTCTCCATTCTTATCCGTGCTCTCATCTGCTTGAGGGACCCCCCGCGCACTGCCTGCTTTCCCGGTTTCTCGCCATGTATTGCACGGCTTTTTTCTGATGCAAATACTATAATAATATAATGATGCAGAGAGGTCAACTGAGGTCCTTGAGCAGCACCGACTCCTCTGCAAGAATTGTAATGAAATGTACAACGAGCCATCGGTGCCCGTCGCAAAACATAACAGTAGTAAAGCGCCATCTAATTATAAGCCATTGAGAAAATCGGACTTTGATTATTGGCTATTGACACTGCTTAAAAACACGCAGTGAATGATGTGCGGCGGCAGTTAGAATTGCAGGCAAAATTTACCGAGCAAATCGCAGCGTTAACAGGTCTGCAGAAGAGCCGTAGCGGCATCGCTCTTGCGGGAGCTTCGAACTTTATTCCAGAAAAATCGGAGATACCGCTCACAAGGCAGTACGTATGCATTAATGTTCTTTGACCGTTTGCATATGTCAGAATGCTTTAGTGGCACCGCAAAACCACGATAAAGAGTGAGTCGACTGGTGGTGTCCACTGACAGAGAGCTCTAATGAACTAAATCATTTGTGAATGCGGGTGACGCAACTCGCGACGCTCACAAATCTTGGTCCACTTTAGCCTGGGGGACGTCCTTGCCACAAGTTGTCGTGCTCGGTACAATCGGGGATGACAACTTTGTCGCCTCGCTTTTTATCGTGGTTTCGCGGTGCCACTCAAGCATTCTGTGTCCTTGACGGAGGCGTAATTTCTGCTCAGGCAAGCAGGCTCGTCCTTTCTGTATTGCTCGTGTATGGACGCACCCTCCTGTGCGGCGCCACAGCGCCTTCGTGGCTCGCAATGACACGCGAGCTGTGCGGCGCACAAAGGCCACAGCACTCGCTGCTCCCATTTCCCAAAACTTAGCGGTGGTCTTTGAGAGCCAACCTTGAGCAGTCGGCACTTGCACTGAGAACGAGAGACACATAGATGACATTTTCTTTACCGTGGTCGAGATCAGTCCCCTACGACGGCGCATCTTGTAACCCTAGGTAATTGCTTTCATGTCGCATGTTTTGACATGTTAGAGCGCTCGTAATGGCACGCTGCTCTTTAATGATGCTCCTCGCTGAATCGTTGCATCCCTGGGTGTTACTCCAAGAGAGAAACGCTGCTTTAAGCGTCAGCTAATTAGCAACAGCTACAAGACAAGGCTCCGTTAAAGCTCAAACGCTTTCATAAATATGGGTTAGGGATTACGGAGGATGTAAATGAAACGAGCAGGAACATGAATTGTCTGTCATTATGCGTGTTAAAGATAAGGAATAGGTTTGTTGGCTAAGAATTGTAGCATAACAGTTAGCTGTGTTCTTGAAAGCACGAAGCAAAAATGAAAATAAGGGGAAAAAATAAGAAACATACCCTCACAAACAACGCGCTATCTCTGCGGACTTGTCCAATAATACGTCGGCTTAGCTGACCGTTACAACGAAAACCGACACAATACACTGTTTTCAGGAAAATAAAAACGAACTGATAGAGCAATCCTATCTAAATTACAGTTTTGGCGTACAAAAACCGTGCTGCCATCGGAGCCGAAAGCTGAGATGCGCGGACGTCAACTCTACGTGAGAGAATACCGCGTAACAAACTCACGCATCTTTCTTTTCCACTAGCTTGGCTGGCTAGAACGAGAAAAAAAAGGATGTCGGTGGAAAGAATCACCAATTTAATTACGCCCGAGAGCGACAAAGACCCTGCAGCAGCGCTAATTGAGTGTCCTCTGATATGCCGTTCACCGGAGGTATTTAGCCCACGACGAAGTCTGTTCGTGTTAATGTCACGGCAGACTTTAAGCAGTTGCGCCCGCTTCACGGGAAGAAGTGAAAATAGCGATCTTTGCTGTCCGTCGAGATTTCTCGTTTATTTTTACTTTTCTAGGCATGAATTTGACGCGCAAGAAGATTAGGTTAGCCTGAGTGTAGCGCTGTCGAGGCCGTTATCGGGCACTTTCTCGTGACAAGGCGCATTTCCTTGCTTTTTTAGCCGCTCATGGAGAAAGCACGTCAGGTTCTGCTTCATAAATCTTATCGGTATACGGCGAGTCGTTATGCGTAAGAATGTTAAAAAGAGAGAAAGTGAGCATGCGCGGTGATGAGGAATACGTAGTGCGGCAGTCTTTTTCCAACCAGGGTGACCGGCCAAAGGAGGCACGAATGTGCATCTCGATCAGACGCATAAATTGATGTCGTAGGAGACCGTGCATTTCGGGCTTTCGCACAAATGGTGGTGCTCTCGCAGCTTAAGCGATAGAACGTCCAAGTATACTTGTTCTGCGAGGTGTGTTCTCTTTCAGTCGTCTTTCAAAACGTCCCCCAGCAGTGACAGGAATTGCCCGACTGTGATGTTCGCGACGGGAGGTTATTGCAGCGACAAAGTTCACCTGAGGCACCGTTTGGGTAAAGGCAATAGTGTTGGGCTTCGATACATTGATGGTCTTGATAAAAAGTGCGACAATCCTTTACGTAAAGCACTCTGACTCTGCTTCCGTATATTCATTGGCATAAGATAATTGCTGCGTGCCGCTGAAATTGTTGTCGAGCATTTTACGAAAATTTTCAGGGCTGCCGATCATCGCTGTACCTTCCTACAGCGTAGAATTGGCAGACCTGCTGCACAAGTCCTAGCCGGAATACTTAAGGAGCACTCTGAGGACTTCACCACCCAAACCATCATCTGGATACTGGGCCACACTGGCATCACGGGCAACCTGCAAGCCGACAGAGCAGCTCGAGGATTCGTACATAACCGAGCACTCATCACGCCGGCTGCAGAAGACCTGGACCCTGTCGACCTCGAGTATTCAGCCATCGTGAACTACCACAGAGGGCGTCGCTTGCGATATCCACCACCCCATCGAAACCTAAAGACAGAAGATGCCGCTACCTGGCGTAGGCTACAGACAGGCACTTACACGAGCCTACACATATTACATCGGATACACCCCACAGCCTACAGGGACGAATGCCCATGGTGTGGAGCCACACCAACCCTATACCACATTACGTGGGAGTGCACACTACACAACATAGAACACCCAGACACGAACAGAACGAGGGAGCAATGGGAGGCACTGCTTTCCAGCTCGGCCCTCGACGACTAGCTCAAGCTGATAAAGAGAGCTGAGAAGATGGCAAGAGCCAGCGGAGCCCTGGACTAAGGGCCTCGACCATTAGCGGTTTTTCTGATTATTCTTTTAATAAAGTTTATCTATCAATCTATCTACCGCGAGTTTGGTAAGATCGTTGGTTTCGGGACATCAGCGACACTCGTCTCGTATACAGAAGCGGAATCAGAAGCTCTCGGTAATCATCGAGGAGAAGGGAAACTGAGGGGCTCCAATTTTCCTAAGCACGAACACATACAGCCGACGCCCAGTGAAGCCCGGAATACCATAGGTATGGCTGAAATTGAAATGTAGGAACGATGAGGTTTTTGTACACTTCAGTTTCAACCGCAGCTTATTACCCCTATACTTTCCTTGGTTTCGTTGCCTGTCGACGTGATAAAATATCGGTGATTATACTATGCACGCGAACACCGAAGTCGTTATGTTACCGCTGGGGCTCCTTCCTCCTTGGCTGTTTCAACGAGACTTTCCGCTTCCCACTCGTACACAAAGTAAGCGCACCACGTGTTTTATGCGAAGCATATTAACGTAGGTTTCGGGCCTTCGCGCGACGCCCGGCGGTGGCCACCATTGACCTTCAAGTGACCTTCAAGTAGGTCACGTGACATGACGTCACGTGATGACTTCACACCGGCTGCAGATGGGGCCTCATATCGCGCCGTCGGTCGCCTCCCGGCGGTGGCCGCCATTGACCCTCAAATGAGATCACATGATGTGACGTCATGTGATGACGTCACACCGGCTGCAGATGGGTCCGTGGCTTGCGGCCGCGTAGCTACATAGCCGGGTCTCAGCTCGTGCGCTCGCCTGCGGTCGCACAGATGGTACTGCGGCCTAACTCCCGCTCCTCCCGCTAGGGCACTGACGTCACAACAGCCGCAAGCCGGGCTCAACTCTTGCAAGATGGGCTGGGTGGGAATCGAACCAGGGTCTCCGGAGTGTGAGACGAAGGCGCTACCACTGAGCCACGAGTACGATGCTTCAAAGCGGTACAAAAGCGCCTCTAGTGAATGCGGTGTTGCCTTAGAAACGAGCTGTTTCTAAGGCTCAGGCGTGCGTCGCTTGCTCAGGCGCACATTTCGTTGCCGCGCCAAACGCTGCGTTGCTCGACGCTCACCGCGTCCAATGCGGGGCGCGTAGTCGCTGCGCCGTAGCCCATTGTCTTTCACCCCTTGGCGGGTCGACGGGAACGCTGTCGCGTTCCACTCTTGAAGGCGAAGCAGAGTAACGCATGAGTTGTTTCTTCGTCTAGCCGAACCAAATATAGCCTAGCAACAGCAGTTCACAAGCTAAACAGTGGTACAACAATTAAAATAAAGGCTAGTATGCTTCACATCCTGGGCTTAACCTTAGCTAAGCCACAGCCATTTTTCTCCTCCCACTTCGATAGTTCTAATTTTATGGCTCTCATTGCAATTCTACAAGGTGTTTCGGCGAACACTAGCTAAACATTTAAATCTTACCCTTTGCAGAGAGCACAAGTCTAGGCCATGAACTGGACTATACGAAGAGGCGCATATTATTTGCACGGGAAATTTAAATGAATAATCGTATAATTTAAAAAATCCAATAATTACGTTTTTAACTCGTTACCTTACGGAACATATTGCAATTTACAAAGAATTGTGTGGACGACGCCATTTCCGAGATATGCGTGTTAAACTTGCAGTAAATATGCATTGTCGTTCCACTTCCTTTTTTAGCAAAACGACATTTTAAACATAGAAGCACAAAAGCGACTTTAATTTTCCAAACATCGTATGGTCCCACATCAATCCGTTTTCTGACCCCTCATCTACTGAATGTAATGAGTTCATTACACTTTGTTCTGACTTCGGTTTCTCACAACTGGTCATGTCACCAACGCGAATAACTCGGCACTCAACCTCACTACTTGATCTGGTGGTCATATCTTCACCTGACAACGTATCATCGATAACTCACTTACCTGGACTTAGTGATCACGAAATTTTGCGCTTCACGCTAACATTCCCCGAGCAGTATCAATGTAAACAACTAGACAATCAAAAAGTTCAAAAGAGCCAATTTTTCTGCCATAAACTCAAGCCTATGTTCATTTCTTGACGACTTCTTAGCGCAGTTTTTTGAACGACCAGTTGAAAGAAATTGGTGTATGTTCAAGAATAATATTTTAGAATTAATGCGTCAGCATGTTCTACTCCAGCGCATTCATTCCCATAATCAAGCCCCCTGGTATAACAGGTTCCTTAATATGCTCTCAAATAGGAAGAGACGCCTTTTTCGCAACGCTAAACGGACGAAAAAGCCTGCACATTGGCTTGCATATAAAAGCGCTGCCACTGACTACTCAATTACTGCTAAAAATACCAAGCACACATTTTTTAGCAAAACCCTGCCATTACTACTAAAAACCAATCCAAAGAGCTTTTGGAGCGTAGTAAAATGCAAACGTGAAAATAATATTGCATTAACAGTCTGGTAGTCAGGTTTCCAGCTATCTTCGCGCAGACGTCTTGAACAGCGCGTTTGTGCAATCATTTTCGTCTCCCGCGCCTAACAACGAACGTCCCGTCCTACAGGGCTGTAACTTTCCTCCTATAGGGCTGTAACTTTCCTCCTATGGACCCTATTATATTTGATGCAACAGGAGTTAAAAAAATAATAGAAAATTTGAAAATTACTTCTTCCTGCGGTGTCGATGAAATCACCACCAAATTCTTAATTAGCACAGTTGAATATTCGTCTATCATATTGCAATAGCTATTCTCGCAATCATATAACTCTGCAATGCTTCCGCTTGATGGGAAAACAGGAAAAATCATTCCCATACACAAATCAGGTGACACTCATAATCCTTTTAATTATAGACCAATTTCTCTTACCTCAGTACTCTGTAAAATTATGGAACATGTAATTTACACGCATCTCATTAACTTCCTTGACGATATTAATTTCTTTACTCCTCACCAGCAGGGTTTAGAAAAAACTTCTCTTGTGAAGCACAGCTTCTAACATTTACAAACGATTTACACTCTAACCTTGACGCAGGCTTCACGACGGACTGCATATTTTTGGATTTCGCTAAGGCATTCGACAAGGTGTGTCATGCTCTTCTCTTACACAAACTAAGCATTTTAAACATGGACCCTACACTACTTAATTGGATCTGTAGCTTTCATACATCGCGCGTTCGGTTTGTTTCTGCTAATGAATCTAATTCCTCTTTAGCCTCTGTCGGCCCAGGCATCCCTCAAGGATCTGTGCTGGGCCCAGTTTTATTTCTTATATACATTAATGACTTGCCTACTAATATTTCATCAAATATATGTTTATTCGCAGATGATTGTGTGATATACCGCAAAATTTCCAATGACTGTTATGTAACAGCTCTGCAAACTGACTTTAAAATAACTGATTGGTGCAGCACGTGGAAAATGCAACTTAACATTAAGAAGTGCAAAACTATGAGGGCTTCTCGTACTAACTCTAGTTCTCCTAATTACTCTCTCACTAATATATCACTCGATTGTGTGACCTCGTATCGTTAATTTGTCTTGGAAATCGCATATAGATATTATAGTGTCCAAAGCTAACCGCACTTTGGGGTACCTGCGCTGAAATTTTTCTCATGCACCATCATCATGAAAACGATTACTGTATACCACTTACGTTCGTTCGCAACTTGAATATGCTTCATCAATATGGGATCCCTGGCATTCAACACTAATACATACGCTGGAAGCTATACGAAACCGCTCAGCCCGTTTCATTTTAAATAACTTCAATCGGACAGCAAGCGTAACACACATGAAATGTTTATTAAACCTGCCTCTCTTATCCGACCGCCGAAAACACTCATGCATTTCTCTTTTTCACGAAATCTATTATCATAACACCTTTTTACACTTTCTTTGGATCAGGCCAGCACCTTTCATTTCTTCTCGTCGTGATCATAATCAGAAAGTAAGCATATCGCATTTCAATACTATCATGGGCGCGAATTCATTCTGACCAATGACTAGCAAAGACTGGAACAACTTATCGCCTTCATTAACAGGTATAATTAATCCACTAATGTTTAGAAACGCACTTGAAAAGGAACTTTTCTAATATACTTACCATTTGTCTTGCCTATGTGTATGTACCTTTTTCTATTGCAGCGTTTTCATCAGCATCATGATCAAAAAGTTAACAATGCATTTTGTAAATCTACTGCACATAATATGTTTTTCGAACCTCTTTACCATTGTATACATCACATTTGTATTTGTATATTTTGTACCTCTGTTTGTTATCATCGGATGTCAACTCAAATTTGGAATTGTTACTGCTGTTATTTATTTTGTTTGAGTTACTTTTACCGATGTTTACTTTGTACTCTCTTAGCCCCTCCCCTCTATAATGTACTATGTACCTTGAGGGTAAAATAAATGAAATGAAATGAAAAGCAAATGGAACGCCGATGGATTTTTCCGTAATGTTCGAGAATAAATTCTCAGGCGTCATCCTGAGAACTTGTTCCAAGGCGGACCCGCCTTGGGAAGTCTAGCATTTGTAAATTGCAATATGTGTCAAAGTGATTAGTCAAAAAATAATTAGTTATTTTTGCTATTTGGCCAATTATGCATCAACATTTTTTTTTCAGATAATGTCCGCCTCTTTGAGTAGACCAGCTCATGCACTATAGTTGCGCCATCTACCACAGGTAATTTTATAAAACTTTAGAAGTGCTCCCTGAAACACCCGGTATTCATCACCGTCATTGCTGTAACTGGTCTGTACGAGCGCGTCTCATTCTTATCAGCTTTGCATTTGTAGATGAGGTTCATCTTGCTTTCCCGCCATCCAAGCGAAATTTTCTTCCTTCTGATCACTCGCTGTTTGAATGCTTTATTTAGACAATACATTGTCTAGGGTGTAGGGGTTGAAGACAGCTGAAACTGCCTGACAAAGGCCCCCCTACCCATACATTGCTCAAGGGGTGGTACATTACGAGAAGACAGTGCAACAATGTAGAAACAAGAAAAGGAGGAACAAAATGTATGCGGCAGGCAACCAAACATACACAAAAGGTAAGACTGTTGCACCTTATACATAGTGTAGCATAAGTAATGCGAGAGAACAAGGAAATATTTAAACAAGCAAATAATACTGATGAATGTGCAAAACATTATACAGTAAATAGCAGAAAAAAAATTAAGGGAAAGAAAAAAGGCTAAAGAAAGAAATCTTTTCGAGACCACCAGGAGAGCTAAATGCCGTACAGGAGTGTTAGCTGCTTAGGAAAAGATAATTCCTAACCTTTTTCTTGAGACTGTAAGCAGACCTGAATTCCTGAATCATATTGGCGATTTGTCTATTATTATTTAAGAAATGAGGTATAGGTACTCGAGTGTCTGAGTACCATATTTGGTTCTAAACACAGGTGTTCTAAGTAGGTTATGCCTAAGGAAATATTATGAGTTGTCAGATGAAGATGTGGACAGGGTATTTGGGTAATGCAGAATTTCTCTATGTGTATACATAGGAAGCCTTAATTGGAACAGATGAACTATTCTGAGTAGTTTTAGCTTGGAAAAGTCAGGTGCTGTGTGGTCACTTCGTTTAAGCTTCTATATGCAACGCACAGCTCTTTTATGCGAAGCATATTAACGTAGGTTTCGGGCCTTCGCGCGACGCCCGGCGGTGGCCACCATTGACCCTGAAGTAGGCTGGCCGTGGCCTGCAGGACAAATCGATGAGATACAGTGTCAAAGGCCTTGGTCAGGTCAAGGCCTAAGATGCCCCTAACATCCCTAGTGCTGTTATCGAAAATGTGCTTCTTAAGGAGTAGCATTACATCCTGTGTGGAAAGGCCGGGCCTGAAGCCGACCATGTTGTGCGGGAACAGTTCGTTGCGTTCTATGTAATCCGATATCCTGTGCAGGATCGCATGCTCCGCTACCTTGCCTACGCAAGAGGTTAGCGATATCGGCCTTAGGTTGTCAAGGTTTAGGGGCTTACCCGGTTTCGGGATAAGCACAACCGAGGCCGCTTTCCACTCATCCGGGACGCACCCGTTCTCCCAAGTTTTGTTGACCTCTTTCGTTAGCAGCTCAATTGATCTATCATCCAGGTTCCTTAGCAGTCTGTTTGAGATGCCGTCCGGACCTGAGGCCGACCTGCTATTTAAGTTGTGAAGTACTGCTCTGATTTCGGACTCCGTGAAGGGGTCATCGAGCTCTTTTACCGTGTCACATTCGATGTTGGGATATTCCTCTGAATGTCCTGCGCCTAGCGGGAGATATCTATTGGCTACCTCGTCTAAGAGCGTTTGTTCGGTTCCTCCTTCTTGTTTGTGCCTGTGAATGAGGCGGCACAATGTCTGTTTTTGATTGCTTTTGGTTTGCGTGTCATCTAGCATGTGTTTAAGGAGATTCCATTTTCCGCCTGTGCGCATGCGCCCATCGACTGCTGAACAGATTTCATCCCATTGTAGCCTAGCTAACTCGGTGCAGTACTGTTCAATCTCCCTGTTAAGTGCGGCAGCCCTCTTTCGCAAACTCCGGTTAAGCCTTTGTGTTTTCCATCGCCTCAAAATAGAGGCTTTAGCTTCCAAGAGATGTGCGAGGTGCGGGTCCATCCTGGAAACCTCGAGCTCGGTTTGAATAGTTTTTGTAGCCTTTTCAACATCTGCTCTGAGTGTCTCGATGAGTTCGCTGAAGCTGGCGTATTCGCCAGTGTCCTCCTTTCTGAGCTTGCGGAAAGCATCCCAGTCCGTCACTTTAAATTCCCTGGCCTGGGGGGCTCTGACCTGAAGGGTAACACTAATGATGAAGTGATCGCTGCCAAGGTTTTCTTGCTTGTTATCCCATGTTGTTTGCTCTACATTTCTGATAAGGGCAAGATCGGGGGTTGTGTCTCTAGCCACCGACGTGCCCAGTCTCGTGGGGAAACGGGGATCGGTGATGACTGTTAGCGCTAGGTCATCGACGGCCCGCACTAGATTGGTGCCCTTAGCTGTCTGCCTGATGTACTCCCATGCGTTGTGTGGGGCGTTGAAGTCTCCCGCGATTACTAACGGTGACTCTCTAGCGAGCGAAGCCGCCTTCATAAACAGGGAGTGGAAAGACTGTCTCTGATCGGATGGTGGGCTGTAAACATTGAGGATGAACACGCTTTGTTTAAGCCAGCTGTTGGGGATAACCTCAACCAGAAGCGCCTCCATTCTACCGCGACCTGTCTGAATGTCATGTTCAACGTATGCGAGCTTTTTGCTCA
The DNA here is from genome assembly GCF_023375885.2 of Dermacentor andersoni. Taxonomy (NCBI): domain Eukaryota; kingdom Metazoa; phylum Arthropoda; class Arachnida; order Ixodida; family Ixodidae; genus Dermacentor; species Dermacentor andersoni. The sequence continues at coordinate 2,891,413 of NC_092819.1, forward strand.
CTAGCGTAGCTATACCTCTCTTGGATTCCCCCCTTGCCGCCACCGATTTGTAGCCTGCGAGGGTGGGTGTAACACACAGTGTCTCCTGTAGCAAAATTACTAGCGGCCTTTTGGCCTCAGCTGTAATGTACTGTTGCAGCGAAGTCTTGCGCCTTTGAAAGCTAGCACAATTCCACTGCCAAATTACTAGATCCTTTTGAGTGCCCGCCATTTTGCTAGTTTAGATTTTGATGACCCTTCGGGGCCGTCCCAGTACCGTCATTAGCTGCAGCTTGCCTACGAACCTTTGAATTGGCCTTTATCGTCATCTTGTTTTCAACTGCTAGTACTTTATTCTCTATAGCTCCTACTTTACTCTCAAGTGTTCCCATGCGCTGCGCGAGCTGGTTAATGCTTGCCTGATTTTCTTTGGAAATCCTAAGTAACTCTTGGAGCATTTTGTTCTGCGAGCTTTCCGCCCCGGCCATCTCCGACTCGCTCATCTCCAAGTCGTCCTCAAGTGGAGGGGGGGCCTTACGTTTGGCTTTGCTGACCTCGACTTTGCCTTCCTGCGTGCTTTTCTGCACGGCATTATCCGCCGCTTTCGCACCCTCGACCCTGCTTTGAATGGCCTGCGCAACTTTCTGCTTGCATAGCTCTTCTTTGAGACTAGCAATCTCCTGACGTAGTAGTTGAATTTCCCGCTCTGCACTATGCTCTGGCGATACCGACCACGTTACCTTTCTGGGTTTGGGCGTCTTCGCCACTCGATCCGCCCAGGTGAGCTCCTCCTGAAATCTCGTTCGAGACGCCGAGCGCCCTCTGGAACGGGAGCGGCTCCGCTTGGCGTCGCGCCACCGCGTAGATGGCGTCCTGGAGCGACCTCTTCCGAGGGTGCTGGCGACGCTGGTACATACGCTGGAGTCGGGTGACTGCATTCCTCGGGTCACCTGCGTCTTCTCGGCACGCGCAATAGGTGCTTTTTCTGACGAGGGTGATGTTACAGTCGGTAATGTGGAAAGAAGAGGACGCTGATGGTGGCCTTGGAGACAACGAAGAAGAGTTTAGTATTATCGCTGCTCTATGCTTGTTGGCTCAGCCATTAAAAGCCATCTATAAATAGACGCTGGCTTCCTTCCCGTAACAACAACAACGTGAATAATAATAATAATAATAATAATAATAATAATAATAATAATAATAATAATAATAATAATAATAATAATAATAAAGTCGCAGTTTCGCCGTGCAAGGCGCCTCAACGAAGCCAGAATAGTAGTTTTATCGGCCGTATAAACTTCGAGGCGTTCGCTTAATAACTGAATTAACAAGCCTGGTGTCAGCGCACGCGAGCAAGCCCATTGTTGGCTTGGGCAGGCTCGTATTTGTATGTCATTTTCGAAATAAATAATTTATATATATATATATATATATATATATATATATATATATATATATATATATATAAATCACACTCGATGAGCGCGGGCACTCGCTGTGAAAACGCTGGTGTGAGCAAGCGCGACAGCAGGCGCGAGCGAAGTGATCTTAGCGCGGTCTATGGCTTCAACGCAAGAGCGGCGAGAACAGAGCGCGCACAAATGTATGAGTCATCTGCAGATCACTTTAAAGGTACAGCACGCTTGACCCCGCGCGGCCATACAGAGAACGCACTTGCTGGTGGAGTTGAAGCCGTCCTCCACCCTTTCGCGCTGCCTCCCCGCTTGCCTCCATATATGGAGCGCGAGATCGCGCCGCGATCGTCAGTTCCCCTTGCCCCCGATCGCGATATGGGGAGTTGCTGTCGGAGCACAACGCTGATCCCCCTCCCCCCACCCATCGCCTCGCGAACTTTTGCGCGACGGAAGACGGCACGTTTGCGCTCCGCTTTCTTTGTTCGCGCGCGCCAGATTGAGCCGCGATCGTCAGTTTCCTTACCGTGCTTCCACTCGCGCACACAGTATGCGACGAGCGGCGACGGTGACATTGCCCTTGGGCTTTATACGGAACATCACGACAACGGCGCCGGCAAAATATGCGCTTGGGGTGCCCATATAATTCCTATCAGAATATTAGTAATAATAATGTTACCGTCATCATCATCATCATCTAGGCGCTGCAGGCCACGTTCAGTAGAAGGACGTTCTGGGAAACGCATCACTTCCAGCGAGCGCTAATGGTGGTGTTATTTTTTCAGTTTCGTTAACAAAAACATCTAATTTGGGAATTTCTTGTGACTCAACCGTTCGTACTCCGAATGCAGAAATTGCGAAACAAGGCTGCTTTTTAGCTACATTATCTCGAGCTAGGCATTCTCACTTGGCCCACAATTTTGTTGTCGTTGGCCATTAAGACTGAGCGGATGAAAAATGGAAATACTTTGGCACGCCCTACAGTTCTTTTTTTCGTCATTGCGCGTTCCCGTGAAGGATACCACTTTAGTTCTTCGCTCGTAGCATTGCGGTGAAGCACGAAACTGCCCGGGCGTCATCTCGCACATCGTCGCAAGTGCCGCAAGAACACAAGACAGTTCCTCCACTGATGCGGCGCATAATGTCCACGTGGCACGCTTCGCAGGCCCCGGCTGAAGCTCGGTGAACTGCGCAAAAGACTCCGACGCGTGCGTGGTTACACTGCCACAGAGTCCATTGACGCAGCTCTTGTAGCAGATCTTCCTGGAGAAGGAGTGTGAGAAAGGCATACTTGTTGTGTACGCTACGCTAGCCGCAATACCGCTCATACAAACTAACGTAAGATTATCGAACGTTCTTTCTCAGCGACGCGAGAAAAAAAAAAAACGTGTAATGTTCATTAATAAACTAAAACCATCTTTCAATGCTCTAAATTTGAAATGTCGCGAGTTTGCATGAAGATTAGTTATTTGTTTTGTAAGCTTAGTTGCGTTTGGCGGATTGTGTTGTCAAAAAAAGGTCGCTGCTATATAAATGTATCAAGTGCTTTTTGTTTGGTTCTTGTTTTCCCTGAATAATTCTGTTTAAGACTACAACTTCACCCGTATAGTGTAGCTGGAGATAAGGCGGTGGCCCGAAGCGGACAATATTTGCTTGAGAGATCAAAGGACTCAGTTTACTTATCAAACTAATTTCACGAATAACTTCTTGATTACACACTTTACGACTTCTTTTTTTGTATTAGAAAGTGGAAGGGAATCATCATAAAAGTGTCGTCCTGTGTTTCCACTTTCAATTGGCTACTTAGATTGAAATAACGGATGTAGAATTATTCGTTCAATTCAACTCGTTATGCACGCTACACTGGCTCCTCCTATAACTAACGATGAAGTTAGAAGGGCCTTGAAAGGCATGAAACGGGGAAAAGCGGCAGAAGAGGGACTACCAGTCGATTTAATCGAAGATGGTGGAGACATCATGCTTGAAAAAGTGGCGGCCCTTTATACGAACTGTCTATCGACTTCAAGTGTGCCAGAAAACTGGAAGAGTGCCAACATTATACTAATCCACAAAAAAAAGGAGACGTTGAAGAATTGAAAAATTATAGGCCCATTAGCTTAATTCCAATATTATATCGTAAGGAACTGCTTTATTCCAGTCGAGTTCATGCTACTACCACGAAGCTGTGCTGCTGGCGATGATATATACAGATGAAGATGACGTGCAATGGATGATGATATGTGGAGATGATGAAGTTGAAAGTCAGGCATCTATTGCGCTCAGACTAATTCCATCTCGCTGTGGAAGCGGCCGCCTGGCCGTGCGGAAGTATTATGATGTGCAACGAGTATAGCGTTTTAAGCGAGAGGCATGCACTATTTCTGCCCCATGGCAACGGGAATTGGACGGCGTTCTAAGGGGCGAGACGCGGTAATTGACAAGGTGATGTCTGCTCAATGGCCGTGTAAGGTCCAATAAAACGCGTGAGAAAATTTTCGCATAAGCCGGGAACGCGCATAGGAGTCCAAAGAAGAACTTCGTCCCCAGGATAAAAAGTCACAGCACGGTGGGTCGCGTCGTAACGAAACTTGCGAGCGTCCTGCAAGATGCCGGTGGTACGGCGGGCGAGGCGACGACAGTCCGCGAGGTCCGGCAGAAACTGTTCCGAGAAAGAAGCTTCTGGGGGCACAGGAGTCGAAAGGAAGGATACATCAAGGACGAAACTTGGTGAACGGCCATAGACGATGTGAAAAAAGGTGAAAAACCGGTGGTACATTGCGTAGCCGTGTTATAGGCAAATGTGACGAACGGCATGATTGCATCCCAGTTTGTGTGGTCGGGGCGGATGTACATCGCTATCATGTCGGAGAGGGTACGATGAAAGCGCTCCACCAAGTCGTTGGTCTGAGGATGGTAACTGAAAGTCGTACTGTGAATTGTGTTACAGTCGCGCAGAACTTTGATAACGATAGAAGAGAGGAAGACTCTGCCGCGGTCACCAAGGAGAATGCGCGGAGCGCCATGGTGTAAAAAATTTTTCTGTAGAAAGAAATCGGTAACGCGTCTAATTCTATTACTGGCTGCCTTGACAAGTACTCAACTACTTGTGCCGAATCCTTTACCAGGTAAGCGTCCTCTACTGGTAGAAGCTTCAGCCTTTCTAACAGAAACGCAGCTAAACACTTACGCCACGTATTGCCCTCCGACACAATTACTCTTGAAGGGCAGTTATCTTTATGGGTCTTGGCGCTGAGGAAGACCTCGAGAGTGCGCACTTTACTATTTCTGATGTCCGTAGCTAATTTTCACAGGTTCATTCTTTTGTACAGCTTCTTCGCTTCACATTTCTAATTATTGAGCGATACATTATGGTGGCAATGAAAAACAGAACCTAAGGCTTCCAACGCCTTCACCTTATATATCTCTCGTGGAAAGACGGCAAAGCCGCCTACTTTGTCCGATGGGAGTATGCAGTAGGCGTTTGTCTTCGAATAAGACGCCAGGGGAATTATTGCGGGGTGACCGGGCTCAAACTAGTCCCGTAGAAGAACGTCCACACCACTTGAAACGCACCGATGCATTTCACTCGCGGGAGCCCAACTGTACACTTTTCGCACCAGGGAAAGCTTTTCCGAAGCTGCGATCGGCGGCTTCACGGCAAACTTCGGCCCTGAAGCGAGAGAGTTCTTGAGGTCTTCCGGTAGCGTGACGTTTCCTTCGGTGAAAATTGTGCTCCCACGGCATTGTTTTTTCTTCGTTGGACGAGGAGGGCCATGTAGGTGAGACAGGGTACTCTGCCAGAGGAGCTCGGTCGTCTGGTTTGCGAGACGATTAAAAGTTCAGAAGGCCCGCGTCGCTCCATCTTCTCGCATCAAGCCGTGTGTTATAGCGTGAAGTCGCATATCACTGCGCAGCCAGTGCGCGTATGCCTTTTGTATGGATCACGTGATACGTTGCCTATATAAGTGCACTGTGAAATAAACGGTCACCCTTTTGCTTGTTGGAATGCTGCCTGTCTGCTTTATTGCACTGGCGACGAGGATGGGGTGTGTCCGCTTCCACTAGCTCAATACGGAAGCAGTATCATAGACGACCGGCGGTCGACAGCCACGGAAAGGAAAGCGGCGGCAGCCTTGGCCCGGAACGGATGAAATCGTCGGTAGCACAGCAACGAGTCAACGCAGTCATCGCGAGAGCGAACCGATAAGTACAGTCAATGTGAAGCGAAGAAGCTGTGCGACAACATGAACCTGTCAAAATTAGCTAGGGACATTAGAAATAGTAAAGTGCGCACTCTCGAGGTCTTCCTCAGCGCCAAGACCCATAAAGATAACTGCCTTTCAAGAGTTATTGTGTCGGAAGGCAATACGACTCAAAAGTGTTTAGCTGTGTTTCTGTTAGAAAGGCTGAAGCTTCTAACAGTAGGCGACCCTTACCTGGTAAAGGATTCTGCACAAGTAGTTGAATACTTGTCAAGGCAGCCAGTAATAGAATTAGAGGCCTCTTCTGTAGAGATGTTTAGCTCCGATCTTGAGCGACTTATTTTTAGCTCGTGCTGGCAGAACCATGTCTAGCAGTCTCGAGGGTAGCGGCGTTGTCAGTTTTTAGATTCGTTGACGACTTCCCAATTTTCGTAGATATTTTCGTAGACAACCTTCAGGCAGATTCTATCTCCCATTGAAGTGACCCACGAACTTTCGGTAGATTTCTCCATCAGGTTTTTAGACCTTAGATTGTTTTAGCAAGTAACCACGCCTGTTGGCAGTATGAACCTTCGGTTTATAGACCTCTGCTACATTTTAGTTCCTCCGACTAAGCTAGTTAAGCGCAGCATTGCTTACATGTGCCTGCTGAATGTTCTGAGAAGTCCTGTCCACATCGAGCTGCGGTGAGTTTTCTAAAGCAGATTGACCGACTAGAAGAGGCAGGCTACCCGCAACCTGTCCTAGTTTCCGTAGCGAAAACAATCCTGAAGAAGTCGCGAACTCGCGAACTGGACCAGGAGCCACCTCGCGAAAAAGAAAATGTAGCTGTCACACTGCACCACCACCACATGTCGCATAATTTGAAAAAGATTGCCAAGCGAGCTAACGTAAATGTCGTGCTTTCTGCCCCATGCAAGCTCTCTAAGCTCTGCTGAATGACCTAACCCTTCTTTCCACAAGCCACCGGCCTGTGTCACAAAACACGAAAACAAATATGTAGATCGTCAGACAGGAGTCGTTTATGAGATTCCTTTAGATTGTGGTAGAAAGGACGTGGGGTAAGCAGAGCAGTGCCTGAATAACAGGCTGAGGCAGTATGATAACAAGGTCAACATGAGGAGGGAGGGCCCCCTGGCAATTCATTGTAGAAATTGCAAATGTAAGCCAGACTTCTACGCCTGCGCTTTGGTTGCCAGAAGCCATGACAAATGGGTTCGATTAATAATTGAGACCAAAATGATCATTGAGGCATGGTGATAAGTGCGTATCCATTGTATTGCATCCAGTATCCAGTATTGCATCCATATCACTATCACGCAAAGAACTGCTTTACCTGAAGGCTAACGCGCACTGGGAAACTGTGATTGCTCTGCCTGTATAAAATAGTGGCGTTTTGTTCTGAATAAACATTGTTCAAAGCGGCGCCCTGTTTGTGTGTGTTCCTTCTTCGTCCACCGTCGTTATCGCGCCTTCACTTCAGATCGCGCATAGCGTACGCCGCAAGCATTTTTAAAAGTTACGGTTACATTAGCTGCAGTTGCCGGGAAGCGACAATTGTGTGGCCGGTCTGTATATAGTGCGGAGCGTCGTGGCTCTGTCAGTCAGTGCGCTGGTCGATACGATACACTATATATTGCAAAATGAAAACACGTATGCAGCTGCACTCAAATTTCGCATTAGTGTGTATCGTAATCGTCGGGGACTTTTTTCCGAGCCATGAATCGCTTTTTAATTTCTTAAAATCTGCTTCCTTGTCAGCCTTTGAGAGTTGACGTAGAACGAAGCTGCTGCCGACGTCACACAAGCACCACCGCCGCACGTCACACGCGCGTAAGTGCAGCACACATCCTCAATCTTCTAGGCCTAACGCAAGCGCTTTATTGACTAAATCAACGTTGAATTGTAGATTCCGTCAGAAAATGTGTAACGTATGATTTACAAGCTGCAGACATGATAGCTTTACATTGTTATTCCAATATACGATAAAACGTAAATATGTTACGCAGAAACTGAAAGGCCTCTCCTCTCTCAGCTACAGCTTGAGGTCCGTTTGAGTGGCCGCGGCCGCTAGGTGGCGGTACTATTAGCGCAGCATGTGTCATCACTTTTGTAGGCCCTCCGCCTAGCGCAAGTGCGTTATTGAACTAATTGAATTTCTGCAAGTAAAATGCGTCAGAAAATTTGTAACGTACGACTTACAACTAGGAGTTCGGAGAGAATTTCCGCTACTTCGGGTTGTTTATGAACATCTGTCAACCGGGCTTGGGAGGCAGGACAGCGCTGAGAACTTGCGTTGGGACCAGGGTTAACTATCACATCGCCGCTCAATAAAAGCTTGCGGGCTGCATTTAACAGAGCAGAATACAAAGAAATAAGACAACACCATGGTTACAGTCATGTGGGCGATGAAACAGCAGAATATATCGGTCATGAGAACGGATGCACCGAGAATTGGCAAGGAAACATACCTGCGTAATGAATAGACAGCTGATCAACATGGTGCCCGCTCCCTCTGAAGAAGGGAACTGCCAGGGACGCTTTTATAACCGTAGACTATATCGTCGTGGAACCTGGTCTGTCGATGATTGGCCAGTGAATTGGGACGTTAATCTTCACCAGCGAAGCATGCGGGATATGGACCGATGAAGCGAAGAGCAATCTGCCGTTGTTATCCGCAAGGAAGATAGGGTCGGCCACCCGTTGACCGCGCGGCACATGCATGACACGGCGAGGGAACGATGATAACGCCAAGCGCAGCGCGACGTCAGGGACATGCACAGCATTCTCAAACATGGAGGCAGCAAGGTAGCCGGCGAACTGCGTGATGAAGAGACAGCGGATCAGCATGGTGCCCGCACCGCTATTGCCTCACTCACGTTCAGATATGTTGAAGATTTTTTGGTTCTAATTGACAGAGACGGCTGCACCTACAAGGTGGACGAAATAATGGGTCTTTTCAGTGAGCTTGTTCAGGATTTGAGGTTCACCTTGGAGCAACCAAAACAGGATGAACTACAATACGTTGACCTTAGACTACGTATTTAGACGACCATGTCTGTTGGGAATACTTTCCCCGTTCTGCCAAGCCTCTGTTTAACTTCTTCTCAGGTCATTCCAAAGTAGTAAAAAATGCTATTTTCATCTCCGTACTTCGGGACACCCTGGTAAAAACATGTGGGCGTGCATTGGCTGATGCCTTCGCGCATTAGATAGTCAGGCTGGAGGATGCTGGGTATCCGGGTAACTTAATAACGGGCAGCTGTGAGAAGTTAAATGGATAAAAAACTCGAGGAGGCAGGAAGCCTAAGAAAAAAGCAGGAAGAAAAACGTGGTTGTTGTACCCTATGCACACCGCTTGTGTCATGGCCTGGAAAAGGTTGCAGGTCGTACGTGGTGCTGGTTGTCTTTTCGGCTGCTGGAAAATTGAGCGCTGTTTGTCCGGCAGTCGAAAGGCGAGAAAGTGGAGCAGAACGCAATTCTAATCTAAAATACAAAGTGAATAATGTTAATAATGTAGGCTGCACTACCAATGGGGTGTACTCTTTGCCGCTCAAGTGTGGGCGAGTGTACATAGGGTAAACCGGCCGGTGCATCAATGTAAGACTTAGGGAGCCTGAATTGTCCTTGAACATGAATGATTATGCGCATGTGTCTGTCCATTGCCGGCAACGTAAGTGTCACCCTCTGCTCAAAGAGACAACAATTTTGTTTTAGCATACTGATGCATCCACCAGATTAGTCGCGGAAGCAGCCCACATTGAGCGAAAGGGCACGTGGTGCATTAGCCATCTTTCCATCGCGCTTTCTCAGCAGGAATAAGCTTGCCTAGATAGATGGTAACAGATGCCCTGTATACACGTGGCCCGGTTGTGTGTTTCTCGATTGACCATGCGATCGCCTGTGTCGCTTATATGCCTAATGTGTGTTTCAGTAAACTTAGTTGTGAGTCAGCGCTTGTCCTGTGTCCTTTCACTCCGTCGTCGTTTTGTTCGCGCTGTTACCATTATGAATGTATACCAACTCGCCCAAATTTCCACTTTATTGCCACGCATATGTCTCAATATTTATCCTTTCATCGTAATATTTTTACAGTGATAGTACACATTACTAATCATTGTCATTATTGTAATACGTATATCTCTTACGAAATTCACAGGGAGTGATTCTAGACATTTTTACAACCGTGTTATATTTACATTTGCGATTCATTTCTAAATTTAATTGGCTATTCATTGACTATTCTTCGACACGTGCATGGCACTCTCTGGCCATATCTGGGTTTTTGCGCCACCAAAAAGAACGCATCAACATTTTACCTAAAGGCCTTTTCAAGCGAAGCTTGTATTGGCTGACAACTTTCGGTGGCTACGTAGCCGCGCAAAAATGACACAGTTGCTCCCAGAGCACAGCAGCTGAGGGAAAGCGCAATAATAGGGTGGTTTCACTGGTTGCGCGCTCACGCCACGCGCGCAACCAATCAGAGCCGTTTCGCCTCCGCCGGGGAGGGAAAGGGCAAGAAACCGTCTCGCGCGCGTTGCCCCAGCTTCGTTTGCGTCCAGATTATCCCCGGAAAAGGGTTGGGACGACCACTCGTTGTGCGTTCCCCGGAGAAACAGGCAGCCTTCGACGAACCGCGGCGCGAGCTCGCCCGTCAAAGCGTTCGCCGGCGGCGCTCCGATCTAGCCGTTAGAGCCGCCGGAGCCCAGGCAATCCGACAACAACGCGAAGATCCCGAGCTAAGGGAGTGGGAGGCAGGAGAAATCCGGCACCGTTACTTAATAGGTCAGGCGCACGCACGACAAGCCTCGCTACCCCCATTTGCCGGTAGTGGAAGGGCTGTTAATTTTTTCCCCTGTAACGGGCAACGCCTAATGAAGATGTCAAAGCCAATACAGTAGGAACATTGGCACGTAACGCCGCACGAGTCCTCTACGTAAATCACCGAACACCGCATAATTTATCGCGCCAGGTTAATTATGAAGTCATGCCTGTTAATTGTTCCATAATTTTGCGTAAGAGCTAAGCAAACGCAAAGATGATCACTAGGGTGATAATTCCGGCTCGCGACGCAGAGCGCGATTCGCGATTCACGAATGAGGAAAAGAATGCAGTGCCATGGCGACGTCGGTCGGTCATTTAATACATATAGTTTGTGGGTTACGAAACATGACGACTGCTTCCTGGTAGGCGGGCTCTCATGTCTGGGGTTGTTCACTTTGGAATAAACGTGATATATGAAGTAATTATAATGAAATACTCCGCGGTCAAAGTTGATGAATGCAAGCTACAGTACGTTTAATCTCTTAGGGTTTCATATCTATGACGAGTGGAGCGATTGCGCGGGACGAGTGGACGACGAGTGCTCGCGGCGACGTGGCACGCGAGCGTAGCGCGTGCCGGGATTTGATTGCGGACAGAAGGAGCTCGGACCTGGCAGAACATGTTCCTGCGGGGGTGATCGATGCGGCTGCCTCTCGGCGCCTGCCTGTTCACGGACACAGCCGGGTCAGTTCACGCACGAGCGGGCCGATTTACGCTCGAGCCGCCCATCGCCGCAAGCCGCACCGCACGCTTGCGGTCGCGCGAAAAATTGCACGTATCCAGCACTTGCGCACAAATTACCATTTACACTGTGTGCACAGTGTATACCTTACATATTGTAAACCGAAATTAGTGCATAAGTGTTTGATACGTGCAATCTTTCGCGCGACCGCAAGCGTGCGGTGCGGCTTGCGGCGATGGGCGGCTCGAGCGTAAATCGGCCCTAACAGTCCGCTCGGGCAGCCGTCCGGGAACCATCGGCTCCGGCGGCCGATGGTCCACCCTGTTAGTAACAATAAAATTCAAACAGCGCTAGACGACAGGACCAGAAAGAGGAGGAGACAAACACGGCGCTGAACTTACAACTGTTTGGCAAATAAGGTCTAAGTTTGGCAAATAAGGTTAAGGACGCAGAGCACTTTTTGCTTGAAATTTTCTTCTCGGCAAAAACACATAAGCCCAGCATTCCTTTTCGAGCAATAGTCTCTGAACGCCTAACTTGGCAATTAGTGGTATCATCTTACCTCAATAAGCATTTGTCAGCACTTTCCGTGGCTGACCCGTTTGTCGTGCCTAACTCGGAGGCAGTTGTAATGTTTCTCTTGAAGGAGAACCCGGGTTCGTGCTTTGGTTTTAGCATAGATGTGGTCGATTTATTCTATTCTCTTCCCCATAATCAACTTCTGCAATGTGTTCAGAATTGCATCTCAGACCAAAACGATGAGTGAGCATTCCAAAATAAGTGTGGCATTTCGAGTGGGTGTTTCATGGAACTTTTATCCTTTTATTTAGAGCATACCTATGTAATGTGGGAAGATAAAGTTTTCAAGCAAAAGTCGGGGGTGTGTATTGGTGCCAAAATTGCCCCAATACTTAGTAACATTTTTCTAAGTTATGTTGACAGGAAAGTAGAGAAGAACTTAAATGGAAGGTATATTCGAATTTTTCGATACGTGGATGATTTCCTAATTTTAGTTAGGTCTAAGGGTGCTGAATGTGTGCCTGATTTACTCGATGTTTTTTCCAAGCATGGTTCTGGACTGAGCTTCACACATGAGATCCCACAGAGGAACGTCCTGCAGTTCTTAGATCTGGATTGGACCTTTTTGTCTAACCATGTATGCTGGCGATACGCTCCCAGGAGTGAAAAACCTCTTGTAAACTACGCGTCTTGTCACTCTAAGCTTGTTAAATTCGGAATTGTAACAGGATCTATTGGTATGGCTGTCAAAAAATGTGTACTCATCAAATGTCCAGTAGCCTGATGGTCCAAGCCCGGAGATGCAGAGAGGCTGGTTTTCCAGATTCTATAATTGTGACTGGTGCTAATAAGATTATAAAAGCGCTGAAATGTTCGGAACAGCAAAAAGAAAATGTTGTGGGGAAAAAAGTTGTAGTCATGCCTTATGAGCACGCGTTGTCACATCGTTTTAAGAGGGTAGGGGCCAAGTATGGTGTGAGGGTCGTTTTTTCTGCTCCGATGAAGCTGGGTAAATTAGGGGCAGCGGTTCAGAGGAAGCAGGAAGCCTTCAAACGGAATGCGGCATGCAAAGTAAATTATGTCAATAAGTACATCAGCTGCAAGAAGGGCGCTGTCTACCAAATTCCTTTATCTTGTGGCCAAACTTACATAGGCCAGACAGGCCGTTGCATCAATATTAGACTAATGGAGCATGCCAATTCATTGGACAGAAAAGACACTAACCTGGCAAAGCACTGCAGTTCTTGTAGATGCGTACCTTTCTTTGACAACACACAATTGTTATTTTTTCATAGTGACAAGACTACCAGATAAGTCGCTGAAGCTTTTCATATCATCAGAAAATTTAATAGTTGCGTAAGCAAAACATCTTTAATCTTGTCAGCTAAAGAAATGACATTGCTGCATAAAGGGTAGATTGCAAGGCAGGTACTTCGCGTGCGTATGTTGGCTGTCCGGAATTTGTATCTGATCTTCGATGTATGACCGGGCGCATGCGTGCCCAGCTTTTGTACGTATAAATTCACTTCTTACTTCAAATAAATCAGTTGTAAGTTCAGCGCCGTGTTTGTCTCCTCCTCTTTCTGGTCCTGTCGTCTAGCGCTGTTTGAATTTTATTGTTACCATGGAACACCAACTCGCCCAATCCGCTGCCCTTGTGCACCCTGCTGGCCGTGCCTGCGGTCCCACCCTGAAGCCTACCGCCTGCAGCCACACAGCGCTGCAGCTCGCGCGGATGCCAGCCGTGCTGACGGCCCTTGCCGGGGCCAGCGGAACTCGCCGCCAAGGTCAAGCACCGCGACTCCTGAACGGCGGGCGTCTCTTCCTTGCCTGGTGACTGGGCGCGGCAGCTTCACCTGCCATCACAACCGCGGTCGTTCAGCCAACCGCGAAACCTCGCCGTGGTATTACGGGTAGGTGAGTTGCCGGCGGAGTGACAACGGACGCCTGAAGCTAACGAACTCTACTTGGCAGCCACGGATCATTAGAGACGCGTCGCAAAGGCACTTTTAAGTTTGTCTAGGTGTTCTGGTGTATTGTGTGCTGACAACTGCCATTCGCACCCTACTGTACTACGGCAGATAAACGCAATGTTGGGTCGCCACGTCTCCCTCACTGCGTGCTGAGCCTCTCTGCCGACGACCCCGTTGCTATCACATATCTAAGCACATCACTAGGCAATGCCATCTTGCAGCTTTGTTCTTGGGTCCATAGTGCACCGCGAACAGCGCACCTTCACGCGCACGCACATTTGAAACCATTCTGTACTTCTCAGTCTTCCATTTTTCTGCACCCATTGGCTGGCATTGACATTGTATTTATCGTCGTCATTATGTAACCGGTTACTCTAACGAGCTCAGCTTGTCGTCATGTCCTCTGTAGAATACACTCATCGTACCTTCACGCCACCCATCCTCATTGTTTGATTCACTTGCTCGATGGAGTTTCTCAGCTCTTTGGACGCAGCTGTTTCATCACCTGCACTGCAATCGGGTCATGCTGCCGTGTCCCTGAGGGCTTTTCCTTCCGCTTTTCTTCACAGCGGAATTTTCCCTTATCCCTTATAGCCGTTCGTGGGTGTTTAGTTGGGATTCCTTGTGCGCTTATACGGTTCAAGCAGATTTTTGGTGCGCCTTTGTCTCTTTTGCGAATGTCATGCACCCAATGTTCACTTGTACACTAATATTTTTCTTGCTGGAGCTCAACCACCACCCACTTCTTTTTTCAGCACTTGTTCCGTCTATGGAGTACTTCTTTACCGCGTAATCCCGACATTTGGGTTCTCGATCATCCCTAGACGCCAGCTTATGCTCTCCTACAGCTTGCTTTATTTCGTTGTTTCATCACTTTCGTGATCTCCTCTTTACACTCAAAATGTTCTTCAAGCCGTGCTTGTCTCAACTCCTACAGCGAGCTGTCTACAAGCTCCTTATCATCTGAACTCCTTTATTTTATTCTCTATTCCTTCCTGCCCTGCGTCGGCATCTCTCCCAAGCTTTAGGCCTTCAAGGTTATCCGCCCAAGCTATATTTTCCTCGTTGCTCTGTCGTCATTTGGCATAGCTATTCATAAACCCTTTCTGAAACTAGGGCATAGTGGTAAGCGGCTACCTGTTTCCGCATTGTCTCGTTACCTCCCCGTGGCTATACTATCAGCGGTTCCGAGCAGCGCCGCCAGAGCGAATGGCGCCCCTTGTGCACCCCTCCTCCCTCAGCTGCTCAAACAGGCAAGACAAACTCCGGGGGAGGGCGCACTTAATTCCTAGAAAGCAACCTGCGCGACGATTCATTCAATGCGATGCAAGGCGCCTTTGTTTTCGTTCCTTCTTCGTTCATATTATTAGTTGTGTCGCATGGTTTCGTGCCTTCCCTGCTTTTTTCGTTCACAGCCTTGAGGCATTATTTCAACTAGAAGCATTAAGTAACTCAGTAAATTTGCAATCTTAAAATGCAAACGCATTGGCGAAAATACATTCTCAGGATATTTTGCATAGGTTGTGGCTTGCTATCTCAATGAAACAATTTTGGATAATGCATAAATAAAGTTTTTTTCCGAGACAGACGTCGCCACGCGTGTGACATTTGCATATTGTTATATTGTTTCCTGGGTTATGAGCAAGCAGTCAGTCATCTCGATGAATTTCTGGAGCAAACACACACACTTTGCAGAGACTACATTGCCGTGAGAAAAAATGGGAAATCGGTCACTTTGCCCTCGTCTGCTACCACTAGTTGAGCGTGGCACCATGTAACGCTCGTTATATATGCGCACTTTGCCTTCTAGCATGAGCTTGCTACGGTGGTGTATTAGGAATATTATCGATGCAACCCATCTGTGGTGTCAATAGTGGCGAACCTGGATATTAGAATGCAGTGCAAGACACAATCCTCATCGCTTTTGCTCTGGACAGCGCGGAGTGTATATATATATATATATATATATATATATATATATATATATATATATATATATATATATATAATGACACAAGGCAGAAACATATTTAAGCAACGCGCGCAGGTTCATGCACCCCTTAAGAGGACTACGGCGTATTGGAGAAAAAGAAGACGAAATGATGGCACGTGTTTTCGCCGCACGCACTTGCATCGTAGATGGCCGTTGTCAGCGTCTACAAGAAGAAGAGGTGAAGCGACGCTCGAGAGAGAAGGAGAAGGCATTCTTGATCTCCTCTTCAGAACGCGGCAGTCCTTTTTATTTACCCCCAGGGCACAAGTTAGCCCACAATAAATAGTTGTTTCTGGACTCCCTTAATTGTTCGTTACAATTCTGGTGGAGGCGCTGGGTAATGACTTTCAGCCCAATTCGAGTTGGAGAAAGCAGCCCGGAACCACGCCATCTCAGACCCAACGAGTTCACGCCTGTCCACCGGCGCACGAGCCGTCGCCTACGTGGTGAGCCGCCTGAGTTTCCTCTTTTGCCGGAGCAAACTATAATAGCAGCAGCAGACAATCCTGAAATGACATCCCAGACAGCCTCAACCCGCATCGTCGTCGATCAGCCGCGGACGCCGGAGCCTTTTCACGGCGATACCTTCGAAGACGCCGAGGACTGGTTGGAAGGCTTTGAGCGCGTCGCTGACTACAATGGATGGGACGAAAACCGGAGGCTCCGCAACGTTTACTTCGCGTTGCAAGACTGTGCGCGAACGTGGTTTGAAAACCACGAAGCTGTCCTCCGGTCGTGGGATGACTTCCGACGGGAGCTGTTGGCCACGTATCCGAGCACAGACCGCCGGGAAAAAGCTGAAGCCGCTTTGCAAGCAAGAAGCCAACGAAACAACGAAAGCGTGGCAATGTATATCGAAGATATGTCCCGCTTATTCCGCCGGGCCGATCCGAGCATGAGCGAGGACAAGAAGCTTCGGCACCTGATGCGCGGTGTGAAGCAGGAGCTTTTTGCCGGTTTGGTTCGGAGCCCTCCACGCACCGTCACCGAATTCCGCTCCGAGGCGACAACTATGGAAAGGACTCTTCAACAGCGTGCGAGACTCTACAACCGCGAGATGAACGTCGCCTCCATGGATGCGATGTCGGCAATGTTCGGGAACAGCGGCGAGGTCTTACGAGAACTCATAAGATCTGTGGTTCGAGAAGAGCTCCAGAGACAACAGCTGAACAACGGCCCCACAGCGGTCTCTTCTTTAGCAGAAGTGGTTCGCGAAGAAGTGAGACAAGCAGTACGCGAACAGCACCCGCCAGCAGAGCCGCAAGCGTCGTCACCGGTACGGCCGACGGTATCGTACGCCGAGGTACTCAGAGGATCTCCAGGACGTACTTTCATAGCGGCAACTGCGCATGTACCCGAACCTCGGTTCTTGCCGTCTCCGCCGGAGACGAGATTCCGGAAGGCCGACATATGGCGCACTCCCGATAGAATCCCACTGTGCTACCACTGCGGCGAAGCTGGTCATCTCTACAGGATGTGCGAATACCGCAGAGCGGGACTTCGGGGGTTTTCCGTAAATGCTCCTTGCCCAAGAAACGGTGAACGCCCTTTCGAGATCCAGGAGTATTTGTCAACGCGCCAAAGCCCGCAGACTTCACAGCAACATCAACCTCGGTCAACAGTGCCGCTGAGGTATCGATCACCGAGCCCGCGTCCATCCTCAAGCTCTCCAAGGCGACGCCCCCGAAGCCCACGTCGGGAAAACTAATACCGGCGACCTGTGGAGGTGAGGCCGCTGTCGACGCAAGAACAGAGCCTCCAGCGCTGAACGACGGACGCGAGAGCAGTTGCGGAAAAAGTGACGTTGCTTCAGATTTATGTGTGTTTATAGACGGCTGCGAAATTACTGCTTTAGTAGACACAGGCGCAGACCATTCCGTTATGAGTAAAGTGCTTGCCAGAAGACTGAAAAAAGTGCTGACTCCTTGGAGGGGACCGCAAATTCGAACCGCCGGAGGACACCTTATCAACCCGGTGGGCAGGTGCACTTCTAGAATCGGAATACGCGGCTTTACATACGTCGGCAGTTTCATTGTCCTGTCAGAATGTTGAAGGGATTTAATTATTGGAATGGACTTTTTGCAGGCGAATGGTGCAGTTATCAACTTGCAGGAATCCTGTGTGTCGTTCTCCACGAAGCACGCCATCGCGACATTCGAGTGTGAAGAACAATTTGATGCTCTTCAGATTATAGACGACGACGTCACGATACCCCCAAGATCCAGCATAGCTGTCGCCGTAAGAAGCACCGTATTCAGCGACTATGAAGGAATAGCAGACAGTAACACTGGGCTCCTCGTAAAAGGGATCTGTATGGCAAGGGGTCTGGTTCAGCTGCGTGACGGGTGCTCGAATGTCTTCCTGACTAATTTTGGAAATGAAGTCCAGCATGTTGCGAAGGGAACTGTCATTGCCCAACCTAATGCTTATGATCAGATTACGGATTTGAGCCCTTCCGATGCTGCACTACTGGATTCTGACAACGTAAACTCCATACTCGCATCTGTCAACATCGAAGCAGCACTATCACCGAGCCAGAAGCAGCAAATAGAAAACTTTGTACGAGAATTCGCCTCGTGTTTCTCAACGACATCGAAAGTCCAGAGAACATCCATCACCAAACACCGTATCATTGTCGACGAAGCTGTGAGGCCTATTTGCCAGCATCCCTACCGAGTGTCACCGAAGGAGAGAGAGATCATAAACAAACAAGTCGAAGAAATGCTTAGAGACGACGTAATTCAACTATCGACCAGCCCGTGGGCTTCGCCTGTGGTGTTGGTAAAGAAAAAGGATCAGGCCTTGCGCTTCTGCGTTGATTATCGGAAGCTAAACGTCGTCACAAAGCGGGATGTCTATCCCCTTCCGAGGATCGATGACAACCTCGATAGACTACGTGATGCGAAATTCTTTGCCTCTCTCTACCTCAAAAGCGGATACTGGCAAATAGAAGTGGACGAACGAGATCGTGAGAAGACAGCATTCGTCACACCTGACGGACTATACGAATTTAAGGTACTTCCGTTCAGCCTCTGTTCCGCACCTGCCACCTTTCAGCGGATGATGGACACTGTGCTCTCCGGGTTAAAGTGGCAGTCCTGTCTGGTTTACCTTGACGACGTCGTGATTTTTTCTACCACCTTTGTTCAGCATGTGGAACGACTAAGGACTGTGCTCAAAACTATTAGTTCAGCAGGGCTGACGATAAAGCCACAAAAATGTCACTTCGGCTTCCATGAGCTCCTTTTGCTCGGCCATGTGATTAGCTCCGAAGGCATCCGTCCTGACCCTGAGAGGACCGCAGCAGTAGAAAATTTTCCTAGACCAACTGATAAAAAGGCCGTTAGGCGATTCCTAGGACTTTGTGCCTACTACAGGCGTTTCGTCAAAAATTTTTCAAAGATTGCCGAGCCATTAACGCGATTAACGAAAGAAGATATGCCTTTCGTCTGGCAAAGTGAACAAGAAGATGCATTCAATGAGCTACGACGGCGACTTCAAAACCACCCGGTCCTTGCGCACTTTGATGAGGAAGCGGTAACAGACATCCACACAGACGCCAGCAATTTAGGACTCGGTGCCGTCCTCGTTCAATGGCAAAACGGAGAGGAAAGAGTGATTGCATACGCCAGCCGCACTCTTTCGAGGGCTGAAATCAACTATTCAGCCACCGAAAAAGAATGCCTCGCAGTAATATGGGCCGTAGGAAAATTCCGGCCATACTTATACGGTAGACCGTTCCGAGCAATCAGCGACCATCACTCATTGTGCTGGCTTGCAAACCTGAAAGATCCTTCTGGACGACTTGCTAGATGGAGTCTGAGGCTGCAGGAATACGACATAACGGTCGTGTACAAGTCAGGTCGCAAGCACAGTGACGCGGATTGTTTATCACGTGCGCCGGTCGAATCTGCTCCTGTGAAAGATGGACACGACTTTCCGTTGCTTGGAGCCGTGACCACATCTGAGATGGCCGAACACCAACAGTCTGACGCTGAGTTGCTCTCTACTCATCAGGCACCTCGAGGGACACCCCGTCCATGTTCCGCGAGTTTTCTGCCCGGGATTGTCATCGTATGTGATGAGAAATGGTGTCTTGTACAAAAGAAATTTTGAGCACAGCACAGAGAAATTTCTACTCGTCGTTCCTTCAGCTTTGCGATCCGAAATCTAGGAAGCCTGTCACGATGACCCATCAGCAGGACACCTCGGAGTGAGCAGAACGTTCGCCCGAATTTATGCTAAGTACTACTGGCCAAAGCTATTGACTTCAGTACAGCATTATGTACGAACATGTCGGGATTGCCAAAGGCGCAAAACGCCTCCATTTAAACCCGCAGGCCTCCTTCAACCAATAGAACCCCCAGGAGCGCCGTTCGAACAAGTAGGAATGTACTTGCTCTGTCCCTTTCCGACATCGTCTTCAGGGAAACGATGGATTGTAGTGGCCACGGATTACCTAACCCGATATGCCGAGACATCCTTTCTCATCAGTGCAACGGCTGTCGAAGTGGCTGAATTCTTTGTGACCAAGATAGTATTACGACACGGTGCCCCTGCAATTATTATCACGGACCGAGGAACTTCGTTCACAGCCGATTTGACGCAATCCATTATGAAACTGACTCATACCAGCCACAGGAAAACAACTGCCTATCACCCTCAAACAAATGGGCTAACCGAGGGATTGAACAGGACGCTGACCGATATGTTGTCAATTTACGTAGACTTAGAGCACCGTACATGGGACAAGATACTGCCCTATGCAACATTCGCCTACAATACCGCATTGCAGGAGACCACTCAGGTAACGCCATTCCAGCTTGTTTTTGGTCGAACAGTTACCACACCCTTGGATGCAATGCTCCCTGTCAGCGACAGTACAGAACAGAACCCTGACACCAGCGACTTTACAGAGAGGGCCGAAGAAGCACGTCAGCTGGCGCGACATCGCATTCAACAAAGGCAGCGCATCGACGCGGACCGATACCACCTGCGGCGAAGGGAAGTCGAGTATGCCCCAGGCGACAGAGTATGGGTGTGGACTCCCGTGCGGACGCGCGGCCTGTCCGAAAAGCTCTTGCGCCGTTATTTCGGCCCTTACCGAGTACTTCGCCGCATCAGTCCCCTGAACTACGAAGTTACGCCAGAAGGACAAGTGAGCTCATCACGATGCCGGCGTCGCACGGAAACTGTACATGTGGTCAGACTGAAGCCATATTATGACAGGCAGTGAATGTTCGACCAAACATCTATTCTGTGCCATATACCACTTTAGTATGAACAACAGCTTGTGAACAATTTAGTCGCTGTACGCATCGGGACGATGCGTTTTGGAGGGGGGATAATGACACAAGGCAGAAACATATTTAAACAACGCGCGCAGGTTCATGCACCCCTCAAGAGGACAACGGCGTATTGGAGAAAAAGAAGACGAAATGATGGCACGTGTTTTCGCCGCACGCACTTGCATCGTAGATGGCCGTTGTCAGCGTCTACAAGAAGAAGAGGTGAAGCGACGCTCGAGAGAGAAGAAGAAGGCATTCTTGATCTCCTCTTCAGAACGCGGCAGTCCTTTTTATTTACCCCCAGGCCACAAGTTAGCCCACAATAAATAGTTGTTTCTGGACTCCCTTAATTGTTCGTTACAATATATATATATATATATATATATATATATATATATATATATATATATATATATATGCATGCAGAAGAGGCAGGGACGTCGGTTCGAGCACGGGCATCCTATTCTGCCATGCCGAACAGGGACAGCAAATGTGCACAATCAACCAGTGCCGTAGCCAGAAATTTCGTTTGGAGTGGGGGGGGGGGGGGGGCTAAATTTGCAGCTCGGCCTCTTCCTTATAGAAATTGTCGAGAGATCAAATGCATTAAACATTATTATTACCTACGTTGCCATTGACAAAGATGCTGCAAACGAATTCTTGAACGCTACGCACTGTCAAGACAAGTAAAATATGTACTTTGTCATAAAAGAATATACTCGTATGTCTCAAAAATTGTGCCCGAAATAACTGATATCAATATTTCTATGTTTTCTGTATATTTGACAAGTAAAGCAAATATCACACGAATTTTAGAACTGTATCACTTTCAAACCAGCAAGACAGTGCATGCCGCTACAATGAAAAAAATACAAAGGCCATGAAATGAACAAGTTGGGGACTAGTAATGTAATAATACTTATTAATAAAATAAAATTAATATTTTAATAAATTTTTAATAAGTGCATGGCTGGGGTAGTTGGAGAAGTATGGGAGAGGCCTTTGCCCTGCAGTGGGCGTAACCAGGCTGATGATGACGATTTTAATAAAACTTTGTTAGCCTGTCTGCCTTTCTCTCATTTGCAGCACTTTCTCTCTCTCTCTCTCTCTCTCGCTCTGTGTGTGTCATTCAAGAACCTTGTTTATATTTTTGTACATATGCAACGACCAGGGAAAAATCACAATGACGCTGCCCTTTGCTAGAATGTATTGCGCAGGAGCAGCTGTCACCGGTCGTGTATTTTAATTGCTCCCAAAATATAGTCGCAACAGAGAGCACATATAAAGAGCAAGAGTTCTGCAAAATATACAAGGGAGAATCAAATTAAACAGCCAATGCGAATGTATGACAAACGGGGCACTTTATTTAAATGTAGTCTCCATGAGCATTTACACATTTGTGCCATTGACTCAACGAGTCGCGTGATTCCCGTCTCATACAACTCCTTGGGTTGCTACTTCAAAAAGTCTGTAGCTGATTCTTTCACGTTATCGTCCGACACGAATCTGGTTCCCTTGAGCTGTTTTTTTCAAATGCTTCAAAATGTGGAACTCGCAAGGCGACAGGTCTGGGCTGTATGCCGGATGTTGCAGTGTATCCCACTGAACTTTGCCAGTTTTGTATTAACCACATCAGCGATGCGGGGACGGGCATTCTCGTGGAGCAAGATGACCCCATTCCTCAATTTTCCACGTCGTTTGTACTTGATTGCGACACGCAGCCGATCCGACGTTCCACAATATCGCAAACAATTGATAGTCTCTCTAGGTTTAGCAAAATCGCTCAATAATGGCCCCTGACGATCGAAAAAAACGTCAACACCTTTCCAGCAGTAATGACGACCTTTACTTTACTTGGGGCTGCGAATTCAAATGTTTCCACTGTAAGCTTTTCCGTCGTGTTTCAGGCTCATAATAGTGGCACCATTATTCGTCCCCCGTCACAAGTGCAGACGAAAATTCCTCACCCTCATCGTGATACCGAATTAGATGAGTCAAGGCAGCATCGAACCTCTCCGTCTTCTGGCGGCGGTTCAAAATCTTGGGCATCCATTGCGCGCACAAGAGTTGAAAGTCGAGATATTCATGAATTATGGTGTGACCCGAACTGTGATTGATGTCCACATGCCCTGCCAATTCGTTGGTGCTTATCCTCCGTTCTTGTCTAACCAGCCTTTGCCATTGTGTTGGGGGTGATTGCACGGTGGCTTTCGCCCGGTCTTGGATCGTCTTTGCAACTTTCACGTCCTTCTTTGAACCGTTTGCCCCAACGCTTCATCGTGGCCATTGAAATGCAATGTTCAACGTACACGGCAGCCATACGGCGACTCATTTCTTTTTGGGAAACGTCTTCATCTGTAAAAAACCTCACGCACAACGCTGTTTAACTTTTGGAGTGTCCATTATGCCACACAACCATGTTCAACCCAGTGTATGCGAGAATTAAAGAACCTTGATCCTAACACCTGCGTGTCACTTTTGTAAATGAGAGATGCCTCTGTGCCACGTTAATGCCTCGCATATAATGAACCGAACCATTATTGCGCAGGGTGGGTTGGCTCACATTCATTTGACTCGCCTTCGTAGATTAGAAATGCGAAGATACAATGGAATGTACAAATGCCAAGATACAGATGCTAAAGGGCAAAAATGTGACACTGGAAACAAAGTTCACTGCACATATACACAAAACATCGCAACAGGATATTTAAATATACGTATACGCAATAAATCTACGTATCTAAGAAAAAGCCACTATATATGATGCGTCAAACAAGGCAAATAAACATGTTCCACAACCACAGATTCAGAGATCACAGCCCCCCCCCCCCCTCCCTCCACTTCCCTTGATGTATCGCGCGCAACGGAAGGCGGCGCGCTTTCTCGTGGCTTTTCTCCCTTGCGCACACACGACTGAGCCACCATCGTCGGTTCACCTATGCCCCCACCTCTTACGCTTTCACTCGCACATACAGCATGCGGCGCGCGGTCACGATGTTACCGCCTCTGGACTTGGAACATGAGGGCGACGGCAGGAATGCGCCTGGAATGTCCATATAACTCCAATCGCAGTAACATAATAAGAGCATCCGGCAACTGAATCGTCCCGTGGCCCATTACTTGCCGCAAAACAAGTAATAAAATTGAACTTTCACCCTGCGACAATTCGGTGCGCCGCGACAGTCTTTCTTTTTATTTTGTGGCGCGGGGGGCGCCAAAATGAAATAGCGCAAAGGAAAGCATGTTGGCTACAATCGAATGCCTACTTTGGGCACCTAGTGTGGCTACTGAAGGAATATTGAAGAAAAGGTTAGATGCATGGTCCGCAGACAACCGTACGCTACTGCTCGGTATCCTACACCGGCGAGACAAAATTTTGCCGGGAGGTTGCGCTCAAGTGAACGCGTTGCAATCCGTTGAGTACCCGTAGTGATGGCGGCGAGCGACCATGCATTGTTTATTTTTCTCGTCTGCTAGTCAGAAAGCGTACAAAACTCTGCCAGGCGAAAAGCCACTCGGTCAGAGAAAAACAAACGCGCATTAAAGTGCGCTGCGCGGTGGTCGATACAGCCCGAGAAAAACGCATGTGCTCTGGCTGGTTCGGCAGCCCCCAAGTAGCAAGAACAAAAAAAAAAAAAAATAGAGAGAAGGGGCTCAATGCAACCTCGTGAATAGAAGTCCAAGTAAAAAAAATAAGAACGTAGTTACATTTGCTGGCTTTAGTATCTTGACATGGATGCTTTTGCGCAGGATAAAAAAAAATGTTGATATTCTTTTCTCTGCATGACGGCACAAATGAACCACCACAACGCTTCGTCTCATCGGAACTCGCTGCGTGCTTTGTCAACTTGTCTGATAGCGTGTTGATTTCGCTTCTCTCGTTGTATGGTGCGATGTACGTCTTCAGAAAAGTCAACGCACCTTTGGCCTCAAATGCTTATAACAACATTAAACCCACGTCATTTTGGCATTGAAAATCTAAAGCACGACTTTGGAAATGTCAATGCACCTTTCGCATCAAAAGTTCATGAGAACTTTATACCCATAAAGTTTCAGAATTGAAATCCAAACGCTCCCCAGATTCCGCGGCCTCCGCAAGATGCCGCGACGAGCCCACTCACCATCCAAAAGCCTTTGAAACTTCGTGCTCGGATGGAGCTCCTTGCGTAACGATATGCGACTCCCGGTGCATGGGCGTACCGCGAAATCCAGCCCGATTTCGCAATATTCGCGCTAAAATGTCGTTTAGAGCATGAAAAGGACATTCTAGACAACATCAAGCATGATTTCCGGCCTCGGGGATTGTTTTGGTCAGCGGTGCATAACAGCAGCACGAAAAAATTTCTGGGAGGGAGGGGGGCG
This sequence comes from Dermacentor andersoni, assembly GCF_023375885.2. Classification (NCBI taxonomy): domain Eukaryota; kingdom Metazoa; phylum Arthropoda; class Arachnida; order Ixodida; family Ixodidae; genus Dermacentor; species Dermacentor andersoni. The sequence goes on from NC_092819.1 coordinate 2,916,647, forward strand.
TCTGAAGCCCCATAAGACCCCCCCCCCCCCCCCCCTGTTTACGCCCCTGCAATTAACCGAGCAGGGTGTCGAGCACGAGTCCACAAAACCACGTTCATTCTCCACCGCTCGCAGTATGCTTGGGCATGTATGAAGAATTCTGAGTGCAGCAGTTAGGGAACTCTTCAGTAAGTCTCATGAGTGTTCCCACGTGACTGCGACGAATTCCGCAGGCGTACAAATCCTTACTTGTCAATGACTATTTGCGACACAGGCAGTTGTGGAAGAGTCAGCTACTCCATCAACTTGTTTGCCACATGATGAAACTTGAAGAAATACAAGATACGGTGATTGACCACACATTCGTTGAAAAGCTGCCTGCCACTTTGCTTTTTCTCGAGTTAGACTCACCTTCAACATATCGCCTTTGCTGATTGCTCGGCGCAAACGTTATGGTCTGCATTACGCGAACCTACTTCGGTGTTACGAAGAAGTCGGCTGGAGCAACTACTCAGCGAACAAAGTGTAGCAGTCCCGAAACTTGTTAACGCCATAACGTCTGGAAAAGAGCGGGGCAAAAGAAAGAGCCTCCTTTGATGAGACCTGGGCAGAAAGAAAGCTCCCCGGAGGCCGAGCCCCACGAGCCAAGCAGTTGTTGCACTTGGCTCTAACGAGGGGCGTGCACGAGCAGCTCGCCCAAACCCGGCGGGGAGCCAGAAACTCATCGGCACGGCGCGAAATTTGCATGTCCGCCTTTTCTCCGCCAATCCTGGGGAGGACAGCCGAGGCGCACAGCTCAATGGCAGCTCGGATAGCACCGCTGTCGTCACTACGCGCAGGTTTCGCCGTGCGCCTCGAGACAGTTTTCTTGCGCTGTCAAACACAAAACTTTTGAAATAGTTCGTGGGCATAAAGTTTAGCGTAGTTTCGCCTACGATGTTCGTATACGTTATAGCCGCGCCAACGGCGCCGTCATTGTACCGGTGGATAAAAGGGATGGCAGCTTTTAGAGCTAATTTCACGGACATTTGCGGAAACTTGAAGCTGGAGGGCCCTCTGCCGCCTTTCGTTGTAAGAAAAAAAATGTGCGATGCATACTGAGTTTACCTGCATCAAGCAGTGTACAAGAAAGTCTCTTCCGAGGTCCTGTTTCCTATGGCATGAATAAAATCGGGTGCATTATTTTAAGATGCACTCACAATAAAGAAAAAAAAAAAAGAAACTCGACATAGAGAATGAGCAAGCCCGCATTTATAATCGCCAGCTACACGGGTGAATCCGCTGCTCGACAGAAATGAACCCGTTCGAAGTGACCACCTTTTTTATCCGTTTATGTTAAGTGCACGCGCACCGGACTTTTGCGGGTTGCAGCAGCAGCGTTTTTTTCCTATCGATCTGCATTTCCGCCATTGGTGATGGTTGGAGTCTCCTGTATATCTAGCACCTGAATTCGTGCACTTCAATCACTATGTCGATCCATATCTGTTAGTCTGTTGACAATACAAGGTTGATGCAATTAAAGGTTAGTGGGCGTTCTGTATAGAGTCCATCCCTTTCGTCTACATCTGAATTATTCTTTCTTGCTTACTTTCGTTCTTATTCCCGAGGTATTGCCACCGCGGCGGTAGCAGAGCTGCGAATTTCTTACAAGCGCGAAATCTTCAAACCATGTATGACTGATCGAAAAAGGCACCAGCGTAGGTTAAATAAGGCATACAACTCCCGTCTCCCTAGTGCTTAGGCTCTCTGCGTTCCCAGAAAAACTACGAGGTCAGTTACCTCCCCCCCCCCCATTTCCTCCTTCTCATTTGCTCTAGAATAATCACTGCCCAAAGCTGTAGAAAGGATGAAGACACTACTGAGAGCCGTCAAGGTCGCCTGCTTTGTGCGAATCTCAGCGCGGTAGTGACACGGTGGTGCGACTGAACATTCTGAATAGCCACCAGGGAACGCGAGTTTTCGGACGACAAGAGACAAGCAGCTGCGACGAGCAGATCATTCGACACTCGGGGCCTCTCGGTAAGTGCTGAAAACCTTTTCCCTTTTTTATTTTTACGCACAAGTGTTAAGCGCTGTTCAAATTCAGCAAAGATATATCGTGTACCTAGGCGCGCTCAAGACCACGTGCATGCATAAGATGCGGGGAACAAGAGGCTAGGGCAACCGAGAATTGACGCTATGTCGTGTAACCTATGCCGATGAGCAAAAACCCACAAAGGGTGGACAAATTAGCCGATCTCTTACGCATGTTGGGCCTCTGGGCCGTACTTATCGGCGACAAGGTGGCCTAGCCACCTGCGGGATTATCTTACTCAGCTATGTCTTATGCTCGGTTGCAATAGTCGGACATTCAAATCCCCCCCCCCCCTCTTTATTTAACTATGGTGTATCTGCGTATGACATCCTCCAGTGCACTACATCTGCAGGCTCGGAGTGGCGCCTGACACCGGCGAAAGATGCCGAGGGCGAGTGGCGCTATACTAATCCAGGCACAACCAAATTAGGAAGGCCCACTAAGCTTGAACAAAGACACTCCCTCTCCAGAACAGGAATTGGCCTCCCTGGTGCAGTATTCGGCCACAACTACCCTAATGATCTCCTCAATGAACCAATGGCCCTCAGTCCCCAGCGGCTGTGGAGCACCTCACCAAGGCGGTGGTCAGACTTGCAACGCATCAGAGGGTGCTAAGAATACCTGGATCCGGACAGGCCGCCAATGGAGACTGACACTTGCAACGTTTAACACCCGAACCCTCTCGAGTGAGGCTAGCTTAGCAGGGCTCTTCGAAGAACTATCAGACATAGTTTGGGATATGATCGGCCTTAGGGATATTAGAAGAACTGGTGAGGCTTACACATTGCTGAATAACGGCCATGTCCTCTGCTATAGAGGTCTCCCGGATAAGAAGCAATACGGGGTAGGATTCCTAATCGATAAATATATAGCGAGAAACATTGACGAATTCTACAGCATCAACGAGAGGGTAGCAGTAGCCGTAATCAAACTCAATAAGAGGTATAGGTTAAAGGTAGTACAAACCTACGCTCCAACGTCCAGTCATGACGATGAGGAAGTAGATCAGTTTTATCAAGATGTTGAATTAGGGACGAGAAAAGTGCAAACGCGGTATACAGCAGTAATGCGAGACTTCAATGCAAAAGGGGGGGCGGGGGAGCAGGCCGGTGAACAGGCAATTGGCAACTACGGTGTCAATTCTAGAAACGCGAGAGTTAGATGCCGGTAGAATTCGCAGAAAGGAATAATCTGAGAATAATGAACACTTTTTTCAGGAAACGTAGCAGCAGAAAATTGACCTGGAAAAGCCCTGATGGTTAAACAAGAAATGAAATTGATTTCACACTTTCTGCCAATCGCAGGGCGTAGAAGTAATAGGTAGGATTAAGGTGTAGTGATCATAGGTTAGTGAGGGCTAGGATTTACCTCAATTTGAAAAGAGAAAGAGTAAAATTGGTCAAAAAAAAATAGGTCAACTTAGGTAAAAGGAGACAAATTTAGGCTGGTACTTGCAAACAAATATGCAGCCTTAGCAAAAAGCGATGATGATGATATCATAGAGGTAAAGAATGAAACCGTAACGAGGCTGGCTTCAGACGCAGCAATCGAAGTGGGAGGCAAGGTACCAAGGCAACCAGTAGGCAAGCTCTTCCAAGGAACAAAGGACCTAATAAAGAAACGACAAAGAATGAAAGTGTCAAACTCAAGAGACAAGATAGCATTCACCAAACTGTCAAAACTGCTCAACAAAGCGAAAATAAGTGATATTAAAAATTATAACGTGAGAAAGACTGAAGAAGCTGCTAAAAATGGACGCAGCCTGAAATCACAGTGAAGGAAACTTGGCATAGAACAAACCAAGATATATGCACTGAAAGATAAGCAGCGTAATATCATCAGCAATCTCGAAGGTATCATAAAAGCAGTGGAAGAATTCTATACTGACCTTTACAGTACCCAGAGGACTCAGGAGCACTCTATTCTAAACAATAATGAACAATATACAGAAATTCCTCCTATAACTAAGATGAGGTCGGAAAGGCCTTGCAAGGCATGAAACGGGGAAAAGCAGCAGGAGAGGATGGAATAACAGTCGATTTATTCAAAGATGGAGGAGGCATAATGGTAGGAAAACTGGTGGCTCTCTATAGGAAGTGCCTAGCGACTGCAAGGTTCCCAGAACACCGGAAGAAGGCAAACATTATACGAATCCACAAAACGGGTGACGTTAAAGAACTAAAAAATTCTAGGCCCATTAGCGTACTCCCAATATTATATACAGTATTTACTAAAATAATCTCCAATAGAATAAGGGCAACACTGGAATTTCGTCAACCAAGGGAACAGGCTGGCTTCAGGAAAGGTTACGCTAGATCACATCCATGTCATTAACCAGGTTATCGAGAAATTCGCAGAGTACAATAAGCCTCTCTATATGGCTGTCATAGATTACGAAAAAGCATTTGATTCAGTAGAGATACCGGCAGTCGTAGGGGCATTGCGTAATCAAGGAGTACAGACCCTTTACGTAAATACCATCGAAAATATCTACAGATTCCACAGCCACATTAATACTACAGAAGAAAATTAGGAAGATACCTATAAAGAAAGGGGTCAGACAAGGAGACACTATCTCTTCAATGCTATTCATTGCGTGCTTGGAAGAAGTATTCAAGGTATTAAACGGGGAAGGCTTAGGAGTAAAGATCGACGGCGAATACCTCAACAACCTTCGGTTTGCCGATGACGTTGTTCTATTCAGCAACAATGCAGACGAGTTGCAACAAATGATTGAGGAGCCCAACAGGGAGAGTGTAAGAGTGGGGCTGAAGATTAATATGCAGAAGACATAGATAATGACAAATAACCTGGCAAGATAACAAGAGTTCAAGATCGCAAGTCAGCCTCTAGAGTCTGTGGAGGGGTATGTTTACCTAGGTCAACTAATTACAGGAAATCCTGACCATGAGAAGGAAATTCCCAGAAGAATAAAAATGGGTTAGATTGCATACGGCAGACATCGTGAGCTCCTGACTGGGAGCTTACTGTTATCATTGAAAAGGAAAGTATACAATCAGTGAATTTTACCGGGGCTGACATACGGCACAGTGATCTGGAGGCTGAAAAAAGAAAGCTTGAGAACAAGTTACGGACCGCGCAAAGAGCAATGGAACGAAGAAGGAGATGCATAACTTTAGGAGACAGAAAGGGGCGGTTTGGATCAGAGAGTAAACGGGTATATACGATACTCTAATAGACATTAACAGAAAAAATGGCACTGGGCAGGTCAGGTAATGCGCAGACTAGATAACCGTTGGACGATCAGGGTGACAGAATGGGTACCAAGAGAAGGGAACCGCAGTAGAGAACGGCAGAAGACTAGATGGTGCGACGAAATTAGGAAATTTGTGGGGGCTAGTTGGAATCGGTTGGCGCAGGACAGGGGTAATTGGAAATCGCAGGGAGAGGCCTTCGTCCTGCAGTGGACATGAATATGATGATGATGATGATGATCGTTCTGTACCAATCTAGTTGGCTTAATTGCGGCATTGATGACACGTTATGGCTGGCGCAGCATAGCCTAAATCGTTTTTGTGCCAATAAACCAGGTTTAAACAATTGAATTGTGTCATTGAGTTGACTTCGCTGACAATAACGCTTCAAGATACATGGTGCCCTATCATGCACCAAGATGTAAAAATGTGCAAATGTCATGTAGCTGCACAGAACTAAGGTAGTATTTGCCGTTCCTTGGAGATAATAATCAATTATTCAACTTCTCAAATATACTTAGATAAAAAGTGCCAATAAGAAAATGCGGAGCCACATAAAAACTCCCGATACAGCTTTCTGTTTCCAAATGCCTGCTACATAAAGGTGTTTTTCGGAGCGCAAAAGAAGCCCGCGAATACACGCAACATTGCCGCGCGACTGGCGCTCGAAGTACTTAACAGGTGAACATTTGTAGGGGCATTCTTCGGTACTCCTTGCTACAAAGGCTGCAAGGCGACTGCATGGAAGGCGTACAGCTCAAGCGAAGCCCCGCTGTCGAATGCATGTGAACGCAGCTGGGGGTTATAAACATCTTTTGGATCAGTCCACCAACCATAGAGCACAGGGGCGTAGCCAGGGGGGGGGCTTATGGGGCTTCAGCCCCCCCCCCCCGAAATTTTTTCGTGCTGTCCATGCACCATCGACCAAAGAACCCCCGGCACCGGAAATAATTCTGGATTTTGTCTTGAATGTCTTTTTCACGCTGGACAAGACATTTCGCCGCCAACATTGCGAACTAGGGCTGGGTTTCACGGCAACACCCACGCCCCGCGAGTCACATAACGCCAGGAGCCCATCCGAGCACACATTTTCAAAGAAGTTTTGATGGCGAACGGGCTCGCCGCGGAATCTACGGAGCGCATGGATTTAAATTCCGAAACTTTATGGGCATAAAGTTCTCATAACTTTTTTATACGAAACGTGCATTGACATTTCCAAAGTTGTGCTTCATATATTCAAGTACGAAAGTTAGTAGGTTTACTGTTATAAACATTTGACGCCAAAGGTGCATTGACTTTTCTAAAGTCTTAGATCGGAACATACAACGAGGCAAGCCAAATCAACACACTATCAGACAAGTTTACAAAATACGTAGCGAGATCCGATGAGACGAAGCGTTGTGGTGGTTAACTTGTACCGTCATGTCGCACAAAAAATATCAACATTTTGTTTTTCACCTCGCCATAGTATCCAAGTCAATACACTGAAGCCAGCCAAGGTAACTACGTTATTTATTTTTTCTACTTTGACTTTTATTCGTGAGGACACATTGAGCCTCTTAATTTTTTTTTTTGTACTCACTACCCTACCCGCAGGCTGCCAGGGCCGGGCAGAACGCATGCGTTTTTATCGTGTTGCCCCGACCACCGCGCGGCGCACTTCGGTGCGCGTTTGGTTTTCTCTGGCCTTCTGGCTAGCAGACGAGAAAAAGAAACAATGGTCGCTCACCGCCATCACTGTGAAGACTTGATGGATTACACCGTGTTCGCTTGAGCGCAACCTTTTCGAAAAGTCTTGTCTCGCCGGTGTAAAATACCGAGCAGTATGCGTATGGTTCTCGGTGGACCAAGCGTCTCACGTTTTCTCCGATATTCATTCGGTACCCACATTAGGTGCCCAAAGTAGGCATTGTATTGTGGCGAACGTATTCTCCTTAGCGTTTTTTTTTTCATTTCGGTGCCCTCGCCCCACAAATGAAAACAAGAATACATTGTTGCGGCGCGGCGAATTGTCGCATGGTGACAGTTTGTTACTTCTTCTTTTGCAGGAAGTAATCGGCCACGGCACGCTCCGGTTGCCGGATACTATTATGATATTATTGTGATAGCAATTATATGAACACTCCAGGCGCATTCCTGCTGTCGCCGTCCCCCTTATGTTTCGTATGAAGACTAAGGGCGATAACGACGGATCCGCGCGCCGCATGCTGTATGTGCAAGTGAAAGAATAGGGGGGCGGGTGGAATGGGTGAGCCGATGATGCTGGCTCAGTCTTGTGTGCTCAACGGAGAAAAGCGGGAGCAAGCGCGCCGCCTTCCGTCGCACGCGATACATCGGATGGAGTGGATGGAATAGGGGTGGGATCTATGATTCTGTGAATCTGATTGGGCAACATGTTTGTTTCCCTTGTTTGGCACATTATATACAGTGACTTTTTATTAGATACGTAAATTTATTGGAGACTTATACGTATATTTAAATATCTTGTTGCAAGGTTTTGTGCATACGTGCAGTGAACTTTCTTTCCAGTGACACTTTTTTGGCCCTCTATCAAGGATTTTTATATTCCATTGTATCTTCGGATTCCTAATGAACGAGGGCGAATTAAATGAAAGTGAGCCTCGCCACCTCGCGCAATAATGGTTCGGTTCATTACCTGCGAGGCATGCGCGTAGCACACAGGCATCTTTCATTTACAGAAGTACCACGCAGGTGTAAGAGTTAGTGTTCTTTAATGCTCTCATACACTGGGTAATACATGGTCGCGTGACGTAATGGACGCTTCAGAAGTTGAGCAGCGTAGTGCCGTGAGGTTTTTGACAGCTGAAGGTGTTTCCCAAAAATGAAACTAGTCGCCGTATGGCTGCCGTGTACGCTGAACATTGCATCTCATTGGCCAGCGTTGTAGCAAACGGTTGAAAGAAGAACTGGAAAGTTGCAAAGACGATCCAAGACCGGGCCAAAGCCACCGTGGAATCGCCCCCAACAAAATTGCAAAGGTTGATGAGCTGATGAGACAAGAACGGAGGAAAAGAATAGATGAACTGGCAGAGCGTGTGAAGATCAGTCACGGTTCGGTTCGCGCCATAATTCATTAACATCTCGGTTATCGGCTCTTGTGTGCGCAATGGATGCCCAAGATTTTCAACCACCCCCAGAAGAAGGTTTTGCGCTGCCTTGACTCATCTGATCTGGTATCACAATGAGGGTGACGACCTTTTGTCTGCAATTGTCATCGAGGACGAACCATGGTGACACTACTACGAGCCTGAAACACGACAGCAAAGCTTACAACGGAAACATTTGAATTCACCACCCCCAAAGAAAGCATAGGCCGTCATTTCCACCGGAAAGGTGTTGTTGAATTTATTTTTCGATCGTCAGGGGCCATTACTGATGGAATTTGCTAAAGTCGGAGAGACTATCAATCGTTTCCGATAATGTGAAACGCCGGATCGGCTGCGTGCCGCAATCAAGAACAAACGACGGGGAAAATTGACTGTGGTGTTGGGCTACTGAACATGAGGTCGCGGAATCGAATCCCGGCCACGGCGGCCGCATTTCAATGCGAGCGAAATGCGAAAACACCCGTGTACTGAGATTTAAGTGCATGTTAAAGAACCCCAGGTGGCCGAAATTTCCGGAGTCCTCCACTACGGCGTGCCTCAATCAGAAACTGGTTTTGGCACGTAAAACCCCATAATTTAATTTTTAGTTGTTCCACGACAATGCCCGTTGATGTGGTTATTACAAAGCTGGTAAAGTTCAAGTGGGGAACGGTGCAACATCCGCCACACGGCTGAGACCTGTCGCCTTGCAACTTCCACATTTTGGGGCAAATGAAAAAACAGCTCGAGGGAAACAGATTCGTGTCGGACGATGACGTGAAAGAGTCAGTTGCAGATTTTTTGAAGCAGCAATCCAAGCAGTTTTATGAGACGGGAATCACCAGACTCGTTAGTCAATGGGACAAATGTCGAAATGCTTATGGAGACTAGTGTTAAATCCAGTACCTAGTTTGTCACATATTCGCATTGCTTCACTTTCATTCGACTCGCCCTGGTATACTTGCAGAACGGCTGCAGATACATGTTCTCTGTTGGGACAATAATTTCGATGCAACTATTCCCGATACACGACCGCTCCTGCATAATACATTGGAATAAATGAAGGCGTCATTGAGATTTTTCACTGGCCGTTGCATATGTACAAAAATGTAAACAAGGTTCTTGAATGACAAAGTTTCATTAACATATTTGCCCTCAACTTGTTAATTTTATGGCTGTTACATTTTTCATATCAGTGGCATGCACTCGCTTGCTGGTTTCGAACTGATATAATTCTAAAGATCGTGCGATATTTTCTTTACTTAATAAATAGACAAAGACATGGAAGCATTGATATCAGCTATATTGGGCACAATGTTTGGCACATACAAGTATATGTTTTTCTTAAAAAATGCATAATAACTTGTTTTGACAGTGCGTAGCGTTCAAGAATTCGTTTGCAGCATCTTTTTCAATGGCAATGGAGTTAATAATGTATTTGATCCCCCGAGAAGTTGTTTAAGAGGAAGCTTTAGCTCGGGCCCAACTCCAACGCGGCCTATTCAAATACATGTAAAACATAGAAATGCTTTTCTGAGATAACCCCTGGATCGCTTTTAATGAAATTTTTTGCAGTTGAGAGAGAAAGTTAAATTCTAGTATCTGTTGGAAACGTAATTTCGATTTAGGGCCAGTATTTTTTTTAATGATTTTGAAAATTTCGAAAGTGCGAAAAAAAAAATAGAAGCACGACGTTTACAAACTTATAGCTCTGCACCAAGAGGAGACATCGCAATTCTTCAAACGGCATCTATTATAAGAATCGAAGTGGACAAATTTGGTACGTCAATTTGTACCTTACGTGAATTGGTTACATGGTGTACAGGGGTTCTGCAAAAGCCGTATGTCTGTCTGCTGTGAAGCATATAAGAAAATCAAAACTTCAGAAGTCAGCGATATATACAGACTCCCTAAGTGTCGTGAAGGCACTGATGTCACTCTATACACACAAAAATCCAGTACTTAATCAACTATATTCCGTCTTGTGTAAAGCGTACATATCTAACCAGCATATCATTATATGCTGGGTGCCTGGCCATAGGAGCATCGAGGGTAACGTTCTGGCGGACGAGATGGCCACGTCAATCGCATCGCATGCTGTTAACCCTACCGCTGCGGTGCCTGTCACAGATCTGAGGCCTTTCTTGCGAAGGAGATTGCGAGACCACTGGCAACGCATGTGGGACGCGGAAACGGATAATAAGCTCCACCTGATAAAACCAAAGTTAGGATTTTGGCCCTCTACTACAAAATAGCGCCGAACAGATGTCCTATTTTGTCGTCTCAGAATAGGACACACGTTTGGCACCCATAATTTTCTACTCACCGGAAGTGAGCCTCCAACCTGCGGTAGATGCGGGGAGAGGCTGACCGTACTCCACGTCCTCCTGGAGTGTCGGGAAGCCGAATCTGAGAGAAAGAGACATTTTTCATTAGCATACCGACAGCGCATTCCCCTACATCCATTAATGTTACTCGGCCCAGAACCGCTATTTGACACCAGCGCAGTCATAAGTTATCTGAAAGATGTTGTGTTGCATGTTGTTAGTCCAACATGTTCGTAGCGTCTCCTCTATTCAGAGGATGGCGCTGTGATAGTTCTTTGGTATAGCACGTGCCTCTAGACCCTTGTGTTTCAAGGGCTCTGGCGAGGCAGCATTGCTCCAGGTATTTTTACCATCTCATATATTTTCTATTTTGCATCATTCTCTTACGATGGATTTTAATGTTCATAGTATTCGACATTAATCATCGCCATAATTTTATAGCACGTAGATTTTACGCACTTTACAGCGACTATTTTTAGGCCACTTTACAGCCAAGTCACATCTTCCATAATACATCTTCAACATTACCACTTTTCATGGCGCTCTTTGGCCAAACCTGGCCCTTGCGCCACAAAACATCACACATCATCATCATCAAAAGCCGTATGTCGATAATACCAAACTTGTTTTAGATTCATTAGTAACATATCGATTTTGTCCGCTGTAGGTGGACTATTAGATGCGATTCACAGAATTGTGATATTATTTTTTATTGTTGAGTTACAGTGGTTTGAACATAATAGTTTCGTTTCCCGAAAATTTGCGGTTTCTTTCAATTTTTAATAAAGATTGACAACTAAATGATAAATTCGAGACCAGAAGTCAGTAGAGCTTAAGTTTTTCTTTTAAAGACAACAAATTCGTCAAATTTGGTGCAGTGGTTGCTTAGAAAAATGAATTCCCCTTCTACATGTATTTACGTAGATAGGAGCACCCGAGCTAAAGCTTCCTCTTAAGGAGGAGGCCAAGCTGCAACGTGAGCCCCCCCGAACGAAATTTCTGGCTACGCTACTGATAGAGCAGATAACAAGATGTCAAGCAGATGATGAGCAGACGGCGCGGCGTGGATGAGCATATCTCGAGGGGCATTCGGCCTTCCTATTGGCTAAGAATAGCTTCCACAGTGCTGCAACCAGCCAGCTATATTACTCCTTGGCGCCGACGTCTCATCCGTTACAGGAAGTCAAGCGTGGACCCCGGCTTAAAACACTTTCGTGTTAAAAGCTAAATGACAAAAAGAAAACGCAAGGTGCATTTAGCTAAATAAGCACTTATTGATTCGCGGGCACTGACGTATAACAAACGCATGGTTTCGCCTATATCCTCTGCTCGTCCTTTGACATAAAGCAAGCTGGAACGCCTACGTTTCCTTGCCTCAAGTCGAGTTTAGATCGTGCGAGGAGATCAATGTCCATGCTAAACTCTTTCGAGTAGTATAAGTAAGAAGAGTGGCTGACCCTAGGGCAGTGAGCAGTTCAATATGTATATGTACAGCGCCAAACGCAATGATTAAACGAAATATTGCTTGTACGTGGCTTTGCGTAGCCAATTTCAGAAAGAATTGCTTCTTTGTGCGTCTAAGAAAGTTCGCGCGAAATGATGCCGTTTAGGGCAGCGCTTCGCAGCAAAACCCAGTACTCAGGAGCCTACATGACTTTCATGTGATGAATATGCCTGTACGTAAGTCGTGAAACCATGCCCAATTTGCAGTGCCGTCTTGTCCTCTTCTTTTTCTTTTTTTTTCTTTGACATTGCTGAAGGTTTTCCGCGGAAACAATGAACTTCATCTTCGCGCTTATATGTTATTTACAGTGCGTTTTCGCGACGACTGCTTCTGCTAATTAAAACCAGGGGATTCGAGACGCAGTCGTAGTTTTTGCTTGACAAGATTCGCGATAATACTGTACAGAAAGAACTCCCTTACCTCATAAATGTTCGCTAATTAGCTTTCTTTACTTATGAGCGTTAGCACGCTAATGCCAGTTTGATGCTTGTAGCTAAAAGCGAGCTCATGCATAACAAATCGGATCAAAAGGCTCAAAATGAAAATGGGATAAAACGAATCAAAAGCATGTGTTTAAAGTGCGTTGGAAAAAAGTGTCTCAAATCATTTTTGTCCTAAAACTGCACCCGTGTGCGTCAGGAGCGTGCCTGATGTTGGGTCACGTAGCGAAGTATGAGGACGGGTCATGTCCAGTGGCGCGCTGGCCCGAGCGCCAAGCTTGTCTTCAGGGGGCGATCTCGGCTGGTAGCCCGCGGGTTGGCACGGTTGTGCGTGGTACGTAAGGCGGCCTGCGTTCACTCGAAAGCCGGAACATTTCTAATGCCGCTGCCCGCAGTGTTCGCCATCGTTTCTTCGCCGGACCAAGTGTTTCTTTCCGTGCCAGACATTTGAAAGCAAACGCTGTCATACCTAGGCCTCTGCTCTCCGTAGTGACAGGCTAGACGTACATTAGCAGGAAGAAAATTTTCAAACCCAATTTCACTACTTGACCTAAATCTGCTAAATAAATTTTAGCTTACTAACTTTAATGCACACATTGTAATGGCGAATGAAAACCGAGAAGTATAGTGATGTCATGTCGGCTTAGACTTATGTTTTTGAGAACACAATAATGTCGTCGAGATGTAAACATTACAAAATACTCTCAGAAAAGACTTCAAAGTATTGTTCGCAATCTTTTAAAAGTATGACGCCAAGTTCTTCCAGCCAGAGAGAAGCCAATTATATTTCTTGAAATGATGCAAATAGCGTAACAAAGTCTTTACTGAGGAGAACGCAGCGCGAAAAAACAACTTGGCATTGCACTGCTAAATCCGAGGGTGCGGCGGCCGCATTTCGATTGCAGTGAAATGCAAAATGGCTGGACACGGAGCCTCTTTGTACGTTTATCCGAAGAAGTGCTAAATGACGGAACAACTGAAGCCCACCGACTACTAACCAGCTTTTAATATGAAGGAGCGTTCGTACTAAACTACAATGCGCAAATCATTAAAATTTGTTCATTGCGACGCCACATGGCCAACGCATCGAGCAACCCGAGCGCACAGGCTACAAACTGCTTCGCGTGATCCTTGCCGCGAACTTCGTTTCTCGACTTGATGCGGTTTACTTTAGTGCACAACGCGCCTACGGCTTTTTCGGTGCGGAAGAAAACAAAGCCAACTCCAGCTTTTTCAGCAATTTTCGTCAGGCAATGGTTCACCCTCTGTACATCCTACAAAAAAACAAAGAATGCTCGTGTACCATACACTTCGTGCATGTTAAAGAACCCCAGGTTGCCAAATTTAATCCATAGGCCCCACCTCGTGGTTCTGCTTCTTAAAACCGCGGAATTTAATTTAATTTAACTTACAACTCAAATTTTAGCCATTGTAAACCATTGGCCTGCAACAGGTTATGTTTTAAACGTGTGCGTTATTTAGAGCCACAAGCAAAGACTGCGCAGAGAAATACTGTGTTTGTGTGTTTCTTGCCCGCCGTGACAGAAATAAATGTAAACAATCAACCTGCATAGCGCGTAAACGACGACAAGCTTGGAAATTACGTCATGCTTTCAAAGCGCGGCATACGCTCCAGTGACATTTAAATTGAACCCATACGTGCATGTACTATTGGCTAATTTTGCGCCCCCCCAATACACCAATACAACTACAAGAAAAAAAGATCTCACACAACCATTAACCGCGCTCTTATATATATATATATATATATATATATATATATATATATATATATATATATATATATATATATATATATATATATTGATACAAGGCAGAAGCATTTAAACAACGCGCGCATGTTCGTGCGCCCCGTCAAGACGACAACGGCGTATTCGAGGAAAAGACGACGAAATAATGGCACATGTGTTCGCCGCACGCACTCGCATGGCAGGTGGCCGTTGTCGGCGTCTACAAGAAGAAGACGAAGTGAAGCGACGCTCGAGAGAGAAGAAGGCCTTCCTGATCTCCCGTTTAGAACGCGGCAGTGCTTTTTTATTTACCCCCAGGGCACAAGTTCGCCCACAATAAAGAGTTCTATCTGGATTCCCTTAACTGTGCGTTTCAATATATATATATATATATATATATATATATATATATATATATATATATATATATATATATATATATATATATATTGCCACTAGGTTTCCCGAGCCAGCGCTGAGAAAGAAGTGGGAACTGGAACGCGCGCTCGGCAAGAGGCGGGCGCTGAAGAAGAAGTAGAAGCTGAGTACGCCGGTTCCTTCCTGGTGCCTGTGACAAGCCCCGCGGACTCGTTCAGTTCTCCGCCCCGGTGTGCCCAAGCTGGAACTTGCTTGGTGGTTTGGCTGCGTTTTGGGTGGATTTGACCTAGTTATCTCATTTATCTAATTTTTGTAGGACTTATTTCGTGATTGAATCAGCACTGATGTCTAAAGACTTTCCTGGGCAAGGGCCCAGCCCTTGGTCAGCCTCCCTTTCTCAAGATGATTTGCCTTTGCAATCTTTCTTCCGCAGTGGTGTTAGCAGCATCCCTGTCGCGCTGGTGCCCTCGAACGGTGGAACAACCCACAAGCTGTTCAGGCCGAGCTCCAAGCCATGACGCATCATTTCCAGATGATAAGCGATGTCCGGCAATTTGGAAGAGGTGGGATAGTTTGTAGGTCATCAGATTCGACCTGTGTTGCAGACTTCTTAAAGTGTAAGACTTTCGCATCTGTCCCGGTGAGTGCGTTTATTTCTCCTCATCTAGCATGCACTAAAGGCATTGTCCGGGGCGTAGACTCTCGATTGAGCCCAACTGAGACTCTGGAGAAACTGTCTGATGCTGGCGTCATAGCTGTATACCGATGTAACCGACTCGTAAACGGGGAAAAAGTTGCCACAGAATCGGTTATTGCTACGTTTGCTGGCATGTCCTGCCCATCTGAACTAAAAGTGTGGCCACTTATTTTTAGAGTGGAACCTCTCGCTTCCCGTCCACTTCAGTGTCGGAACTGTTGGCGTTTTGGCCATAGTGCAGGAGGCTGGAAATCAAATGGAAGCTGTCGCACCTGTGGTGCCAATCATTCCCCCAATGAATGCACAGCTGAAACCGAGACGTGCTGCCTATGTGGAGGAAACCATGCGGCTGACTATGGAAGGTGCTCGGCTAGAGCTAACGAAATACAGTTACTAGAGATAATTGACAGGCGACGATGTTCGCGGCGAGAAGCTATTGTAGTCGTCAAGGAAAGAGCCTTTGGATACGCTGGCGGCACTGCGAGGCAATCTACTTTTCATGAAGACAACTTGCCTAGACTTATTGAATCAGCAGTAGAAAAAGCAATGACAAAGGCTATGCAACATATTGTCACAAGTGTTACCGAATGTATTTCACAAGTGTTTACTGCGCAGATGACACAGCTGTTGCAAACAGCTGCCACACCAATCACCAAATCGATTGTTTGTGCTGCAGAACAGGTAGCCAGTTCAGTCCTAGCGTCGAGTACCACATCGAATCCAACATTTGTAGGATCCTATCCTTGTTCTTCGCGTCAGTCAGACTCGCAGGTCGACATGGAAACGGGTCATGATATCAGGCCGCAAAAGCGAACTGGGTCTCCAGTAACTACTTCTTGTCCTTATACCAAAAACAAAAAGGGTAATCCTATTTCTCATTCTGGCATCCAAGAAAGTTCATCGCGACGGTAGTCGCTGAATATCAATTAGATCATCACCATAGCTTTTTTAAAAGTGCTACAGTGGAACTGTCGTTCCTTGTTCTCTGCTTCAACAGACTTAAATTACTTAACAACTGAACTTAATCCTGACGTCATAATCTTACAAGAAACCTGGCTTACTCATGAGAAAAATTTTCATTTTAAAGATTTTCGATCTTTTCGATTAGATCGCCTTTCACTAGGAGGTGGTTTAATGATTTTGTTATCTGAATTCTGTCATAAGGCAAAAATAGCTTCCAGGTTAATGTCTCCAGAATGTGAAATTTTGGCAGTACACCTTAGCATCCCAGGCTACCGTTCATTTTCTATTATAGATGCTTATTTCCCTACGGGCGTACACAGTACATACCAATTGGATAGTGCGCTTGCCAGCTGCAAAAATGAAGTCGTCCTTACTGGTGACTTCAACTCGCATCACGTGTCATGGGGTTACAAAACAGATGCATGTGGGACACGTCTGTGGGACTGGACCATAGAGAACAATCTTTCATGCCTTAATGTCAGACGACCTACTTTTATCCGTGGGCAATCTCGCTCAGTGTTAGATTTGACGTTTCCTAGCACAAGCGTCGTCGTGACATCTTGGACTACGATTGATTTCGGTACAAACAGTGATCATCTTCCGCTATACTTTGAAATCGCATGCCCTTTAACATCAGTTGATCGACACGGCAGAATATTTGTGAATTGCAAAAAATTTAAAGACTGCTTGCGCTCCACCATTGCATCATTAACTAATAGTAATAACGAAGAAATTAGCTTGAATATTTGTTCAGCGTTACAGATGTCCCGAAAAAAGTCTGAATTTGTAATTCAGACCGCTAAGCGTTCCCCATCTAGTCCTTGGTGGAACAGTGAGTGCACACGAGTTTATCGAAGAAGGAAAGCTGCTTGGAAAAAACTTCTACATAATCAGAGCCCACAAAATTGGAAAGATTATCAATTTAATTCGGCAACATTCAAACGTGCTATTAAACACGCAAAAGATGAGTACGATAAAAACCATTTCGATTATCCATCTAAATCCAAAAACAAACGTGCTTTATTTAATTACCTTCGGTTTAGAAGCAGACTCCCAATGAGCGTTAATGTAGACTCAATCGTCTATACCTCACAGGAAATGCAGGAGTCCTTAGAGCTATTGGCTAAAGGATTGGAGAGCCGGTTCGCAACGCGCCTTCAAGCTTCTGTACCCGTACAAAAATGACTGTTGATTAACCATTGATGTATTGTTGGGGAATTGTTGAAACAACGGACTGCAACAAACTTTCAAAAGCAATTGAGTTCACTCAACACTTGCACAACAATATTACTGTTGAGTGTTCTCAATAAACAATTTATTGGGTAATTTGTGTTGATTTTTGTAGTTGTTTTTTTGTTGTGTAGCAGTTGAGTCCAGTATACAATAATTAGGACTCGCATATGAAGACATTCCAAAAATTTAATGCGAAGCGTTCCAACCTCATTCCTGTCACTTTGCGGCAGGTAGGTTCTTCTTTCACCTCGTTTTCATAAAAAGAAAATAATGTGTGACCGATGGGGCGGCATTGAACGTCGGCCGTCGAGCCCGGTGCTCTAACCATTAGGCCACGAACGCGCGCATGCTCCTATCGTTCGAAAGCCAGTATGTTCTGAAATGCTTGGCGCGTGCGCAGCGTGCCACTTCCTCGCGCAGTCGCTACAGCTGGAGCTTTCAAGCGCCTATCTCCGGGACCGCCCCACTTTCGTAGCCGTTTTCGCTCTGTAAAAACTTCAGCGTTAGACTAGCTTCATGACCACCCAAGTTCATAACGATTTATTTCTTCGCCGGTGTACAAATGCCATCGTCGTTTTAGCATACACTAGATGACATAGCAATTGGTACGATCCAAAATGAGCACGTTTCGGGGAGCAGAAGAATGCGAAGTTCATCCGCAAACACGGTGACTACGCGCACGTGGAGTTCCCCAAAAGTAGACACGGCGGCAGCGCGGCCGGCGATAAGACAGGCGCCGACACGCGACGACGCTACCTTCGAGCATCCGACGCGCTGTGGGAACCATATTTTCCAAGCGGCGCACATGCTGCAAACATGCACGTGAGAGATCTTCTAATTTCCTGCGACGCACCCTCCGCCTGGAAAGTAAATATAGCTTTTTTTATCCAACGGCCGTGGTACCAGAGATCAAACAACGAACACGCTTTGAGATCGCAGCGCGCAGCCGCTATAACCATTGACTTCAAAGAGCTTCTGATTCAGAAACAGCCGCAACAGTATCGCAGCTGATTGCTGTATCTGCGGCTGCTCCCGACTCTCGTCTTGCAAGAAGCATGCGATTTATTTGAGCCTCGCCGAACTGTCGTCCTCTCGTCTTCCAAGCCTGCAGGACAGGTCCCGTATGTTCAGTTAAATAGAAGAACACCAAAGGGAAATGAAAGAAATACAGGTAGCGGACTCTTATCATACCTTACTTGTCACCTCGTCATCTGCAAAGGTGCGATAAGCTATTCTAATAGCGTTACTTTTGTAAAGATAATAAAATTAGTAGTAATTTTTACTTCTAGGTGGCGCTACCAACGTCAAGGTAGCGTTCGGGTGTGTGTGTGTGTGTGTGTGTGTGTGTGCGCACGCGGTTGTAACTGTTGTAGCTTCGTTTTGAGCACGCTTTTGCAACAGTACACATCGTTACCGCTAGTTTCGTAGTTGCATATTTTGGTCGTAGTATTTATTGTCTACGCTACAAATTAGGTTGTTCTTAAAACTTTATAAAGGTTAGTGGATGAAAAATTATTACCAATTATTAGTGGTTTTTCCCTGCGCTTACTTTGTTTTTGAAAGGTTTTTATAACTCCATACGGTAGTGAAGCTGTGAACGGCTTTCGGACTCAGTTAGTTGGTTGCCGTTGTGTAGTGAATCACGCCTCGTGCTTTTTGATGAAAATATTTTTTTCTTTTCGGACATCGTGCCGCACATTTTAGTGAAATGCTTTAACGACGATAAGTGGGAAGTTTATCCGTTGAAGTCGTTGGCTGACCCAGCTACTAGTCTTCGACTGATGTGCGAGCCTGGCTGTTTTGATGAGCTGCGCGGCAGAGGTCATGATGCCTGTTGGAGAGAAGGCACCCCGAAACAGTCGCAGCCGAATTTCTGCAGATAGGTAAGCAATCTCGTTTTCTTGGGCACGTAGCCTTTTTTTCTATTTTGACATTGACAAGCGTGAGATGTTAAGCACACCGTTCACTTTCTTCAAGCAAACCGTATGCCCCGGAGCTAAAGCGTGCGATACTAACGCTCGCTGCCGCCGTCACTTCGTTTGAAGCAATAGTAGGCGAAAAGGCAGCGGCGCCCCACGTGCGTAAAATTGCATTGCTTCATTTGTTCCTGTCTAATGACCTTTCCTTAATTTGTTTGAGAGAACACAATTGGAACTTAAGGATCGGCTTCTTTGCGCAGTGATAATTTTTTACAGTGGTCACGCCATCTTTCATAGGGGCTCATGTAGGCTGTCTAAGCGCTTGTTGTCGCGTTCCGATACGTGAGAGGCGCGCTGCCTTTCAAGGTATTTAGGCAGACAATACGAGCTTAGGAGAACCGCGACAAATAATTGTGCAGCAGTTGTGCAGCTGTGCTACGCTTGTACCACACTCGTACCGGAAGCAGTGTTGCACTTCACGCTTACGCATTTCGTGACTATGGCGGCCGCCGTGGCAGTTTAGGGCTCGAGGTCGTGGATATGATCCCTGCAGCGGCCGCATTCCAAAGGAGCGGAATGCAAAAACGCTCGTGCATTGTGCATTGTAGGCACGTAAAAATTTCCAGGAAGTCAAAATTAATACGGAGTCCCCAACTACCACCTGCCTCATAATCAGATATTTGGTTTCGCACGTAGGACATCATAATTATTTTTTTTAATCCGTAGTGGCTCATCGTATACCATACGGTTAAGGCCCGTTTATAGTCCGACGTTATCGGCGCGCGACCGAGCGTCGTTCGCGGTCTGTCACGCTACGTCGGTTGCGCTGCGCCAGCCGAGATGCCATCCCCTCTATACTTCAACGCGCGCGCCGTCGGCTGCTATCTTCGGAGCATGCGCAGAGCGTTCGCCAAGTCGCGCGCCGTCCTCAAAAGCCGCCAGCGGAGTTGTGTTGGCGCCTTTTTCTTCGCGCGCAATGCATTGTGGGTCGACGCGGTTGGCGGCGCCGGCGCGCGAATGGAGCCGGAGCCAAGTTTGCGCCGAGCTCAGGGGTAGCACACTCTCAAGTAACACAAATGGCCACAGGGGGCGAAAAAATCGACCGCGCGCCGCTGCTAAGAAAGCCGACGTAGTAGCATGACTTCGGGATGCGTTCGTTAGTTCCAACATTTCCCGGTAGAGGCGTCGTAATAAGCGCAATTTTATCTTACAAACTTTCTCTTACAATTACCGAAGCATTTTCTTTTACATAAAAACAGGGCAAAAT